>NW_026991710.1:25521654-26771654 GCF_029215605.1 Mirounga angustirostris | reverse complement strand
CGGCAGAAGCAGAAGTTCAACTGCAAAGCAATTGCAACAAAATCTTCCAAACCTGTAGGAGACCTGAAGCTAGACTGACCTTTCTAAGGTATCTGAGATGAAAAGAAGAAAGCCAAGTCTTTACATTCCCATGTTGACCAATCATTGAATGTGGGCTGTTTTCAGGAGGGAGAATAATACTTGGAGAGTTAGCTCTCTTCAGCGGAGCACATTGATTAGGAGGAGGACTCAGCAGTGAGCCATCAGCAGATGACACTCTCAACAGCAAGGAGAATGAAAGGTTTGTACCTGCTGGGGCCCTGGGTGACATATCACAGTATCCACTTCAAGGTAAAATGAGTAAGTGGTAAAAGTAACACTTCTGTGTTTACTGATTACAGTATGTCTCATTCAGTTTATCTGACCACGTTCATTAAAAGCAAATGTTAAAATAAATATTTTCTTTTTTTTTTTTTAAGATTTCATTCATTTATTCATGAGAGACAGAGACAGAGAGAGAGGCAGAGGGAAAAGCAGGCTCCCAAGGAGCAGGAAGCCCGATGTGGGACTCGATCCCAGGACCCCGAGATCACGACCTGAGCCAAAGGCAGACGCTTAACCATCTGAGCCACCCAGGCGCCCAAAATAAATATTTTCTCAACATGATAAAACTTTTGAGCTTGACTTTTAACAAAAATGGTGAATTTTAGTATTGTGAAATCTTGCTCTCAAGTCATCCTTTTGCAAAGTTTGTTTTTTGTTTTTTTAGGCATTTGGTTAAAATTCAATCAATCCTTGAAGAATTATATTGAGGATGATTGTAACCTCTTTACACATTTTTAAACTGCTAAATTTAAACCCAGTTGTTCCTTAATATACGTCATGTACTGTGACATCTCTCATACTGGATACCCAGTCCTGGTTGGAGCTAATAAGCAGGTTGCCAACACCATGAGAGGGGCTACTGGACCCGTCACTTAGGTAAGGTATTTACTCATATCAGCCAAAAGAAGTGAAAGCCAAATGATGGAATCCTAACATTCTCCTCAGAGAACACTGAATGTTACCACTATAGATTAAAGGGGGAAAAATCAATTGTTCAAAGCCAGGAGTACAGCAGTGACCTGAGATACAAGACAAACTCAATGATCTATGGTACTCAGACATGACAAAAATATTATAGTAAAAGCAAATTAGGAATTGCCAAGAAAATTGGAGCAAATAGGATTGAAGTGACTACTGGTAATTTTCACTGATTTCACATTGATTATTATTCATTCTTATCTCTTGGCATATGCTCAAGATAAACACAAAGGTAAGATATATGGCAGTGGCTGTATTTAGGGAAATATAAAATAATCTTAAGCTAGCTTTGATACAACATATGTGATAATGCCTGCCTACCAGATTTTGAGATTTTGATTTGTTCAGTTACCACCCCATGCCTTCTCACACATCTGGATAAACTTTGAAAAGAAAATAACCAGATAGAACAAGCTTCTCAAAATCTGTCTGAAGGTAAATATAGTGGGGGTAGGGAAAAACTATTTTGAGTTAGGAAACTACTGCTAATAATAAGAAAACTGAAATATTTTGAAGGCAGAATTTGGGTCATGAAATACGAAACAAATAAAATCCAGTCTTCATCAAGGTATATCTCTTATGGACAAAACATTTGAGAAACCTAGATGTGGGTAATTAAGTCCCAGAATAAATATCACTGGTTCAAAGCCAAGCCAAATAGCATCAATGACCTAATATTAACTAAAATATTTCACATTACTGCTTTTTGTAGTACTGATGACAAATTTCTATATAAATGAAAGATTATTACAAATGCCTTAGATTTAATATATAACTTTTAGAGTAGTTCATAAACAATATTTTACTTTTCTTAAAGATTTTATTTAAATAAATTTGTTTGACAGAGAGAGTCAGTGAGAGAGGGAACACAAGCATGGGGAGCTGGAGAGGGAGAAACAGGCTCCCCGATGAACAGAGAAGCCCATGTGGAGCTCCATCCCAGGATGCTGGGATCATGACCTGAGCTGAAGGCAGATGCTTAACGACTGAGCCACCCAAGCGCTCCAGCAATATTTTACTTTTTTATAAACCTTCTATTGAAATACAGAGACAAGTATGTCCCTCCATTTGTCTCTCTTATAGACAATACATTAAGATTTCCTTACAGAGATTAATTCTGCATTCTGGATAATTGGTATGCATTAATTTTGTTCCATATGTTCATCTTTAAAGGGAAGTCACATAGAGGCAGAGATTATGGCTATTTTTTATGGGCATATGTTTCTTGTTTTATTTGCTTCTCAGCTCATATGTTTTATATGATCCTGACTTAAATCATCACAGGACTTAAGTTTACCCAATGAAAGCACTTTGTTGTTTGGCTAGAGTGATTGGGCTGAGGTTGGGCATTTGATCCACACCAATGATGAGGTTCATATCAGGAGTTCTATAAGCATTAACAGGAGAAAGGTCCATTCTATTACTGGGAATGTTAAACTGTGAGTATGTAAACCTCGTGCATCAGAAGAAACTGCTTTAGGAAAATCCTATTGAGAGCTTCTTAGTAATGTTTCACGAGATGAGCCTAAAATCTCTTATGGTATTCTCCGTTGCTGAGCCAACATGCTCCTTTTTGATTTGGTTGGGTTATTTGAACTTGAAAAATTCCATAAAATTAATACTTTTCTATCTGATGATACACTAGGGACAATAGAGAGAAAACAAGAAAAAGATATAACTTAAAAAAAAAAAACTGTTTATATATGACTTAGAATCCATTTGTGCACAGAGCAGATAGTGATGAATCCTGGTAATCATATAAGATCACACACAGATAATTGAGTATTGATTTTACTTTGATTAATTTCTGTTTTCAGAGCTCATAGGGCCTGTTCAGCAAATATGATAGTCATACATTTTGCATTTTCTTTGGAGTGTCTTAAAGTCCTACAGGTCTTTAATTTTATGATGAAATTATATTACCTTTAAAATTACCACCAAAAAATATATTACTTTATGCCTAGAACTAAGTGGTAATTAACACTGAAAATTGGTTAGAAACAACACTTTATTTAATAAGATGTGTTGTAAAAGTTGTAAGATATTAATATTTTGAACGTATTAGCATTTGTATTTTTTAACTGAAGTAGAGTTGACACACTAATCATATGAGTTATATTAGTTTTAGGTGTACCGCCTAGTGAATTGAGAATTCTATATATTACACAGTTTTCATCACACAAGCATGGTTACCATCTTTCACCATATAACATTATTACAACATTATTGACTATATTCCCTTTGCTAGCTATACTTTTTATCCCCATGATTTATTTATTTTATAACTGGAAGTTTGTACTTCATAATCAATCCCCTTCACCTAGTTCACCCATTCCCCCACCTTCTCTGGCAACAACCAGTTTGTTCTCTGTATTTACAATTCTGTTTCTGGGGGTGCCTGGGTGGCTCAGTCATTAAGCGTCTGCCTTTGGCTCGGGTCATGATCCCAGGGTCCTGGGATCGAGCCCCGCATCGGGCTCCCTGCTCAGCGGGAAGCCTGCTTCTCCCTCTCCCACTCCCCCTGCTTGTGTTCCCTCTCTCGCTGTGTCTCTCTCTGTCAAATAAATAAATAAAATCTTTAAAAAAAAAAAAAAAAACAATTCTGTTTCTGTTACCTTAGTGGGTTTCTTTGGATTTTTAACATCATTTGCCCATATTATACATTCTAATCTGACTATATATACTCAAATAGGAAAATGATCGGAAATGTCTGCATTATTCAAAGGGATGTGTAAAAAGGTAAATAAAAATGTTTTATTATTGTTGTTTCTGTTCAACACAGGAATATCATTTTCATCTTTGAATTCTAAAAAAAAAAAAAAAAAAACTTTTCAGAGAAAAAAATGCATCTTCCAGGATAACTTTGCTGTCTGGGGTAAATCTTGTAAAATTATTTCAAACAATATTCTTATATATATGAACATATCTTTGTTTAATTTTTATACAGTAATTATATTTTGGCTGCCTATTGGAATGTATATTTTAAATTAGTTTCCTCATGATTATTGTTGCACTATCTTCTGAAACTTCACCCAGTGTTGTAATAATATAGATAACATAGATAAATAAATGTTAACATATATGTATATAGATAGAGCACTTTTATCATTGTCTCTCTATAGACATAGACATATACTCCTGCCCTCTGTGAAAATATAAGATTTCCTCTTTTTCTAAATTTTAAATATGATCAGTAAAATATTTAGGAGTCTATTTCTTTCCTTGTCTTCTGGACCATTGTCATCTCATTGTCTTTGGTATTGATTTCACACCCTTCCCTCTCTGTTGTATATTTTCCTATCAGGCAAATGTTGCATCTGCTGGGAGTTCTCTTCTGATTTATACCTTGTTTTTCATAAATTCCATCTCCATATGCCTTTGTGATATACTCTCAGAATACTCCTCAGCTTTCTCTTCAAGCTCACAATGTGTTCCTTAACTGTGTCCATTATATAGTCAGCCTATCTATTGAGTTATTACCCCATGATCATTTTGTACTTTTATGGTATTTTAATGCCTGCAGTATACTTTTGAATCACTCTGTTGATATTAGTTATACTTGCTGTAACATCCTGTGCAGCTTTTCTATTAACTCTATTTCCTGAAACTTCTCTATTTTTACTCTATTATGATGCTGGCTTTCTTCCAATATCTGGCAATTCTTGTTTTTATGCGTATTATGTAATTGAGTTTCCCCAGTTAGTTTTTCTATTGGAGATGCACAGCTAGTCTGAGGTTGTGCTGGATGCATGTAACTGTTAGCTGCTTGCTGTGTAAATGGGGGAGAGTCATGGCATATAGCTGAGTGGAATACTTCAGTCTGTGTATAAGCATTGCCAGCAGCCCAGACAGTTTTGGCACTCTAACTTAAGGTTCCATATCTTCTGTCCCAGTGGGAAGCAACCTCCCATTCCATCCCATTCCTGCTGCCTGGCTCCAGGAGCATGAGGAAGGGTATGCATAAATCAACTACTCTAAGCTTCTCATACTATAATAATTCTCAAGTCAACGTGTCATTATGTGCTATGTAGCAGGTCCAGAAATATAGAAATGGCTGAAAATAGGAATAAAACTAGAAGTCAAAGACATATAAATTAAGGGATTAGAATTTCACAAAGGAAGAAGGGTTACTGCTATCAACATTTTGGAGAAATCATCAAAAAAATAAAGTCCAGAAACCACTCTCTGGATTCCAATCTGGAGATATCACAGTGACTACTTCCACATTATATTAATTGGTGTGATGAGAGAAGTTGGATTAGAGTGGGTCAAGAAGATAATTATAAAGATTACTGAGGCTACCAAGTAAGTAAGTTTTGATGGTGTTTTCAAGAGTTTGAATAAGAATGAATGATTTAAGCATGGGGCTAGAGATTATGGCAAATATTTGTGTTCCTTATCTAGTATCCATTCTCACCTTCTTTCTTATAACAAAGCCCTGATTTTGTTCAAGGCAACTATGTTACACAAAATTCTAAGAATGACCTCACACCCTCAAATTGTATCATTTCCTTCCCTTTCAATGTGGATGGAACCTGTGAATATGATGAGATATCTCCCCCTTGATTATAATTATGTTACATGGAATAGTCAGCCTTCAAAAAGAGATTATCCAGATGGGTCTAAAATAATCATATGAGACCTATAGTAGCAAAGGATAATCTCAAGCTGGTTAGCAGTAAAGTAAAAGAGCTTCCAAGCATTAAAAGAACTTGGTAGTCCATTGCTGGTTTTAAGATGGAGGGAGGCTTGTGAGAAGGAATGTGGGTTACCTTATGGAACTGAGTGACATTACCCATGGATAACTAAAAAGAAATGGGGACCCAGACTTACAGTTGCAAGGATCTGGATTTTGTTGACAATCTGAATGAACTAGGAAGTGAATCTTCCACAGAACCTCCAGATACAAACCCAGCTTGCCCAATACGCTGGGATGGCCTTGTGACCTCCTAAACAGAGAACCCAGAATTCTGACCTATAGAACTATGAGCTAATAAATGGATATTGTTTTAAGCTGCTAAATTTATAGTAATCCGTTATTCAGTATTAGAAACTAGTATATTAGTAACGTTGCCAGCTAAAATTTCTATCCTTCCTAGAATGTTTCAATTAGAAGTGGTTATGGGAAAATATTCTGATCATTTTTTTGGGTATAAAAAGGTCTTGAAAAGTTTTTGCTTAATTAACATAGGCTCCATCACTTTCCTCATGCCTTTTTGTCATTGGCACATAAAATATAGAGATGGGTTGTATGGGAACCAATGTTATGACCACGAGGAAACAAACATGATGGTAAAATCCAACATAATAGGGATAGTGACATTTTAAAAATATCATGGTAGATTAATAAAACATATTGCCAATCTTGGAATGACTACCTCTAACCTTCTGATTATGTAAGAAATTCTACTCCTCTGCATTTAAGCTACTAAAAGTTGATATTTCAATGACTAGCATCAAACATAATCATCACTAATATAAGAGTAAAAAGGCATTTAAAAATTATATATTGTTAGTTTACTGGGGCCAGTAGAGGAGGGACATAAGCATCTTTATAGGCTAACATTAGAAAAAATTATATGACTGTATATAAAGAATGGAGCTAGAAAAGTTAATTTAAAAAGGAATATGTAGGTGAAATAAGTTAATCAGAGAAAGACAAATATCATATGATCTCACTGATATGTGGAATTTAAGAAACAAGGCAGAGGATCATAAGGAAAGAGAGGAAAAAATGAAACAAGACGACACCAGAGAGGGAGACGAACCATAAGAGACTCTTAATCATAGGAAACAAACTGAGGGTTCCTGGAGGGGAGGGGGTTAGAGGGATGCAATAACTGGGTGATGGACATTGGAGAGGGTATGTGTTGTAATGAGCACTGTGTATATTTGATAAGACTGATGAATCACAGACATGTACCCCTGAAACAAATAATACATTATATGTTAATTGAATTTTTAAAAAAAAATTAAAAAGGGATATGTAGGAAAATACAATACAGGTTAAATCAAAAACAGAAGATGGAAGATTCATGCCCTGAGATTGAACAAAAATGGCATAACTAAGTTTTTAGTTAAATTTGTAGTTGTGAGATAAGGCTGGAGGTGGAAGTGGGTGCCTAATCAATTCAATTATCAGATTAGGCATTCTGCTGAAAGTGATGAAGATTAGAATTCTATCATTACTTGATGAAATATGAAACAAGGATATTTAAGGAAAAGTAAAAATGATGTTAAATTACCTAAGGCTCATAAATGTTTGAGGGATTTTTTTTTTTTTTTTTAATATGGCAGTCTATAGTAAAGTTGGGCTTTTTTGCCAGCAATACTGTATGGTCAAGAAATAGAAACAAAGATTGAGAATTGGAAGATTGCTCCACTATTGAGATTTTTCTGGAAAAACTCCACCAATAACAGACAAAGATCTGTGTGTTCTGGGTTAGTGACAGTTAAGTGCATCTCTTTCCAGTGCAGGAGAAATGTATCTAAGGCCAAGACAAACAAAAGAAAATAGAGCAATCAAAGAATGTGTGTCTACAAACACCTGCATCTGTCTTATAAAAGGTGACTCATTTTCTCTTTTTTTAAAAAACAGAGTTGGGGAAGGAGGAGGGACAGAGAAAGAGAATTCTCTTTGTAAGAGTGCTAATTCCATCATAAGGGTCCCACCCCCTCATTACCTAATCTAAATTTAATTACTTCACAAAGGTTCCTCTTCTAAATACCATCACATTGGGGGCTAAAGCTTCAACATGTAAATTTTGGGGGGCCATAAACATTCAGCCCAAAACATAGTCCCTCTTAGTAATGGGGCATGCATACTTCCTGTGTGGTGACTTCAGTGCTAAGCTAACTGCATGAACACCTACAGAAATTTACTCTTCAGAGTTCATCCTTCTGACACGTAATCAAGGGACAGAATGAGGGGGTAGAAAATTATGCCATTAGAGATCCCTCCTCATGGAAAGAATAATCAGGAGTGGAGAGAATCACCAATATTCCACAGATTTAGATTTCTTAAATCATTGCTGTAATTATTAATCTTGTATGAATCAAGGTTGTGGGCAACATTTTTAGGTAAGATGTTAACAGCTTAGTCAAGACAATTCCTCTTTGATTTATAGATATTTAAGCTTATCTCTTCAATACCAAGTACTGTTCCTTTGGGTATCCAACAAAGATGGCTTGAGGGCAATATATTTTGCTTAAAATATTATTCAGAACATTACCACATTTAAATTAACTACAAAATCCCTTTCTACCTGTGGTAAGTAGGCTGATGGCTCCCCAAAGATGTCCATGTCTCAATGCCACAAATTTGTGAATATGTATGTATGTGGCTCTGGTAGCGAAACCCTATAGAGATTTAAAACAACAGAAATTCTTTCTCTCACAGTTTTGGAGGCTAGAAGTCGAAAATCAAGGTATCAGTCTTGCTGCCTCAAAGACTCTGGGTAGAATTCTGCCTTGTCTCTTCCAAAGTCTAGTTGTGGCAGGAAATAAAAATCATGCATTTTCCCAGACATATTTCATATTTTATGCTGATATTTTATATTCAATATTATGATTTGCTAATTTTCCATATCACAAATACCAAAACAAAAGAAACTAGGAAAATATTTTGTTACATAACATAATAATAAAAACAGGGGTTCCTGGGTAGCTCAGTTGGTTAAGTATCTGACTCTTGATTTTGGCTCAGGTCATGATCTCAGGGTTGTGAGATTGAGCCCCACTTCAGGCTCTCCCCTCAGTGAGCAGTCTGTGTAGGATGCTCTCTTTCCTTCTCCCTATGCCCCTCCCCACCTCTCTCTCTCCCTTTCTTAAAAAAAAATAAAGTATATAATGGCAAAGATTAATATTTTTCATTTGTCCTTTTCTGCTTAGAATGATACCAATAAATGATACTTCTCTGCCTGAGCTAAGCCCAGTTAAATTTTTATTACATAAAATGAAGTCATAATTAATTATGTCTTTTATACAAAAAGTATTCACACAGAAGACTTTTATCACATATTGATACATGAAGCTGGTGTCCTAGATGTAAATACACTACATATTTACACATAAACACACACACACGTCATGGATACCATTATCAACAAAATAAAAATGTCAGAAATTATTAATATAGATGATTTTTGTCTTTATATATATATTTATTACATTTTTCAAACTGAACATAAATTACTATGGCCAGAAATTAAAAGTTACCTTACCTTGCTTTACTTTCATTTTTATGTGAAAAGAATTTTATGGCAAAATTTACAAATAGATATAAATATTATTCAAAATATTTTCCTTTTGTACTTGCAGAAATTCCTTCATTATAGAGAATAACATTAAAAAGATACTTTTCTGTTTTTTTAAACCAATGTTCATTTTTTATAATGTGTCACTGAAATAAAATTCAAATGTGTATGAAAAAAATAAGTCTGACAAGAACATTAAGTCTTTTTAATTTTTAAATTTTATTATGTCATGGGATATGGCTATATTTGTACTTAAAAAAGCAATAAGAAAATACATGGGCTTTTGTTTTCTAAGTGAAGTTTTGATTTCATCAAAATGAAAAAATGGCAATACTTTTATTGCTGAATATCTTCGAAGTATGTTTATGTGATATATTATGCTTAGCTTTATTATTAAGATCCTAAAAATTTCCTACTTGTGTTTCCCAAATACATACTTTCATATCTAATCTATCTTTATCTACCACCTATTTATATCAATCTATGTACCATATGTCATCTACATGCACACACACACATCGAATATTTAATGCTGACCTAGGAGTGAGAGATCAGGAGTTCTCATGCACTGAACTGCTTACCTACAGTGAGGAAGTCAAATTCTCTTTTTGAATTTCAGCTGCATTATTTGAAAAAGAAAGTGAGATGAGAATACTCATTTCTACAACAGTCAAATGAAGATATTACTATTCATTGTAAGAATTACTATTAAATAATGAATGTGAAGTAGCAAAATGCTTGACAAATAAAAAGTGTCCCTGTTTGATCTAAGATCATTTCCAGTTCTAAAATTCTACCGTTCAGTAACCAAGTTTCTTTTTATTTTTTTTCTGTCTGTGTTTAATGGGAATACAGTGCAACACTTCTACAAATTATTCATTTGTGCTATTTCCCACCCCCTTTCAGGTCACTGAAGGTGCAGCACTTAATCTAGCTGTTAACCATTTTAACCTGAGGGGTTGTTGAAAATAAATCCTCTTTAGAAGGCTTTCTCAGGTCCACTGATGATTTCAAAATAGCTTGAGTATCAATCTGATTAACTAAAACATATTCTACTCAGACATCTATTACAAAACTGATGTCTGTATAATGCTTCTTTGACATTGTGAACCTCTGTCCCAACTCTACAAAATGAGTATTAAAAATTAATACATAAAGGCAGGTTTTTTATTTTTCCTAAAAATTCTCGTTTCTAATTAGCATTAGGTTAACATGAGTGTGACTTTTTTTTTGGAAATCACTACTTCAACTTTTTTAGGCCAGCGTGTGTGTGCGTAGCCCTTTCATATCTATCTATATCTATATATAATATTCTTAAACCAAAAAAAAAAAAAAAAACCCTCAAAGAAAAAACTGTCAGTCCTTTATCTTCAGCAATTGCAGAAGTGAATCAAAATTGGAAATTTAAAATATAAAGTTATGGCACATTCAATTAGAAGACTCGAGTCTTAGATCATCCTGATAGTAATTAACTTACTCACTTTGAAAAGCCTTTCAGTCTCTCTGGACTGCTCTTTCTTTATCAAATAATCAGTGATTTGGATTGTGCTACTTCTAAAAGACTGTAAAATACATTTCTGATATATGTGAGTATTTGTATAACCAATGAGGTGGACCTTTCTAAAGCAAGCATTATGTTTATCTCTTCCATGCCCATATCAACCAATACTTAGAAATGACTCATCACAAGTAGATTTCTAATAAATATTAATACAGAAATGATGTATTGATGATTGTATTAATACACAATTTTCTTTTATTAATTTGATGTAGTTTTGAATAGAAATTTTCAACAATGGGAGACACAGCAATATATTCCAAATAATACACAAAGCACATGCAACCAAATTCTATTGTAAGATACTTTTAAAAATTAAATTTTTGAAATTTATTTATTTATTTTTGTGTTTTTTTTTTTTAAGATTTATTTATTTGTTTTTAGAGAGAGTGCGGGAGAAAGGAGCAGAGGAAGAGAGGGAGAGAGAATCTTGAGCAGACTCCCCGCTGAAAGCAGAGCCCAATGCAGGGCTCAGTCTCACCATCCTGAGATCATGACCTGAGCTGAAATCAAGAGTTAGATGCTCAACGGATTGAGCCAACCAGGTGCCCCTAAAATTTTAGAAATTTAATACAATTAACTTTCCATTAGCTTATTCCCATCATGTAGGAATATGTTCTCATATATAAGCCAAGACAGAACTTAGTTGCCAAAACAAAATGTGAGCTTGAAATCTGTATAGTATTCATCAATATCCACTCCAAATAATATGTTTTTACTTATAATAGACTGCTAATAAAAATCCATTCCTTTAAAGCAAAAATAAAATGTGAATCTCCAAAGTTAAGTACCACAGATCTTCCATATGTCATTTTCGAAGGCCCTTGCCATTGCGTACTTTGGAAAACATATAAGGGGATAATTCTACTGAACAATTTGAAGCTAATGGCATCTCTTGTCACTGGTGGCAATGTGAGAGTACAGCTGACTTCATTTCAAAAGGTACTACACTGCTTTGAAGTAGTCCTTATTATAGAAAATCGAGAACATCCTTGAAATGGCTTCAAAATAGAAATTTTAGGGGAAATTACCACCTGATTCATTCCAAGATAAAAGAACGTGCCAATAATATAAATGTCAATGCCAATTCATAATATATGCCCCAGATCCTAATTGGCACTGAGTAATATAATTATTAACACATATAATTTATCTTATATTCATATATAACATATTATATGTATTATATAAACTTAATATTACAATTGTCTTATGATGCTAACATTAGTCTTTTTATTTCTTTCATTAAAAAAAAAAAAATGGACCTGAGTTGGAAAGTTGAATTGTCTGATCAAGATTTAAGTACTGCTGTTAAATTACATTGTCAGCCTTGTAATAAATTCTGATTAAGAATTTACACCTTTGTGAACAGATTAGCAGACCTAATTGATTTTGATCCGTTACCTTCAATTTGCAGCTTTAAAAAGGTGTAACCTCACCCAGATTTATGGTTTGAAGCTCTTGTGTTTGAATTAATGAATTTTACATCTGATCTCATTAAGAAGAATTTTGGTTAAGTACATATATTTCTCCAAGTGGAAACTCTTTGCCTTAACTCCTGGGCATTGCATATATTTTCATAAATGTCCCCATTTATTAATCTCCAAACATATGAAGCAATAATTTTACGTCTCATTTATTATCTGTCAACCATCAGTTCCTACTTCCATGTAATTATGAGGAGAACTTATCCTGTATTTTTATATTCTTACCATCCTCCTGGACTTTGCCTACAGTGATAGACATATGGTCAGGATGTTCTAACTCTGTTGTTAACATGCCATGTTGCAGATAACAATCATTTATCATGGAAGCAGTTAGAGACTCTGGGAAAAGCCAGGCACAATAATTATAAATTATCACTTGTAATTATATTTTAAGGTTTGAAAAAACATGTTTTATAGAAATTCATTATGTGAAGATGATTTCCTGTTCAAAATAAATATGGAACCTGAGTGTAGGTTCTATTTCTTGGTTCTTATTCCATACATTTTATTAAATTTGGCATCAAATCCATCAAAAATATTTTAACCAGTTAATTAACAATGCAATCCTACATTATATAGTACTTAAACTCACTCAAAATATTTTTATATCATACAAGTAAACATTTTTTTTTGCTTACATAGACATCAATAAAATTTAATGGGGCAGCTAATTAGTTTCACATTCAAATGGTAGCAATGTTTTTAAGTGAGATTTTCTATTTTAATTGGCATTATGCAGATTTTTTTAAGTCACTTTATCATTGCCAATACCAACTTCACCTCCTCCAAAACCTTGACTTCAAGGAACCCAAACTGTAGTCAACACTTCTCAATCTTCCAGTTCTCTTTTCGCTTCCTCTTCTCCAAACATGTATTTCACTTCATCAGGATCTCTAGTTTTGACTGTCCTTCCTTTTATGTGCTTATTTTCCTTCTTAACCAACTTTGATTACATGGTTCATCCTATTATCATCCTTTTGCATATACCCTCAAATCTTTCCTCCCCCACATGTATGGGACAAGAGACGGATTTTATGTTATTTGCCTTGGACACGAATATAAAGATAACCAAAATCTTGTAATCACAATAAACAGTATTTTAATGCAATATTTTAAAAGTAAAATTTACTATAAAACATCCACCATGAGCAAAACACCAAATTATAAATAAAGGCAGGATCAGTGTTTTTCTTTTTATCTCAGCTAGACATTATTTCTGATCCTGTCTGCCAAAGTCATGTATTTTCTCAGAATTAAGAAATTCCATACCTATAAGAGTCTTTCTCTTTTCTATATGAGATGCTGGGTATAGTATTGGAAAGAAGAGAAACTGGAGTTTATATAACTCCAATATAAATAAACTCCAATATAATGGAGTTGCAAGGACTTTCTTTGCTGTATATTATTATCCCTGCCCCACCCCACCCCCCACCCCCAGCTTTGGTGAATTTACATAAGTACTTTAGGATCTTAGTTAACTTGTCTGTAAAATGGGGATATCAATAAGGAATAATCAGTTTTAATGGAATAAGTATAGAGTATGGGAAACTGCTTTCCAAAATTCATCCTTTCCATTCCTAGTTAGAATATGTTTTTTGAAGAGGCTTAAATATGACATGCTTCTTTTGAACTTTGTACATGCTGTATCAAAGTGATACTCCCTCCCTTCTTTCTCATGCCTCATCTCTTCAAAACTCAGCCAGGTTGTCACTTCCTGAGAAAATTGTTTTCAAACCCCTAAGTTAGATCACATTCCACATTGTAAGTATTCATATCAGCATGCACCCTGTAGCATTTGTCAAAGTTGAAATGATTCATTTAGGCAATTAATTGTTTAATGTCTGTCTCCTATACTAAATTGTATACTAAGTTGTTTCTTTCTCCCCCCCCGCCCCCCCCCACCTCCTGTAGGTGTCTTATTCCCAACATAGAGCACAGTGTCTCGTAATTGGTAGGCACTCAAAGCAAACAAACAAAAAAATCCATTTTTAAATGAGTAATGTTTGAAGGAATGGTATCAGCCTTGTTATTAATTGATTTTCTTTCCTTCAACATTTTAAGAAAAAATCTAGGAAGACAAAGACAAAAAAACATTCTAATCAAGTAATTTATTCTAATATTTTACAGGATATATAGCAGGGTAAGATTCATGCTAGGAATTTCAGGATATTTTACAATTATAGAGCTTATTATTATATTAGGTTAATATGTCAGCAATAAATTCTTATGGTAATCTGTTACACTTAAAATAGATTCTATATAATTCAGCATTGATTTCTGTAATCTTAAAACACTCTAAATGGAAAGCTACATTCTTAAAATTACAAAAAGAAACTTTCTAAAAAAATGCCAACAAAACATATAATAGCGAATCATTAAACTTATTTGCATATTATGTGAAATATTACAGCTACACAGAAATAAAAATATAACTACTAGGAACCAGGATACAAATCATTGTTGTTTGTCCAGAAAATCACTCAACTATGTGACTTTGGAGAGCTTCAGAGTTCTTACCTGTATAGTTTTACAAAACACATGGTTTATGGAAAAAATAAATTAAAAAGCTCATGTGATAAGTGACATTTTTAAAATGCAAAACATAATACAAATATGCATGCTTACTTACAAAATTATTACATACAAGCTGATTTTCTAATCTAAAGGAGTATTTGGAATTTATAAAATACACTTTATTTATTTGTTTTTTATAAAATGCCCTTTTAATGCTGTACTAAATAATGTGCCTAATATTGCGATTAGGCAATTTTTGTTATCACTGAACTCACTTAATAACTCATGACATTTTTAGCATGTCTTTTAGGAAATTACTCTTCTTTCTCTTTAAAGCATCAACTGGTCCTTTAGTAAATCAGGGGGCATGGTTTGCTGTCCCCAGAGATTACAACATGCTACAGAAAGTCTATCAAAATTCAGCTCAGGTGTTTGCAATACAGTATATGCTTCTCATCTTTAGTCATGATGTCATGCTTCAGAGGACAGCATGATAAGAATGTAATTACTCTGTGACAGCCAACAGTCCTGCTAAGAAAATCTTAGCCCTAGAAAAACATAAAAATCTTAACTCAAAGATGTGATCAAGTTAAGCATTCTTCATACCTACCTGAAACATAAAACATAAATGCTGAGGTTACTCAGCTGTGAAGTAACAGTGTTGCAAAGTGATCACTGAGCTATCTTCCTGTTTCCCTGTGAAATGCATTTTGCCAAATCTAGTGGATTCGATAACAAAGCAAAGATATGGTATCTTGGACAAAGTGTTCACATATGAAACCAACTATATCGATGTGGGTTTGATGGAAGCAACAATAACTATTTTGTATAAGCTTAGCCTTAATAAAGTCATCATAAGAAGTGTTAATAAAAAAAAAAAAAGAAGTGTTAATATAAAGTAAAAACTCCTAAAATGCATTTTAAAGTATTTGTGAATATGGGAACAGTTATAAATCATCTATAAAAATATTTTATAGAGATTAGACAATACTATAATTATCACATAAAAAATCTTTCAAAAGTTTTCAGTGGATGCATTTAACTATTATGGATTTTACTCTATATAAATGAACACTTTCCTAGAATAATCTTTCTATACAGCATAATTCATAAAAACACTGCAAACATTTTGTAAATTTGCATCATCATTAATTTTGGGTACTATATTTGCTTTTTTAATTTTCTAATTTTGTGTACTTATGGAAAGAACAGAGCTCAGGTTCTTTGAAGTGTTCTTTAAGAGCCTAGTTGACAGTCTTATTTATATCCAAAATTATATTTGTGAAAATAGTAAAATCAACTGAATTTTCATTCTATATGTACAGACAACTGAGTTATTTAAAATCAAAGAGATTTAGAGGGGCGCCTGGGTTGCTCAGTTGTTAAGCTTTTGCCTTTGGCTCAGGTCATGATCCCAGGGTCCTGGGGTTGAGCCCCACATCAAGCCCTGCATCCAGCCACGCATCGGGCTCCCTGCTTGGCGGGAAGCCTGTTTCTCTCTCACTCTCCCTGCTTGTGTTCCCTCTCTTGCTGTGTCTCTTTCTGTCAAATAAATAAATAAAATCTTCAAAAGAAAAAGAGAGAGAAATTTAGAGCCAGAATTTACCATAAAGAGTACTTAGTTAACCACCTTTTCTACAGATGATATACTGAGGAATAGAGCAGTTTGAGTTTCTACATGGGGTCACCCTACTGGTTATTGATAGACCAATATCTAAAGGCCATTGTCCTGAAAGCTGATACCCTCCACAAAGATGAATTTAATGATAAAGTTATCTTGAAACCTTCCTAAACCTAAGCCAATAGATTTAATCTACATGATTATTTTAAATTTTGGAAAGAATAATTATTATTAGGAAGATATTTTATCACTATAAACTTATATTTAGTCATCTGTTAATGTATGGTAGTCATTCCTTTAGACTAGAATGGGGGAAATTTCTTCTTATGACAGGAAAAGGAAACCTTCAATAGTAATCCGAAAGAATCTATTTAGGTATTTAGGTAAAGCAATTCCAGGGAGACACTTTTTTCTATACAACATACAATTCATGACATACATTTCATATACAGTGGTATATAACATATTCAATTCCATATTTTTTAATTAACTTACCATTCAATTATAATCACATTGCATAAATACAAATAGGAATATGTTTATAGCAAAAGGAAAGAAAAAACATAAGACTCATGGGCTTACAATGCAATTTTAACTTGTTAAACCAGTCAAGCTTACTGTAAAATGTAAAGTCAAGCCTTAGAAAAGCTGTAGTAATAAAAATAGAAGTTACATTCTGAACATAAATTTAAAAGTACAGGTAATAATTAATATCTCCATATCCTGAACTTCATTTGCTCATTTTTGACCCCAAATATCAACCTGCCAAAATTTGTCCCTCTGGCTGATTTTTGTCAGGGATTGGGTGAAATAATAAAAAATGTATATTGGATGAAATAATAAAAAAATGTATACTGAATACGAGCTATATTTGTCATGTAGCTTTGCTGATCTTGAGCATTCACATGGAAAGGATCAGCTTTCCTAGCAGACTGACTGAATAAAATGTGATTCTTTACTTTTTTATGAATTATTCAAATTATTTTTAATTAAAGAATGAAATGAGGGGCGCCTGGGTGGCTCAGATGGTTAAGCGTCTGCCTTCGGCTCAGGTCATGATCCCGGGGTCCTGGGATCGGGTCCCACATCAGGCTCCCGGCTCAGCGGGGAGCCTGCTTCTCCCTCTGACCCTCTCCCCTCTCATGCTCTTTCTCTCTCGCTGGCTCTCTAAAAAATAAATAAAATCTTAAAAAAAAAAAGAATGAAATGAACAAAATGCATATTTTCTAAGTGCATACAAGAATTAGGCAAGATAGAAGTAACATTAAATTACAGTTTTAATATCCAAGATCATTTTAATAGTTTAAAAATTTTCAACCATCGAAATGAAATTTAACATGTTTAAAATTCTATAATCATGATTTTACTCAATTCCTAGTATAGTATACTTAATAGTTGGCTTTTTTACAGTTCTATCTATCAGCCATTTAGTTGAAAATGAATGGAAATGTCCTGCTATCAAAATTTGCTAACTTCGGGGTGCCTGGTGACTCAGTCGGTTAAGTGTCTACTTTCAGCTCAGTTCAGGATACGGGGATTGAGCCCCGGTTGGGCTACGGGCTCAGCAAGGAGCCGGCTTTTCTCACCCTCTGCCTGTCCCTCCCACTCCTGATCTTTCTCATGCACTCTCTCTCACAAATAAATAATTTTTTTTTTTAAAAATTGCTAACTTTTTTTTTAATTTTAACTTTTATTTTATTTTTTAAAAGACTTTATTTAGAGAGAGTGCAAGTGGGGGGGAGGGGCAGAAGAAGAGGGAGAGAAAGAATCTCAAGCAGACTCCCAGCTGAGCTCAGAGCCTGTTACGGGACTTGATATCATGACCTTGAGATCATTACCTGAGCCAAATCAAGAGTTAGACGCTTAACAGACTGAGCCATCCAAGTGCCCCAAAAGTTGCTAACTTCATGAATGTTACAGTATAAGAAACAGAATTTTTCTGGAATAATTTATGTCACCTTTGGAATATTAGGTTGAGTCTAGGATAGCAAATTTTAAGAATAAGCACTAACCATAAAACATTCAATGATGAATGAGAAATCCAATTGCTAACATTATGTTTCTTATTGTTCATATAAGATGATAAAATTAAATATTTATAGTAATTCAGTTGTTTTGGAAATGCATTTTTCTATGTGACTTCAAAGAGCAAAATAAAAACTTTTATTTAAGATAAAATGAATCATCTGACAGACAAGGGTGTTTTGGTACACATGCCACATGACTTTGTAACAACTTATGCTGTCCAACTTTAAATAAATGGCCCATTGTAATATGGCATCCCACTTACAGATATCAGCATTAAGAGATTGAGTGACAGTGTGTCCAGTGATGACAGAGAAGGAATTCATACATTATGTTAATGTGATTGTATGATCATGTGGAAGTTTACTATAGAATTTCAGTATTGATATTTATTACATTTATTATAATGTTGATATAAGTTGTATATCAACAAAATATATTATGTTAAACAGCAATTATCTTTGAAAGTTATGACACATAATAATAAACACCTATGAATAAACTACACAGGTTATAGAATAGAACATTATCAATTGCTATAGATTAAAAGTTTTTACCTCCTAAGTGCATATGTTGAAATTTAATCCCCAGTGTGATGGCATTTGGAGGTGGGGTATTTGGGACTTGCTTAGATCATAAGGAGGGAATCCTCGTGAATGGGAAGAGTGCCCTTGTTATAAAAGAGATTCTAGAGAGTTCACATGCCCCCTTCTGTCATGAGAGGTTATAGTGTGAAGACAGCAATACGGATGAAGCATACACTCCTTTTCTACTAGAGATACACTTGATCTTAATTTTTGTACTTTCCTTCTTCTTCCATTTGCACTTTGTACCACTTTAGACTGATAGCACTAACTGGGCATCAACCCTAAACATCCACTGTTGTGACTAGCTCCGTTTAAGTCCCAGAAGATAATTTCCACATCTCATAGGTCCTTGAGGGGAAAAAAAAAAAAAAACACAAAAAACCTGCTTTGAATGCCACGTGCTACCACTCAAATAGAATAGAGACTTTACTTCCCAGGATGAGGAGAACTTGAATGATGGAAACACTTAGGTAAGAGAAACACAGTTTAATTAATCATCAAACAGCATGAATAGCGTAGGTTCTCCTACAAGGAAGTGTCATTTTCCACAGTGCTTTTCTTTGTTTTTGTTCTCTTTGAGTCACTTCGTTCAGTAGTGTGTAGGCATTAGTGTTGTATTCACAACAGATGCACATTTTGCAGTAATAAACAATAAATGTCCATCTTTTTTGCAGATACAGAAAGACACACACACGGAGAAAAGAATAAATGCAGAAGTACCATGAATAACATTTGATACTGATTACTTACAGTATTGAAGGGATCTAAATATTGTTTTCAGAGACAGCATTTTGATGTAAATCAGCATCTCCTCCAGTATTTTCTCTAGCTCAATAGCTCTCTTTTGAGTTCCTGGAAATCAGAGGAACTATATCTCACACTTTAATTCTCCAGTTCTCATAATCCCTGTTTCTTATTTTCCATCTTCTTATATCTCTAAGCTGAATTCTGCATAATTTCTTTAGTTAGATTTTTCAGTGTAGTAATTATTCAGTTTTGCCTCATATGCTATGAAATATATGTATTACGTTAATATCAGTTTTTATCAACTAATATTTAATATATGTATTTTTCATTTCTAAAAGCACTTGTTGGTACTTTTAAAATCTGATTTCTTCCTTTTGATGATGTTTTATTCCCTGCTTATTTTTATCCTTTTATTTAAAAAATAGCATATGGGGATATTTTATATCTGTATATGACAAATCCAAGAATTATTTTTATTGAGGACTCTTATTTTTTGTTTGTTTCTTCTCTGGCTTTTACTCATAATGCACTCTTTCCTCATTTGTTGCTAACTTTTTTAAAGATAAACTTTTTCTTTGAATTTCATCTGTGGAACCCTGAAGATATATATGAGTAATGCTTTTTTTTCCATTTTATTTTTATTGAGATATAATGAATATATGGTATTGTATAAGTTTTAAGGTGAACAGCAGAATGATTTTATTTACATGTATTGTGAAATGATTACCAAAGTAAGTTTAGTTAACATCCAAGTATCTCATATCGACACAAAAAAGAGAAAGAAAAAAAATGTTTTTTTCCTCGTGATGAGAACTTTTAGGATGTACTCTCTAAGCAACTTTTAAATAAACCGTGTAAACTGTAGCCATAGTGTTGTACATTAAATCCCTAAATACTTATCTATCTTATAAGTGGAAGTTTGTACTTTGGAGCACCTTCATCCACTTCCCCCTGCCCCTATGCACTGCCTCCCTCCTATGACCACAAATCTGATCTCTTTTTTCTGGGCTTGTTTTTTTTTGTTTTTATTCCACATATAAGTGAGATTATACATTATTAGTCTTTCTCTGACTTATTTTACATAACACAATGCCCTCAAGGTCCATCCATGGTGTCGCAAATAGTAGGTAATGCTTTTCATTAAAGAAATTTTAGCTTCTTTTTTTTTTTTTAAGATTTTATTTATTTATTCATGATAGACAGAGAGAGAGAGAGAAACAGAGGGAGAAGCAGGCTCCCAAGGCGCAGGGAGCCCGATGCGGGACTCGATCCCAGGACCCTGGGATCATGACCTGAGCCGAAGGCAGACGCTTAACCATCTGAGCCACCCAGGCGCCCTTTTAGCTTGTTTCTATCAACCCTAAGGTAGAACTATCAATCTAGTACCACATTAAATTAATTTCTTAGTTTGCAATTCACACTTTTACAAAGTTGTATAAATTTGAACTCTACATCTATGTGATAGCAAGCTCACTCTTGGTTGCGATCTATCAGAAGAGACTTTTTTCCTTCCTGCATTTTCAGTGTGTTAAGGTGGTTTCCTATTATTTTCTACAAGGTGGCAGAATGTCATGAGATTTGCCATCTTGAAATGTATAGAAATTTGAAAATATCGATTATGAATAAATGCTTCATAATTCCCTATAAAAATAATCTGCATTTACAGTTTAACAACTTTAAACTACTGTGATACCAAGTAGATAGCATACTTCAGACAGAAACTTACATTTTAACAGTGGTTGCTGCTATTAATAATGAGTTACTTTCACCCTATATAGCAAACACATTAATAGTAGTACAAAATCTGCTTTGACGGTTTTCAATTTTTATGTTAATATATGAAAATTTACTGGCTCATCAAAAACACTCAGAGAGGGTTTTGAACAAATTAAAATTGGGGAAATAACTTATTTTTCTATTACTATATATCATAGCCAAAAGTTAGTGTTTTCTAATTTTAATTATCCTTAAATTCTTATTAAATTATAAATTTTTTTCTCATTGGATACACACCCATACTTTTCTATTCAATGCTGCTGAGGATATAAGGTACCTAGAAAAGCAATCCACCATTTGTAATTTATTAAAGGTGGTGGCAGAAGCAAAACTAATATGTGTGTGTCTGTGTATAAATTCCACAATAGAAAAATATATGATGGTAAATAATACATAATGAGAGGGGTTTTGTTGTTGTTATTGTTCTTCTTTTTATTTAGTTGGAAGAGGTTGGCATTTGGTATGGCATTTAGAGGACAAACACAAAGCGTTGAGAGGTTTGGCAGAGAAGAAAGAAGAGGTGGAGGTGGACAGGGCATAGTTCTAGGGGGAAACAGAAAAGGTTTGCAACTTGATGTTAGAATGGTCTTTGTTGATAAATCCCAGTTTGCTTATGACTTCAACTTGGTTTTTAATGTATATTTTATTTGTCCCTTTCTTGCTAACAAGAAGGAGAGAAATAGGAGGAAAGAACACCTAGAATTTCTTAGAAAATAGCTAGAAACAAAAAGAATTTTTTTTTAAACCCACCATAGTTTACTAATGAGTGCAAGATATTTGTATAATAAGTTACTACATCAGAATAAATGAGGATTAACTCTGGATTTATATAATCATGCACCTATTATTTTGGTTAAAAATTGCAAATATGGAGTTAGAGGTATGGGAGGTAATTATCTGAACCTTCCTTCTGGTTTTAGTGTTCCACAGAAATGAGTTTTGATTTTTTATTTTCTATATGCAGAGAAGATATTATGGATTGCATATAGCTAATGATTGGTGTTATCTATATACAGAACTCACTGCATTTACTCCTGTTGATTTGCGAACGCCCAGAATATTTCATTACAAATAGCTTATATTCAATCATTGTTCAGTTGCCTGAATTATCTTTCCTATCTTAACGATTTTTTTTCTATATTGTAACTTATTATCAGTGTATTCATTGAGGTTGTCTATGACCATCTGTTCAATATCAGTAGTTCTGAACAAATTTTTACATAAATTTAAATAAAGTAGACATTTCTTTAAAGATAAAGTTAATCATATTGATATAAAGAGGTACTATCACTTTCTGATTACTGGGAATGAATTTTGGAGTTTAAGAAATTTGATTCTAACCCAGCCTTTATCACTAATAAGTCTGTGATCTTATTCTCCCCATACTCTAAGCATTGGTTTCCTTTTTAATTAAAAGGTAATACTAATGCTACTTCATGGAGAAGTTGTGAGGATTTTATGATTATTACTTGGAAAATACTTAGCATAGTGCTTCGCCAAGAAGGAGCTGCTCCCTATGTAACAATTTTAATTTTTTAGGTATTCTGTATTTGAAGTGCCTGTTTTACTATGTATTCAAAGGAATGATGTTATCCAAATACCAAAGGACCCTTTTATAACTAATATTATGATATAAAACCAGAGCGCAGCATTGCATTAAGGTAAAAAGAGAGTTTCTGCACTTGTGGCCGTATCATTAAATATGCTGATTTGAGTAACTGGGCGTTGGGGTTTGAAGTTGTACAGTGGGATGATGGCATCACTGAAGTAGGTGCGAGGGATCAAAAACAAGTGACTGCAGAGCTGAATCCTGTTGTCCCTGTGAATCCAGAAGACCTTCCCAGAGCAAAAGGTAGCTGGCAACTTTTTTTTCTGTGCATTCCCAGTTGTCTAGTCTCTTTCAGATTGGCAATATCAACTCCACATCTGGACAGTTCACTTATAACCAGTGATGCATCCTCCCTCCTGAGGAGCTGCCATTCCCTCTGAGCCTCTTTCTACGTTTCCTGACTCAGTGCTTACTTGCCTTTTAGAAGGCATCTTTGAATTGGCTTTTGCAACACAAAAGTGAAACTTTGTGGGAGTCCTGCTGAGCCTTGCTTAGTGAGAAGCAGGAAGTAGGAAGGGTACTTTTTGTATCCTTAACTAAATGGCATGGTCTTAAACAAAGCTACTAAACCTTGCTACTCTGAGTTGTTACTGCAAGGGAGATAAAGACAGGACCTATCTGTGCATCCCATGGCTAGCACTCTAGCCTGCATAGGCTCTTTGCTTTACGGGATTGAAGATGAATTCAAGTGAACCATGCCTAGTCCTGCTTATTCTTTTGTTAAGCAATGAGAGTCAGATGCCTGCGATTAATTATATTTACCAGGTGGTAAAATAAACATACGGATAAATGGTAAACATGTCTTTTTTAAACAAAAATAGTACTGTTTTTTTGCTCATTTACATTTGCAATCGAAAAAAGGTACTTTAGATCATTTTGGATCATAAATCATAAAACATCTCCTAAGCCATACTGAACTGTAACTTTGAGGTTGAGAGATCCCTGGAGAATCCCAGGTTCTTTTCAGGGGGCTTACTAGGCAGTTTTGACATTTTAGGCATGATCATTGTTTGTCGTAGGGAGTCTCTTGCACAATAACTGATGTGGAACAGGTTTTCTTGGCAATTTGTATATCTTCTTGGGTAAAATTCCTACTCATATCCTTTGCCCAATTTTTAATGAGCTCCTCTTTTTGATGTTGAGTTTCAGGAACTTTGAGAATATATATATTCTAGATATTAAGCCCTTCTCAGATATACGATTTACAGATTTTTTTTTTTTTTTCCATGCTGTAGGTTGTCTTTTTACTTTCTGGAAATGTCCTCTGATGCATTTTTTTTAAATGATGATTTCTAATTTACCTATGTTTTCTGTTGTTTCTTGTGCTTGTGGAGTCATATTTAAAAATCCATTACAAATCTAAAGTCATGAAGATTTACCTTTATGTTTTCTTCTAAAAGTTTTATGGTTTTAACACATATTTAAGTGTTTGAATCTTTTTGAATTAGTTTTTGTATATGGAGTGAGGTAGGGTGTGAAAAATCAATGTATGTGAAAAATCATCGTATCAGCACCATTTGGTGATACATTCCCCACTTAATGGACTTCACACTCTTGTGAAAGATCAATTAGCTAGAGAGGTACAGTTTATTTCTGGACTCAGTTCCATTCCAAGGATCTATGTATTATTTCTATGCCAATAGGACAGACACTGTTGTTATTACTGTAGCGCTGTAGTAACTTTGGAAATTTAATGTAGATATTTGCAGGTGTTCTAAATATATTCTTTTGCAATGTTGTTTTGGCAATTCAGGGCCCTATTCCCAGGTTTCTGAGTGAGTGAGTGTGTGTGTATGTGTCTAATCATGAAAGGGTATTGGAATTTATTAAATAACTTCTTTGCAATGATTGAGATGATTTTTTTTTCTTTGTTTTTCCTTTTTTCCCTACTTTTCCTTCCTCCCCTCCACATGAATGTGTAATATTTGATTGATTTTCTTAGGCTAAATCAACGTTTCATTGCTGTGAAATGGTCATATGGTCACATGCCATTGGATTCAGCTTGTTAGTATTTTGTAAAGGATTTTTGCAACAACACCTATAAGGGATGCCGATCTGGAATTTTTTCTTGTGATTATTTATCTGGTATTAGAGTAATGCTGAACTCACAGAGTGGGTTAGGAAGTGATTTATTCTCTTCTATTTTTCACATAAATTTGAGGATTGGTATTAATCTATTTTAATGTTTAGTAATCTTCACCAACGATACCATCTGGATTTTTCTTTTGGGGGGGAATTTTTTTTTAATTTTTTTTTTTTAAGATTTTATTTATTTGCGAGAGAGAGAATGAGAGACAGAGAGCATGAGAGGGAGGAGGGTCAGCGGGAGAAGCAGACTCCCTGCCGAGCAGGGAGCCCGATGCGGGACTCGATCCCGGGACTCCAGGATCATGACCTAAGCCGAAGGCAGTCACTTAACCAACTGAGCCACCCAGGCGCCCGGCGGGGGGAATTTTTGATTACTGATTTAATGTTACTACTTTCTATAGGTATATTGAAATTTCTATTTATTCTATTATTTCTATTTACTCTTAAGTCAGATTAAGTAACTTGTATGTTACTAGAAATTGTCCATTTTATCTAGATGATCTAATATGTTGGAGTACAATCGTTTATTTATTTTCTTATTGTCCTTTTTCTTTTCATAAGGTCAGTAGTAATATCCTCACCTTCACTTTTAGTTATTTGTGTCTTCCCTCTTTTTTCCTTCGTCATTCTAGCTAAATGTCTTTTTTTTTTTTTGCTAAATGTCTTTTTCAATTTCGTTGATCCTGTTTTGTGATCCTCCCTTAATGTTTTTCTATTCTCTATTTTATTTGTTGACACTAGTATTTCATCCCATCTACTAATTTTGAGTTTAGTTTGCTGTTCTGTTTCTGGTTATTCAAGGTGTAAAATTAGGTTTTTGATTGAGATCTTTCCTCTTTTTTAATGTAGATATTCGCAGGTATAAATTTCCATCTGCTAACTGCCTTTGTGCATCTCATAACTACTGGTATGTTGTGTTACATTTTTATTTCTCTATAAGTATTTTCTAATTTCCATCATGATTTCTTTTTTCATCTTTTGGTTGTTCAGGAGTATACTATTTCCACACGTTTGTGAATTTTCCCGTTTCCTTTTGTTACTCACTTGTAGCTTCATTGCATTTACTGTCTCCAGAAAAGACACTTCTTATAATTTCAAACTTTTCAAATTTGCTGAAACTTGTTTTGGGGCTGAATGTGATCTAGCTTGGAAAATGTTCCATGTGTTCTTCAATTTTTTTTTTTTTTTTTTTTTTTGCCTTTTGTTATGGCTAGCAATTTTTTCTTAATTGCCAGACATGATGTACCTGGTAAAGAGATGTGCTCTAAATACGCCTTTAGTAATATGGTGAAGTGTGGGGCAAGGAGAATTGTTCTAAATGCTATGATCAGGTCTCAGTCTTTTCGTGAGCTTGTGCCTTGAACTATAAACTTAGCAAGTGTTTCTCAGATGTTTTTTCTCTCTCCTCTTGTGAGACATGATGGCTAGAAACTGCTGTTCAGTTAGGCTCTGATAATACTCTAGGAGTTTAGGCTCTGACTAACTAGTGTCCCCGGAGGGAAGACCTTGTCAAAAAGAACAGAGTGCTCTGAAATAGCCCCACACGGTTTCTTTCCCCTTCCCCTGCTGAAAGCAAAAAGGGATTTTTTTTTTTTTTCATCCAGTATTTACTGTGGGAAACTGGTGAGGTTCCTGGAGGTAAGTCTCACACTATTATGGAGACTCCCATATGACTGGAGCACCCTGAAGTTTTTAACCCTCAGAGTTGTCCAATACTGAGCCTCCAGCAATTTTTCAATTACAGTTCAGGTTTTCCTACCCCAGTCTGGTTCCTGAGATGGTTTCTGCTGAAGAGTCTCTGCTCCGTAAACTGAGAGTCCCTGTAATCACCTGTCTGTCTCTCTAATATTGGAATAATGGGTTGCTCTGTATTTGCCCCTCTCTTATGGATCCAAGAAGAGCTGTTGATGTTTCAGTCTGTTCAGCTTTTGCTTGCTGTTAAGACAGAGTAGCAACTTCTAAGCTCCTTATTTGTGTAACTGATTCTGCCTGTTTTTGATATTTGTTTGGGAGACAAAAACTGGGAGCTATTTATGGAACCACTTTGCTCTTGCTTCATTTTTAAAACTACTTTTACAGGATATAGAATTCTATGTTGTTATGTTCCCCCACACACACCATTTACCCAGTATTTAAATACTTTTTTTTTTTTTTTTACACATTCTAGCTTCTTCTTCAATTTCTTGATGATAATTCTGTGCTTATTCTTATCATGATTCTCTTGTATGTAATACATACTCCCTACTCCCAGCCCCATTTGCTTTTAACTTTTGAGCATTATTTGTAGTTTTCATCAAGATGAGTGATCGGTCTGCATTTGATTTTCTTTGTACTTACTGAGCAGGGTATTTGTGGGCAACCTCAGTCAAATGTGATCATATTGTTTGGGTTTTTATTTTGATGTTGATTTTGTCAAACATTTCTCTCTCTTAATCTCTCTCTCTCCAGCCCCCATCTCTCTGTCTCTGTCTGTGTCTGTCTGTCTCTCACTACATATATATATATAGTTCTATATTAATAATGTATATTCTGTTTCATTTTGTCTTTTCTAGTCTTCAGGAAATCCAATTATACTCCAATTATTCCTCAGTTAGATCACTTGATAGTATCTCACAAGTCACTAAGACTTGTTTACTTTTTTTTCAATTTTGCTTTCTCTCAATGCTTCACTTTGGATAATTATATTTTAAGTATGCTTATTCTTTTTTCAGTTGTGTTCTACCAATTGTATCCAATGCTTTTTTGAAAAATGTCAGATATTGAATTATTTAACTCTAGGATTTTCATTTAGTTCTTTTTCATAGTTTGCCATACCTTCTAAAATGCTTCCTCTCTTCAAACACTATTGTCAACTTTTTTCACTAGACTCATTAAATATGTGTTCTGTTAATTTTAAAGAATTTGTCTATGCATTATAATTGCTGTACTATTGTTGGTTCTGTTCACTCTGACTGGTATTTCTTCTTTATACTATGAATCATATTTTTCACATATGCCTTTTAAAATTTTGGACTGTATTCTCAAGTGCTCCCTTCTCAGTGTAGTCTTCCCCAGTGATTATTTGACATTTGAAAGTAGGTTTATTTATTTTGTCTCTTAATCTAACAATGTTTGCTGCATGCCTCAGGATAATTTCTTATTCATTCACTGCTAAAACCATAGCAACTAGAACCATATTAGAAGCAAAGAAGATACCAGTAAATCTTTGTTCAGTAAGTGAATCTATTTATTCATGAATAGCATTTAATATAACTTGAAATTATTTCCAGTGAATACTTACCTCAGTAAATGTTCATTTAGTGTCTTCAAATAAAGTCAAAGCTACAGAACTTTCCATAATAAAGCTCCTCCCATTCTTAGTGGGACAAGCTTAATTTTACCATATTTAAGAAAGAATATTAGCGTGAGTAGTTGTCAGCAACTTCTAAATGTTTTCTAAGCCAAATAACTAAGTAGGAGTCCTCAGAGAGCATTTTCAGTATCAAAATTACTTAAGGGAGTTAAAGAGTGACAAAGGGATCATGAAAGATTCTCATGGGGAGCCATACCGGAGTAAGTCTTAGTCGTTGTACTTCAAGTTCCTTAGACACTGAGGAGTGTGAACATAAACTATGTAAGTATTTGATAAACATGACTAATAATTATGAATTAGGTTCACATATGTACTATGTGTATATTAAGACAGTGTTTAACAAAAACATTTAAAATTAAGCTTATATTTAAGGAACTACTGTGAAAGAAAATACAGGTAGGAGTAACAGGAAATGGAAAAGTCTGAGAGAAGAAATTTCTCCTTTTAACAGTGAAGAACTAAAGTGGTGGTTTTCTTAGTTGAAAAAAAATCATTTTAGCAACAAATGAAAAGTGAGAATAGGTATGTTTTTATATGATAATGAGAAAATTCATTTTAAACAAACAATAAAATGATTCATTTGAAAATTATCTATAATTATAGAGCCTTCCTAAAGTAGAATTTGCATTTTTTTAATTGAGAGTTATTTACATCTAATTTATTACTAATGTACTTTACCCAAATTTGTAGTTCTATACATTTACTGCACATTTGGGTTTGAATATCTTCTCACTAGACTCAGTCATCAGATTTTGACTTAGTCATCATATTACATTACCCAGCTTCAGTCCCACTGAATAATTTCCCTCAGTTGCTATAGTATGAGGAAAACATTTCCTCTCTTTTCACAAATTCTTGTATTCCAGAGCACACTTTACCTATATATGCATATTTTTTAACAAAGTGTTTGCTAATGTATTTGAAATTTGGGTATATTTAATTGAAATGTGAAAGGATTTTAAAATTTCTATTAAATATCCAGCTAAAAATGATATATCTTTGATTTATTTCTTACTTCAAAGCAAATTTTTATAGAGGAATTTGTTATGTATTTTGGTATGCATTATTATTAATGCATATTATTTAATATTCTCTAAAAAGATACCTGCTTGTAAGCAATGTATGAGAGTATCCTTTTCCAATTCCAAAATATGAATATCATCCTTCATTTTAATCCTTTTACACAAAAAAGCTCTTTTGATACATGTATCTCATTAATATGCCATTTATATATATCCAGCAGTTATCAATGCATGATAGAAAATAATCATTCAAATAAAAAACGTTACAATTGTAAAATATTAAGCTAATAAAGGGTAATAACTTAGCCTGTGAATGCATTATGGAAAATGTATATATTGTGTATAAAATAATCACACCAAAATGTCAGAATGCAAAATAAATCTTTGATTCTATTTTGTGTTTCTTTTTTTTTTTCCAGTAAATTCAATATAATCGATTCACTATAATTCAGTATTCTTTATATTGTGGGTGGAGACTTATACTACTTTGTGAACTGTTGTTACTGGTCCATGATAAGGTCAATACATAAACTGAAAGTAAATATTTTGAAAATTATATAGCCATATAATGTATATAACTTATGACACAGTAATTCCAGTTTATAAGCATATACTCCAGGGATGTATACAAGAAGTTTCATAGCAGCAATAACTGTTCTAACTTCAAACTAAAACCAGTTGAAGTGAACAATTTCCAGAGAATAAATAAATAAATTTTGGTGTATTCACATCATTGAATTCTATTCCACAGTGAAAATTAATGAGGTAAAGCAATACAATTACTATGCATGAATTTCAGGAACATAATGGTGAATGAAAAAACAAACAGATGAAAATATCAACAGTATGATTTCATTCATATAAAGTTTGAAAACATAGAAAACTGAAGAATTCTTTAAAGATATATATGTGTTAAAATTATCAAGAAAAGCATGGAATGCTTAAATAAAAATTTCAAGATATTGGTTGCTTTTGACATGAGAAAGGAGCATGGAATTATAAGAACTCTTTGGTTTATAAATATCTTTTTTTTTCTCTATTAAGTCCTTTTATAGGTGATTTCCAATTTAAAAAAAAAACCATATTTTAAACAAAACTCAGTTAGTGAGTAGTTGGTAATCTAGATCACTGTTCCCCAAAGTTTATTCAGAAAATATATGACCCAGTCATATTCTTAAAATTGGGTTGATTTTAATAGGTTCTGGATGGGATCTAATATTCTGAATTTCTAATGAATTTCCCAAGTGAAGTCCATGCTTTCAGTTTGCAGTTAATACCTTGAGTGGCAAGACTCTAGATCTCATTTAAAAAGAGTGTGTGAGAGAGAGAGACAAAGAGACAGAGAGAGAGATAAAGAAATTTGCAAATACAAGAAATCAAGCAAAGATACAAATATGGTTACAAATATGTAGCTTCAATTAAATATCAGATCATTATTTGTATCAAATTCGGTGCAACACAATTATGGGGTTTTGAATTAGAACAAAATAGGTTCATATATTAATCCCAAATTTTTAGTTGTGAAAATGTTATAACATTAAACTACCTTGCCTCAGCTATATGATGGGGAAAATAACACCTACCTTTTAGAAGAGTTATGAAGATTAAATGATAATTTTCCATAAAGCATTTAACATAATTCCTGTCACTTGGTAATACAGTTTGACAAATTACATTAATTATATTAAGTATTTGTAATACTATGTTTATGTTTACTTTTAAAATTATTTTATACTTTATAAATTAATACTTTTCTTCATCTATTTTATATTTTATATTTATTTTATAAGAAAATAAGACAATTCAGTTATGTTGAACAAGCTTATTTTTCAGTCCTACATGTTAGAATCTCCCCAAGAGTTTTAAGAATTGATTATCAGCTTCTATTTTGTCCGACAATAAAATCTCCATCAAATACTCAACAAAAGAAATAGAAAACTGTTTATAATAATTATATAAATGAATTTCCTCAAACCTTCCCAAAGCTTCCAAGTGGTTTATGTAGAATACAGCCCATCTTCAATTGCAACCTTCTGGTATGCACAGATTTCAGTAACCATGATTTAGTTAAATAACACTGGTCCCCCAATAACATGGTTCAAATTCCATTTACCATGGTATGTTGTCAGTAATTACACAAGGTACAAAGTTTGCTGTTCCAATCTATGAGTGAATCACTAACTACATAAATAATAGATATGCATCATGATCAGGAACAAATCACTTCTTTCAAAGTCTGTCAACGATTGCTCTGTGTATAAGCTGTTATTCAGTTCATGCACAAAGAAAATGTGAGGTTTTCCTGATTTCTTATCTCATAATGTAAATCTATCCTCATCATATTAAAAAATGAATAATTCAGGGGCGCCTAGATGGCTCAGTCAGTTAAGCAGCAGACTGGTGATTTCCAGCTCAGGTCATGATCTCAGGGTCCTGGAATCCAGCCCCATAAGGCTTGGTGCTCAGCATGGAGGCAGCTTGAGGATTCTCTCTCTCTCCTTCTCCCTTTGCCCCTCTCCCTGGTTGCATTCTCTCTCAATTAAATAAAAAAATCTTAAAAAAAAAATTCAGGTGGTAATTGACAAAGTGAAGGTACAGCAAAGAAATGAAAAGTGGTAACACTAGAAGAGAAATTAGAATTAAAACATAAATGGAGTTATAAAGTGAATACCTGTCTTTGGAAATGTTGATATAGCTGCTTTTCTAGAGACTCTAGAGGAACATAGTGAAAGTGAACTTACTAACATAAATGAGAAAAATGATTTAACAAAAAAAGATGAATTTGTTCTAGAGAAAATAACACCAGAAAAACATTTCACTTTAAAGTAACTGTCAGAGATATTTCACAACATTTAAAGTGCAAGGGATTAAATGTGGGTTCCAAACTTGGAAAGGAGTAAGACAGTCTGCAAAGTCATTGAAAAGATGGACACTCCATGTTAAAAGTTACATGATAAAAAGAAGGCCAGCATTGCTCAAACTATTCTAGATAAGAATTTTTTTAAAGAATAAAAATACTTTAATGTTTTAAATAACAGTGCATCAAATAAATATGAGCTCTATTTTTTTAAATATTTTATTTATTTATTTGAGAGAGAGACAGAGAGGGTATGAACGGGGGTAGGAGCAGAAGGAGTGGGAGAAGCAGACTCCCCTCAGAGCGGGGAACATGATGCAGGGCAATATGAGTTCTATTCTTTCATTTCCCTTCACATTTATAGCAGATATTAAAAAGATATTTTGGTATTTTGACAGTTTTTAATGGATTATGAAACAGTTATAATTTTCACACTCATTAATATCATTTTCCATAATTTTAGCTTTCAAAGTCGTTTTTACAGTCCCACACTACTGTGCAAAACAACTACCTTGAAGATTACTTTAGCACCAAATTTTTTGTTTCTACTTCTGTAAGCTTTATTATATATAAATATTTTAATTGATTATTACATCACATACTTAGATATATTTTCAAACTTCAAGTAATGCAATGGTTATGTTTCTAAATTTCTGATTTTGTTTATTTTTGCTCATGCTCATTTATTTTGTTCTAACCATTAATTCTACCATGGGGCTAATTCTAAGAGAATTTATACTTTTTTCTAGTATAATTTGTATAGCATAAATAATGTCCACAGATGTTTAATTAGCTGCTGCGGAATTATATACTTACTAAAAAATATTAGGGATTTGCTTACAAATACCTTAGAACATTCAAATAACAAGTTAAAGAGAACTTGAAATAACTTGAAAAATTTATAAAATCCAAACAAAAAATCAAAGCTACAAAAAATGAACATATGTTTAACACATATTGAACTTCTCTAATTCGAAGCATTTGTTAATCTAAATTGTTTTAAAGGAAGATGCTGAATTTGTAAGAAATTTGCTTAGAAATTGTTGTATGGACATTTCAGACAATAATAAAACATAACTTGAGACTTCAAGTAATCAAACATGCATGATCATAAGAATAAGAATTGCCCTAACATTCCATATTATGTTAGTTGCCCTGTTGGGGACCACCAGTAAGTGTTTCATAGCAAAATAATAATAATAATAATAATAATAATAATAATAATAATAATAATAATACAAATTTCATTTCTATTTTAGATAATTCTTATACTTTTTATTTCCATTAGTAAGTGTATTTTATAAAATTATATAACAGCTATATTGAGACATAATTCATATACCATACAATTCACCCATTTAAAGTTTTACCATTGAATGGTTTTTCAGAATTATACATTACAATTTTAGAACATGTTCATTACTCTGTAAATAAAACATGTATCCATTAGCAATCACTCCTCATTTACTGCCACCGCCCCAAGGCATAGGTAATCACTAATCTTTCTAAGAATTTTCCTATTCTGGATATTTCATATAAAATGAATTAAATAATATGTGGTGTTTCGTGGCTGGCTTCTTTCACTTAGAATGTTTCCAAAGTTTATTAATGTTGCAGCATGTATCAGTACTTCATTCCTTTATATTGCTGAAAAACATCCAACTGTATCAAATATACCAATGTTGATCAATTCATCAGTTAATAGATTTTAAGTGTTTTCTACTTTGAAACTATTATGAATAATCTTATAAACATTAATGTAGCAGTTATTGTCTTCCTTACTCTTGGATATGTATCTAGAATAGAATTGCTGGGACATATGGTAACTACATTTTTAAACTTTGGAGGAAATGCCACACTATTTTCCAAGGGAGAACCTCTACTTTATGTGTAGCAGTATATAAAGGTTCCGATTTCTCCACATCCTCACAAACATTTGGAAATAGCTGGGGTTTTTTGTTTGTTTGTTTGTTTTTGTTTGTTTTGTTTTGTTTTTATTATAGCCATCCCAGTGGGTATGAACCAGGAGCTCATTGTGTTCATGATGTATTTTCCCATATTGACTAACAATGTTGACCATCTTCTAATATGTTTATAGGTCACTTGTACATTATTTTTGAAGAAATGTCTATTCAGATAATTTGCTCAATTTTTATTTGGGCTATTTGTCTTTTTACTATTGAATTTTAAGTTTTGTTCCTATATTTTAAAAATAATCTCCTTATCAGATATATGAGTTGTAAATATTTTATCCCATTTTGTGAGTTGACTTTTAACTTTTTTTGATAGTACCTTTTGAATTACAATTACTTTTCTTTTGTAACCTGTGCTTTGGAATTATATTTAAGAAACCATTGCCTAATCCAAGGTCACAAAAATGTACCTATATTTTCTTCTAAGAGTTTTATAGCTTAAGCACTTACATTTAAGACTATGACTCATTTTTTATTTAGATTTTGTGTATGGTATTTATTTAATGTGGATATCCAGTTGTCCTGGCATCATCTGTTGAAAGAGTTATTAATCCCCTACACCCCCACCCCATGTAATGGTCTTGCCACCCTTGCCAAAAGTCAATTAACAGTAAATAAAGAAGTTTACTTCTGGATAATCAATTTTATTCTACTAATCCATATGACGATACTTAAACTGGTATAACATTGTATTTATTGTAGCTTGGACTGAATTTTGAAGTTGGAAGTGAAAGTATCCTAACTTTGTTCTTTTTTTATAAAATTGCTTTAGCTAATCAGTGGCACATTAATTTCCTATTAATTTTAGGATTAGCTTCTCGTGTTTGAAAAGAAGCCAAGTGACATTTTTATATGGATTGAGTTAAGTATGCAGATCAATTTGGGGAGTATTATCTTCTTAATGTCATAAGTCTTCTGATTCTTTAACACGGGGTGTCTCTCCAGTTCTTTGGATCTTTAATTTCTTTCAACGACATTTTATAAATTTCAGAGTATAAGTTTTGCATTTCTTTTCTTAAATATTTCCTAAGTGTTTTATTCTTTTTGATGCTACAGTAAATGGAGTTGTTTTGTTAATTTAATTTTTAGATTTTCATTGCTAGCATAAAAACAAAATTCAGTATTGTCTATTTATCTTGTGCTCTGACATCTTACAGAACTAGTTCATTTGTTCTAATATTTCTACATGGCCTCATTCAGATTTTCTATATATAAACTCATATCATCTGCAAATAGAGATAGTTTTACCTTTTCCTTTCCAATCTGGATGCTTTTAATTTTTTTTTTTTCTTGGCTAATTTCTCTGTCTAGAACCTCCAGTAAAATGTTGAATGGAAGGATCTGGAATGTACATTCTTGTCTTGTTTCTGCTCATAAGGGGAGAGCATTCAATCCTTGACCATTTAGTATGTTAGCTGTAGACTTTTCTTAGATGCCCTCTATTAGTTGGAGAAATTTCCTTCTATTCACAGCTTGTTGAGTCCTTGTATCATGAAAGGGTGTTAGATGTGTTAAATGTTTTTTTCAGTGTCCAGTTAGATGACCATATGGTTTTATCTTTTACTCTACTGATGTGGTGTATTATATTAACTGATATTCAGATTTTAAGTCAATGTTGCATTACTGGAATAAATCCTTTTTGGCCTTGATGTATAACACTTTTAATACTATTGCTGGATTTGGCTTACTAGTATTTTGTGGAGGATTTTGTATCTATATTAATAACAAATACTGTTCTTTAGTTTTATTTTTCCTGAGGTCTCTATGTAGTATTGGTATCAGGATGACCTCACAGAATGAGTAAGGGAATTTTTTTTTCTTTATATTTTGAAAGAGTTTGTGAGAAAAAAATGTTATTAATTCTTCTTTAAATGTTTGGTAGAATTCATGAGCAAAGTCTCCTGGACCTGAGATTTCCTTTGTGGGAGTTTTTTAATTAATCATTTAGTCTCTTTTATTGTTCTGTGTCTACTCAGATATTCTATTTCTTCTTGAGTAATTTTTGGTAGCTTGTATCTTTCTAGGAACATGTCCATTTTGTCTAATTTATATAACTTGTTAATATAGAGTCATTCATAATATTCCCTTAAAATATTTTTTTCTCCCTTAAGATTGTTAACAATACAGCTTTTATTCCAGGTTTTGGCAATTTCAATATTTTATCTTTTTTTTGGGTATCCTACTGTTGATGCTATGCATTTGATGGAGCAGTCACCTTGTCTAGACTTTATGGACTGATATGGATGGAGAGAGACTTTTCCTCTCCAGGTGAGCACGAGGGTACCAGTTGGTTGGGTGTGGCAGTTTCAGCTCCTGCAAGGCCCGGCTGTGTAGTCTCCATGCAGTTCTGTTAGCTGAGGTCAGTGTTGGTTGAAGATTGCAGGGATCTTCAGGGACAAAGGCTGCAGGTATCTGGTAAGTGCTCTTGGAGTTTTGGTGGCAAAGGCTGCTGGGGACCACTTGATGTCTTTTTCTCCCATGGGGATAACATGGCCAAAGGGATCCCTGTTGCCACCACATCCAACTTGTGGGCACCCCACAGTGGTGGCAGAACAGATGTCCGATGTGCAATTACCTTTAGAGCAGCCATGGAGCCAGAGCCTGCAATGTGGTCTCTTGTGCAGTGAGAACCACTCTGGGTCTGGGACACTGTCATCAGTGATGATTCCTATGCCTCAGGCATGGACTGACGTGGCAAGTCATAGAGCCAGGATCTGGGGCACAGGCACACATGGACAGACAGCAACCCTGGGGTCCAAGGCACTGGCTACTCTCCAGGCAAGGCTCCATTGCCTGAGATTCAGGAGCGCCTGCAGCAGGCGGGACTAGGGTCTGGAGTGTGTTCGGAGTGGCCTCGGAGCCGGGATCTGAAGTGCAGGCCAGTCACGGCTCCTGGTTAGGGGTGTGTACGGTGCTGAAGGAAGCTATCAGCTCTGGTTCCAGGGTAGTTCAACAGCAGCTCCTTCCGGGACAGCGCAGGTATGGCAGCGTCTCCCTCTCCAAAGGCGGTGCCGTCGTGGTGGCTGTTGGGTCCCTCTCCAAGGGCGGTGCCGTCGTGGGGAACAGCGGCCGGTTTCTTTTGCAGAGCAGGCTCCTGGGGTCTGTGCGGAAAAACACTGTGGAGTCCTCCGCTGTGATAGCTGCGGTGAGACTGCAGCTCTCGTGGGGACTGTGGAGGTCCTCAGCAGCAAAGTCTTGCAGCGTCCTCCATAGTGCAGGCCCCTGGGAACCATGATGACCCTGCGATGTGACTACTGCTGACCTTAATCCTTCTGTCTTTGTAGCTGTGTCTACACATCCCGAATAAACCTCTCTTTCCCGTGATGTTCTGTGTGGTTATTTTCCCTCTTTTTTTTTTTTTTTTTGGTTTTATCACCACTGTGTTGCTGTAGGTTCTTAATTGGACTCTTGAGCCGTCCCAGTGGCTATTTTTGTTCATGGATTAACTGTCTAATTTTGAGTGGGAGGCAGTGGAGGGGAGACTGAGATCTCTTACTGTACCATCTCACTAATGTCACTCCTCTGAACATTTTTTAAATGGCCCCCTTTGAAGACTTTGTTTAATCTGATATTCTGGCAGACTCTCAGGCAATTTCTCCTTCTTGCTTTGCCCCCCCCACATGTGTGGGTTACGCTTTCCTGCTTCATTACATGCCATTTTGCTTAAAACTATAGACTTCAGATAATAGATAGTAGCAACTTTGGAAGATTTCCCCTGGTCTTGTTGTTTGCTTGTTATTTCCTGAATGACTTGGCTGAACTATTTCAGCGAAGTCTACTTCCCTTGTAGTACTAAAGCTCTGACATTGCTTCTCAAGACATCACATCCTTGGGCATGTGCACAATCACGCTGGAATGACATTGATTTTTGCTTGGCTCTACTTGACCCGTGTACTTTTTCTGATCTTTCTGTTAAACTATTCGCCTCTGCTGGTGTCATACCCAGCTGCAATGTTTCATTAATTGCTGCCTGATTGCTCTATTGTTTCTGATAATCCCACGAGGTACAGAATATTCTATCTGATTTAGGTAAGTTCAGGCCCCTTTGCAGTAATTTTTTGAGGTTAGCCTTTGAGGTTTTTTTCTCACCCCAAGTGGGCTTCTCTTACCTGTCTGTTTTCCTGGTTGTCTCTTGTAAATTAGCTGGCCTATGATTTAGTTTATGGTTCTCATGGTACTGCCAGAATCTCTAATTGCTTACCACCAGAATCTCTACTGTTTTGAAGAGTGCCCACAGTTTTGAACATTCCCACACTCTATTTCAAATAAGGTCAGTTCTTTTGGGGAAAATTTGGAGCTCTCTGTAGTTATGGTCCACTGCTACCAGCCAGAATCTTGGAGATACTTCGCTGGAACAACAGAGACAATTGTTGCAGGTAATTATTCCAAAGTACCAAATTGATAGGATTTGATGACAGATTATTTGCATTTCATCAGTAAATAATGTGCCATTCCTCATAGAACATGCATTTGGTGGGGGGGATGGAAACAGGCAATTAAAAAGCATACAAATATATATCTTACAATATTTTTAATTCTATAGTATTTTATGTGGAGATATGTGAAGGAAAATAAAATGCGGTTCATTGTCAGTTTGTGATTGGTCTGGAGTAGAGGTAGTTGTGCATTAGCATTAGGGAAAGATTGCCTCAAAAGATGCCATTTGATCAAAGATATTCATAAACCATGAGGAGATGTGAGGGAATGTGCTCTCAGCAAAAGAAGATGCAGATGTAAAAATCCTGAACAGGAAAATTGATGGAAGAGTTTAGACTGTTCTAAGAACAGCAAAACATTCATTATCATTTGAAAAGAGTATGTGAGGAGAAGTTGTTTAGACTAGACAGCTAAAGGGGATGCTAAGAAGTCTGGGTGTTATGGAAAATGTCATGAAGAAGCCACTGGCAGGTTATGAGCAGGGGATGATGCTCTCTGATTTACAGATATGGCATAGACATATTTAGATTGTTAAAGATCTCTTTGAATTTTAAGAGAAATACAACACTGATGAAGTGCAAGTCAAGTAAGAAAGAAAACAACACTTGCTTAAAGGACAGTGTAAGAAAAAAGATAGTATTCCCAGCAGGCAAACTCTTGCAGAAATTGTTACTAGAAGTAGAGAATACTGTATTCTGTTTTTCCAAGCTTTGCTACCAGAAGACTTTCTTATTTCCCACTTTTTCCTACATTCCTCCTCCCCTTATTTTTGAGCATTCTGAATTGCTGTCACTCTGGCAATTGTTTCAGTCTTTATTTGTTGCAATTTCTCTTTATATTATTGACAATATGCCAAAAAGTTACTGGCTCTTTTCCCTGACACTCCCCACAATTGCCCCCCCCAGTCCTCATTCCCTACCATTAAAGCCTCCCCAGTTTTGTATATTGAAAGACATTTGGCAATGTCTTGAATATACATAGCAAGAGATTTAAATTACTACCACTTTGAAGCTTATTTTTTAATGCCACACACAGTGTGTTCCAGAAGTTTTATGAACAATGAGTCCCAGCAAATGTCAGAGGTCATAGTATAAAAACAGAAACAAACAGATAGTCAAACTAAAACACACAATTATAGAGCTTGACATTTTAAAGAGAAAATATACTCCTAACATGAAAGTTCAACCTCAGTCTTATCCCATGGCTGAGTTTTGATGCTTAATTAAATGGACTTTTGTTCAGGTTAGCCAATATTAAAATAGTGAAACTAATTAATGTATGCTATATGTGGATCAGATTATTTGTTCTTTTTATTTTATCAACTTACTCATTAAAGAAATAAAAGATAAAATATAAAATCCACATAGTAGAACTGGAATTCCAAAAGCATAGCCTTCTATTAATTATGAACAGCTTGTCCTTCCTTACTGTCTACCGTATTCTAAAATCAACATATTAAGGTCAGAAAATGAAATTTTAAAAGGCAAGCCACAACTATGGAAAGAGTCAAGATGTCTATCAACAGATGAATGGATAAAGAAGATGAGGTATAGATATATACAATGGAATATTATGCAGCCATCAAAAGGAATGAAATCTTGCCATTTGCAACGATGTGGATGGAACTGGAGGGTATTATGCTGAGTGAAATAAGTCATTCAGAGAAAGACATGTGTCGTATGACCTCACTGATATCAGGAATCCTTAATCTCAGGAAACAAACTGAGGGTTGCTGGAGTGGTAGGGGGTGGGAGGGAGGGTTGGCTGGGTGATGGACATTGGGGAGGGTATGTGCTAAGGTGAGTGCTGTGAATTGTGTAAGACTGTTGAATCACAGACCTGTACCTCTGAAACAAATAATACATTATATGTTAAAAAAGAAGAAGAAGAAGAAGACAGCAGGAGGGAAAGAATGAAGGGGGGGAAATAGGAGGGGGAGATGAACCATGAAAGACTATGGACTCTGAGAAACAGACTGAGGGTTCTAGAGGGGAGGGGGATTGGGGGATGGGTTAGCCTCATGATGGGTATCAAAGAGGACACGTACTGCATGGAGCACTGGGTGTTCTACGCAAACAATGAGTCATGGAACACTACATCAAAAACTAATGATGTCATGTATGGTGATTGAAGAGAAGCTAACAGAAATCTGAAAGAGCCTCTCAGGTTATTGTTTGGCATTAATTCACGAAGTTAAATACCGAGATGACATAATAAATAAACCTTCCCAATTTGTTATTGAATTGAGCAGCTAGATTTATGTTTGTATGGTGCCCACTATTAGAAGAACTGCACATGTGTTAACCCATCAAATATTCTCAACAACCTATGAAATATGTTGTTTTTATAACCCAAATTTTGCAGAGGAGGAAACTGAGGTGAAGTATTCCGCGTCACACAGCTAGGAAAGTAAACGCTGAGTTTGAAGCCAGTTGGTCAGCTGCCAAAGTCCTTGCTTTAAATCATTGTCTTGATTGGAACGATATTGGGCATGCTTTGCACTTCCTGTGAAGACAATCGCTCTCAATTTTTTTCATATCCCTTCATAAAACTACTTTATTACATAAAAAGGTTCATAGCAAAATGTTAAGTATATAAAATTTAAATTGTGGATTATGGGTACTCTTTGCAGACACATAGGCCTTATAATTGCTTCAAATTACCTAATGAAACTTTTTTCATGCTTATGATTATTTTATTAAGCCAATACTTTTTTCTTTATAAAAATGGATTTGCATGGTTTCATAAGAATTATCTAGGTCCAAGATGAAGACTTCTGGAGTTATTAGGACTTAAGGGAGAACAAATGAGAATAAGGTGTTATCTTTCCATCCACCAGAAAAGGGCTGGGTAGAGGAAAAAGGAAGCATGTACTTCCTTATGGGAGAAAATGACTTCAAATATGCCTGAATACTTTCTGCTCTCCTAGAAATTACTGGTCTCTTATCTCCCTGCTATATTGGTATTTTGAAGTTATACATTGTATCATTAGGTAGAAGCTATAGGCTACGTATCCAGCATTCAAATGCTCTCTCTTCCACAAGAATAATATGAATGGGAGGCATTCAGGTTATTATATAATCTTATACCCAGAATTTAATGGTGCAAGTGTGATAAATCAGACATATGTTTTGATCTTTCAACCATAACTTTTGTAAACTACCTTACTTCATGGCAGGTATAAATGTTACAGTGGCCATACTATTTTGCAGCTATTTTTGCCTATAGTTATATTCACAGGGCTGAGATATGTTTGGACATTTGTAATAGACATTTGCCCATTAGTACTTTTTTTCTAACTACACCTCCCATTAATTTTTTTCAATTTTTTATTGTGGTAAAATACATTTAAAATGTGTTATCTTAACCATTTTTAAGTGTACATTTTAGTGGTTTTAATACATAACATTGTGCATCCATTACCACCATCCATCTCCATAATTTTTTTCATCATATAAAACTGAAACTATATGCTCATTAAATAATAACACTTTATTCCCCCTTCTCACCAGTTCCTGGCAACCACCATTCTATTTTCTTTTTTTTAAGATTTTACTTATTTATTTGACAGACACACAGCAAGAGAGGGAACACAGGCAGGGGGAGTGGGAGAGGGAGAAGCAGGCTTCCCACTGAGCAAGGAGCCCAATGCGGGGCTCGATCCCAGGACCCTGGGATCATGACCTGGGCCAAAGGCAGACGCTTAACGACTGAGCCACCCAGGCGCCCCACCATTCTATTTTCTGTCTCTGATTTTGACTACCTTAAGTACCTCGTATAAGTAGAGTCATACAGGGTATGTCTTTTTATGACTGCCTTATTTCACATAGCATAACGTTCTCAAGTTTCATCCATGTGGTAATGTGTGTCACAATTTTCTTTCCTTTCTTAAGCCAAATAATATTCCATGGTATGTATATACCAGATTTTGCTTATTCATTCATCCATCAATGGACACTTAAGTTGCTTCTACATTTTAGTTACTGTGATAATGCTGCTATGAATATATTACACAAATATCTCTTTGAGATTCTGCTTTCAGTTCTTTTGGGTGTATGCTCAGAAGTGGAATTGCTGGGTTATACAGCAATTCTATTATTAAGTTTTTTAGGAAGTGTCATACAGATTTTTAGAGTGGCTGTACCATTTTATAATCCTACCACCAGTGCACAAAGGTTGCAATTTCTCTACATCCTTGCCAATACTAGTTATTTTATACTTTTTTTGGATAGTAACCACTATAATGGGTATGAGGTGGTATGTCATTTACAGTTTTGTTTGCATTTCCCTAATGATTAGTGATGTTGAGCATCTTTTATTTGTTTATTGGTCATTTGTATATTTTCTTTGGAGAAGTGTTTACTCAAGTCCTTCACTCAATTTTGAATCAGGTTGTTTAAGTGTTTTTGTTGTTGTTGTTGTTTTATTTGTTTTTGAATTTCAGGAGTTCCTTATGTATTCTGGATATTAATCTTTTATCAGATACATGGTTTGCAAATATTTCCCCCCATTCTGCGGGTTGCCATTTTACTCTGTTGATATTGTCTTTTGATGTACAAATTTGTTTTTAATTTTCATGAAGTCCAATTTTTCTATATATTTTTTTCTTGCCTATACCTTTGTATCATATCCAGAAATGATTGCTAAATTCAGTATTGTAACGATTTTGTCCTAAGTTCAATTCTAAGAGCTTTATAGTTTTAAGTCTTACATTTAGGTCTATGATCCACTTTGAGTTAATTTTTGTATACAGTGTTAGGTAAGGTTCCAAATTCATTGTTTTGCATGTGGATAGTCAGTTTCCCCAGCACTATATGTTGAAAATACTATCCTTTCTCCATTGAATGGTCTTGGCATCCTTGCCAAAGATCATTTGAAGTTGTATGAGAGGGTTTAATTTTTGGACTTCTCTATCGTATTCCATTGGCTTAAATGCCTCTCTTTATGCCGGTACTACCCTGCTTTGATTACTGTAATTTTTGTGCCAAGTTTTGAAATCAGAAAGTGTGACTCCTCTAGATTTTTTTCTTTATCAATATTATTTTGGTTATTCAGATTTCTCTGAAATTCCATATGCCTTTTAGGACAGGGTTTCTATTTTTGTAAAGAAGGTCATTGACATTTGGTAGTGATGGCATTGAATCTGTAGATTATTTTGGGTAGATTATTTTGGGTAGATAGACAGATTATATATAATCTATTGGTATTTAATTTGTGGCTCAATATATTTGGTCTGTCCTGGAAAATGTTTCAAGCACACTTGAAAAGAATGTGCATACTGCTGTAGTTTTATATAGTGTTTTGTATATATCTGTTAGATCTAGTTGTTTTTTGTCTTTTTAAGTCCCCTGTTTCCTTATGTGTCTTCTGTCTGGTTGTTCTATCCCTACTGTCAAGAATGGAGTATTGACATTTCCAACTATTATTGTAGAATTGTCCATTTCTTCCTTCAATTCTATCAGTTTTTTGCTTCATATATTTTGATCATATGTCAATATTTAAAATTGTTATATCTTCTTGCTCTATTGAAACTTTTATAACTGTGAAATGTCATTCTTTGTGTCTTTTAAACTTTTTTGATTTCCAGACTATTTTGTCTGATATTAGTATAGATAGCCACCCCAGTTATCTATTGGTTACTATTGCATGGAACTTTTTCCATCCTTTCACTTTTTTTTTTTTTTAATTTAAATTTTAAGAAGTTAACATACAGTGAAGTATTGGTTTCTGGAGTAGAATTCAGTGGTTCATCATTTATATACAACACCCAGTGCTCATAACAAGTGCCCTCCTTAATACCCATCACCCATCTAGCCCATCCCTAACCACTTCCCCCCATCAACCCTCAGTTTGTTCTCTATCATTAAGAGACTCTTATGGCTTGTTTCCCTCTTTCTTTCTTTTTTTCTTTTTTCTTTTCTTTTTCCTCCTTCCTACATGTTCATCCATTTTCTTTCTTAAACTTTGCATATGAGTGAAATCATATGGTATTTGTCTTTCTCTGACTGACTTATTTCATTTAGCATAGTACCCTCTAGCTCTATTCATGTTGTTGCAAATGGCAAGATTTCATTCTGTTTGATAGCTAAGTAATATGACATTGTATATATATCACCTCTTCTTTATCCATTAATCAGCTGATGGACTTTTGGGCTCTCTGCATCATTTGGCTAATATTGATAATGCTGCTATAAGCATCAGGCTGCATGTATTCCTTTGAGTCTGTATTTTTGTATCCTTTGGGTAAATACCTAGTACTGCAACTGCTGGATCATAGGGTAGTTCTCTTTTGAGGAACTTCCATACTGTTCTCCATAATAGCTGCACTAATTTACATTCCCACGAAAAATACAAGATGGTTCCCCTTTCTCCAGATCCTCACCAACACCTGTTGCTTCTTGTTTTGTTAATTTTAGCCATCCTGACAGGTGTGAGATGGTATCTCACTGTAGTTTTGATTTGTATTTCCTGATGATGAAATATTGAGTATCTTTTCATGTGTTTGTTAACCATCTGGATGTCTTTTTTGGAAGAGTGTCTATCCATGTCTTCTGTGTATTTCTTAACTGGGTTATTTGTTTTTTGATGTTGAGTTTGATGAGTTCTTTATAGATTTTGGGTGTTAATTAACCTTTTGTTAGATACGTGATTTGCAAATATCTTCTCCCATTACATAGGCAGCCTTTTATTTATGTTTTATTTATTTGTTTATTTATTTTTTAAATATTTTTTATTTATTTATTCATGAGAGACAGAGAGAGAGACAGAGGCAGAGGGAGAAGCAGGCTCCCCACGGAGCAGGGAGCCCGATGCGGGACTCGATCCCAGGACCCTGGGATCATGACCTGAGCCGAAGGCAGACGCTTAACCGACTGAGCCACCCAGGCGTCCCGCAGCCTTTTATTTTTATTGATTGTTTCCTTTACCGTGCAGAAGCTTTTTTATCTTGACGAAGGTGTCAATGTTTCATTTTGTTTTTGTTTCCCTTGCCTGTGGTGACTTGTCTAGTAAGAAGTTCCTACGGCCGGAGTCAAAGACGTTTCTACCTGTGTTCTCCTCTAGGATTTTTATGGTTTCCTGTCTCACATTAAGGTCTTTCATCCATTTTGAATTTATTTTTGTATGTGGTGTAAGAAAATGATCTACTTTCATTCTTTTGCATGTTACTGTCCAGTTTTCCCAACTTTTGAAAGAAATTGAAGAGTACACAAAGAAATGGAAAAGCATTCCATACTCATGGATTGGAAGAACAAACATTGTTAAAATGTCTGTACTACCCAAAGCAATCTACAACATTTAATGCAATCCCCATCAAAATACCACCGGCATTTTTCAAAGAGCTAGGCAAACAATCCTAAAATTTGTATGAAATCACAAAAGACCCTGAATAGCTAAAGCAATTCTGAAAAAGAAAAACAAAACTGGAGGCATTATGATTCTGGACGTCAAACTATATTACAAAGCTGCAGTCATCAAGACAGTCTGGTACTGGCACAAAACATACATAGATCAATGGAAGAGAATAGAGACCCAGAAATGGACACACAACTATATTGTCAACTAATCTTCAACAAAACAGGAAAGAATATCCAATGAAAAAAAAAACAGTCCATCCTTTCATTTTCAATCTATTTGTATCTTTGGATCTAAAGTGAATCTTTTGTAGGCAGCATATAGTTGGATCATTTTTATATTCACTCTGCCAATCAGTTTTTTTTATTAGAGAGTTCAATCCGTTTACTTGTTTTCTTTAAGATTTCATTTATTTATTTGAGAAAGGGAGAGAGAGCATGAGTGGGGAGAGGGGCCGAGGGAGAGGGAAAGGGACAAGCAGACTCCCTGCTGAGGGCAAAGCACAACATGGGGCAAAATCCCAGGACCCCGAGATCATGACCTGAGCCAAAGTCAGAGGCTTAAGTGACTGAGCCACTCAGGCGACCCAATCCATTTACATTTAAGGTAATTGCTGATAAGGAGGAACTTCTGTCATTTTGCTCATTCTTTTCCACATGCCTTATAGCCTTTTTGTCCCTCATTTTCTGCATTATGGTCTTATGTGTAGTTAGGTTTTTGAACTAAAATGCTTAAATTCCTTTCTCATTTCCCTTTCTGTATATTCCATAGCTATTTTCTTTGTGATTAACATGGGGATTACATTTACCATTATAAAGTTATAATACTCTAATTTAAATTTATACCATTTATACCAATAATATACAACAACTTTGCTCTTTTACATCTCTATCCCTATCCCTTTTAGTTGTTGATGTCAAGAAATTACATCTTTATACATTGTGTGCCCCAAAACATAAACAATCATTTTAAATGCATCAGTCTCTTAAATTAAGTAGAAAACAAAATGTGGAGTTACAAAACAAAGTTACATAATATCTCTTAGACCAATATATTTTTTTTAATGTTTTAGTCTCTCAAATCATGTAGAAAACAAAACCATTGTTATAATAATATAAGCTATGATTGTTAATTTTATGTGTCAAAGTGACTGGCCTAATGGATGCCCAGTCGTCTGTGAGGATGTTTGGGAATGAGACTAACATTTGATTCAGTAGATTGACTAAAGAGATCTACCCTTACCAATATGCTAAGTATTATCCGATCTGTAGGGGGCCCTAATGAAATGAAAAGTTGAAGGAAGGGTGAAATCTTTCTCTCTTTTTGAGCTGGTACATCCAATTTTTCCTGCCCTTCATTGGAATTTGTAGTTCTCAGGCCTTTGGACTCTGAGACTGACACCAGGGCCCCTGGCTCTCATGTCTTAGGGCTCAGACTGAATTATACCACTGGCTTTCCTGGTTCTCCAGCTTGCAGATGGTAAATTGTGGAACTTCTTGACCTCCAATAACAGTGCAAACCAATTCCTGTAATACATATCTCTATGTAACTATATCTAATATCTATCTGTATCTATATAACTGCATCTGTCTCTCTTATTGGCTCTGTTTCTTTGGAGAACTCTAATACACAAGCTTTAATGATTGTCCAATTGAGATCTTTTCTTTATTTCTTCATACAGCTTTGAGTTACTCTCAAGTGCCCTTTGATTTCACTCTACACGGGTGAAATTTATCATATCTTCCTATTTCTTTTTATGCCTTTTATTTTTCTTGAAAACTGTACATATGGATCAAATAATGTGGTAACTAGGAATCAGATTCCTTCACCTCCCCAAAGTTTGTGTGTGTGTGTGTGTGTGTGAGATTGGTTTTTGCTCATTTGTTTGTTTTATTATTATCGTGGTCTGTCTCTGTGCCAAAGATCAGCCTTTGGTATAAATCTAAGCTGTTTTCAGACCTTTCATGAGCCTGTGCCTAGAATGTATACTCACTTTCCTTCTAATTTTCCCTCTGTGAGAAGTTGCTTTTTAATGTTCTAGTTTTTATTGTCTGGCTCCTAAAAGGGGGAAAAAAAAATGAAGGTAGGAAAACAAAACAAAACAGTACCAGATCTTCAAATCCCCTGGAAGTCACTTAGCCAAGGGGGAGGGGCTTGTAAAAAATGGGAGGAGGTCCAACAATGGCCATCCACCCATTTGTGCCTCTATGATCAAAAGCAGCAATCAGCTATCAGAGCACAGATCTTTGGTTTTTAGAGGAAAGGTTCTTTTTGCTCACCTCTGGCTCCTCAAATATGTATATAGGCTGTTCAAGGAACACTTACACAGCTACCTACCAGGGAGCTTGGGGTCAGGAATGGGCAGCTGCTACTGTGTAAGAGCTGAAACTGACTGAAATTTACTGTGGGAGCCTTCTCCTGGAAGACTAGAGCCTTCAATAGACTCTAGAGTTACAAAATATTTACTCAGAATCTGACCGTTCCAGTGTTGTGTAGGTGGGGAAATAGATTCCTGGTGCTTCCTACCCAGCCACCTTTCCATAGTTCTCCTCTCATTAATTTTGTTTACTGTCCTGGTGTGACTGTTACAGAAGAGGACATCTGACTTAGGTCAAGCCAGTCAACTACTCCATACCCATAGCCACACTGAGACTCATGGTAAGTTGGTGATCTAGGTGAATAAAGCAAGGCCACCCATAGAAATTGTTATTATATAAATTGGGAAAGAAGCACAGGTTCCCTTAAGATAATTAGCTTAGAAAATTATGTTTCTCTAGAAACATTAGTAGCCATATACAACATGACACAGAGAGGCCTCCTGATATACAGTGACTTCCATCATTTAACCTTTAGATCCTATCTTGACTGAAGCTCTATATGCCTCTATTAACTTCCCATTTAAAAACAATCAATTTATTTTTATTTTGTTTAGCAATTTTGAGAATAGTTTCTTTCTTATGAAATGGAAATAGATCTAATTATTACTGGCAGGTACCTGACACTTTTAGAGCATTTAGGAAGTGAGGACAGGGACAGCTTGAGATAAGACCACCTCTGGAGGCTGGAGCTGAGAGCAAGCCAGTTTTTGTAAAAAAAAAAAAAAAAAAAAAAAAGGTGGTAACTGCCCGCTTCCATTTGTTTTCCAAGCTGAGATGCAGAATTGCTTTCCCCATTACCCAATTTTTCAACACACCTCAGAATTCCACCAGTCAGAAATATTTATTTTCTTTTTAACTTATGATACTTCCCTTTAGATTATGAATTCTTTTTTTTTTTTTTTTTTAAGATTTTATTTATTTATTTGACAGAGACACAGCGAGAGAGGTAACACAAGCGGGGGGAGTGGGAGAGGGAGAAGCAGGCTTCCTGCTGAGCAGGGAGCCTGATGCGGGGCTCAATCCCAGGACTCTGGGATCATGACCTGAGCCGAAGGCAGATGCTTAACGACTGAGCCACCCAGGCGCCCCTAGATTATGAATTCTAATAGTTACGAATTCGAATATGAGTTTGGAGAAAGTACTTAAGACAGCTAAGGAAGAGGTGGAAAGACATTTTGAAAGATTATTTTACACTCTATATATACAATATGCTCTCTCAGCCATGCCAAGTATCAAATAATGGTGCTATGCACAGTTAAAATATCCTCATTTTTATATTGTTCTTGTAATACCAAGAGGGCCATAGCAACATAGAAAGGGATTTCCAGTAATAATTGTATATTTTTATGCTATAGAGATTCCAAGATTTTCCAGGAGTACTCAAAAATTTAATCATAAAAGAATAGTTGAAGAGATGCATTCTGAATTATAGCTGCTACCTGATATCTGTAAAGGAAGCTATAGCTATAGCTAATGAGAAACTTGATGAGGCCTTGCAATCCACCTGACTGTGGGTCACACACAGAGAAACGGATGTTAACAATAAAACAGAAAAGCTTTAAAATTTAGTATTAAATCCTTAATTGGAGGAATTGTTCTCATATTTTTCCTTAGTATCTGTTTGTAAAATTCTATGTAATGACTGAAAGGTGAATAGGAATGTATTAATTATACAAAGGGGGGGGGTGCCTGAGTGGCTCAGTCGGTTGAGCATCCAACTCTTGATTTCAGTTCAGTTCATGATCTCAGGGTCCTGGGATTGAGACCTGCAATCGAGCCCTGTGAGGGGTTCCCTACTCAGTAGGGAGTCTACTTGTCTCCCTCTTCCTCCGCCCCTCCCCCCACTCATGCTCACTCTTTCTCTCAAATAAATAAGTAATTTTTTAAAAAAATACAGACTGATTCTTGTAGTATTGGTATCCTTATAATTCAAATTATCTGATTGCTCTCCCTAATGGAGGAAAAACAACCTGGTTATTCTAGCAACATTGTGTTCAAAAAATAAGAATGTACACACCTATAGATCTTTTAATATCTTCAATATTGTGACAAGGAAATAGGTTCCTTTGGAAAATATGATTATGTATTTCTCACTCTCAAAGAGTTTAAACACTGCCAGGTTCTGGCAAAATATAGCATAATAGTAAATAACAAGAATTCAATTTATTTTATTTATTTTTTTATCTTTTTAAATAAACCAGGGCACATCTTTAATTTGACTGGCAATATATTGGCTTATATATTGTTCTCACATCAGCATATTCCAAATACGTTTTCTGGTATTCTGCTCATGTTGAAACATCAAATTTTGGCAAAACAGTGCTCTCAATTCTATAACATCTGTCGAAGAGAAATTAAGTAGTTACTGACAACATTAGGAGAGATATAATCTTAGGACTGAGTTGAGCTGAGGAAGAGTATGTGTGTAGGCTGAGTTGCCAGGTGTTGGAGTAGTTGATTAATGCAACAAGGCAAAAATGAAGAACTTTTGTCTTTAATCACTTATTGCAATGGTAAGGATAAAGCTGGAAAAAATCAGCAACTCTCCTGTTCTTTTCCTCCAAAGAACAGTACACCAGTGGAGGCTCAGGTAGATCAGCACAGACGTGGGTGCCATCTTATTATTGAGGAAGCCCAAAAGAAAAGACTTCTGACAGTTTTAGGGGCCTTGGGTTTGGAGAAGAGACAGGGGAGAAGAGCTAGGAGTAGAAAAATGGTGGGTAGTGAATCAAATGGCAAACAATATATTTAATGTTTTTCTTTCTCTCTCTCCCCATAAAGAGGTCTCAGCAGAGGCACCTGTAAAGACCTCTGGCCAAGGCCTAAGATAAAGGAAACTAAGAATGAAAGTGTCTGGACTGAGAGTGCAAATATTGGCAAAGTGTGACCAGCCAGTTCATGTCCTTTACTACAGCTCCCCCAGAGAATGGAATGCCCTGGCTGTGTTCCAAATCTGGGTTGGGGAGGGCAGTCTTTTTCCATGAGACTTACCAGGGAAAGCCTTTGTCATATACATATATATATATATATATATATATATATATATATATATATATATACACACACACACACACACACACACACATATATTCATATGGCATATATATATGACAATATTTAAGTTCTACTCTCAGCAAATTTCAACAGTATATCAGCTGTAGTCACCATCAACCATAATGTACAACATTATGATAAGATCTTCACTTATTCATCTTGTAGCTGAAAATTTGTATGCTTTGACTAACCTCTCCCTGTTTCCCCTACCCTGCAGCCCCTGGCAACTACTTTTCTACTCTCTGTATCTACAAGTTTGACCTTATTTTTCAGATTCAATTGACATATAAATGATACCATGCAGTATTTTTCATTCCCTATCTAGCATATTTCACTTAGTTTGTTTCTGTATCTTGGCTATTGTGCAAAAGGCTGAAATAAATGTGGGACTGCAAATCTCTTCATTGTCTTGTTTTTATTTCTTTTTGACACATACCAAGAAGATTGATTATTGGATCATACAGTAGTTCAATTTTTAAAATTTTTGAGGACTCTCAATGTTTTCCATAGAGGCCAAACCACTTTATATTCTCTTTAGCAGTGCACAAGGACTCCATATCCTTGCAAACATTTAATTTTTCTTATCTTTTTGGTAATAGGCATTCTAACATGTGCAGGACGATGTATCATTGTGGTTGTGATTTCCATCTCCTTGATGATGAGTGATGTTGAGCATCTTTTCATGTTACTGCTTGCCATTTGTATGTCTTCTTTGGAAAAATGTCTATTCAATAGTTCCTTTGCACATTTTTTAATCAAATTGGTTTTTGTTTGCTTTTTGCTATTGAGTCATTTGAGTTCATTATACGTTTTGAATATTTGTGTCACATATATGGTTTGCAAATACTTTCTCCTATTCCATAAGTTGTCTTTTCATTTTGTTGATGGTTTCCTTTGCTTTGCAGAAGCTTTATAGTATAATGTAGTCCCACTTACTAATTCTTGCTTTTGTTGCCTTAGGTTTGGTGTCAAATCCAAAAAATTGCCAAGACCTATTTCAGACGAGATCGGGCGCGTTAAGGGTGGTATGGCCGTAGACAGCCAAGACCTATTTCAAAGAGCTTACCTGATATGTTTTCTTCTGGGAATTTTATGGTTTCAGGTCTTACATTCAAGTCTTTAATCCATTTTGAGTTCATTGTTGTATATAATGTAAGATAGTGGTGCAGCTTCATGCTTTTGGCTGTGGCTGTCTATTTTACCCAACACTATTTCTTTAAGAGACTATCTTTTTTTATTGTATATCTTTGGTTCCTTTGTCATAAATTAATTGACCATACATACAGGGGTTTATTCCTGGGCTACATACTACTCATCGCATATTCCCCTCACTCTCAGCCAAAACCTCAGCTAGATAGTTTTCCTGGTAAGGTAAACAAATGCTTTCTTCCTTCAAGATTTGAATCATTAGAAAGCTCTTTCCACTGTTTAAGATGATTATGCAGGGGGTACCAAGAGATGTCCTAGTGAGTTCCTTGGGATCTACACATAGACCTCCTTGATCCCATTGAGTAACAATAAACAAATATCCTCTTGTCAAGCAGAATATATCACATTGGCTAGTCTAGTGCTTTCTTCTATTGTCTATTTCTTTAGTACCATTAAGAGACCAAAATGACAAAGGGTAGTTTCAGTTTTCATATTTATGAAATTACGGCTGGGTTTCCTGGTGGAAGCATTCCTCTCTTGGGCTCTATATCTCCACACATACTGAACCCAGGATCATGGGAAAGGAAGTGACGATTTCTTCTCTATTGTATGCAATAATGAGAGGTATTTTTCACATCTTTTCATAGGTCCTGAACATTTTATTACTGGCTATGGGGACAAAGTCTCATATGTTGGCTGCTGGTTTCAGGTTTATATCACCTGCTATAGAAATGCATCCCTATCTCACAAAATGATATTTCTATGATTTATTCTTTGGTAACTCATACAACAGTTTTATGGAGCTAACCAATTCTGGGTGATAGAATAGTGGTACTGCCTGATTTTATGGGATTTATTTTATAGTGTAGAATGTGAATGACTACTGTGTATGGAAATGATATTGGGTAAGATGCCATACGATGGACATCCTACAAGTTCTTTCATAATGGTGCTGGGAAAGGAAAACAAATCTATACCTGGAATATGTTCCTATTCTTCTGGGAGAAATTGTGCCCCCAGCCTATAATGAAAAGTATAGACTTTAATAAATCTGCTACTTGCTTGCAGATCTCCCAGGGTATTATGCCAGTTTACAGCTGAAGGTTGGCCTTTGGTATCAGCATATAGTCTCAGTAGTGACAGTAGCCAAAGTAGCCTTGGTGAGGTGAATTCCATGTTTTTGAATCTGTGCTTAGTACCATCTCTACCACCATGAGCACTTTGTAAATGAGTCTTTTAAGCAAGAAAAGGGATGGCTGAGAAAAGCTACTAACATCTGAAGGATTGTATCCAACAGTTTATTATATCCCCCATTAGAGTGATACTTTCTAGTGGGAATTTGTGAGAGATATAAATACCTTCACACTCTGACCCCTTCTAAGAGATCCATCCATGTGTATTTCCTTTGTCACTGATGTTCTATTGTTGTTCTTTCTGAATGCCTATTAGGAGTCAACTAGTTATCCGTGGCCTATGAATCCATAGATTTGAACCTCAGGCCCCAGTTCTCTTTCCAAAGTGGACATCTATATATACCCCCAAGCTTTCTGCCAACTAAGAAAACTTAATCTCATTGAAAGATACTGGAAAATAGTGTACAAAGCCTCGTGGAGTAAAGATTATTCAGTAATTAGAGTAAAATTCATTGTTTAAATAATTACTTAAGCAAGCAATAAATACATTTGATCTACCTAACATCCAAATTAAGAAATTTGTAAAAGAACAGCCAAAGAAACACAAACATAGAGGAGATATAAAGTGAAAAGTAAAGGAATTTAAATATGGGATATTTCAAAAAAATAAAAAATAAATATGGGATATTTCATATAGGAAATATTTACAAATAATATATTTTCTATAAAATGAAAATGAATCAATTAAGAAAAATCTATAGATCTGATGAGAGAACTCAGTGATTAGGCTTGGTAAAAAATAAATACACAGGAATATAAAAGGCACCAACACAAAAGCACTCACCCAGGGAGACAAAGTTCCTTCATACACCAACAATGTAGCACGCTGCTTAAATGCATGACTTTTGGGGTTGGAAAGCCTGGATTCATTCTCAGTACTACCACTGTATGGTATATGTTACTTCCTTATAAAAGAAGAGATAATAAAAGTAGCACAAATTTCCAAATACTTGTGATGAAATACATGGAACAATCATTTTAAAATTACATGTAGTAAGTCCTTACTTACTATAAATTTGCTAAGAAAAAAGATAACATGAAGAAACAGAAATATTTAAAAATATATCCTGAGGCACTCATGTCAATATTGTAATATGTTAATTATTTTTAAATTTATATGTGTTTAATACAATTTCACTCAAAATCATCTTTTTTTCCCTTAGTTTCATTCAAAGTTAGACAAGTAAATGGCTTATTTCTTTCTTGGGAAAGTAAAATTATAATTCTATCTTACACAATTAAATAAAGAAATTTGGAAAGAGAACTGACTGAGCCACCCAGTGGTCCCTATACTTCTGGATTTTAAATAAATTAATCCCTAGAAACATAATATTAAAGAGCTTAAAATCTTATACACCTGAATATATACTATACACTGTAAAATATTTGATACTGTAAAGTATAACTTAAAAATATATCCAAAGTTAAATTTCATAAAATATGAATAGATTTTACTACATAAAATTAAGATCCTTACTGGGACGCCTGGGTGGCTCAGTCGTTAAGCGTCTGCCTTCAGCTCAGGTCATGATCCCAGGGTCCTGGGATCGAGTCCCACATCGGGCTCCCTGCTCAGTGGGGAGCCTGCTTCTCCCTCTCCCTCTGCTGCTCCCCCCGCTTGTGCTCTCTCTCTCTCTCTCTGACAAATAAATAAATAAAAATCTTTAAAATTTTAAGATACTTACTTATATTAAAAAACTAAAATCCCATAAAAAATACTATGGAAAAATATTTGAATCATATAAATCACTTAAACTTATAAAGTAATTAACCTGGAAACAGCATTTTACAACTGTGAAAAGGGTGGCAGAATAAATAAAACAGGACAAACAATATAAAACAGGCAACTCAGAAGAGAAAAAATATGACTAAAAACTTATGCAAAATTGTTGATGTCATTAATAGGCAAATAGATGTAAATAAATATAAGTGAAAATTTAGCTAGTATTTATTGACAATTAATTGATAAAGATTTAAAATAGTACATTTCAAATCTTTATGATACCCATATTCGGGGCGCCTGGGTGGCTCAGTCGTTAAGCATCTGCCTTCAGCTCAGGTCATGATCCCAGGGCCCTGGGATGGAGCCCTGCATCGGGCTCCCTGCTCGGCGGGAAGCCTGCTTCTCCCTCTCCCTCTTCCCCTGCTTCTGTTCCCTCTCTCACTGTGTCTCTCTCTGTCAAATAAATAAAATCTTAAAAAAAAAAAAAAAAGATACGCATATTCATATGTTAGGCTTATAAATTGGCAGGTTTCCAAAGGGAATCTTGTCATTAGAGTCAAAGTCTTAAAAACGTGTTACAAAGCAATTTCATATCTAGGAATTTACTCTAAGGAGATTATAAAGGATATGTACACAGATTTAGCTAATAGAATATTCAATGCATCATTTTTAAAATATTACAAAACAGGAATCACCAATAGCTGTAAAGGTCATACAATTTAGATAAGGAAAGATTTCTATAGGAAAGTATGTAAAAAGATGAATACATATTCAATACCCACATTCATGTATATCATTTCTATTTACTATGAAATTCAAATTCTTTTGTGTGTATAATCTGATTACAAAGATATGCATATATATCCAAAGATATATATACACACAAATACAAAGATATATGTATATACACAAATGTATGCACACAAAGATAATTATAAATATATATGACATCCACATATGAGTGAAATCATATGTATTTGTCTTTCTCTGACTTATTTTACTTAGCATAGTACTCTAGCTCCAAGAAACAAAACAAATGATCTTAGGAGAAAAAAAGAGAGAGGCAAACCAAGAAACAGACTCTTAACTATTAGAGAATAAACTGATGGTTACCAGAGGGAAGGTGGGTGGGGGATGGGTGAAATAGGTGGCGGGGATTAAGGAGGGCACTTGTGAGGAGCACCACGTAATGTATGGAAGTGTTGAATCACTGAATTTTACACCTGAAATTAATAATACACTGTATGTTAAATAACTAGAATTTAAATAAAAACTTAAAGAAAAAAACAAAATGTTTAATATTTTAATGCATTCAGTATTACAGAATTAAGTTTTACTCAGTGGATATAGAATATATGAGAAAGATCATGGAGAGAACTAGTGTTGTCAGGGTAGATGAGACAGAGAACTGACAGTTACATCATTGTTTCCTTTTGACATTCCTTGGTAACCTTCTATAAAAAGAACAAATAAACTATTACCTTCTTTTCATAAAATAAAAAATAGAAAATTAAAATACACAAATAAAAAAATAAAACTTTGTAAGGTAGAAAAAACATTAAGAAACTACATGTCAATTAGTAAAAATTAAATTGAACTTATATCTTCCATACTGTAAGAAGAGAAACAAAAAAACACTAAATTGTCCCTTGGTGTGGAAAAAATTAAAATTGAAAAAAAAAATTAAATTAGAAAAAAAGCTAGAATCTTAAAAAAGCCGGAAAATAAAATCAAATAGCATCAGGTATTGAAAAAGCAACAGAGGGCGCCTGGGTGGCTCAGTTGGTTAGGCGACTGCCTTCGGCTCAGGTCATGATCCTGGAGTCCCTGGATCTAGTCCCGCATCGGGCTCCCTGCTCGGCAGGGGGTCTGCTTCCCCCTCTGACCCTTCCCCTCTCATGCTCTCTGTCTCTCATTCTCTCTGTCTCAAATAAATAAATAAAATCTTAAAAAAAAAGAAAAAGCAACAGAAATACATAAATTTAATGCATATTCGTGTGCAATTGATTTGTAATTCTGTATTTTTTCTTTGAGAGAGAGAGAGAGAGAGAGCGCACACACAAGTAGGGGCGTAGGGGCGGGGGGGAGAGAGAGAATCTCTAGCGGGCTCCCCACTGAGTGAGAAGCCCAATGTGAGGCTTGATCCAATGACCTAAGCTGAAATTAAGAGTCAGATGCTTAACTGACTGAGCCACCCAGTGGCCCCTATACTTCTGTATTTTAAAAATTTTCCTCAATGAATCTGAAATCTTTTAATCAAGGAAACATAGCAGAATATGGGATATTACAAAGAAATCTGCCAGTTGTGCCAAAAACTATCACTTGGAGCAAGCTCATTGGATCAGATGCCTGTATTCTTTAACAAGAAAAAAAATAAATTCATTAAGGTTTTTACTCAAGAATCTAAAAAAGACTGAAAAATAATCTGATATGTATATAAAGATTTATTTACGCACAATCTTAAGTTTCTTTTATAGGACACTATTTATAAGGTAAATATTTCAAAACAGTATGAGATAATTTTTATTTAGGTAATTATAGATGTTTAAATAAGATAGCATACTAAAAATCCATTGTAAATAATGGTATTAAAATATTTAATGATCTGGGAATGTGTTGCTATTATGGTGTTTTTTGAAAAAAACAATCAATAATATGGGATATTTAAAAAATATATTGTATGTGTATGTACGTTTTATATAGTTAGAAATCTACCAATTTTGTTACTAGCTCTCTGTTGTAAGAATACAGATGATGATTACTTTCAATATAATGTTACAATCACTTTACAGATTTAATTTTTCACCACTGTATAAAAAAAATTATGACAAGATAACTGAACAGTAGCCAAAGAGATTTAGTTAAGCCAGTCAATAAAATTGCCAAATGCAACAGATGTCCACATCATGACCCTAGAATTTAGATAATATATACATAGAAATTCAAGTTTTTACTGAAAAGGTATTATATTTGCAATAAGAAAATATTTATGTGATGGAAAATTCTATGTCAAATGAACATTGTCTTAACTATGAGAAGGGCAAATGAGACACAGAGGTGACTTTGCCTAAGGATTACTTTTAACTTATTCATTGAAGTAAAATTTCCCAGTAACATGACTGAGCCCAGATATAATACAGATTATATAGAACTGTAGAACTATAAAATAGAAAACATCCTTTGTAATCATTAAATAAGACTTCTCAGTTTTTTATAAATAAGTAATATGTCAACGATACTCAAAAAGTGCAAATAATAAATAAATAATAAAATTTAAATTAAAAAGAAATATGAAACTCCATATATAATAACCTTTCCATAACAGAAATTTGACTTTACAAAGGGAGATTAATTAAAGAAAGCAACATTCTTTTTTTTTTTAAGGTTTTATTTATTTATTTGACAGAGAGAGACACAGCGAGAGAGGGAACACAAGCAGGGGGAGTGGGAGAGGGAGAAGCAGGCTTCCCCCCAACCAGGGAGCCCAATGCGGGGCTCGATCTCAGGACCCTGGGATCGTGACCTGAGCTGAAGGCAGACACTTAACAACTGAGCCACCCAGGCACACCATGAAAATAACATTCTTTGCAACTGATAGACTTGTGGGTGAAAGTAGCCTAGAAACACTAGTACCAACTAAGAGCTAACAATTAGTGATTCCTCCCAGAGCACCAATCATAATACCAAGCATTCTACATGGATTGATGAAGTCATTATTCAAAATTACCCTGAGCTATGTATGATTTTAATCCTTGTTATAATATAGAGGAGAAAAAGGCCCAGAAAACTTAAGTAATTTGTTCATATTTTCACAAGTAGTAAATGGTAGATCCAAGATTTGAACTAGAACTCCTGCTTCTTAAATAATATTTTTCTATAGGGCGCCTGGGTGGCTCAGTTGGTTAAGCGACTGCCTTCAGCTCAGGTCATGGTCCCAGGGTCCTGGGATCGAGTCCCGCATCGGGCTCCCTGCTCTGCGGGGAGCCTGCTTCTCCCTCTCCCACTCCCCCTGCTTGTGTTCCCTCTCTCGCTGTGTCTCTCTCTGTCAAATAAATAAATAAAATCTTTAAAAAAAAAAAAATAAATAAAAAAAAAATTAAAAAAAAAAATATTTTTCTATACAAAGTAAGATATTGTAATAAATAAAAATGTATGAAAAAATAAAGTTTAAAATATATTGATTAACATAGTGCAACACATCTTTTTAATATCTACAATTATGGAATTTTGGTTTGATTTGAAAAGCTCCTAATGTAAAAATTTTAAAGGTCTCAGAATGTTTCTATGTAAAATCCTATCATTAAAATTTATACTGTGTCATTTTTACTTTTGCCTTTTTTTCTAAATTGAAATAAAATAAGAGTTAACTTTAATGTCTACCTTCTGGCTAAGCAAAGACAAATACCAACTTTAAAACAAGGACGCTGCCAAACGTGTTTTAAAATCTTTTTCATTCAGACATTTCAGGGATTTCACCAAAATATAAAGAAAAGGAATCCCCTTAAAACCATTCTATTACATAAAACAACTTTTAGAGAAGAAACACTGGTCACAGAGACATTGAATGTGCCTCTCAGAGTACATTAAACACACACACACACACACACACACACACACACACACCATATTCTCCAAGTTCAGAGTAAGTTCAGATAAATGAATGCCTGTCATTGAAAGAGCTTCCTAGTGTCAGGCCTGGCTGTTCTGGGGACTATGAAGGAGAATCAAGCTGTGCTACACATTGGGAGCTCTGCCAAATGAATGACATTTCCTGAGAACATAGGCAGAATTTTAAGAAGTTGCCTTGTCCTTCCTAAATAGTTGGGTTAAAGGGTATTTAAAAAAAAAAAAAAAAGGAAAGACACAGTCAACCTGCTGGGGAGACAAAAGAAAAAAGTCGGCACATCTTTAAACTAACTGAGCTGAGAAGCTGTATGGCAAGAAGCAATAAATGCACAGATTTTATGTTTTGATTCATTTGTCTTTTTTTTTTTAAGATTTATTTATTTATTATATAGAGAGAGAGTGTGGGAGCAGGGTGAGGGTCAGAGGGAGAGGAAAAGTTTCCTCTAGCAGACTCTCCACTGAGCATGGACACTGAGAGCATGATCTGAGCCAAAACCAAGAGTTGTACACTTAACTGATTGAGCCACCAGGCACCCTGTCTTTTTCATTTGAAAGAAATCTGAGTATTTTCTACATTTTGGATATTTATATTTTAGAGAAGCACATTAATAAATATATGGCAAAAGAACTTGACTGGATTTGGTCTTGTTCTCACTAAAAAAAATATATAGAAGCCCTGTGGAGACCAAAATATTTTTAATTTTTAAACTAGAGCACTATCAGAAAAAACTCAAATGACATCTGAATATTAGAGCTTTGATATCTGAATTGAGAGCTGAAATTTTGTAGTGCCGAGGACAAAAGGAGTTACCATATACATAATCAAGACAGAGTCCCCACTGAACATCTTGCATAAAGTTGAGAGCCTAAAAGGAATGCATTTACTGAGTGCCAGAAGGGTAGTATAGAGAAAAGACATTACTGGAAGTTGTTATAAAGTTTTGTAATTGTCTAGATTTGAAGAAAGACATGAGTCTTCATATAGAAATGCATACTGAGTCTAAAGTAAGATATTAAAAAAATAAAATTCATATTCTCAAAGAGATAATATTATCAGTGACTAGAGATAATAAATGGATTATGTACAAAACATGCTAATTAGATTAACAAAAGAATTTTCATCAAAAAATTGAAGAAAATATTCATTAAACTAGAATTCTATACCCAGATCAGTTATCTTTCAAAAGTGAAGTGGGTATCACTCATGGGTCTCAACAAGTAAATTACTAAAGTATATAAATCGAGTCGGAAATATTAAAATGCACATAGCAAGTTTAGGGGGAAACAAAGGTAAATTTTTGGTGAATATAATTAATCATTGACTGACTAAAAATAGTCTTATTTAAATTTGAAAACATAATGGACCTCAAATTCCAGATAGCATAACGAGAAGGGAGGAAATTGTTGAATCATTCTAAAATTCCTTTATTTTTTCATAGGGAGATGAGATATTAATTACATTAGGACTTTGTGAAATTAAGTATATGTGTTAAAAACCAAGAGGTTGCTGCTAAATGAGTATTATAGGAATACACATCTTTCAAAAAGTGGATAACAGTGCAGATCAATAAAATTAAGAAAGAAAAGGAGTAAAAAATAGAATATGTACAATAAATAAAAATTTTAAAATAGGTTGTCTAAAATTTCAAGGTTGAAACTTTGTTTTAGGAATACTTCTCTCTTTTAGGAATACTTCATAATTTAAAATAAAAAGATTTTGATGTTGTCTTTTTTTTAAATATTTTTTTGTAAGATTTTATTTATTTGTGAGAGAGAATGAGAGACAGAGAGCACGAGAGGGAGGAGGGTCAGAGGGAGAAGCAGACTCCCCGCTGAGCAGAGAGCCCGATGCAGGACTCGATCCCGGGACTCCAGGATCACGACCTGAGCCGAAGGCAGTCGCTTAACCAACTGAGCCACCCAGGCGCCCTGATGTTGTCATTTTTTAATTGTTTTTACTCCTTCGTAGGTAATTACAGTGACTATACATAAGGGAAAATACAAAAAAAGTTAAAACTATCAAAATAATACCTCATTCCAAATTGTATTTATTCAACTGCTGTTGCTCACCCACAGCATTTAATTTCAGTAAGTTTATTTAATAAAACGAAAAAAAATTAAAATAAAAAATAAATAAAACAAATAAATTCACTCCCGAGTACTTCATTTGAGTAGACAACTGGTAATTATGTTTGAGAAAGCCAATTTAAAGGTTTCAAAAACATCATATTCCTACAATAGTGTATATTTTCTTCCTTTTTAAAGAATCTTGAAGAGGAAGTAATATGTTGCCAAATCAGGAATTAAAGGCCTATTCTCTGGTCATAAGGTAAAAGAAAACATGTGTTATGGATTAGAACTTAAAATATTGGATATTTCACTGAAAATATTAAGGAGAAAGGTGTCTTTCTTATCTAAAGCTTTCAGAAGACACCTGTGTGGATCTTTACATGATTTCTATTATTGGGGCTATATCTATGTTTGTATTCTTCAGTCCTTGAGTGTTACCCCTGTCCAACAATGTGAAAACAGCTCTTCAGGAGTCACAGAAGAAAGTCATTTATACCAACCATGAGTGGATTTATTAAATTCTATGAAATTTGTTGTTTTTATTGTTGTGGAGCTTGTTTGGGGGAATACACGGAGTATATAATGCAGTATGGAAACTTCCAGCACTCCAACAGAACCTCTCCTCTCTTTCCTCTTCTTCCTTTTCTCCTTGCAGATAATTCTGGATCTCTGAATTTATTTTCTATGTCATGTAGCAGAGTCTGCTCATTTATACCTACTTTTCAAAGTTAACCAGACCCTCCAGTTTTCTACCTTTTTTTTTTTTAAAGATTTTATTTATTTATCTGAGACAGAGAGAATGAGAGAGACAGAGAGCACATGAGAGGGGGAAAGGTCAGAGGGAGAAGCAGGCTCCCTGCCAAGCAGGGAGCCCGATGCGGGACTCGATCCCGGGACTCCAGGATCATGACCTGAGCCGAAGGCAGTCGCTTAACCAACTGAGCCACCCAGGCGCCCAGTTTTCTACCTTTTTGACTGAACACTTCTTGTAGTATGCTTCCCTAAAAATATAAATATGTAAATTACAGAATATTTGAAAGCTGGTAAGTCCTGTGGAGAAAAAAATTTAAACAGAAAAGGAGAAAAAGGAATATGAGTGGATAGAACTGGAGGAGGGGTGGTTGTGATTTACAAGAGGGCAACAGAAAGGCCTTACTGAGTTTTCTGTTCAATTTATAGACACGAGTAATTGAAGAGTATTAATTCCTAAGCAGTTTAAACCATGATTCTACCCCTACCTCTCTTCAAATTCTGGGTTTTATTATTCTAGAATAAGTCACCAGCCTTATTCTCTAAGGATTTGTTTACTAATCCTTTTCATAGTTTTTTTTTAGAATTCAGTTTTCTGGTACAGATATTTTCTTGGCTCAGGATCCTGGTTACTGGTGTGCCTCATAGTCTTGGTCAGGCTCTCAATCTGAACCTCTACTCTTCAGCATTCAATGCCTCCATGAGTCCCTCAAATAGTGTCTGTTTAGGCCAACCCTTCCTTCAGCTCCCAGGGAGTGAATCACACACATCCAAATATGTGATGTAGTCTCTTTCAAAGATGAAATGATAATGATAATTTTGATTATGCAATAATGTTCAGGACACTTGGGAACTCTCATTTGAGACTGTCTTCAGAACTCTGGCATAGTCTCTTGATCATATGCAGTGATGATGAGGCTTTTAAAATTTATATATATATATATATTTATATGACATATATCTACTGACATATATAGATATATCTGTTATATTGAGTATATCCTTTGAAATGTTTGGTTTTAAGGAATAAAAAAATGTATTCTGACTTGTATTTGATAAAATGAAAAACTGGTTTTCTTAACGGGGTGAGGGGTGGTGGATGAAATGTTAATTTTTTGAAAGAAACAGAGCATAAACTGGGATTGTAATCATTGTATTGTTATGCATACTGTTTTAAGATCACCAAAATATTTTATTGATGTTTTAATTAATTGATATCATGATTAAGTAGCATGAAGAAGTGAACAAAAAATAGGTTTAGATATGTAAAATTAATTCCTTCAGTAACCTAATATTTATGAGAGCTTACTATTTGCCAGGTACTTGCTTTAAAAAAAAATATATAAATTTACTGTTAACTTTAATTCTTTCATCTTCCAGTGAAGCAAACAACAAAATCTGTTGATCTTGGGACGCCTGGGTGGCTCAGACGGTTAAGCGTCTGCCTTCGGCTCAGGTCATGATCCCAGGGTCCTGGGATCGAGTCCCTCATCGGGCTCCCTGCTCCTTGGGAGCCTGCTTCTCCCTCTGCTCCTCTCTCTCTCCCTCTCTGTCTCTCATGAATAAATAAATAAAATCTTTAAAAAAAAATCTGTTGATCATTTAGAAAATATAAAATACAAAAATTTCCATTAACATATAAAAGTTATATAAAATACTTATATTTGTAAATACATGCAGAAAGGAAATGACTTTTTAAATCTGTGAAGTAATTTTCAATACCAAGCCTTTGAATTTAGAATCAACTTTTAATGGGCATCCTACTCAACATAATAACTCTCATTTTGAAAATAACTTGTCGGGCACCTGGGTGGCTCAGTCGTTAAGCGTCTGCCTTCGGCTCAGGTCATGATCCCAGGGTCCTGGGATCGAGCCCCGCATCGGGCTCCCTGCTCAGTGGGAAGCCTGCTTCTCCCTCTCCCACTCCCCCTGCTTGTGTTCCCTCTCTCGCTGTGTCTCTCTCTGTCAAATAAATAAATAAAATCTTTAAAAAAAAAAAAGAAAATAACTTGTCAATTATTTTGTCATTCCTGTGGTTACACTGTGTTTATGTCAACTAAATCACATTAAAGAATTATGTATGTGAGCAATCATTTTATCATTAATAAGTTGTTGCTTTGGAACTACATTATTGAAGCAGTAACTATAAATAGGTTTTGCAGTTTAGGCAAAGGCCAAGTTAAGAACTTGTCCGCAGATTGTTATAGCTTTAGAACATATCTTGCCACAGGATCAGAGCTAGCAAGATACAAGATCTTCAAATATGGATATGTACTGCTTACCTCTTGGGGCACTCTTCACATCATGGCCCAGAGAGAGAGAGCATGTTGAAAGGGAAGGGTGGTAGAGAGCTTTCCAAATTGATTATATCATTCAGGAAAAAGAAACAATGCATGCATACAAACAGACACACACACAATCCTTTTGTCTCCTTAGGAAGTCTCTTAGCTCCCAATTCTTGTCCCTCCAATGTTGCTTTTCTGGAGAGATGCGCTCCTTGCAATTTCCTAAGTTGACAGCCCTCCAATCCAACTTTTTCTTTTTTTTTTAAGATTTTATTTATTTGACAGACACAGCGAGAGAGGGAACACAAGCAGGGGAAGTGGGAGAGGGAGAAGCAGGCTCCTGTCAAGCAGGGAGCCCGATGTGGGGCTTGATCCCAAGATCCTGGGATCATGACCTGAGCTGATGGCAGATGCTTAACGACTGAGCCACCCAGGCGCCCTCCTCCAAGCCAACTTTTTATGAAGTTCAGATACCTGTTCCCACTAGCAAACACATTTTAAATCATTATATACCTGTTGGAATCTGATGCCCAAACCTTTTCACGATTACTCTCCCCCACTCACTCACATCACATTATGGGTAAGGAATTGGGTGATTTGTCCCTTTATCTCACAACTTTGCCTGTCAGTCAATGGGAGTAGCAACTTTCTGTTTTCTAGACTTGTTCTTGAGAGGAAACTGGTAGTAGACTTGTAGATGAGGGTATTTGGAGGAATGCTGATAAGACTGGTAGCAGCAAAGGGGAACAATAGGAACCTTGAACTGATTCACGTGTGGTAGTGGAGACAAGTCCTTTTTTCAGCGATCAGTAAAAGCTTATAAGAAACTTATTGTTGCTATTCTACCCACAGTAGCTAGTTTCCTAGGTCTTTACATATTTTTGTTGTTCAGTTACCACCTTCGATTCAAAATGGGGAGGAAATGGTCCCTAACATGTTTCACAAATTGTTATTGCCTTTTATTCTTCTAGTTTACTGATGGAGCATCCAGGGACAGTTAACACATTTAAATGTCTGAAAAAAATGATTTTGTCTTAGAAGTGATATAGTTGATTCTCCAACACCATTTGTTTAATGCATCACTTGAAGGCTCTTGCTTAAGTTAAATCCTATGTCAGGTATACAGAATACATTTATAAACAACTTACCTCTCCTTCCTTTAGGGAGATGGACTTCCAGCTTCATCTAGCAGCCTAAGAAGTATTTTCATTGCAGGGTTGCAACTCAAAGCTCTTATTATTAATCAGCTCCATGACTTCACCAAACAAAAATAGATTTATCACTTCTAGACATCTCCATCTTATGCATGTCACTATGTTCCTTTTTAAATCAGCATTTTCAGTTCAAGACAGAAAAAATATCTTAACATAGTGGCTAATGTTGCATATACAATTAGAGGGAGAAATCTATGTGCCAAAAACTATACCCATGACCTATTATGATGTAAAGAACTGTCTATTAGTGTGTGTGAGAGTACATATAATTATGTCATTATATACTTGTGTGCATGCCTGTGTGAGTGTAAAAGTACATATTTGTAAGTAAACATGTTGATACACTTGAAAGAAGTAGTCTCAGAAGAAAGAGACATAACGTGAACTTTTGGGGCGCCTGGGTGGCTCAGCCGGTTGGGTGTCTGCCTTCGGCTCAGGTCATGATCCCAGGGTCCTGGGATCGAGTCCCGCATCGGGCTCCCTGCTAGGCAGGGAGCCTGCTTCTCCCTCTGCCTCTCTCTCTCTCTCTTTCTGACTCTCATGAATAAATAAATAAAACATTTAAGAAAAACATGTGGACTTTCATTTGTTCATTTCAATATTACAGATATTTATATATAGGCAGCTATATGTGTAAGACAGGAGGCACTATTGATAATCATACAAGACAGTAGGCATAAACCAGTGTTGTCCCTGGCCAAAATATGATGCATGTGTATACACACACACACATCACAAATTGTACATATTAATGTGGGTTTGTGCTAAGCCTTTCTATTTTCAGTTGGTTCTTTTGAGATCAAGAATATGTACATACTGAGTTTCCCATTTAGTGATTGGACTGACAGCCCACAGAAGTATAGCTCGTGACTAGCCATAGCTGAGCTCATGTTGTTATAAACTTGGCAGTTACACTACCTAATTCAATATACTTCAAATAGTAAAGTTCAATAAAGCCAGAGATTTGAAAGTGTTTATATCTATAGATTATGTAGATGAATATTACATGGTTGTTTGGGCTTTTATTAAGTATGGTTTGATATATGCTTCAAATAAACCTCTGCCTGTGAAACCTCTGGCAGTAAACTAAAAACACATTTACTAAATAGAATCAACTGTGTTTTTTTTTTTTTTGATGCAATATTTTCTTTTAAGCCACTTTGCTTTTTCATAATGTTCGTTTACTAAGGGATAAATTGGCATTAAATATTTTGCGAGTTCAAAGGGGTAAGAGGATGTGTTTGAACCTGTCTTTCTAGGAAGGACTAAATGGAATAGATTGGACTTGAGCAGCTGGTCCTAAAAGATGAAGATCATTAGGTTCATTAAGAAGAAGAAGAGAGAGCAGGTGTGATCAATATTACCAGTTGTTAAAATCTTTGTTAGTCATATTGTTTACCTTCTTTGAGTAAGTGATAGAAGATAAGAGGTGCACAAGCAAAATAATTCTGAGTATAGAGATATATATTACTTTACAGGTTAAAGTTATGATCAGTTCTGCGGAGTCTCAAATACTTTGTCAGCTGAAAATCACCTATATATGCATGTGTGTATGGCCAATTCTATTGCTGAATCTAAGAATAAAGATTTTACACCTATATTTCAGACATATACGCACACAATACAACATATATTACACATACAGAAACATTTTTGGTTCATATATATGCATATTAATATATACACATAATTATATATACACATATCTGCACACACCTATAAAATAGATGATTTAAGGAAATAGAAAGTACAATTGCTCTCATTTTACTCTCACTTTGAAGTACTCAGAAGATAATTAGACAAGTAGAGTTTGCATTTATGCATTTAAATAAAGAATGAGATCCAATGTTTCAAATACGTTAAAGAGCTCTTACTTGAAATTAATTATCCTTTTATTATATCTGTTTGACCTCTAAAACACTCTCAATATGTTGTGTCTGAGGCTATAATTAGAATAGGCTCTCAATTATTTGCAGATGGATAGATGGTGAATGAGTATTTGAGTTAATGGATGATTGATAGATACAAGAATCACTCTTTTTCTACCATCTTGTGAAGAATTTATCAACACACTTTGACTTGTGTGAACACTTGTACACTTTATAAATGGTCCTCTTTTGAGGTTTCTGCAGCTAGTTGTCCTCTTTATCTCAATATGTCTTTCTGTCCTGACATAATGCTATGTATTGAGTGGAAAAGCAATAACTTGCCTACTCAACCAATGCACTTCCAAATTTGAGAGGTTATGACCTGAAGATTTGCATCAGTTTGATACGAAGACTAAGCCAACTCTGTAGAAGTAGTGCTTTTTCAGTCCTTATTTTTTTCCAGTTTATCTGATCTCTATTTTGCAAATGATCCTGATTTGCCTCAGCGTTCCTTCTTCCCCTTTCTGGGAAGTGTACATCTGCTTCTGACATCTGTCTTCTATCTTCCTTTGTAAATTATGAAGTGATGCCAACTCCTTTTATCAACAAATTACCCTTAGAAGCATTTAGAGGCTATAATGATTCTTTGATTTTCTTTGATTCTTTATGAATTTGCAAAATGACTTGATGCTTATATTAGCTTTGTTTGTCCTTTCTTTTTCCATATTTAATATTTATAGTTGGCAGGCCCAGATGGTGTACTTTGTTATGTCCTGAAATGTTGCTATTTTTTTCATTCCTTAATTACAGGAATGTCAGTCTGTAATATCCCCAGCCTCCATCTCTAGTTGACATTGTAGATTTCACATTTGTTGTATTACGTATTGAACTGACTGTTTGACACTGTGAAATATACAGTAATCTTTCCTTAACCTTGCTGCATTTCCATGTTTGTCTACATTGGCCATTTGCCTTTGCTGTTAGATGATACCCTCAATTTGTTGCATTTTTAAAAGTTTTCCAGATATTTTAGACATTGATATCTCCCCATAAACAAGACAGTAAGGAATGAGAAAAAGAAAACAATTTGAGTTATGTGGTAGCAGCCAGAAGCATTGTAGAAAAAATATGCATTTTTTTTTGTAGCTCTGGAAGTGCCCTTATAATTTGATAGAGAAAAAGTACATATATTTATTTCACATTTTACAAATTCTGTATCTTATAAAAATGTATTTCATGAAACCATATAGTCATATACTTAAAAGTACCAATGATTTCTTCTCATAAACTTATTTAGTTTTGCCTATTAGATTTTGATCAACATCATCTTTCTGCTCGATCAGTGGCAAATTCTTACAACTCATTTTCCTAAGAAGCTTCAATAAAATATATAAGGGCTTAATGTGTCAATCTCTTAAGATCTTGCTTTTAGTTACATACTAGACTTCCACAATAACTTTTCATTCCCCAACTCTTTAAATTTTCTAAATGCTAACAGAGATTATAATGCAAAGTATTTTCTTCTAATTAATTTAAATTTCCCATATCAAGAACTACTCAAAAAAAATCTTAAACAATTTAAGTAGGTTTTTTTTTTTCATATTTTAGCCTTATTTTTAAAATTTCCTCAGAGATAGACCTAGAAATAGAAGTGTCCTCTTCATATAACAGTCCTGCTCTGGGCAATGAAGTCTGTACTTTGTCCTTGGATTCGACATCAAACGAGATTACATAGATTTCTCACTACTACACCTGACAGTGTCAGCCACCTTTTAAAAAGACATTTGTAGCATTACTAGAGACTGCTTTTCTCCAGCTCGGAGAAAGCCCTGTACACATCTCAGAGGGCGCTATGTGGCCTTTTGCCTTTTATGTCTACCTCATCATCTTTCTTTCTAATTTCAACTTAAAACAAAGGATATACAGCATTCTAAAGTTATTGCATTGGAGGAATGGCTCAGCTGATGAAATATTTCCAACTTGGAATTTTACCTTATTATTTAATTTGGAATATGTGAAGGCAAATCACATTTTTTATTAACAGTGCTCATATAAGCAACACATATTATTGGACACTTACCCTGTGGCAAACCAAAAATTACAAACAACTGCCTCACGCCCACGTTTTATCAAACATGTGTATGCATGTGCACATTCATGTGCTCTGTCCTATGCTGTATTTACACACACACAGACACACACAAACACACACACAGTTAAGATATCCCATGTGAAAGAAAGGACTTGGGGCTAATCATAAAGTAGATCTAACAAAACCAGAACACCTTTTAAAATATATATATGATAACAACTGCCTACCTATAAGTAGCTCTGACCTTCTTGTGCTAATTTAGTGTGATTTCCTATCTTGTCCCCACTACTCCATCTGTTCATGTTTCATTTTTTAAATTTTTCTTGACACTTTTTTGTCTCCTTTCATAATGTTTTTTCTTCAAAATCAGCCAGCTGCAACACTTGGGCACTTATGGCATTTTGTTCTCACATGTAGATATCATATTTCTTTCTAACTATGTATTTACTCTGTAAAATATATCCTATTTTGTAGTATATTGTATTTCCCATGAAATCTGAAACTTAATAATAGGTGGTCTATCAGTTAAATTGGTGAGGAAAGAAAATGCTTTTGGAGAAAGGAAAGGAGGCCAGAAAATATAATGAAGCCAGGTCAGATCAGCAAGACACAATCTTCGATATAATGTCTACTACCTACATCTTTAGGTTTACCTTCCATTACAAAGTACTGACATATAATCAGGGACGTCTTTCATATACCCACGGTGTCTGCTAGTTTACTAACATTGTGTTTATGACCTTCCTTCTATATTACAATGTCTTTTTGTCAAAACACTATTTTTTTTTCAAAATCATTAATATTTTTACTGCTTTTCCACCATTCGCAAGTGTACTATCAGATCTGTATAACTTTGCATGTTGTCAGGAATTCTCAATTTTATTTTATTTTATTTATTTTTTAAGGGTTTTATTTATTTATTTGACAGAGACAGAGATAGCGAGAGCAGGAACACAAGTAGCGGGAGTGGAAGAGGGAGAGCAGGCTTCCCGCCAAGCAGGGAGCCTGATGTGGGACTCGATCCTAGGACCCTGGGATCATGACCTGAGCCGAAGCCAGATGCTTACTACTGAGCCACCCTGGCGTCCCAGGAATTCTCAATTTTAATAAACCACTCCTAATTCTTTGAAAAGCACCATCAAGAGAAATGTAATCACATAACTAGCTTCATGATTATGACCTTATTCTTTCTTTTAGGATAAACCACTGCACACTATTTTCTTTTCCCTATTTTGCCTTATATTTTTGCACAGGCTTTCTGGTAATCCAATATTCATAAGTTTCAGAACCCATTCATTTGGAAAATAAAGCTTTGCATAAAGTGTCCGTATTGTTTGTGTATAATGACGCTAAATAACATAATTTGCTATGTGCATTGGGAAAACATCTTTTATCTGAAATCGTCATAATAATCTTGGGCTGGAAAAGGAGAAAAAGAAAAGAAAAAGAGGGGCTAAAACTTAGTGAAAACCAGGTGCTATGTACAGGTGTTCCAGGATTTTATGTGTTTTAGATATTTTTATCCATCAAGAACTCTATTTGAATGCTTTAATATATGGACCATGCCTGGTACATATATGTGAGATTCCTTGCTCTTTCTTGGATTGAAAGATTTATTTATTCTTTCTTTCTTACATATTGGGGAAAAAAATCCCAATGTATCTTTACACCATTTAAAATTATTCACATTTGTGGAGTGCCTGGGTGGCTCAGTCGGTTAAGTCTCCCACTTTTGATTTTGGCTCAGGCCATGATCTCAGGGTGGTGAGATCCAGCTCCACATGGGGCTCCCACTGGACAGGAGTCAACTTCTCTCCTTCTCCCTCTTCCTTTCCCTCTGCCTCTCCCACACTTGCTCAGGTTGGCTCTCTCTCTCAAAATAAATAAATAAATAAATCTTTATAAATACATACATACATACATACATACATAAATGAAATTATTTACATTGGAGTTCAGAGGCCCAGAGTCCCAGTGGTTCCTACCACAATCCCTCAGTTGCCCACCTGCTCTTTCCTTTCAACATGGCGGAGGCCACTATGTCCTTCACCAAGAACTTCCTGGTGGGTAGTGTGGCTGCAGTAGAGCCCAGAGAGCGGGTCAAGCTGCTGCTGCAGCAGGTGCAGCATGCCATCAAGCAAATCACAAGGGCATTACAGACTGGTTCGTATACCCAAGGAGCAAGGGTGCCTGTCCTTCTGGCATGGCAAGCTGGCCAATGTCATCAGATCCTTCCCCACCCAGGCTCACAACTTTGACTTCACAAAAGATAAATACAAGTAGATCTTCCTGGGTGGTGTGGACAAGAAAACCCAGTTTTGGCACTGGGTTTTGCAGGGAATCTGGCATCAGGTGGTGCCTGTGGAGTCACATCCTTCTGTTTTGTGAATCCTCTTGATTTTGCCAGAACCCGTCTAGCAGCTGATATGGGCAAAGTTGGAGCTGAAAGGGAATTCAGAGGCCCCAGTGACTGGATAAGATCTACAAACCCGATGGAATTAAGGGGCCTGTACCAAGGCTTTAATGTGTGCAGGGTACTATCATCTACCGAGCTGCCTACTTCGGTATCTATGACACTGCAAAGAGAATGCTTCCAGATCCCAAGAATGCTCACATCTTCATCAGCTGCACAACCCATCAATCACAGTGGTTGCTGGGTTGACTTCCTATTCCTTTGACGGTGTTTGTTGCCCTATGATGATGCAGTCTGTCAGCAAAGGAACTGACATCATGTACACAGACAGCTTGACTGCTGAAGGAAGACTGCTTGTGATGAAGGAGCCAAAGCTTTTCAAGGTGCATGTTCTCAGAGGCATGGGTGGTGCTTTTGTGCTTGTCTTGCATGATGAAATCAAGAAGTTCACATAACTTATTTTCTAGTTATTTATCCCCCTGTGAACAGGCACATTGTGCTTTGTAACATATCTTGAGCATTCTTGACAGACTGTTGGCTGTCTTCATCAATGGCAACTATTCACTGGTTGAAAATGGGAAGCAGTAATATTCATCTGACCAGTTTTCTCTGAAGGCCATTTCCATGATGATGGAAAACAATTATATTTTTTATTTCAGTCACTCCTGATAAATTTCAAGAAAAAAATCTGAAATATAAGGAAATAAGTGAATAAATAAAATTATTTACATTGGAAATATTTTTCAACCTCCATCATTATTATTTTCTATAATTCTTTAGATTTGTTTTAAATTATTTTTCACTCTTACCTCTCCCATTGTTTGATTAATGCAGTCATTCTGGAACATACAGAAGCACAAGAATATATACGTTAATTTAAACTAGGTGGCTTCCTTTCACTTTTAACTTTCCAGTAATGTTGAATAGAGTGGTGGTGTGATTTTTAGTAGCCTATTCCATCCATAAGTCATTTATCAGGCTTAAGAAACCATATTAATTCTGTCGCTCTTCCTGGAAAACAGTAATAGCTACTCTATTTTCATTGAACTAATTTCATTAAAATTAACCCTACTTGCCTAAAGTCAGGAAAATTTTTAGCTGAATCTCAATACTTTTTCATCTTTTCTACCTCTGAGTTTTTAATAGGCTACTGAAATTAAACGTAATATATCAAGAAACTGTGAACTCCAAGATGAACACTATTCGGGATTTATAAGGACTTCAAATTTAACACCATATTTGGTAAGTTTAACATGGGGTTAAATCAAAGGTGACTATTTTAAAAATATTTCCATTCTTTTATATTAAGCCCTATCCTTTACATGTTATATTCTGTAAACTTGCCAATAACTTTAGAGGAATGCCAAGTACACCAAAGTGATTTTTTTTTTAAGAAAGGTAGTTATGGAATAAATAGTTTCTATTTTAATAGGTAGAAAATTAAGCCTACAATAAAATTTTAAACATAGTAATTTCTAGTTTATGTAAACCTAATGTATTACCTAACATTCAAAATATAAGTACATGTCATAGCAAAAGTTTGTATTACATTAAAATACTAGTTTCCCCCTTTTTTGATATGTAAAATATTTTTCTACATTTGCTTATTATTTGCTAAATTCTAAAGCAAAATGCATTTCCTGGACGTTCAGGTAGGAACCCTTTATTGTATTATTATTTAAATATATACACATAAAAGTAGAAATAAACTTTTAATGCTTATGCCATTTACTGAACAACAAAACCAATGTAGTTCTCAAATTAAAAGTGAGCAATACTATAAAACCAATAAATTTATAAACTATTTTATTGATGTGCTGAAATGAACACTACTAAAAATATACATATGGTAGTGACCTGTATCACGTAGGCTCATCTAACCTGGTCATTCTTATATTTCTGTGTGTAAAATGCTGGATCAATTATTGCTCAATCTTCTTTGTTTATACTATGAAAAAAACACTGAAGTTTTCCAAAGTGCCAAGAAAATGTTCAGCCTTCACCAGCAGGAATCCCTTTGTGCAGTATAAAGTGGATAACTTTTCCACATTACCTTTTGATAATTTAAGTGGTACTCCTTGGCTAGTGATTAAAAACAAAAAGAACACACACACAAGGAAGAAAATGTTCAACAAAGATATAGATGATAGGGGCGCCCGGGTGGCTCAGTCAGTTAAGTATCTGCCTTTGGCTCAGTTCATGATCCCAGTGTCCCGGGATCTAGCTCGCATTGCTCAGACAACCTGCTCAGCGGGAAGCCTGCTTCTCCCTCTCCCTCTGCCCCTTCCTGCACCTCATGCTCCCTCGTAAGCACACACTCTTTCTCTCTCAAATAAATAAATAAAATCTTAAAAAAGAGATATAGATGATAGATAGATGGTAGATAACTGTGAGAAGCACACACGCTTTTGATTAAAATTTTAGGAAATTAAAAATAAATATTCAAAAATTCCTGGGCTGCAGGACAACTTCTGTGGACTTCTAGGTGCCCATGAACCTTGAGAAACATTGCTACTTCTAATATTTGTTAACCATGATGAATCTTAGGTCAATATTTATAATTAAAAGAAGGCAGAAAAAGAGGTATTGGAAACTTATGAATATTGAATAAAATTCTGGCCAAATAACATATACTCTAAATTTATATGTCACAAAAATGTTTTTCATGGTGTTTGAAATTTGAGAGGATATATAAACACCTGAGTCAGAAAACTAACACTGATTAGATAATCAACTCTTGAAATAAATTACCATAATAGAAATGTTTAAAGATACAGCACTGAGACAAAAGGATATAGTAATCTGTGTGTGTGTGTTGGTGTGTGCGTGTGTATGTGTGTGTTCTATGAGCATCTCTGCTCTATATTGGATTCACTTTCCTGTCTCTGACATCCTTAGTTTGTTGACTACATATCCTGAATTTTCTGACACAGTCCTAATTTTAAAAAATATGTTTCCAAACATGTCCCAGTTATATTTCTTGCTGTGGGATGTTTCAAATACCTTTTATCACAGCATCATTTTAACAAAAAATAAATAAATTTTGTTCTAACAAACAGTTTAAATGTTTATTCATTTTAGATAAAACTATAGCAAAAGATCTCTCTAAATCCTCAGGAAAAAATTAACCTAATAGTTTAAAAAAATGTTTCAACCCGAATGCAAAACCTTCCCTGGGATTCAAACAATTCACCAAGGCCCTGAGTTGTGGACAGAGGACAGAAATGCAAAAGGCAAACAGCTGAGAAAAAGAAGGCATGTCTGCCCCAAGTGCTGTCAAATAAATGAATTATCCTCTAAATCTTCCAGTATTTAAAGTAACAAGATATTTTCTTATTATTTTGCTAATCCTTAAATACCAAATTTGAATCAGTCACAATAACAAAGACTAAAAGACGTCTAACTATATTGCCAGGTTTTATGCAATCATTTATATACATTTATGCACACATACTGGTAGTTAATATTGTTATGTAAGTTAATTATATTCATAAATAAATATTTATATATCGTAAATTAAAAATATTTGTATCATTGATATCCATAATAACAGACATATTCATAATAACAAATAACTAATCATAAATTATAAGGCTTTAAAACAGATGTGTAGAAGGATATACTGAATTAAATTTTAGGTTATCGTTTGAAGGCAGATTTTTCTCTTAAAATTTTTCTTACTTTCTGACTCCATAAAGGAAGATGAAGGAGATTCTATATCCGATGGGAGTCACAAAGAAAAATATTCAAAATATTTGTCAACTATGGACGCTAGAAAAATCAGCAATACCTCTGTAAGCAACATTGTGGGCTATCCAGTGGGTACAGACTAATACGAGCTCTACCTAACATTGGACATATAACAAATAACACTTCTATTGCCATGAAAATAGAGGACATTGAGAGATTATGCTAAGTAGGTCTCAAACTGAAGTACGAGAATAAAATTCATTGAGTACTTACATGGCGTGGCCACTGCTGGCCAAGAACTGATTAGACTAGCACAAAGAATGGAACGTTCTAGCATAAGCCACAAAGAGTAATGGTCAAGTACAAGGACTCCAATATTTAGGCCTGCCTTATCACATAGTAGTGAACTTGAACAAGTTACTCAACCTTTCTTCTTCCTCATAGACAAATTGGGGAAAATACAGTTCTTACCTAAGGAGTTGTTTGGAAGACTTAATTAATATATCTAAAAAAATACTCAGAACCATACCTGACAGTTAATGCATGCTAGATATTATTTCTGGTGACAAGGAATCATGATTCTATGAACTATGTTTGATAACTTTCCATTAATTATAGGCCTTGCATTGAGAAATAATCAACTCTTAAATGAAGTCTTTTTCTTAATGAGCCTTTTAATATGCAACCCGAATTTGATTTTAACATAGCTCAGAGTAAACTTACTTTGTAAATAAACTATATTATATTTATTTTGCATAATGATTTTAAAGATATGCATGCTAAATTAAGCTCTTACATTATAAAAACAACAATCTTTACCATTGATATACTTACTGACCACTTGTATCATAAAGATAACATATTCTACTTTCATAACTCTTCTGAAAGGTAATATCAGGAAATAAGCATTTAAGGTAAAGCAATAAACCTGGTGTCATTGTCTTTGCTTGATGCTATAATTTACTATAAAAAGTTTCTAAAGAAAAGGATTTAGGGAGGCTCCTCTATGGCTATTTATGAAATTCCATGACTAGCTGTGGATAAATTGCATTATATTTATTCTATATGCAATACATTTTTTATGCTCCAAAAGTGCATAGTATTTCAGAAATGAAATCCATACATATACCAGACTTTCGTTGACCTTGACTTCATTTTTTTTTTTTTTTGGAAGAAGATAATCACCTGCATGTTTCTGAGAAGAGTTAATACAATGAGGCAGAAGCAGTACTATCCAGGAGGAATTAGATTCCAGATTATATTAATCACTGTCTACATCCTCTCAACTTTGTGACACAGAAATCAAGGACAAAAAAATTAAGGCCAAGGATTAAAACAGAAACACTGTGCCAAAAGTGGCAACATATATTTTCTGAAAACTGTTACTATAATTCATTTTAAATCAAACTGTGATTTAAACATGTTTCAACAATGGAGCATCTAAGTCTTAAAAATGAGTTACTTTAGGAAGAAATTTTAGGCTACATGATCCTTATTTGCAATTAAGTTGCAAAACTAGCATGTTTTCTTAAAGAATATTCCTCTAAAGCAAGTATATTTCTGAGCAAATTAATAAAGTTAAATAGAATTTTCTGTTTATATTTGATTCTGCCAATATAACAAGCAGGGGACAGTTGCTATTGCATAATGTATAATGGAAAACTTTAAGAAGCATCTTTATTATATTCAGCACCGGGATGCTCATTTTGTGACTTACAGGCATTTATCACTTTAACATTTGTTATCTTGTACTACATACAAATTACAGAATAATTTTCAGTTAACATGTAAGCAACCCCCCAAAATAATCTTTTCATAATTCCCAAGACATTATTCCCCAAACTCTTAGTATTACTTTTTCTAGGAGAACACATTTGAGAGTTAGTGGATCTGAATTTAGAAACAAACAAAAAATATCTCATACTGAGCACACCTCACACCTTTTCTCCATGGGGGACACTCACTCAATTTAAATATTTCTAGTGCTAATAATAAATATTTAAATATTCAAAGAACCCAAATTATCACTGATCTTAGTATGAAAGAAAATATAAATGTTTATCACTTAATGCAATATTCTATGCAAATAAGGGTGGTTTTGTTTTTCTATGTTATATTCCATGTAGGTTCTTTTATTATTACTTTCCCGTGCTCTAAAAACTATAAGAGAAATTATATTGATCAAATTTCTTTTACCTCAGTACAAAACAAACCTAGAATCTTTAATGAATAATTAGAAATTTATTTCAAATATAGTACATTTCTACTGCATTAACCCTAATTTAATTTTAGTTTTTAATTCTCTCCCTCTTTCTGTGTCTTCCATTCTTTCATTCTCTTTCAACTGCATTTTGTTACCAGGAGATTGGTATTCCTTCTCTGCTCTTGATTCTTAAAATAAAATGACAACTTTGACTCTTCAAAACCTTAATTATATAGGATTAGGAACTTAATTATTGATATTATTGTCTCTGAAGTGAAAATATAACATCTGTTATTATAACAGAAGTAATAACTACAGTAGAAAAAGGTATTTCTGAAACAAAAAAGTTTAAATCATTACACCACTTTGCATGTTTTCTACTTCCTACAAGGAAACAGGAGTATAAGACTTGAATCACAAAAGTACAGTTTGCTAGGTTTCAGTTAGTGTCTGGAGAAATAATAACTGATTGTCTTTTCCAAGGAGGTAACTTATGGAGGCTGAGAATTTTTTAAAACAATCTTTAAATAGCTGTAATTGTTTTCTTGGGTTAGAAATGTAGGAATTGCCCTACTTGCACACAGAGACACACAGACACACATATAAACAACATGCCACAATGGTTTCTTATAAATAATAAAGCTGATTATTATTTTGTGTGTGTGCAGCTGGGAATATGGAGAAATAAGGATTCTAAAATCTAATGCGAATTCCTTATGTATAACTTACAAGCCTGTTACCCAGGTGACAGTGTCATCTATACTTGGTAAAGCAATTTAGATTCACTGTAATTTGTATAGCAATGTCAATTTATTTGTTTGATATTCAAATGTGATGCTATGCTCAGCTTGAAATACTATTTTTATATTTTCCCATCAGCCATTTTTGGATGTGACTTCATATTCTTGTACATAAGATTTAATTCTCCATTATTTAGTTTTAAATGAATAATTCATGTAATTCAAAATTCTACTCACAAAAAAGCATAACCATATATGCATATAACTATGTTTATATAGTTATAAATATGTTATATAGTTATATATATTTATAAAATTTGAAAATAAAGGTTAAAAAAGTCATCCATTATCTTTGGCATATAAAATATCTAAAAATAGCATCAACAATAAAATGATCCTCAATATATATAAACCCTGAATGCAATAACCTCTTTTTGCCCTTTTCCTTGCCTTTACAAGTTTGGAACATCTGGGGATTCAACTGAAGAGCTAGAAAAGCTTTGAAAAACTCTGTTCTTATTAACACCTGATTTTTGACCTTGAGGTTCTCATCTGTTCTCTTTACATGAATTTGGTAACACATCCAGAGTACATTTCTAATATAATACTGTCTTTGAAATATCCTAATAAAAATAATATCAGAAAATTAGTCTCTTAAAAATTAAATCACATGCTTCCAAGATTGCTAATACTGAAATAATGTAAGCCATTAAAATAATATGTTAAACAAGTTATGTTTCTTAGTTAATTCCTAGCAATGAAGTGTCATTTGTTTGTAAATTATTCTAAGATAAGAAATTTATATGAGGATAAATATGTTCAAAGAACACATTCTAAAAAGTAAAAATAGGAACTTGATAAATTTGAAAAGTCTCTTTACCTAAGTGTTTAATCATTGATTTTGGTGGTATTTTCTTCCCAAAACAGCCAATCTCCCAAAATAAAAAACAAAACAAAATAAGCAGTGATGTAAAAAAATGGTCAATTATGCTATTTTAGATAAACTAAATCAGTTTTTATGATTTTTAACTTTAGGGAAAAGCTCAAAAAATTGTCCAACTACGAATTCATCTTATTTCCTAATGGGATCACGCATTTTCTCAGTTTACTTCAATTTATTTAATTTATATATATATATATCAACTTCTTTAAATTTAATCTTAATTCAACAAGAACAATCCCAATAAATTCCTTTCCTGAACTATCTTCTTCGTTCACATCTGTTTGCTTACATAACATTGCAGTCTAAAAGTTCCTTGAGGACAAAATTCCAGTCTTAGTCACACTTACATATTTAATGGTTGACTCGTGAATGACTGAACACTAAGTAACTATTTACTATGACCTGCTCATACAAAATATATTTAAGCTGAGGTTCTTTGCCTTTTATACTCAGGCTGCTCTGACTAGTAGGTATTAAGAGGGATCATTAATCGACCAGTGGTTGCCTGGATACACATTGCACCCTGTCAAAAGCAGTATTTTTTAGACATGTTCCTTTTCAATTCCTCTGCTTTTAGCTGCTCTAGTTAAAACTGCTTAACTAAAAGCAAGCTTTTCAAATATTTATTTGAGTACAGAAGAAACCATATAATGTTCAAGAGTATCCCAGTATTCTTATAGATTCCAGTTTGAAGACAAAATTCTCAGCCAGGTATTTTCTTTGATTTTGTAACTTCAATTCTTGCTATCATGAAAAGTTTCCCATTCCCAATTATCTATTTGTATGTGTTCCCTACAAAGTTTATCTTCCTAATAGAGGACAGGCATACCAAAATTAATTTTGACTATATTCATAGTTACTTCAAATTCTCCCCCCACCTCTCTCTTTTTTAAGATTTAAGTGTAGTTGATACACAATGTTACATTAATTTCAGATATGTAATTTCATATACAGCATAATGACTCAATAACTCTATACAATATGCTTTGCTCACCACAAGTGTAACTACCATCTGTCACCATGCAACACTATTACAATATCATTGACTATATTCTCTATACTGTACCTTTTCTGCCTGTGACTTATTCATTTCAATAAGAAGCCTATATAAAAACTCTCTCTTGACATACAACTGGAACACTTGATCCAGTATTTCCAGAAACCTTACAAGAAGATTGACCTTTATCCTGATACACCTTCCCAAAATCTAGAACATTGTGTTACAAATTAAGTAACATTAATAAAGTAATGAACAAAAGCAAGTTTGAAGAAGTAACATGATGTATCCATTTTTGGACAATTTGAAATATCTGCAAATTTTCAAATTGGAAATATCCAACAGACCTTTAGAAATATTTTTTAAATATATATTTCTGTTTAGTGACTGCTCTCTGGGGGATATTATTGTACAATAAAAAGATTTTCACACTTGGTACCTAATCTGGTACATCCATTAACATATCTCTTCCCCATGTCTTAATTTTGCTGTTTTCAGTCTCTTATATATTAAGCCAAGACATTAACCACTGCCCATAAGGTCAATTTTATCGTTACCTTGAGTGATTTCTCTTTCCAAACCAAGTAGATAATCAGGAGCTATACTCGAAGTGGTGTCCGATTAGATTTCCCCTCACCACTGTCATTCAGGCTTACCCTTGAGTGGGGCTGTAGAGCAAATAGTAAATTTTCAGCTTGCACCCACATACTTGTCCAAACGTTATATGTGACAAGCTTGGCCTTTTTCTACCTCTGTCAGCTGGTTATAGGGAATGATTATAAGGCCATAGGTGGGAGCTGAAAGAGAGTCAAGACAGTCTCATTGTTTGTGCTGCTTGAGCCCAATCTTATATGTACCATGTCCATTTTGTAATGGATTGCTGCTGGTGTTATCAAATGCATGTCTTGATATGTCTTACATTCCCAGACTCAAGATTGGCAGTTATAGCTGTATGAAACCTGAATCTTGTGCCTGAACTTTATCTCTGTGTGTCCTCTGGGTCCAAGAGATAAAAATATCTTGTAAACACTACCAAGGAGACTCTCCCATACTTTACCTTTCTGATTAACAAATTGAGCCTGCCATTTTCCCTTATGGATCTATAGGTGACATTTAGCAACAACCATCTAATTCTACAATACTTGGAGTTACTATTTCCTCTGTATAGCTCAAAAGCCAGAAGCCCTACATGCGCTATCACTTCTCCTTCCCAGTCCACCACAGATGAAAGTCCTGGCAGTCACACTCCTATAGCATTCTACGGGACAGTGAAATTTTACCTGCCGCTAGGGTGTATAAAAATAAACTGTAAAAAATAAAAATAAAAAGTGAATGTAAGAACAGTATTGTTTCAACAATTTGGTAAATGTAAATTCTATTGTCTAAGTCTAGGTAATGGCTCTGCCTTACATTAATAAAAATATGAATTTCTGTATTGTGTTTGTTTTTGCTCATTTGTTTTTAAGCTCTCAGAGAATCAGGAGAACACATACAGTCACTTATCACCTAGGGCTGATAATTTCATAGGACATCTGTGTTTTGATATTCAGTTACAATTTTTTAATGGTTATCAAGAACAAATTTGAAAATAAAGCTTCTGTTTACAATATCATTGTGAAGTAATATAAGTTTAATCTACTACATGTGTTAACAAAAAAAAAAAAAAAAGGAATTGGAAGTCTGGGACCAAATTTTAACTGTATCTAATTGGATTATGGGAGTAAAATATTTCCAGAAATAATTGACCAGTTCATGTGACTTCTGTACTTAAATCTTTCTTTATATAATAGTATCTGTTCCATGCTAGTAAAAACACAGATTTAATATTTTGAATTTCTTGTGTGTTTTTTTATCAACCTGACATACTGTAGCAGTTCATTTTTCATAGAAATAGATTCATGAAAATAAAACATTTATTATGAAAATAAGAATTTTAAGTCTGAGGGGTGTTTTCTTGCTGGTACTTCAACATCAATGTAACATCCACCATAGTGATATACTATCCTGATAAATCATTTCAGAGATACCATTGTGCTGATATATTTTGACTCACATATACATCATTATGGTCATCATGATGCTTTATTAGTATCGTATATCACCAAAATGATGAGGCATTGATGATGTAGAATTTCTCAGTAAAATAGTGATGACAAAAGTCATCTTTCCTAGAGAAATGTTCTGTAACTTCATTCCTGAAAAGTTTATAAATATGCCATCTACCTTTCCTACCCTGTCTCAATAATATACTTTCAAAAATAGAAACTATATGTGATTTTTTTTTTTTGAGGCAGAAAGCTGAATTTTACTATAAAACATGAATGGGGTTTTCTTATTATGACATTCTCCCACATGAATTAATTGGAACTTTTCCCATTCATTCTAAATTGAAATACTTGTATGACCTTTCACCCATCCACAGACCTGTCCCCTTATATCAATAAATTGAAAGGAATCTGTCATAGGGTATGTTGTTGTAAAGAAGAAATGCAGTGGTTCAAACAATACAGAGATTTCTTTCTTCTGTGTACAGTGTAGGATACGTGAGTATTCCAGGATGGGTATGTGTGTTCTACTATATAATGTAATTTTGCATCTAGATTACTTCTAACTTGCTCTGTTATCCTGTAGGGCATATTCTTCATTTACATGATTAAAACTGTCTCAATCATCTACATGTACACTTCGCAGCCCCAGAGAAGGGGAAAAGAGAGAATGGAAGGCAAAGAACTTCCTTTGAAAAAAGTGATACGGTATTTCACACCACTGAGGAATAGCCTACATGAAATGATATAAATATATGGAACATAATTTTCCTGCAACTTTGGTATATTTCTATCACTTATATTAAATAACGTTTGTATAATATTCCTTAAATAAGCATCAATTAAGTAAATTTATCCACAACACCTAGAATAATAAAGTATCAACAGACTTCAAGAAATGTATTTGTTACCAAGTTAGCAAATATCATGTCAATCTCAAAGTTGTTCAAAACTGCCTCACTATATTCATCATTACATAACATGCTGTAAAAATAAAATACCTTGTATGAATGTCATTAACTAGTTCACTATAGCAGTAATATTGCTATAATCTTTGTGGCAGTATTATTCCTTCCCTCCTCTTGGTTGTCAAAGCACTTTTATATAATTTATTAATATATTTAATCCATAGTCTTATAAATATTCACTCTACCTCCAACTAGAATATAACATAAGCTTTCAGAGTAAGAATTTTGTTTTGAGTGTTGTTATGACTTTTTCACAGTCTAGTGTCTGGCGTAGGGGTTTTAAAGAATGTAGTAAACTCTTAAGTTATTCTTTTACCATAGTGAGTTGACATACAACATTAAACATTTAAGATATATGCAAATAGATTCTTTAACAGTCAGCAATTTTACATTATCCTTTTTGAACATATATTGCCATTTCGTTCATGCCACAGAATTTTTTCTAGTTTCATGTATCTTAGTGTAAGAAGACTAATTATTGGCAACCATAGTTTTACAGTGAAAATAGGCAAATTAATATATTGGTGTTTTCTTTCTTTTTTTTTTTTAAAGATTTTATTTATTTATTTGACAGAGAGACAGAGAGCACAAGCAGGGGGAGCGGCAGGCAGAGGCAGAGGGAGAAGCAGGCTCCCCACTGAGCAGGGAGCCATACGCGGGGCTCGATCCCAGGACCCCAGGATCATGACCTGAGCCAAAGGCAGACGCCCAACCATCTGAGCCACCCAGGCACCCCATTATATTGGTGTTTTCAACAAGCTTGTGAGTTTAAAGTTATAGATAGTAAAAAAAAATCAGCTAAATTGAATTATTAATATTATAAATAATTTAATGAAATGAAAGGTATGCTATAAATACTAATAATTATTAAACAGTAAGTACAATTTATTGTAACCTAATCTCTTAATGAGATCAGTGAGAAAATATTTAAGAGTCCATGGATTAATGATAGGTTATTAAAATGAGATAGGGCTTCCAAGAATGTGGAAGCACTAATTTGAAAAGATATATGCACTTTTATGTTTATTGCAGCATTATTTATGATAGCCAAATTATAGAAGCAACCCAAGTGTCCATCAATATGTGAAAGGAAAAAGAAAATGTGGCATATGTACATATGTGTATATATGTATATATACCTAATATATATATAATGGAATATTACTCAGCCATAAAAAGGAATGAAATCCTGCCATTTGCAGCAACATGGATGGATCTACAGGGTATAATGTTAAGTGAAATAAGTTAGTCAGAGAAAGATAAATACCATATGATTTCACTCATATGTTGAATCTGAGAAACAAAACAAATGAACAAAGAAAAAAAGAAAAAGAGACAGACCAAAAAACAGACTCAACTACAGAGGACAAATGGTTACCAGAGGTGAAGGGGTGTGAAGATGGGTGAAATAGGTGATGGGGATTAAAGAGTATGCTTACCATGATGAGCACTGAGTAATATATAGAATTGTTGAATCACTATATTGTACACCTGAACTAATACAGTCCTGTATGTTAACAATACTAGAATTAAAATTTAAAAAAAAAATAAAAAAATAAAATGCACAACAAGCCCCTCCTCCAAAAACAAAGGAGAAAAGAGATAAACAAAAGAAACAGATTCTTCAGTATAGAGAACAAAATCACGGTTACTGGAGGGGAGGTTGGTGGGGGATGGGGGAAATAGGTAAAGGGGATTGAGTACACTTATCATGAGTAACACTGAGTAATATATAGACTTATAGTATCACTATATGATACACCTGAAACTAATATAACACTGTACATTAATTAAATTGGAATTTTTAAAAACAGAGATAAAGTTTGTAATCAGTTTTGTTACTTATTTTCACTTATATAAAGAGGTGGGGGTTGTTAAAGTAAAGCCCCCGAATTCTTTAAACTTTTCCCAGATTATGATTCAGACTTGAAATAGTGGCATGTCACATTAATATAAAAACTGAAATCTCTTAGTTTTTAGTTTTTCCTTATTTTTTGTTAAAAACAAAAATTTAAAATCACTATTTCTATAAAGGATTTGTACCCATTCAGTAAAACCATGTTAATTTCATGTCACAAAAGGCTCTAGCAAGGCTAATAAAAATGTCTGCAATTTGTGTTTCAGTCCATGGCAACTTCATTGCCTGATTTCATTAGAAGGAGTTGTCGATATATATATATTTTTAAAGTTAATATAACTATGTTGGCTAATTGAACATAATAAAAAAATTAATTTTAAAAAGTTAATATAACTATATCAACACTATATTTTTGGACAAATTATTTTTATATTCTTTGCATTTCACATACTTTTGTCAAAATACTGTATGTATATATCTGTCTAGTGCACTGAATTAATATGCCTACCACATTACATTAGCAAAGTCAATGATCAATCTTTTTTTTTTGTATTTATGCTATGTTAGTCACCATACAGTACATCAATAGTTTTTGATGTAGTGTTCCATGATTCATTACTTGCGTATATCACCCGGTGTTCATTACAACACATGCCCTCCTTAATACCCATCACCAGGCTACCCCATCCCCTTACCCCCCTCCCCACTGAAACCCTCAGATTGTTTCCCAGAGTCCATAATCTCTCATGGTTCGTCTCCCCCTCTGATTTCACTCCTATCAGTTTTCCCTTCCTTCCCCTAATGTCCTCTGTACTATTCCTTATGTTCCACATATGAGTTAAAACAAATGATAATTGTCTTTCTCTGCTCAACTTATTTCACTTAGCATAATTCCCTCCAGTTCCATCCATGTTGAACAGATTGTGGGTATTCATCCTTTCAGATGGCTGAGTAACATTCCATTGTATATATGAACCACATCCTCTTTATCCATTAAGCTGTTGAAGGACATCTCAGCTACTTCCACAGTTTGGCTATTGTGGACATTGTTGCTATGAACATTGGGGTGCATGTGCCCCTTCTTTTCACTACATCTGTATCTTTGGGGTAAATAGTAGTGCAATTTCTGGGTCATAGGGTAGCTCTATTTTTAATGTCTTGAGGGACCTCTATACTGTTTCCCAACATTGTTGTACCAACGTGCATTCCCACCAACAGTGTAAGAGGGTTCCCCTTTCTCCACATCCTCTCCAACATTTGTTGTCTCTTGCCTTGTCAATTTTTGCCATTCTAACTGATGTAAGGTGGTATCTCAATGTGGTTTTGATTTGAATTTCCCTGATGGCTAATGATGATGAACATTTTTTCATGTGTCTGTTAGCCATTTGTATGTCTTCTTTGGAGAAGTGTCTGTTCATGTCTTCTGCCCATTTTTTGACTTGATTGTTTGTTTTTTGGGTGTTGAGTTTGAGAAGTTCTTTATAGATTTTGGATACCAGCCCTTTATCTGTTATGTCATTTGCAAATACCTTCTCCATTCTGTCGGTTGCCTCTTAGTCTTGTTGATGGTTTCCTTCGCTGTGCAGAAGCTTTTTATCTTGATGAAGTCCCAAAAGTTCATTTTTGTTTTTGTTTCCCTTACCTTTGGAGACGTGTCATGAAAGAAGTTGCTGTGGCCGAGGTCGAAGAGGTTACTGCCTCTGTTCTCCTCTAGGATTTTGATGGATTCCTGTCTCACATTGAGGTCTTTCATCCATTTAGAGTTTATCTTTGTGTATGGTGTAAGAGATGGTCCAGTTTCATTCCTCTGTATATAGCTGTCCAATTTTCCCAGCACCATTTATTGAAGAGACTGTCTTTTATCCATTCGATATTCTTTCCTGCTTTGTTGATGATCAGTTGATCATAGAGTTGAGGGTCCATTTCTGGAGACTCTATTCTGTTCCACTGATCTATGTGTCTATTTTTCTGCCAATACCATGCTGTCTTGGTGATCAGAGCTTTGTAATATAGCATGAAATCAGGCAACGTGATGCCCCCAGCTTTGTTTTTCTTTTTCAATATTTCCTTGGCGATTCGGGGTCTTTTCTGGTTCCATACAAATTTTAAGATTATTTGGTCCAGCTCTTTGAAAAATACCAATGGTATTTTAATAGAGATGGCATTGAAAGTGTAGATTGTCCTGCACAGCATAGACATTTTAACAATGTTTATTCTTCCCATCCATGAGCATGAAATGTTTTTCCATCTTTTTGTGTCTTCCTCAATTTCCTCATAAGCGTTCTCTAGTTTTCTAGAGTACAGATAGATCCATTACCTCTTTGGTTAGGTTTATTCCTAGGTCTCCTATGGAATCGATTCCCTAATTTCACTTTCTACAGTTACACTGTTAGTATAGAGAAAAGCAACTGATTTCTGTGCATTGATTTTTGTATCTTGGCACATTACTGAATTGCTGTATGAGTTCTAGTAATTTGGGGGTGGAGTCTTTTGAGTTTTCTACATGAAGTATCATGTCATCTGCAAAGAGAGTTTGACTTCTTCTTTGTCAATTTGAATATCTTTTATTTCTTTTTGTTGCCTGATTGCTGATGCTAGGATTTCTAGTACTATGTTAAATAATAGTGGTGAAAGTGAGCATCCTTGTCATGTTCCTGATCTTAAGGGAAAAGCTCTCAGCTTTTCCCCATTGAGAATGATATTTGCTGTGGGCTTTTCATAGATGTTTTTTATGAAATTGAGGAATGTTCCCTCTATTCCTACACTCTAAATAGTTTTAATCAGGAAAGGATGCTATATTTTGTCAAATGCTTTTTCTGTATCAGTTGAGAGGATTATATGGCTCTTGTCTTTTCTTTTACTAATGTGTTCTATCACACTAATTGATTTCTGGATGTTGAACCACCCTTGCATCCCAGGAATAAATCCCACCTGGTCATGATGGATAATCCTTTTAATGTACTGTTGGATCCTATTGGCTAGGATCTTGTTGAGTATTTTGGCATCCATATTCATCAGGGATATATTCTGTAATTCTTTTTGATGGGGTCTTTGCCTGGTTTGGGGATCAAGGTAATGCGGGCCTCATAGAATGAGTTTGGAAGTTTTCTTTCTATTTCTATTTTTTGAATAGCTTCAGAAGAATAGGAATTGTTTCTTCTTTAAATGTTTGGTAGAATTCCCCTGGGAATCCATCTGGCCCTGGACTCTTGTGTTTTGGGAGGTTTTTGATTACTGCTTCAATTTCATTACTGGTTATTGGTCTATTGTCAATTTCTTCCTGTTTCAGTCTTGGTAGTTTATAAGTTTCCAGGGAGACATCCATTTCTTCCAGGTTGTTTAATTTATTGGCATATAGTTGCTGATAATAATTTCTAATAACTGTTTCTATTTTCTTGGTGTTAGTCATGATCTCTTCTCTTTCATTCATAATTTTATTGATTTGGGTCCTTTCTCTTTTCTTTTGGGTAAGTTTAGCCAGAGGCTTATCAATCTTATTAATTCTTTCAGAGAACAAGCTTCTAGTTTCATTGATCTGCTCTACTGTTTTTCTGGTTTCTATTTCATAGATCTTCACTTTAATCTTTATTATTTATCTTCTCCTGCTTAGTTTAGGTTTTATTTGCTGTTCTTTCTCCAGTTCCTTTAGGTGTAAGGTTAGCTTGTGCATTCAGGATTTTTCTGCTTTTTTGAGTGAGGCTTGGATGGTTATGTATTTCCCCCTTGGGACCGCCTTTGCAGTATCCCATAGGTTTTGGACCAATGTGTTTCTGTTCTCATTGGTTTCCATGTAAGTTCTTCTTTAATTTCCTGATTGACCCAAACATTATTTAGCAGGATGGTCTTTAGCTTCCAAGTGTTTCAATTCCTTCCAAAATTTTTCATTGTGGTCTGAAAATATGCAGGGAATAATCTCAGTCTTTTGGTATTGGTTGAGACCTGATTTGTGACCCAGTGTGTGGTCTATTCTGGAGAAAGTCCCATGTACATTTGAGAAGAATGAGTATTCTGTTGTTTTAGGGTGGAATGTTCTGTGAAGTCCATCTGGTCCAATGTGTCCTTCAAAGCTCTTGTTTCTTTGTTGCTCTTCTGTTTAGATGATCTGTCTATTTCTGAGAGTGGAGTGTTAAAGTCTCCTACAATTAGTGTATTATTATCAATATGTCTCCTTATTTTGGTTAACAGTTGGCTTATGTAGTTGGCTGCTCCCATGTTGGAGGCATAGATATTTACAACTGTTAGATCTTCTTTTTGGATAGATCCTTTAAGAATGATATAGTGTCCCTCTGTATCTCTTACTACACAGTCTTTAGCTTAAAATCTAATTTGTCTGATATGAGAATTGCTACCCCAGCTCTCTTTTGAGGTCCGTTGGCATGAAAAATGGTCCTCTATCCCCTCACTTTCTGTCTGGATGTATCTTTAGGTTCAGAATGAGTCTTCTGTAGACAGCCTATGGATGGGTCCTGTCTTTTTATCCAATCTGCAACCCTGTGCCATTTCATGGAAGAATTTAGGTTGTTCATGTTGAGAGTGGCCATTGAAAGATAAGATTTTAGTGCCATCATGTTGCCTGTGAAGCCCTGTTTCTATAGATTGTCTCTGTAAATTTCTGGTCTATATTCTCCTGGGGTCTTTCTTCTTTTATAGAACCCGCCTTAATATTTCTTGCAGGGCCGCCTTGGTGGTCACATAGTCTTTCAGCTTCTGCTGGTCCTAGAAGCTCCTTGTCTCTCCATTCATTCTGAATGACAGCCTTGCTGGACAAAGTATCTTTGGCTTCATAGTCTTCTCATTTAGTACCCTGAATATTTCTTGCCAGCCCTTTCTGGCTTGCCAGGTCTCTGTGGATCAGTCTGACATTATTCTGGTGTTTCTCTCTCTTTACGTAGGAAATCTCTTCCCCATAGCTGCTTTCAGAATTGCTTCCTTGGTTCTAAGATTTGTGAGTTTTACTATTATATGTCAGGACATTGATCTCATTGATCTTGGGAGGGGTCCTCTCTGCCTCTTGGACACAAATGCTTGTCTCCTTTCCCAGATTAGGGATGTTCTCAACTACAGTTTGCTCAAATATATATTCTAGTCCTCTCTCTCTCCCCACCCCCTCAGGGATCCCAGTAATTCTGACATTGGAACTTTTCATGGCATCATTAATCTCTCTCAGTCTGATCTCTTGGGCTTTTAGGTGTTTATTCCAGGCCTCCTTGGCTTCCTTCTTTTCTGTCATCTTATCTTCTAGCTCACTAATTCTTTCTTCTGCCTCATTTACCCTGGCTGTCAGGGTATCCAGTTTAGACTGCATATCATTCCTAGCATTTTTAAGTTCAGCCTGTTTAGCTCTCATTTCTGCCCTTAGAGATTCTATATTGTCACTAATATTTTTCTCAAGCCTAGATATTGACTTCATAATTGCTACTCTGAAGTCTATCTCTAACGACTTGTTATATCCATATCCATTAGGTCTGTGGCAGAAGCCATAGTCTCCAATTCTTTTCTTTGTTGGGAGTTCCTCCTCTTAGTCATTCTCTTGAGGGGTGGTTGAGGAAATGTACAGAGTCCAAAGTATTAACCACAATCCAAGCAAGCACACCCATTTTATAGGGACCCTAGGGATGTTGTCCTCTTGTTCTTCCAGCCTGTCTTCTGGGGGAGGGGCCTGCCACACTGTTACTCAGGCAACCCTGCTTGAGCAGAGTTGCCCTGCTCCCATGTGTGTGGAGGGGTGGGCTCAGTGGAAACTGTTTTTTTGAGCTCTTTTTCTCTGGTGTCTTCCCGCATCTCTTCTGTCTCTTCTGAGAGTTAGATCAGAAATGACCGCACCCAAACCTCTGACCCAGAGCAGAGAAATCATAGTCTGCTCTTCACTGAGCTCTCCAGGACAGAGAGACTCCTTTTCTGTCTGTGCTCCTAAAAACTGAAGTGGTTTTTAGTGGTGCGCCCCAGAGCAACTCTCTCAGAGGTTGATCCCAGGGCTAGGGCGTGTCTCTGCCCTTTGTGCTTCTAAAACCATGAGCCGCCCCAGGTTCATGGACATGCATGTGAGTTCCAGGTAATCTATGATGTCTGCTGAGTGATTATGTTAATTACTCTCCCCACATTACTTGCATACCAGAACTTATATCTTATAGGAAAAAAACTGTTACATGAGTATGTATATGTACCTATCTTGTGTCTATGAATCTGTGCAAAGTTTACCAAACAACTCTCCAAATCGGAGTCTTCTACAAATCACAGATTTGGGGTTTTTGTTTAATCTTCTTCGTCTTTTCAAAATTCCTATCTATATATGTTAAGTAACCCTATCTACATGTGACAAAGTCCCTAGAAAATTATAGATAGTGGTTTATACCAAAGACATCTTCCATGTCTAGCTGAGTTTGTCAATTTCATTTTTTTTATTTCATGTATTATCTGATTAGTAAAGTTCCAATCATAAACTGACATTTGAGAACAAGAGGAAAAAAAGAACAAGATAATGATGATTTCCTTTTGTGATCAGAAAAGAAGATGAAGCAATCTGTTCCTCTTATTCCTTAAGAGTAGTTAGGAAAATGTATTAGTTATCTATTGCTGCTTAACAGATTCCCTAGGAACCTAGTATCCTAAAACAATGCATTTATTATCTCACACAATTCCTGTGGATCTTAGTGTCTTTGGCTCACAGTTCCTGAGATCACAGTTGATATGTGGGCCAGAACTGCTATCTTCTTAAGGCTTACCTAGGGCTAGAATCTGCTTCCAAAGATATTCACTCAAATGCCTGGCAAGTTAGTGCTGGTTGTTGGCAGGAGTTCAATAGTTCTTTGACATGTGACCTTTTCCATAGGCTGCTAGAGTGTGTTTATGGCATGAAATTTCGTTTCCCCCAGAGCTAGTGAACCAAGAGAGAGCAAGGTGGAAACAATGTCTTTTGCCATCTGGCCTTGGAAGGAACAGTCCGTCATTTCTACAGGATCTTATCTGATACAAAAATGATTCTGATTCAGTTTGAAAGGGGGCTGAAACTGATACCAGGACAAAGGAAATTGTTAAGGGCATTTAGAGATTGGCCATTCCACATATTTTCACTGATTGAAAAGCTTTAGTCTCTATACTGATTTTACCCCTTAAAAAAAAAAAAAAACTGCATGAACAATGCAGATATTGGAAATATCCATTACTGTAAAATGAAGTAAATAAAAAAACTGATTTGAAAAACTGATTTGTGAGGCTCTTTAGCTATTACCAATATTTCATGTCAAAATATTATAGATTGTCTTAATACCATAACGTCATTAACCATTTTCCCCAAAAGCCTTTTTATTTGCTAATGTAATGTCTTCAAAAGGTCAGCAAAAGTGGCATAGTAAAAAGACAAAAGGAAATATTAACAAAAAACTATACATTTCTACCCTGAATGGGGATATTTATACTTAGGATATCTGATAAATAATGCAAAGCCATAAACTTAAGGAATACATCATGGCCATTTCTTTTCTTATGATAGCTCATGAAATGGAGTAATACAAATGGAAATAATAGAATGAGAATTAGAGTGTGAAAAATTGGATATTTGAAAGCTTCCTGCCCTAATTGCAAATTATTTCAATATGTGAAAATTATTTCTATTTCAAAATTCTACCTGTTAAAGGCTATAAAGTCTTTACAAACTTTCAGAATTTGCTGAGTAACTTGAGATTTTTTGTTTAGAAAATTGAAGGTAAAGATGATTTAAGCATTACCTTTGTAAGATGTTTTACAATTTGTCTCTTTCTCCATATCAGATTGAATAAGACATTGTCACTCAACACATTTTGAGTTACCCTCAGCTATAGCACTGCCTTAAATGCTCAGATTTCCAACTGTGTTAAAGTTATTAGTACTGAAAACATATCTCTGAAAATAGAGCTAAAATTTCCTTTGATAGGGGTGTCTTAAAATAGAACAGAATTTCATCTGTTTGGGATAGTTTGGATGAAACCAACTTTAAAGTTAGATGATAGGGTTATATGACCTCTCGGTTTCTGCTAACCCTATGATTTCATGAGAAAATAAGGGTTTTCAGCTTTCCAGCTTCCCCACTATAAATCTTATTCAAAGCAAACTGACAGATTTGAATATTATCCAGGATGATAAAAGATTCTCATGGTTAACTTTAAGTCCCAACACTTTTTAATATTTTCACTAATGATTCTCAGCAAGAAATAGAAATTTTGCTCATTAAAGTTATGTAAGATAATAAAATATTATTATTATTATTATTATTCTGTAGTTCTTGTATTTAAGGTTCAAGAACTTCATGAATTCACCAAATGTGAGAATTTTAGGGCTATGCTTTTCAAATTGTGTTTGAAAATCTCTAGTTTTAAGCTATTCATGATGTAAATGGCCAAGGAAAGAAGAATAACTAAAATAATCTTTAGAAGACTACTTTCCAATATAGAGAGCACATTCTCTTGATAATACATAAAGTGATTTTTCATGAAATCTGTTTTAATATATAATAATAATAAAGTATTGGCTGATTTTTACTGGTGAGAATGAGAGTTAATAGGTTACAAAGTGAATTAACTTATATAAAATATTAAATTATAATCGGAAAAGTTGTATGTAAATATGGTACATAAAAAAACTTGAGTTCACAAATACAGCTTTAAGACTTAGCTATTAGAGGGCAGAAGTTTTTCTTTGAACATTTAATGACATGCTTACCCAAATATGGAACCATAGAAACCCCAGTAAAAAAATAGGTTGGTTCCATTAAATTAATCCTAATTTTTTTCAATACAAGATCTAAGCCAGAGTGTGAAGTGAATCTCTTCAGTACCCATTATCAGATGTCAACACATTCCCCTCTTCCTCACGTCACTCTTGGTCCTTGCTCATCAGTGATTTTGTAATGGTTAAATTCTGACATTATGATGGGGTGTGGGTGGAGTAGTCTAGCTGTTGGAGTAGGTTCCCATGGGCTGGTTTGCATGGAAAATGTGCCCTGAGATAGCCCAGTTTTAATCTTAGTGAAAATTCTTGAAGAGAGACTTAAAAATTCAGAAGTTAAATATATCAATATACAAATACCAAGTTAATTATGGGATCAAAAAGAAGTGTTGAAGAGAGAGAGAGAAACTCAGATGAAAGTGATTCTCCTTCTTGGAAACAAGAGTACAGTTTGACAATTCTAATAGGATTTTGTGCCTCAGGTCCATTCATGAGCAATCTTGTACCTCCTAAATGTGTAAGGTTCATGATTTATAGGCAAGGCATGTGGAGGCCTCAAGTGGCAAGTTTCCATTACTTGTTTGGAGCCTGACATACAGCAATTCTCATTCATTCAAAAGCAAATTTGGACTTGGTGCTATGTTCCTGGCATTTTCCTAGGTCCAAAGATTTAATTGAGGGAGAACTTGTCCTTATGGAAATTCGGAGAATAATGACTAATACATAACTAAATAGAAAATTACAATAAGGTTGGCAAATACCATGATCTGGATAAACATAGCATGATATTGGAGGCATAAAAAAGCAACTAATAAAAAAAAAAAGCAACTAATATATTGTGTTTGTTTTTTGTTAAAAATATTTTATTTTATTTTTTTTAAGATTTTATTTATTTATTTGAGAGAGAGAATGAGATAGAGAGAGCATGAGAGGGAGGAGGGTCAGAGGGAGAAGCAGACTCCCTGCCGAGCAGGGAGCTCGATGCGGGACTCGATCCCGGGACTCCAGGATCATGACCTGAGCCGAAGGCAGTCGCCCAAACAACTGAGCCACCCAGGTGCCCTGTTAAAAATATTTTAAAGTACAGAAAGAATACACTGAATAACAAACATTACCCAGAATCATAAATTAACAAATCCTAGATTTATATATATTTTTTCAAATTTCTTTAGACATTTTCTTTTTTATAAAGTAAATTAAAATGTGTGGAAAAAACAAAAGTCCCCTTTGAATTAAATAGGCTTATACAAAACACTTCCACTAATTCTGCTTTAATGGCTGTGGTGAAAACCGTGAGGGGTCGTCTAGCTCTACAGGTAAGGATATCAGTTGCCAGTGTGATTGCCTACTATTGTCACTTTCTTCAGGGATTGCCTTACTTTTGGACAGATTTTATCAAGGGTCAGTCTCCTCTTAGGGTGGCTCATATCCAGTGACTGATGGAAGTGGACTTATAAGGCTGAAACATTTTGAACCAACACAGTACAACTCTAATGGACCATTTTAGCTCCAGAGTTTCTGCCCCGCAGCTGAGGCAGTCATCAAGCCAGCATCGTAGATCAACTTTTTCCTTGGCCCCATCATGCTTCCTTCCCTTTCTTCTAAAGTATTGATTCCAACTAATCCCTTAAATAATATTCAGGCCAATAAACTCCATCTCAATGTCTCAATCTTCCAAGAAATAACCTGTGGCAGTGGACAACAAGGTATTTCCTGCAAAATCACAATGCTTAAGTGGAGACTTGAAGGATGACCATGTGTCTGTCACAAAGAAACATGTGTAATTGTATTCCCAGGAATAGATTCCATTTTCTACACACCCTGCAACTGAGAAGAAAATAAGCATGTAAATTAAAGTTGTATTTTTTGTTAGACATTTGTATGAAAATGAATTTTGTGGTTGTAGGCAGGAGAAAAAAAAACGAGAATCCAAGAGAAATTATGAATGAAGAGTAGAATTATTTCACAAATAAAATAATGGGAAGAACAAATAAAATAAAATTAAGCATGATGCCAACTTTATAAAATGTAGAGTTGATGAGGCGTCTCATTCAGGGAAAGATGAATACAGTTTTTAACATGATGAGTTTTGGGAGGTGAAATTTATCTAAATCAGTGTCCCCTTCACCAAAAAATATAAAAATGGAAATATAACTTAGTTTATAAGTAACAAAGCATTTGATTGGTCTATCCACTTAACATCTTTGTTGATTCTGTATTTCTCAATATAGAGGGATGAGTTTATTTGATATGGTCCCTGTCCTCTGAATGGGTAGAGCATAGGATCAATGACAAATATCATACACATAATCATATAAATAAATATACAACTGCAAAGTCCGAGATAGTCCCTGAGGACAAAAAACAGATTATTATGAAATAGAGGGGAGCGGGGGTTAATTCATACTGTGGATTTCAGAGAAGGCCTCTCCAGGTAGTGATACTATGTTAAAATTTGAAAGATCAATAGAATTTAGCTTAACAAAAGACCAGGAGAAGAACAGTGGCAAGAGAGGAAGTAACATCTGGCTAGTGTAAATTGTGTCTAAAGGCTAGATTTTGTAGGACTTTGTTAACATTGGGATGTTATCCTTAGTGACAATGGAGAGCCACAAAAAAGGTGAAAACAGGAAAGTAACAGAGACACAAAAACTTAGGAGTTATTTATGTCCAGTTTATAATTAAAGCCATGGAAGTAGATGCTTTTTGGGGAGAAAGAATAGGTGAGGGAGAAAAAATTGAGAAAATACAGAGACTTACAGAATCTGAGAGATAGAGACCAGAAAGTGGAAAAGGAATTTGTAAAGCCCAGAGGAAAATAGTCAAAAAAACATAGACGACCAGGAGAGACACAGTGTCAAATAATGCAGGAAGGATTGATATAGATTTTTAAATGACCATCAGATTATGAACTTCAATTTTAAAATAAAGTCACAGTGGAGGAGTATTATAAAACTGAATTACAGGCAGGAGCTCTTTCTGCCCACAGGTCCTGTCCCTGTGCTTTAATAAGCCACCATTTTGCACCAAAGTCATCTCAAGAATTCTTTATTGGCCATTGGCTCTGGACTCCACGCCACTGAACCTAACCTATATTCCAAAACCCCATCATATGGCACCTGAAAGTGGGGGCTTTGAGTCTTTACATCTGGACTCTGAGCTTCAGTGAAAAATTGGTAAGTACTTTCTCTTCTCTTCCTTTACTCTTATTTCAGGGGCTCTTCAAGGAGTACGGTCTTATTGGAACACTTTCATGCCAATTGCTCAGGCTGCAATCCTCTAGCCGGTGGCTAACTCTATGGGGAGGAGAGAGTCTGCTTTTTGGCTGGAAGTTAGTACCCTGGCCAGAATTGTAATGAAAACCAGAAACTTGATGCCCTCTCTTTACTCCTGTCCTTATACAAAGTTGTCTGTCCTGGGCATGGGACAGCCAGCTAAGTCACCAGGATGGCTGCCAATCTTAAGACTCCCATGTGAGGTTTCTTCCTGATTGATCTAATGTGATGCCCTCCACATCCCTGGTCTAGCCAGCCACTTCTGGCTACAGGAACTCTACTTGGAGCTGGCTGAAACCAGTACCCGATTGAATTAAAACCTAACCTGGGACCATTTCCTAGGGAAGTTGGCTGTGAAGACCACATGTGTTGGAATGTCACTTAGAATCATGATGGATTTCCATCTTTACTGTTTTCCGTCAATGTCCTCTACTAACTATTAAAGCTACAAAATTCGGTAATTTCCCCTTGTAAAACTTTTCTAGTATTTTCCATGGGTTAAAATGGCAGGGTAGTATGCAACCTTCAGGGCATATGATGGCACAGCGTGGGTGTTTTGGTCCATTCACCAGACACCCATGGGCAGCCTAGGATGTAATGGGGTAGGGAGGGGATTTTGGCATCCCTCCTACAGGCCTGTTACAGCAGGAATGTCTTCATAGGAAGGCAGGATTGTGATCAGTAGTGATGACTTGCTTGAGGGATGCCTCTGGTCACTTTGACACACGGGAACCTCTGACATATCCTGTGTGGGACGCCCCCCGGGAGTCAGGGGGGATGGGGTAATGGACATTCTTTACTTTTCTGGAAGCATGGCCTCAGTAAGCTTCTCCTTTGGTTCCCAAGGACTTTCCCTTGGGGTGCCTTTTAACCCACTGAAACAATTCAGATTGCAAAATTTAGGAAAGGACTGAGCTCCTGTAACACTGCATGGTCTCAGTAGGATCTGTCTGTTAGATCTCTTCTGTAGGAAACAGAGCAGAATGTGTTTGCCCGAATGTGGCCACTAGTAAACCCCCTCGTGAAATACTGGATTATAGTTATCTGAATAGGCCTCCTCTCAGTAAACCCGGGTTGCTGGAGCAAACACAGGCCCTCCCTAGCAAAGGGGACCCTCACTCTCTTTCTCTCTGTTCCTCCTAACAGATGTGGGGTTTTCTCCCTCACTCATTTCCTGGGTTAATGGCTATAACTGGAGCCAATTGTGGTTAGTCTACCTCAGGACGGGGACTTTAAGGAATATTCCCAAGCAACTGCTGAAACTCCCTTTGTTTCAGGGAAATTCCCTGTCTTCTCTGGCCTGACATGGACTACCTTGTCCACCTTGTTGGTGGGAAAACATGGCATCTGATCCTCTGTTGGAGCTGATGAGCTCTAAAACTGGAAACCCTTTCTCTGCCTTTTGGCAGCACTTTGCCTCTTTTGTCTCCCCCTCCCTCTTCTCCTGTTTCTGTGCCACCTTCGATGCAGCCCACATAACTGGCTTCTAGACCATCCTTGGTGCCTCAGGCACCATGACTCCTCCTCCCTTCACTGTCAAAGAACAAGAAGAGCACCCTCTGGACTTACCACTACCCACTCCAGATGAGACACCAGTGTCTCAGGTAAAAACTGACAATGGGGAGGATGCAGGTGAAACATAGTTCATTATTTGAACTAAGTTAAGTTTGTTGGTTTAATTAAGATAGACATGTCTTTAAGTTATCAGCAGTAAACATGTAATTTCTATCGAGGCTTATTAAAGGTCAAATAAGCTCATGTTATCTCTGTTGCAATTTGTTAGCAAAAAGATGACTGAAATGATGGTTAATTATCTATCTCATCAAAGTTTTCATGGGTAATTGCTAAAATAGCTTTCAAAGTCTTTGGTAATCTAAAACTTTAAAGTTTTGCTTGGATGATAAATGGAATGAAATTCATTGGACATCTAGGTCTTTTCCAAATAGGATAAAGTGCTAAGTCATTGATAACTGGACATAGGTTTGTGCTTTTGACTTCTTACTGCAAAGAAACTAAGGGTATTTAAGTCTGCTTAAACATGACTTGTGCTTAATTAATTCATAAACTTGCCATCTAAAGAATTCTGGTGAAATCGTTCACAATTGGTTACTACTCAGTCTTCACTGGAGGCTAAGGTTTCTAAGAGTGCAAAATTCAGCTAAATGTAATTAAGACTGATGAAAATAAGGGAAACAGCTCTGTATGTGGAAAAGTAGGAGATAAGTAAGAAAGATATAAGAAATGGAAATGCATTGCTGTTGAAGGTGAAAGAAGGTAATTTTGTCCAATATGAGACTGGTTGTTTGGAAAGAAATGGCTTGGGACAAATCTGAAAGCAAAGATAAGTTGTAGAAGGTTTATGAAGGGAAAACAGAATTTTAGGTGTGGTCAGGAAGACTAAGATTGAAATAAATGGATTTTAAAGTACACTGGTATAAAATTGAAAGTTTGCTTTCTCTCTATTCAAAAAGACAAGTTTTCTTGAATTGTTGGTCTGCTCTTGATAACAAAATGTAAACAGTTGTTTTCTCTTTGCCTGACCAGAAAAACCAGTTTCTATGTTTTGCCTTCATCAAGTCATCAATATCCCTAATCTTATTTCTATGTGCTTTAAAACTTAAGGTTTTAACAAAGTTCCCCAAGATTTAAATCATGAACAAAGTCTCCCTGACTAATTAGCTTTGTTTGTTTGGTACTTTACATTCTGGTATAAGGTCATCATCACTCAGTATTCTGGCTATTGAAGTGTTAACGTGTCACAGAATAACTGAGTTTCCTTGTCAATTGTATTATAATGAACTCTCATATCAGATCATTAGCAATGTCCATTTCTGAGTTTTTGTCATTTGTAATTGTTCTTATTGTCTTGAAAAATGAGTTTCATCTTCAAGGAGGTTCATATAAAGGACTTTTAGGACAAAAACAGGTATTCAATATCTTTAAGATCAAAATTGAAGTGAGTAAGAATTTCCAGAATTAACTAAAGTTCCACTCAAACTAAATAAGAAATAGTAACATGGGACTAAATGAACTAAAAAGACAATTAAAGTTTTGTAACTCTTGGTTGAAACACTGCTGGTTCTCTAATGTTTACTCTTCTAGATTAGGGAAACTTTCTCTTAAGATATCTAGGACTTCCAGAAACATAAAGTATTTATTTGTAAACAAAGCATTTAACTATTCTGTCTACCTGAACGCTCCAAAATTCAAAAGGTCTCAGTAATTATTCTTTCTTCCATGGCAATCATAGTCATTTGCATAAGTTCAATAAGAATCTGCTCTCCTGGGGCGCCTGGGTGGCTCAGTCCTTAAGTGTCTGCCTTCGGCTCGGGTCATGATCCCAGGGTCCTGGGATCGAGTCCCACATCGGGCTCCCTGTTCAGCGGGAGGCCTGCTTCTCCCTCTCCCACTCCCCCTGCTTGTGTTCCCTCTCTTGCTGTGTCTCTCTCTGTCAAATAAATAAATACAAAATCTTTAAAAAAAAAAAAAAGAATCTGCTCTCCTTGTAACAGGACATCACTGGAAACACAGGTTATTTTACCAAGGCTTTGACTGGAATGTCATAGTTGAGAGAGACATGCATAGACTCAGATATGACCAAACAGCTTTAAGGAACTAAGGTTGACTTTATGAAACCTGGAGCCATAAAGCCCCTAGGAAATGTTGGCCTGATACCTTGCTTACCAAGTTCCCAGTAGCTGCACCAGGTGGGTAAAGAATGTCACTTCCTGGCAGGTGCAGGAACTCAGGATATATTAGGAACCTCGTGAAGAGGAATTCTGCCCAAATCTACAGGTATTGCAGGCATGTCTGACGGCAAATACTTGGCTTGGCTTCTGGCCTGGAGAGGCTACTAAAAGCTCAACTCAGAGATTCCTTATAAATGTTCCAGCAAAGCAGATTCTAAAAGATCTATATGATCACTCACTATTCTTGCTGAGCTTATGTAAATAATTAGGCCAAGTTTGTTAAAACCGGACTTGTTTTTTGAACGAATGAGTCTTGATTTGGTTACTTCTGATTAAAAATGAGGGTTATTTTAGAAAGAAAAATTATGTTTCAATAACACATCTTTGTGGATGTTAAATTCCAGATCTGATTGTCTTTAAATGTTTGTTGTTTACCTAAGCTAGACAACTTGAGGTAAACTTCAGAGAAATTGCACAATAGCGCATATAAACCATCTTCTTGCTCGTTATTCTGTGGGGATAATAACAGGACCCCATGGGCACATGATTATTTAAACAACTGGAAAATGGGATTGATTCCCCCACAAGTATATAATTCAACTAGCACCTTGACCAATTCTATGTGGCTGGGATGATGAAATCACTTTGGTCTTAGAAACCAAAGGCCACCAATGGATGATGGAGGCCGACTTATTAAATACCAGGCTACACTTATAGATATTCCTAAAATAATACTAAAAACTTGTCAAACTTTAAACCCTGTTACCCTTATGCCTGGGCCTGACCATCGCACTTCCAAATTAGAACATGACTGCTCAGAGATTACTGACCTGTGTACTCTAGTCGACCAGATTTAAAGATTCTCCTATTGAAAATACAGATGACAGTTGATTTACTGATGACAATAGTTTCATGGAACAAGGGATAAGAAAAGCTGGATATGCTATAGTGCTCACTCATGCTTTGCAATTGCCAAAGCCTTAAAAATTAACATTTATACTGACTCCAAATATGCTTTCCTAGTCCTACATGTCCATGGAGCAATGTGGAAGAAAGGGGGATTATTATCAAGCCATAACTCCTCAATCAAATATGGGCCTGAAATTATCACTCTTCTTAAGGCTGTAAACCTACTGAAGGAGGTAGCTGTAATTCACCTCAACGGACATCAAAGGATATGACCTTAGGAACCAATGAAAGTAATACAGAGTTTACACCAGCCTACTGATTTAGGTAAAAAGGCCATGGAGGTGACAAAAACTTTGCTAAGAAAAATTATCCTTAGATTTAGATTCCCTTGGTCCCTACAAAGGAACAACAGACTGTCTTTTATTACACATTCAAAAGATGGCTCTCCAAAACTGAATAGCCCTTGATATCTCGCTGCAGTTAAAGGAGGCCCAGAATTAGATGACTGTCTCCTAACAGGACCCAATGGCTATATGGATCTAACTTGTGTTCATGGCTTCCCCCAGGCTAGATAGGCCACTGTACTCTGGGTTTTGCCTGGATGCATGGACACATTGTTAAAATCATTACCAACCCAGCCAACCTTCCAAATTTAAAACAATGGTGAATGTTCTGTATCTCATTGGTATGACCAACTAACATCCTTTTTTGTTCCCTCTCTGGGACTAGAGGGTGTTGTTTGGCACATGGAAGCTCTTAATAAGCACATGGTCAAGTCCCTAAGTGATACTCAAAATGGCATTTCTCTACTAAATACTGAAGTAACACAAATACCTAAAGCAGTTTTACAAAATAGAATGGCATTAGATTAACTGCTGCACAAGGTGGAATGTGTGCTCTCATAAAATCAAAATGCTATGCATATGTTCCAGATGACCACAAAATATTTCTGGGTTTGCGACAAATACTCAAATTGGCACTTTATTTTTTTTAAAGATTTTATTTATTTATTTGATAGAGAGATAGAGAACACAAGTAGGCAGAGTGGCAGGCAGAGGGAGAAGGAGAAGCAGGCTCTCCTCCAAGCAGGGAGCCAGACGGGGGGCTCGATCCCAGGACCCCAGGATCATGACCTGAGCCTAAGGCAGCCACTTAGCCTACTGAGCCACCCAGGCACCCCTCAAATTGGGACTTTAAACATCCCTCTCTTTTCTTTAATGATTGATTAAATCATTTCCTTTAATGATTTCCTTACACTAATCATGATTTGCTGTTTTCTCCCATGTCTCTCCACCTGGTGTCAACATCTTCATTGCCATGACTTCAAGCCAACAGATGATCCTTTCCACTTGGGAAGATCTACACATGCAGTCTCCCTTGGATTCAGCGGCCTCTGCCTTTTGTAACTCCTGTATCTATATAAGCCCCAACTGACCAATATTGACCCATAGGTAGGGACATCTCTATGCCCCTGTTCAGCAGGAAGACATTACAGAAGATGAGAACTTCCACCTACAACAACCTTAAAGATTTAAGGGTCAAAATTGTTCAGGGGGGAAATGATGAGGGAGCAGAGCTCTGGCTGAAGACAAAGCATAAGCTGACACTCTGCAACCTTCCCCCATCCCCCACTCCTGGGTGGGACATGTGTGACATTCTTCCAGGAATTTTCCAAATATCTTAATGTTAATACCTTGCTAGAGGGGAAAACCAACCTTAACTTGACAATGGCAAGGCCTCTGGTATCTTGTAGGTCCTCCTTAGCATCTGAAAGGTCTTTTGAAACCTCCCTTTTTCATTACCTCCCCCACCCCCCATAGTATATAATCAGCACCCCCCTCACAACCCCAGGGCAGCAGCTCTTTCTGCCCATGGGTCCCATCCCTGTGCTTTAATAAACCACCATTTTGCACACACACACACACACAAAAACACCAAAAAATTGAATTACAAGATTTTTCTTTCCTGCAAGATTTCCTGAACATTTCTCTGTTGTTGTAAATCATTGATTATACATAACTATTCTTGCTCTCTTAAGGAAAAACCACGTGTTGTTTTGTTTCTTTTTGTAATTGCTCAATCAAGGTGGTTGGGTTTCAAACTAGTTTTAAAATAGCAGTTTAAACTAGTTTTTACAAAGTATTTTAGAACGCAGTTTCAAAAAATTTGAGGAAGGTTTTTCAAGATAGTTCAGGTTGTGTACTAGCTTAGCACCTTCATTTAATGAATTGTATTTAACTAATTGATCTCAATCACCAATGAAAATTTAGCATTATTTGGGGCGCCTGGGTGGCTCAGTTGGTTAACCGGCTGCCTTTAGCTCAGGTCATGATCCTGGGGTCCTGGGATCCAGCCCTGCTTTGGGCTCCTTGCTCAGCAGGGAACTTGCTTCTCCCTCTCCCTCTGCCTGCTGCTCCCCCTGCTCATGCTCTCTCTCTGTCTAATGAACAAACAAACAAAAATAAAATAAATAAATAAAATAAAAATAAAATTTAGCATTATTCTAATGTAGGAAAAGGAGATATATATAATTTATATATATATATAATATATGATACTTATTACATATATAATTTAAAAAATCTAAAGTATAACATATGATCATATAGCTACCCTAGACATATAAATACTTATTCAGTGTTATTAAGTATGACATTATACATGTACTCTTTCCTATTTCTGACTTTCTGAAAAGTGATAATCTGGATGCTTCTTTTTGTACATCTGTTCAAAGCCAATTATAAAGCCAACTACCCACTCCACCATTAGCAAATTACTTGATTATTATTAAATATTTATATAAATTTATATAAATGATTTCTCTATGTATTCTATTATATATTTATATATATTCTATTCTGTATTTATAGACATACATGTTATATTTACAGTTAACCCTTGAATAACGTGTTTAAACTGTGTGAGAATTTAGAGAACTGCAGAATTTTTTGATAAATACAATACAGTACTATAAATGGTATTTTATCTTCCTTATGCTTTTCTTAATCACATTTTCTTTTCACTAGGTTAATTTATGGTAAGAATACACTATATAATATATATACAAAATTGTTGTTAATTGACTTACGTTATCTGTAAGGTTTCCAGTCAGCAGTAGGCTATTAGTAGAGGGAGTCAAAATGGGGAGTCAAAAGTTATACATGGATTTTTGATTGTTCAAGTGGTTGGTGCCTCCAAATTCTGTGTTGTTCAAGCATCACCTATATTTGAAATCAGTGTTTCATAGTTCCAAGGATGCTAACTTATACAATATCGGATGTTCAGTCAGTGGCAGAACCAGTAACATAATCCAGTTAGTTAACACATTCAGAGACGTCCTATGCCTCATCATTTTCTTTTCAATCATGTTTAATCATATCAAAACAAAAAAAAAATCGTAACAAAACCAGTGATAAAAGTCCATAATTGAGCCAATTCCATGTCTATAACTTGATATGCTCACATGCACACACTGTGCAATATCTATTTACTTATCTATTTATTTATTTATTTAACAAATATACACTGTGCTCACATTGCCAAAGCAGGTTTTCTAGTTTCTGAGTGTACAAATGAAATAAAGATGGATACAGAACACTTACTGGAGCTTACATTTTTTTCAAAAAAAAAAAAGGGGGCGGCAACAAACATGTTTAAAATATAGAATGTGAAAAAAATATTAAAGAATAATGAGTTTTTTGATAGAGAATACTGATTGGCAGTTTTGTCAGTAGCTACTTTAGATAAGGCAGTGAATATGTCTTTCTCAGGAAGTGAAATGCAAAGATGAGGGGTGAGACATTAATGATGAAAGAAGGAAAAAAATCAACACATAGGAAAGAAATAGACAATAAAATAAAAAAACAAAAAACAAAAAAAAAACAAGAAACAAATAACACAAATATCTGAAAAAAATAGAAGTATAACTCACTATGGAAAGGAAATAAAAACTTGAGTCCCTGGATCGAGTCCCGCATCAGGCTCCCTGCTCGGCAGGGAGCCTGTTTCTCCCTCTGACCCTCCCCCCTCTCATGTGCTCTTTCAGTCTCTCTCTGTCAAATAAATAAATAATATCTTAAAAAAAAAAAAAGAAAATGGTCATTTTATGTGAGTTGTCATGGAATTTGCTCTAATAAATTATCCTATCAAATGACAAGAGTAAAATTTTAAAAATAAAAAATAAAATATTTTTATCATAAAATCTTCATTGACAAAATAGAAAATAAATTTAGATACTGTGTTTAGTAGTTTTAATGTATCAAAGAAATAACACTAATCTTAAAATATGAAGAACTTTTCAAATTAAAATAAAAAAGAAAGAATTATTCAAAATAAACCATCAAACAAAAAATGGCATGAAATTAAATAGCTTATTAAAAAGATAGCTATCAGCTAAAAAGATTTCAATTGTGTTCATAAGAGGACTGTAAAATTTGCTACACTGAGATTCAATTTTTAAATTAATTAAAATGAAAAATTTGCCAATTTTAAAATTCTACATATTAAAACCAAATTAAAATAAATAAAAATCTCATTCAAAAATTGAAATTAAACTGAAATAGTCAACCTAATTATGTATTAAAATTAGAGCTAACTACATAAAAACCATTAATGGAAATACTTTTTTAATTAAATTGACCTATTTTTTCTAAGATTTTATTTATTTATTTATTTGAGAGAGAGAGAGAGTAGGAGAGTGAGAAATGGGTGGGGAGGAACAAGCAGACTCTGGGCTGAGCGCAGGACCTGATGTGGGGCTTAATCCAATGACCCCGAGATTATGACCTGAGTTGAAATTAAGAGTTGGAGGCTTAACCAACTGAGTCACCCAGGTACCCCTATTAATTTGACTTGTTAAAAATAACCTGTATAGAGTTTCTGGGTGGCTCAGTCAGTTAAGCATCTGCCTTCGGCTCAGGTCATGATCCCAGGGTCCTGGGATTGAGTCCCACATTGAGGTCCCTGCTCAGCAGGGAGTCTGCTTCTTCCTCTGCACCCCAACCCCTGCCAGAGCTCTCTCTCTCTCATGTTCTCTCTCAAATAAATAAATAAAATCTTTTAAAAAATAAAATACATTAAAAAGAACTTGTGTAATAAAACATCAATAAGGTAAAAAGTTAAGACAGCCCAGGAAACAATACTCAAGATATTGATGGCCAAAATCAACCTTATGTAAAAATAGCCAGAAAAGCTGTATGCAGAAGAGCAACTCTGATGACAAGCATATATATATGGGAAAAAATAAATTGAGTTAGTCCAAAATAACAAATTATTAAAAACATGATTTATCAGTCATCATATTTGCAAAAACCTAAAGTTCTAAAACATAAAGTACCCACAGCAAGAAAGCTTCTATAATAATGGTGGGTATGTGAAATAGGGAAAATTTTTAGAGAGAAATTGGAAATTCTCTTAGTAAATTTTAAGGTGCACACCAAGGTAGCTTTTGGGTATTAAAACATTAGGTCATACATTGTAAAATGATTTATTAAGAGTATAAAAGTAGCAAAAACTTAGTACCTAGCCATGAAGACATGGATATATAAATTTAAAGTATTAGAATATTAGGATCCTATACAGGATGCATTAAAATAAACTAAACACACCTATGTGTTTTTACACAAAAGTACCTTAAGATATGATATTGTATAAAAAAGGGAGATAAATGATACAGGGATAATACCACATTCATTTAAATTAAAAAATGAAAACAAAAATTATTTATAGATATGGAACTAAAATAACTCTTTAAAACCCTGGGTAGCAAAAATAACTGCTAACTTCTAGCGATGGAAGTAGAGCAATTAGGTAATGGAGTCTGATAGGGATATAATGAGGATGAAAGTCTATCTTTAATTTCTTCTTGAAAATTAAGGCAGCATGGCAACATATTAAAATTTTAGTATTTGATTGCACATGTATGTTTGGTACCTAACTTTATCCTATTTTAAAAATTGTAATAAAAAATAAAAATAAATTTAAAAAAAACCCTCTGAAATCTAAAATGCATTTCTGGAAAGATTACAGAGTTTTAAAGTACTTTATGGATTTGTCTTTATAGTGCAGATCCCACAAAACCTAAAGGGTAAATCTCTGTTTATTAACAAACAAAACAAAACAAAAAAACTGACAAATGAAATGAATTTTAAATATTTTATGGTACCCTGCAATTTTGTTACCTTGTGGTTCAAAGCTCTTTGATGAGTTTTGAAGGCTGTTTCTTGTACTGATATCAAAGATTTAGTTACTTTTAAAAGATGATATTCCTGAACTGTAAACTTCTCTTATACTCTTTAAGTATTTTTAGGCCTAAAGCATCCTTGTGAAAAATAATGCAAATCTTCATTGTGAATCTTTTATAAAGTATTTATTTGGCTTTTTGCCCATCCTTTTTAAATATGACTGCAATTCAATAATCCTCATTTTGTTGGTTTTTAGGGGACATTTCTCAGGTGAAAGATTAAGACTTTAGGTGTAATATATGCAATTGGAGCATATACATTTGAAACAAATTTTAATATTAACTAGTCACATTCTATAGTTAAAGCATAATATTCTAATCTGTGATTCTAGGATTATTTATCTTTAAATTTAAGGACCTAATATTTTTCTTTAATACCTTAATAATCAGTTTTACATAGAAGATAATTTATGTCATAAGAAATAGTAATAACATTCATTATGTAGACAATTTTATCAAACCACTGTACAAAAATAGTATCAAGTTACTATTTAAATAACAACTACTCAAATAACGTAATATTGGGTAGATATTTTGAGAAGTGTGCAAAGTACAATTCTATTCATTATCTGGTAGTCAAGAACAACAATTTAAAAATAACTTCCTATCATTATAGTTCATCATTTACATAAAGTATTTTACCGTGCTCCAGTCAGTTTTAGAAAATTGTTTAGGTTGACATATAATGTATTACATTTTTTTTCTCATTTAAAATTAAAAACCCTTCCATATGCATATTTTTGTGTGGAACATCTGATTTTCAAGATAGGATTTGAGATGTCTGTCATTTTAGGGTCATTTTTCAGGACACCCTATCATTTTCATTTCATCCGAATTCAATTAATGTGTTGATAACTGATTTTATAGGCAGCTTTTATTAATGTTAACTTTTTAGCTAATTATTTCAGAGACTTCTACAGAGACTCTCTGAAGTCTACATTCTTTTTCTTTGTTGTTTTTTCTTACATTCTTTTTTTTATGCAGATAGATTACCTTTCTCTGTCCTTATGCCATTTTTGCTAAATTCTAGGCAATGGATTATGAGTGGAAGTAATTGACACAATTTCCATAAAAACTTTCTATACCCATTCCACCATGCCTTTTTTTTCCCCCACTTGTCAATGGCTGAAATTGTAAGGACTACCAGAATAACCCCATGTAAACTTCAAAAGTTTTGTATTGCAGAAAAGATAACTAATTAGTACATGTGTTCTGTAACTTAATTTGAAAGTTCTTGGTGAGAGGTATTTAGCAATACGACACACCACTCACACATACAAATTTTCAGTCATTCTTCATGAAAGGTATCAGGAGTGTTTACCTCCATGTGCCATGAAAAATGTCCTTCAGAAACATTCGGGATATGGCAAATATAATCACTTAGAAGTCCGAAGGCCTAGTACAGGATCTGATTATGAAGGGTATGCGGATCTATTTAAACCATAACCTAAGGCCTCGGCAATATGTATATATAATATGTGTCCATATTATATGTAGTACAGGGACCTTATATTTATAAACACAAATATTTTGTATATATATAATATTTTATAAATGTGTGGGTATGTATAAAGTCTTTTAGGCAGTGGGTCCTCCAACTCCATTCCACATGTCTTTTATTGTGTGGTGATTCAAGCTTCATTGTTTTAATTAACTTAAGACATGTTTAGTCTCATTGTCCAGCTGTAGTGGATCTTTAGGTCGTATCTAATTTTATCAAAAACCATAGCCTCAACACCACTTACTGCTATGTATAGTTTGTTCTAGGAAATGGTTTTGTGTGGAACAATGTTTTAATACTAACTTTAAGAGTTTTTTATCTATCATTGCTAAAGTTTTGTCATAGGGGGTACAACAGAGGTGATAGATGCACATGTCAAAATTTCTCATACCATCTGGATCATAAATAAAACATTTTTATTATAATTAAGCATTTACATGACTCATCTTTCTTTCTAGTATTAAATATCATAATTAAAAGCAATCATGAAACCCAGTACCACCACAGAATAAATCCAATTGCTGTATTAAAAGAAAATACTGGGCTCCTGGGTGGCTCAGTTGGTTAAGCGACTGCCTTCGGCTCAGGTCATGATCCTGGAGTCCCGGGATCAAGTCCCATATCAGGCTCCTTGCTCAGCAGGGGGTTTGCTTCTCCCTCTGACCCTCCCCCCTCTCATGTGCTCTCTCTCTCTCATTCTCTCTCAAATAAATAAATAAAAAATCTTTAAAAAAAAAAAGAAAATACTTAAGTTCTTTCTTTAGCTTATATTTTTTTCACTAATTAAATCAAAAGCAATACAGCATAGATGTTGTTACAAAATACCGTATTTTTGAGCAGATGTAAAACCCCCTTTTTTCAAGGCTCTTAAAAAGTACAATCAAGGCACATTTGGATAATGACTTAAGAGTGACAGGGCTGCTAATCATATTTATTTTATATGTATCCAATCATCACAATAATAACTGCATAATTTGGTGTGCACAATCTAAATAGCAGTTCATGGTATGGTAATAGTCATTTTAATTTTTGATGTTTAATCAGTTGTTTATAGGAATATAGTCATTTAATGTTTTTATTGTTTATACGGATATGTAATTTCTCCTCATTTTTACTCATTCCTTGATCTGCAGTTAAGCATATGTAATAGTCACTACTGAAATTCCTTTTCATTGTATGCACTACATAATATGCTTTAGGCACAAAGCAAGAGAAAATAATGGAGCTTTCAAATAGTTATGCTTCTTGTCTCCAATGAATGTAAGATAATTGCATTAAGGAAGAAAAGCAAAATGTTGTGCTTTTACCACCAGGAAATGGTTATCATTGTCCAACAAAGAATAAAATAAACTATGTAGATTAAGACTCTGCCTTGATCCAACATGAATCATGCACAACTAACACATTTATCCCAAATGTCTTTGAAATAGAAGAAAAGATTCCTTATTTGAATGAGAGCTGGAAACAGGTTAAGCTGTATTGCAGTAAAAGTAGAAAAATAAGAATCTTTTGTCAAGAATACAAATTGCTCTTAATTTCTTTGAGACAAAAAAACAACAACAAAAAACCAAAGAAATGTAATGGCCATGTCCATGTAATAGATTTAAGGAAAATAATAACACACAGATAAAACATGCATTAATTAGGTTATGATTTCACATACACACATGCACATACACACATATACTTTTATGTGTACTTTGCAGGTGCAAACATGAAAAGGGCTTATAGAAAAAAGCTTATTTATCTACACAGATTTCCATATACACATAAGCTAATTTATGTGCATGTATACTTTTTAATTCTTATTACAATCCCATAAATAAAGACCAGCTTAATCTTATAAATCGAGAGCCCATGATTTAGGTAGTTTAAGTAACTTACCCAAACTGACCAGCTAACATATGTCAAAGTAAGGAATCATTTCAAGTTTGTCTGACTATTCAACCAATACTTTTGAACACTTCTGTGCAATACAGAATTCAAAGTATAGGCTGAGATCAGATGCAAGCTTACATAAGTTTTCAGTATATGAAGGAAATTTCATCCTCTTAAAATTTGTTACAGTACAGTAGAAAATTGCTGTGAAAAATATTCTCTTTAGAATATATACATATTATAAAATAAAAACATCCATATATTCGAAATAAATTTTTTCATTAATGAAAGCAATTTCTTTCTACTGAAATTTCTTGAACCTGTATTTTATACATAAGACTCAAGTGCAAAAAAAATGTTTTCATATAGTATCATATATTTGCTTACATTCTCACTTAATGTTTATTTAAATTTGTTACAACAAAATTCTAAACAACACTGGTATATCTACTACTATTTTTCCTGTAATGTGCATTCACTATATTATAATACCACTATAAAAAGATACTTCAATAATCTTGTAGAAAAATGAGCAACAAGTTAATACTAATCCCACATTATTTGGTATAATTATTCACACAATTGTTTTATTCAGCAGATATTTATCTTCTACATGTCTCACAAAATTCTACTTGACAAGTAGATAGCCTTTTTTTTTTTTTTTTTTTTTTTTTTTTTTTAGAGAGAGAGAGATAATGTTCTTGAGCAGGAGGAGGGGCAGAGGGAGAGAGAGAATCTTAAGCAGGCTCCACACCCAGTGCAGAGCCCAACTCAAGCTCTATCTCACAACCCTGAGATCATGACCAAAGCTGAAATCAAGAGTTGGCCACTTAACTGACTGAGCCACCCAGGTGCCCCTCAAGTATATAGTCTTGAACAAAACAAAATTTCCATTCTCATGGGGTACACATTTGAGGCCAGAGTGGGGAGAGAGAAAAGTACAGATGACTGAAAAATAGACAAAACAATATTTCATGTGCTTATATGTGCCTTGAAAAAGAATGTTTCATGGTAAGGAGGAAAGATGACAATGAGGAATTCTATTTTACATATGATGTTCAGAAAAGAAAAAAAAAAAACCTGTTATAAGATGAGATTTGAGAATAATCTAATATGAACTATATCATGTTCATATCCTAAATCCTGGAAGTCTTAATATGCATACAAATATAAAGGTGGTAAGGAAAAAATTAGAGACAATTTTCTGTTCCTAAACTTTTCCTTAATTTTTGAAGACTAAATGGCTCATACAATTTAAAATATTCATATATTTGTTCCATTTCTAATACATGATTTGACAGTGATCTGATCAAAGTAGCCACACTCCTTCCTTTACTGTCTTATCACAGGAAAGATTTTTTGTTTTGTTTTGTTTTGTTGGCAAATGTTTTATTTTTTTATTTTATTATGTTATGTTAATCACCGTACATTACACCATTAGTTTTTGATGTAGTGTTCCATGATTCATTGTTTGCATATAACATTTTAAAGATGTTATTTATTTATTTGACAGAGAGAGCAAGAAAACACAAGCAGGGGGAAGAGTAGAGGGAGATGGAGAAGCAGCATCCCTGCCGAGCAGGGAGCCTGATGCAGGGCTCCATCCCAGGACCCTGGGATCATGACCTGAGCCGAAGGAAGACACCTAACTGAGCCACCCAGGCACCCCAGGAAAGATCTTCATCAATTAAATTAAAAAAAAAAAAATGGAGATGTGGTAAAATAAGCAATTTACGAAAAGAAATATCTTTTTAAGGAAAAATATTGTGATAATATTTCTAGGATATTCTCCACTTAAATATATTGTACTATCTATTCAAATGTATAAAAACACTGAAAAATGTTTAAATTTTTTATTAATAAGTATCTTTGGGGACGACTGGGTGGCTCAGTCGGTTAAGTGTCTGCCTTCAGCTCAGGTCATGATCCCAGGGTCCTGGGATCGAGTCCCGCATCGGTCTCCCTGCTCCGCGGGGAGCCTGCTTCTCCCTCTGCCTCTGTCTCTCTCTCTGTCTCTCATGAATAAATAAATAAAATCTTTAAAAAAAATAAATAAAAAAATAAGTATCTTTGGATTTGGTGCAGTAATTTGTAACAAGCCTGTAATATATGATTCTGTTGTTTCCAAGACCAGATTTAGTTATCATTTGGAAGGGACAAAGGAACAAAGTCAAGCTTTCTTTCCAGGAGATAAACTACATATAACAAGCAGTATAAAATCTTGATAGCTTTCTTATAGAAATCTATTAGCTTGAAAAAATAATGTTTTTATTTTTTTTATTAAATTTTACTAGTTATGCAACAAATCCCTGAAATAAAAAGGAAAATATTGTATAATAAACATAATACTCAAACATGTATGTCAGTTTTTCTGTATCTAGAAAAACAAAATAAATATATTTTTAGTCTTAAGATTTATTTTTTTGGCTGCTGGCTGGTGAAAAAAGTTGCTTTTCAGAAAATGATTTTTCCATTCCACCATCATCTTTGAACTACAAAAATACAAATGTAAGAGATTTGGGCAACTAACATTATTCCATGAGAAAAGCTGTAGTTTGATGGCTCATAGCATAGACTTTGGAGCCAGACCAAAAGCCATGGTCCTCAGAGAATATATTTAACCTCAGTTCATCTTAATTTCCCTATTCGAAAAGGCAAATTGTACTTCCTCCCTGATAGAGTTGTTGTGAGGCTTTTAGTAAACAGCATTTTGTAAAGGCTTAGCATGGTGTGGGGCACAAAGTGTAGCAGTCTAGTGGACCACTGAAAATCATGGGTTCTGGAATCAGAAAGATGGGGTACAAATCCATGTTACATACCTGACTACTTACTTACATGACTACAGCGAGTCTAATCACTCTAGCACTCAGTTTCCACCTCTATGCAATTGGGATTTTTAAAATTCTGATCTATTCTAATCACACTGATGTATGTGACCGGTGCTCATTAACTGGGATATTCTAAGTAGAGTTCTCAGCACAGTTAGTGCTTCATTGTGCTTCATCCTTGTTAATTATTGTCACCTGATACATCATTAGTAGCAGCAGGAGGGGGAGTGAAGGAATAGTAAATGCCTAATGTGATCTAATGTTGGTGATGATAATGATTATTTCTGATAAAGATAGTATTCAACTACTGGAAATTTTACTTCAAAAAATGTCTTTTTTAAATAAAAAAAAATTTAAAAAGTTTTTGTGCTTTCTAAGTAATCTTTTAAGAAGACTAATGTCTATCATTTTGTCCAAATAGAAAAATCAAGGTTTTTTTTTTTTTAATCTTCATATAAATAAAATTGACAGAAACTAAAGTCCATTCTATTTAAATAAAATTGCCTATGGTGTGTGTGGCACTAGTTTGAAAATATATGTAAATATAATATATCATAAAAGGAATGTATTTGTGTTTATAACAATTTTATATGTAATTGCAGCACATAGGGGAAATTGTCCTTCATGGTATAGATTATAAAAACACAGAACAAACATTCTGTTTTTTCCTGTGTAGATTGGTTGCTACAATTGAAGATTTGAAATTCCCATATCATGCTCCTTTGGCCATATCATTTGCACCTAGAATTCCTTTAGTTTCCTACTTTCAAGGACTCATTATTAAGTATAAGTCAAAATTTTTAGGAATAGAAAATTAGAAAAAATATCCCATTAGATCAGGCATTTTGTCTATTTTGTTACTGCTGTATGCCCGCTACTGAGAATAGTACCTGGTAAATAATGCATATAAGTCTATAATTACTTGCCTAATATGAATGGTGCTCTTATTTTATTTACTTGTTCAGTTTTCATACTACCTTTGACCTCATACAAACCCTAAGTCTAAATTCATGGTCTATGTGTCCACTGTTAATGTGTGTGCCATTTTTTTTTTAGATTGATTTGAGAGAGAGCACAAGCATGAGTGGGGGGAGGGACAAAGGGAGAGGAAGAGAGAATCTACAAGAAGATTCCCCACTGAGCGTGAAGCCAGACATAGGGCTTGATCTTATGAACCTGAGCAGAAACTAAGAGTCTACCGCTTAACTGACTGAGCCACCCAGGCATCCTGATTGTGTGTGCCTTTTTGAGGATTTCTTCAGTCACAGTAGTTTGAAGTCAAAGACTATCCCTCTATTAAGATGAACCGGGAAACCCCACAGCTATCTCCATCATTGAAGATTCTTTTCTCACTCTGTGGCTTATGATAAGCAAATATGTTTTTTTTTTTAAAGATTTTATTTATTTTTATTTGAGAGAGAGAGAATGAGAGAGAGGGAGCACATGAGAGGGGGGAGGGTCAGAGGGAGAAGCAAGCTCCTTGCTGAGCAGGGAGCCCAATGCGGGACTCGATCCCGGGACTCCAGGATCATGACCTGAGCCGAAGGCAGTCGCTTAACCAACTGAGCCACCCAGGCGCCCAAGCAAATATGTTTTTAAGGTAGGATGTCCCCAGAAAAACTCTCATAAACAATAAAATTCCATCCAGAATTTTGTGAGTTGGGTCTGATGCCTTAGGTCAAGATCACTGAGTTGTAATATTATTTGAAAATGTGCGAAGATTTGAGTAAGCATAATTAGCAATACTGCCAAGATAAGAAACTTAAACCATCTATTACCCAGTCCTTTGATGCACTATCAGTATACTTGATGGGGGCATGAGGAAAGACTGGCTCAATCTGATCAGACATTTTAGAATATTCTTGTTTTATTGGAGTTGTTAGAAACATAACACTCATATTTATTCAGTGAATCTGACATGTATTTTGTGAGTAGTTATTGGGCAGCTAGTAATGTACATAGTAAAATATTCCCAAAGAAATATAAGGTCACTAATAAGCAAGTACTTATAGCTGAATTACATATTCTGAATATTTTGAGTATATTAACATACATTTTCAAACTTCAAAAGCAGTATACTTTCAAATATTTGTTGCCATTTGCCATAATCTTTTGCCAAATAATAACCAAATTAAAAATAATTTTATATTTTTTTATTTTATATTATATTTTATATCGTTAAGTACTATCTAAAAGTCAAACTCTGTTCTAGATACTTAGAATACTTAGATACTAAATACTAGAATACTTCAAATATGAACAGAAGAAAGATCCCTAAATTTGTGGAGCTTACATTCTGGTGGAAGAGACAAAGAATAAGCAATTTAATTACTTAGTAATTAAATTTCATAGTACATTTGAAAATGGTTATTTTATTATTAGAAAAACAGAGAAACCAGAAAAGGAAAGAACATGACCATGTGAGAGTTGGTCTATGGGAGAGTGATAAGAAATTTAATACTGAGTAATTGGGATATGTCTCATTGAGAACTTAATATTTGGGCAAATGTTTGGATGAAGTGAAGCAGTTAGCCATGTGGATATCTAGGAGAACAGTGTTCTAGAAAGGGAGAAGTGTGGATGCAAAGGCTCTGAGACTCGAGAACATCTCTCACGTTCAAGGAATAAAAAATAGGCCAGTCAGTTGAATGGGAGTTTGGGGAGTGGGGGACGGTGTAGATGACATGGAAAATTTAATAAGGAATTCAAATCCTGTAGGCACTTGATACCACTAAAGGACTTTGGTTCTTATACTGAATGAAACAGAGATACCAAGGTTTTGCAGAGCAGCATGATTTCACTTGCCTTTGAAACAATCAGTCTGATTGTTGAATTTCCATAGCATTGTCAGTAAGTATCATATAGGTTATAAACATTCTTCCACTTTTTTTTTTAGAATTATTTTTCCAGGGCGCCTGGGTGGCTCAGTTGGTTAAGCGACTGCCTTCAGCTCAGGTCATGATCCTGGAGTCCCTGGATTGAGTCCCGCGTCAGGCAGGGAGTCTGCTTCTCCCTCTCCCACTCCCCGTTTGTGTTCCCTCTCTCGCTGTGTCTTTCTCTGTCAAATAAATAAATAAAATCTTTAAAAAAATAAAAATAAATTAAAAAAAAGAATTATTTTTCCAAAATGATCATGAAAACTTAATTTCTATGATATTGAGGTCTAAATATTATGCTTTATGCTAACTCCACAGAGTGTCTGGTGGTGTTGGCCATGTAAGTAGGAATTTAAAAAAATAAAAATAAATAAATAATATTTTGATTAAGTGTAAAATTATTTGTTCAACTAACAAGTGTTTTATAACTTCCTGTTAAAAGCCTAATACTGAAGGTACAGTAGTGAACAAAGAATATGAAAATTGTTGACCTCGATGTAACTTACATGTTGAGATAATCCACATGTCGGTGAATACATGCAGCTTTTGCTTAAAATCTGGGGGATAAAGAGAACTCTTTTTACGAAATTTCTCTTTCCATAATATTTTGATTCTAGTGTTTATGAAAATACTACACAAATCTGCAGGTATTAAGAGGACAACAGATGGGTGAGACTCTGCTCACAATTCAATCACATTTTTTAAAAAGACGTATATATTTTAGAGAGAGAGTGTGTGTGCAAGCAGGGGGATAGGCAGAGGGAGAGGGGGAGGGAAAGAATCTCAAAGACACTCCCCATTGGGCGCAGAGCCTAACACAAGCTCGATCTCATGACCCTGAGAGAACATGATCTAAGAGCATGACCTGAGTCCATGATCTGAGCTGAAATCAAGAGTCAGATGCCTAACCAGCTGAGCCACCCAGGTGCCCCACAATTTAATCACATAAATAATAACTCATTATTAGCAGGCTCAAGTCACATGGTGATTCAGTGCATAGTAAAACCTCTGGTCCTTGCTGTCTTGCTCTTTTGGAGTCTTGAGTAGCTTCCACTGCTTGTGTCCTTGAGGGTGAGAAAAAATCTTGTTTTTGAATTCTTTCATTATCCTACTGTAGAAGTCCAGGTAAAAGTGGTTCTATAAAATGTGATTACATATTTGAAAGTTTTACCACATAATTTGGAAAATAAAGTGCTATAGATAATGAAGTATTTGCATATACTAGAAAACCAATCTGTGAGCTTCAACTCCTTATCTGTAAAATTGACATACTACTAAAGCTACCTCACTAAATTATTATGAGAATTTTAAAGATAAAGGTGGGGTGCCTTGATTAGCCCTGAATTCACATCTTTTTATTAATTAAAGTAGTTATAGATATTATTTCACCATCAATTGTAATTTAAATTATGAAACGGTTAAACGGCCTATTTTTTTTTTTTTTAAGTGAGTTATCTCCATGAACAGAATTTGTCAATTTTATCAGCCTTTATGATATTCAGGACAAATTGTATGATATTGATTCCTAGCCCAGTTCTTAGAAACTGTATCTACTTCAACATTCCAATGTGTATCTCAATTGCTTTCTTAAATTATCAAAACAAAACTTTAACCTGTTTGCAGAATTATAATGTATATATGTGTATACAAAATTCACTCTTAAAACACATTTTTTAATGAATGAGCATAAGATAGATTAAGAAAATGGAAAATGTAATACTGTTATATGGTAATTATATTATAAAATAATTTTATTTTCTAGAAATCTAGATGATGACAGAGCTAGGATCAACCACTTAAGGATCCATCAGTATAAAGTACATCTGAAGGCAAAACAGGATATTTTGGTGAACACCAGAAGTGGTTTTAGAAAAGAGAAAATTGAATTAATAATTATTTTTTTTTTCTAAAAGGTCCTCATTTGGCAGGTTCAAAAAGCAGATGACTCATTGAGACTGACAGAAGCTTATTAAGATTTGAAAATAATGATTCTGTCTATTGATTTTGCAATGCCAGTACAGTTCAACCCATTAGAGAAAGGTAGTTTGTTGTAAAAAACTAGTGTATTGGGATTGATATGGAAATTAACTGGTTTCCTTTCTATAAACACAGTATAAAACTATTTATAACATTTAATATAAAAGAGAATATAGTTGTTTCAAAGTGCAAGGTGCAATGCCAAAAGTGAATTCAGGCTATTTCTTGGCTTGCAACCATCATGAAATCACTTCTTCCAGTGAATAATGTATTACTTGCCTTGGGCTCACCGGAAATTGAATAAAAAGCTCAATATTTGGTGGCCTTTTTTGAATATTGAAGAGACCACATCCGATATTTAGAGATATTAATTGGTTCTAACTACCAAATCATTGTTTTCTTAATCAAAATTCACTGCACAGTAGAGTAGCAAACCCTAGTATTTTGAATTACACTGCATATAAAACACTTCCATATATATATATATATATTTTTTTTTTTTTTTTTTGCTTTAAAAAAAAGTTTGATGATACAGTTTTAACTATAGAATCTGCCAAGGAAACTCTGATCAAGTGGAGGTTGCATACCTAGGAGCATACTAAATGGATAAAAAAGAAAACATCCACAAAATACTTTAGGTGGTTATAGCTTCTGAGAGTCATTCTTATCTTCTTCTGACACTTTGTCTCTGACATAATGAAACAGGTATAATCAACACAGCATAAGATAAATAAAAGAAGAAGAGACTGTGATTAATAGATAAAAATGCTAAAGTAGCTGAAAACAATAATTTTGGAAAGCTGTTGCATGACATTTTTTCAATGGTAAAACAGCTCGCTGGCTGCTGTGGCTAAGGATCTGCCACAAGAATTGTCTGAAAAAGAATGCACTGACTCATCAGCAATAGCCACATGGTTATTAGATAAGAACAAATAAATAGATGTATTATAATATGGCAGCAGGAGCTGTGGGAATTGCTGTATTTCTAGACCCTAAGATTTTTGGGGCTACATAGGTAGTTAAAAATCTGCCCAAAGGCAGATTAGCTGGATAACTATACTACAGACCTATGGAATATAAGCTATGGACACAGAAAACCAGTTGCATGAGCTAGATGGACCTGACAAGCCACATACCACATAGAAATAGATCTATTTGAGATGATTCCCTTGACAGCAAAGTCTATGATGACACTTTTGAGTCCAAGGCTCATCTACTCTATAGATGAGACTACTTCCAGTGAAGTTTTTAAAAAAAGGCAACATCTTGAATTACTGTCAGATAGATTGCTTTGGTTTTCTATTCATGGTGCCAGATGAGTTTAAGGGAGCATAATCCAATAAAAACATTAAAATTAATTTTAAAAATTGGGCGCCTGGGTGGCTCAGATGGTTAAGCGTCTGCCTTTGGCTCAGGTCATGATCCCGGAGTCCTGGGATCGAGTCCCGCATCGGGCTCCCTGCTCTGCGGGAGGTCTGCTTCTCCCTCTGCCTCTCTCTCTCTCTCTCTCATGAATAAATAAATAAAATCTTTAAAAAAAATTAATTTTAAAAATTAAAGAAAAACAAACATTTTAATGGCTTTCCTTTTGTGGTTCCTCCAAATGAAACTATAAGACAGGGCTGATAACAAATATTTTTTTGTTTGTTTTTCTTCAATTTGGACCTCCTGCATAGATCTCTGATCAAAGAATGCCTACACAGATTCTGTAGTGTATAAATGACAAAATATCATATTATAAAATATTCCTTTCCCATCCTTTTGTATTCCCAGAGCAAAAAGTTAAATGAAGATTGTACTGGGCAGATAAAATAATTATTATATAAAATGAGTGGGCTTTGAATGGGACATGAAGGGATGACTTGTGAATTAGAAAAAAAATACATATAAAGATTTTATGAAGGTTTAATTAAAGCTTAACAACTGTGCTGTATTACTTAAAGGTGTTAGAATGATGATATGGAAATATCTTGCCTATTACTTAAGAATATCTCACAAAGTAACATCAAATCACCTATTAATACTTCCTACTAACAGCTTCCTCTTTGTTTCACTTTATCTAACGTGATGAATTGACATTTGTAGAAAATAAGGGGGGAAAACAGAAGAAATTGAACAGTTAGATAGGGTCAAAATAGAGTAGTAAACTAAGTAAATATCTAGTGAATATTATTATATTAAATATATGGTGTTTCAGTGCATGAACATTTATAAACTGAGAATTTTCAGGAGTGACAGCCAATGTAGAAAATCTAGATGGTGTTATGGAAAATTGCATAAAACCCTTTGCATTGGTTTAACAGTCTGGTATAATATTTAGAAACTGGACTGTGTAATTTCTATGAGCAGTTAAGCATAGAAAAACATGGCTGAAATAATGATGAACACAGAATTTACACAACTTTTTGTTTGTTTTTATCCTTTAATGCCCATATTGTGTTCATAATGTTCTAAGTATTTGTGGTTGTTAGAGCAAAATAAATTTGAAAATTTCCATGGGGGGGAAGCGTTATCTATCTTTAAAACAAAACAAAAACAAACAAAAACAAACTCAGGGCACCTTTCCTATGGTTGTTTGCTGCCCTTCCCTCACTGCTCAATGCATTTTCATTAACACCCACCACACAGTCCATAGGCAGCCATCTGTGTTCCTGTCTTTAAGAAATTTTATCCTACAATGTTTCTTCATGACATTCCTGCCTATTACATAAATCAAATAGACATTCAACCCCTTGGAATGGAATCAGAAACCCACAAAGCTGACTGCTGTCAAGACTCATAAGGAATGCAATTAATAAATTTATTATTTAGGAGGGGAGCTGTTTGCTTTCCAAAAATCCATGAAAATTGGAATGCTATCCAGAGTGTATATCAAAGTAACTAAGCTAAAAGTAGCTTTTTATCTTCAGGTTCACCTTTTTGATAGTCATTATGTTTTCTGCTTTATCTATGCTTCTGTCAGCTCTGCTAGTGTCAGAACACCAATCAACAAAGATCCATTTAGTACCAATTTTGTGTGTGTGTGTGTGATGAAAAGACAAATTTCTGCCACCATGGAGCATATGATCTAGAGTTTAAAATTCATATTTGTACTTAACACCAGAAATGTAAACATTTATAAAATTGAAAAGGAAATAGATGATAATGATGCTAAAGAGAAAATCTTAATATTAAAAAAATTAATTAAAATTGACATGTCTATTATTAGAAATAAAATATAGTCATATATTAACTAAAGTAAAATTTAATAAATATTTGGGGGCAGTGATGTCATCAAGATGGCAAAATGAATGGTTCCTTATTGACTGTTAAAGGTAAATGCATAGTCAAAACCAGATTCTCTAATAGTGTAATGGAGGTACATAAATTATTTACAACTCTAGTTTAAAAGTTAAAAAACAAGCCTATTAAAAATAACTACAATAATTTGTTATTGAATGTGCTGTATAAAAAAGATATAAAATATAAAAACATCAATAACCTATTGTTATAGACGTATAAATTTCCCATACAGTATTGATCTTAAGTTGTTATCAACTTAAAATAGAATGTTATAACTAACATATTTTATGTAAGCTTCATGGTAAATACAAAAGAAAAATATGTAGTAGATACACAAAAGATTTTGATAAAGGAGTTAAAGCATACTGCCACAAAAAGTCATCAAATTACAAATGAAGAGAACAAGACAGGAAATAAGGAACAACATACCTACAAAACAGAAAACAATAGAGAATCAAAACAGATAAACATGGGGGAAAGAAAAAAAAAAGAGGGAGGCAAATCATAAAAGACTCTTAACTATAGATAACAAATTGAGTGTCGGGGTGCCTGGGTGGCTCAGTAATTAGGTGTCTGCCTTCAGCTCAGGTCATGATCCCAGGGTCCTGGGATCGAGCCCCACATAGGACTCCCTGCTCAGTGGGGAATCTGCTTCTCCTCCTCCTTCCTGCTCCTGTGCTCTCTCCCACTATCTCTGTCTCTCTCAAATAAATAAATAAAATATTTAAAAATAATTTTAAAAATTAAAAAAAAAATAAAAATAAACACTATACCAGGGCTCCTGGGTGGCTCAGTTGGTTAAGCCTCTGCCTTCAGTTCAGGTCTTGATTGTAGGGTCCTGGGATCGAGTCCCACATAGGGCTCCCTGCTCAGCACGGACTCTGATTGTCCCTCTGTCCCTGCTCCTCCCCCTCTCTCATAAATAAATCTTAAAAACAAAATAAAACAACAACACAAAAAACACTATGTCGGTGGCGCCTGGGTGGCTCAGTCATTAAGCGTCTGCCTTTGGCTCAGGTCATGATCCCAGGGTCCTGGGATCGAGTCCCGCATCAGGCTCTCTGCTCCACGGGAAGCCTGCTTCTCCCTCTCCCACTCCCCCTGCTTGTGTTCTCTCTCATGCTGTGTCTCTGTCAAATAAATAAACAAAATCTTTAAAAAAAAAAAATAAAACACTATGTCAAATGAACCTAACAGATATATACAGGACATACCATCCAACAGGATCACAATAAATATTCTTCTCAAGCACACATGGAACATTTTCTAGGATAGATCACATTTTAGACCACAAAACAAGAGTCTCAAAAAAAATCAAGAATATAGAAAGCATATCAAGTATCTTTTCCAGGCAAATCATATTAAACTAGAAATCAATAACAGAAGGAAATCTGGAAAATTCACAAGTACACAGACATACACATTTTTAAACAACCAAGAAATAAAAAAAAGACAAAATGGGGAAAAAGTATACCTTGAGACAAATAAAAATAAAAAATTATACCAAATCTTATGGGAAGCAGCAAAGCAGTTATAAAAGGAAAGTTTATAGCCATAAATGTATATACCAAAAAGAAAGATTTCAAATAAACAACCTAATATTACACCTCAAAAAAACTAGAAAAAGAACAAAGTAAACCCAAAATTAGCAAAAGGAAGGAAAAAATAAAAATTAGAGCCATAATAAATGAAATAAAGAATAAAAAAAAAACAACCTAGGAATTGCTTTTTTAAATGGTAAATAAAATTGGCAAGATTTTAACTAGACTAACTCAGAAAAAGAGAGAGGACTCAAAATCAGAAATGAGAGAGGAGACATTATAACAGAAACCACAGAAATACAAAGGATCAAAAAAGACTATTATTAACAGATATATGCCAACAAATCAAAAAGCCTAGAGGAAATGGACAAATTCCTAGGCATATACAACCTATCAAGACTGAATCATAAAGAAATATAAAATCTTTATATATAAAATATGAAATATTAAAAAAAAGGTCAATAATGAGTAAGGAGATTGAATCAGTAATAAAAACCTTCCAACAAATAAAAGTCCAGAATCAGATGGTTTCTACAGTGAATTCTACCAAACATTTAAAGAATGTTTTTAAACTCTTCCCAAAAAGTTGAAGAGGATGGAACACTCCCAAGCTCATTTTACAAGGCCAGCATTATCTTGATACCAAAACCAGATAAGGGCACTACAAGAAAAAACAAAACAGCAATAAAAAGAACTATTGGATAATATCCCTGGTATATAAAAATGCAAAAATTCTCAGCAAAATACTGCAAAACTGAATTCACCAGCACATTAAAATATCATAAATAATGATCAAGTGAGATTCATTCCTGGGATTTAAGGATGGTTGAAAATATGCAAATCAGTAAATATGATACATCATATTAATAAAATGACTGATAAAAATCATATGATCATCTCAATATATGCCGAAAAGGCATTTGACAAAATTCAACATCTTTTCATGATAAAAACACTCAACAAACTGGGTACAGAAGGAATGCACGTCAACGAAATAAAAACCACATATTGCAAGCCCATAGTTAACAACATACTCAATGGAAAAGGTTGAAAGTTTTCCCCTCGAAGATCAGAAACAAGACAAGTGTGTCCACTTTCACCATTCTCATTTGACATAGTACTGGATCTCCTAGCCAGAGAAACCAGGCAAGCAAAACAAATAAAAGGCTTCCAAATAAAAAAAGGAGTAAAATTTTCTGTTTATAGATGACATGAATTTACATAAAAAAAAATCCTAAAGACTCTACTAAAAAAAAATTTAGAATAAGCAAATTTAGTAAAGTTGCAAAATAGAAAATCAATATACAAAGGGCATGAGCTTTTTTCTATATGGAACGCTTCACAAATTTGCACGTCATCCTTGTGCAGTGATCATGCTAATCTCTATATCATTTCAATTTTAGTATATGTGCTGCCAAAGTAAGCACAAGACATGAGTATTTTAACACTCTAACGATGAACTATCTGAAAAAGAAAATCTAATTCACAATAGCATCAAAATCATAAAATACTTAGGAATAAATTTAACTGAGGAGATGAAAGATTTGTACACTATAAACTATGACATTGATAAAGAAATTGAAGGAGACACAAATGAAAGATACTCCATATTTATGAGTGGTAAAAATTAACATTGTTAAAATGTCCATACTACACAAAGCAATCTGTAAATTCAATCCCCAGCAAAATTCCTATGTTATTTTTTACAGAGATAAACAAAAAATCCTAAAATTCATATGAGGCCATAAAAGACCCAAATAAACAAAGCAGTTTTGAGAAAGAATGAAGTAGAGGCATTACACTTCCTGTTTCGAAACTATACTACTAAGACCTCATACTCAAAACAATAAAGTACCAGCATAAATACAGACCAATAAACAAGTGGAACAGAATTGATAGTCCAGAATTAAATCCTTTCATACAGTCACCTAGTATTTGACCTAATTATTTGCCAGCATATGTAATGGGGAAAAAATAATCTGTTCAATAAATGATCTTTAAAACTAGTCACAGGGGCACCTGGGTGGTTCAGTCATTAAGTGTCTGCCTTTGGCTCAGGTCACAATCCCAGGGCCCTGGGATCGAGCCCTGCATCGCGTTCCCTGCTTGGCAGGAAATTGCTTCTCCCTCTCCCACTCCCCTGCTGTGTTCCCTCTCTTGCTGTGTCTCTCTCTCTTTCTAATAAATAAAATCATAAAAAAAAAAAATCTGAATAGTCACATATGACAGTATGAAACTGGACCCCTATCTTACATCAGTCATAAAACTTAACTTGAAATAGATTAAAGACTTAAATGTAACACATGAAACTTTAAAATTCCTAAAGGAAAACATAGGGGAAATCTCCTTGACATTGGTCTTGCCAATAATTTTGTGGATATAAGACCAAAAGCTAAATAAATAAATAAATAAATAAATAAATAAATAAATGGGATTACATCAAACTAAAGTTTCTGCATAGCAAAAAAAAAAAAAAAAAAGAAGATAATGAAAATGCAATCCACAGAATGGGAGAAAATATTTGCAAATCTTACATCTGAAAAGAGGTTAACCAACATATATAAAGAACTCCTACAATTCAATCGCAAAAAAAAAAATCTAATTTAAAAAATAGCAAAAGGACCTGAATAGACATTTTTTTTTTTTTTCAAAGAAGATATATAAATGACCAACAGGTACAGGAAAAGGTGCTCTACATAAACAATCAGGTCAAGGTCATTTTATTTTTTTACCTTTAAAAAACAGCAAGATATTACCCACTGTCTGTTAGATACTATCAAAAAAACTGAAAATAACAAATTTTGGGAAATATTGGGGAAATGGGGAACTCGTGCACTGTGGTAGGAATATAAATTTGTATGGAAAACAGTATGGAGATTATTCAAATTATTAAAAGTAAAATTACCATATGATTCAGTAATCCCACTTCTGGTATATACCTGAAGAAAATGAAGTCACTATCTCGAAGACATATCTGCAATCCTATGTTCATTATAAAATTATTAACTCTAGCCAAGACATGGAAATAACTTCAGTGTCCATCAATGGATGAACAAATAAAATAAGTATGGGATATATATACTATGGAATACTACTCAACCATGAAAAACTAAGAAATCCTGCCATTTGCAACAACATGGATGGAACTTGAGGGCATTATGCTAAGTGAAATAAGTCATACAAAGAAAGATATATTATTGAATGATTTCACTTATATATAGAATCTGAAAAAAGGCAAACTAATAGAAACTGAGAGTAGATTAGTGATTGACAGGGTGTGGGGATAGGGTGGAGTAAGATGGTCAAAGGGTACAAACTTGCAACTATAATATGAATAAGTTCTAGAGATCTGATGTACAGCATGATGATCATAGTTAACAATAGATGCATACCTTGTTTTACTGTGCTTCACTTTATTGCACTTTGCACATAATCACATTTTTACAAATTGAAAGTTTGTGGCAATCTTGCATCAAACAGGTCTGCTGCCACAATTTTTCCAACAGCATTTGCTCATTTTGTGTCTCTGTGTCACATGTTGGTAATTCCTGCAATATTTCAAATTTTTTCATTATTACTGTATTTGTTATGGTGATCTGTGATCAGTAATTATGACTCACTGAAAACTCAGAAAATGGGTATCATTTTTTTAACAATAAAGTACTTTTTTAGTTAAGGTATATACATTTTTTTTTTTTAAGATTTTATTTATTTATTTGACAGAGAGAGAATGAGAGAGAGAGCACATGAGAGGGGGGAGGGTCAGAGGGAGAAGCAGACTCCCCGCTGAGCAGGGAGCCCGATGTGGGACTCGATCCAGGGACTCCAGGATCATGACCTGAGCCGAAGGCAGTCGCTCAACCAACTGAGCCACCCAGGCGCCCAAGGTATATACATTTTTTAAGACGTAATGCTTTTGAACACTATAGTGTAAACATAATTTTTATATGCACTGGAAAACCAAAAAAAAAAAAAAATACTAATTTGACTTAGTTTATTGAGATAATCACTTTATTGAGGTGGTCTGGAACCAAACCCACAATATCTCTGAAGTTTATCTCTATGGTACTATATACAAGAAAGTTGCTAAGAGAGTAGGTCTTAAAATTCCTTATCACACATGTACAAAAAGTGATGGCAACTATATGAGATGGTAGATGTATTAACATTCTTATGTTAGTTATTTTGCAATATAGATGTATAGCAATTTATCATATTGTACAAAATTCACACAATGTTAAAACATTTGCAATGTTATAGGAAATTATTTCTTAAATTTACAAATTATGTCAATTATTTCTCAAAAAAGCTGGAAAAAAGCTTTTTATAGAATTAATCTATTTTTCGGGCACCTGGGTGGCTCAGATGGTTAAGCGTCTGCCTTCGGCTCAGGTCATGATCCCAGGGTCCTGGGATCGAGTCCCACATTGGGCTCCCGGCTCCGCGGGGAGCCTGCTTCTCCCTCTGACCCTCTCCCCTCTCATGCTGTTTCTCTCTCGCTTGCTCCCTAAAAAATAAATAAAATATTAAAAAAAAAAAAGAATTAATCTATTTTTCAAAAAAGGAAGTAAGGAGGTAGAAACTGCAACTAACTCTGAAATAACAGAATATAAAATCCATTTTAGTTATATAACCTGTGACCAAAACTATTACTTAGTTTACAATGAAGCAATACTTAATGAAGCATGGAGGATGGGCTATAAATAAGCCTGAAAGAAGTCAGCTTTAAGGTTTAAATTTAAAATCTTTTGAAATACTAAATTGACCATCCAGTTTTTCAAAGATAAATGTCTTAACTGCATGAATTTATTTCATACAACTCTATCATCTAATTTCATAAGAAAGCACCATACAAATTTGGAACAAGACAGACTTGTTTAAGTTTCTTTATGTTCAACAGTAAAGGATACTTCCCTAAAAATAAATAGAAGAAAAATCAGTGTATTTATTATAGTAATTATTATTCATAATGAGATTCATATTGAGTTATGGAATGCACATTTTTAGAGGGGGTAAAGTAAAATGAAATATATTTTGGTAAATGTGTCTATGAATAGTCAATATAGTGCCTCATAATATAAATGAATATCATCATTTTGAACAATTTAATTACTACTATTAGAATTATTATAAGTATAAAAATAGCTATCATTTTAGCATGGAATATGAAACTCTCATGCTCCATGCTTCATTAAATCCACACAACAACTCTGCATAATAAGTATTATCATCACCATTTCATGGGTGAAAAAACTGAGGCTAACACATTTAGATAACTGGTTTATGATTACATGGCTAGTAAAGATGCATCACACTAATTTAGGCTTTATGATTTCAGAATTGTACTCTTTCCACTGCACATTCTATTACTCTGTAAATACTTGGCTTGCTTTCATTTAATTCTTTAATTTTACTCATGTGGTGATGGCTTAAAGCTTCATTTGAAGGAAGCTTAGAAAATTCATTTAAGCAAAAGCTCCCAAGAATTAAAAATGTCATGCATCTAATGTAGACATGGATATCATTAGTTAATGGGTAACTATATATTTTCTACTCTAGTGAGATGACAGAATATCTTTCTAAGTTTTAGGCTCTGAGTGTTAGAAGGGCTTTGTTAAAATAGAAATATCGGGGGCGCCTGGGTGGCTCAGTCATTAAGCGGCGGCCTTCGGCTCAGGTCATGATCCCAGGGTCCTGGGATCGAGCCCCGCATCGGGCTCCCTGATCCGCAGGAAGCCTGTTTCTCCCTCTCCCTCTCCCCCTGCTTGTGATCCTGCTCTCACTGTGTCTCTCTCTGTCAAATAAATAAATAAATAAAATCTTTAAGAAAAAGAAATATCTATTTTACAATATTGTATTTTACAATACAAGGGTAACCAAAAGTCTAGGTCAGGTCACCTTAAGATAAATATTAGGAAACTGAGGAAACAAATGGAGATTTGAACACTGAAGTATGATATAATAGATGGCTTAAAGTACTTGGCAGACTACAGAAAGCCCTATAAAGTCTCCTTAGCCTAGCTTTACAGCTTCTGGGCTGTATATATATATAGGATATATATATATTGAATCGAAAACTCATTTAACTGGAACTTTTTGAGAAATAGAACATAGCCAGAACCATAGAAGACCTCTTTTTGTTAACAACCTAACCCCTTCTCCCAGTTTGTTAATATTCTTTGCTATTTAATATACCATTGTACAAATATGCCACTATTTATTTGCTGTTGTGAACAGAATGACTAGATCATTTGTATGCATATCCTGGTGCAAAAATTCATTTAATGTATTTCACGCTATATTTCTAGGAATGGACCAAAGATTTATTTATCCTTAAGTTCTCTAAGTATTGTCCAACTTACCTAAAATGTTTTTATTATATATACTCTACCAGCAAAATATGGACACTGTCATTATTTTACATTCTTGCCAGACATGTTTACTGTTGCCCAATATGGTGAATGTGTAACAGTACGTCATCCTAGGTTTTAATTTGTATTCCAGATTCATAATAAAGATGAATAATTTTTATATATGAGGGGCCATTTGGATTATCCTTTCTGTAAAGTACATGCTTAAATCTTTTGATATCTTAACACTGTGTCATATGCATTTTTTTAACTATAGTAGATCCTTCCTTTTTCTGAATGAACTTTTAGCTTTGTAGGTCTTCTCTATTTTATCTTCAAATTTGTTTTTGTTTCAAAATGTTTATATTTATTTTCATAGTTTGCTTTTGTTTTGTCTTATTTATTTATTTATTTGAGGGAGAGAGCAGGGAGGGGTAGAGAGAGGAGGCAAAGAGAATTTTAAGCAGGCTCTAGGCTCCTCATAGAGCCCAAAGTGGGGCTCCATTTCACAACCCTGAGATCATGACTTGAACCAAAATGAAAAATCGGAGGTTTAACCAAGCAAGCCACCCAGGCAACCCTGTTGTGTCTTAAATTAGCTGCCATATCTTTAAAGTTCTAGAGTATCCATTTGGTTCATTTATAAATTTTTTCTCATCCTCATTTTTAGTTTTAGGTTTTTGGGGTTTTTTTTAAGATTTTTTTTTTTTTTTTATTTATTTATCTGAGACAGAGAGAATGAGAGAGACAGAGAGCACATGAGAGGGGGGAGGGTCACAGGGAGAAGCAGACTCCCTGCCGAGCAGGGAGCCCGATGCGGGACTCGATCCCGGGACTCCAGGATCATGACCTGAGCCAAAGGCAGTCGCTTAACCAACTGAGTCACCCAGGCGCCCAGTTTCAGGTTTTTTTGTTCAATTTACTGCCTTCTCATTTCTTTGAGCAGAGTAAGCAAGCCTATTTTACAATCTTTATTGATCATTTTAATATCATAATTCCTTGTGTCTATCAGATCTTGCTAATGCCTTCTTTGTGTGCTTTGTTACATTTTGCTGTGTCTAAGACATTATATTCGAAACTCTTTTTGGGTGGGAATAATTATGAGCTATGATAATGGTATTGTCCTCCTTGTCAGGGTTTTCTCTTGCACCTGAGGCCCTACAGGACAATTATACTCCAAATTCAATGTTTGACTTTCTCGGTTTACACAGAAAGCAAGGTAGGCTATACTGCTTTATTTCTGCTTCTCCTTGTGCTTTGGGGATCTCAACTTAAAGCTGGGTTGTACCAAAGTCCTCAAATTTGATTGCTGCTGGGTTTTGAATTTTGCCTCTTTAGTATCAAGGGTCTATTAAAAGCACAACTCAGTGTGTTTTAGCAGTTTTCAAAGTCTCTCATAGCAAAAATGGCTTCAATGGCTTTCTAGGTTCTCATTATATTCTATCTCTTGGCCCAGTAATTCCTCACTTATTTTTATAAACATTCTGATATTTTTAACATTGGAAGATATTTTGTCTGGATTTTTAGTTGTCCTTAGTAGGAGTTTTTAGATCACCATTACTGGAAGCAGCAACAAACATGAAAATATGTGCGGTATTTTTTCACACCTCTTTGGCTTTGTACCTCCTAAAGCTGAGGCATCCTTCTCCAATTAGTTAGGCAAACTCCTATTTACCCTTTAAAACACAACGCAAGAATTGCTTCATTTAGGACATGTTCAGGGATTACTCTTCCCCACTATTCTTACCAACATTCCCACACACTCTCAGTTACCTGCATTTCGTTTATGATCTTTCATTCCCTATGTATATCAGCATCATCAGAATTTTGTTCTATTGTATTTTTACTAATGTTTTTGGCATATGTATTTGTTTATGTGTTTGTCTTGTGGCATGTGAGTTTCTTGAATTTGGGGACTGTAACTAAGTCCTACTTATCTTTTAGAGCTTAAATTAAATATTAATTCCATAGGTCCCTTTTCTTTCAAACCTGGGTTGGTTATTTCTTCTAATTCTTTGTTAGAACTTACCTTATTACAGAAACTTACAGCATGTATTGTGACTTTAGAGTCTTTACAATCTTTTGACCAGAATAATCACCCATCCCTGAGATCTTCATGCAGCTTCATAGCTGATATTATTCAGAAATCTGTTCAAAACAGACTTTCTCAGAGTGGCCTTTTTGGACCACTCAGTTACAAAACCTCTTCTCGATCCCTGCTCTTTTTTAAAATGTGCCTTTTTTTATATCAAATATGTATCACTATTAAAGAAAAAACAATACTTTTTTTTTTTTTTTTCTTTAGTTAGCTTCCCTATTATCTATCTCTCCCATTAAAATGATTTCTTTGGTCTGGGCTTTTGTTTGTGCTCACCTTAGACCAGGCACTCAATAAATTGTCTCCAAATGATTGAATTGTTTGCCTCCCTTGACTAGATTCTCAACTTCATGAGGACAAGGATTATTTCTTTTCAGACCTTCTTTATCCTCAATGCCTGTTATATCACAGTCACTCATGTGACTAATGAGAAAAATCGTAGAAACAAAGAGTTAAAACTACAGAAAAACCCTTTGGTTCAATAATACAAAACTTTCTAAAATTATTGTTGTTCAGGAATTGAACTTTGGCTGCACTTTTTATTATTTTTTTAAAATGATATCAAATTTAATTTAAATGGAAATACCTGAATGGTAAAGTAATAATAAAAAAAATTTATAAAAGCAACTTGTTCCTTAAAGTAAGAGTTATATAGGGCATCTCTGCTAGAAGCACAATTTTCAAAGGTCAAATATCTAAAGGCTTAGAAGTGGAAGTAAGAGTGTGAATTGTACTTCAATGCTCTTTTCTTTATATTCAGCAAACAGTTTCATTCACACCTTTCCAATTTTTCAACTGTTTTGACAAAGCCTTCAGAGGAGTTACGGCTGATGACAACCATCACAGACTAACAGGAGAAATTTTGTAAAGCATATTTTTCCCAAATTGATAAGGACATGGTGAAACTAAGCTGGATTCAAAGGAAGAATGCACAAGGACATGCTATACATAATAATGACTTATTTTAATGCTATATATAATAATGATGACTCATTCCAAAATGAGGACAGTTGTCAATAATGCCACATTCAGTAATCTATTTTACAATACCATACAATAATGACTTATAATAATGCCTTAGTTTTTCAGATATATCCATTTACTGAAATCACTAACAAATAAAAGCAAACAAACAAACGGGGTTATAGAGGGGAAATATATAATCTAAAAATAGCACATGTTCACAGAGTGCACATATCCCAAGTACAACTATAGGCTCCGAGTAATAGTCAAAACAATAGTAAATGCATGATTCAGACTCTACCAGTCAAATCATAAATGGGACCTTAACTGTAAATCCTTACCTTTGGATCAAGTGGGCATTGGGTGCTACAGATACTTCTTAACATCACACATATTCATGACTGTACTCATAGTCCTCCATTCCTCTGCAACGGTCACCGTGTTAAAATGTGGAGACAGTTGACCCACTTGTGCTGGGAACTTGTAGAGAGAAGAAAATAAAGTAGATGACCTTGCAAAGTGTTTTGTCATTTCTAAAGATGCATGCACCAAATTACATTGAAATCGTAAGGAGTGTTTCAGGGAGAGCTATAGAATGTGGGCTCTTGTGTCATCCAAAGAGATTAGGTCCAACACATACCTAAACTCTCCTCTAGGGCTTTCATAATTGTTTCCTCATTTTCCCCTCCTATGGGACCAGGAGCAACATAATGGTAAAGCAAGAAGATAAACTGAGATGCACATACCCTCTGGCACTCAAAATTATCACAAGTTTGGCTTCCTGCGTCTCCTCATGTTACTTATTGATCTTAATGTCTCTCTGAAATCAGGGTACCAGGAATCTCAATCAGTTGGCATTTTCCTTTCCTAGGCCTGGAATTACCCAACAGCCTGATCATACCCCTAAGACTTTTTAAATATTTCTCTCATAATCTCCTCAGCTCAGTACATTATAATTTAATTCCAAAATGAGGATAGTTGTCAGTAATACCACATTCAGTAATCTATTTTACAACTCCATGTACTTGGAACTATGAAAATATGATAATAACATTCATTCCAATAAGTCACCCTAAATTTATTATCATGAAACAAGACCTCAAGGAAGATCATTCAAAATCATCCATGTATTTGCAATTTATGGACATAAAGCCTCTATCAATGGACTTCCCTGTGCTCAGGGTGGTCAAATTGCTGGTGAAAACCAACCAGATTTATTGCAAGCTTATTCTCATGGCTTCTAGGGAGCCCAAGTGAACTTTTACTGATAACAGGAAGGGATAAAGCAGAAAAGGGATAAACATTGATGTTAAGTATTGGCTAGGCGAAAGTAACAACTCTTGTTATAAAGTGAATATTTTAAAGCAACAGAGCTGCTGGGAATATTGTTTTATAAAATGGTGGTATTTTGTATTAACTTTTTTTAATTCAATTAGTTAACATATAGTGTACCATTAGTTTCAGATGTAGATTTCAGTTATTCACCTGTTGCATATAACACAGAGTGCTCAGTACATCACATGCCCTTCTTCTTTTTATTTATTTATTTATTTATTTATTTATTTATTTATTTATTTATTTGACAGAGAGAGACACAGTGAGAGAGGGGACATAAGCAGGGGGAGTGGGAGAGGGAGAAGCAGGCTTCCCGCGGAGCAGGGAGCTCGATGCGGGACTTGATCCCAGGACCCTGGGACCATGACCTGAGCTGAAGGCAGATGCTTAACGACTGAACCACCCAGGTGCCCCCCCCCACATGCCCTTCTTAATGCCCATCACCCAATTACTCCATCCTCCCACCCGCTTCCCCTCTAGCAGCCCTCAGTTTGTTTCCTATTGTTAAGAGTCTCTTATGATTTAAAATGGTGGTATAATCATTTATTGAGATATCCATCTCCTTTTTTCTTTAATATCAGAATACATTGGGGGATTGGCAACAGGCAACTTAAAACAACATCAAATATTTTCCTTTCTCTTTTCTGGTTATGTTGTAGCCATATAACAAAGTAGCAGTCATAAAAGGTATCATCCTCTTTTAGCTCTGTCTTTCTGCCAGAAATGTGGGCTTAATAGTGAGAACTCCAGCAGCCATTTTTGCAACCATGAATAAAAGGCCACGAAAACCTCTGAGACATTTTACTTGACTTTCTTAAGACTCTGAACCAATGCCAGAAAACACTCTCTGTAGTCTTCTTGTTAAGTGAAAAAATACGGTTAGACCACTGTGGGCAGCCTACCACATGCAGCAAAATGCAAATCTTAATTGAAATATGTCCTCTCAACTGTGCTTGAGCAACTGAGTTCTGAGATTTTCAGGTTTTCAGTCTGAAAGAGGATACCTCTGGTCCTTTGAAAGGGAAGAAAAGGACACTCTATTCTCCATATAAGTTAAGGAAAAGAAATCTGTGCATTTAAGTGCACCATATAAAATTTATCAAGCAATCATCTCCTGACCGCTTCCTATCCAAATTACCTGACAGGCTATCCCTACTCCTCCATTCCAAATTACTGCCTTTTCCAGGATTCTGTATCACATCACAATTTCTCTTCTGCTTATTTCCTTCTTGCAAGCTGAAGTTTTGTTTTTTCTCTATCTAAAAAATCAACAATCATTGCGTAGTTCAATTCCCATTTTCCTCAAATGCATTGGTTCCTCTTATCTATTATTCTTTTCTCTCATACTCCGTGTCTTTGTCTTTATGGGTTTGTACTTTGTTTTCTTTACTGCCATTATATAATCAGATCTAATAGCTTCTTACAGAAAGTTTAAAATTCCTGCATAACCACAAGTGAGCACAAAGTCACTGATTCTTTAGCAAACCTGTAAGATATTTAAGCATATATTCAATTTCTTAACTGAGTCTTAAATGCACCTTGAGTTCTACTCTGTTCCTACATAAACCCAAGTTCTATTTCTTACACTTTGTTAAATGACCAAATTCTTTCAGTTCATTTTCTAACATTTAAATATTAAATCAATTGAAACTTTGTACATTTCTATAAAAAATATTTGAATACAGATTTATTATTATTTTTATAGATTTATAATCAAAATTTCATCTGTTGGAGTTTTTGGAAATTTCAGATACAGTGATTACCCTAAAATGATACTGCCTCAAATACCTCTGATATCAAGCCCAAGCCCCTGACTTTAGCCACACCTGTGGTTGATAGTTCCATGGGAAATTACACTCACTTAACACTGAGAGCATCTCGTGTTCTATCTCTCATCTCATAATTTCTCCAACACAACCTACAAAAGTTTCCTCAGGTTGAACCTAAGCAATGCCCAAAAGTGTAGGAGAGTTAATGTCCTCTGAGGATGGCCCTCAGTGAAAGGGAAATAAGAACCATAAATAAAATTGCCAGTCTTCAGGTCATCATTAGGACAACTTTGAGAAGTCTCTCAGGAGCTTCCAATAAAAGCAAGCCTTCACTGTCTAGCCACAGCAATTATATCAACAATGTACATTTATGACAAATTTGCTTCTTCTCCATCTCACTCTCCCATTCTCCCACTTTTTTTATAAAGATTTTATTTATTTATTAGACAGAGAGAGACACAGCGAGAGAGGGGACACAAGCAGGGGGAGTGGGAGAGGGAGAAGCAGGCTCCCCGCTGAGCAGGGAGCCCAATACAGGGCTTGATCCCAGGACCCTGGGATCATGACCTGAGCCAAAGGCAGATAGCTTAACGACTGAGCCACCCAGGAGCCCCTCTCCCACTTTTTCTACCTTGGATAATCTCCCAAATAAACTAACCCCACTCAAATCCTTGTCTTACTCTTTGTTGTCAGGAGAAATGGAGCCAAAAGATGTAGATTAATATCAAGCTCTGAATGGGCTCTTAGAGCTATTTCTGTCCAGATTTTCACAAAATAAGGGACCTTTTAATTATCAGAAGGCTATGAATAAGCTCCAAATGGAGAGGGCAAAAGCAAAAAGTAGAAATTTTTATGTTTGATTTTTATCATGATTAATTTAATTTATTGATTATCTTAAAAAATGTTAAGATTATAAAAGTGTGGATCTGTGTAAGACAATGTCACAATGTAAGAAATGAGTTGTATAGTACTTTTGAGAATATTAAACCAAGTTTTCAGGTGCCATCTAATTTCTTGTTTAATCCAAACTTTGGTGTGTATTATCCTAAGGAATAGTATTTTAGAGGTTGGACAGACCAACAGAAAAATGATCCAAATTAATGAGTTTATATATCTTTTGTTGTGAAAATCAAAGTGTGATTGCTGGTTTAATATGGTAAAACTAATAATGCTTATGGACTCTATAATAAATTTTCAAATTGTATGGAGAGAATCCAAAAAACATATAATTAATTGATTTGCAAATCCTCAAAGAGCTAAAAGATCAGGTAGTGGCATGTACTGAATCAACAGCACCATAATACAGCATTTTATATGTGTGGCTAATGGATATTTTCATGAATGTTTTCTAGCTAGTCAGCCAGTACAGAGAGATATTAGGTAGGATAATTACTCACAGTTGTGTTTAATAAAATGAGAGAAAATTGTCAAATGACACTAACAATAATAATAATCCTATAGCAGGGTAAATAATTCAATGATAATTACAAGTATTAATCTAGCTTTCTTCCCTGATTATGAATCTTCTCTGCTTTATCATAATGGGAGTAGCAGATTGTCTACAATGAATTGTGAAAACCCAGCAGTGACTTTGGCAGTGAAGTCCTCCCATCAATTTTGATAGGTAAAAATGATTCTGGTTGGTCTTGAGTAAATGTGTCATTTTTTTTTTTTTCCTGTGTGTGTCATAAAAGAAAGAAGCAATAGTAAATTCTTGCTGTTATTCCACGGAGCCAATAAAATCATACTGCTAACAAGGGGCAGTTGACACCATAAGTGTAGTTAACTATCTTGAAACACTAGACCTGGAAATAAAATTCCAATATTTCACATAACCTTGCTTTTTGATAGAAAAAAACAATTATACTGCTTACATTTAGGACCCTGCTGTTTTGTTGCTATTTTGAACATGACTATTGTAAATGTGTGTGTGTGTGTGTGCATATATATATATATATATATATATATATATACTTTTTTTTTTTTTCCTGTGCAACAAATTCATTTAGACATAAATTTGGATTGCAAATCATCTTCTTTTTGGGGGGTGGTGGTGGTGTTGGTGGCTAGTTTTACAAATTAAAAGAACTAAAAGAAAAGAAGAAAATGTTTTGTATTACAACATATTTACATTTGACCAAAACATTTATTTACTATAATACTGACTAATGTGTAGTACTGTACTTTGTGTATTCTTATATATTATTTTTTTAATTTTTTAATTTTATTTTATTATGTTATGTTAATCACCATACATTACATCATTAGTTTTTGATGTAGTGTTCCATGATTCACTGTTTGTGTATAACACCCAGTGCTCCATTCAGTACATGCCCTCTTTAGTACCCATCAGGAGGCTAACCCATCCCCCCACCCCCCTCCCCTCTAGAGCCCTCAGTTTGTTTCTCAGATTCCATAGTCTCTCATGGTTCATCTCCCCCTCCAATTTCCCCCCTTCAATTTTCCCTTCCTACTATCTTCTGTTTTTTAACATATAATGTATTATTTGTTTCAGAGGTACAGGTCTGTGATTCAACAGTCTTACACAATTCACAGTGCTCACCATAACACATACCCTCCTCAATGTCTATCCCCCAGCCACCCCTGCCCTCCCACCCTCCACCACTCCAGCCACACTCAGTTTGTTTCCTGATATTAAGAATTCCTCATATCAGTGAGATCATATGATACTTGTCTTTCTCTGATTGACTTGTTTCGCTTAGCATAATACCCTCTGGTTCCATCCACGTCATTGCAAATGGCAAGATTTCATTCCTTTTGATGGCTGCATAATATTCTAACCAAGTCAAAATCAAAAAGGCTATTAATGAGGTGTAATAAAAAATGGAGGCTCTAAAAAAAAAAAAAAATGGAGGCTCTAACTGCTAGGATAAATGAGGCAGAAGAGAGAGTTAGTGATATAGAAGACCAAATGATGGAAAATAAAGACGGTGAGAAAAAGAGAGATAAACAACTACTGGATCACAAGGGCAGAATTCAAGAGATAAGTGATACCATAAGACAAAACAATATTAGAATAATCAGGATCCCAGAAGAAAGAGAGAGAAGGGCTATTTATTTTTTAAAATTACGTTCTAAACCTATTTTCAGTTCAGATCCCTCAATAAAAACTGCTGCTCCTTCATTAAAAAAAAAAAAAAAAGATGATCTAGAAAGATGCTTCAAGAGTTAAAAAGCCGCTTCCGTTATTTGTCAAGATTAAATATGGAAAGTGCTCTATAAAGTAAAAGAAAAATATATGCTATATTAACACTAATCACACTAAAACTTTGGTTGTTATATCAAGATAATGAAAAGTGGATTTTAGAGCAAATTTCATTATCAGACATAAAGAAGATCAATTCAAAATTATAAAAGAGTAAAAGAGTCAATTCATCAGGAGAGTATAATAATTCTTGACTTTTATAGACCTAATAACAGATTTGGGGATATATGGAAAAAAAAAAAATACCTTAGAAGATAAGTGGAAAAAAATGTCAATTATGTCAGAAAATTTCAACACCTTTATTTTAATATTATATAGACAAATGGTCATCAAATTAGTAAGATATATAAGACTTGAACAAAATTATCAACTAACTAGAAATGATTGATATTATAGAACACTCCCAATAACCACAGACTACATATATATTAATCCATTACTTTGGGAAGGTCAACATTGATAGTGTTCTAGTCATACCTCCCTGTATCAGGATTGAGAGAAGTAGCATATTTCTTGAAAAACACAGCTACTGAAGCTCCATCAAGAAGCCATAAGGTTAGAGAAGGGATTTGCAAATCATACATCTAATAATGGACATCTACTCAGATTATTAAAAAATAAATAAAAATAAAAAAACCTTACTAATAACTAAACAGAGTATCCATTTTTTTATGTGAAGAAAATAATTAAAGAGACATCTCACCAAAGGTATATGGATGGCTTATAAGCACATGAAAAATTCCTCAACATTTATACATTAAAGAAATACAAATTAAAATCATAACAAGATATGCTTACATATCTATTAGAATACCTGAAATTATAAAAGCTAATTATACCTCATCTGAGCTAGGTTGTGAAGCAATGGGAAATCTAAACTGTTGATGGCCTATATCATGATACAACCACTTTGGAAAATAGTTTGAAACTTTTTAAAATGTAAAGCATTTTACAGAGTCTATGAATAGCCATTTTACTCCTAGGCATTTACTCAAGAGAAACAAACCCTATGTTCATACAAGAACTTGTATATGAATTTCATAGCAGCTTTACTGTTAACAATTGGAAACAATGCAAATGTCCATCAACAGAGCAAAGACAAATTATGATATATCCATACAAGAGAATACTACTCAGCATAAAAATGAACTATTGATATTTACAGTTTGGAGATTCTCAAAGTAATTATGCTGAGAAAAGAAAAGCCAGGCAATAAATAGTATATACTGTGTGATTCCATTACTATAAAAATCTAGAAAACACAAACAATGTACAGTCACAGAAAGCCACCAAATATATGAGTCTGATTTTGGTGCTTTCTTTTGTGCTCCCAGAACTTCTTATACTTGGATCTCCTAGCATTTGTTACACCATGTGGAAATATGAACTCTTTTTCTTATTCTATCTTACTAGAATAAGTATCCTTGAAGTTTTATGGACATTTGAACTCTCAGTTATTAGCAGAAATTCACACAGTAAGTTTTCAAATATAAAAGCCAGAGTTTTACAATGACATCTAAGCTTTTACATGATCTAGCCACTCATTTAACCTCTGTAACCTCTTTCCCTGCTACTCTTCAGTCACTCACAGTGGTCTCCTTGCTATTCCTCAGATATAACAAGCATGATCCAACCTTATGGCCTTTAAGATAGCCAATTCCTTTGTCTGGAGTGACCTTATTGCTGATAGTTCTGGGCAAATCCGTCACCTTTTCATACCTTTGCTCAATTGTCATCTTCATTGTAACTACCCTGATCTTCCTATTAAAATTTTTAACACCCCATCCCTGCCTCGCATCTTGATTTGTCTCACCCTGATCTAATTTTTTCCCCATTTTGAATACACTACAATTTTTTTTTATTAAGTTTTGTAGCTTTTGTTTGTCTCCCCCATTAAAATAAAAGTTCTACAAAGCCAAGTGTTTCATTTACCAGTGTAGCCTAAAGTAATATCTGCCATATAATAAGTTCAATAGACATTTGGTAAATTTTGGAATAAATTAATGTTGAAAGAATACTGAATTTCATAAATCATTTTGACAAAAATTTTTCTCCAAAAAATAAACTATGTAAAACATACCTTAAATTTACTTTCAAAATATTTTATCACATATAATGGACAATATACATGAGGCTTAAAGAAGAAATCATATAAGCAACCAATTCATACCTATTTAAAAACTGCATAATACCACAGTCCTAGATCTTCTCTGAACACTCTAAAATAACCTCTCAAAGGAAATACATTTTTAAAAATAACAGATATTTTTGGTAAATAATTTAATAAAAGTTTCATTCATCTATGTAGACCATAATGTTTTTAATAAGCATGAAATTATAACTCTGAAGTGTACTAAAATGAAACCTGCTAAGGGTGAGAGAATGAAAATAAACATCATTTTTCCAAATAAGAGGAATTTATTACCTTTGAATCAAAGCATATGGATTTGTTCATATTGGCAATAAAGGAATATGGAACCACAAACCATAGAAAGTCATATTTTAGATTTTTAAAGGACTTCAAAGTGAAAGGTATACATCTTTTAAATGCTACATAATGCTACACAATGACAAGATGACAGGTTGTGACAAATAGTATTTTAAAAGCTCTACTCATAAAGGAATGGAAGGTGTCATTTCCCTATAATTTTGTATATGTCATTAATTTACTATATCTGGATACAACATATTACCAAACAGATGTTCATCAAAGACTGAATCATTTTTAATGGAACATAATAATTTGAACCTACATCTATTAATCATTTTTTGATTTAACATTTATAATCTAGCTAAAAATTAAAAAAAAAAAACAGGATAAAAAGTGGTGTTTGGAAAAGTAGAGTTCATTCAAAATTGCATTTAAATGAAAGTATTTGCTGATATTTAAAAAACGTTCAATGTAATTTCATACATATCTGACCCATTCACATAATATAAAATATTTGGAAAAAAATAAGAGAAAATACGACATATCTTTTTGTATTAATAAAGGTATTAATAAAGAGCAACCATTTGTATTATTTCTATTGTGATATGTCAGTTAATAGACATGGATAACTGGTATAACAATACGGTTTTTTTTGGCATTATAGTTTTCGCCAAAATATGGAACTGGCTAGAACTGGATGCCACCTCCAAAGTCAGTTCTGGAGAAACCATGAAAGTGCAACATAGAACTACTTCAGATATTAACAAAAAACAAAGAAATCATGATAAATTCCTGAACAGACACAAAGTTGTTCTTGACTGATATGTTTCAAGTTCTCTTCCTGGTTTTGGGACAGTTTTTAACAGACCCTTCACTGCAGAAATCAGCTGGAATGTAAAGAGGCTATCAGAACTGTGCAAAAGCCTTGAAGAGGTAAAGACTTGAAAATTCTTTAGAGAGACTAGCTCCCTAAGGCATTATTCCTCCATACTTTTTCCTCTAAACACTTAGGGCTGATGGATGATAAATTATGAAAACTGCTTCTCCAAATGATGCTTCTTCATAAGGATTTAAGGATTTAAAATTGAAAGAATTTAAAATTGAAACACAATCATAGGATTTGCCTTATAGAGTAGCATCAAGTGAAGGTGGTCATTATTAATTCCGAAGTATTTGTGATTCTGAATTCTTGGCTTCATTAGTAAATTTATTGTTAAATTCTCCAGTTCTTCCATGGAGTGGTGATTGGCCTTCAGTCTTTCATTGGTGCACATCATTAGGTCAAGTGAGATGTGTGTGCCTGAAAATATACACAGTCTTCTTTGTATTTCATTGGGGGTACATTGCTGAGTTTTGTTCAATGGGATTTGGACAGATGTTTTAATAGCCACTTCCAGAGTTGGCCCTGGAGAATATCTTCCATTTTTTCTCTTCCTGATTCTCTGAAAAACCCTGACTAATTCACCATATCACAGTGATATCAGAAGTCAAGTTTTTCCAAATACTATAGCTACAAGATAGAAGGGAGCTGCTCAGTATGTAATATTTTGAGTGAATGAGAAAGAAAACATAATTAAGCTACCAGGTTTTATGGCTTTTTGTTGTTGCTTAGAAAATCCTAGCATATTCTGACTTTACAGAGGCCTGATGATCCTAAGAGAAGTTGAACTCATGGGCCAAAATAACTATGCACATGAAAAGTACAATCACTTACCTAAAAAAGATGATATGGTGGACTCTATATGCCAATTGAAGTGTTACTGGAAGAGACAGAAAAATAGCTTATAAGTAATATGATAAAATAAGGATATACATACAGGGAGAAAAGAAAGATACTATGCTGTGAATATAAATTAAGTGAAAATTGTTGAAATAAAGGATGCAATAAATGGAGAGTAAGATGAATATAGCTGTAAAATGAATAAATGAGTTAAAAAAAAAAAAAAACAGATTAATGACCTCTGCCAAAATGCAGCAGAAGAGGAAAAACAAAATAAAGAAGAAAATATCTAAATAAGTCCAGACATAAATTTTGGATAATTAAAAAAAGATGAAAGATAACAGACTGAAAGAACGTCAAACATGAGAGATCAGAAAAAACACTCGTATATATTATGGTGAGTTTTAAGAATATCAAAGACAGAAGAGCATAAATGATGTGCAGGAGAAAGAACAGATCACCTAAAGTGTACAAGAATAATACTGACAGCAGAATTCTCAATAGTAAGAGCATATAAAAAAGACAGCTGTGTGTGTGCTTTTTTATGTATAGATGGAAAAGATATTTGAAACTAGATATTATACATCAAGCCAAACTATTGATTAAATTTGAGAGTGCAATAAAAATCCAATGAAGCATGTTAGGTCTTGGAACATTTATCATACAGAGCAACACATTTAAGAAAACTTTTTGGAGGACAACTCAATTTAAATAGAGAAAACAGAATTATGTCTTCAAAGGCATATTTTGGAGGAAGGATTGAATATAATAAGCACTGCAAATATTTCTTTAATCCTTATGTTCTGAATTTCCTAAATTTAAGGAGTATTTGTTCAAATCTTTATCTTTAAATAAATCCTAAGTGGCTTTTTCTTGGATTCTGGAAAATCAGGCCATTTTGATGTTAATCTTTTTGTCACTAATGGAAATTTTGATAGCACTTAACTGTGGAATGCCTAACCTATTGGTACAGCCATTGTAATTTGTCAACACATGGGTTTTGTGTGTATATGTGTGTTTGTGTTTATTTTTATTTTTGATGCTTTTACATCAAAAATGTGCTTTTTAAGTAGATGTAATTTTGATAAATTATGATTTGTCAAAATTTATCTGAGGTTATATATAATATACAAAAGCAGTGTATCTCTGTTTTTTTTTTTAAAGAATAGGTCTTTAAAAATTGTCCAAAGAAATACATTATATTTATTATTTAATTTGATTATATACAGTAAATATGGTCATGTGAAACCATATCAAATTCTACTATTAGTTCACATTAATAACTATCATAAGAGGAAAAAGGGATATTTTTTCAGAATGAAAATAATTGTATTTTTCAGAATAAAATATAGTTTTATTCACCGAACAGAGGGAACAAATGTCAAAGTTTAACACAGTTTGCAGAATGTGTTTTAACACAAATTGAAATTTAAATCTGACCAAATTTCACAGTTTTAAGTAAGATGATAGCATTTTATATCCTTGAAAAGTGGTAAGTGACCCAAAACATTGCTTAGAAAAACAAATTTGAGGGGCGCCTGGGTGGCTCAGTCATTAAGCATCTGCCTTCAGCTCAGGTCATGATCCCAGGGTCCTGGGATCGAGCCCCGCATCGGGCTCCCTGCTCGGTGGGAAGCCTGCTTCTCCCTCTCCCACTCCCCCTGCTTGTGTTCCTGCTCTCGCTCTTTCTCTCTGTCAAATAAATAAATAAAATCTTAAAAAACAACAACAAAAAGAAAAACAAATTTGACATTACACCCATCTGAGACGGGTTTGCAAATACCCCTTGGTTAAGTTATGGTACAACTTGTTACAGTGTATCATCAAACAGAATATTTTTTTCTCTGTCCTCACAACATTTTGGTCTTGCCATTATATTTTATTTTAGTCATTCTGATAAGTGTGTAGTGATATCTCATTGTAGTTTTCATTGCATTTCCCTGATGGCTAATTACGTCAAAATATATTATTTTGATGTGTAGTGTTCTGAGCTTCTTCAGTTCAAGACGATGAAGCCACTTAGAAAAAAATATAGCTGCGAAGACACTCATAGACCAGCTCTTATTTAGAAATAAGAACATTACTACCTATTCTAACAAAGAATCGATTTGTTATGCAGTAGGGACTTTATAAATTACTTGACACAACTTGTATAGTAAGGGGAAATGGGACAGGCTGCTTCCAACAGATATATACAATGTCATTTTCATTTTAATTTTCAGTATAATTTTTCCAAGGTATACACAGAATATATGTTTAATGTGAATATACTTAATGTAAATTGTGAACGTTTTAAACAATCCAAATATAAATATACGTATATAACTATGGAAATTAATCAATTTTAAGTTTGTAATGACCAATATTAACATGAGTTTATTTTAAATTAGTTAGCTTTCTCTGCATTGCTAGGCAGAATAATCGAGCATTGATAAGAAAAAAATAATCTCTGTAAAATTACCCTGGGTGCATTACATCAAGTTACCCACGTAAGAAGTGTTCAGTCACCAAAGTCTGCAATTTGGATTGAATGGCATGTGATTTTTAAAAACTGGGACTCATTGTCAAAAATGTTTTTCTTCATTGTGTCTTAATAAATTACTATGTTCATCCTAACTGGGTGCAAAGTAAACACATGACATTTCATCTCAACTGTAGCACTTTTAACTGGCAGCTCTGAATGTACATTATGGCAGTGTAACAGAAAGTGAAGATCAGGGGCGCCTGGGTGGCTCAGTCGTTAAGCGTCTGCCTTGGGCTCAGGTCATGATCCCAGGGTCCTGGGATCGAGCCCCGCATCAGGCTCCCTGCTCGGCTGGAAGCCTGCTTCTCCCTCTCCCACTCCCCCTGCTTGTGTTCCCTCTCTAGCTGTCTCTCTCTCTGTCAAATAAATAAATAAAATCTTAAAAAAAAAAAAAGTGAAGATCAATGAAGGTTCATGAAATATTTGTTATACTTCACAAGGAGATAGGGAGTTTGTGCAAAAAGGCAAATCACTCTGTGACTAAATACACTGTTTATTTCAGCTAACCAAAAAAAAAAAAAAAAGCCAAGACTCTCTCAAAGAAGGAAGTGATGATTTACGTTTTCTTTCAAGCTCCTTATCTAATCCTGGAGTAGTAGCACATAGTTCAAAGAGCAACTACTTTGAGTAGCACTAATTTACATGTTTCCTAACAATGCTTAATGCAGTGAAATTCTGTCCAACTATGTTAATTTGATGTAGTAAAAGACAAACATAGAAGAAGATCATTCTTAATTTATACAGATTTCCAAACTGCACTTTCTGAATAAGGCCCAGTGAAGTGTTTTCAAAAACAAACAATGCCCGAAGCACTATTAGGTCAGCCTTTGGCAAAAAGTGACACAGAGCCCTCCTTACTGTCTCCCGCAAAGTATATTGTAGGCCCTGAATCTACTCCCCTGGGCTGTGCTATCACATTCCTTAAGTTAGAAAGTTTTAAAACCTGTCTGTGTGGGTGCATTTCCTTTACAACTTGACAGGGATTTTGTTGTTTGTACATTTTAATACTTGATTTTTAGGGTGTAATAACTGTGTTTTAAAATTCACGATGGTTTTGAATACTGTTGGATAATTATGCTAAAATGGTATATCCATTCCTCCTAGGAAACAGAAATTATAGAATGGTAGTGCTTCCCAGGTCTGACATCTTTGAATAGTTGAGGTTCCAGTATAAATGCAATAGGAAAAGTGACATTCAAGTCTATGATATTTTCTATAAATAAATTAGAATGCACTGGAGGCCTGATATAAAGTGGGATGATGAGACTTCAGTAAAATCTTGTTTTCAATTCAAAATACATTTTAAATGCAAATATACACCTCTAAGTTCAGAGATAATCAACATTTTCCAACACAATTAATAAGCTCTATTTCTTGAAATTTCAGGAACATTGATATTCTCACCTACTGGATGAACAATGGCTAAAATTTTTGATCATGGATTCTTTCTAAAATATTGTTTTCCCAAAGAAAATTAATGTTATGAATTTTCATGGATTGTTCTTGATCATGAAGGAAATAACAACCACTATAAAAAGAGTGGGAAAAACATGACATCAGTAAGGGCATGCAGAAAGTGGGAAATGCTAATAAAAATAACCCATATTTTTCAAGTTAACAAAATATAACAGGACTAAAAACATTTCATAACAATATTTTCTAACCCCATTCTGGTAATTCTTTTCTACATCCAAATTTAAAAGTTGAGGCATGTGATAGATATTACACAAAAACAATCCCAAGGAATTATTTTTTTAAAAACTCCTAACAAAGGACAAATCCAAAGGAATTTCTTCTTTTCTAATTTAATTAACACATGATGAATTGACTTAGCTATTTCATCACAGTGTATCAGGCACTAATAATATTTTTCAATAGTCATATCTGATGCAATAGTTACCATCTTTCAGACATACTGATCATGAGCAAGCAAATAAACTGTAGTTTAAGCATCTACCTGAATGAATATAGGACTATATCAGACAATCTTTTGGTCACAATATAGCAATGAATAGAAATCATACAGGATCTGTGATGGACATACAGATGAGGCAGAAGTGGTTGGGTGTTAATATATGCAGAATCTTTACTAATTACATTGCAAACATAATATGGCAAAACAGAATACAATTTTAGAAATACAAAGGTCACAGTCATTAATTATTTTATCTTTATATGTGTAGATTGGGAGTTTAATAAACAGTCAACCACTATTCAACTTCTTATATTTTGAAAATTTTAGCAAAAGTAACAAGCCTAGCAACTAGAAAATTGTATTTTCCTATAAAATACAGCTTTGCCAGCACGGTAGAGGAAGACCAAGACAAAATAAGGAAGAAAAGTTTAACATTTCACAAGAGTTTTACTTTTATTTTCTACTTTGTTTTATTTAATGAAAATGTCATGGCCATAACCTAAAAGCAGCATTAAACCAACATGAGAAATTATTTTTTCATAAGTTATAATAAATTAGTTTGGTGATTAATTCAAAATTTGTATTACTAGCCTTAGTGTTCTCACAGTAAGTCCCACTTCATAAACAAATGAGTCAGGAGTCATAGACTAATGATTCTAAACGTTATTTAGAGAGAACATTCTGTTCTTAATATATTTCAAATATTCTACACAAGGCAAAGTGGATCCAAGTAATCTTTAGGTAAAATAAGATTCGAGAGAAGTATATATTTCCTACAGTATTTATGAAGTACCATCTCTATGTAAGGCATCATCCTGGACTTTGTGGAAGACAAAGGAGGAGTAAGACATGGCCATTCAAGAAACATAAACAACAAAGTTTAAGAGATGAATCAGCATGTCCTCTCTAAGAAAAAACATTGTGCCAACTGACTTTACTGAAACTTTAAACTTATTGTTTTCATTTTCAATCATACTATCCTACTACATGCAGGTGCTATAACAGACATGCTATATAGACTGAGTGGTTTGTAAAAAACAGAAATTTATTGCTCACAGTTCTGGAGCTGAGAAGTCCAAGATCAAGTGATGGGCAGATCCAGTGAAAGCCCACTTCCTCATAGATGGCTGTCTCCTCACTGTAACCTCACATGGGGAAAGAAGAAAGAGAACCCTTTGGGGTCTCTTTTAAAAGGATTCTAATCCCACTCGTGACCTCATCACCTCCCAAAGACCCTTATGTTTTAATACCATCACTTCCAGAGTTAGATTCCATAATATGAATTTGGGGAGACACATTCACACCATAGCATATATAAACAGAACAAGACACAAAAGCAACAACAACCAAAATTCCTTTAACTTCCTATTATTTTCAACTATATAAAGATTTCAATTTAATTTGCTTCTATATAATCTTAAATAATTCATTTGAGTGATTCATTTATATCCAATGCATCTGAGCCCAGTTAAATTTGCTTACCCAATATATCCAGCAACATATTTCTTCAGAATGTACCATTTCCCTCCCCGACAAGACTTATCACAATTAGTAGATAGATGATAGATGATAGATAGATAGGTAGATGTATACATATACACACTTGTATGTACACATATGCATATTTTTTCCTGTTAATGATACCCATGCAAATAAAATTTAAGCTCAAGGAAACCTGTCTCGTTTGTTACTTAATATCCAGTTTTTACTCAACACCCAAAAAACAAAAAATCCAATTAAAACATGGGCAGAAGACATGAAAAGAGATTTCTCCAAAGAAGACATACAGATGTCTAACAGACACATGAAAAGATGCTCATCATCACTTATCATCAGGGAATTGCAAAGCAAAACTACAATGAGATACCACCTCACACCTGTCAGAATGGCTAAAATCAACAACACAGGAAACAACAGGTGTTGGAGAGGTTGTGGAGAAAAACGAACACTTGTGAACTTTGGTGGTAATGCACTCTGATATAGCCACACTGGCAAACAGTATGGAGTTTCCACAAAAAGTTAAAAATAGAAGTACCTTATGACACAGCAATCCCATTACTGGGTATTTACCCAACGAATATAAGAACACTAATTCAAAGGGATACCTGCACCCCTATGTTTATAATAGCATTATTTACAATAGCCCACATATGGAAGCAGCCCAACTGTCCATCAATTGATGAATGAATAAAGAAGAAGTGGTATATATATATATGATGGAATATTATTCAGCCATAAAAGAGACTGAAATCTTGCCATTTGCAATGACATGGATGGAACTAGATGGTATAATGTTAAGTGAAATAAGTCAGTCAGAGAAAGACAGATACCATATGACTTCACTCATGTGTGGAATATAAGAAGGGAAACAAACAAGCAGAGGGGAAAATATAAGACAGAGAAAGAGAGACAAAACGAGAAACAGACATTTCATTATGGAGAACAAACTGATGGTTACCAGAGGGGAGTTGAGAGGAGTGATGGATTAAATAGACGATGGGGATTAAGGAGGGCATTTGTCACGATGAGCACTGGGTGTTTTATGGAAGTGTTGAATCACTATATTGTACACATGAAACTAATATAACAGTGAATGATAACTAACTGGATTTCAAATGAAAACTTTTAAAAAATATCCAGTTTTTAGCCCAGATTCTGGCTCATAAAAGGGATTCAGTCAGGAAGTTTGGGATTAATTAATGAACAAATAAATGAGTGAATCGATAGATACTGGATAAAATTTTCATCCTTTCTGGCATGATCTTATACCTTTTGTCTAGAATTGTCTTTATCCCTTTAGACACTCCCTAATTTATTTTGAGTCATTAACCAAAGTTTCCTGAATGATAAGAACCTTAGCCTCCAACCAATATGAGCAACAGTGTGAGATAGGAAATGGAGTCCAGGAGGGGGGAGAAAAAAAAATAGATGAAACTACTTTTGTTTACTAGTGAATACACAGTCCTTCCACAGAAGCTCTCTATCATCAGAGTTCCAGCTTTACTTGTGTTTGTCATATGTTCAGAGGTAGGTAACACTATCAAAAACTGTGAAGCATTTGAGATTTTTTTCCCTTACGTGAAAGCTGACACATGAGTCTGCCACGGTTTCAGGGGTGCTAATAGAAGACACAGGTTCCTGGATCAGAAATAAGATAGTTTATTATTCACAGTGATAGCAATAGCCAGAATATTAACAGTATTTTTGTGTGTGTGTGTGGGGGGGGGTTATATATCAGTTCTGGGCCTCAATTCCCACATGAAGATGCAAGAGAGGCAGATAATATTTGCAAATACAACAGGTTACATTAAAAAAAAAGGAGGCATGCTTGCACTTTGCACCGTAGGAAGATACTATGTCTTCCAAGTCTGTTCGATATACAACCATCCTTCAAAGGTTGTTTAAAGTCTAAAACAAATAATAAGTACAGAAATATAAGAGACCAATTGAAAAGTGTCTCCCGACAAACACACTTTGAGACTCCTCATTTGACAAAAACATTGTAGGGTATCACATGGATCAGGTGCGTTGAATACTGGCTGGTTAAGGATTATAAGGGACCAAATATTTTTAAGTAGTTCTGGGATCCGGTAAAGTTCAGTTAGGTTTTATAAGATTGAGGAAAGAAGCCATCAAAACCTGAGCCCGATTATCCAAGATGTATGATTCTGATTCTAGTCTCTGTGGGGTTATCCCCTGAAGGGTAAGTCTCTAATTGAGTTGGAGTAGTCTACTAAATAGCATACCCCCATTTATTGTAGGAGAGGAACAATATGCAAGAGGCAAAATGCCACATCAAAGCCACCTGGTCTTCAGTGGAATATAGAATTAGTTCCTTTGGGATGAATTTGTTCCACGTTTGACTTCCCACTTGAGGGAAAATAAGAGTGCCTCCTAAGAGATTTTAAATAGGAAATGTGGCAAAGGGAAGCTTACATAAGATTATAAAATGGGAAATTTTGTTTAGACAAGCGATAATTTCAAAATGCTCTTGCAAACATTACAGACTTCACATAATTATAATTTTATTTTGATATTATATGATGACTTCAAATATAGTAAAGATAAAGAATTTACCTCTCACTGTAGGGAGTTCAGTGGTAGTTTAATGGTGACAATACTTCAATTTAGAAGAGATGGCCTACCAATTACAAATAAATTTGGAAATGGAGTGAACATGACAACACTTGAACAGCGAGACAAAAAAGTAGGTCCAAGCTGTTTACTATGGTCAAAAGGGGTTTTTTTTGGACCTGGTAAAGAAACAGTCATCATTTAGAAGAAGAAACTGGGGCTACTGGTATTTTACAACTAATTTTCAAAATAGGGACAGAGAGGATAATCTAGGGTGTAGCCAAAATCTTATACAAGGCACCAGGAGAATGATCCTTTCCCAGATAATGGGCTTTTCTATTTGGCGCTGTTAAGGGAAAGAACAGATTAGGCACTGTGGGCCTAACTAAAAGGTTCATACACTGACTTAAAGGTGATCAAAACTTTTCAAAATAATGGGTATTATTTGTCTATTTTAGTTGAAAAAAAATCACTAATGAACTCCCTCTTAAAAGGAGGTAAACAACAACAAAAAACTGGGTAACACATACTAAAATAATAGCAAAGATGGAGCGTTAGGTATTGTTAAAGCATGGATGCAGAGGATAGAAGTTATGGTACAGAAAGAGGGAAGGGCAGCGAGACAGAGTAGAATAAAGGAGCTCAGGTAGCAAGTTCAGGAGAAATTAGTCATTATCCAGAGATTGTGAGGCATGTGGGGTTGGCAGGGAGAGCATGAGAAATCCTGAAAGCAGAGAGAGAAAACAGACCAGACAGGAGAGTTTTACAAAATTTTAACCTCTAATGTAAGAGAATCCAAAGCAGAATAGGAAAAGAAATAAAGGTCTTTATAAGACTCAATACTGATATGGATCTCACTGGAACACCAGCCACTCCCCCCCCCCACATACAATATGATAATAATAATGTAATGAGGAAAATTGCCTGCCAAATAATTTTTTTCTTCTTTTTATTTTTATTTTTTAATATTTTTTAAGTTTTTATTTAAATTCCAGTTAGTTAAAATACAGTGTAATATTAGTTTCAGGTGTACAATATAGTGATTCAACACTTCCATACAATGGCTTAAATCACCAAATAAAAAAATATTTTTTAAAGATTTTATTTTTAAGTAACCTCTACACCCAACGTGGGGCTTGAACTTACAACCCAAGATCAAGAGGCACATGTTCTACGACTTAGCCAACAAATAAAACTTTTATAAAATTGTTGAGTTTGGGGGTGCCTGGGTGGCTCAGTCAGTTAAGTGTCTGCCTTCGGCTCAGGTCATGATTTCGGGGTTCTGGGATTGAGCCCCACATTGGGCTTTCTGCTCAGCGGGCAGTCTGCTTCTCCCTCTGCTCCGCCCACTTGCTCATGCTCTCTCTCTCTCTCTCTTTCTCTCTCTGGTTCTTCCTCTCAAATAAATAAATAAAATCTTTAAAAAAAATTGTTGAGTTTGTTTAATTAGTTTTAAGAGACAGTAGACAGAGCTGAAGATAAAGCATGATGTCATGGCAGGGAAAAATACAACTTACACGTTTAAAAAAAAAAAAAAAAGTGCAGTACAAGTTACATCACTTCTGTTTATCACCAGACTGGGACTTTCCCTACTGACTTGGTATATGAATCTTGTAGTTATAAATCCACAACATGTCCATCATCCATCCTGCCCCTTAACATTCCCCTTTGGACAGACCCATGATCTGGAACAAGCCTTATTTTCTAGTGCCTTGTAGGAGATTTTGGCTGCTGCCTAAATTGCCTACTCTCCTCTCACTATTACCACAGAAATTGGGTCCACCGAGACGAAGGAGTAGTAGAAGAAATTAACAACTTCCATAAATCTCTTTAAAAAAGTATAAGACAGTGATCTCTTTTTCTGCCACATAACCAATTCTTGCAAGAATGAGGTCATATAAGAGAATTTATAACACTTGCTAGCATTATCCTACTGGACCCAGATCATTTGTACAGTTTCTCTGTCTCTGAGAAATGTAGTTATCTATATGACTGAAACCTACAAAATGTTTGATATGACTACTAGTATCACCAAAGCCTGTTTAAGGCTTCTGAAATACATATGTTCTGCAAACACTTATTAAGCATTCTGTATATATCAGATACTTAAAAAATCCAGACAATATACAAGGCAACAAATAATACAAATGAAATAATTACATCTTTGATTACATACTCTGAGGATGTCACATTAAATTGATGTGAAAATGATGAGAAGGATCTGAATTTCTTGTCAAAGATCTTTGCCTTAAATAGAAATTGACATTTAGGGAAAATTGTTACTGAAAGATGTCCTGTGTCAACCAAAAAGGTTACACCATAGGCTGACTAAATTTTCCAGTTGTGATCATTGCTTTGTTCAGTTGTCATGTATTAAGACTGAGTTAAGTCATTTTGTTAGAATCTGGTAATTCTGTCTCAGATTTAAGTAAGTTTTTTTTTTTTTTTAAGATTTTATTTATTTATTTGAGAGAGAGTGGGGGAGGGGCAGAGGAAGAGGGAGAAGCAGACTCCTGGCTGAGCAGGGAGCTAATGCAGAATTCCATCCCAGGACCCTGGGATCATGATCTGAGCTAAAGGCAGACACTTAACTGACTGAGCCACCCAGGCACCCTAGACTGTAAACTTCTTAAAGGTAAGAATGTTTGTACCTCCAGTAGTTCCACAGACATTTCTAACATCCCTAAGAAAGCACCTACTGATGTAAAATACCAGCAAATCAAATTATTCTTAAAAAAAAAAAAAGATATATCTGGCTGGAAACAAAAACAGAAAATCTAAGAATACATTGAATGATAAGAGGAAGAGTGGAGGAAGAGAAAATAAATATGAAATAGAGATTTCCACTAAAAGGAAAAATTGAAGAATAAGGTAGGAGATTTAGGAAATTATCATGGGAGACTAGAGGAAAAAAATAGAATGGGGGTTTTTAGAATAGTAACAAATGAAGAGAAAGAAAATTGTTGCTGCCGCTATAATAATAGCTACTTTCTTTTGTTATTTTACTTATTTAAGCTAATAAAGAGAGAATGGAAACATTTCCATTTAGGGATAAGGTTTCAATATTATTTTTTTAATTGTTAGAAAATGTGTCACAGAAAGTGTTTAAAATACAGTAGCAACATGTAATGAACTACATTATTTGATTGTCTAATTTGTAAATGCTGTTAGAGGAAACTTGGTGGCAGTGACCTTACCTGGTTGTGCCACTCCCCCTGCTCATGCTCTCTCTCTCTCCAATAAATGAATAAAATAAAATAAAAAAAGAATGTAAAGCCTTTATTTAAACATGAATTTTAAAATAATCTAATGAAGTATAAATACATTGAGTTCAGTTATTTATACAAGTTAACCCAGACACTCAACCTACAGACATTTTCAAAACATTTATTTTTATCCAGTACTCAAAATACGGTTGTAATGTATTTTTTTTTAAATAATTTTAACATAGCAAGGAAACTTGGAGGCAAATGAAACATTTGCTTTTAAGATTTGAAATTTATTTTGTTGGCTTAAAAAATAAAAACAGTAACACAGGAACATTTCATCTTAAATATAAACACTGTGGAGTTTCTGAGTTGCATTCTGTTAAAAGTGCAGATAAAATGACCTCAGTTACTCATTTAAATTATCAGCTGAAAGGGTAACACGTGAAGTAGAGGACTTTTTAATTATTTATGAATGTACTGCTTGTGGAAGGAGTTCCACATACAGTTGCACTTCTCTTTTTGGCTTTATTTTGTGAGCAGCAGTGGAAACCATGAATGAGATTAAACATAAAGACATTCACAGAAAGTCTTAATGATCTTCTAAGGAAAGGCAGTGAGTGCAAGAAAAACTGCAGCAAGGCTAATTACAAATTTCAAGTGGCCATCACTTAATTATGGGAGCTTTTAAGTTCAAGTAATACATCTTTTTATATGCCTATCATATTGTATTAATTACTACAAACTGCTCTCTTAAACACGTATATTCTTTTCACATATTTCCTATTCTTAGTACTTAAAATTGCCCCAATGATTGATAGGTAAAGGGATTTTACTAACTGACTTAATGTATTTATTTATTTAAATAAATAATGCTGTTATATATACATATATAAACAATATGAATATGTGCATGTGTTCAATGAAAAGTCTTTTCACATTAACATCTTAAATCTACCATATTGGTTACAAATAGATACAGACTTTATAGACTCATCAAATCCTTTATTCACAAATTCATATCTCATTTGTGAAGTAAATGACACTATATATGTATTAAATATAAGTCTATCATATATAACAGTTATTAGTGCATCCCAGGACATATATAGGACATGCCCTACTGAAGGCATTGTGGATTATTGGATCTGACTTTCTTTCCTAGGAGTCTTTTGTACATTTCTGTGGCTTATATGCTAAAATCAGGAGGAACAATCCTTTTGCTGAAAGCTCCCAAATGACTATGTGAGTATGATGGTTTCAGAATAGGTAATTTGCAGACCAGTGATGTAATATTATAGTTTAATATATAAAACATGATAAAATAAAATGCTATTGCCATATTTAATTTATTTGTTCAGTGAAGCATCTCTTCATTCGGCTATCAAGCATTCATTTTCTTTATACAGAAGAGACAGAACAATATTATATAGTAGAAAATATAGTAAAAATTCTAGAAATCTTGATCATTTTGTTTTGGCAATTTTAGAACATAAAATTAGCTAATGTTCAAGTGCAAGATATATTTGTGACAGTGGAGGAAAAGTTAATTAAATTTTGCTTATTACCATAGTTTTAGCACTTTGACAAAGTGATGAGTCAAAAATCAATGAATATATGAAGTATACAAAAAACACCCAATAATCTCAATTGTATATGACTAACTGTAGGTCTTGATAGGCTAAGGCCAAAGGGAAAGTATCAATAGGATCTGTTCAGTTCCTTGCTCATCAGAGTAATAGGCTTTCTCATATTGCCTTCTTCTCCACATTAATTTATCTAATGAGGTTACAAGAGTTAAAGACAGTCAGTGATAAGTTCATGGCTGGAGAGAAGGTGCAGAACCCAAGATAGTTTAGCAGTGCTTATTATTTAAGAGAAAGAGAGAGTGCAGGAGGTGAGGGGCAGGAGCAGAGGGACAGGAAGAGAGAGAGAATCTTAAGCAGCCTCCATGCCCAAGCCAGAGCCTTTAGAGGGGCTCAATCTCACCACCCTGAGATAATGACCTGAGCCGAAATTAAGAGTCAAATGCTTAACCAATTGAGAGTCACCCAGGTGCCCCATTTTTTCTGAAGCTTTATTTTCATCTCTTTCTGTAACTGAGTTCCCCTTCAAAATCAGCACTTGCATACACAACCTGAATAATTATTTTGGGATTTGATCACATGGAAGAGGAGAGAATGAGAAGAGTTAAGTGATTCAGGAGAAGCACATCTAAGAGTTCAGATTGAACTGATTATCACCAGGGACAACTGAGCATCAAGCCTACTGTACAGAATACATCTCAGAAATTTTTTTCCTGAAACAGGAAGAATCTGTTTAACCCACTGACTCCTGCATCCTATCCACGGTGTTTAAAATTCATCCCAGAAGTAATTAATGTCCCTGACTCCATTATTACTGGATATGGCAGAGTTGATGTGTGGGCTTGGTCACTATCTGACTCAATGAGAGCAGAGCAGATACAGGCAAAAAAAAAAATTACTAGTTCTTTCCAAATTAGATTTAATGGGATTCTATTTCTCCTTTATGAATTCATTTTACATTTATATTTCATCAATTTTTCTAAACCTTGGCCAATATTCACTGCATTTTTGAATGGTAACTTGTACTGTATCTATTACTGTAAATCATTTTTCTCCTACATTTGTTTGCTCATGGTTACACATTTCTTCTTCCAAGTTTTTCAGGTATATGATTTCAATTTCCAAATAAGATATTTGAAATGTTTATTTTTTACACTAAACTTCTAACTATGCAAAACACTGATATTTGTTTTATGGCATAGCAGTCACCTTTTAACTTATTTTTAAAAATGTGAATATGTCGGGGCGCCTGGGTGGCTCAGTCGTTAAGCGTCTGCCTTTGGCTCAGGTCATGATCTCAGGGTCCTGGGATCGAGCCCCGCATCGGGCTCCCTGCTCCACGGGAAGCCTGCTTCTCCCTCTCCCACTCCCCGGCTTGTGTTCCCTTTCTTGCTGTGTCTCTCTCGGTCAAATAAATAAATAAAATCTTTTAAAAAAATGTGAATGTGCCTTGGCAAATACAAATTATTTCTTTTTATGTTTATTAAGATTCTTCATAATTTTCTTCAAGTTCATTGGCTTATGGTTTATAATTTTTTAATAATTTTGCTACTGTTGGGGCACCTGGGTGGCTCAGTTGGTTAAGCAGTTGCCTTTGGCTTGGGTCATGATCCCAGGGTTCTGGGATTGAGCCCTGCATTGGGCTCCCTGCTCATCAGAGAGTCTGCTTCTCCCTCTGCCTCTGCCTGTCACTTTACCTGCTTGAGCTCTCTCTCTCTGTCAGATAAATAAATAAAATCTTTAAAAAAATAATAATTTTTCTACTGTTGAAAAATGTATTTCTTCCATTACGTTGTCTAGCTTGCTATTGTCATTATAAGGAAAAAGCAACTGGAAATCTATATACCTGTCCAGCTTCCTCAACTCACTAATACTTTCAGGATCTAAGCGGATTTTCTTAGGTGTTCCAGGTGGACAAGCTTTTGCACAAGTGCTAATTACTATTTCTGTTTCTTGCTTCCTGCATTTACCAGCTTCAGGATCCCTTTGAGCAATAATGATGAAACCGGGCATCATATTCTTATTCTCAACTTTATTAATAATGACTATAATACAACATGTCCTACAAGATATTAATAGATATGTGTAAAAGAATTTCATTGACCAAAAAGGTGGTGGAAAATGTAAGTTAAACACACTTGAACAGGGCCTGGCAACTAACTAGTCATATAAAGGACTTTTTTTTCCCCTTTTATCTCCCTGTCTCTTTAATTTCCTGCAGCACATTCCCAAGGAGTATTTTAAGGTGGTTTTTTTTTTTTTTTGAAGATTTTATTTATTTATTTGAGAGAGAGAATGAGAGAGGGGGAGGGTCAGAGGGAGAAGCAGACTCCCTGCCGAGCAGGGAGCCCGATGCGGGACTCGATCCCGGGACTCCAGGATCATGACCTGAGCCGAAGGCAGTCACTTAACCAACTGAGCCACCCAGGCGCCCCTTAAGGTGTTTAATATACACATACCCGGAATCATCATGGAGTCTAAATCTAATAATCTCTCATCAGTTTTAGATATTTTAAGTATTATTCATTCCTATGTCAGTTGTCTATTAACTTTTTTCCACACTGTACTTAATTGCAAGGAAAACTTTAATTTTAATATAAACTAATTAATCAAGTTTAATAAATATTTTTACCCTCTGGGGTAAATGAATTATTTTCTCTCTCTACCATCATAATCTTTTTTTTTCTTTTTTTTCCCTTTGGTATGCCCTAGTTTGGTATTCATTGAGTCCACTATAGTCATGAATGTTTTCTTTCTTCTATGCAATTTTAAGTCCAACCTCTTGGCAATTTATTTTACATTTGAGAAATAGATGCACATTAATTTTCAAACATCTCCTCCCTTTATTCTTCTTTAATTTTGATTTTTTATTTTGTTTTTTATTTTTTTTTAATTTTTGTTTATTTGTTAGAGAAGAGAGAGAACATGAATGGGGGGGAGGGGCAGAGGGAGTGGGAGAAGAAGACTCCCACCTGAGCAAGTGCATGGGGACAGGACCAATGGGCAGGAAGAGCTGCACTGGGGTCATGGAGGGTGGCTGACTATATACTTTCAAGTTGACAGGGGATTAGGGACAGCACAAGCCTCCAAGGTATTTTGTAAACAAGGTTTCCAGGACCTTGAGGGGTCTAGGTATTGTTAGGAAAAGGTCATTTATTACTCTTTAGTAAAAACTCAGTCATGAGACTCTCCAGATGTATATCAGTGGGTCACATGCTTGGGAGATGATGGCCAACATATATCTTGGGGGATAGAGATAAAGGAAGTTTACAAAGGAATTTTTATATGTTAAAGTAGACTTTACAGGATCCTGGGGGGGGTTGGGCTAAGGTTGCCTTTGGCCCTTAGCAAAATGTCCACATCAAAGCAGCTGAATTCCTAGAGGAACTTCAAGGACTTGTCAACGGGCTGTAAGTACTAAGGAAATATAATTTTTATTTTTGCCTTTGCTTCCCACATCGCATATATCTTACGCCTCTTTTATATTGATAACTTTAATGCTTTGCTGTCATCCAGATGGCTATATCCTTAAGTTGACCTCATTACTTATTCTATCCACTGTACTCTTAATTCAGCTAGATTACATATATTCAATCTATTAATACCACTAGGTTCTTATTCTTGTTTTTATTTCAATATCTTTCTTTATCTCCTTAGAATATTTATTGGGCATATTTTAAAACCCTGGTATTTACTATATATATATATACAGTCAACCTTACTCATATTTTGAGGTAGTTATATCTTTTTGGGTTTCAGGACATCACATATACAATGGCAAATAATTTTCAGACATTAGCAGGGTGTCCAACAATTCAACTCAATTCTGACACTATCTACTGGGACATAGCATCAGATTTTAAAGGTTAAGGGATCAGTCCTTATGTTCTTTTTGATGTGGTTTTGGAATATAGGTGAGGTTCAGTGGGTGAGGTCTGGAGCTGATGACCAAGAAAGAATTCTTGAGATGTCCTTGGTGCAAAATGATGGTTTATTAAAGCATTGGGACAGGACTCATGGGCAGAAAGAGCTGCTGCACCGGGGTTGTGAGGGGTGGCTGATTATATACTTGGGAGTTGGGGGGAGATAAGGAAAAGGGAGGTTTCAAAAGGATTTTCATATGTTAAAGAAGACTCACAGAATACTGGAGGACTTGCCATTGTCAAGGTAAGGTTGTTTTTCCCTCTAGCAAGGCATTAACAATAAGATAGTTGGAGGCCTCCTGGAAGAACATCATACTCTGCCCACTTCAAGTATCTGTCAATGGGCTTCAGGTTATAAGGTTATAAATGTATCTACATTTCCTTTTGGAAGCTAGGTTATTGATAGAAACGCTTTGTTCTTTTAGATTGCTAAGACATTTGTAAACTGAGGGAGACTCATGTCTTGCAGGATTGTGACCTCTGTAAGTTAACTTTTTTTTTTCCCTTTCCTTAGCTTAAGGGCAGCCAGGAGTGCCCGAGAAATGTCACATATATCCCATGGGGGCTGGGGGGTTGTGGGTTGTCAGCTTCTGCTTTATCCTCAGCTTGCCTTCTGTTCCCTCATTACTTTTAATTTGCTATAGGGACTCACAAAACTCAGAGAAATACTTAACTTACATTTACCAATTTATTAAATGATATAATAGAGGATTTGAATCAACAGCTAGATAAAAAGATACATAGGGCAAGGTATGGAGAAGGGGCCCAGAGTGTCTATGCCTTCTCTAAGACTACCACAACATTCACCAACCTAGAAGCTCTCTGAACCCAGTCATTTTGAGTTTTCTATTGAGACTTCATTATATAGTCATGATTGACTAAGTCATTGTCACTCGATGATTAAACCTCCAGCTCTTCTTCCCTCCCCAGATATGCCTGGATAGGTGGGTAGGGAGGTGGGCCAAAAACTTCTGACTAGTCCTTCAGGCAAACAGCCATTGCCCAAGAGTGGAAGCCCAAAGTCCCCTCATTAACATAACAAAAGACTCCTCTATCACCTTTCTCAAAGGAAATTCCAAGAGTCTTAGGAGCTGTGAGCCAGGAACCATGGATGACAACCAAATATTCAGATGACCAAAATATATTTCTTACAAACCACAATATCACACTACATGTTTAAGTATTTAATCATTTGACCTTTTAAGCTAATATTTTTCTAAGGGTATAAACTACTCTGTCAGTAATCTGGATTGGGGAGTGATGTATTGCCAGATTTCAGTCCTTATTAGTCCAGTGAGTTCAGAGAAAAACAGCAGGGGAGAGCCCCTGAGGGCAGGAAGCTCCAAGTAACAAGATCGACTACTACTCCCTTTTTCTTGATTTTTTTTTTTTTTTTTTTTTTTTTTAAATCAGGCAAACCCTTTCTTCAGAGTTGTACTTTAAAGCTTGGGAGATGTGGAATTGTGAGAAAAAAATAAGTCAAACCTGGAGACTTGCAGAAACAGAATTAGAATAGGGAAGGCCATTACTGTAACTGAACTATGTGAGGCTGCTTCTTGATGAGTCACAGATAGAAACAGGTGGAGTTGCCCCACAAAAGAATCTTTATTTGCAGCATATAAGGAGATCACAGGGAATAACTTCCAAAGCCCTGACTCTCTGAACACGGGAGAGCTGTTTATTTAGGGTTTAAGATGAATACTCAGAAGGGAGCATTTTATCATCACATGTGAAGGTGGGTGCAAGGTTGTTCAGGTATACATGCCCATATATATATTGTATGTTTTGTGAATGAAACTTGTGCTCCTCCTAGGGCAGAAACTTTAACATTAGAAAGAAGCAAAGGTAACTGTTGGACAAAGGAAGGGGACTCTGTGAACACTTCCAGAGCCAGTATAAACTGGATGGGGTCTTGGGCTCATTTTCTGGGATAAGGAATGCAAGGCCTTGCTTACTTTTGAAATAGCACTAGTTTTACCACTGATTTATTGTCTCTGATATGTTAGGCTATTTCAGGGCCTGGTAGTGACTGTTAGTTTTTGCATTCCCTTGTTCCCTCAAAATCCTTAACTACTGAGGTTTTTGCATTTCTTTGTAAGAACCTCCTAGGAAGTTCTGCAAGAAGTGTGCTTGGGCAAGTACACTGGGGCATAGATCATGGAAAACAGCTGGGGGCAAAAAATGACTTTTCTTGTGTCATGAAAGCTATGTCTCATCTTTACTTTTCTGGGGACCTCTAAATCTTTCTGCTTATGTTACCAGCAGGCATCTGAGATTGTTCTGATCAGATAGTATCTGATTGTTCTCTTGAACCTAAGGAAAAAGAAATGTAAAAAGCAAGAGACAGGGTGCCTGGGTGGCTCAGTTGGTTAATCGACTGCCTTCGGCTCAGGTCACGATCCTGGAGTCCTGGGATCGAGTCCCACATCGGGCTCCCTGCTCAGCAGGGAGTCTGCTTCTCCACCTGACCCTCCCCACTCTCATGGTCTCTCTATCTCATTCTCTCTCTCAAATAAATAAATAAAATCTTAAAAAAAAAAAAAAAGCAAGAGACAAAACTTTAAAGTCTGTCCTGCAACTCATCAATTCAATGCTGCCACCTCTCTCGCCTTCCCTCCCTCTCAATCTCTCTCTCACACACACATACACACACACACACGTGCAAATCAACTTAAGGCAATTTTTAATTTTCCCTATTCCATTTTAATATACTTGAACTATGATCATTTTCTAAGTAAATAGAAGAAAAACATATCTAAGATCCCATCATTCTGTGTGATCAAAGTATTAGAGGAATTTACTTCCAATAGCACTTATAAAACCGTATTTTATTTATATAATATTATATATCAGGTGCCTGCATTTTTCTTATTCTCCAACTAATATTATTTGGAAATTAATATTTTTTCGATAAATATTCTCCTACAAATGAATGAGTGGGCAGTTAGTTAGACATGAGCTAGAGGCAAGGATGGTGAAAAATAGATTACACATTAGAAGCCTAAGGGCACAACATCCTGACTTTGTGGCTTCCAAGACCCTGGGTCTAACAAACCAAAAGACACGGGTACTGAGCAAGTGCTCTCCTCTTCCACCTCTGCCCCAGAGTAACTCCTAGATTCATCATTAATGCTTTTTCATTGCTGCTATAGCCCCAACCCCATGGGGGAAGGCTGCCATGATGGTTCCAGTGCAAACCTTTTAAGGTCAAACGCTCCTCCTCCCAAACTGTGGGAGGAGTCCCTCAAATGATTGGAAGCAGCCTCCTTTAGAGACCACCCCACTGCATGTCAAAGCTCCTCCCAGCCCAGAAAGACCAAAGAAATATCCAATCCCAAAACAAACTAAGGGCCAGCTCCAACTCATGGAACACCTTCTTGCTCTTCCTTAGAGAGTATGCTGTTGTCTTCTGCTTTCACTTTGAGCACTGATCTGTAATTCTTTATTGTGCGTGTACCAAGAGCCAAGACACAGTGCTTTTGGTGCTGACACATACATCACGTCTTAAAACTTCTAAGTTATTTAAATTTCCAGATATAAATCCAGTTGATGCTTGAACAATGTGGGGATTAAGGGAGCCCATACGCCATACAGTTGAAAATTTGAATACAGCTTTAACTCCCACCAAATCTTAACTACTAATAATCTACTGCTGACCAGAAGCTTTACCAAGAACATAGTGGATTAATGCATATTTTCTATATGTGTTATATATGGTATTCTTATAATAAAATAAGCTAGAAAATATTATTAATAAATCGTAAGAAAAAATACATTTGCAGTACTATATTTATTAAAAAAAAAAAAAAAATCCACGTATAAGAGGACACACGCAGTTCATATCCAAGTTGTCCAAAGGTCAACTTCAAGAATGTCTTCACTAAGCCTCTGTACATGATGACCTCGTTCCTGGATTTCTCATTCTGATCAGTCAGTATTTAAAGATTTCAGCTTACTGGTAGCAAAGCTATAACTGTAATAAACAAAGAAAGAAACAAACAAAAAAACCCAAAGATACAGTTTCTCTCCTAACAGAATTTTTAAAAAGTGAAATTGATGGGGGGTTAAGTGTAAAAATCGTTAAAAATATTATTGAAGCCAGAAGATCAAATTTAGACCCTGTTAGACATTACTGCACCATCATTTTAGTTCTTTCAAGGGAAGTTACGTCAATGACTAAAATGATTTATTATCAAGTAAATGTATGTATTTAATAAGACAGAAGAATAACGTGTTTTATAAGTTGGAAAAAACATGCAACTTCTGCCAGTGATTAATACATAATTTGTTTAATTTATGCTGACATCAGCAAAAACCATTGATATATATATTAAGATTAAATAACAAGCATAAGAACAGTGAATTAATTCAGAAGCATATTACAAAAATAAACCATTTACATGTCACAAAAATATCCTATTAACTTTAGGTTTTCTTTTTATTAATTCATATGGATTGGTTTTATCCTTCAAGTGTTATTCTTTTCAAGGCTCTTTCAGAAATTTTTAATAAAATGTTATCACCTAAAAATAAATATGCTGCAATTGATCTGAATGCTGAATATATTTGAATTTGTTTCAAGTCCAGAGTCCATGAATAATAAGCTATATCTCCAAAAATAATTTTTTTAAAGAAAACTGGCTCTCACTATAGATTTTCTTCAACATCAAAGAGAATAAAATCACATATATCTTAACAGGAAAATAGAAGTTGCTAGGAAGCTATATGATATCAAAATTTAGTACATATTTTACATATAAATCCTTTAACTTAGATGTTATAATAAACTAAATCAGAATGCTAATAGTCTGTGGTTGAGCATCAAATATAATAAATTCACATTCAGTAAAAAATGAATAATTAATTAACTAATAAAGTATCTTTCTCCTCACACATTTAACCATTGACCTTTCTGAAGTGCTGTTTATGTAGCTTCTTTTTGAATTTTAAAATATTAGTTTCTTTCTGAATGTATAATATACTGACAAAATATATATCAAATTGCATTTGGAAGATTAAAGTACAATTGAATCATTTGTGTGGTTGATTTTTTGAATAATTTTAGATCATTTTGCTGCGGACAATAAAATATTTTAAAGGTTTCATATTGGCTCTGTAGCAAGTTAACACAAACTTAAAGGCTTGAAACAACATACATTTATTATCTCACAATTCTGTAGATCAGAAGCCACAGTGCATCTCACCAGCTACATTTAGTTTTAAAACCTGTAAGGGAGAATCCATTTTCTTGTCTTTTCCAGCTCTAGAAAGCATTCCTGGACTTGTGGCCTCTTCCCTGAAACTCGAAGCCAGCAAAGGTCAGTGGGGGTCTTATGATGTCAGCTCTGTTACCCACTCTTCAGATCCTCTCTTCCCAGGTTTAGGCCCATTCAGATAATCCAAATGATCTCTTTATTTTAAAATTGTTTAGTAATCTTGATTCAAATGGTGACCTTAATTCCCCCTTTCTTTTTTCTTTTCACTTATAGTTAGGTTTTATTTTATTTTATTCTATTCTATTTATTTTCCTTTTTTTCACTTTATTTAAACTTAACAACAACAACAAAAATTCATCCTTCCTCTATTTCTCCCTTCCTCTAATTCCCCCTCTGACAATCACCAATCTGTTCTATCTACCGCTTGAGCTTTGTTCTCTTTCTTTCTTTTTTTTCTTTCTTTCATTCTTTCTTTCTCCTTTCCTTCCTTCCTTCCTTCCTTCCTTCCTCCTTCTTTCTTTCTCTTTCTTTCTTTCTTTCTTTCTTTCTTTCTTTCTTTCTTTCTTTCTTTCTTTCTTTCTTTCTTCTTTCTTTCTTTCTTTCTTTCTTTCTTCTTTCTTTCTTTCTTTCTTTCTTTCTTTCTTTCTTCTTTCTTTTTCTTCTTTCTTTCTTTTTCTTTCTTCCTTCCTTCCTCCTTCTTTCTCTCTTTCTTTCTCTCTTTCTTTCTTTCTTTCTTTCTTTCTTTCTTTCTTTCTTTCTTCTTTTTCTTCTTTCTTTCTTCTTCTTTCTTCCTTCCTTCTTTCCTTCCTTCCTTCCTTCCTTCCTTCCTTCCTTCCTTCCTTCCTTCCTTCCTTCCTTCCTGATTCCACCTACAAGCATCACTCAGAGATATTGCAGGTTTGGTTTCAAACCACCACAATAAAGTGAGTCAATTTTTTAAAAATTTTCCAGTGCATATAAAAGTTATATTTACACTGTACTGTGGTCCATTAAGTGTGAAATAACATTATGTCTAAAAAATGTAGCTATGTTAATTAAAAAATACTTTTTTTTTTTTTTTTTTTTTTTTTTTCTAAAAACTGCTGTCATCTGAGCTTTCAGTGACCCAATCCTTTTGTTGGTGGAGGGTCTTGCCTCTGCACTGATGTCTGCTAACTGATTAGGGTGGTGGTTGCTAAAGGCTGGGGTGGCTAGGGCTATTTCTCAAAAGAAGAAAACAATGAAGTTTGCCTCATTGATTGAGTCTTCCTTTTGCAAGTGATTTTTCTGTAGTATGTGATGTGTTTGATAGTATTTTACCCACAGTAGAACATCTTTCGAAACTGGAGTTAATTTTCTCAAACCCTGCCACTGCTTTATCACCTAAGTTTATGTAATATTCTAAATGCTTTGTTGATATCTCAACAGTCTGCACAGCATCTTCACCAGGAGTAGATACCATCTCAAGAAACCACTTTCTTTGCTCATCCAAAAAAAGCAACCCTCATCCAATCAAGTTTTATCATGAAATTGCAACAATTCAGTCCCATTTTCAGGCTCTAGTTCTCTTGCTGTTTCCACCACATATGCAGTTACCAAAATCTTGAATCCCTTAAAGTCATCCATGTGGGTTGGAATCAACTTCTTCCAAATTCCTGTTATTAATCCTATTGTCCAGCTCTATCAGAGCTCTTAGATGATCAGGTGCATTGTCAATGAGCAGTCATATTTTGAAAGGAATCTTTTATTTTTTTAATTTTTTTTTCTGAGCAGTAGGTCCCAACAGTTGGCTTAAAATATTCAGTAAATTACATTGTAAACAGATGTGCTGTCATCCAGGCTTTGTTGTTCTACTTAAACATCGCAGGCAGAGTAGATTTAGCATAATTCTTAAGAACCCTGGGATTTTTGGAATGGTAAATGAGCATTGACTTCAACTGAAAGTCACCAGCTGCATTAGCCCCTAGCAAGAGTCAGCCTGTTTTTTGAAGCTTCGAAGCCTAGCATTAACTTTTTTTTGTAGCTATGAAAATCTTAGATGGCATCTTCTTCCAGTACAAGGCTGTTTTATCTGCATTGAAAATCTGTTGTTTAGTGTAGCCACCTTCATTGATTATCTTAGCTAGATCTTCCAGATAACCTGTTGCTTCACCTTGCACTTTTATGTTACAGAGGTAGCTCCTTTCCTTAAACCTCATTAGCCAACCTCTGCTGGCTTCAGACTTTTCTTCTGCAGCTTCCTTATCTCTCTCATCCTTCATAGAATTGAAGAAAATCAGGGCCTTCCTCTGGGTTGGGCTTTGGCTTGGGGATGTTGTGGCTTGTTGATCTTCTGTCCAAACCACTAAAACTTTCTTCATATCAGCAATAAGGCATTTCACTTACTTTTCACTTATGTGTTTAATGTAATAATTTAATTTCCTTCAAAAACTTTTCATTTTCATTCACAACTTGGCTATTGGGCACAAGAGGCCTACCTTTTGACCTGTCTTGGCTTTTAACATGCCTTTTTCACTAAGCTTAATTGTTTCTAGCTTTTGATCTAAAGCGAGAGATGTTTGACTCTGCTTTTCACTTGAATACTTGAGCCTGTTGTAGGGTTATTAATTGACCTAATTTCAATATTGCTGTGTCTCAGGGAATAGGGACACCTGAGGAGAGGGAGAGAGTTGGGGGAATGACTGGTCTGTGGTATAGTCAGAAATACACAACATTGTCAATTAAGTTCACCGTCTTATATGGGCATAGTTTGTGGGCTCCAAAACAATTACAATAGTAAATCATAAATCACCAATCACATATCATCACAACAAATATAATAATAATGAAAAAGTTGGAAATATTGCGAGAATTACCAAAATGTGACAGAGACATGAAGTGAGCCAATGCTGTCAGAAAAATGACACACACAAACTTGCTTAATCCAGGGTTGCCACAAATCTTCAATTTGTAAAGCAAAACAAAATAATATCTTCAATGTGCAATAAAATGAGGTACGACTATATATAGTCTTGTGGGACTGCAAGCATAAGCCCTGTTGGCTACCAGAGCCAGGTGATCTGGAGGTATACGTCTGGACAGCAGTCACAAAAATCTGGCTTCCAGATGAGTGTATAAGCTCTTTCCTGGGTTATAGTGGCAAGCTGGGGCCAGGCAGAGGAACAGCACCAAGATGGCATTTCCAGCCTAGGTTTTTAGAGAGCAGCTCTGTAGGGCACTAAAGTGTGCCAAACCTGAAGACTACGCCTCATGTTGAAGCTCTAAGGTAAGCAAAGAAACCTCCTTCACAGAAAGACTTGGGAGTATTTCACAGTCCACTGTGTATGCAGTGTCCTGGAGGTAGCCTGCCAAGAACCATTCCTCTGATTGCTACAGTCTCATGGGACCCAAGTATGCAGTCCTACCCCACCATCAGAGCCAGGCAATCAAGAGGTGTCCCCTGGGTTGGCAGCTACAAAAAACTGGGGCATCAGACATAAAAACCAGGACACTGGCTGCTTGTAAATCTCCCTCCAGGAGACACTGATGCTCTGGAGCAAGGCAGAGGGTGAGCATGAAGATAGTGCCCACCCTCCAAGTTCTCTGGAAAGATTATAGCTTGTCCCTAGTTTCATGTTTAATTAGAAGCCTGCCCCTCAGGCCACAATCATTAAAATTACTAATAAACCTCCTTCACAGAAAGACTGAGCTTCTTAATTCTGTTGCTTCTTGCCAGGCCCTGGGGGTTGTAGGTGTTTAAGAACTCTTCCTCTGTTGGTTATAGTCCTGTGGGATCCAGGGCATAAGCCCCACTAGCTACCAGAGCCAGGTGATGTAGAGGTGTTCCCTGGTCACAGGGCAAAATACAAGGGTCTGAGCTCCTGTCCGGGTGACATCAATTATCACAGTCCCGTGTGACTACTGTAGATTCAGGTAAATGGAAAAAAAATATGCAATTATCCTGAGGTAGAATGGCAAGAAGGGGAAATTCTAGGAAATAAAATACACAATGTCTATATATTAGCATGTGGGAAATAGATGATAATCAGTATAGTCAGTGGTAAACATGGGAATTAAGTAAAAAAAAATGAGGAGGAATCTTTCTTTAAGAAGAGATTGTCTTCAACTCTGAAAGCTTTTGATAGAAAATTAATCAGACCTATATTTAAGAAGACTGTTCTAGTAATTACTGGAAAATTAAATGGAGGCTGGGGTGGAATTATGAATGATTAGTGACAAGTTCAGAGTTTGTAGCAGTAACTGAGAGAAGAGAATGAAATTGTCCAGGTGGATGGAGGAAAACCTGTTTTGTGATATGAGCAGGCCATAATCTATGAGATCTCCACTCTACAAGTATCTGTCACCAAAGTTTTGCTCCCCTGGACAGAGTTTTCACCTGTTCATGGTAGGATGCTAAGTCAACAAGAAATTAGTTCCACATGAAGCGGCACTGTTGTGCTATTTCTATTAGTTCTATTTCACATCATGTTAAACATTCTTGACTGCCATAGAAGTGTGGATTGTAAGAGTCGCAAGTGTGTCTTTTCAAGGCATGCTTACCGTAGGAATCGTTTTTAATGTCCACAGCCCAGAAAATTCTAGAAACCCCAGTTAATTTTTTTTTCTTTTTAATTTCCCAATACTACATATGTGGACACTGCATTCATCATCTGAGTCAACATTTAAGTAGCTCTCTACCTCCATCTGTCTTCTACAACAAAATTGTATGCTAAATTATATAAGACTTAGCATACTGAGACCTTTGTCCCCACTTTCCTCTCAGGAACTCAACACTTTGAAAGAGATATGAAAGCTATTTTTTTTATGGCTGGTGATATGAAGAGTATATTTATAACTCTAAATACAGGAATTGTACTCTGTTTTTTCTCTGTTAGTGCATTTTTTTTTTTTTTCCCTAAATCAAAGCCTGCCTTCCATGAGTAAGGGGATATTCTTCAGTTAACATGGGGAGTGCATAAACTCAGTTAATGTTTTGAAGTTTTATTAAGCAACAGGTGGCATTAACATCATAAAGGAAGGATTTTTGCTAGGTTTTGGTCAAAGTTGCAATGAAACAAATGCAATAGGAGTATAGCTAAACCACTCTCCAGCTGCCAAGAAACATAATTGAGTAATGAGCTCCAAACTCGGCAAAGTGAAGGAGAGAGGGTCAGCTGAAAGAGCAGTCAGATTGCACTTAAGGAAGAAGATGCAATGGACACTCTGTGAAGAAATTATTACTCTTTTTATTTAGTTCTTCAAAAAGAGAGTTTTTAAGGCACAGTGAAGTGGGTCAGTAGAGAGGCAAACTTTTAAGAGGAGAAAAGACGGAAGTTAGGAGTGATGAGCATAGAATAATGTATAAACTTGTGAAATCACTATGCTGTGCACCTGAAATTGATAAAAGAACTTCTCCACCTCAAAAAAAAAAAAAAAGAAAAAGAAAAAAAAAGAAAGCTTGGAATGGGAAACATGATTACTGAATTGCATTTTATATAGCATTCCTAGCTAATAGAAATGAGAAATATTATGAATTGACTGTCCTTGAATAGTAGAGAATCCAGGAAATATTTTGTTATTTCCAGTTAGCAACTGAAGTCTTCACATAGGTTTTCAAGTAGAGTACTGTTAGGAAAATGTTCACTATATCTGACAATAATGACATTGCGTTTTATTATATATTAATATGTTTATATTCCATTAAGTTGAGATCTTATTGGGGACAGAGTAATTTTTTATCTCAGAATCACTAACACCTTGTTTAGTGATTACCAAATTGTAGGTTCTAAGTAAACCTTTATTGAATAAAGTAAATGCATAAATATTTATCAGTTTATATTTTCATTCAACAAATATTAGTAATCACTTCCTGGGCATTGTTTTATGCCTAAAGATTAAGTATGAAAAAAATATCATTATATCCTCTTTTACTTATTGTCATGTTAATATAAAAGAAGGATTTTTCAGCATCTATATTAGTGTGTCATGAGTAGTGTATTGTAATTAGGTAGAAGTTGAGAATTCATCAAGATTTTTCCTGGATTTTGTACTTTGATAAATTCATTTCTTCAAAATGTGTAAATATATAAACATACACAGATCAGTATTATATCTGTATGTGTATAATAGATATGTATGTGTATAATAGGTATGTGTGTGTGTAATTATATATGTGTCACATTTAGAAGAGTACCACTGTCATGCATTGGTATGATTTAAATAGAAACAATATGTTCATATTCTTTTAGTTTTGCATAAAGCAATAAAATATGAAATGTTAGAATTTGGCTAATTTGTCTGGCTCTCTCTATATAGGGAGATGTCAGAATAGTGTCACTAATGATTAGCAAGAATCCTGATTTTAAAAAGATTATATTAAATCAAATAATATTTTCAAACATCAAAAGTTGACCAGAATATCCCTGTATTTCCAGTAAGGTATTATTTTCTGTTCTATTGAAACTAAGAAAACTAAGTCATAGCCCTTTGTCAAACATTTCTCACTAGGGATGCAGTTTGCAGTTACAGGGCTTACAACCATTCTGCAAGGCAGCCTCTTTTTTATTTCCCTACAAATTGATATTGTTTCTCTTTTTGAAAGGATTTAATATAGTAGGATTTTGTATAGTGGTCAGAGTACTTTACATGATGAGACATTGGCAATTGGGATTAACATCTTCATCTTGGCAAGTAGATTGATCAGATAGAGGAGGCTGGATCTTAGAGATTTCTAATTGATTGCAGGAACATAGACTCCCCTGTTTAATGACATGACACTGGTAAAGTTTTAGGGCTATAAATTTGGAATCAATTGGAGGAAAACCTTCCCATGGTGTGGTGACCACTGGCAAAACACTGCATCAGGAAATCAGCCAGAAAAATACTGTGGCTGTACCTTAAAATGGGCTATATAATTTTATGACCAGTGTAACATGTGTAGCTATGAAAGTTAAAATAATGAAAGGTAAAATAAAAAGAGGTAATTAAATATCACACTTCAGTGCATTAACCATTTATCTACAGGGGCAAGAGAAGGGCTCCTTTTCTTTAATTGGTTCTTGTAAAAAAAATGATATTTTAGCTTCTGTGATTTAGTAAGATCTCTTATTTTGCTATTGCAAAAACATCATCTGTGGCTTTGTGCAGAAAATAGTTTGCAAATGTATTTGGAAAGACGTGGCGTCTATACCAACACTTAGCACAATGTAGGCCCTCAGGCAGCCTGTGGCCTTCATTTATGTTTCAGCTCACAAAAACTTGAGGGTATAAAATGTTCTACAATTTCATTTATAATCTCTTTTCTCTGGTTTTTGCCTCTACCTCACATTGTAAGTCTTCTGAACACTTTGAAAATCTCATACAATTTTCTTTTCCTGGGAGCAACAAGAGATGGTATAATCCTGATATAAATTGTGACCAATTTTAGGAAACTTTCAGAGTATAATTAAAAATTATAATTTAAAGGAAGCCCTGCTTAGGTTTTTTTAAGCCTCCAGTTATGTTTTTTTAAAAAAAGGTGAAAGTGTTCCATTATTTTGAAATATTGTAGAAATGGTCTGACCATAGGTAGTGAAGTTGACCCAAATACTTGGTCTTCTATCAACTTCTATTTATTTTATGTTACATTGTAGTTTAAGAGAACCTTACAAATTATCTAGTGCACCTGTTCACCCAATGCATGAATGCAAAATGAAATAAGTTGAAAATAGACAATATGTGACAGTTAAATAAATAATAGACTAGATAGAATACACTATATCTCTTACATGTCATTCAATTGGCTTCAACAATGATCTTACAGTCTCTCTTATGATGGGCTGTTGCACTGTTGCCAAAACACTTTATAATAGTAATATTTTATTGAATGTTAACTGTATGTGAGAAGCTATATTTGATAATTTATCTGCTTCAACTCAATTAATTTCCACAATACATTTGCATTATTGATATAATTATCTCACTTTATAGGTAAATGAATTGAAACAAGGAAAGCTAAGTATCCTGTCCAAGGTCATCCAGCTACTTCATGTTAGAGCTGGGATCCACTCTCAGATTGGATTCGAAAACTCTTATTCTTAATCACTGTTACAAACCTGCACTCAAATTTATTCACTGTGGTCCAGTTCATGTGTGGATACTAATAACCCAAAGTAGACTTAAAGCTCTTTAATGGAAGGGGCACCTGGATGGCTCAGTTGATAAGTGTCTGATTCTTGATTTCGGCTCAGGTCATGATCTCAGGGTCCTGGGATTGAGCCCTGTGCAGGGCTCCATGCTCAGATCAGAGTCTGCTTGTCTCCTTCTGCCTCTGCCCCTTCCCCTGCTCATTTGTATTTGAGTTTACACTCTCTCTTTCTCTTCAATTAATAAATAAATCTTTTAAAAAAAAGCTCTTTAATGGAAGAAACCACAATTTACCCACCTTTACATGCCCCTTCTCCATCACAGGTGCTCAACCATAGTAGTCCTGCCACTTGCTGGCTGTGAAAAATTGGGCAAGAATTTATTTCATTCTGCCTCAATCTGTAAAATAATTAAAATCTATGCCTCACAGAGCAAAGGGAAGTGTAAGAGAAAAGAACAAAAATGGGAAAAAAATATCAGCAGGTATCTTAGTGTGGAATCTTGGAAAATCATCCTGCTGGATCTGCTATATAACAAAATATTGCCACAATCTCTCCATGGGCTGTAGAGCAAGACTTTCTACTACAAATTCACATATGAAAGTATGAAAGAGGAAGAGAGAGAATTGACATATATTATTTTTTTTTAAAGATTTTATTTATTTATTTGACAGAGAGAGATAGCAAGAGCAGGAATACAAGCAGGGGGAGTGGGAGAGGGAGAAGCAGGCTTCCTCCCAAGCAGGGAGCCCGATGTGGGACTTGATCCCAGGACACTGGGATCATGACCTGAGCCGAAGGGAGACGCTTAACGACTGAGCCACCCAGGTGCCTCTGACATATATTAATTATTAATCAAGGTGAGAATGAGATCCTGGGATAGATCAAACAATAATCAGTTAATGGTTGCATATTAACAAGATTTTTGATTAGCAGTCTCTAAACTAGAGACTATTTTGTTCCTTGGGGTGAAGAAGACAATTTTAGAAATTCTATTCACATTTACATTTATAGTTATAGTTACTTATATAATGCACATAAACTTTAGTTTAAAACTTAGAATAGTAAATAAGCTTTGCCAACATTTATTATCTGATTTTTTTAAATGAGCTTATAATACATCAAATAATTTTAGATTAGAATAAAAATACATATTAAGAATGCAAGCATCTTTTGTTTTTTTTTAAGATTTTATTTATTTATTTGACACAGAGAGAGATAGTGAGGGAGAGAGCACAAACGGGGAGTGGCAGGCAGGCAGAGAGAGAGGGAGAGGGAGAAACAGGCTCTCTGCTGAGCAAGGAGCCCGATGCGGGGCTCGATCCCAGGACCCTGGGATCATGACCTGAGCCGAAGGCAGACGCTTAACCGACTGAGCCACCCAGCCACCCCAAGAATGCAAGCATCTTAAGAGTAGAGATATTATATTAGTTGTATCTTAAATAGGTTTAAGATACAACTAATTATATTTCTATTTATAGAAATAAAACTATCAGTAACAGTTTACAAGATGATTCTTAGTTTCTATTTTTCTTGATATGTGATAAAGGAATAATATACTGTTCATATAGAACAAAATCAAAAGAAATGATAAAAATGAAATGATTCTTAAACCTCAAACTGTGTACTTGTATCATTATTAGTGATATACTATCCAGGTGTACATAGAACTCTACACCAGCTTAGGGAACAAAAGCAATGACTTATATTGTGACTTGAGGGATGGAGTGAAAAAGAAAATAAAAATTCTTAAAACAATACATTCTTTGCTACCTATAAACTATAGCAAACTGGGGAAACTGTCATCAGCAATATGCTCTAGAGATAACCTTTAATCATTTCTCAGGATCACATGAACTTTGAAAATGTCAAGGAACAAGTACTATAGCCTTTTCAGAATGGAATTTGGGGGCCTGTAGTCATCCCAGGAAGAGTTTTTAAGAAATCATTGCTGTGTTTTCCAACAAAAGCTGTTAGGATATGAAATTGGATTGTTCTTTTGGATAGCGATGCAATTGAAAGACTTTCCTATCCAATATATTAAACTTTCTATCTGTCCAGTAGAATTTAGGAAAATGTAGTATTATATATAATATAGCTAGGAATTTCAATTGTATTGAGAAAGCAATGCTACAGCGAAAGTGATTTTAAATTAATTCTGTTATAACTTGATTGATTCAAGAAAAAAAAAATTCTTTTTCTGAATGCCTCTTTATATAAAATATATGGCTATTTCCATACTATATTACCATACTTCATGCTCAATTTTCATTTTTTTCAAATGTTTATAATCAAACACAATAAAACATGAAATGAATCTTTGAAAATATTTTGTTTTGCTCAACTGAACTGCTGCCTTAAAGCCCAAATAAATGAAAGATTATTACTATTATCATTAGTGCAAACTGCTTTGTGTCTTTGAGTAATGACATCAATTCTGCCTTAGTAGAGTTATGTTCTGGAATAGATAGTGTTTTAAACAGTAGTCACCACATAAAATATTTTAGGCTGTCAAATTATTTATAGCAATAGCCTTATCATTAGGTCTACCATACCTCACTTACATAGTTTTTAAGATACAATACAAAATTAAAAGTATACTATAATGCATATAACTTTATGATGATTATAAGACAACATTTGTTACATTGACAGTGGGTTTGAGCTAACAATTTCAGAAATATAAATCACATGATTCTGTAATGAGGTTCATCATTTCTGGCATCTTCACATGACTGATGCCATGTTTAAATGTTTGTGCCTTCCCCAAATTAATATGTTGAAACCTTAATGCCCCTTATGATGATATTAGAAAGTGGGGCTTTGGAGAAATTCTTAAGTATGAGGGTGGAGCCCTCATAAGTGGGATCAGTACTTTTATAAGAGACCCCACAGAGGTCCCTTGCCCTTCCTTCCACCAATGGAGGACAGAGGGAGAAGTTGGCAGTCTACAACCTTTCACCAGAACCCAGCCATATTGGCACCCTGATCTTGGACTCCAGCCTCCAGAACTGTGAGAAATAAATATCTGTTATTTGTAAACTATCCAGTCTGTGGTATTCTGCTATTGTAGCCCAGAATAGCTAAGACAAGTGTGTTCCTGCATTGGAAGTTTACCTAAGACAGAATCTAGTGACTAAATCAATGTTAGGTACCTGGCATTCTCCAGGTAAACAAGCTTCTTCCCTATAGTTCTTACTTCTTTACTTAACCTGTATTTACTAAGTATGCTTGCAAACAAAAATCGTTTTGCAAATAAAAGATCTTTCACATGCATATAAGGTAATAGTGCGACACACATTAAAAAAAAAATGACTAATATAATGACAGTGTAACTGCTCACAGAAATAACAGAGGCTGGGCACCTGGGTGGCTCAGATGGTTAAGCATCTGCCTTCGGCTCAGGTCATGATCTCAGGGTCCTGGGATCGAGTCCCGCATCGGGCTCCCTGCTCCTTGGGAGCCTGCTTCTCCCTCTGCCTTTCTCTCTCGCTCTGTCTCTCATGAATAAAAAAAAAAAAAAATCTTAAAAAAAAAAAAAAGAAATAACAGAGGCTGCTCTTTAGGGAAGGAGTCCACCATGACCTCGACCAAACTTTCAGGTAAGAATCTTTTAGGTCCATGACCTCCTTAAATTTATTTTTTTCCAATGTCACATTTTTTGAGTGACAGTTTTGTTTTCAAATTACTTGATTGCAGATGAATTAGGAAAAGGATTTCATGCAGTGAGAGGCTAGTGTCTATCTCAGAGAGGGCAGACTGCCAATTGTTAAGGGACAGCTAACACCCAAGATCTTTTTCCATTTTGTGAAAGAACTGCTGGCCACATTCCCTCATCAATATCTTAGGGAAATAAAAGTGGAAGTTGGCCTTTTCTAAAGGAAATCACTCTACAAGCTGTATCAGGACTGGCATTTTGGAGATTCTGCTTGAGGCAAAAAGCTTTGGATAGGAGTATCTCTGTTAACTCTATTTTCCAGAGTTTTGTTATACATACATGGAAAAAAATGACACCACAGAAAGCATAAACTAGCAGACCCTACTTTTGGAGCAGAAGAGTGTTTTATGAAATAATTTACACAGTCAAAAATAATGAAAAATGAAAAAAAAAACCTGATATAGCCAACACTCACGTTAGAGTAAACAGATTACTGAAGTCCTGTATGTCCCTTTCCTGAACAAATTCACCTGTCTACCGAGAACTAACCACTACCCTCATTCCCATGCCTATTTATTTATTTATTTATTTATTTATTTATTTATTTATTTATCTGACAAAGAGACAGCAAGAGAGGGAATACAAGCAGGGGGAGTGAGAAAGGGAAAAGCAGGCTTCTTGCCGAGAAGGGAGCCTGATGCGGGGCTCGATCCCAGGACCCTGGGATCATGACCTGAACCGAATGCAGACTCTTAACAACTGAGCCACCCAGGTACCCCCCTCCATGCCTTTTAATGCGTATCTTTATATTTTACTATATTTTGCATGCCTAGCACATTTGTTTTAACATATCTTTGATTAATATACACTGTTTGCATTTTTATAATCTAAGTCCATAGCATCTTTATTTTAACGTTGCTTTCTTCACTCCAAATTTGTTAATACTTATTTATAGTGATCTACACAGCTATTGTTTGTTTATTTCATTTGACCTCAGTCTACTCTTGTATTGTATGAATATTCTACAGTGTATTTACCTATTTTACTGGTGTGAGTTTAGTTCCCTTTTACTCACTTTTTAAATCTTTTATCTTTCTGTTATAGGCTTTCATGTTTCCCTGAGATCACATAATTACATTACCTATTACTAGTTTATAGAAAATGTACCGCTTTACCTTTAAAGAGTGTTTTAGGAATATACTCTATCAGCATTCTGGTGACTACTATAGAAAGGGTTTTAGAGTTGATGGATATTCTATTATATATTGTGGGCATAGATGAAAGCATTATTTCTGGAAACAGACATGTAAATCTATACTGAAACAGGAGGTAAATAAACTTCCTACAACATGCTGCCTTCACATGCATTTATCTTTCAAAATAATTGTTCACCAACATTCACAAAGCATAATTTCTGATTAAAATCAAGTAACATTTGCTTGCATCATCAGTTTACTTGCTGATCCACTAATATTGTTAATTTGGTCAAATCCAAAACATACTGACAATGATTACATTTGCATTCATTAGTTTCATTTTATGTGTCTTTGAATATTAAATTACCTAAATTTTCAAAAGAATGTTAATCAGGTCTGAACAGAAATCTTAAACTTGTAAAATTGCTAATGGCTAGAGAAACATTTCTCAGTATAGATTTTCACTATTTTCTACACATCTGTGATTGCATTTGCATTTAAAAATATTTCCTCTGCCCTAACCCCATTGGACATAATTAATTAAATAGACCCAATTTTGGAAAATCAGTATGTCTTTTTAAAAGATTGAGATTATACTTTTAGACATTTAACTTTCAAAAATTTTCTTCCTTTTGAAAAATGATATTAAAATTATATGGAAAATGTAGCACTAAGCACTTTTCTTCTGTACATGTCATGACAAATATTAGCATTGTGTACCTTCAGCATAAATGGGAGTTGACAAATTGTCAGAACTCATAAATGCATAGAGGTAAAGAAATTGAAACTTAGTCCCATCCCTCCTCAAGAAGATTTTCCACCTTCAATTATTAATAGGCACAGGTAGAAATAAAGTGTCAATAATAATGATTACAAAAAAATAATATTGAATCATGGTAATTAGATATTTTTATTTATTTTTGCATTTTTTTTGTTTTCAAGACTACTAGTTTGATTGTCCTCATGCTTTTATTATTTAGTCAATTATCAGAGGGCTATTGTACACTAATCAAAGAATTACAAAGAGCAATGACACCTGCCTTTTATTTATGTCAATATATCTGTCCTATATTCATACAGAGAAAGGAACAGTCATATTTTCTCTGACTTCCACTCAATTAAACTCTTCTAAGGAATTAAAAATCTTGACTTCTTGAAAAAATTTGGCTGATCATGAATTTAAAATGTCTTTTCTTTATATCTCAGCATTAGAAAATGTATTTTAGGTTCTTAAAATGTTACTGGGTAAATTTCAAACACAACTTAAAGCATGTGAATCTTACCCAGTGGTAGACAGAATAACAGTCCCCCAAAATGTCTACAAATAATGGTCCCCAAAGAGGCTTAGCTATTTCTAATCTGTGAATGTGCTAGTTTCTATGACAAAAGGAAATGACTTAAGGTTGTGGGTGAAATTAATGTTGCTAATCAGTTGACCTTAAAATGGGGAGATTATCCTATATTACTTGAGTTAGACCAATAATCTTTAAAAGTAGAAGAGGTAGGGGGTACCTGGCTGGCTCAGTTGGTAGAGCATGTGACTCCTGATCTTTCTCTGGGTTGAGAGTTCGAGCCCCATGTTGGGTGTAGAAATTACTTAAAATTAAAATCTTTAAAAAGAATAAAAAAGGAAAGAGGCAGGCAGAAAATAATCAGAGAGATTGTCACATAAGCAGGACTTGGCCCAAAGTTGTTGGCTTTGAGAATAGAGAAAAAAGATGAGCCATGAGCTAAGGAGTGTGGGAAGCCTCAATAAACTGGAAAATGAATTTTCTCCTAGACCCTCAGAAGGAATGTATACCTGTTCACACCTCAATTTTAGTCCAATGAGATGCATTATGAACTTCTGATACCCAGAATTTAAAATAATGCATTTTTGTAAGCCATCACTAGTTTCTGTATGAACAGTTCATTCCTAGAGAGAGAAGTGTTGTCTCCTTGTTTTGATTTGAAGATCTTGGCACAGTCAAGCCAGTCTGTTGCAGAGTCTCAATGCTCCTCCTATAACACAGCACAGAGTTCCAATGGATGCATCTCTAAGACTAGGAAATGTGAGCAAAAGAATCTTTCTAAGGAAAATAAACAATAAGTCACCCTCCAACAACAACAACAACAACAACAATTACATATGTGTGTGTGTGTGTGTGCAATCATGGGAAAATGCAAGTTTAAAGGAAACAACTGAAATTCTAGAATAAGGGTAAATGGACTATTTCTTTCTTTTTTTTTTTTTTTTAAGATTTTATTTACTTATTTGAGAGAGAGAGAGTACCAGCGGGGTGGGAGGGGCAGAGGGAGAGGGAGAAGCAGGCTCCCCACTGAGCAGGGAGCCCCACTCAGGGCTCGATCTCAGGACCCTGGGATCATGACCTGAGCTGAAGGCAGACACTTAAAGGACTGAGCCACTCAGGCATCCCCGGACTATTTCTTTAAATAAAGAAAATGAGTGTTGATGAGTTCCATGTCTCCAAAGGCATTGTGTAGCTTCTGAACCAGGAACACCTCATCAAATTTATTGGGTGCACACACACACACACACACACATCAAAGATGGTGGGAAGAAAGAGTGAACTTAGTAGATCTGAGTTGCTAAAACCCTATATATTCCAAAGAAAAGCCCATCTTCAGAATTGGCCTTTGGCTGGCTCCTGGGAATTAACCTCAGAGCTCTTACAATACTTTGTTTAAAAAGAGTATTTTTTGTATGCCTGTAACCTTGGGTCATGCTCTACCAATTTGACCAGATGTTTGTCCTAACGGTGTGATTTATGATGAATGCCTGTTTTGGGTTTGGGGTAAAAGATGGCTGGAGTCTGAGAAGTTGAAGTCAGTCACATGGCAATATTTCCCATATATCATTATGCAGTGTTGCTAGGAGGATTAAGTACTTTTCTGTATGACTCCCCTGGTTGGTGTCACCTGAAAGCTTGCACCAATTTATCTGAACTTCACCCCATGCATCTTTTTACTTTGCTGATTTTAAACTGTGTCATTCTGTATGATAAACTATAACCATGGGTATAAGAGTTTTTTTTAAGACTGGTGAGTCCTAGCAAATTATGGAGACAGAGATAGGTCTCGAGTCCTCACCATAGGTGAGGGAAAGAATATTCTAGTATAATGACATCTATTTTTCTCTTACTTACAAATAAAATGTATCTTGTTTAATGAAATTCCTAGACTCTGATTACTGTTTCCGTGAAAACTTTAACACCAGTCAGTCAATTAAAGTTAAGTTAACCAAAAATTTAGAGCAGTGATTTTTTTTCCCTAGTTCTGTATGCTATATATAAAAAGCAAGGTAATCATATTCACTCAGAAATAAAAGCATTAGGGAAATTAGGGCACCAGGGACTTTCTGCCCCATATAGTATAAAATTTGATATCGATTTTTTCTATTTCCCATGGGAACATATCTTTAATTATATAATGTAAATGACAACTAGGGTCTTATATACATAATTTCAATTTATAGTAAACTTTACAAAAGTATTTTTAAAGATGTGATGGATATGGGATATGATTGATGCTTAGCAGCCATTGTGTTTCCTTGTAGTGTGCATTCATATTTAGAGAGGCTCAAAATCTCTGTTTCTCAGATGTCCTTGGATCTGGTTTTCTGGATGCACGTTAGGTTTGCTCAACCAGATAAACTTACATGAAATAGATTCAGAACTGAATTAAGGACAAAGGGATATGGAACTTGAGGGATCCCTTGTGCTGACTGAGATCAGGACAGAGAGAATGCAGTTATGTCATCTCTGCTCTCTGATTCTAAGTTGTTGTTTGTTTGTTTGTTTTTGCAATGGAGCCTGTGATCATGGCAGAGGCAGTTAATTTGGAAGATGAAATTATTCCTGAAAGTGTGGCCAGAATCTTTTATAATCTACTTCCAATACTTTTATATCTTCCTAATATTTGTAATAGATCCCTTTTGGTTTAAATGTGCTAGGAAAATTTCAATTGCCTGAAAGCAAACCCCAAATTCAAGGGATTCAATATTTGGAGGAAATAATTCACCTTTAATTTATGTTGTTTCACAGCTTTACTTGAAAAACTTTCAAAAAAAAAATCAATATTTCACAGAATTTTCATGCCAATGTTTTCTTCTTCCTCAATAGAAACAAAACCAATTGTGGTTCCAATTTACCTAATGAATTCCCAATCTACCAGAGTGAGCTCTACTCACATAAAAAGCACAGTCAAAGCCCATGCACAGCTTTGTTCCAAAAGGCTCTTTATGTTTAGTTTAACAATGCAAGAAACTCAAGATGAAATGAGATTATTAACTGGATATAGTAGATAGTTCTTTGTTAAAACCATAAAACAGTTATGCCAACATGAGAGCCACTTTTATGTACCCACCACAAACCATTTATTTCTTCACCTCTGTCAGCATCTCAAGAGAGCATCAGCATCGATACATAACAGATGCATCCCATTTTCTGCAGCCTACAACAAAGAAACAGCCAGGAACACATGCTGTATCATAGGCCAGCAAAACTCCTGCTATTCACTCTAACTCCTACCTGCCTTAGGCACTTGCTAACCTAGAATTCTGTGTGAAGGACAACAATAACTCATAATTCTGCTTCAGGTAACTCCAAGGATTTAAGAATTTGTAAAGCATCTGAGGAGTCAGATTGTTGATAAGTCCAAGTCTCCAGAAACTCATATTCACAAAGCAATTTGCATTTCTATTCCTGTGACCTGTCAATAAAACAAGAGTCACTAGAATGAAAGCTTGTTATCTTTGGGAAATTGTTCTAAAAAAATAGGCATGAGAGGGGCCTGAAGGGTCCTTGCAATCTTTTAACATGTGTTTTATAATCTTGTTGCCAAGGGAACAATATGTTTGTTTATGTTCTGTCATTTACTTATATAAGAATTATTGTTAAAATTCAATTCTGAAAATAATAAACATAAGACTTTAAACTTCAGTTTATTTTTTAAAAACCAAAGCACCGCTCCTGTCAGTTTGAGGAAAGGAAGTAACAGTGTTTGAAGTTAATGATAATTTTAAAGTTTTCAAGTAAATATTGGAATTTTGAGAAACTCATAATCTCCCACCAAAATCTTTATATTTTTTAACTCCTTGAAGACTTTAATATGATTTTTTATATTATTCTATAAAAGGTCTACGTTTGGAAGATCTGCATACTTTCAGTGAGGCAATACTTTCCAAATAACCAATTCTGGATGTCAAGAAATTAGTGTAGATAAACAATCAAATAAAAGTCCAAGATAGACCAATGGATTGTTTATTTTATTAAGATTATTTTTTAAGAGAAGTTTTAGGTTCACAGTAGGGGAAAGTACAGGGAGTTCCCTCATGCTCCCTGCCCCAACACATGCATAACCTCTCTCATTAGCAACATCCCTTACCAGAGTGGTACATTTGTTACAATTAATTAACCCAAACTGGCACATCATAATCACCCAACGTCCATAGTTGACTATTCACTCTTGGTTTTGTGCATTCTATGTGTTCATAGATGAAGGTCTAATGACATATTTCCATCATTATGGCATCATAAAGAGTATTTTCACTGCTCTGAAAGTCCTCTGTGTTCCACCTATTTTTCCCTCTCCTCCCCCATCCTTAGCAATCATTGATCATTTTACTATATCCACATTTTTTCTTTTCCAGAATGTCATGCATTTGGAATCATACAGTATGTGGACTTTTCATATTGGCTTCTTTAACTCAGTAATATGCATTTGTTTCCTCCATGTCTTTCATGGCTTGATAACTCACTTCTTTTTAGTGCTGAGTAGCATCTTGTTGTCTGGTTGTATCATACTTTATCTGCTCACTTATTGAAAGATCTTGGTTGCTTCCTAGTTTTGGCAAGTATGAATGAGTAAAGCTACTATAAACATCTGTGTGCAGGTTTTTGTGTGAACATAAGTTTTTAACTTCCCAGGGTAAATACCAAGGAGTACAATTGTTAGATTATATGATAAAAGTATATTTAGTTTTGCAGCAGCTATTTTATGAATATCAACAAACTGATTCTAAAGTTTTACAGAGACGGAAAAGACCCAGAATAGCTAACACAATATTGAAGGGGAAAAACAAAGTTGGAGGACTGACACCACCTGCCATTAAGACTTATTATAAAGCTACACTAATCAACACCGTGTGGTATTGGTGAAAGATAGACAAATAGATCAACAGAACAGAATAAAGAGCCCAGAAATGGACCCCCATAAATATAGTCAACTCATCTCTGACAAAAGATAAAAGGTAATGGAATAGAACAATGATAATATCTTTAACAAATGGCACTAGAATGTGCACATACAAATGTAAAAATATGCCTGGAACGTACACTGTTCACAAAAATGAACTCAAAATGGATCATAAACCTAAATATAAAGTACAAAACTATAAACTCCTAGAAGATAATATGGGGGGTGCCTGGGTGGCTTAGATGGTTAAGCATCTGCCTTCAGCTCAGGTCATGACCCCAGGGTCCTGGGATCAAGCCCCGCATCAGGCTCCTGGCTCAGTGGGGAGCCTGCTTCTCCCTCTGCCTCTGCCTCTCCCCCTGCTCATGCTCTCTCTCTCTCTGTGCATCTCAAATGAATAAATAAAATCTTAAAAAAAGGGCGCCTGGGTGGCTCAGTTGGTTAAGCGACTGCCTTCGGCTCAGGTCATGATCCTGGAGTCCCAGGATCGAATCCCGCATCAGGCTCCCTGCTCAGCGGGGAGTCTGCTTCTCCCTCTGACCCTCTCCCCTCTCATGCTCTCTCTCTCTATCTCATTCTCTCTCTCAGATAAATAAATAAAATCTTAAAAAAAAAAAGAGAAGATAACATAGGTGAAATCCTTGATGACTTTGGGTATGATGATGACTTTTTATTCAAACAAATAAATCTGATTAAAAAATGGACCCAAGACCTTAGCAGACACCTCATCAAAGATGGCAAATAAGCATATGCAAAAATGTTCCACATCATATATCACCAGGGAAAGTCAAATTAAAATAACCTATTAAAATAGCTAAAATCTAGAACTCTGACAACACCAAATGTTGGTGAGGATATGGAGCAACAGGAACTCTCAATCAATGCAAAATGATACAGTCACTTTGGAAGACTGTTTGGTAATATCTTACAAAATGAAACATACTCTTACCATACAATCCAGCTATTATTCTCCTTGGTATTCAACCAAAAGAATTTAAAATTTATGTCCACACAAAAGCCTGCACAAGGTATTTATAACAGCTTTATTCATAATTTCTCAAATTTGAAAGCAACCAAGATGCCCTTCAGTAGGTGAATGGATAAATAAACTGTGGTACATCCAGAGAGTGGAACATTCAGCACTAAAAGGAAATGAGCTATTAAGCTATGAAAAGACATGGAGGAACAGTAAATGCACAATACTTATGTAAATAAGCCAATATGAAAAGCCTACACCTTGTATAATTCCAACTGTATGACATCCTAGAAAAGAGAAGAATATGGATATTGTAAAAAGATCAGTGATTTCCAGGGGTTGGGGGAGGGGGTGGTTGAAGAGGTGACTAGGCAGAACACAGATTTTTGAGGCAGTGAATATACTTTGTGTGATATTATAATAATGGATATATGTATTATATGTTTTCCAAACCCATAGAATACACAACACCAAGAGTGAGCCCGAAGGTAAACTATGGACTTTCAGTGATTATGATGTGTCAGTAGAGGTTCATCTTGGTAAAAAATGTATCATTCTGATAAGTATTTTTGACAATGGGGAAAGTTATATATATAGGGAGGAAGGAAGTATATGGGAGATCTCTGTACCTGCCTCTCAATTTTGTTATAAGTCTAAATAAAATATCTTTAAAATATAAAGTCTTAAAAAATACTTTATATTCCAGGGGTGCCTGGATGGCTCATTCAGTTAAGTGTCTCCCTTCTAGCTCAGGTCATGGTTCCATGGTCCTGGGATCAAGCCCCATGTCCTGCTGCCTGCTCGGTGGGGAGCCTACTTCTCCCTCTCCCTCTATTGCTCTCCCTACTTATGTGCTCTCTCTCCCTCCCTCTCTTTCTCTATCAAATAAATAAATAAATTTTTTAAAAAATACTTCACATGTATTTTTTACATGTATACTTATTTACATGTATAAATATTTACATGTATACTTTATATGAACCACTTCTCATAAGCTGGTAATGTCAGTCCCAACTAATGGTAAGATTGGGCATGACCAGAAGCAATTTATCATATTGAAATGGTACATATGGGTAGTGACCTGAGCAGGTCCAGAAGTCACAAAGAAACCAGTGCAATGGTAGCTATCACTCCACCTTCAAAGACATTAAAGGATATAGAGATGGTGTTCTCTATTTTATCACCATTTAATTTGTCTGTTAGTCCTTGCAAAAACTAGGTGGACCATAAAAAGCAATGACTTACTGATAAAGTACCCAAATAGTAGCCCACATTCTACCTATTGTACCTAATGTGATAACTTCACTAGGGAAGTTTAGTGTTAATTTGTGTATGTAATAAGCAGGTATTAATCTTATGAATGTATTACTTTCCATATGCATCATAAAAGTCAGTAAGAAGCCAATTTCATTCACATGGAACCATATTAATTCACAATATTTCCATAAGCATTCATAATAATGCCATGTTAATATTAATAGCATTATTATTGGTATGTTAATGTCATTCACAATCATGTCATATTAATATTCTTGTTCTATGTCATAATATATTCTAAAGTTTACTGGGTCATCTGGGCATTGCACACATTGAATGGGTCCACTACAATAATGAAATCATGTTAATCAAACGTTGTGACTGACAAATGGAAAATACTTTGGAAACCTTAATGAGATAATGTGTTCAAGCAAGTGGGAGATAAGCCATAAGACTCAGAAGCCAGCTACATGGGTGACATTTCAGGATCTAGCAATTTGAGTCATGATGGGATCTATACAAAGTAAAGTATAAATTATAGCATCTTGCTTTTTACCATTAAGAAATTATAAAAGTGCTTGGGTAGGACTCTTCATGTATGAGAAGCAACATGTTTATGTCATGCTTTAGACTACAGCTCAATGATGAGACGTGGAAGGATGGCTATTTTGAGTGGTGCCCAGAGCAAGAAACTTTCAAAAGCAGGTCAAAGCTGTAGTACAGGCAGCCCTGCCACTTGACCCATATAATTGGGCATTCAATAAGTAGTATCTGAATTTTAAAAAGGATACTATGTGGAGTTTCTGTCAAGCCCAAGTAGGAAATTCAAAGCACAAATCTCTAATGTATTGGAATAAGACCATACTTAACCATGTATCCAGAACCATTTATCATGAGCTGGTAATGTCAGTCCCACCTGATGGTAAGATTGGGCAGGCCCAGAAGCAATTCATCATTAATATTGAAACAGTAAATACAGTAAGTGCCTTTACCAGGTCCAGAAGTCACAAAGAAACAGAACAGATGAACTCCATGTCTTCTACCATACCTCTGCTGATATTTCTCCTCCAATTCACACCTGTTGCTAATGGGAGGTCCTTATGACGAGCTGCCAAAGGAAGAAGAAAGTCATGCTTAATTCACAGATGCCTATGCCTGGTATAGGAAGGCACCACACTAAATATAAACTGCTGCTGCATTATAGCTTCACTCAAGAGGGACCCTGAAACACAATGGTAAAGGAAGTTCCTCCTACTGTTTGGCATTTTTGGATGCTGTACCTGCTCATCCCCATTTTATGGAGAGAGAATTGGCTTGAGCTAAGGATATACATGAGTTTATGGACATTTAAAGATGGCTTAGTTGGTTAGTTAATGGTCTGAAAGAAAATTTGAAGATTAAGGAAAGGAAAAGGCATGCAAATAGACATTTGAGATTATGTATAAATAAATAAAAATCTCTGTATTGGACATTAATGCCCATTTCAGAGAATTTATATACAGAAGAGGCACTAAACAATCAAGTACAAGATGAATTCTAGTCAGTGTCAACCAGCTTCTGTCCTTTATCAGCACAATATTTGCATAATGCACTGTTTAACAGAGTAGTCATGGTGACAGAGATGGAGTCTATATGTGCTGGGCCCAACAACATGGGCTTCCATTTACTAAAGCTAACCTATCTATTGCTGCTGATTGATATTTGACTCATTAGCAACAGAGATGGATATCGAGCTCTTGATTTTTTGAGGATACTTGATTTCTTGAGGAGACTAATCAGATACACAGAGACAAACTAATTATGTCAAATTCATTTCACCCTTTTAGTAGGGACAGGACAGTGACTCATTTTGACCAAATAAGCACATAATCTCATAAGTATAAGTTTTCCTTCCTTTCCTACAAAAGGAAGAGAGAGAGAAGGCAGGCCAACTGCTAGAGACCCAGGAGAATTGCCTTTTGAGTCCAAAGCCAGGTACTGGCACAATTCCTTCCTGCTCAAGAGAGGTGAATCTTTATTCTACTAAGGCCCTCAAACAATTGCCACCTACATTTTGGAAGATAATCTACTCAAAATCCACTGGTTCAAATGTTAATCTTATCTAAATAAAATCTTCCCAGAAACTTCCAGAATGAAGTTTAATCAAATATTTGAGCACCATGGCACAGCCAAGTTGAGACATAAAATTAACCATCATAATGAAAAAGGATGAATATGTGTGGTAATCAGTTGATTTATCTTGTACATCTTCCTCATGTCATAGGTTGGCATAGACCTAACCCACCATTGCAATTTGTGATTGTTTAGCTGTCCATCCTAACTTGGGGAAAAAATAATCTTTATGAAAAAACAATTCTTAAAATTTACAAGTAGTCACAAGACTCATAAAATATACAAAACTAAGAAATCAGAAAACTTTGTTCCTTACTTCTCATGACACCTGGAATAAGTAAGAGTTCTCAGCATTTCAACAATTTGCTAGTCAGATGGCAATTTTATATGTTATAAGTTTCCTAAAGCAAAGTATATGATATGCACCATAATTACACTCAGGATCAAGAGTAGAATGTACTCCATAATGGATTATAGACAGCTTCATATCTGATGATAAAATTACTTCATAAATAAAAATTTAAAGGGTAGAAATAAGCCCAGAAAGAAGGATTTAAGAAGTAGTAAATGATTGCCTTAAGAAAATTCAAAAAAATTTGGAAGTGTTAACCTAGCTATTCTTCAGAAAATCCAAATAAATTATACAAAATATTATAGCATAAATGACTTACATTGTTGTCCTTTCTTGCATTGAGTAACAGAGATTACAAATATCTTTGCACCTTCAGACAATAATTTGAATTCTCTCTTCAGTATTTCAATTTGTTGTGGGTTCCTAATTTTTTTAAGACTTTTTTTATTTATTTGAGAGAGAGAGAGAGAGAGGGACAGCATGAGTAGGAGGGGCAGAGAGAGAGGAAAAGAGAGAGGGAGAGAGAGAGAATCTTAAGCAGACTCCACACAGTGTGGAACCTGACACAGGGCTCAATCACACGACCCTGAGTTCATGACCTGAGCTGAAATCAAGATTTAGATGCTTAACCGACTGTGCCACCCAGGCGCCCTGGTTCTTAATTTTTTGACCTGTAATTCATCAAAGAAATTTGATGCTTACCTCTATAAGCCATTTACCTGGTAATTTAAGCATGTAGAAAAAAAAAAAAAATGTGGCAGGGATAAAACAAAACAAAACAAAACCAACCAGCCTATCTAAAAGCACAATTGTACTATACATTTCCTTCAAATGAACAGTTATTCCACAAACATGACTCAACATATTGGAAGCATAGCATTAAGATTAAAAAGGCCAAAGTCATAATTGGGCCAGAAGACAATATCATACCAACTCTAATTTTATTTTGTATTATTTTTCAAACTTTTCAGGGAAAAGAGGAAATTCCCAGTTTACCTCTCAGACACTCAGATGGAGTGTTTTTTTGCCTTTAGCATAGCTACGTATTCTGCTTATGCTGCTGAGATGCCTGGCTGTAAAAGAGATCATAAATATTTCAGCTTTTCTGCCAATTTTTCTCTGATGGGGGACTGATTTCATTCCTTGAAATATTATTCAATTTGCAATAAAAAATTACTTCATATTTCATTATAGGGAGTTGGTGATGGAACAAAAAAAGGAATTTTTCCAATGCCATTACCACCAACTTTAATGAGGTGATTGAAATATATATGATAAAATTATCATATATGCATGTTATATGGATAATGTATATGTATAATTATGCATATATCAGCAGGCAGTTGTAAATATTCTTTGATGATAATGTTCTTGAACTATTTTTAAGTTTAGAGTTTTCACTGGAAATGTTAAATCATGTGTAAACATATTCTGTTTTGTTGTAGGTTTAATAGAATTCAGAAAACATGAATATAACTTTAAATTGCAAGGATAGATCTAAAAGTCAATCTTAGATGTACCAAAAGACTACCAGCAATTTTCCAAAATTGGCTTATTGACTCAAAATTTATTATGTATGAGGCATGAGTCTATACGCTAAAGATAGAACAAAGATACTTGCCTTCATCAAGCTTATATTTTACTGGGAAGGTTGAAATAATAAAATAAAATATGCATTATGTTAAAAAGTGATGAATGCTGTGGAGGAAAATAAAACAGAGAAAGGAGATGGGACACACCAGCCCCCCCCCCCAACCGCCACTCATATAGGACATGAAATTGTAAATATGTTATTGGGACTCATCACTGAGATGGAGACATTTGATCAAAGTCTTGAAGGAGGGAAGGGAGAAAACTACTCCAAGTACTGCCTAAGGGAAAGCAAGGGAGACAGTGAAATTTGGTGTATTAGAAGAAATGTTCAGAGTGAAAAAAATATCAGATGGAAAGAGCATTTTAGGTAATTAAGGTATTGTCAGCTCTGCAATGGCATTAGAGAATTTAGAAGAGAGGAGTGATATATTAATGTGATTATCCTGGCTACTGTACTGACAACAGACAGAAGGGGAAATGCTGGAAGCAGAGAAAGTCATTAGAAGGCCATGGGAATAATCAAGACTCAAGACGATATTGCCTTTGATCACAATGTTTGGGGTTCACAGAGGTAGGAAATCGTTGAGGGAAATTGGATGCATTTTCAAAGTTGAGACAGGAGGATTTGTCAAAGAATTTGATATAGGGCGTGAAAGAAAAAAATAAAAAAACAATTCAGAAAGGTCCTTGTTATCAGTGGAAAACATGGTATTCTCATTTCCAGTTCTATAGGAGGATTAAATTTAGGAGAAAAGAATTTGGCATGGGAAATGTGATGGCATGTAAGAGATGAAGCTGAAGGGAGGTTTGTTTGTTTTTTCCCCCCCCCTCCCTTAGGTAAAATAAATTAGAGTATGTTTTATGCTGATGGTAAGGATTCAGTTTAAAAAAAAAAAAAAGGATCGGGGAGAAGTGGGGAAATTGCCTGAGAAATCTTCCTGAAGAAGAAAGTACAAATGAGATATGATATACAAGTGAGGGTTTGAAGCTTGAAGAAAACCACGGAAACGGAGCAGGAAGGTGTGTATTTATCCTAATTCCTCTTTCAGGATTTTTCCTGAAACACCAAGAAGATATTGAAATAGTATTTTCCAGTGCTTTTCCTGTTTTGTGGTATAATTTACAAACATAGAAATAATGGATAATTAAATATATGTCCTATAGGTTTTGACAAATGCATATATCCATCTAAAGCAACTTTATTAACATATCTCCCTTTGTCTCAGTTCATAGTCAATAACCTCCCCATTCTCACCGAATCCACAGAAGCAACTTCTATTCTGCTTTCTTTCACAGTATAATAGTTTTGTCAGTTTTAAACGTCATATAAATAGAATCATAAAGTGTGAACTCCTCCTCTGCCTCTGTCTTCTTTTATGCAGCTTAACGCCTTGGGATTTATACATGTTATTGCACAAATCAGTAATTTGTCCTTTTGAATCTTGAGTAGTAGTCTATTGTGTGAATATGCACATTCTACTTATCTATACCTCGTCATGGACATTCGAGTTTTATTTATTTATTTTATTTTTGTGTGATTATGAATGGATTTCCTAGGAATATTCTTGTAAAAGTGTTTATATTGGCATATGATTTCATTTCTTTACTTGATTAACACTTAGCAGTAGAAAAGTTAATTAATTATAAGGAAGTTATATTTTTAATTTTTTAGAAACCCCCCCACCAAGAAAAAAGAAATTACCATATTGTTTTCTAGAATGATTGTCTGTTTTTGCACTCACCATAGCAATATAAGAGAGTTCTGGTTGTTATATACCCTCACCAACAGAGGAGGTGAGATGTGTCATGCTATCTCATTATGGATTTAATTGCATTTTCCTGGTAATGTTGCACACTTTTCATGTGTTTATTTACCATTTTCCTCTATAGAGTGTTTCTTTTAAAAAAAAAAGATTTTATTTATTTATTAGACAGAGAGAGAGACAGCGAGAGAGGCAACACAAGCAGGGGGAGTGGGAGAGGGAGAAGCAGGCTTCCCACTGAGCAGGGAGCCTGATGCAGGGCTCGATCTGGGATCATGACCTGTGCTGAAGGCAGACATTTAACAACTGAGCCACTCAGGCACCCTTATAGAGTGTTTCTCGATATCTTCCTTTATTTTTGTTACTGTCATTGTTGTTGATTTCCTGGATCTTCTTTTTAACACTGGAATTTTGTTTTATGTGTAACATGTATTCTGGGACTCAGATATATGTACTGTAAATATTTCTCCCAGTCTGTCACTTGTCTATTTATTTTTTAATGTGTCTTTCAAAAGCAGATGTTTTACTTTTGAAAAAGTCTGAATTTGTTCCTCTAAGATGTTAAAGGATTCTGTTAATGTGACTGATAGTGGAGGTGGGTATGGCATAGGAGTTGTTTTGCATGGGAGGTGCAGGAGCTGGGGCAGCCTCCGGCTATCAAATCATAGTCAGAACAATCTGTCAGTCAGGTAAATATGAGGTGCTTGCATCTGTTTGGGAGAGCCGCAACAGAGCATTTTCTTTGTGGAAGTCTCCAGTGACAGTTCTGAAAAACCAAAGTTCATCAATACCCGTCTCTCCTCCACAGCTCCTAGGGTCTATGATGTCCCATCCCTAGGTGCCAGTTCTTTCCCTCTCTCAACCGCAGAGATTCTATTCCTTTAGCCTGGACTGTTCTTAATCTCCTCTCCAGTGAAACCAGTCATTTTTTTTATCTTTAATTTTTAAAGTTTATTTTATTTATTTATTTTTTTAAGATTTTATTTATTTATTTGAGACAGAGAGAATGAGAGACAGAGAGCATGAGAGGGAGGAGGGTCAGAGGGAGAAGCAGACTCCCTGCCGAGCAGGGAGCCTGACACGGGACTCGATCCCGGGACTCCAGGAACATGACCCAAGCCCAAGGCAGTCGCTCAACCAACTGAGCCACCCAGGCGCCCCTTTAATTTTTAAATTTTAAAAGAATTTGAGTATAGTTGCCACACAATGTTAATTAGTTTCAGGTGTACAATATAGTACTACACTCTACATCTCTATACTTTACACTGTCTTCACGACAGTGTAGCTACCATCTGTCACCATATGATGCTATTATAATATCATTAACTAAATTCCTTATGCTGTACCTTTCATCCCCATGACTTCTTCATTCCATAACTGGAAACCTGTATCTCCTACTCCCCTTCACCCATTTTGCCCACTCCCCCTATCCTTTTCCCTCTGGCAACCACCAGTTTATTATCTGTATTTATAGGTCTGATTCTGCTTTTCCTTATTTATTCACTTGTGTGTGTGTGTGTGTGTGTGTGTTTAGATTCCACATATGAGTGAAATCATATGGTATTTGTTTTTCTCAGTCTGACTTATTTCACTTATCATAATATCCTCTAGGTCCATCCATGTTGTTGCAAATGACAAGCAATCTAATATCCATCAATAGTTGAATGGATAAAGAAGAGGTAGTAGACACACACACACACACACACACACAGAGGAATATTATGCAGTCATAGAAAAGGACCAGTGAATCCGATCTTAATCATTTGCTCTAAAATTTTTTTCTTTGTCATGCTCCAATCCCCAACAACATTCCCTGAAACCTCCACCACCATGATTTTGCCCTCTTTTAATAATTGATATTTCTCATTATTTATTTAAAAAAATAATATCTTGGGGTGCCTGGGTGGCTCAGTCGTTAAGTGTCTGCCTTCAGCTCAGGTCATGATCCCAGAGTCCTGGGATCGAGCCCCGCATCGGGCTCCCTGCTCCACGGGAAGCCTGCTTGTCCCTCTCCCACTCCCCCTGCTTGTGTTCTCTCTCTCACTGTGTCTCTCTCTGTCAAATAAATAAATAAAATCTTTAAAAAATAAATTAAAAACAAATAAATAAATAAATAATATCTCAGGGCATCTGGGTGGTGTAGTCAGTTGGGCATCTGTCTTTGGCTCAGGCCATAATCCCAGGGTCCTGGGATTGAGCCCCGCATCGAGGTCCCTGCTCAGCAGGGAGCCTGCTTCTCCCTCTCCCACTCCCCCTGCTTGTGTTTCCTCTCTTATTGTGTCTCTCTCTGTCAAATAAATAAAAATCTTAAAAAAAAATAATATCTCTATTACCTCTATAGTGTGTTTCAGAATCATGTGAGATTTTTTTGCACTTTGTTCCCAAACTTTGCTACCAAAGTAGCCCATTTTCATGTTTGTTAAAAAATCATTTTGTTAAAAAATCTAACTCCATTTGCATAAATTATTTTAGAGGTATTCCTTTTAATTGAAAATATGGTATAAGAAGATGTGTGATTTCAACAAATAGTCTAGAAACATAAAAACACATAACAGAAGAGGTTAATAATTTATTTCTGAATATTAGTATAATAAATGAAAATTGGGGAGAATCATTTATTTTGGGAATGTATTTATGAATTTTTTGCCATACATTAAAATACACACACATTAAAAGCTTTGTGAAATGTCTTATCATAGATGTAGTTTTTCTGAATTGTTAACTTTAGGGGTGCCTGGGTGGCTCAGTTGGTTAAGCATCTGCCCTTGGCTCCGGTCATGATCCCAAGATCCTGGGATCGAGCCCCATGTTGGGCTCTCTGCTCAGTAGTGAGTCTGCTTCTCCTTCTCCCTCTGCGTCTCCCCTCAGCTCATGCTTGTGCTTTCTCTCTCTTTCTCTGTGAAATAAATAAATAAAATCTTAAAAGAATAAATGGTTAACTTTATAATCATGTTATTCAAAATGAAGCACAAACACTATCATACTCACACACACAATGTTTTATGTATTTCCCCCAGACACTTCTCTGGTTCTATCAAGCAATGTTCACTGAGTTAATTCAAACTAGTCTGAGGTTGTTCAAAATAGAGTCATTATATTTAGCAGATAATAAAATGAGGAACATGTTCTATTATCCCAAAGTTACATGTCCTATGAAAGATGGAAATTAACACAAAATTATTATTGTAAATGACGAATCTATAGCAAAAGAGACTGTGTCAGGGGGAGGAATGAGTAAGGGACGGGCGGGGCCGGGGGTGGTGGCTAGATAGGGAGAGATAGGAGCTTTGTGATCAGGCTCCCAGAAATCCCAAAAATGTGTAGGTGTGGGAAAACCAGAGATAAGGGAACAAACAAGATGGCCCTGCCCTAGGCAAGTGGGGTGGTTGCCTTTTTTATGATAATCACCTATGACCAACTAAGAATAACCAGACCCTAAAAAGGAAGTAAGCCATTGAAGGTGTTATCACTAGTCCTTGCTCAATGATGATATCAATAGAAATGTTAAAAGGATCTAAGTTCCCTGGTTAGCTCTCTATAAAAGACCAACCCTAAAGGCCCTCAGGGTCAACCCTATTGGGACCCCTCTCACTCTTGAGAGCTTTTTCTGTATCTTCACTTAATAAACTTCTATCTCTTTACTTACAAAAAAAAAAAAAAGCTACCAAATTCCAGTCTGTCATATAAAAAGTTGTCACTCCCATCCTTACAACAAGAAAAAAGTTGAACAAACTGAAAATCAACAACTCTTTTTAGATCCCTCTGGGAATTGAGGTCCCTGGACAGATTTCTCCCATGAAACCTGGAGAGACAGGCAGGCACATACAGAGAATCAAACTTATGAGAGGAGAAACCCAGGAGCTGAAGGCTGTGGCTGGAGCCAAGTAGGGACACTTTAAATTGTAAGTGGGAAATTACTGGAGACTTAATGTAGACTCGCTTGTGACTTAAAAAATTCAAGGGGCCCAGTCATAGGGAGGCCCCCACACTCTCATGAGTTTAACAACAGAAGGGCTGCCAGATTCTCACATTGGAGACTTTATAACTCTTTTTTCCCATAGAGAGTGAGGAAAAGGAGCCATTTTGAAATAGTATAATGCTCTCTGTTCTCCTTAACAAGGCCTGAAAAAAACTATTTTACAAGAGCCTAACCAACTGGGATTTTAACAAAGCCTAACCAACCTTTGGAAAGAGAAAAATCCAACCATAGCTATTGATGTGGAGAAAGAGAAATACCCAATTCAGGCTCAATAAAAGACTGAGACCTAATCATAGAACTATAGAACACTTCCCATCCCCTGATAGCTTACCACCATATTAGTAGGAATCCTATACAATAACAGGGATTAGAGATGAAAAACTGCAAGCTTCAGATCCAATTTATGAGTCTCTAGGAAAATCCAAAGAAAACATGTGAGATAAAAATAAAGATATTAGAGGAAATTTTAGACTCTGACTCCTACTGATAAAGCAAATAGTAAACACAGGTATGCATAAAATCTCACACAAAAGACCTATCTACCTCAATTCTTTTACTGGATACTTTATCTCTGGCTTTCAGTAAAAGAGTAACAAATCATGTTAAAAGGCAAAAATACAGTCTGAAGAAGCAGAGCAAGCATCAGAACCAGACTCAGGTATGATAAGAATTTTTGGAATTATCAGAATAGGAATTTAATATGATTAACATCCTGAGGCCCCTAATGAAAATGTGGACACTAAGTAAGAACAGATGCATAATGTAAACAGGGAGATGAAAACTAAGAATAAAAAAGATATACTGGAAATAAAATAGTCTGTAACAGAAATGAAGAATGCCTTTGATAGGTTTATCAATAGGCTGGACACAGCCAAAGAAATAATCAGTGGACTTGAAGATATATCAATAGAGGTTTCCAAAATTGAAATGCAAAAACAACAACAGAATGAAAATATGGAATTGAATATCCAAGAACCCTGACACCATTACAAAAGGTAACATATCTGATAAAGGACTTGTATCTAAAATATACAAAGAACTCTCAAAACTCAACAATAACAAAACAACAACCCAAATAAAAAGGGGACAAAATACATGAACAGACATATCATCCAAGAAGATAGAGATGGAAAATAAGTAAATGAAAAGATGTTCAACATCATATATGATTAGGAATTGCAAATTAAAATAACAATGTGACACTGCCACATATACATTAGCCTACCTACCATAAAAAAAAAAACAAACTATCAATTGTTGGTGAATTTGCAGAGCAATAAGAATAATTATCCATTGTTGGTGGGAATGCAAATTGGTAGTCACTTTGGAAGACAATTTAGCTGGTTCTTATAAAGTTAAGCATAGACTAACCATATAATGTAGCTGTCACACTCCTCAGTATTCCCCCAAATAAATTAAAAATTTGTGTTCTCACAAAAACCTGTTTTTGAATTTTTATAGAAACTTTATTGATAATTGCCCAAAGTTGTAAGCAACCAAGGCATCCTTCAATGGGCAAATGGATGAACCAGCTGTGGGACATTCATACAAAGCAATAATATTCAGCAACAATAAGAAAAGAGCTATTAAGCCAAGGGGTGCCTGGGTGGCTCAGTCATTAAGCGTCTGCCTTCGGCTCAGGTCATGATCCCGGGGTCCTGGGATCGAGTCCTGCATCGGGCTCCCTGTTCCGCGGGAAGCCTGCCTCTCCCTCTCCCATTCCCCCTGCTTGTATTCCCTCTCTCGCTGTGTCTCTCTCTGTCAAATAAATAAATAAAATCTTAAAAAAAAAAAAAAAAGAAAAGAGCTATTAAGCCAGAAAAAACATGGTAGAAACTAAACACTATTGTTAAGAGAAAGAAGCCAATCTGTATGATTTCAATTTTATGACATTCTAGAAAAGGTGAAACTATAAAGACAATGAAAAGATTAGTGGTTGCCAGGGATTGAGAGGAGGGAGAAAAGGATTGATAAATATAGCATAGGGGATTGTTAGGGCTGTAAACTTCTCTGTATGATACTTCTTCTCATGGTGGAATCATGATGTTAAGCATTTGGTAAAATTCATAGAATTGTTCAATATAAAAAGTGAACTCTAATATAAATTTTGGATTTTAGTTAATAATACTGTATCAGTATTGTTTTATCAATTGTAACAAGTGTACTACATCAATGCAATATGTTAACGATAGGGGCAACTATGGGTGAAAAGATATAGAGTATATGGGAAATATTCATATTTTGTGTTTATTTTGTAAACTTAAAGCTCTAAGAAACAAAACCTATTAATTAACAATAACAACAACCACCACAACAACAGCAACAACAAAAACACTGAAAAGATGGGTGAGTTTAGGAAGAGCTGTAGAATATTCAGTTTTTACTTTAAGTGCATAATAAAATTAACAGAAATTAGTTTGGAACTGGTAAGGCACAGAAATTGGATCTATTGTCATAGCTCTTTTTCCTCCAAAATTGATAAAATTACTTGGATAAACTCTAGGTTCATCCCCCCTCCAATTAAAGACCCTGCTCACCCAAATTTTCAGTCAAGTATAATCAAAACAAACCTATTTTCCAATTTTAATTTCTGTTCTTAAACAAATGAGACAAATTCCTTAATTAAGGTGTATTGAAATTTTTATGTGCTGTCTTTCCCTTTTAGTATTTCTGAATAACACTGCATGATAAAAATACAACTGGAAATAAGAGATGGTGATAGACAATTAATTTCAATTATTTTTATTTTTATTTTTATTTTTTTTAAAGATTTTATTTAATTATTTGAGAGAGAGAAAGAGAAAGAAAGCATGAGTGGGGGGCAGGCGGGCAGGGGGAGAAGCAGTCTCCCCACTGAGCAGGTAGCCTGATGTGGGGCTTGATCTCAGGACTCTGGGATCATGACCTGAGCTGAAGGCAGATGCTTAACTGACTGAGCCACCCAGGCACCCCTAATTTCAATTATTTTTAATATAAGCCCATGTTGTATGTATTTAAGTTAATAAAACTGTTAATTTTAGTTAACATTAATTTAAGTTACTTTTAATTAATAACTTTCTTTTTAAAAAGATTTACTTATTTATTTTAGATAAAGAGAGCACACAGGAGCAGGGGGGAGGGGCGGAGGGAGAGAGAGAGAGAGAGAAGGAGAGGAAGAGAAGCAGACTCCTCACTGATCAGAGTCCTACTCAGGGGGCTGGATCTCAGGACTCTGAGATTAGGACCTGAGCCAAAATCAAGAGTCAGATGGTTGGATGCTTAACCAACTGAGCCACCCAGGCACCCCCTTAATTAGTAACTTGTAAGTTCATTTTAGTTAAGACCTCCTATCCAATGTTGAAAGAAATGTTGATGGAAGATGTCCATATCTTGTTCTTACCTCAAAAAGAAAGTTTAAAGATTTTATAAAGAGTATAATATTTTCTTAAGTTATGTTGCAGATGAAGTTTGTAGCTGAAATTGTTAGGCAGTCACAAAATTATATTTCCTTTTCTAATTGGGAATGAACCTGTTGTACATTTACATTTCACTTGAAATTAGAAGTGACTGATTTTGGTTCAGATGGTTACAGGAATAAGTAATGTGCTCTACTCTGTGGCTTAGCACTTAAGAAATGCATAATCAATTTTGTTTTTTCTACCTCTGGCAGCTGAAAGTAAAGGCCATAGAGTATATTTGAGAAATATCACAAGACCCTTGGTTTTTTAATTAATACTTTGGGAAGAGCTTCCCAAAACAGTTCCTTAACAACCATCGTTTGGAGGAAAAAATGTATTTTGTGATTACTTAAATTAGGGAGGCGTTTGCTAAAGCAATTAACTTACTCTTACTAATACATCTTTATTAGTGTAAAAAAAAGTTCCCTTCTCTTACTGACTTGATAACTGATCTTATCAAGAATGAATGTTGAATTTCATCAAATGCCTATTCAGCATCTATTGAGATTATCATATGAAATTTATCTTTTAATTTTTAATTTGATGGATTGCATACATTGATTTTCCAAAGTTAAGATTGTGTTAAATATTTTATATAAATTTAACTTGATTATTGTAATATACACAAGATATGCATATCATAATTTCCTTGTTATTGCTTTCTTGGACAATTAATAATAAATTCATTATTTTTGTATTCCATGCTCATGAAGGTAACTGCCGTGTAATTTTCATTTCTTGTCCTGTTCAAGTAATACAATATGCTAAATTTAAATAATTTGGGGATAAATGTTGGGAAAAAAATTTTATATGTTTGGAGGTATTAATTAAAGTTTGTGTGTACTGACCAGTAAATCCATCTGTATCAGTTTTATGTTTGAGAAATCATTTGGTTGTTGCTATAAATCTTTGGTACTTTAGAATATTCATGTGTTCTGTCTTTTCTATTTCTTCTTGTGTCATGTTTGGCAAGTTTCATTGTTCTACAAAGTTGAATATTTCAAATTATATATATCACATATATTTAATATTATTTGGAATATAATTGCTTACAATATCCACTTTTGTATTTTATTGTATCATTGAAGTAATGGTCAGTATAGTAAAATGCACAAATTTAAATATATAGGTTGATAATATTAAAAATTATGTATAAAAACTTGTACCATCAATAGATCAAAATATTACATGATCAGAATAGGAGCCACTTTTTTCCTCATTCATCCTGTATCAGCCTTGTGTATAAGGTAAATTAATTGATAGAAACCTGCTCTGGGTTGGAAAAATTTTCCTGACTTCAGTATCCCATATGATGTAATGTACACACATAGAATCTGACATTTACATTTTCAGTTATGCTGTGAGATGCTATTCTTAGTTCCCCTTGCATCCCTGACAGCATGTTTTCATATCAAAATGAGGTTCAGATTACGGTGCAGGGTATGTGGAGTTATCTTTATATGAACATGGTATTTATATAATAACATCAGTCCATTAAATTAATAAATTATATAGGTATAGATATGCATATCCTTAGAATATTGATCCTTATTTTAATATATACTTCTAAAGTTAAATATTTTACATTAATATTAATTAAATATTGAAAATAATATTAATTCAAGTTTAATATTTTAAAGAAAAGAGCATTTTGGAGCACCTGGTTGGCTCAGTCTGTTAAGTGTCTGCCTCGTGCCCAGGTCATGCATGATCTCAGGGTCCTGAGATTGAGCCGCACACTGGGCTCCCCTGCTTTGCAGGGAGTCTGTTTCATCCTTTGCCTGCCACACTCCCGGCTTGTGTTCTCTATCTTTCTGTCAAATAAATAAATAAAATATTAAAAAAAAAGAAAAGAGCATTTCATAAAGTATAGAACCTTAATAAACTTAGATGAGATTGTAATACTTAATTTTCTAACCTAGTTTTTCAGAAATAAAATAACATATTAAGTCATGCAAAGGCACAAATTTGGGCCTGGTGAAGCAGAAAAAAAGAGTTTTTTCTTAAAAGATCTTTTAAAATATTGATCTTCAAGTAAATAGATCTAGCTACAAAACTCTGCTTTTCAACTTACTAATTGTCTGACTTTGGCCAATAGTCTTTCTGTCTCAGACTCCAAATATGGAAAATGGTGATATAACTCTTCACAGCCTGGAAGTGTGAGGAGAATTAAAAGCTATAATATATGCAAAAAGCTTTGCCCAGTGCGCATTATATGGAGGGCCTTAGGGAATGGTCTTTATTAATATTCATAAAAATCACCTCAATATAGTATTACTTTTGTTGAAGTTATTTTACTCATCTAAAATCTTCCATCATCTGGGGGAAATTTTGAACAATGTGCTTTAGAGCAAGACTATAAATATTATTATATTAAAAAGCATTTTGATTACTGAAAGTCATAAATTCCAGAGAAATAGAGTATAATCGTCAATTTTCTGGAAGCAAAGTTGCTAACTGCAGTGAAAGTTTAAGCATTTGGAAATGTAGGCTACAAGTAACCAGCTTTGCCCTAGCAAGGTATATCAAGTTGATTAACCTTGTTTTCACTGACCCAGTGCCCTTGTGTTTCTTTTCCACTCTCTCTCCATCAAACTAACAAACTCATTCATGCTTAATATATTTTGGGGGGGATTTATATATAATTATTATTTTAAATATTGGATAAATTATATTAGAATAAGAACTTTAGGAAGAGCTTTTGCATTAATATCTAAATTATTTGCTTAATTGTATAACTATTTATTAACCCACTTTAGCCATAACATGAGTCTATCTTAATTCTTCCCTTAGATTGGCTGGATACTATAGAGCTAATATTCTCCTTAACAGTTTTGAATTGCAAGTGTTTAATTCAAAGATATTATTGGATAAAAAAGTTGTCTTTGACAGTTTTTCTCCAATATTCATTTAACTTGCCCATGCAATGGTAATTATTATCTTTATGAAATAAGGTGCCTTTTATGAGAAACCCAAAGTAATTGAGGCTTATGTACCTTTAGTATTTTGCTTTTTTATCGACCCTGGTTTTTAAGTATGAAGTGTGGCTAGCTTGTAGCACTCATCATGTATGTACTTCATTTTTAATATCATATGTCAGTAACATTTGGCAGACACTTTTATTATATTTCTTTCCTAACTACAACTGTGTCTTTTTGCATTTATCAGAACACGTTGAAATTATTTAAAATGATGCTTATTCAGCCTGTGTCTTCAATCATGTGTGAAGACTGTCACGGGGGAATGAACAAATTACTTAATTAAAGTTGTTTTATGTAAACCACTTTCATAAATGACTTTTAATTCCTGAAAATAATAAAAGTTGTATGTATTTGCAAAAATATTGCATACTAAATTAACTTATAATGGCCTTGTCAGATCCTAGAACATTGGAAATATTTTACAAAGGTTTAATGGGCATGAGCTCATGACAGGTCACTAATGGAGTCTACTTAATGTAAGTCTTAGGAATTTTTTTTTCTTTTACATTTCATATAGATCAACCCCAAAATAGATACTTTTCTCTATGATTAATCATGTATAGCGAATACAACTAAATTAAATTGAAAGGAAAAAAACAGGTTAAACTTACTCTCATTTAAAATTATCTATACATAAATATAAAATCGATATGTCCCAGAATCCTGTACTTTTATTTTATGAGGAAAAAATTATAAAAAGGCCCTCTCCATTTGCAACTTCATCCCTCCCACCCTCAGCTTATAAACTAGTTATTTTTAGAGGCAGAAGCAAGATGATTGAGCAATTAAATATTGACGTGAAACCAGAATTTAAAGATATACTATTGGACAGGCAATTTTACAGAGAACATTGAATTATTTATTAAATATCAATGTCTCATTGGCAAGATTCAATACATAAGCAATATAGCAAATAATATACAGTCAAAGAGTAAGTTGCTGTTTGGAGGAGTATTTTAGCTTCATTTTTAAATCATTAACTTGATATTTATATACTAGTTAGATTGACTCTTAAGTTTGCTATAGTATAGCTATGATTCATATGTCATAAATTTCCTTCTTTTACTTTGGAAATATATCACTTCTATCATGTTATTCTGTCATATTAAGTCAAGGTAGGTTTCACAGTCTTCTCAAAATAATGCTTCCAGAAAATTTTGCCAATGCATTAGGATTGGAATATGAAATATAATTTATCTAGAACAATTTAAAATAGATCACCTATGTCAAGGGGGAAAACAAATGCTTTTACTAAAAAACTAGAATTAACAGTTTTTTAATTGGATATTGTGTGTTCCTGAACATTATTACTATGTATCCTGTAAGGGAAATCCTGTTAATTATCAGGAGGTAGTGTAGACTAGAGAGGAAAAGTATTTAAATTGCTGATTAGTTAATTTCTTCATCTTCCTCCACCATGGAAAATTGTGTGGCCTCTAAAATTATTCATACTGGGGCTCCTGGGTGGTTCAGTCGTTAAGCACCTGCCTTCGGCTCAGGTCATGATCCCAGGGTCTTGGGATCGAGCCTCATATTGGGCTCCCTGCTTGGAGGGAAGCCTGCTTCTCCCTCTCCCACTCCCCCTGCTTGTGTTACCTCTCTTGCTATGTCTCTCTGTCAAATAAATAAATAAAATCCTTAAAAAAAAAAGTAACTTTAAAAAATAAATAAAATAAAATTACTCATACTATGTGAATCTTTAATTTGCTTCATGAAATATAGGTCACTTTAATTTTTTAAAGGTAGATTTGGAAAACAATATTTGAGTATTAATTGAGATTAAATTTATTAGACAAAAATTCAAGTACTGTTTTACACAAACTGGATAAATGTATTTACTTATGAGAAGTACTCAATTGTGTCCTATATGATTGATTAATATGTCCCTGAATTCTGAAATCAGAAGTGATTGTGAAAATAAATTAAATTATTGTTATGCCCTTGGAAAACATTTCAGAATGGAATCCTTTGTTATATAGTCATTTCAGTGTAAATGCATTTCCAACAGAGAGTTTGAGGGACACCTGGGTGGCTCAGTCAGTTAAATGTCTGCCTTCGGCTCAGATCATGATTTTGGGGTCCTGGGACCAAGTCCTGCATCGGGCTCCTTGCTCAGTGAGGATCCTGCTTCTCCCTCTCCCTCTGCCTGCCACTCTGCCTACTTGTGCTCTCTCTGTCAAATAAATAAATAAAAATCTTAAAAAAAAAAAAGAAAAAGAAAAGCTTACATTAAAAAAAAAAGAGAGTTTGACTATTTTTAGAGTCAAAACAGCCCACACTTGGCCACTTTTTTAATCTAAAATCATATATATTGTAGACATACATATACTGAACATTCCAAAAGGTAGAGATAGAAAACAGGCTTCATACCATATGATTGCAAAATAATCTATGTTCTCTTACTGTCCTCACATTTCTAATTGGAATAAAGTTTCAGAATATCAGCTTTTAATGTAAATATCAGTAATTTTAAAGAGACTTTTGTTATTTAAAAATGATCGTGATAAAGTAAATATTATATGGTTATAAAGTAAACCATATCTACTGGTTTAAACCAACTTTACTGGTTATAAAGTAAACCAGTAAAGTCATAAAGTAAATATTATACGGTTCTTCACATACCTGAACTTGAAGGTGCCTGTAAAGTCATCTAGAGGTCCAACCAAAGGTCAGGATAGAATTGAGCTGTTTTTCTTTGCAAATCATAACAAACTTCCTTTAGGCAAATTTTTTTTTCAAACTTTTCCTCTTTCAATTTGAAATTTTATTTCTGCACTCTTATAAGATTCATCTTCATGTAACAAACCAGTAGAAGCCTAGAGATTAAAAAAAAAAAAAAAAGCATTGGTACAAGAATAACATTCTAGCTAGAAAAAAAAAAAAAACCTCAAATACTCTTTATTTATATTTATTTATTTATTACTTAAAAAGATCTGTTTACAGGCTCCCTGCTCAGCAGGAAGCCTGCTTCTCCCTCTCCCACTCCCTCTGCTTGTGTTCCTTCTCTCGCTATCTCTCTCTCTGTCAAATAAATAATAAAAATAAATTCTTTAAAAAAAAAAAGATCCATTTATTTGCATATGTAAGTTTTGATCCTGGTCAAATACTCTTCAAGGTGAAATGGCATCAATCTGAATCTGAGGCAAAAGCAATAAAGCAAATAAGGCTCTCACTAGTTTCTTTTCTTTTCTTTTCTTTGCTTTGCTTTTTTATGATTTTATTTATTTATTTGAGAGAGACAGAGAGAAAGCCTGTCAGAGAGAGGAGGAGAAGCCCCTCCAGAGAGAGGGGCAGAGGGAGAGGGAGAAGGAGGCTCTTCTCCTGAGCAGGGAGCCTGATACGGGGCTGGATCCCAGGACCCTGGGTTCAGGGCCTGAGCCAAAGGCAGACACCCAGCCGACTGAGCCACCCAAGCACCCTGGCTCTCACTAGTTTCAACACGTTTTCTATAACTAAGAAGAAAAAAGTCCTCATTTAGCTTTAAAAGCTCAGACAATGCCAGCAATGCCTGCTATTAAAACTTTGCACATATATTAGATTAATGCATAATCATAATCTAAATATTCCCAGAGTCACTAGTAGAAAGTCAAACATTTATGTCTCAGAAAAATAGGAGATTTAAAAATGGAAGAAAAATAGATGACTTTTTTCCAAAATTTGGAATCCAAAATCTCCACTTACATTTTATATTCTCTGTCTTTATTTTTTTTTAAGTTTTTATTTTAATTCTGGTTCGTTAACATACAATGCTATATTAGTTTCAGGTGTACAATGATATTTTATATTGTCTTACATCCAAGAGATCTTCATCCCATGCCTCCTCACTTATGGAATGCATGGGGGCCAGGGGGAGTATGATTTTGTATGAGACAACTCAGGCATTTTCAGACCACCTGAAATTTGAAATCCAGCTCCTTTCATTACCTCTTTTTTGTTCTCCGTAGTGGAATCTCTATACCCCATCAGCTATATGAGGTATTAAAAAAGATAAGAAATGCTTTCTATACTTCTGGTTTTTATATTAGCTTTTCATTTAAAATACCTTTTTCATCTGCTTAAGTCAGCACGAAGTAAGCTGTTTTTGAAATGAGTTTTATATTATTAAAAGTATTTTTCTTCCGGGGCACCTGGGTGGCTCAGTTGGTTAAGCAACTGCCTTCGGCTCAGGTCATGATCCTGGAGTCCCAGGATCGAGTCCCGCATCGGACTCCCTGCTCAGCAGGGAGTCTGCTTCTCCCTCTGACCCTCCCCCCTCTCATGTGCTCTCTCTCATTCTCTCTCTCTCAAATAAATAAAATCTTTTTTAAAAAAAAAAGTATTTTTCTTCCTGTAACTATAGCTATATTAAGTAGAAAGAAAATCATTTTTATAAGAAAAATTGTCCCTTTTAACCAGAAAAATTGCTATATCATAGTATATTTTTTATTCTATCACTTGTATGAACTTTACTCAAGTGACTCAAATTATAACTCTGAATGCAAAAATTAAAATATGAATTATGGAATGTGAAACTCAGTGAAATGTGAAACTCCACCTCAAAAATCACATATTTATGCCAAAAATACATGGATAGAGTAGAAGGTAGTGAAAAAATTTTATGGTTTATATAATCTACTAATGCAATTTACCAATGTTCCAATTTCTTCAAAAAGTTGGATAATTTTGCTCAACTTATAACAAATTACAAGATATCATCCTTTCAAGAACTCTGAACATATTAATTGCAAATAATAAAATATAATCCTTCTAAAGACTAGTTACTCTCAGCATCTGCAAACCTGGGTTTGCACTACAAATTCTCATCCTAGACCTGACAAGCATTTTAACTAATGCATTTGGCAAGTAACTTTAGCATTCTGTTCTCATTTCCCTGGTTATGAAGTGAGAATATTAAACTTTGCCTTGAGTGTTGTGAGAATTAATTATTTAATGTTTATAAAGTTCTTTCAATCTCTAAAGTAAAAAAGTCACAGAAGCATTTCTTATACTCACAATGGGTAGTCTCATAAATGCAAATTATGGTGGAATTGTTATTATTAACTATAATCAAAATTCAAAAGTCAGAATTAGAAATGGGGTCAAAGATAAAGGTGATATAATATAATACACAATGTCAAGTTTAATTGTGTGTTAGAAGAGTGAGTTTCCACGCTTTATATATATTTTTTTTCTCTAGCTATGCTAAATAACACAAAGTTGAGGTATAGGTCAAGATGGTCAAATATGGAAAAGATGAGCACTTACTTCTGTGAACCTAAAGCCATTCAATGAAAACAAAATTTTAAATCAATAGGGTCAGATAATATAACTTCACAATGATACCTGTCCAAGTTGGAATCTGTAAAAGGTGGACAATGGGGAGAAGGCTTCCCTGAATCAGGCTTTGACTATATTCCGCAAACCATCATCAGAAGGTACATTTATAGCTATTGATGGTTCATTTGTTGGTCTAAATCTATTGCTAATCAATGGCAATGTATTTGTCACTTTGCGTCTTTGTTTTTGTTGATTTAGTAAGTGGAGAAAGAAGAAGGATAAGGACAATGAGGAGAATTTTTTTTTTATTATGTTATGTTATTCACCATACATTACATTATTAGTTTTTGATGTACTGTTCCATGATTCATTGTTTGCTTATAACACCCAGTGCTCCATTTAGTATGTACCCTCTTTAATAGCCATCACCAGGCTAACCCATCCCCTCACCCCTCCCCTCTAGAACCCTCAGTTTGTTTCTCAGGGTCAATAGTCTCTCATGGTTTGCCTCCCCCCTGCGATTTCCCCCCCTTCATTTTTCCCTTCCTGATATCTTCTTCTTCTTCTTTTTTTTTTTTAACATATAATGTATTATTTGTCTCAGAGGTACAGGTCTGTAATTCAACAGTCTTACACAATTCACAGTGCTCACCATAGCACATACCTTCACCAATGTCTATCACCCAGCCACCTCATCCCTCCCACCCCCCACCACTCCAGCCACCCTCAGTTTGTTTCCTGAGATTAAGAATTCCTCATATCAGTGAGGTCATATGATACATGTCTTTCTCTGATTGACTTATTTCGTTCAGCATAATACCCTCTGGTTCCATCCACATCATTGCAAATGGCAAGATTTCATTCTTTTTGATGGCTGCATAATATTCCATATATATATGGGATATTATATAAGTGGTATATATATTATATATATATACCACTTCTTCTTTATCCATTCATCTGTCGATGGACACCTTTGCTCCTTCCATAGTTTGGCTATTGTGGACATTGCTGCTATAAACATTGAGGTGCATGTACCCCTTCAGATCCCTACATTTGTATCCTTGGGGTAAATACCCGTAGGGCAATTCCTGGGTCATAGGGTAGCTCTATTTTCAACTTTTTGAGGAGCCTCCATACTGTTTTCCAGAGTGGCTGCACCAGCTTGCATTCCCACCAGCAGTGTAGGAGGGTTCTCCTTTCTCCACATCCCCGCCAACATCCGTCATTTCGTGACTTGTTAATTTTAGCCATTCTGACTGGTCTGAGGTGGTATCTCATTGAGGTTTTGATTTGGATTTCCCTGATGCCAAGCAATGTTGAGCAGTTTTCATGTGTCTGTTGGCCATTTGGAAGTCTTCTTTGCAGAAATGTCTGTTCATGTCTTCTGCTCATTTCTTGATCGGATCATTTGTTCTTTGGGTGTTGAATTTAATAAGTTTTTTATAGATTTTGGATACTAGCCCTTTATCTGATATGTCATTTGCAAATATCTCCTCCCATTCTGTCAGTTGTCTTTTGGTTTTGTTGACAGTTTCTTTTGCTGTGCAAAAGTATTTTATCTTGATATGGTGAGATAAAAAAAGCTTCATTTTTTGCCCTTGCTTCCTTTGCCTTTGGCAATGTTTCTAGGACGAAGTTGCTGCGGCTGAGGTCGAAGAGGTTGCTGCCTGTGTTCTCCTTTAGGACTTGGATGGACTCCTGTCTCACATTTAGGTCTTTCAACCATTTGGAGTCTATTTTTGTGTGTGGTGTAAGGAAATGGTCCAGTTTCAATCTTCTGAATGTGGCTGTCCAATTTTCCCAACACCATTTGTTGAAGAGACTGTCTTTTTTCCATTGGACATTCTTTCCTGCTTTGTCGAAGATTAGTTGACCATAGAGTTGAGGGTCCATTTCTGGCCTCTCTATTCTGTTCCATTGATCTATGTGTCTGTTTTTGTGCCAGTACCATACTGTCTTGATGATGACAGCTTTGTAATAGAGCTTGAAATCTGGAATTGTGATGCCATCAGCTTTGCTTTTCTTTTTCAACATTCCTCTGGCTATTCGGGGTCTTTTCTGGTTCCATACATATTTTAGGATTATTGGTCCATTTCTATGAAAAAAGTGGATGGTATTTTGATAGGGATTGCATTGAATGTGTAGATTGCTCTAGGTAGCATTGACATCTTCCCAATATTTGTTCTTCCAATCCATGAGCATGGAACGTTTTTCCATTTCTTTGTGTCTTCTTCAATTTCTTTCATGAGTCTTTATAGTTTTCTGAGTACAGATTCTTTGCCTCTTTGGTTAGATTTATTCCTAGGTATCTAATGGTTTTGGGTGCAATTGTAAATGGGATCCACTCCTTAATTTCTCTTTCTTCTGTTTTGTTGGTATATAGGAATGCCACTGATTTCTGTGCATTGATTTTATATCCTGCCACTTTACTGAATTCCTGTATGAATTCTATCAGTTTTGGGGTGGAGTCTTTTGGGTTTTCCACATAGAGTATCATATCATCTGCGAAGAGTGAGAGTTTGAATTTTTCTGTGCCAATTTGGGCCTTTTATTTCTTTTTGTTGTCTGATAGCTATGGCTAGAACTTCTAATACTATGTTGAATATCAGTGGTGAAAGTGGACATCCCTGCTGTGTTCCTGACCTTAGGGGGAAAGCTCTCAGTTTTTCCCCATTGAGAATGATATTTGCTGTGGGTTTTTCATAGATGGCTTTTGTGATATTGAGGTATGTACTCTCTATCCCTATACTCTGAAGTGTTTTGATCAAGAAAGGATGCTGTACTTTGTCAAATGCTTTTTCTGCATCTATTGAGAGGATTTATGGTTCTTGTTCTTTCTTTTATTAATGTAGTGTGTTACATTGATTGATTTACACATGTTGAACCAACTTTGCAGCCCAGGGATAAATCCCACTTGGCCGTGGTAAATAATCCTTTGTCCTATTGGCTGGTATTTTGCTGAGAATTTTTGCATCCATGTTCATCAAGGATATTGGTCTGTAATTCTCATTTTTGATGGGGTCTTTGTTTAGGAGATCAAGGTAATGGTGGCCTCATAAAACGAGTTTGGAAATTTTCTTTCCATTTCTATTTTTTGGAACAGTTTCAGAAGAATAGGTATTAATTCTTCTTTAAATGTTTGGTAGAATTCCCCTGGGATGCCATCTGGCCTTGCACTTTTGTTTGTTGGGAGATTTTTGATGACTGCTTCAATTTCCTTAGTGGTTATAGGTCTGTTCAGGTTTTCTATTTCATCCTGGTTCAGTTTTGGTAGTTGATACATCTCTAGGAATGCATCCATCTCTTCCAGGTTATCTAATTTGCTGGCATAGAGTTGCTCATAATATGTTCTTATAATTGTTTGTATTTCTTTGGTGTTGGTTGTGATCTCTCTTTCATTCATGATTTTATTTATTTGGGTCATTTTATCTTTTCTTTTTGATAAGTCTGGCCAGGGGTTTATCGATCTTGTTAATTCTTTCAAAGAACCAGCTCCTAGTTTCGTTGATCTGTTCTACTGTTCTTTTGGTTTCTATTTCATTGATTTCTGCTCAATCTTTATTATTTCTCTTCTCCTGCTGGGTTTGGGTTTATTTGTTGTTCTTTCTCCAGCTCCTTTAGGTTTAGGGTTAGGTTGTGTATTTGAGACTTTCTTGTTTCTTGAGAAAGGCTTGTATTGCTATATACTTTCCTCTTAGGACTGCCTTTGCCACATCCCAAAGATTTTGAACAGTTGTGTTTTCATTTTCATTTGTTTCCATGAAATTTTTAAATTATTCTTTAATTTCCTGGTTGACCCATTCATTCTTTAGTAGGATGCTCTTTAGCTTCCATGTATTTGAATGATTTCCAACTTTCCTCTTGTGATTGAGTTCTAATTTCAAAGCATTGTGGTCTGAAAATATGCAGGGAATGATCCCAATCTTTTGGTACTGGTTGAGACCTGATTTGTGACCTAGGATGTGATCTATTCTGGAGACTGTTCCATGGGCACTAGAGAAGAATGTGTATTCTGTTGCTTTGGAATGGAATGTTCTGAATATGTCTGTGAAGTCCATTTGGTCCATTGTGTCATTTAAAGTCTTTATTTCCTTGTTGGTCTTTTCCTTAGATGATCTGTCCATTTCAGTGAGGGGGTGTTAAAATCCCCGACTATTATTGTATTGTTGTCAATGTGTTTCTTTGCTTTTGTTATTAATTGGCTTATATAATTGGCTGCTCCCATGTTAGGGGTGTAGATATTAATAATCGTTAGATCTTGTTGGATAGACCCTTTAAGTAGGATATAGTGTCCTTCCTCATCTCTTATTACAGTCTTTGGTTTAAAATCTAATTTGTCTGATATAAGGATTGCCACCCCAGCTTTCTCTTGGTGTCCATTAGCATGGTAAATGGTTTTCCACCCCCTCACTTTCAATCTTGGGGTGTCTTTAGATCTAAAATGAGTCTCTTGCAAACAGCATATTGATGGGTCTTGTTTTTTTTATCCAATCTGATAGCCTGTGTCTTTTGATTGGGGCATTTAGCCCATTTACATTCAGGGTAACTATTGAAAGATATGAATTTAGTGCTATTGTATTGACTGTACGGTGACTGTTACTCTATTTTGTTTCTATTCCTTTCTGGTCCATGTTACTTTTAGGCTCTCTCTTTGCTTAGAGGACCCCTTTCAATATTTCTTGCAAGGCTGGTTTGTTGTTTGCAGATTCTCTTAGTTTTTGTTTGTCCTGGAAGATTTTTATCCTTCCTTCTATTTTCAATGACAGCCTAGCTGGATATAGTATTCTTGGTTGCATATTTTTCTCATTTAGTGCTCTGAATATATCATGCCAGTCCTTTCTGGCCTTCCAGGTCTCTGCCAATCTAATGTTTCTATCATTGTAGGTTACAGATCTCTTGTCCCGAGCTGCTTTCAGGATTTTCTCTTTGTCTCTGAGATTCATAAGTTTTACTATTAGATGTCGGGGTGTTGTCCTATTTTTATTGATTTTCAGGGGAGTTCTCTGTGCCTCCTGGATTTTGATGCCTGTTTCCTTCCCCAAATTAGGGAAGTTCTCTGCTATAATTTGTTCCAATATACCTTCTGCTCCTCTCTCTCTTTCTTCTTCTTCTGGGATCCCAATTATTCTAATGTTGTTTCATCTTATGGTATCACTTATCTCTTGAATACTGTGCTCGTGATCCAGTAGTTGTTTATCTCTCTTTTTCCCAGCTTCTTTATTTTCCATCATTTGATCTTCCATATCACTAATTCTCTCTTCTGCCTCATTTATCATAGCAGTTAGAGCCTCCATTTTTGATTGCATCTCATTAATAACCTTTTTGATTTTGACTTCGTTAGATTTTAGTTCTTTTATTTCTCCAGAAAGGGGTTCTTTAATATCTTTCATGCTTTTTTCAAGCCCAGCTAGGATCTTTATTTATTTATTTATTTATTTATTTATTTTTTAAAGATTTTATTTATTTATTTGATGAGAGAGAGATAGCAAGAGCAGGAACACAAGCAGGGGGAGTGGGAGAGGGAGAAGCAGGCTTCCTCCTGAGCAGGGAGCCCAATGTGGGACTTGATACCAGGACCCTGGGATCATGACCTGAGCCGAAGGCAGACGCTTAACGACTGAGCCACCCAGGCGCCCCCAGCTAGTATCTTTAAAATCGTCATTCTGAACTCTAGTTCCAACATCTTACTAATGTCCGTATTTATTATGTCCCTGGCAGTCAGTACTGCCTCTTGTTCTTTTTTTTTGAGGTGATTTCTTTTTTTGTCTTGTCATTTTGTTCAGAGGAGAATAGATGAATGAGAGAACAAAATGCTAACAGGGTAACAACGATCCCAGAAAAATATACACTAAACAAATCAGAAGAGACCTGAAACTGGTGGAAAAGAAAGGAAAGAAAGAAAAAAGAAAAAATAATAAAAGAAAAGATAAAAACAAACAAACAAAAAACAGACAAAGAGGAGAATTTTAAACAAAACTTAAATTACTTTTTTTTCTAATATTATATTCTTCCCACTTTTTTGGTTTAAATCCCCTTTCTTTTTTTTTCCAGTTTTACTGAAATGTAATTTACATATAACATTGTGTAAGTTCAGGTGTGCTAAATGATGATATATATATATATATATATATATATATATATATATATATATATATATATAGTAAAATGGTTAACAAAAAAATGACAGTTAACAAATCCAATACCTTTTATTTTGTGATAAAAACATTTAAGGTCTTCTTTCTTAGCAACTTTCAAGTATATAAAACAGTATTGCTAACTATAGTCACTATGCTGTACATTAGATCTCCAGAACTTATTTGTCTTATAACTGGAAGTTTGTTCCCTTTGGCCAGCCTTTCCATGTTATTTTAAATCACATAATAGTAATAAAATAAACAGTAATATGCTGTCTGTATGTTCTAATGTCCTTTCCAAAATTTAAAAGATAAAATGGCAACTTATGCTGGTCTTTTTCATTTTTCATGCTTTTTTCATATCCAAATGTCTGAATAATGACCTTGAACTTGCATATATGTGTTCAAGGATTGTGTTTCGTAATTCTTGTATTGTAAGTGGACAACATAACACTATCATGATTAGAGAACATTAAAATTTTATTAATAAAAATGAAAAATACCTGAGCGTTGGCTCTATGGATTTTGTATCACATGTGTAAGTGGACTGTGGTAGAGAGAAAGGACAACAAAATTCATTTAACATACCACTAATTCAAATATTTTTGGAGATCATATCTTAGAAGTCCTAAATTTAACTTTGTGGGATTAATTTTGAATATCTTATACCAACCAAAATAAGGTAGCACTCTGATGTTCTTTCTTATCACTCCATTACATAGAGAAACTTATTAAAAAAATTAAATTAAATGAAATTTATATTCCAATATTTTTTAAATCCCAAAATTCATTTGTAAAAAAATTGGAAGCAATGTATTGAATTGGCATGTGCAGTTTGGCTATGCCAAAGATTTCTCTGGTGACTTGATAAAAGTGTTAACCTTTCTCCTTCAACCTTTTGATTGGTGAAATAAGGTCATGTTATCACATTGAACTTTTGGACTTATAACTTTAAAAATAATCAGTAATAGGAAGCCTGTAGTGCTAGTGCCACTGCTATTTCAAAAATGATTGACGGAAAGGGCTGGCTCTAAAATACTAAGCTGTCTAGTTTTGGTCCATGACAAATAGCATCAACATTATTATATCTTGAATAAGAAAATAAAATTCCTCCCCAAAGCTTAAGGTCTATGCCAAATAAAACACTGGAAGTCAATCAGCATTTTGTGTTCCTTAATGACCAAAATTTATTCAAGCAAAATTGATGAAAAAAGGGGATAATGGCTATTTTTTAAATCAGATTCAATTTAAAAGGCTTTTGGTCAAATATCCTGCTTTGAGCAACAAATATTCCTTACTTCGTGAGTTTGTCAAATATCTTGCTTTGTGTTTGGCCACTGGAACATGAAAGTACTTATGCTGGTAATAAAACTAAAGAAGATTAATTAAGTTGTATTAACTAATATAGACATTGTATTGTCCAAAAAAATCAAATTTTATTTTCCTCAACTACCATGGTCTCTAAAAATGCTTACTAGTTACTGATGTTTTATATAAATTAAAAATTTAGTAAGCTCCAAATAACTAATGATATAGCTCTTTTATTTTTAAAACAAGTTATCTATTTGAAGAGGAGTGCCTTTTTCTCATCTTTCTTTTATGAAGTCCAGCAAAAACATAAGTAAAATTATGTTTAAATTTTAGATACTAGTGCTCACTTCGGCAGCACATATACTAAATTTTAGATACTAATGCTAGAGAAGTAATTAAAACCATTGAAATCTCCTGGACACAGTGTTCTGCTTCATTGATTAAACTCTTTTCACTATATAAGAGATTTTCTTTGGTAAAGTTTCTGTTTAAATATTAAATTAAATATTTTGCCATTTTTTCATTGTTTTTTTGTTGTTATTGTTCTTGTTGTTGAGTCTTAAAAATTTATTACACATTTTAGATAAAATATGTTTATCCAATATATGCTTTACAAATATTTTCCTTCTACCAATTGTTGGATTTTTTATTTCAAGTTTTTATTTAAATTCTAGTTAACATATATGGTAAAATTGGTTTCTAGTGTAGAATTTAGTGATTCATCATGTACATTTAATACCCAGTGTATATCACAAGTGCCCTCCTTAATATCCATCATCTATTTAACCCATCTCCCTGCCTCCCTCCCTCCATCAACACACAGTTTCTTCTTTATAGTTAAGAGTCTGTTGTGATTGGGCGCCTGGGTGGCTCAGTTGGTTAAGCGACTGCCTTCGGCTCAGATCATGATCCTGGAGTCCCGGGATCGAGTCCCGCATCGGGCTCCCTGCTCGGCGGGGAGTCTGCTTCTCCCTCTGACCCTCTTCCCTCTCGTGCTCTCTGTCTCTCATTCTCTCTCTCAAATAAATAAATAATATCTTAAAAAAAAAAAGAGTCTGTTGTGATTTGCCTCCTTCTCTCTTTTTTCCCCTTCCCCTAAGTTCCTCTGTTTTGTTTCTTAAATTCCACATATGAGTGAAATCCTATGGTATTTGTTTTTCTCTGACTGACTTATTTAACTTAGAGTAATACACTAACTCCATCTACTTTGCTGCACATCTTTTTAATGGCTGAGTAATATTCCAGTGTGTGTGTGTGTGTGTGTGTGTGTGTGTGTGTAAAATCACCTCTTCTTTATCCATTCATCAGGTGATGGGCAGTTGGGATATTTCCATAATTTGGCTATTGTTGATAATGCTGTTATAAACATCAGGGTGCATGTGTCCCTTGAAATCAGTATTTTGTATCCTTTGGGTAAATACCTAAATGCAATTGCCAGGTAGAAGAGTAGTTCTATTTTTAACTTTTTAAGGAAACTTCTTGTTGTTTTTCAGAGTGGCTGCACCAATTTGCATACCCATCAACAGTGTAAGAGGGTTCTCCTTTCTCCACATCCTCACCAACATCTGTTGTTTCTTGTGTTCTTAATTTTAGCCATTCTGACAGGTGTGAGATGGTATTTCATTGTGGTTTTGATTTATATTTCCCTGATGATGCGTGATGTTGAGCATTTTTTTCATGTGTCTATTAACCATCTGTATGTCTTCTTTGGACAAATGTCTATTCATGTTTTCTGCCCATTTCTTAACTGGATTATTTCTTTCTTGGGTGTTGAGTTTGGTAAATTATTTATAGATTTTGGATACTAACCCCTTAGCAGATGTGTCATTTGCTAATATCTTCTCCCATTCTCAAGGTTGCCTTTTAGTTTTCTTGATTGTTTCCGTCATTGTGCAGAAGCTTTTTATCTTGATGAAGTTCCAATAGTTCATTTTTGCTTTTGTTTCCCTCGCCTCAGGAGACATGTCTAGTAGAAGTTGCTATGGCCAATTTCAAAGAGTTTCTGCCTGTGTTCTCCTCTAGGATTTTGATGGTTTCCTTTCTTACATTTAGGTCTTTCATCCATTTTAAATTTATTTTTGTGGATGGTGTAAGAAAATGTTCCAGTTTTATTCTTCTGCACGTTGCTGTCCAGTTTTCCCAACACCATTTGTTGAAGAGACTGTCTTTTTTCCATTGGATATTCTTTCCTGCTTCATCAAAGAATAGTTGACCATATAGTTGTGGGTCCATTTTTGGGCTTTCTATTCTGTTCCATTGATCTTTGTGTCTATTTTTGTGCCAGTACCATACTGTCGTGATGACTACACCTTTGTAATATAGCTTGAAGTCCAGAATTGTGGTGCCTCCAGCTTTGCTTTCCTTTTTTATGGTTGCTTTGGCTATTTGGGATCTTTTGTGTTTCCATACAAATTTTGTTCTAGCTTTGTGAAAAATGCTGGTGGTATTCTGACAGGGATTTCAATAAATATGTAGATTGCTTTGGGTAATATAGACATTTTAACAATATTTGTTCTTTCAATCTGTGATCATGGAATGTTTTTCCATTTCTTTGTGTCATCTTCAATTTCATTCATAAGTGTTCTACAGTTTTCACAATACACATCTTTTACCTCTTTTGTTAGGTTTACTCCTAGGTATCTTATGGGTTTTGGTGCAGTTGTAAATGAGATTGATTCCTTGATCTCTCTCTCTGCTGTTGCATTATTGGTGTATGGAAATGCCACAGATGTCTGTACATTGATTTTGTATCCTGTGACTTTGCTGAATTTTTGTATCAGTTCTAGTAATTTTTTGCTGGAGTCTTTCAGATTTTCTGCACAGAGCATCATATTGTGTGTGAATAGTGAAAGTTTGACTTCTTCCTTGATGATTTGGATGCCTTTGATTTCTTGATTTTGTTGTCTGATTGTTGAGACTAGGACTTCCAGTACTATGTTAAATAGACTAGGACTTCCTGTCTTGTTCCTGACTGTCAAGGAAAAGCTCTCTGTTTTTCCATATTGAGGATGATGTGTTTTTTTTTTTTTTTTTGGAAGATGTTATTTATTTATGTGACAGAGAGAGACAGCGTGATAGAGTTTGAGCATGAGCGGGGGGAGGGGCAGAGGAAGAGGGAGAAGCGGACACCCCACTGAGCAGGTAGTCCAATGTGGGGTTCGATCCCATGACCTCGAGTTCATGACCCAAGCTGATGGCAGATGTTTAACCAGCTGAGCCACCCAGGAGCCCCTCCCCATTGAGGATGATATTAACTGTAGGTCTTTTTTATATGGCTTTATGATATTGAGGTATATTTCCTCTATCCCTACTTTTTTGGGGGTTTTTATCAAGAATAGATGTTGTACTTTGTCAAATGCTTTTTCTGCATCTATTGAGAGGATCATATGGTTCTTATCCTCTTTTATTAATGTGGTGTGTCATGTTGATCGATTTATGAATATTGAACCAAAACTGCAGCCCAAGAATAAATCTCACTTGATCCGTGGTGAATAATTCTATTAATGTATTGTTGGATTCAATTTGCTAGTAACTTTTTCAGAATTTTTGCATCAATGTTCATCAGGGATATTGGTCTGTAATTATCCTTTATAGTGGGATCTTTGATTTTGAAATTAAGGTAATGCTGGCCTCAGAAGGAGTTTGAGAGTTTTCTTTCCATTTCTTTTTTTTGGAACAGCTTGAGAATAATAGGAATTAACTCTTCTTTAAATGTCTATTATAATTCCCCTGGGAAGTCATCTGGGCCTGGACTTTTGTTTGTTGGGAGATTTTTGATTACTGATTCAATTTCTTTGCTGGTTATGTGTCTGTTCAAATTTTCCATTTCTTCCTGTTTCAGTTTTGGTAATTGGTATGTTTTTAGGAATTTATCCATTTCTTCCAAATTGCCCAGTTTGTTGACATATAATTTTTCAAAATCTTCTCTTATAATTGTTTATATTTCTGTGATGTTGGTTACAATCTCTCCTCTTTTATTCATGATTTTATTTATTTGTACCCTTTCTCTTTTCTTTTTGATAAGTCTCCCTAGAGGTTTATCAATTTTGTTAATTCTTTCAAAGAACCAGCTCTTAGTTTTATTGTTCTGTTCTACTCTGTGTTTTGTTGTTGTTGTTGTTGTTGTTGTTGTTTTTGTTCCTATATCACTTATTTCTGCTCTAATCTCTATTATTTCCCCTCTTCTGCTGGCTTTAAGCTTTATTTGCTGTTCTTTTCTAGCTCCTATAGGTGTAAGGTTAGGTTGTCTATTTGAGACTTTTCTTGCTTCCTGAGGTAGGCCTCTTTCTATATACTTCTCCCACAGAACCACCTTCGCTTCATCCCAAAGGATTGGGACTGCCATGTTTTTGTTTACATTTGTTTTCATGTATTTTTTAAAATTATTTCTTCTTTAATTTCCTGGTTAACCCATTCATTCTTTTTTTTAAGATTTTATTTGTGTACTTGAGAGAGAGAGAGAGTGAGTGAGTGAGAGTACAAGCTGGGGGAGAGGCAGAAGGAGAGGGAGCATTTACTCCATTTACATTCAGAGTAATTATTGATAGATAAGAATTTAGTGCCATTGTATTATCTGTAAAGTCACTGTTTCTGGATATTTTCTCTTTTACTTTCTAGTCTTTGTTGCTTTTGGTCTTTCTTTCCCACTCAAAGGGTCCCCTTTAAGGGAGCCTGGATGGCTCAATCGTTAAGCATCTGCCTTTGGCTCAGGTCATGATCCTGGGGTCCTGGGATTGAGTCCCACACAGGGCTCCCTGCTCAGTGGGGAGTCTGCTTCTCCCTCTCCTACTCCCCCTGCTTGTGTTCCCTATCTGGCTTTGTGTCTCTCTGTCAAATAAACAAATTAATAAAATCTTTAAAAAAAAAAAAAGGGCCCCTTTAATATTTCTAGTAGGGCTGGTTTAGTGGTCATAAAGTCATTTAGGTTTTATTTGTCTGGGAAACTCTTTATCTCTCCTTTTATTCTGAATGACGGTCTTGCTGGATAAAATATTCTTGGCTGCATATTTTTCCCCTTCACCATGTTGAATATATCATGCCATTCTCTTCTGGCCTGCCAGGTTTCTGTGGATAGATCGGCTGTAAATCTAATTTGTTGTCCCTTGTAGGTTAGGGTTTCTTTTCCCTTGCAGCTTTCGGGATTCTTTCCTTACCTCTATATTTTGCAAATTTTACTCTGATATGTTTTGCTGATTGCTGGCTTTTGTTAAATTTGATGTGCGTTCTCTGTGCTTCCTGCATTTGGATGATTATTTCCTTCCCCAGATTAGGGAAGTTTTCAGCTGTGATTTGCTAAAATAAATTTTCTGACCCCTTTTCCCTCTCTTCTTCTTCTGGGACTCCAATGATATCAATGTTATCACACTTTATGGAGTCACTGAGTTCCCTAAGTCTGCATTTGTGATCTAATACTTTTCTTTCCCATTTCTTTTCAGCTTCATTATTTTCCATAATTTTATCTTCTATATCATTGATTCATTCCTTTGCATCATCCATCCTCATTGTTATGGCATCCATCAATTTTGTATCTCAGTTATAGCACTTTTTATTTTCGCCCTGACTAGTTTTTAGTTCTTATATCTCTGCAGTTAGGGATTCTCTAGTGTCTTCTATGCTTTTCTCAAGTCCAGCTAGTATCCTTATGATTGTTGTTTTAAAATCTGGTTCAGACATCTTTCTTATATCTGTTTTGACTAAATCCCTGTTCATTATGTCTTCCCATTCTTTCTTTTGGAGTGAATTTCTCTGTCTTGTCATTTTGTCTAGATCACTGGATTTGTTTTGGGGTGTGTGTGTGTGTGTGTGTGTGTGTGTGTGTGTGTGTGTGTTAGGAAAGTCTATTATATTCCTGCTCCTGAGAGTAATGGCTATACTAAGAAGAGGTCCTATACTGTCTTGGGCCTGGTGCTTCAGGACGTGTTTCAGAGTGTGCACTCTTCTGTTGTGTTTTGGCTGCTCTTTTCTTCAGGTCAGTCCTCTGCAGAGTTTCTCCTTGCCTTCAGTGGGGAGTGTTCAGACCTTGTCCACAGTCTGGCAAGTTTTATCTAGGTGTGTTTTGGTCTGCCGGTTAAAGGAGCCTAGATCTTATTTCCCCTAGAGCTGAAGCTTTGCAGCACTCTATGATCAGAAGACTTGGTGTGCTTGAGGGGTTTGTGCTGGTCTTCTGGGGAAAGGGCCTATTTCACTGGCTCTCAGGCCTACTTGCCCTAGTAAAGATGCACCTAGAGGGTGCAGAGGGGGTGGGATTGGTATTTGTAGCTCCAGCCTCTACTGGAGGTGCTGTGATGATCATTGAAGATGGTCAGTTCTGATGGGTGGAGGGAAGTGGCATTGCCTGTTCTTTCCTCCCCAGGGCAGGGAATTCACACCTGCTACTCTTCAAGAAACCCTCACAGAAGACTGAATAATCTCTTATGTCCCTGGCTTCTGTCAGAATCCTGCCTTCACTCTGTGTCTGAGCTGTCTGCATGGCAGGTGGCACAGTACTCCTGTGTTTTATCTCAGGCATGTGATTGGGTTTCAGAATTCCAAATTTTAGGGATCCAGTGCAGCACAGACCTGTTCTGATTCTCTAGAGGAGGGTCTTGCCATGCTGTGGGTGGTGCCAGTTAGTCCCAGAAAAATAGTTACACAATCACACAGTGGTTCACAGTTTATGTTAAAGCACAGCAAAAAGCCAGCACCAAGGTTTGCTGCCATCAGCAAGTGTCTCTGTATCTATGCTGATGAGCAGGGCAGCACATTGGTGCCTGCCAGCTCTTTTGTCTCCAGAGAGGCTGTGCCACCTCTCCCAAATGACCTCCAAGAAGGAGAACTGTCTCTTCTAGGGTGACCCAGGGGATCCTCAGAGCATGCTGTCCCTTGCAGGGCCTCTGCCCTCCCCACCACACAAGAACTATACCCACCAGGCTCCAGCCAGTGGTGGTGCAATCTTCTAAAACTTCAAACTTTCAGCTCCCTACTTGTAAAAACTTGTGATAATTGACCTCTCTAGTTTTCCCAGGCAATGGTTTTGGGGAAGTGTTTCTTTTGTGCAATCCCCTGCACAACACTTTCTTTCTGTTTCTCTATCTCTCTTTCTCCTCTCTTGGAGATCAAGGCTCATTTCCTTCTACAGCACCTGTGATTCTCTTTTCACTGGAATCATGTATCTGTACCTCCTATCTTCCACGATGTGGCTTCTTCTCTCCCGCCAGTTCTTCAGTATGGTCTCTCAGCATTCAGATTGATTTCTTGGGTATTCTGAATGATTTGATATTTATCTAGCTGTTTTTGAGAGACAAGACAAGCCTAGGGTCCCCCTACTGCTCTGCCATCTTAACTCCTCACGCCCCACTGGTTGCATTTTCATTCTTTTAACACTGTCTTTCAAACCATCTTAATTTTTTTTTAAATTATTGAAAAACAGATTGTGCCTTTGGTGTCATAGCTAAGAAATCTCCCCATAATTCAAGATCATGACGATTTTCCTCTGTGTATTTTCTAGAAGTTTTATAGCTTTAGGTCTTACATTTAGGTCTTTGATTCATCTTGAGTTAATTTGTATATAGTGTGAAGTATGGATTAAAAATCCTACTTTTGCAATAATTATCCAATTGTTTGAGCATTTTTTTGTTGAAAAGACTAGCCTTGTTCATTGAATTGCTGTTTTACCTTTGACAAAAACCAATGTCAAAGGTTTAAAGGAAGTCTGAAAGAGACTTCTGTGGGTCTGTCTCTATTCCACTGATCTATTTGTTTATCATTTTTTTAAAGATTTTATTTATTTGACAGAGAAAGAGATAGTGAGAATAGTAACACAAGCAGGGGGATTAGAGAGGGAGAGCAGGCTTCCTGCGGAGCAGCGAACCTGATGCAGGGCTCAATCCCAGGACCACGAGGTCATGACCTGAGCTGAAGGCAGATGCTTAATGACTGAGACACCCAGGTGCCCCTGATCTATTTGTTTATCTTGATGTCAGTATCACACTGTTTTGATTATTGTAGCTTTATAATATGTCTACAATTTAGGTTGTGCTACTCCTTTAAAATTTTTCTGATTCAAAATCATTTGGTTATTTTGGAGATTTTAATTTCTCTGTGTTGGCTGATTCTAAATTTTAGAATCAGCTTTTCAATTTCTACAAAAATGCCTTTTGGGATTTTGATTGGGAAATCTACCTATAGATAAATCTGGGGAGTATTGACATCAAAACAATACTTAGTCTTCTAATCTATGAAAAAGCATTTCCCCAATTATTTTAATTTTGTTCCTCAATGTTTTATAATTTGCAGTGTGTAGGTCATGTTTTGCCAGATTTATCCCTAAATACTTCATAGTTTTGATGCTATTGTAAATTGTATTTTTAAATTCAAAGAATTTCATTATTATAGAAATAGGAAAATAGGTTTGATTTTATGTATTTCCTGGAAGATATTGCCAGAATGTGGTTATATAGGATATTAGAACAAGAGATAAAATAATTTTGCACACAGATATTTTTCCTCTACCGTCTGAGTTCTGAGCTGAGTCTTCTAATGTAAGACAGATTAACAAGAGAAAGCCAAACAGAAGTTTAACAAGTGTACCTCATATATACATGGGAGTGACCCAGAAAAAGTGAGTAAATCTCTGAATTGGTTTAGAATTCAGAATTAAATACCATCTTAAAGAGGAAAGGGGAGGGGTTGCATAGGCCTCTTAGGGGAGAGTGAAGGTTTTTTAAGAAAGATGAATGGGTCCTTAGAAGACTGGATGAAAAATATGATAGTTGTGACAAAAGTTGAGTGCATGTGGTGTCACTACTAGTCTCCTGTCCTGTGATAAGAATTGGTGAAACTCCAAGGGGTTTATGACAACTGAATTCCTTATGGGGATCTGTCTTAAGGCAGATAAGGGGAGTTCAAGAAAGTTTTTCCCTGCATTTGCTGTTTTTAAACTGCCTATATTTCAAAATAATCACTAAACCAAAGTGGCATATTTTGTAACCCTTCAACTTCAGTGTACTGGAAAGCAGTCAGGCATGTGAATAGTCAGTTTCATGGGGTAGAAAATTCTGCTGTTCTGGGGGTGGCCACGCAGTCATGAGTTCTCACATTGGGCAAAACCAAACGGGTCAATAGTAGCCATAATACTGAAAGATGAGTATGCCAGGAATAGGAATTGGAAAATAGGGAAGATATGACTATGGTCAAATCTAAAATGAAAACAAAAGTATTGAGTACAGGAGTAATGATGTAAAACATGCATGCATGTAGGCAGAGTCTGAAAGGAAATTTGTGAAAAAATGGAAGTTATTTTACTTAGAATGTGGACATATGTGATGTGATTATTTTTCTTGATTTTTAAGTATAATGAATTTTATTATAATAGTTTTATTATAAGGACAAAAATAATGATAATATTATAAAAGTTGATTGATTTACTAAATATTTTTTCATGCTAGATGTATTCACAAATAAGGAAAAATTCTGATTATGTCTATGTCAGTAACTAAAAAATGTCATTTGTGAAACAATAATTCTTCTGAAAAGTGGATTATTTTACATAACTCGACTTTAATTAGATACATATCATGTATTCAGAATAAAAAAATTAAGGTCCATTTTTAGAAAGAGGGGGAAAAAAAGGCTATTAACAGTATAAATATCAAAATGATATTCTTAAGTATATCAAATATCCTCAAATTCTTTTCCCTAAAAGATGACTTCCCATCCCAAATTTATTTAGAGCAATGGATACCTGGGTAAGTTTTATTAACTTTAGATTCCATTTCTGACCTTGATTTTCACTTTTATCTTCATTTATTCAAAATAATATTTGAAGGTCCAATTTTTTAAACCCAAATAAATAAAAATCTTGAGTCACAGCTTTGGAATAAATATTCTGCAATTTTAAACACACTAGATTTGCTATTAGTATATTAAAGTAATTCTAACATAAAATTAATGATATATTTTATAAGGAAAATCACAATTTTTTAGATATTATTTTAGTTAAGATTAAAAGTAATATGAACTTAACAATGACAGTGAGAATATTAAATGATAAATATCTCAAATTATATGAATTTTAATGTTATTCTGTACATTTTTTTTGTTTTTCTTTACATATTTCAATGTTAGTATGAAATAAACTGGTGAGAAAGAGAAAAAGCATTTTAATGTAAAATGAAAAGAGTAAAATATACTTAAAACATGCTATCATGTACAAAATTTTCAATATTCATTTTGCCAAGACTGAGAGCAAAATGATCAATGATAAGAGATAGATGTGAAAATATTCAGAACTTTTATATTCAGCCAAGAGAAAAGTGAAAGTAGATTTTTTGTGTGTCTATTATATTTTCAAGAGTGCTACAAATAGAATAGGAAAAAAAAAGAGAGAGAATGAAAGAAAAAAGAAAAAAAGAATTTTAAGAAATACAGTAAAATACAGAATTTTTTTTCTTATTGCTAGAATGCTTGGAAGTTATAACCAAAGAGCTCTTGACCTCATGAGCACCTCTATCTTTTATGAGAGCAAAAATATCTCAAGTGGCACAGTGCTTCTTTTTCCACCCCTGGTTTCATTAATTTAGATATACAGTAAGTGTTCTTTTTCAATGTTTTGTTTGGTCAAGTCAGAAGAGACGGTAATAGCTGTAGAATCACAGGGAAAATGATGAAGGATTGGTGAAAGTCAGGTACATTGGTGTCAGTATTGGTCTGTCAGTGGAGATGAATCAGGATACAGTAGCCTTTTGCTTTAATTAAAAAAAAAAAAAAGGAATTGTATCCTTGAAACAACTACTTTCTCCTCCTTACTATTGATCTTATTCATTTTTTTAAAAGATTTTATTTATTTGACAGAGGAAGAGATAGCGAGAGCAGGAACACAAGCAGAGGGAGTGGGAGAGAGAGAAGCAGGCTTCCTGCTGAGAGGGGTGCCTAATGTGGGACTCAGTCCCAGGACCCTGGGATCATGACCTGAGCCAAAGGCAGACGCTTAACGACTGAGCCACCCAGGCGCCCCTGATCTTATTCATTATTAATGTATAATCATAGCTCAGGAAATTCTAGAAATTAAGTGTACATTTCAAATGTTTTCTTAGGTATACCTGACATATTATTGTGGTGGGAAAATTCTTGCACCCTTCACTGTCCCAAAATTAATACAAATTTGGAAATGCATTATTTAGTAAGTACATCTTTTCGTGCAAAAAATTAGATAGATACCCAACCAGGATTAACCTGCTAATTTTAAGTAAAAAAATAGCAAGCAAAATAAACCTCCTTTCCCTCTCACCCTGCTCATGCTCTCTCTCTCTCTTGCTCGCTCACACTCCCTCTCAAATAAATAAATAAAATCTTTCTTGACAGAGAGAGAGCACAAGCCGGAGGAGCATCATATCGAGCAGAGGGAGAGGGAGAAGCAAGCTCCTCACTGAGCCAGGAGCCCCATGCAGGACTTGATCCCAGGACCCCAGGATCATGACCTGAGCCGAAGGCAGATGCCTAACCGACTGAGCCACCCAGGTGCCCCAAATAAATAAAATCTTAAAAAAAATCTGTCAAGAAATTTTCATTGTTTCTGAAGCCAGTGGATTAAGATAGCTATATGAAATGGGAATTTTAAGACTGATATCAGGCTTCATAGGCCTCTTATATGCTAAAGATTTAACCTACAGTGGTCTTTATTAAAAGTCAAATTACATGAAAAGTGAGAAGAGGTTAATAGTTAATCACCATGATAAAAATTCTATCTTTGGCTTTATTTTACTTGAAAAGTGGAGTTCTGAAGATTCAATTAAATCATCTCATGTTTTACTTTAAAATTTGAAATTTTCCAAGTGCATGATGACATAAGGAAGAGTACTTTTTCTGGGAGCTGTTTTTAAAAGGTGCAAACTAGTTTCTCAGAAGAGTAAATTATTTGACTAATAGTGAAGTGCTCTGCCATGGTGAAATTGTGCTAATGAGTAATTACTTTTACCAATCTTATGCCATCTTAACTCCAAAATACTGAAGCAGATTGAATCTAAAAAAAAAAAGGAAAATGAATTGAATAAGAATGTACTCACCACTCATTTTAACTCTATTGGATCTGGAGAATTGATTTATGGCAATTCTGAGCAATTGCCCAATTTAAGCGAAATTATTTCAGATCATGTTCACTGTAATTTTAAAGTTACTGTCTTTCCTAGAGGTTACTGTATCATTGATAACTGAAATTTTTCTCAGAGCTGTCCCATTGCAAATAAACAATTTGAGCTTCACTTTATTGTTTATAATTCAATGATGTCAGGAACAATGAAAGAGATATTCATCTACTTGGCAGATTTCATAGAAACATGCATTTATGAAATACTGATTTTATATCTGCACTGCATAATGGCAATATGTACTCAAGAATAACCTGTTTGGAAGACTATTGTATTATAATCTCAGTTCTCTGGGGAGTTATTTAATCAAAATAGCTCTGCTTAAGTGCACTACAAGAGGAGACATGAAAAAAATGTCAGAGGATCAAGGAGAGACAAAGGACTAGAAATTGTAATACTAAAAGTAATTTAGTGCTTTGAGGATTTTTTTTTTTTCTAAAACTCGAGGTGGAAAAAGCTCAGTTAAGTCAGAAATATCATAGCTACCACTGAGATCTCAGTGAATGGTAAAATAAATTCACATACCCATGAACAACTAAACACCCAGATAAAACGTGTTAAATCAGAATGGAAATGTAAGTCACACTGTGCTCCTTAACAGCCAGTGTTAGCGATACACTAATTAGTACCGTATGATTATGAGCAACCATTTTGGATCTTATTCCTGTCTTTTTAACTCTTCTTTGTACAACATAACTTCAAGTAGGCTTTCCAGTAAATATATGACTTAAATTGTAGTAATGTTCATGATTTCCACCAATGAGTTAAACAACATAATGTCCTTGCATAATAAATCAAGTATTAATATATACATTCTTACCTTATGGTGGAAATCTATGTTAATTACTCTATTAATAAGTACCATGTGTTTAACCAACATGCCTAATTACTTTCAACTTTGTTTACTGAGTTTAGAACAAGATAGGAGAAATAGAATGTTATGGTTTACTTTCTTTTATTTATTTTTGCATGCAAATTCATCATCACCTGTCTCCACTCTAAAGGCAACCTGTCAAAATTTTCTCCAAACTATCATTTCAAGGTTCTCTTCTTAAATTTCCTCCTGTAATTCAATACCAATGTTTTTTGTCCCTGTTGTTAAAGTTAAGACCTTGGCATTATACAATTATTTATATTATCATATTAATCTTTTTAAAGCATTCCATTTTATAGCACATGCCCACACATGATCAACATTGTAAAATTTGTAATCTACCTAAAAATAATCAAATATAACACTTTTTTAAACTTTTCTGTCTCCAGAATGAATTTGTATTACTGAACAACATATTCTTTTAATTTATTAATTTATTTATTTTTATTTTTTTATTTTTATTTTTTTGAGAGAGAGAGAGAGTGCAGGAGCAGGAAGGAAGGACAGAGAGAGGGAGAGAGAGAGAATCTTGAGCAGGCTCCCTGCTCAGCACAGAGCCCAAGGTGGGGATCAATCTCATGACTCTGAGATCATGACCTGAGCTGAAATAAAGAGTCAGACACTTAACTGATTGAGCCACCCAGGCGCCCCCTGAGCAACATATTCTTACTAATACCTAAGGCAACTGGTAGTAGTAGGTGGGTTATAAAACATAAATTCTGAATAAAATTTGACCCTATATTTCTGGCAAGTTTTATTTGCCTGGTCTTCAGAAAATTGCTTTCTTCAATATATCCCATCATTGCTCTGGTTTCAAGAGCTACTTACCCTACATGTTAATCAGTGTGTAGGCACTTTTTCAACCAACATGATTCAAAACTTACCTCTGAGTGATTATCCTACAACCATGGATGGCCATTTTTATGACAAAATCCACTTAGCATTGCTCTAACTCCTTTTAGATATACTTTCACATTTCACTGTTTTAAGAAAGACTTCATATTTAATTCAAAATGATTTCAAATGGTAGTGATAATAATATTAATAACAGATACCATTTTTTAGCATTTACTAATTTTCAGACTAATTTCCATTACTAATTTCCAATTGCTAAGTGCTCTGTATGAATTCATCTTATTTAATGCAGCAACACTAAGAGGTAAGGATAACTCTATTCATTTTTGACAGATTACATAGAACTGGGATCTCAATCATGTTTTAGAACATGAGAGCTGTCAACCTCAGGTAATAAATTAGAGTTCAACTCAAAGGTTACTCTCTTACAGAGGTGTTCCCCAACCACCATATACAAATACCATCTCTGCCATTATCACAGCCTCTTTTCTTTTGGCACATGGTAGATACAATTTAGCTACCTTGGCCAATGAAATATGACTGAATTTTCTCTTTATAATTCCTGAGTAGGAGAGTTTAAGAACTAGTGTGTGGTTTGTTTAACCCTCATTTCCTTGCTACATTGGCAGCAATGTGTAGATGGTTCAGTATCCATCAGCTCCTGAAGTGAGAAGTCATAAATCAGAACCCCTAACACATGTGACAAATAAAATTTTATTATACTACTATGATGTTGGGGATTCTTTTTAAAATAACAGAGGTTGGTTGTACTCCATTAATTCATGTATTCATTCATTCAGCAAACATATTTAATCACTTACTTTGTACTAGGAACTGTTTCAAGCACTAGGAACATTACAGTGAACAAACAAAGACCCATGTTTTTTGAAGTTTATTTTCAGGAAAGAGACAGCTAATAAAGAAAAACAAACAAAAAGATTTTTTTTTTTAATTGTTAATGGTGATAAAGTGGTATGGAAAGAAGCATGAAATTATAATAGAGAGTGATGGGGATTAAACTGGGTAGTCAAGGAGTGAGGGTCTGACACAATGATATTTGGCCAAAGAGCTGAAAGATAAAAGGAAACAGTACAGTTATTTCAAAAAGAACATTTTGGGGAAAAGTAACCACCTTATGTCACTATGGAGCAGTAAGTAGGCTTAAGGTAGTGGGGGCAGAGAGAAAGGGGAAGTGCAATGAAGGAAGAACCATAGAATCACAGGAGAGCAGAGGAGAGACTTAACTGTGAACAATTCATGATTGTTGAACAAATAAAAGAACAATCTCCATAATAATAGACTTTAAGTGTTCCACTTCTGCCAGGAACCAAAAGAAAAACTCATAGTTGGACTCACCAGGTCTCTATCAAATGAATACAGATGCTATGAATATCTATTTGCATAGGCTTGGTAGTTATATTCTCAGTGGCTCAAAATCTTAGTGAAAAAAAATAGTGGTATCTATAAAAAGGTTTTTCTTTAATTATAACTTAAGCACTGATAATAAAGCACTATTGTGTAGAATGTTTTATTTGCGGGAATATATACATATTTCCAAATAGCTTCCAGAAAGTATTTTTACAAAAATTGTCCTAGAAAAATGAGATTATTGATAATCATTTTGTACAAATAATCCATGACTATTCTGAAAAGTAGCCAGCTGTGCTTTGAGATATTTCCTTTTATGAATCTTTTTTTAAAGAATTTATTTATTTATTTGAGAGAGAGAGAATGAGAGAGAAAGAGAGAGAAAGAGCATGAGAAGGGGGAGGGTCAGAGGGAGAAGCGGACTCCCTGCTGAGCAGGGACTCTGGGATCATGACCTGAGCAGAAGGCAATTGCTCAATGAACTGAGCCACCCAGGCGCCCCTCCTATTATGAATCTTAACATCTTTGTTTCAGTTATCTAATACTGGGTAACAAATCATACAAAAACTCAGTGTACTATTTGTTCACAATATGTGAATCAGCAATTTGGGCTGAATTCAACTGAGTTTCTTTCTTTATTTATAAAAGAGTTCTCAGAGGGAATGCTCCTGATATTTCACATGCCCTCCTCTAGATGCTAGATTAGTCCTTTTTACATTATAGAAGCATTCAGAAGTTGCTGATGAGAAACAATTCTCCATGAATCCCTTACATTTCTATGTGGCTTGGCATTTATGGCCAGTTTAAAAATGTTTGTATAAGGAGATATAGCAAGACAATATTTTGTTTTCAGAGAGGATTTTCTTACATTCCAGAGTAATAAATACCATGTCTTCTTTGGAATAAAGTTTGGGCAAGTTTTTTAGCAGCACATTATGAAATTTAGGGTTTCCTAAACTTGGGGTTCCAAAAGTGGACACGAATTAGCTGTGTGCTCAGAATTTACCAGGGCCCATTTTGAATCATCCCTATAGAACTTGGGGGCAAGAGAGATCAATGAGAGCATGAAGTTCAAGTTGCCTGCTATACCAGAAGTCACAAACTGTGTAAAATCATTTGGTCTGGTTGTATTCCCAATGACTAAATCTGTGTAAGTGTGATAAGTCCACCTAGCACCTGCTAGCAGCTTATGGACTGCTTGATTGCAAGGCTTCCCAAAGAGCAGACTTGAAAGTAAAACAATGTCACTTTTGCTACATTCTATTGATCAAAGCATGTCCTAGGGCCATACCAGATTCAAGCAGTGAGGAATTAGACTCACTTGTCTTGATGGGAGTTTTGATGTCTTGATGGGAGTCTTGATGTCTTGATGGGAGGAGTGACACACATCAGAAAAGGTATTCACCACATGTATAACCTCTTGTTCATAATTTTCTCTCTTTGAATCTGTGCTACAAACTCATAGTTACTTAAATTTATATTTTATTCTGCTAATTCTCTTCAGCTGTCTATAAACTCTGCTATGAGCAAATTCATTGAGATTTTTCAGCTTTTTACTGAAGTGTGGCAAACATACAAAAATGTGCATGATTCACAAATACATACAGCTTGATGAATTTTCACAAATTACCAACAACCTTGTTGCTAGACCCTAGATCAAGAAAAACATATTACCAGCATTCTCAAACCCCCCCTTATGCCACCACCTAGTCACTACATACTCCCAAAGGATAAAGAATAATTTTGCTTGCTTTTGAACTTTATATAAATGGAACCATAACTATGTTTTATTTTGTGCTTTATGACTTTGTTCCAAATTATGTTTGTGAGAATTATCTATGTTGTGATTCAATCTACATTTTCTGGATTCAATGCCATTATATCAGAAAACACTATCTAAAAGTTAATTTTTTTACAAGTGCATATTTGAAATTTAAAATATGCTAATAAATAATTTATATCAAATAAGAACCCACACTTGAAATTGGAAAATATTTATAATTAAATATTTTAAAGTTATTGCTCCTTATGAGAATGATGCTAAATTGTTATTATATGGGAATTTAAATGTGCTTAAATATAAGAAAATAAAAATAGCAAATTAAGTAGCTAAGCATCTAACTTGGTACTTAGTAAAATATTAATAAAATAACTCCAAAAAAACATAGAAAGGAAATAATAAAAATTAGACTAGAAATAAAATAGACAAACAGACTTATAATTGTGAAGATTGTCAGAAACAAGTTTTTTCATCAAAGATTAGTATTTAGAGAATATCTACCAAAATTAATGAAGAAAAAATTTGATTACAAAACTGTCCCCTATTCTACATCCTTCCCTGTAGCTATTCCTTTGATAATAAAACATTGTAATTTTGAAAGAGTTAGATCTTCTTTTCTGAATCTTTGAAGTTGGGCTGGCTTTGTGATTTGCTATGGTCAAGAGAATATGGAAAAAATGATAATATTCCATTTCCAAACTAGGCCTCCAGAGATCTTGAGTGGTTTTGTGCTTTTTCTTGCTTCTCTGACTTCACTTTGAGAACAAGTCAATGAGAGCTAGCCTGGTAGAGAATGGGGGACCAACTGGAGGGAGAACTGAGGCATCTTCACTGAGGCCCCAAACAAGTGAGAGAGTATGGCTAAGAAAACAAAACAAAACAAAACATTTAGTGGTTTCATTAGGTGAATGACTGCTTGTACACAAAGGTGACTCTCGGCCTTCTGAGACCACATGGTCTCCTAGTCAACCCATACCTGTGTGAGCTTAAAAGAAAAAGCTTAAGGGCACCTGGGTGGCTCAGTTGGTTAAGCGACTGCCTTCGGCTCAGGTCATGATCCTGGAGTCCCGGGATCGAGTCCCGCATCGGGCTCCCTGCTCGGCAGGGAGTCTGCTTCTCCCTCTGACCCTCCTCCCTCTCATGCTCTCTGTATCTCATTCTCTCTGTCTCAAATAAATAAATAAAATCTTAAAAAAAAAAAAAAGAAAGAAAAGAAAAAGCTTAAAAGAGCTTATTGTCTTAAACATAGGGTTTTGTGGTTGTTGTTTACAAAACATTATTGTATCAATAAATAACCATACAGAGTCCATTATAATAACATGTTATAGATTTTCAAAACATATGTTTGATAAGCAACAAAAAAAATCTCTCCTTAATTTTAATAATTACGTTGATATAATTACAACCAATAAGAACTGCAGAAATAAAATAATTCATGAAAATGCTTTTTAAAAAAGTAAGATGAAGAAATGTTCAACTTAACTCAGGTTAAGTTAAAAATGTTGTGATATCTGTAGTTAAGAATATTTATAGAGATCTTCTATTGTGGTTTAACTTAAAACCAAAAGTCCTGAGCAGTAGTAATGACACTTTTGGAATTCATTGCTGGGATACATAATTATTATATATATGAAATATTTAACATCTCAAAGAGCTAAAAGGAGTTTAAGAAATGGTGTCTTTGTGGTCAAAAGTAGTCAAAGGTACAAAAAAACACAAAAACACAAAACAAAAAAACAAACAAACAAAAAACCCAAATGGTGTCTTCATAGTTCTGTCTAAACTTCACGGTCTCAAGAAAGTAAATTAGATGCCAAAAAATAGGCAGGTAGAAATACCACTGTATTTGCCATTAAAACCAAAATTTAACATATGGCATGAAAATATAATTGACAGCATCTATGAGTAGAATTTAAAAATACATTTACAAAACTGACCAACCTATTATGCAGAGTGTTTATCGGGGATAACATAAACAAAAGAAAGATTAGATTCATAGATTAACATAGATTAACTAATGCTCCTGCATGAAATACGGATATTCTCATTCACAAGTCTAGGGCAGGTTTTCTAGGATCAGGACAAAACTTTTCTCCACTGGCCTTGACAAATACTAGTAAGAAGTTGTTTGCCAATCTCCAGTTTTTCCTCTGTCTAACACAGTCTATGACTGCTTCTTTTCAGGTGAGCAGGAACAAAACCGAAAATGGTAAAGATTGCTGTTGTTTTGGTTATATTCCAGGTACTACTTTCTTCAAAGTATATTATTTCTGGGATTAAAAGTGAAGGTTGGATACATTTCAGGCAAAGATCAAGTATGCATGTCTGTGTACTGTGCCTCACTACACCTCTTTTTCCTTATTTGTAAATTAGGGTATTTGGTGGGACCCTACAAGTTTGTTATAAGCATCTATGAGAAAATGTATGTGAATAGGTTGGCACAATATCTGGCAAATAGTAAATAATGACAAAAAGTTATTTATTACAAATCATTCCTGATGAGAAGCATTCTTGGAGATATTATATCCCATTCAGTATATGTTGCTTTTTTTAATAATCTTTTATTTATTTTTCTTAAGATTTATTTATTTATTTTAGAGAGCGAGAAAGAGAGAGCATGAGAGGGAGAGGCTGAAGGAGAGGGAGAGATAATTCCAAGCAGACTATCAGCCAAGTGCAGAACCCAGCATGGGGCTTGATTTCACTACCCTGAGATCATGACCTGAGCCGAAACCAAGAGTCAGATGCTTAACTGACTGAGCCACCCAGTCACCCCATATAGTCTTTTGTTTTAAAAAATAACTTTTTCTTATCTTCATCTCTACCAGTCTTAGCAGCAGTCTTCTCTGAACCATTGTTTCCTATACAAAAATTATATTTTCTACTCCATCAAAAGAGAACTAAATCAAACTGTATTACTAGATTCATTTAATCAGCAAATACTTATTGTGCATTTAATGCATCATAGCACTCTATCAGAGATTACTCAGGTCCTGGGGATCAAAAGCATATTAATTTTCCAGACTCTTTAATTTTTATCCACCCCATTATGCTCTAGATGAGCAGCACAACCATAATTTTATTCAAGACTGATCTAAGATGCTACTTTTCCATGTCTTCCTTGCCCACTCCAGGCCCACATTATCCCCACACATCTGAACTCTCTCATAGCAGCTTATCTTTGCCACCATCATAACACATCTCATTTGCTATATGTGCAATGGTTTCTAAAAAAAACGTTTAGTCCACTTTTCAAAATATATGATGAAAGATTGTGGAGAAAATATGGCCTCGGCACTTTACTAGTACAAGTTATAAGAGGAAGAAAATAAGAGCAAAAGAAATCATTTTATTCACTTCAAGTAACAAACTAATGGTGTGCTGAATACACTAATGAGAAATGAATGGATACTGGGAAGTAGTAACGGTCTCTATCACCAAGGTGAAGATATCTTCTTGGAGAACAAAACAGAGGTAAATAATAAAACACCACTAGGTGTCACTGGGGAAGGAGAAACAACAAAGAAGTTTAACGAAAAGTTAAGTTGAAGCCTTACCATAAGTGAATTATTTATGGAAAGATGCATAACAGCTTTTACAGAAAAGATAACATGACATCAACAGTTCCCAAGAAGAGCAAAGTAGAGAGAGAAAGGAATCTGGCTTCAATAATTCTGCAAGCAGCTGTTGAGATAAATCAAGCCAGAAGAACTCCAGCTGCTGGTTCTGTGAGCAGTGCCAAAGGTTTCACACTCCAGTATGTATCATAACTCCAGGAGTACACCAACATTTAAAATATGTAATGATGAGAAGCTGAGGTCAGAGTCAACAGAAAGAAAATGATATTCTAGTCTGTTGAGAGACATTTACATTAAATTTGGTATTTAGTTCTAATATTTGTTGTGATTTTGTAACTTGGGGTGAATTACTTAAAAATTACTGCTCCCTTCAGTTGAATCTTTTATACAATGAGAAAAGGAATATAGCACCTGCCTATTTACAGGTTGTGAGTATAAGAGCATGTAGTCTATACAATATAAATTACTCTTCTAGAATTAATATTATTAGTTTTGCTTATTATTATTATATATATATATTTAGAAGAGAAGAATTAACTATTTTCAATTGTTATTTCAATAAAGAAGGATTTCTTTTTGGAAAACGATTCATGTTTTGAATCATAAAAATCATGATCTTAGAACTCACATAGTTGGAGTCATTTGGAATTCATCTCCCACCACAGTTTCTCTCTTACTTTCTGGAAGCTTGTTTCCTTAGCTATTGTTAAAAAAAGCGGGGGTGGGGGGTGGGGGCGGGGAATTGGGGATGGAATAAATTGGCCAGTTTAACAAAATAGGATTTTTATGCAATATATCAGTAAATTGCTGTATCAAGGAGGCCTTACTCTCCAGAATGTTCATTCCATTTTCAAATAATTTCGTGATAATTTCCTCAAAATAAGCATCACTTCTTTTCTAAGACTTACGCGAAGTTCAAAAGTCGTCTTCTCCTTTATCCCAACCTGGGAATACACCAGATATAACCACTCTGAAGTTGCTTTTGTGGTTTTTTTAATTATAAATGACCAGACTATAGCCTTGGATGCTTTGTGTTGCAAGTTTTGTCCATTATGTAAAAATATCAACAGAGTAAGACCATGTTCTCAGGCTCTAGTATGTGCTACACACGTGTTGGGTACGATGACCTGATAATTTCATCCCCTCATTTGACAGGAGGAAGAAATAGAGTTTTCATGAATTACTCAGCAAGAAAATACTGTGGGAACATATACTTACATAAATTATCATTTATCTCCATGAGGGGCTACTTTAAAGACTCTTTCAAAACTACCCTGAGTTATGTTTTTAAGAAACAATCAAAAATGCAATCTTGTCAGTTTTGTTCATAAATACTCAAAAAATCTTCTTGGACTTACAGTGTCTAACTTCAGTTCATCCACCAAACTGTATCTACATCATTCATTCATTCATGTATTCATGCATTTATTCATTCATTTAATACACATTTATTGAGAAGCAGGAAGAATTGAGATAGCTGCCAGGAATAGAGTAAATGATATAGAAACATTCCCTGCCTTCAGGGCAGTTAAAACTTAGTAAATGAGAAAGACCTTGTGCAGATCACAACTATGTCATCACACAAACGATTAGCTGGTGTCCAGCTTTCTCCTACGCACACCCTCAGCACCAGCCATACCGCTCTTCCCATGCAGTCCTCCACCTTTGCCATTCTTGCTCATTTGTGTCATATGGTCTTGCATTTGGTGTGTTGTGTTTTTCCTTCTTGAATATCTTAGTTCCCTTCTTTCTCTGGGAAACTCCTTCTCATTCATACTATTCAATTATTACCTTTCTGGAAGCTTCTCTACCTGAGCAGAGTGTTTGTTCTGAGGCCTCAGGGCACTACATATCTTGGGTATTGTGTTATTTTGGAACCAGCTTTTAACAAGTGTGTTCTGTTCACTGCTTAAGAGCAAAGTTCTAACATGCATGGGTTTGAGTCTTGTCTGTGCTAGTTTTTCACGGTGCCCTTGAATAAATAATTTAACTTCTCTGATAATCAGTTTCTTTAAGGTTAAAATGTGGTTATAAGAGCATTTGCATCTACATGTTGGAACAAGGGAATAAGTTAGTACCCGTAACATATTTCAACAGAGCTTAGAAAATATTAAATGCTTCATTATCAGCTTTTGATATTATTATCAGGCCTAATTTCCTGGCTGACAGTAGTTCTCAGTAAATGTATATTGAAAATGTGAGGGCGCCTGGGTGGCTCAGTCGTTAAGCGTCTGCCTTCGGCTCAGGTCATGATCCCAGGGTCCTGGGATCGAGCCCCGCATCGGGCTCCCTGCTCAGTGGGAAGCCTGCTTCTCCCTCTGCCTCTCCCACTGCTTGTGTTCCCTCTCTCACTGTGTCTCTCTCTGTCAAATAAATAAATAAAATCTTTAAAAAAAAAAAAGAAAATGTGAAAATATGACTCTGTCTACTGAACTTTAAATAGATTAAAAAAAAAACAAAACAAGAACTAGAAACTAAAATTATGTTTAGGACTACCTACCCAAATATAAACAAGTATCCAATGAGAACCAGTATTATTTTAATAAACCGGCTTTACAGTTCTAACCATATCCAATGATGAAAAATGCTACAGATAATTAATTTTTTATATTGCATTCATTTGTCTTAAGTTGACTTGGGTAGTTTTAATAAGGCAACCTTTTATGGTTTCTTTCAAATTACTTTTCCTTCACTATTTGGTTAGGAGTCTAATGAAGCAGCACAACAGTGTTTCAGTTTTTCTGTTCCTCAAGGGACAATTCATTTAATCATTGCAACACTTGAAACTTCATTGTGGTACAAACAAACAATTATATAGTATAGCTTTAAAAAACACCAACATTTTACCCAAAGAAAAAGAAAACAATGTGCAAAATGAATTTAAGAAATTACCCTCCTACTCAAATATTACTACATGTGCAACAAGATTAAATACATAAATAAAAGGAAAGAAAAAAATGATGCTGCTATTCCAAAAATGCATATTTCTGTTTTGGTGGTCAAAACAAAACAAAACAAAACACTATGACAGCAGGTATGCATCTATACCAATGCCGCAGTGTTTCATTCTGGAGGGCAGTTGGCACCCTAAGAAAGAAATGATTGCAGATTGCAATGTCACTGGTCATATATAATGCGTCTGGCCCCCTGAGGGACAATTTGCACACTTGGTTGGAAATTACCACCTCTACCTTGAGCATTCTCCAACATCTAATATAGGTTTCAAAGTCACATATTTATGGATTACATTGTTCAGATTCTGGATTACTATGGTATGGATCTAAAAGAGATAGAATACTACCAGGCTTTAAATAGTAATCTTTGCATCGTTATATTTAAAAAAAATGAAAAAAAAATATGAACAATTGGAAGAATTTTGGTGAAAGCCAAATAATCTTTGAATGAATCCAGTCATTCATAAAGTTGAAAAGCAGTTTCAAGTAAGTGGGTAGAATAATGTATTTTGATAGCTTCATCAACATCTTCAAAAAAGAAACTGATGACTTGAGGACTGAAGTAAAACATTAATTAACAATGAGGCAAATAAACTTTTGAGATTACATCTATAGAAAATGATGAAACATAATACAGGATATGCCAATCAATATTAAGAATCCTTTAGTATTATTTCAGGAAAATTATAAGCGGCTTAACATACATGATGGTTACATGACACCATTTTTTTTTTTCAAGAATTAACAATCATCAGCATCAGGGACTATGCAAAAGAACTACCACATCTCATTCTCTGTCGCCTAAGGCTGATGGCTCACAGCCTCTTATACTGACATCCACACTGAGGTTCTACCTTCCACCTACCAGGTGAAGTCAGAGAAAAAATAATACCAATTATTACAATGCGGACAAGATTGTTCAGTGTTCACTTGGCAGTTGCAGTCAACATTATCATCACGCATTATCCCTGCCTCAGCACCAGCATACCCATCTTAGTAGAATCACCATTTCCTATACACTGGGTGGCTTAAACACCAGAAATTTATTTTCTCACAGTTCTAGAGTCTAGAAGGCTAAGATCAGAGTGCAAGAGTATTGGGTTCTGGTGAGAACACTCTTTCTGGCTTCCAGAAGGCCACCTTTACTCTGTGTCCTCACAGGTTAGAGAGAGATAAAGAACACACTCTCGGGGCCCTTGCGTGGCTCATTTGTTAAGCATTTGCCTTTGGGATCAAGGCCCTCATTGGGCTCCCTGCTCAGCAGGAAGCCTGCTTCTCCTTCTCCAACTCCCCCTGCTTGTGTTCCCTCTCTTGCTCTCTCTCTCTCTGTCAAATAAATAAATAAAATCTTAAAAAAAAAATATAAAGTACATTACATTTATTAAAAAAAAAAAAACACACTCTCTGGTGTCTCTTTTTTTGTAAGGATATTAGTCCCATCATGAGGGCCTCATTCTCATGACCTCCTCTCAAGCCAAATACCGCCCAAAGGCCCTACCTCCAATAACTATCATAATTGGAATTAAGGCTTCAAACTAATTTGAGGTTTTCACATTCAGTCCATAACATAATCCTAAATGTTTAGGTTTGCTGTTTTCCTTTCTCTCTTTACTATTTCTATAAAAAAAATCACACCATTACATTTTCATACATGAAAATTATTGAACATGAACTGTGTATGACCAAAGAGGTCATTAGAGATTTAGAAAGTCAAGGTTCTTACCCAGCAATATCAAGAATACAACAAATTGTGAATACTGATAAAGCAGAGGGAGGTATAAGACCACGAATGCAGAAACCCAGATCCTTTCTTGCCACATTAGGGCATTCTCTGGACTCCAGTCAACATAAAAGATAGCTAAGTTCCAGTTCTGATCACATCAGTTGTACAGAAGGGAGTTGTTTGGGTCATGAATTATCTTTATTTATATTCTGATAGGTACATTGCTTAGATGACATTTTCCACATAAAGCCATAGGTAAATTCAACAAGTGAAACTTGAAACCTTTGATCATTGTGTGTAGTTAATCGAGTCAAGCTGAAAAATATGACATGATCATGCATTTTCAAGTGTTTTGTACCTCCCAATGTAACAGAAGTTTTGCTTTCTAACATCGGTGTTTCTAGCAAATTTACTTTTTCCCATAAATCCATAGATTTGTTGTTTGGTTACAGTAAGTCAGGGGTTGGCAATTTTTTTTCTGTAAAGAGTCAGGTGGTAAATATTTTGGACTTTGTGGGCCACATATAGTCTCTGTTAAACTTTGTATTCTATTTTTACAACACTTAAAAAAGATAAAAAACTTTCTTAACTCATAGGTTATAGTTTGCTGGCCCTTGGATAGGCAATTGTAGACAGATCAGATATATCCTGCTAAAAGCATGTCATAGATAAGGATTCCTCTGTAGGAAAATACCATTAGTTCATTTGCCCAGCATATTGTATATATTTTTTTTAATTTTCTGTATATTATGATGTTTTGACATCTTAAAAAACATTCTGGCTGGGAGAGACTGTCCCTTCTGAGTAGCCTATTCTTAGAGATGGCTAGGAACTCAACCTGGAGAATACCTTTGATATGCAAACTAACCAATCCAGATTCATACCTCCTCTGTCTGGTTTATATACCCCAGGAGGCAAAATCCTTCTCCTTTAATCATCTCAGGGCCAGATACCTAGAGAGGGGTACCACCCCCATAGCCTAAAACCAGCTGAAATTATTCCAAGTATTCAATCCTAAACTATTTACCTTGCCTTGCTTTGTCTTTCTTGTAGAAACCCCAGTGAAGGTCAAGGTATTTGTGCTCCCCTCACTCCTACTTCTGCTTCCTGATCAAAACCTGGTGTTTCTCCTTTGACTTTGTGTGCTGAGCCATGCCTCTCATTTCTTTGTGAACTGTAAGTATCATTAAACTTTTCTTTCAATAACATCAGACTCTGTGTGTGGTCACTCAGTCATCTTTGTAAATCAAGACCTGGGTACAACACACTAAGAGGTCTGACTTCAGCATGTTTACAAGGAGATTTGGTGGGGTTACCTGCCTTCTTTCTTTCCAAGGAATGTCACCCAGTAAAGGGATGGAATGGTTTGAAGTCTGTTGCTAAACATTTCCTTTCCAGTATAGTGTTCTACACTTCATATATTTTTACGTGCATAGTACTAATAGGTATTTTAAAAATCTAATTATAAATACAATGCTTGTATTGCTTTGTTAGTGATTTTAGTTTGATTCTTTTTCTCTTAAGTCTAATGCTATATTTACTTCAGGTTTATTTTTATTACATAAATTCTCTATGTTTAGAGCTTATGGGTCAAGTGGAGAGTCTAACTACACAAATAGACTAAATGTTTTCACAGTTGTGTACATCTAGCCTCTTGGTAGTTTTTGTACCAAAGCAAAGCTGACTGACACAAACTGCATGGTTCACCAGTGTACAACGTAGTGTAGAATTTAAGAACATGGAGACTGGAAACAGATGCGCCTTGTCTTTAATCCTATCTCTGTTATTAAAAAAATGAGATTTTGGTCTAATACTTCATTGTTTTTAGTCTTATTTCCTTCATATATCACATAGAAATACAACTTTTTCTAGAGTTATAATTAAATAAGATAATCCATGTAATTCACTTCACACACTGCCTGAAACATTAGGAACAATCAATCAAGTAAGGTTGCTGTTGTTCCAGCCCTAGTACTTGTCCAATGCCCAGGAGCTTCTGTCTCTCATCCAAAAATAGGGATCTTATAATGGACAAGGGTTTTCCTCTATTTTATTTAATCTTCTGTTGGCAGTGTTTCTGGCAAAACACTTAGGTTAGAGAGCAAAACTCTTCTGCTATCTTGGGAGGTACAAAACACTTAAAAATGCATGATCATGTTACATTTTTCAACTTGACTCTACTACACAAGCTGATCAGGGGTTTCAAGTTTTACTTACTGAGTTCACCTTTGTATCCAACCCCAGCTGAAGTTAACACCATCCTTTTGCTGCTTTGGCCACTGATGAAACAAAATCCATTCCGGCATTCTTCCCAGGTGTATCTGCTATAGTTCAAGGTCAAAACTGCACTCCTTAAACCACCTGACACTCAATAAGGGTTGTTTCTCTTTGCCTGGGTCTCTCGCCTAGAAACTCCCTTAAACTGCCTTCTTACTGGCCCAAAGCCCAGTCCAGTTCAAGAGAGGTTTCTCTCCTTTCGTATCTCTTCTTTAGTTTCATTTTTTTTTTTTTTTTTTTGGTATAGAAGACGTTTCTTCTAAGTAGCTGCTTGCATATTTCAAGTCAATGTGGCTGACTTAAAGAGAGAGCAGCTACCTTTTCAACTTTTCAATTATCTTTTTTATTGTGATCTTTGAATCCATTTTCATTTACACATCCATATTCCAGTAGATTGTAGGACTGTTAGGGCATCTACGGATTTTAGCTTATTTTAATATCATGTTTATATGTTATAAGTTTATATTAATGTAGTTTTGTCCCATAGTTTCGAAGTGTCAAAACACATCCAAGAGCTTTCATAACATGAATAAGGGGTATGGAAGATAGTTTGCTTAGCATTGGGGTGTGAGGATGGTGCAAATATAAATATAATTACCCAATATTCTTTCCTATTAGCACTGATTTCTTTGATTTCAATTTCCTCTTAGGCACTGGATTACAAGAAATTCCTCTCTCCATCACCTCCTTTCACTCCAAATATACAATGGACTCTATATGAGAGGACAAGATCAAAAGGGGAACGATGTCCAATGCTTTTAAAATTAACCACTCCATCTCAACTGGTGTCTGTGGTTCCAAAAAATTTCAGAGACCCCAGCCCTACCAATGACATAACATTTTTGATGTAGATCTCTTCTATCACTCTTGGTTAATGGCTAAATTGTGCCAACTCATTCTCAGCTTTGATGCTGTAATACCATGGACCATCTCTCCTTTGATATATCATGACATTCAAAGTTAATCTCTTGTCTTTTCACTGGGTCCTTGTGAGTTGCAAAGTATCTAGTGGGTGCCATGTCATCGGAATGTTCCAGTCTCCCAAATGTAATGATCATTTGCTGACAATTTTTTCCTTCTTAATTAGGATGTTAGAAACACGTATCAGTGAGTTCTCTGAATCTGGGGAGAGAACATTATTATATTCTTCAAATGAAGTCCTAATGATTTCAGTTCCTTCTTAAATTTGGGAAGTAAGGAAAGGAGCAGTGTTTCAGTGCATTTTCTATATTTTCTCTCTCAAACTTGAGGAGATAATAGCAAGAAAAATTATAAACCTTCTGCCTATGACACTATGTCAGCCACTTTATCTCTTCCTCATTTATCATATATGTGTGTGTGTGTCTATAGTAAAAGATATGATGGCAATCATAATATTTTTTTCTCCTGTCTTCCTTTCTAGAGCAGCTGGTCAGGCCAAAGTGTAGTCATTCATGTTGTCTTCACAAGGTTCTAGGGTAGATTAAATTTTGATTTGGCTATTTGGTCCCAAGAACCATATAGTGAAGTATTATGGTTGAATTAATACTTGAAACACTCTGACATTTTCTATAACAATGACCTCCAATTTGATCTGGAATTATTCTACTGGTATTCATACTCATGAGTATTAGAAACACACCAAGCATTGTAAAAATTATATAAAATAAATGACTTCACAATGTGCATTTAACTCTGAAACAGAAAGTTTGGTATCTGTTTATTATAGTTTGGCATGCTTGTACATTTAGCAAGAACAATATGAAATAAATGAGCCAAAGAGGCAATAAGATGCTCGCTTTGGCCTACACTAAAGCAAGAAGAAAGCACACACACCATTAATCACTGCTAATGTTATAATGAATACATTTTTAAAAATTAAAGAAACTTTGTCTAAATATATTAAGTGGAAAATAGGTAATCATTTGCAGATAAAAAGTCTTTATAATCGTCATACAGAATGACTATGATTATCTTCATTTATTTATACATTTATGGAGCACCCACTATGTGCCAGGCACTGTGCTAAGAACTGGGGATAAAGTAACAGGAGGCAAAAGTCATCTTAATATTCAAATTGCAGCAATATATGTTTCAAATAAAATATTAAATATCAGTTTAATGTTCCCCCTTTAAAATAAGAGATGACAGAGATAAGAAATGGCTGCTCAAATCTGTGTTTTGAATTCTGTCCTTGGATGACTGAAGCATACTAATATTGGGATTTCTTTTATGTACCTTGAGTATAATAACTAAGTAGAAGTGTTTCACGGATGTGTAATACTATGCAACTATTTAAAATCAAAGGAGTTTGTGTTGGGCTATTTATATTTCTAATCAAATCTCTAGCTTTGATCCTGCTGAGTCTAATTTTATTTGGAATCCCTAAAAAGACTCCTTAGAATAGTTTATCTGTGTCATGTAGTCATGAGTTCCTACTACATTATAAGTCATTTAAAATTTTAGATTCACCTTCTAATGGGAAATTTTCAGCATAAAAGCCACAGCACTCAAATTATCACTGTGAATACCAAATTATTCATATTACCATATTCATATCAATAAATTATCTTATTTTCTACCCAAATCAATTTCAATTAATCTCTCATCAGGGCAATCAGAACAGTTTTGTCATTCTAGAATTAGAAGATTTGCCAATGTGTTCTCCATTTCTACTACATTTTCATCATCCTTACATTTAACCTTCCTTTGAAATATTATATCTATAGCAGAACAGGTTCAGGAACAGTTGAGGAAATCAAACAGTGTTGATATGAAATTGTATGTCTAATTCAAGGAAAGAATTTTTGATGAACCGAATGCTCCTTTACAACCTTCTAATAAGTGTTTTGCACCAATTCTGCCTATCTCTTGCAAGCAATTAAATAATTTCCTACATTGCTTTCTTTAAAGCAGAGTTTTCTAACCATGGCACTACTATGTTTTGGACCAGACACGTTTTATAGTAAAGGACGATTTTGTGCATTGTAGAATGCTTAGCAGTATTCCTGGCCTCCACTAGGTGACAATAGCTCCTGCCCAGTTATAGCATTCAAAACTGTCTCCAGACATTGCCAAATGTCCCCTACAGAACAAAATCACCACTGGTTGTATTACAAAGAAATATAATAAAATATAGTATAAAGAAAATAAAACAAAAAAGATTGAGCATTCAGCATATTTTGAATGAATATCCATTGTATGGTAACCATTGAGAAAAATACTAAGATGCATAAGATTTAGACTGCAGATAATTTTTTATCTTAGTAGTCGACAAGATTCCCTCCAAAATTGAATATATTAATAGTAATTTTCAAGTTATTTACAATTATATTTCATTGAAATTTTCTATTCTTACTAATTTTCTTTTCTAACATACTTATCATTTTATTTTGAGTTTTTTTTTTTTTTTTACATAATTAAGAAACCCAGAAATTTCTTGATGTTATGGTAGGTGAAGTCAGTATAATTATCTCTTTTGATTTTTAAATTTTTTATCCAAAAAAATAATATCCACTGTATCCTTAAAACTCCCGGTACAGTATCTGTCCTTCAGACATGGGGTTCTTATTCCCATGGAAGATAGCATAGAGCTATCTACTTAGAACATAGGAACTTGATTAGAGTCCATGGAGACTTAAGTTTCTAACTCTTGGTTCCAGGGATTCTTCAGATGTGTTCAGCATATGATCCAAAATACTTCTAAAATTATACATGCATTCTATTATTGCTCAATATTAGAATTAAGGAGATGGCGTGCTCAAAGACACCACAGTTTTTAATAGTATCATTTCATGTCTTCTGCTTCCATTAATCTTTGGAGGAAGAATAAGTCTAAATATATCTGAATATTACTGGCAAAAGATGTTCTTAAGTCACTTAACATCACATTGAATATTTTTTCTGTTTATTTTACGACACTATAATCTCTTTGGATATTCAATATATTTTATACAGAAATGCCTATATGTATGTGCATACCATATAAATTATTATATTCCATATTAATACAATTATTTACATAAAGTTTACTATATATAATAAAATCATACAAGTACAGTTTTTCAGATAATTTGCAAGGAGAATACTATTTTTTTTTTAAATTTCATAAAGAAAGTTACCTATCCTCACCTTTCTTACATAGTTTTCTTTCTACAAGAGTTGGTTTTAATTTGTCAATATGTAGAATTCTGACTGGTTATCAGGGTTACTTTACAGAAGCAATTGCTTACCATGAAGAAAGAATCATGGTGATATCTAGAAAATCAAGTAAAATGTTTTAAAAAATGACAGTACAATAATTTACGAGCATACTTTTTAAATTAGGGCATTTCTATCTTGATTTTACACTCATTGCCAATCATTGGAATAGCATAAAAATACCCTATTTTTGTGAAAATGCCTGCATTGAGCTCAGGGAGTGATACACACTTAACCTGTTCTCATGAAAATGTCTTCAGGCTGTGATTTGATTAGCTTATGATCCTTTTAGTGTCCATGTACCAAATGCAAATTAAAGATATAAATGTATTTTGTATGAATCTAGAACTGATATGGGACTCAACTGGCATATCTATATCTCGTTATTGCTGAATTTCCTTGTGCTAATACAGATTGAAAAGATATCCTGAGATCCAATGTATTTAAAGGATAACCTATTACTTTATCTGGTATTGGGCACTATAGTTTATTGTCACATCATCAGAATCATAAATTTTAAAACCAAATTTTACTTTGGTAGCCATCTACTTGATCTAAATCCCCTGTTGATTGCCCAAATCAGAATAAATATTGCATTAGTTTTCTATCACTGTGTAAAAATTGCCACAAAATTAGTGACTTTAGAAAACACATATTTATTATCTCACAGTTTCTGTGGATCAGCAGTCTGGGCATGGGTTAGCTGGGTCATTTGATAAAGGTTGCATTGGGCTGCAACTAAGATGTCAGCTGGGGCTGCAATTTTGTCTGTGGCTCAGGGTTCTCTTCCAAGTTTACATGGTTGTTGCCAAAGTTCAGTTCCTTGTAGTTACAGAGCTGGGGCCCTCAGGTTATAGAGGTGATCCACAGTTCCCTAATATGTGGTCCTCTCTACTTCATGGCACTTTGCTTCTTCAAGGCCTTCAGGTAGTTAAATTGGAGTCTTATATAATGTAACATAAGCATGTGAGATTCATCCTATCACCTTTGTCATATTTGATAGGTTAAGAAGCGAGACACAGAGTCACTCATACTCAAGTAGAGCAAATCATGACCCATTGGGTGTAACCTTAGGGCATGTCTTTTGTAGTCTTCCCTCAGATCCATGGTGATTTACATCCCTCATACATGCAAAAATATTCACTCCTTTCCAAATTTCTCAAAAGTTTCATACCACATCAGCATCTATTTATTGTGTAGGATCTCATCACATAGATCCAATACAGTTGGAGATGAGGCTTCTGAATGTAATTCATTAAGTACATCTCCTGCAGCAAAATTCCCTCCATCTGTGACTTGGAAACTAAAGAAACAAGATGACTGTCCCCAACAAACCTGACATGCAATGGTAGAACGGTTTTGGGATAAAAGCATTCTATATTCCAGGTAGAAGAATGAAAGAGAGTCAGTCTTCATTGATGTTCTGAAACCTAGTGTGGCAAAGGTGGGGGAGTTTCTTAAGTTGCAAGGCCTCAGAGTAGTTCTCAATGGTTCTAGGTTCCACCTTATGGGATTTGATCTTCCCTTCTTACTCACTCTTTTTTTTCATGGAAAGTAACGCATGGTTGCCACTGAATAATTTTATAAACATTCTTCATGTCAGTAGAATTTTGGAATTCCTTTTAATTTGTATCTTTCTGTCCTTTTTAGTCCAAATTGGCAGTGTTTCTGCTGAAACAATGTTCACAAGTGTATTTTGGATCTTACATGGATTTTATTAGCTTTTATTCCATTAGATAAATGCAACCTTCACATATCCTTTCTTCAATATAATTTTTTTTTTTTTTTTTTCCCACCTGGGCCTTCTACTGAGATGGTTCAGGGAGAGTACTCTCAAGTATTCTAGATCCCCAAGGTTTGACTGATAGGTTCAAAGAGGCATACCCTTAGTCTATTAAAAGGGCCCTTTGTGTCTCTAAATATTCTGACCTTGAACTTTTGATTTTATGAGGTTTCTGCAAGAGGTGGTATAATCACCCTTTTGGCCTTTTCTCTACAGCATGGTATCTTGACAATAAATCTCTTAATTTTGTATCTTTTGCCATTTGGAGAAGCTGATTTTTCAAAATCATCAAGTTCTTAAACCCTTTGGTTTACAAATTATTTTCTCAATTGATCTCTCTCTTCTAGAATTTTACTGTTTTTTCCTTAAAATAAATAATCGCCTTCTATAGGTTCAGAACTAAGATATTTGAAAAAAAAAATCCAAAATCACATTCAGCAAGTGGCTTAATTACAATGCAAATTGAATATTTAACCTCACAATCTGTCTGTTGCTAAACTGATGGCATTTATTGGAAAGAAATGTGATTCTAAAAATTGGAATAGGGACAAATGAAAAGATCCTGATGAAATGGGGGATAAAATAAACCCCAAACTCTGATGAATCTTTGCAAATAGAATTAGCTGTCCCACCTCTGAATGATCAATTCTGCTTTCCCCAAGTAAATTGAAATGGTCTCTCAAGAGGTTGTTACCTTACAAGATACTGCTGATTCTCTTCAGGATCTACCAACACCTCTCTTTCCTTCCAGACCTATAACTAAACACAAATATAAGTAGGTACCTGAAGGTGAGGTACAACATGTTACCCATGAGAAAGTGTGTTACACTCCAAGAAACTACATGATTTTTTTTTCCAAATTATACAGATAAAAGCCTTGGGAATATGTGTACAAATAGATATTGAAGATGTGGGATAACAGTGGAACATAAAGTTGGATCAGGCTGAATTTTTTTGATATTGGCCCACTGAGCAGAGATTCTGGATTTAATGTTGCAATTTGAGTGGCTAAAATACTCTAATGATTGGTTTGTTTGGTTGACTTGAAATGGACCAAAAGGTGTCCAAATGAAATCAAGTTAAATTGTCAAAACTGTTGGTATACTATAGTGGATGAGATACAAAAGCTTAGGGAGATTGCAATGTTAAGGTGAATTTATTAATTATTTAAGGGCCTGGAGAACATATTTTTTACCATGACTGTGAGGAATAAATTTGTGAGGGGAACCCCAGAATCCTTGAAGAGCTCTGTGATTACTCTTAGGTGAATGTTAGAAATTTCAGTGGGAACTCCTGCCACTGAACTGGTAAACCTGAATGCAATGGGAATACTTGGATCCCTGAATGTCAGGGGCCAAGTGGCAGCACTTAGTCCCCAGAGGCAAGGTAGGCATGGGTACCATAATGGACAGCAGGATAAAACCAGCATCAGAATAGTCTGACTCACGGAGACCTGTTGTGTTGGCTAGTTGATCATGGTGTTTCTAGAAGTGAAATAGATGGAAATTCTTTTAAATTCTTGTTTGATCTGTATAAGCAGAAAAGTTCTAGGACAAGTGAACAAAAATCTAACTTGAATCATACAAACAGAGTCATGGTCCTTCAATCAATTCCCAGACTTGAGCCAATTTATAGAATCCCCTTGATAAAAGGGGAGGCCAAGTCTCCTTAAGGAAAGGCTTCAGTACACTACCCAAAATTTACACTGTTAATCTTTCTTTCAGCCTTTTGAAAAGGGACATATAGACATTTACCAGGGTGATTGTGCATTAGGGAAAGAAAATAATCACACTTCAGTAATTACTTGACACTGGCTCTGAATTGACAGTAATTCCAGGAGACCCAAAACATCACATTGTCTACCAGTCAGAGTAGGAACTTATGGAGGTTATCCTTTGAATAGAAGACAGCTGGACTCACAATGCAAACCTAACCTGTTTTTCTCACTAGTGAAGCAGAAAATATGAAAGAAGAAAAAGTTATGGGAAGACTATTGATGTGTTTCCAATTGAATGAATTATCTGGGAAAAGATTCTTATGTTTTAGCTAGAATACCTCCTTGGGCCATGTAAACCCAGATATAAACTTGAGTTTGATCATAAGCTTAGTGTAAAAATAAACATCCAAGACAATATGAAGCTGGATCTCTTATGTGTATTGGCATTTAACACAACTACTCCACCAAAGAGTGAATACAGAACCAGGTTAATTTCAGGTGTTTATCAATCGAAGTACATATTTCTCATCTCTAGAGAACCAACTTAAAGAATTGAATTTAGAATAGAGAGCACAGAAACAAAAGTCACATTTTCTATAGGTACATGAGGAGATAGTATGTTTTCTCTAATAATATTTTTGTAATCTTGAATGACATTATTAAAAGTAGTTACATACTTATGTCTTTCTCTCACTTCATTGTTCTCATTTTTTCACTCCTCCCTCTTCTTCAAGCATGTGTTTTCCTACTCAATGTATTAACTTTAGAGAGAATTACTGTAACTCCCTGAAGAGCCTTTGAGAACAACTTGGTCCAGCGCTACTTGCTGAAAATATCAGTGCTGTTTCTAGTGACTCTCTTATGTATTTGTGGATTTCTGAAACTCTTCAGAGAAAGGTGTTCAGAAGAATGTTTTTGAAACACAGAACAGGACTCTGGGTAGTTTCAGAGTGACAAGGAGACAAATATTGGAGGTATGGACCCGATAAAGGGAGAGGTACTATTACACACCCCAGCTTCTCAGTTGAAAGCCTGGAAGGTTATATTCTAAGAATATTAATAAAACAGAATTACACAGAGTCTTTCAAAAACTGCAAGCCAAGATCCAAGTAGCTCATTAGATTGAAATTATCTTCTCACTATATCTTTCTGGTTGAACTCTGAAGAAAAAGAACATGATCCCAAATTCTAAAATTTTTCTGCAAAATCTGTTATACCTGATTAAAAATTACAAAGCACTCAAAGAAACAAGATATAAACATTAAATACAAAAGCAAAAATATATCTACAAATATTCACAGATAAATAAGGTTTTGGAAGTATCAGACACAGAGTTTAAGTTTAAAATATCTGTGACTAACAGGCTCAAGAAAATATATGATAATATAAAGAATTTTATAAAAGAACTAGAATTATGAAAAGAATTAAAATGAAATTCTAGAATTGAAATAGTACCGGGGCGGCTGGGTGGCTCTGTCGGTTAAGCATCTGCCTTTGGCTCAGGTCATGATGTTGGAGTCCAGCATCAGTCCCCTCATCAAGCTCCTTGCTCAGCAGGGAGTGTGCTTCTCCCTCTGCCCCTCACCCTGCTCGTGTCTCTCTCTCTCTCTACTCTCTCTGTCTCTCTCTCAAATAAATAAATAAAACCTTAAAAAAAAAGAAGAAAAGAAACAGTACCAAAGACTACAATGAATATATGTGTAACTAAAAATACAAAACCTTGCCATTTGCTGTAGCAAATGATACTATAATTGAAAAGAACTGTAAAGCTTCTCAAAAGAGGAGAGTTGGGAAAAATACATCAGCGTTTTTAGATTTGGGTTTTTTATTGTTTTAGCTAAGATTAGTCAAAATTTATAAGAAAGATAAGTTGCTCGACTATTCAGCGGTTACATTAATATATGTAAACTCGGGCGCCTGGGTGGCTCAGTTGGTTAAGCGACTGCTTTCGGCTCAGGTCATGATCCCGGAGTCCCTGGATCGAGTCGCGCATCAGGCTCCCTGCTCGGCAGGGAGTCTGCTTCTCCCTCTGACCTTCCCCCCTCTCATGTGCTCTCTCTCTCATTCTCTCTCTCTCAAATGAATAAATAAAAAATCTTTAAAAAAATATATGTAAACTCATACTGAGTTACTGTTGATTTGAGTTGTTTGTGACCTATTCTCATAAATATGTTTCTGAACAAACTGGTGTAAAAGGAATTTGAACTCAGATAATCTGAGATGAATATCATGGTTTTGTTTGGTATAGTTCTGAGACTTTTTTGAGAGTAGTTTTGAAACTCAAAATACAGTCCATTTTGCAAGTTGTGATTTCTGATTATATATAGACTGAATCAAAAGATATCTTTAAAAAAATCTAAAGAAAAAAGCTAAAGAAAAGCAAGAAAAATAATTATAATAAATGATAATGGTAAAGGTCTTGATGACTTCCAAGTGTAGGCTTGACTATCAGGGATAAGATAAAATATATATAAGTGTACATAGCTTATTTTAGCCAACAAGAAGTTTTCTGTACTGAGATTTTCAATAAATAATCTTTTCATATGTTATATAGCTATTCTCAATAGTTACATGTAAATTTGAATCGTTTTACAATAAATCTATTTTCAACTTGCTTTATATCTGTTGCTTTTTAATAAAGTATGCAATAGCAAAGTTTATATATACTACAGCAAAAATGAACTGAATTAGATATGGCAAATTCTTAGTCTTCTTAGAGGTTTTAAGTAATTCCTAAATTTTGTTTACTTGATTATAAAGTGTCCTATGGGGTTTTGATAATGAAGTAAATCTGTAAGACTAAGGATGACATGCTGAGTTATTAAATTAGCCTCTAAATTAAATTTTGAGTATATCTTAGCTTGACTTTGGCACTACATAAGTTTATTAAGCTCAGAAGTACATTCAAGTGTATTTAAAATGGTATAATATTTCTTTGGGAATAGTAAAATAAAGGTAAGAAAATACAGGATTCTACCTTTTTGTTTTGTTTTGTTTTAAAGCTTGGAAATCAGTGTCTATTTATGAAGTTTGACTTGTTATCTATGTAAAATAAGTAGCAGAATATCTAAAAGGTGTACAACTAATCATATTGCAGAGTAAAAATCTCTTTAAAATTCATATTTAATTATATTTAGCTAAGAGTATGGGTAGTTTCTTTGTCATGATTGTGTTATCCATTCCCTTCCATTTATTATTCTTTTCTGCTTTGAGTTTTTTCTTTTTTTTTTCCCTCTTGACTTTCTGCTTATTTTCCTATATTATTTATTATGTCTTTTTTTTCCATCCTATTTTATCTCACTTCAAGAAATAGTCATCTACCAATTACTCAGTGCCCACCATCTGAAACCATGTGTAGGAGTCATGGTTGAAAGATATAAGGAAAAGTCTTTGTTTTTAACAAACATACGAACTAGTTGTACATAAAGATCATGAGCTCCTTAGCTTTCTTCACATGCTCACAAAGCAGAGTGCAAACAAGTGCAAATGTACAAGGTGAAAACCATACTCATGAATGCCAGAGGCATCCAGAGGAGAGTGTGAATAGTTAGAAACATCTGGCTAAAAAAAAAAAATCTTGGAGAAATTTGAAAGGGAGTTGGATTTTAAAGAAAGAGAAAGAAGAATATCAAGTGGGCAAAACACATGGACAATAGTGTCTAGCACTGTCTCACAAATGCCATCTGTGTTAAATCAGTCACTGGTGACAATGAGCAAGTGATATGCAGGCAAAATCATTCAAGTGAGTCTGTCTGGAACAGGGAATCTACAATGGAAAAACAAAAATTAAGAGGTAAGGTTGACAGAATTTGGAGAAAATTGCAAAAACTTAGATCTATGTGGATTTTGTATTATTAAAGGATCCAATTTAGAATACAATAAAATTTGTATTTGAAGTAGATGTTTCAAAAAGTAACAAATATTCTTGTAATCTGTATCTAATGTGTTATAGTTCTGATAGAAAATTTCTGTGAAACTAGACAGCTAATATCTTGATTTTATACTTGCTTTAGAGAAGTATTTGTGTACATAGTAGGTTAACCTACAGGAACAAAAGGGACTGAATTTAAAAATAATGCCAGGGGCACCTGGCTGGTGGTAGAGCACGTGACTCTTTATGTTGGGGTTGTGAGTTTGAGCCCCATGTTGGATGTAGAGATTGCTGAAAAAAAATCTTTAAAAATTCCAATTAAATACTATCATTATCAAGAATAGGCACAACGTTATGTTTAAAACAAAGCAGAATAGACAACGAGTGCAATTCCATGTATTTGGTATTAATTTAAAAATTACAATATTGTTTGATATTAATGCCAGCTTCCTGGTGTTTCTGTAATGTATGGTGTCAAAATAATTACACAAGTACTACATAAACTGCACTGATAAAACAAACTCAGGCCCATACCTCCTGGGTTCATATCCTTTTAGAAACACTAGCTTTCCAGCACTTAGACCTCAGATGAGTTATTCAACCTCTGTACTTCACTTTTTAAAATCTGTTAAATGGAGATACTAGTAAATGTCTCATTGAGTTTTTATGAAAATTAAGGAAGTCACTATTTAGAATTTGGAATAGTTTGTCATGTAGTAAGCTACCAACAAATATTAGCTATTATGCTATTGATAGTCATTAACTGATTCATGAAAATAAGTAAAGCACAAAATTTACTCTTTACCCACAGAAAATCACCTCATTCTCCTTTTTGAGAGTGGAGAAATAAGAGTTTGGTTTAGTTCATTTCCTTTATCATAAATTTATTCACAAATTATGTGTTTATGCATGGTTAGCTTTTTATTGTAAATTGAAGTCATACTGTGTGTGTAGTGATGTCTTCTTACCTCGTGGTGTGCCTAAACATTCCATGTCAGCAATAAAGCCTAAAATAGCTTAACATTTCTACATAGTAGTTCATAATGTTCATGTACCATAACTTATTTTATCAATTTCCTGTTAGTATTTAGGATGTTTTGGTTTCTTTCTATCATGAGCAATGTTGCAGAGATTATATGATAGTAAAAACTTTTAACAAGCAGTGCAGGAACAAACTGATCAGAATAGCTGTTAGATGAAACTGTTGCAGTATGAAACAAACAAAAACTAGCATCTTAAAAAAATAGATAAATGTAAATTCTGATAAGTATTTAAGATGTAATTAGTTGTTTAAAAAATTATAGCCTTTAAAAATTTTAAAGATACAATCAAATCTGTTCTTCTAAAAATATTTTATTAAAAAATATCAATCTAAGAGTTTGTAGACACTGAAACTATAGTGATAACAAAGAGAGTGATGAATAAGGAGTCACAAGTATTATAAAAAAAAGTGACCGGCAGCAATTTTTAATGTATAAAATAATGACATTTTTTGTTGATGTAATGATGGCAAAATTAAAAGAAATGTTTAATAAAATATATGTATTTTGGAGAGCACTTGATTGTCTAGAAATCTCAACTCAAGATTTTTATTTGTATACTAGAGTCAGTGATCAAATAATTGCTATAGTATGTCTTTAACAAAGACAGAGCAGGACTCTGTTAACTCTCTGTATGTCAGAGCCATTCCTTAAGCTAATAGCATAGTAAGTTTTTCAAGGACATTTTATATCTCAGTGTATATTTGTGAAACAAATTCAGCAGTAGCAATGGCCAGAGCTAAGTAATGGTTTTTCAATTAGGATATGATTTGAGACAACATTTGACAAATATTGATCAAAGTTATTCTACGTTCCTGGTATGATGCTAGATTTCCATAGATTGAATGGTGAGTAGGACACAATGGCTTCCCTCAAAGAATTTAAAATCTATAGGAAGGGATAGACATGTAGATAAATAGAGTTTATTGTGAGACATGATGTTGGGAGAACTATGAAAAGCACTTAACCAAATATTAGATGGAAAGTCAGCAGGTTAAAGGATGTTTTCTGGAAGAAGTAATTCCTTATTAGAGCTCTAGAGGGAGATGAGGGCTAAGCCAGTTGAAGAATCATGAAAATGACTGTTTAGCCATGAGTCTTTCAAAGACTAGCTGTTGGTTCAATTATGCAGGTGAGAATTAGCAAGTTATATGTTGTAAAAATCAAACAAATTAACTTTGTTAAAGAAGGGATCTTGCAAGGAGAAAAATCTAGAAATAAGGTGTGAGATTCAAACTCAAAATTATAAGAGGGTGTTTTGATCAGAGTGCTAACAGTTTTGTTGTTATTAGCAAATGAGTGGAGGGCAGATTCTGAAGTGGGGTTTGGTAAGAAAGGAATCCTAAAGCCAAGGTGTTGAGTGTCTTCAGTGTAATTTTTAATTTTATTTTGTAGGAGATTATGGTAATTGTTGCAAAGATGACCAGAAAATATTCTTCCCATTTCTATTTGCATGGATCATTGAAATTTGATTTTTCTATAAATCCCATTAAAAGGTGACATTTATTTTACCCATCTTTGAATCTAGGCTGGCCTTGTGACTTGTTCTGATCAATAAACATGAGTTTATTTAGTGTTACTGCCAAATCTAAACATCAAGAAGTTTGAAGTTTTGCTCTCCCTCTCTTGCTGTTCTGGGATTGCGATGTGAAAAGGCCCTATCTTTCTAATTGGAAGCTAAATGGCTTCTGAACAAGAAAATCTGGCCAATAGTCAGAACCAACTGCCAGATATGTGAATGAGACCATCTTAGATCATTCAATTCCATTGAAGCCATTGAGAAGTGCAGCCAGATACATGGTTGGGAGAAACCAACAAAAGACCAACTCAGGTACCTCTGAAACAAATAATGCAATATATGTTAAGAAAAAAAAAAAAAGAGAGAGAGAGAGAGAAGAAGATAGCAGGAGGGGAAGAATGAAGGGGGGAAATCGGAGGGGTAGATGAAACATGAGAGACGATGGACTCTGAAAAACAAACTGAAGGTTCTAGAGGGGAGGGGGTGGGAGGAGGGGTTAGCCTGGTGATGGGTATTAAAGAGGCACATTCTGCATGGAGCACTGGGTGTTATGCACAAACAATGAATCATGGAACACTACATCTAAAACTAATGATGTAATGTATGGGGATTAACATAACAATAACAAAATTTAAAAAAAAAAAGACCAACTCAGGGAAGCCCAGCCCAAGTTGACCCACAGATATATGAAGAAATAATATGGTTCTTATTTCAAGCCAAAAACTTTGGGACAGTTTATGACATATATATGGTAAAATATTAAAATATTGAAAGGCTTTAAAGAAAGAGAAGAACAAGGAGATGACCAACTTCACTATAGCTAGCTACATGGAGAGAATGGTTTAGAGTTAGGTTGTGAATGAAGACAGTGAAAGATGATGAAAGTTTGAACTGAAGTGGTAGGAGTGGAAATAAATGGACAAATTTGAGAGGTAATAAATAGATTGGATAGATCCTAATGATTGATAGGGTGCTGTTGAGGGAGAGGGTGCATAATGGAGTAATGAAGGATGGTAGTCAGTTTATAGTTGGGAATCTGAATGGATTCTTGGGTAATCACTGAGGAAGGGTTCATAAGTAGCCATTGTTGTAGAGGGAGTGTTGTGAAGAATATTGACTTAGTAATGACTTTCTTTTAGACTACTTTCCATTATGAAATAAGAGGCAATATTGTTTTCTATGATATATTCAGAATGATAATGAAAAGTTGGGTACAATGATCTGGATCAGGAAGAAGAAATATGGCTTTGGGAAGCAACTACAAATGAGTTATAGTTACTCCAAAGGGAAAGCATAGCAGGAGTAGATGAAAAGACTCAAAAACACCAAATATAAATCTAGAGACTTACAGCAGGAATTGAAGATTTAACCAGAGATATCTGTGAACAGAAGTTTCTGACAGTTCTACTGTTGTTTTCCAGCTTTCTCAATAATATCTTACTTTCTGATCAGTATTTAGCCACACTGATTCTTCTGTACTCTAAGGTGAATGTGATAGAAAATCCTTTACCCAAATTATACTTTCATAAGCCAACATTGGTTTGCTACATATTTATTGAACATCTACTATATTTTTAGAACTTTTTTGGCTCTCTGGATACAACACTGCATGAAATAAGACGTTTTGCTCTCATGCCAAAATAATACGTAGGCAAATAAATAAACATAAATAATAAACAGATAAACATGTGAAATAATATCAGGTGGTGACAAGTACTATGCAGGAAAATAAAGTAGGATAGGAAGGTACAGAATATGGGAAAGAGGTGCTATTTCATGTCAATCATGTAAAAGAAACCTTCGAACAGGTGATATCTGAACAGACAGAGATCTGAATAAATATGTAGAGAGAAAACATGCCAGTATTAGAGAGAACTCTCCAGATAAAGGAAAGAACACATGCAAAATTTTTTAAGGTGGAAATATACTTGGCATGCTTGAGAAGCAAGAGGAAGGCCATTGTGTTTGAATCACCTTGCAGAAAGAGTTTAGTTGGTGGAAAAGGTAAAGCTTTAGAGATAACAAAGGAAATTTTGGATTTAAGTAGAACTCTGATGGGAAGCCATTGGAGAGGTTGAGGCAGGACAATGACAGTATTTGATTCATATATTTAAAGAATTACCCAGCCTACCTTATGGAAAATAGTTTAGACCAGTGTCAGTACAATCAAGGAGATCAGTTATGTGACTACTATAGAGGGAAAAGATGGGATAAGTGATTAATCTCAGAATATATTTTTTTAAAATAATGCATTAGTTTTCTATTACTGCTTTAAAAAGTTGCCACAAACTTAGTGACTTAAAACAACATAAATCTATAGGTTCATGGTTCTATAGGTCAGAAATTACCTGGGTCTCATTGGGCTACAAGTCAGCAGAGGTGAGTTCTTTACTGGAAGCTCTAAAATCTACTTATACACTCATGTCAGTTGTTTGCAGAATTCAATTCATTGTGGTTGTAGACCTGATGTCCCAATTTTCTTGCTGTCTGTCTGCCAGGTTTTGTTCTTAGCTCCCAGAGGCCACCTGCATGCTTTTGTACTCAAATCCCTTTGTCTTCAAAGCCAGAAAAGATGACTTGAGTTCTTCTCATGCCTTTGTGTTATGCTTTCTCTTTTGCCAAATCTCTCTCGCTGACGCTGTGCCTTTGTCTTCTCATTTTAAGGGCCCATGTTTTATATTGGGCCATGCATAATCCAAAATAGTCTTCTCATTTGAAGGTCGCTGGTTAGAAATTTTAATTCAATCTGCAAAGTCCCTTTTGCTATATAAAGTAACACATTTACAGTAGTTACACCAATGTGTGAAGACCATGGAAACAACGTGTCCTCCTTATCACATTTGGTCTGACAAGTATTAGCTGATATTTGTATTTGAACTTTTTTCATCTATAAAAATAACAATTTCATATGGTTTGACCTGATATCATTTTACAACAATATTCAAAATATAGTTAGGATTACTCTCTCTCTTTCCATATACGTACATATGTTAGAGTTTCAGCTTTATTGATAGTAATAAGAACAAAAAGAATAATAGCAAAGAAGAGTTCACACATGGAAATTTGCTTTATAAACCCATTTAATTCTCACAACAACCTTATGAAGTTGGTTCTATGTTTCTCTTGCTTAAATATTTTTGTTTCTGTGAAAAAATACATTTTCATTAAAAAAATATTTTTCCAGGGCGCCTGGGTGGCTCAGTTGGTTAAGCGACTGCTTTCGGCTCAGGTCATGATCCTGGAGTCCCGGGATCGAGTCCCCCATCGGGCTCCCTGCTCAGCAGGGAGCCTGCTTCTCCCTCTGACCCTCACCCCTCTCATGTGCTCTCTCTCTCTCATTCTCTCTGTCTCAAATAAATAAATAAAATCTTAAAAAATATATATATATTTTTTTCCAGTAGTGTATGTAATACGCTCTCAAATCTTCCCAACCAACACAATATACACTTTCTTCTCACCTTACCTGCCCCCCTCATACTTATCTCCTAGACAGAATTACATATGTATTAACATTTTGCTCCTCTATCCATACTGTAGCTTTATTACCATGGAACAGCTGCCCAACCAGATTCTATATTTCTCATCCTCTGAATATGGGTGGGTCAGATGCTGAGTTATTACCAGTGAGATAGATAGATGTGAGATGATGTGAAATGAAACATTTCTAGGCTAAGGCACTTGAGATGTGTTTGTGCTTTCACCTTGCTCCTTTTCCCTCTTCTCTGCAGATTGCTTGTGATGACAGTGCTGGATGAGTCATGACATTTAGAGAGCCTGTTTCCCCCAATCATCTTGTGGAGGAAAAGCAACTCTGGCTAGGATCGTCAAAAAGAAATAAACTTCTATTGATATTTTCTTCTTTGGAGTAGCTAGACCTACACTAATTAATGTAGAAATTGGTCATTTGAAGGAGAGCCCCCCACCCTCAAAAAATAACATAAAGTGGCATTGGCCAGGTAGTTGGGATGCAGGCAACAGGAAAATAGCTATCCCTAGCTAGAATGATATAGACCTGTTGCCTTCATTATCTTGGAAGCAGAAAGAACCAGTACATTGAGTCTGCATCTCTTAGGTAGTGGCCAGAACAGCATTATTACATGGAACAGATAACTCTGATGGCAACTATTCACTTTACTAGGAAAGACGGAAAGGAAATAGAGTGCAGCAGAATTTTAAGGTCTCAGGTTTTCCAACCATGAGGGCTTCTTTGTAGATCACAGTAGGAAATAATATTGAAATAGTTTTAATCCATAAGATCCAATAAAATGTATCAAATAAGGAAAGAGATCCAGCACTGAGGTAAGGATCATGTCGGGGTGTAATATTTCTACAAACACCTACTACTTAATATGTCTACAATTTAAGAAAGAGGATCATGAAGAGAAGAAGCAAAACAAGTAAATTAAAATGGCAGACATGAATATTGTGTCTTTGAAAGAAATATAGGTGCTATTTGACACATAAAATGACTTTGACTTCTGCTATTCTTTCATTATTATTTTTGAGCAGGGTATTTTTTAAGATTTATGTAGATGATAAAAAGTACTTTTCATATTGAATGCCTCTAAAATAACAGTGCAAATACTCAGTGCATACTTGATCATATGTGATGATAAAAACAGAATAAAATAATTTCCATTTTATTTAAAGTCAATCCCTAATCAACTAAAATGATGTACCTTTTAGTGTTTCCTGACATCTTCTTTTAAAATTTTGATGGAATTTTTAAGAATTTGAATATCTGTAGTATTTAATATTATTACCATTAAAGACAGGAATGACAGATTCAGTAGTCTGACCTGTCTTATACCTGTGTTTTATTGTACTCTATTATACAACTAGAACAAGTCAACAAAAAGTTAGTTGTATAATACCAAATGATTGGGAAATATATTCATAAAATATAACACTAATTCACTGAAAATTGTGTGCACAATTTTATAACCCCCAGAATAAATGCTGCATATAATTTGGGGTCATTTTGAACTATGCAATGGACTTCCAATTTATAGGAAAATTGTGTATCATAAAAAGAACAGTCCCCTTCTCCAAATTTTCATTACTTGTCCCCAAACTCAGATTCAGAGTTAAAATTAATGTCAAACAGAAACTGTCACTGTAAAATGACTCTCAGTAATATAATCAGCAGAAAATGATGAAAACATAATCACAAAATATATAGCCAGAAGAAAAAGATATGACAAAGCTGACAAGCAAATGGAATCCAACATAACTCTTCTCTGTAAGCAACTCTTACTTCCAGACAGATAAAAACCAAGGAGCAGCAATGTTACCGCCTCCCTTGAGCAGTATCATTGTCTTGTGGGTAACAAGCATGACAGACACTGACTGTGTTCATAGATACGTGAGGCTGTAGGTTCTGCTATGTATTTTGAAAGGACACAGAGGTATAACTGACAGCATAAGAGCACTATATATTTCAAGTGTAGGGCAAAGGTAAACAAGCTTGAGAATCTATTTGCCCAGCTACTTTCAAGGATAAAAGTGAGTAAAATCAGATGAGACAAACAGCATGATTATTTACCAGAAAATAAATTATTTAAAACTCTCTTTTTTCTTGTGTCCATGCACAAGTCCCATGATCATGAATGAGTATTATCTGAAATACATAGGCAATACTAGGCGATTAAAAATCATTTGCTCCTGTGACATAAGGAAGATATGTAATTGCACTAACCAAGACTTAGTAGACTCTAAGTTCTATATGTTTACCATTTTCTCTAATAAATTTGCAGTTTTAATGTGCTGATACAAGGGAGCTACAAAAATAGAGGTAAAGGGCGCCTGGGTGGCTCAGTTGGTTAAGCGACTGCCTTCGGCTCAGGTCATGATCCTGGAGTCCCGGGATCGAGCCCCGCATCGGGCTCCCTGCTGAGCAGGGAGTCTGCTTCTCCCTCTGACCCTTCCCCCTCTCATGTGCTTGCTCTCTCTCATTCTCTCTCTCTCAAATAAATAAATAAAATAAAATAAAAATAGAGGTAAAGATAATCAGAACATATGTTTGAAAAAGTAGAACACTGTAAAAAGTCTTTGAATTTTACTCTTACACTTCACTGGAAATAAAATTCAAGGAGAATGTTCCAATGCTTTGTAAAAACTTTAAAAAAATTAGATCTAACTACAACAATTTGTTGGGGGATTTATATAGCTGTTTCAAAAATAATAAACTTTTTTTCTAAAATAATAGCTTTTGGCAACAACATCATATGTGTATGTATGTGTATGTACATGTGTGTGTCTGAGTGTAATTGTGGTCATGACGGGTCTACATATAATGGTATTATTAAATCTATCCACATATTCAAAAATTAATTACACAATTGATTCATTAATTCATATTAAAACTGAGGTCACTTATAAGACTCTGCGTGTGAATATTTGTTTGTTGTTACATAAATTAAAAAAGCAGAGTAGGTAAATGTCTGCACTTCGGTTCAAATTCAGGCTGATCCTAAACTCCTTTTGTGTTTTTGGACAAGTTGGTAATCATTTTGAAAAGATGCGTTGTCATCTATAAAATATCTGTAATAATACTTAGTAGATACCTTGTAAGCATTAAATCAAACAATATGGGTAAAATCTTTAACATGTTTCCTGTCATACAATTTACACTTCATAAAATAAGTTTTAAATATATATAGGAAAGATTAAGATTCTTTTGCTATGATGGGTAAGATTTTGGCTTCCATGACCTTCACTGCCAGATGTTATGCATGTGAATATGTTATTTTCCATAGCAAAAGAGACTTTGTACATGAAATAAAGGTTGCCACCATACTTCTGACCTAAAAACCGTGAAATAATAGATTTACATTTTTCTGAAATCACCACATTTCTGGTAATTTGTTACAACAGTAATAGCAAATGAAAGCATCTACCTTATATTCATACATATGAATAAACAGATATATAATCCCATAAATATACTTTTTGTTTAATTCAAGTACATAATGAATGGTATCCCAGAGGACAGAAAAAGCTAATTCCTCTTCAGTTATTTCTCTCAGTTATTTCTCTAATATTGCATATTAGAATATGATTTAATTTAAATATTTCAGGCTACCTACAGTTTCATTGTTCCTTAGAGTTAACTGATTTCACATCTTTTGATGCTCATTTTGCTTCAGAAATGGTGTCTTTGCATTATTCATGTTTGTCTGCAACTATCTACCCTATGAGAATTTCAATAGCTCTTTGTGTGTATGTGTGTGTGTGTGTATGAATACTTTTCTCTGTTTAACTCTAGAGAAACAAAATGAATGAAACTATTTTATAGACCTTTCTATTTACAGTGACTACCAACTAAATTTGTGAAATAGGAAACCAAGTTGAATTTTAAGTATGTTCTTGGTAATATTGAGAATGTTTACTGATACCATGTTACCCACAGAAAAGTTGTACAGTAATGTTCAGAAAGAGAAAATGACAGTTTTCAAAGAAGGCATCATAGGTGAACTACCAAAAAATTTAGAGAGCAGTTATAGCAAAGGGAGGAAGTTCAGCAGAGGATGTATATAGAGTTTCAGAAAGATTGCAAATAAATAAATACAAAGAAAGTTTAAATTATAGTTTACTCCAAAACAAGGGACGTGATTAACCAAAGCATACATTTTAAAATATTATTATAATTTCTCTTATTAATTAATTAATTGATTGATTAATTTGTTTTTGAAAGTATGTATGAGGAAATGACCTTAGGCATATTGATGACTTTTATTGAGCATTTATTATGTAACTTAATAAATACTATGAATGATTACATTATTTAATTATACAGTATTTCTATGAGCTGTGTTTTTTTCTTTTTTTCCAGATAATACCTGTGCAAAAGGGATGTTCAGAATTCAAAGTGAAATAGCTAATAATTGATATAATCAAGCCCTGACAATCTGGATTCAGAACTCATAAGGTTAAAGATTTACTAAAAAATATTGTACTATGTAAGAATTTTGGAATAAAAAGAGCCATTTAGTACATAATTCTAGCACCTTCAATACAGTAAAAAATATTCCATGTTTCAAGATGAATATGATATATAGATATATACAAGCACAAGTAGTTTCTAATAAACATTAATTTTAAACAATAAGAGCATACTTTTGAAAAAGTATCAAGATCAAGAAAAATTTTAATAAATATTTTATGAACTATGACAGAATATATATATTTTTTAAAGATTTTATTTATTTATTTGACAGAGAGAGACACAGCGAGAGAGGGAACACAAGCAGGGGGAGTGAGGGAGGGAGAAGCAGGCTTCCCGCAGAGCAGGGAGCCCGATGCGGGGCTCGATCCCAGGAACCTGGGATCATGACCTGAGCCAAAGGCAGACGCTTAACGACTGAGCCACCCAGGCGTCCCTGACAGAATATTAAATGTATATTCAATATATTTAAACTTTAGAATCATGTATTTACATGCAAATAGACATTTGGAAAAATAAATTTAAAAAAAGAAATATAACAATTGTTAACAGTGTTTATCCTGGGATGTGCAATAATTATTGTTTTTTTATTATATATTTTTGTGTTTTCCAATTTTTTTTACATTGAACATAGAGGTTCTTAAAATATTTTTTTAAATCCTGTTTACAAATAAATACAAAACAATGGGTAATGTCAACCTCTATTTAATGAATGATAATTTGTGCCAGTAAGTAATGCTTTACTAAGCATTTACACAAACTCAATGAATTTTCAAAATTTAATTTTGATTTTATCAAACAAAATCCTCTCTGAGGAGAAAGGGGAACTCTCCTCCACTGTTGGTAGGAATGTAAACTGGTGCAGCCACTCTGGAAAACAGTATGGAGGTTCCTCAAAAAGTTGAAAATAGAGCTACCGTATGATCCAGCAATTGCACTACTGGGTATTTACCCCAAAGATACAAATGTAGGGATCCGAAGGGGCACATGCACCCCAATGTTTATAGCAGCAATGTCTACAATAGCCAAACTATGAAAAGAGCCTAGATGTCCATCAACAGATGAATGGATAAAGAAGATGTGTGTGTATATGCACAATAGATTATGCAGCCATCAAAAAAATGAAATCTTGTCATTTGCAACAACATGGATGGAACTAGAGGGTATAATGCTAAGCGAAATAAGTCAATCAGAGAAAGACAATTATCATATGATCTCACTGATATGTGGAATTTGAGAAACAAGGCAGAGGATCTTAGGGAAAAATGAAACAAGACAAACCAGAGAGGGAGACAAACCATAAGAGACTCTTAATCTCAGGAAACAAACTGAGGGTTGCTGAAGGGGAGGGGGGTGGGAGGGATGGGGTGGCTGGGTGATGGACATTGGGAAGGGAATGTGCTATGGTGAGAGCTGTGAATTGTATAAGACTGATGAATCACAGACCTGTACCCCTGAAAAAAATAATACATTATATGTTAATAAAAAAACAAACAAACAACAACAACAAAAACCCCAGAATCTTCTCTGAGGAAAGGTAAGGTTGAGGAAAGAGAAACATACACGGGGGTACAGAGGCAAAAATCTTACATAAAGGCAATACTGTAATAATGGGATTCAGATAAAAAACACTATCAATATAATCAATATGTATGTAATACATATAAATTACAATATTATGTAATCAATATATGAAAACAGTTTAATACTTTATTTTATAATGTACTTAATCAGTTTTAGCTTCTTCTGGTAGCCATGATTTCCAGCACTGTTCAAAGAAAATATATTTCCCAGAGAGATTCTCTGATTATAAATTTGTGCTAACCTGCTGTCCCAAGCTTAGGTTTCTGCACTCCCTTATTTTAACACTTTCCATTTTCCTAGACAATCAGGTATAAGTTTTTTCTTCATCATTTTCAATTTCTCTTCTTCCTCTTCTCCTCTTCTTCAGCCTCATTTCTGTTTTTGAATGTGTGTATTTGAGATGGTTTGGAGTTAAGAGGAATACAGGGAAACTTTGGATACAGTCTGACAGAATTGTAAAATTAATGGCATCTTAGAAAAAATTGGACTATAGCACTGTAGGTGAAGTCATATAAATATTTCATTGGTGTGTGAAAGTTCTGAGATTAGATCCCATATATGTTTGTTGGGTTGACCATCGTGTCATTTTTTTTTTCTTATTGTTGAAGAATAACTGTCTCATGGGCCTAGGCTCATATCTCCTGCTCCAAGCCTCTCAATTGCTTTTGCCTTTCCGTTGACTAAATATATATCAACTACTGAATGCTGGCATCATGAATATAACACCACTTCAAACTCTTGATAGGGCAGAGCTAACTTTATTTCTTACTGTGGTGAAAGGGAACACACTATCCATTCTAATGTATGTAATCTCAAAAAAAAGTGAGAATTTGTTATACTTTTAACAGGCATCTTATAATTTTATGACTAATCTAAGCGATATTTTTATTTCTTTCTTTTTTTTTTTTTTTTTAGCATTGGGGAGGAGCAAAGGGATAGGGAGAGAGAGAATCTTAATCAGGCTCCTTGCCCAGTGCAGAGCCTGACACAGGGCTCCATCTCACGACCCTGAGATCATGACCTGAGCCAAAATCAAGAGTCCAACACTTAGCCAACTGAGCCACCCAGGTGCCCTAATGTAACGGATTTCTTTACAGTGCCAAAGTGAGGAACTGTATCTGCTTAACGTGCTTGAAGGATTAATTTCCAAGGATGCACTGATCTTGTAATAGTGCACTAAGGATTATTTATATACATATGTGTGTGTGTGCCTATATACATATAAATATACCACATATACGTATTTATTCTAAAAGAATAGGAAACATGAAGATATATGCTTACAGTTAAATGCTGCCTGGAAAGTATACAGTCTAAACACAAAATGCCATGTCCCTCTCTGTTCTGTTATTTTGCTTTTTCTTAACACATTTCCTTGGCCACTACTGTGACAGAGTATGCTCAGACTCAGAACTAGAGCTTTTCACTTTTTGCTGTTCAGAGGCTATTTAATTTTAATTGCTCCCCAAGCATAGGCCAATTCATGATGGTGAGAGCAGAGCAAGAATCCTTCACAGATCCTTTGAAGTTTGAAGAGCTGCTATTCACATTGCCTCAGGCTTCCATTTCCACGTTTGTGTGAAAATGTAAGCAGTTGAACATCTCTGTCATACATGCCTAATGTTACTATAACTGAAAATACCCTGTGCAGGTTTAAGATTTTTTTAACTATCTGTATAAAGTTTAAAATAAGGATAGTAAACAGATGTTGTTTTGCTACATGCATTTAAAATGGCATTAAAAATACAGTTTATGAAAGAATATCGGTGCTTAAAATGTTAAAATAGACACAATACACACATTGAATATTTTATGTGTGTGTGTGAGTTGGGGGTGGGTTTAAAGAATTGTAAATCTTCTCCCACATTGGAGAATAAAATCTAATTGTACCTTGTAACTTAGCACATTTGATATATGCAAAAGTACACTGAATAACACTGATCTTTTGTAAAAGGAATAATAATTTCTTAAAGCATTCAATTTCATGGTTTTGTCTACAGCAAAAAAAAAAAATCATGAATACATTTGCTCAGGTGTTTAAATGCAAAACAATATGTATACCACCTTCACCCTGTATTTGTAGAAGATGGCAGCTGAAAATAGGTAAATCCCATCTAGGGCATATTATAAATGGTATTAACAATAATAATGGTTATTATATTTTCAAAATCCATTTTAAAATAATTCAACAGAGGAAATTTAGACCAGGAAACACATGAGAGGGAAATCATCAGAGAGATGTCCTTCTTGATTGTTCTAAATAAGTGATGAATTTCAGATGTGATAGGAACACCTGAAATTTGAAAACAAATTTTAATACAGAATGACAAGAAACTTACCAGTCATTAGAGACTTTTCTCACCACTGACACCAAATTCTAAATTGTTCCTTTGCATTTCCAACTAAAAGATAAATTGGGAAAAATATATAATTAACATGTATATAAATTGGTGAAGCAAGTCTTATTGACTCTGAAATTCGGTGTTGTACTTTGAAACTTAAAGATTCAGAAGCTCTTGTTTGAACCTTGTGTTTTCACTTTCTAAGAGCCTGGGTTATTCTTGTTTGGCAGGAGAGAATTAGAGAGTTGTTTTGGTTAGCCTTTTCCCTGAGTAGGATTTTCTAAAGTTATAGTTGAAGTCTTTGATTTAGAGATATGTAGTACATGTTTTCTCTCTTCCAGATTATATTTCAATTGGATATTGAATTAAGTTGCTGCTTTTAACGTTAAGGAATCAACAGAGCAGACACTCATAAAAGGCACCCTTATCCTGCTTTGAATTTTTCTTGCTGTCCCTCATCTCTGCTCCTTTTGACATCACTGACAGTAATCATGATTCAAGTCCTCCATCCATGCTGCTTTTAGGAAAGGATGATCTAATAAAGGGGAATCTTCCTCTCCAAACCCAGCAATTGCAATGTTCACCTGCTTTGATTTTTGAAGTCATTTTTTGTTTTGTGTTCAATATTTTGTTGTAAATAAATGCAGCATACTTAGAAAAAAGTAGTAATTTGTATCATTCCACATGACTGTTTTCTGAGAATGTAGAAAGCATTTCTTCTCTCCACATTTTGTTCTTTCCTGTTGATGATCTTTTCATTCTGGTCTTTCATGATTGATCTCTTATGCCACCAAATTGAAGAGTGTCTGCCACACCTACCTCATTACTCATTCTTTACCTTTGGTTAAGCCTGTTAAAAGCAGCAGTGGATTCAACATGATATGGAAGAAAAAATAAAATTACTCTGTAATATATAAGAAAAAAAGCCCCATTCAAAAGAGCAAGAAAGTTTCTCTGCATACAAAATTGAGAGAGCCTATGTTTTTTGGTTTTCTTTCTGAGAAGTGGGCAGGCTTGTAAGGAAGTGTGAAAGACTGTATATCCAAACAAAACTCTGATGTGATAGAAAGATCTTTATATTGTAAAACGCTGAATTTGGCTGAGATGCAAAATACTGTGCCTCCTCCTTCCTACCCAAACAATCTTCTCTTTTTGACCCATAGAGACCAGGCTTGAGAAGGAAGTGGTATCCCATGATTACATCAATATAAGATAATTTATATATATTATATTCAGATTAAATCCATACCCCTACTGAGTCAGATTTGGACTCTTACCTGAGCTGCCAAATGAATAAGGGATGATTCAAGGGAATACAGTATTTTTGTTCTGAGTGGGGTCTGCTTTTGGGATATTACCACAAAGTCAGGATCATGTGGAAAATGCTCAAAGATCAAGCACTGGCCTTTCAGGGGTTATGTTGAGATTGGATTATTTGAACAAACAGATGAGCAAACAACAAACATGTAGCAGTCTGTGATATGATTTAAGTGACTCACCCCAATAAATATTCTTATAAAGTGCGAGGGGAGAAAGAAATCTGGATATGTAATAACAATGAATCAAATACAGTAGAAATGAGCTACTAAGAACTATAATATGTCCTTGATAGTCATAAAAGAATATCGAGATAAATGATGAGGCATTTCATGAAATAAATGGGAAGATAAATCGCAAGGTTTAATGGCATTCTGCACAAAAATCACAATAACTTGAAATGGAATATTGAAATGTAAACAGGAGAATGAATGCAAAAAAAACTAGCTATGATGCTTTTGAAAAATAAATTAAGAATAGTATGGTTTTTACTGGTTTTAAAATGTATAAGATTATGGAGTTATAATAATTCAAGCATTAGATTCAAGTTAGTGTAACACTTGGAAAACAACCAGTATTATCTTGTGAAACTGAGAATATGTGTACCCTGAAAATTCCATTCCAAGGTCTATTATCTACAAAACTCTTAAATATGTGCATGAAGAGACATGAACATCATTGATTGAAAGAGTAAACAAAAACAGGGCGCCTGGGTGGCTCAGTTAGTTAAGCGACTGCCTTCGGCTCAGGTCATGATCCTGGAGTCCCAGGATCAAGTCCCGCATCGGGCTCCCTGCTCGGCAGGGAGTCTGCTTCTCCCTCTGGCCCTCCTCCCTCTCAGCTCTCTGTCTCTCATTCTCTGTCTCTCAAATAAATAAAAAAAATCTTAAAAAAAAAAAGAGTAAACAAAAACAAAAATAAAACAGACACACAAACCACTTGTTCATAAACTGGATATGGGTAAAAAATTCGGGACTGTTTTTACAGTGGAGTTTTACACACTCTTGAGAAAAAGGTAAATACGACACCTATGGATCTTAGAAACATAAAGCTGAATGAAAAACAGATGGTATATGACACTATGTTTTTAAAAAAATTTTTAACAATATATTTAGAATTACATAAACAGTTGACAATTCAGTTAAAAAAAGTTGCAAAAGAATAAATTATAAAAATTCAAAGCATAAGGGCAGTGGAATGGGATTTGAGAAAGGGACACAAGCAGCTTTGGCTTTTGATTATTGTTTTGTTTTTGTTCATTATATGTTGTGATTTCTGGCTTATTGCTGTGTTACATGTATTATATTACATGTATAAAATATTACAATATAAAAAATCAAAATCCAAATAAATAATAAAGCTGAACTGCCTTAAAAGAAACAGAAGATGTGAAAATTTAAAAAATATCAAAGTCCCACTAGAAGAATTCAAAACAGTGATGGACAAAACTGATGAATGTACTGTGTGCTGAGAGCCTGAGTCACGGCATTCTCTAAGAAGCAGATGGAAAAGGAAAAGGTGATGTGAAGGGTGAGAGTAAGGTTATGAAAAAGAGAACAGACTAATTTTGCTCATAACTATATAAAAGAAAATTCATAGTGAGAGGAAGGAAAAATGATGTGAAGGAATCCATTGTAATAATAAATTATAATAGTAATAATAATAATAAATCCTCAGAGCAACCTCTGGCTAGAGTGATGAAATTTCAGACATTAAATGCAAAAATAAAATCAAATAATAAAATAGAAATTAACAAATAAAAAATTAAAAGTCAAAAAAATTTTCAGAAAGAAAAGGAAACTTGTCTGAAACGTATGGATAATTAGGTCGGCACCAGCATTTTTTGTTTTTTTGTTTTTTTGTTTTTTTGACCAGATGATAAAACTTAGTAAGTCAACCTTCTCTAGGAGACTTTCTTTTACAAAGAATTCTACATCAAGGAAACCAAGTATTCAAGCCCAAAGGCAAAATATATTTTCATACAGGCAAGAATTTGGATGTTTACCATGTAACTGAAAGAATTATACACAATTGTTCTGTAACAAAAATTTAAAAATGGTTCAAGAAAGAGAAATATGTGGAATATTTTTCAAATGATATTCTCACATCGTGAAATACTTTTATCTAATTGATGATACTAAAATTTTACATTATATAGCATAAAATATACTAATAATATTTTTGCTAGATACCCTCAAAATATTATATTAAATATAATAATATTCATTTCCAATTTCACTCTTAATAAGTATTAAAAGAAGGTCTCTAATCTGATTAATAATATTTAATAGTTTTAAAGAAAATAATTCTAGTTGGAAATAAAAGAATAGAAATCCCTCTACTACATTCAACAGGAAATTAAAATCTTAGCCAAGGAAAAGGAAAAACTATATATAATTATCAGAAGTTGTTTTAATCATTTGTAGGATTTTTTTGGGGGGGAGATAGTACAATTATTCACCTTGAAACCCCAATGTAGGGGTGCCTGGGTGGCTCAGTCATTAAGTGTCTGCCTTCGGCTCAGGTCATGATCCCAGGGTCCTGGGATCGAGCTCCACATCGAGCTCCCTGTTCAGCGAGAAGCCTGCTTCTCCCTCTCCCACTCCCCCTGCTTGTGTTCCCTCTCTCACTGTCTCTTTTTCTGTCAAATAAATAAATAAAATCTTAAAAAAAAAGAAAACCCAAGATGATGTTACATCATGAAAATTAAAAAGATGATACATGTAGTATGTTATTTGCATAGAAAATCAACATGCAATAATAAAAAATTAATAACATAATATATGATGTTTATTATGGGGAGGACAACTATTAAAAACTTAGGAATGAAACATGTTGGATTTATGAATAGAGAATTATTATAAATTTTAATCAAATAAGAGTTCCTGATAAATTAAAAGAGACTTATCACAGCATTAAAATGATGATATTTCCTAAGTAACTTATAATATAATGGTGATATTTCCTAAGTAACCTATAATATAATAAAATCCCAATCAAACACAACTTTTCTAAAATATATGGACCATACATTGGAACATAGCAAAATTATTCAAGTGTTCATCAGTAGAGGAAAATATAGCAGAAAAGCTGATAACTTTTTGAATAGGGGAAATAAAGACAGGTTAATTGTCATGCTAAAGTATAATCTATAGCAATAAAAAATGTATCACGGATGTAAGGACAAATGGATTATCAAATACAAATGACTTGAAACGTAACAGCAAAAACAAAAACAAAAAACCTAATGGCAGATGTTAATATATATTTATATATTTCATATACGCTATAAATGACCTATGCACATAGGCAAAAGAGTGGCATTGTATATGACTAAGCTTAAATTTTAATGAAGTGGTGAAAGGATGAGGGTTTTAATACATGGATTAAAGATAATTGGCTAATTATTGGGAAAATCAAATTAGTTACTAATGTATATGAAGTATAAAAGTACTTTTCACATTTAAAATAAAAAATAATATGTAAAAGATAAATTTTAAGAGAAAATGAAAGAGAATATTTCTATAATCTTAGGATGATAAAAATCATTTAGATTAGGGGTGCCTGGGTGGCTCAGTCGTTAAGCGTCTGCCTTCAGCTCAGGTCATGATCCCAGGGTCCTGGAATCGAGCCCTGCATCGGGCTCCTTGCTCAGCGGGGAGTCCGGTTCTCCCTCTCCCCCTCCCCCTGCTTGTGTCCCCTCTCTCACTGTCTCTCTCTGTCAAATAAATAAAGTCTTAAAAAAAAATCATTTAGATTAGTGCTGTACGATGAAACTTCCTGCAATAGTGGAAAGGTACTATATGACTATCCTTTGGGAAATCTCTCACCCTCACACCAAATCTCCAATTTCTGTCCATCTACATGTATATCCTTTGCTTTCAGCCCTATTTCTACAGATCCCTGCCCTGCTCCTGTCGATGGCATCTGCTTTGCTCTGGATCCTATCTATTTTTGTCTTCTCCACATATGCCCTTTGATTATTCTCTTTCATGCATCTTTGATTTCTTCTCCTCCATGCCATAATTTCCATCAGTATATAAATATGCACTATTATCTCCAATTAAGATATAAATAACTTCTGGCCTCACTCTCCCCTTAGCTATATCCCCATTTTTTTTTCCATTCCCTTTCCCAACTAAAATTATTTGAATAGTTGTTCATATTCAGCATCATCTGTTCTCACCCACACTATTGCAGTTGTTTTTAGTGGTATGGACTGAATTTTCCCCTGTTCTCTCCTACCCCCACCCTGCCGCAGCCGTATGTTCAAACTCTAACCTCAACGTGATGATATTTAGACATAGGCCTTTGGGAGGTAATTTGGTTTAGATGAGGTCATGAGGGTGGAGCCCTCATGATGGGATTAGTACCTTATAAGAAGAGATAGCAATCAGCTTACTTTCTCCTCTCAGCCATGTGGGGACACAGCCAGAAGGGCACCATCTGCAAGCTAGATAGAGACCTCTCACCAGCACCTGACCCTGCGGGCACCTAGATCTTGGGCTTTGCAGCCCTGAAAACTATAAGAAACCAACTTCTGTTGTGTAAGCCATCCAGTCTATGGTATTTTGTTACGGCAGCTCAAGACTAACGGGCTTCCCTTTTTCCACTTTTGATTCGCTACTACTTGTTCTTTGTTTAGCAGCCAGGGTAATAATTTAAATGCCTAAATATTTGCTCTGTATAAAATCTTCCAATGGCTTTCCTACTCTTAGAATAAAACCCCAACTCCTTATCCTGATCTCGTTTATATTAGCCTGTCTGATCTCATGTTATATTATTCTCCTACTCTTCTACTATATTCCAGCCATACCTACCTTCTTATCATATCTTTAACATGAATATTATCTCAGTATTAGGAACTCCAGATAGAAAATATCCTTTCTCTACTCTTTGCTTCATTGGCTCCATCTTACTCATTTTAAAAGCCCGCCAATTTAAATTAGCCACTATCTCACTCTAAATTGTAACACTTTAATTATCTTCCTTTTTACATGACATATATTCTTATTTGTGATATGATATATATATTTCTTATTCTCTTATGAATATTATATTCTTATACTCTTATATTCTTATATATACATGATACATGTTTCTTATTCTTATACATTGCTCTTCACTCCCTAAAATAATGTAAACTCCGCTCTGTTTTATTCAACAATCTTTTTCAGTGCTTTCTATAGTAAGAAATAAATATTCACTAAAACAAATTTTGTATAAAAACTAAATATGATGTTAATATCCATTGTTGCAGTCATATCTGAAAATATTTTTTCAGACTGAAAAATTGGTGTTAGAGATTTAGGATGAAAATGCCTTTGAACTACTAATTCTACTTCTTTTTGTCTACTTGTTTAAATCTAACCCTCAATTATAGCCTCATAATGAATATGTTATTAGTGATATTTTTATTTTATTTTATTTTATTTTATTTTATTTTATTTTAGTATTTATGCATTTATTGTGAGGCCAACCCTGCTTTTATTTCAGAAGAGTTTCTTGATGGCCTACAGAAGTTCGAGCTTCAAAATAGATGAGTGTGGCTTGGCCCCCATGACGTTCATGTCCTCTAGCCCAGTTGTGTCCCAGGAGAAAGTCAGGAGGACTGAAGGCACCAGCTCACACTCGTTAAAGGCCAGGTTCTCATCCTGCGACAATTTCTGCCCTCCCAAAGCCAGCAGCTGGAAAGGAACCTGTGCTACCCACGGAGGAACCTGTATGGTACTGACTCCACCCCACTCCCAGGCGTAGGAAGTCCCCTAGAGGAGGTGGCCTTCAGTGAAGCGGATACACAGCAGCTTGTCGGTGTATTTTCACATCTCCTTTCATCTTCCTTCTCCCCTCCCTGGTTTTGGGCAGCAGCGCCCTGCAGCTCCACTACCTCAGAGCTGAGCCTCTGCTCCTGCTATATCAACTCCGTTGGGAGATGGAAGGAGTCCCCAGGGCAGAAGGAACTGGGAGGTCAAGGGCGAGGGCCAAGCACCTGGCACTGTAGGTCCAATTTGGCTGGCTCTGGCTCAGCGCTCAGCAGCTGCTCCTTGTCCCTCTCCAGGCTCTGGGGCTGGGCCGGGGTGACTTGGCTCAGACAATAGAACTCTGAGGTGCCCTCCTAATTGGGAAGCACTGCCTTCTGGAAACAGATGGCCTCAAAAAATGTAAGGGTCTCTTACAGGCAGTTAACACACTCCTGGAAAACATTGCTCTGCAGCTTGCTCTGTGGGTACCCCTCCTCCTTGGGATGAAGATAGACATTGTCCAGGTACTTAGCAATAATGCCCATGCCCAGCTTCACCCTGTCCCACTTCCACCCTGTTAATGTGCAGATCGTCATGTTGGAGGCAGCCATTAGGTTGGTGGAAAAGTGTGAAAGGGTGGCCTCTTTGCCATGGGCACCCTGTTGGTTCTTTCTTGGGTTGGCGTCTGTGAGTGCACAGGTGAAGTCGACTCCAGGCACCGCCAGATGGGTGGAAACTTACTCTTTCGACTCAGGCACCTGGGGCTTCTGGGCTGCCACTGACAGATGCTTCAGCTCTCAGTTCCTTCCCCACTGGGTCCCGAATGGAGTCCAAGCTCTGGGCTGCTTCTGCTAGAGTTGGCCAGGACAATTTCCACTGCCATCTGAGGCTTATGGATAGGTCCCTGGCAGGTGACCAAATGAGAAATGTGTACTAATAATAAATTCATTGTAACATTTGTAATTGTGAAAATGGAAACTAAAAATTGAGCAAAAATAGAATGATTAACCATGGACTACATGTGTGATATTGCATAAAACGTCAAACATATGACACTGCTGATCATGAGACATACCATCATTTATACCGCACCAAGGGGAAAAGAAACCAGAGGGAATTACAATTATATAACAGTATTTATTATAGGCCATATGTAAACATAAGAAATCTGCATCTTAGAAACAAATATAGTTTACTAAGGGGTGGTTGAAAATAATGACATGTTTCATATATATTGCAATATTTCTAAAATAGTTGGGGGTGTGTGTTTGTGCATATGCATGTACACAAGCACATAACAGGTCGTGTGCTGGCAAAAGTTTGAGAACTGGCTTTTCACCTACGGTGACTCTCCTCATATTTATAGTATTTACCAATTTCATAGTGTAAATAGCCCCACTATGGCTCATATGAAGCCACCAACATGCTGTGATTTAATGCGGATTTGGGAAAAAATGCCTTTGTAAGCCAGTATGAGCCAGCTTCAGCATTCTATATAGCTATAGATAGAGTGCATGGCCTTTCTTTCTAATTTTCTATGCATCTATGTATTTCTGTATCTCTCCACATGCATTAACGTGCATATTTATAAATGTGTGTCTATATATGCATGTGTATATTTTTAAAAAGGTTTTTGTTGTTATGGAAGTTAGTGTAAATTTGGAGTTTTCTTGAGAGATCTCTGTTTAATAGGCACAACGCACTAGCCAATGTCTCCTTTTCATCCATAAAATATATTGACCATGGTTGCCCAAGGCAGACTGAAGGTTAGAGATTAGTAGGTTACTCTCAATTATGGTCATGAACTTCTCCTCCCACCAAGAGTTGTGTGCTTAACAACATTCCGTTGTATTGTTCCCAAGTCTGTTTAGACTGGTGGCACATTTTCTTACAAATACTTCATTTATTTAACAATCACAAACACAAAATGTAAATGAAAAAGAAAGAGCATTGTTGTTTCTGTGAAAACAAATTAAGTAATTTTATATAACCTAATAATGTCAAATAAAAAAAAATCATTGATGTCATTTTGAGAGGAGGACAAGAAGATTATAAAATATTGGGCAATGTGTATTTTAAAAGTCTAGGAACATTCTGGATTCAAATTATTATTTAAGTGTTATTAGGTACACCCTTTAAATCAAAATTTGAAATCAAAGAAAGTATGATTTATGTAAGAAAATAATAATGTTAAGAACACAGTAGGGCGCCTGGGTGGCTCAGTTGGTTAAGGGACTGCCTTTGGCTCAGGTCATGATCCTGGAGTGCTGGGATCGAGTCCCGCATGGGGCTCCCTGCTCAGCGGGAAGCCTGCTTCTCCCTCTCCCGCTCCCCCCCCCCCCTTGTGCGCGCTCTCTCTCTCTCATTCTCTCTCTCAAATAAATAAATAAAATCTTTAAAAGAAAGAAAACAAAAAAGAACATAGTAATAATCTGGAAAAAATACCTTGACTGTATGTGTTGGCTATATACATGTCAGCTTTGCCCGGCTGAACTCGGCTTCCCAGAATTCTCCTTCCCATATTTTTCTGGTTAAGGTAGGCCAAGAAAGATTTTTGAGCTAGGTTTAGAGGGTTGCCGGAAAGCAGCAGCCATGTTGCTTTTTTATGCTCCGAAGGTCAGGTCAGGGTCGCTGGGCACTTTTGTAGCTGACTCACGTTGTCAGTAACTTGATGACTTACCTTGTTGGCATGGAGCTCAGACTGTGACTGTTCGACCTTCTCCAATCCTTCAGACTGATTCCTGGGTCAAGTGTGTGTTTAGCTCTGAGAAGAAAGTCAGCTTCTCCTGTAGAACATCTACATCAAGTTAGCAAGAGCTGATACAAGGTCCAGTTCCTACATTTGCTTGTGGGGTTCCAGTAGTTCTTGTTCTCCCCCACTTCACATTCATCTTCCCTTTCCAACAGCCCGTCCTGCAGAAATCAAGCCCCGACATTAGGCATGAAGGTGACACATATATTGTTTCAAAATTTAACATGTAATTTAATAATGCTGAGTTCAACTCAATTAATTTGCCTGTGGTTCTTACTACAGCTACTTTCTTTTTTTCAATTTAACTAAAAGACACTGGTAATTATGGTGCCAGATAACAGGACTATATATACTCTATATACTCAATAATGGTCATGACAAATTGAGAAAAATCACTATTACAAAGATGAAGAGTGTACGAGGGAAAACTTTTATAATACCGTTTCGGCAGCCTACATCTTATCTTCAAAGGAAAAAAACAATCATACCCTATAACCTCACAAACACATTTCTACTATTGAGCCTAAAAAATAGTATTGCACCTAAAGATGTGTAAATTAGGATACTTATATTACTTTCAAATTAAAAAAATAATAGAAACATCCATATTTCTGATAAAATAGAATAGTTAAGTAAATTAGGATAAATCTGTATGATGAAAAACTTATAAATTGTTAAAAGAAGTAGCTCAGCTGCAAGAAAATATCAATGTAGGAAAATATCAATGATATAATTTAATATTTTAAATATCACTGTTATAATTAATCATTTAAAGTGATATGAAATCAAATATACAATAATAATTTATGTATGTATATTTGTGCATTTCTGGATTTAAGTTTGTGAGTGAATGAAAGGCTAAAAGAAAATATTTCATAATGTCAAGAGAATTTCATTTCTGAATGCAGAGATAAATGATATTGTTGCATTTAAATTCATTTTCCAAATTCTCTGTCTCTGTTGCTTTTATAATGATAAAACATATTTATATTTAAAAAATATACATTACTAAGATTAGAAAGATACACATAGAGATACTTTTTATCTTTTTATAATAAATATCATTTATGACACAAATTTTTTATTATTTCTCTTAGGACCCAGAAATGTGGATATTTTAGCATCTAGGCAGCCTCATTAATTTGTTAATACTTAGAACTATTGCCCTAGGAATTTGTTTCTTCTCTGTATAGTCACAGAGCAGATAAAATATTTCAGATCTATGATCTACATATTTTCTAAACTCTGGGATTGGTCATCGTCCATAGCATTTTGATGCATCTTTCTAATCTATAATCACCCCTGCCATACCCATAAAATTCATGCCTCATGTTATATCGTATCATTGAAGTGTACTTTCTTTTTTCTTTATTCTGCACTGTAATGGCTAGACCATGCACCTTAAACTCTGAGCACTCGAACTTCAAAATCACAGTCTCCAATCACATTTTTTCTTTTTCTTACACTCCAGATCCAAATAGATCAGGTATTAGACCCCACCATCTCCCCCTTGCTTGAGGTTTTATGCATTTTCTTATTTGCAATAGGTCCCATAATTCATTACTTCAATATTCGTTTGGCAGTATCCAGAAATATCTTGTCCCTATTGAGTCAAGAAAAGCATCTTTTTTTCTCTGAAGCTACATGTAAGCCATTCATCCCAAAGGCCTCCAATTCTACCCATCCTGCAGTATAAATGTATTAGCCCTAATTTATGTTTTGTCTTCAGCACTTTGTGACATTTTTTGTATTGTCTCTTTTTTGGTCATTCCCAGATTCTCTCCAGATTTCTTTTATTCAAACTCAAATCGGTTATTTTAAGCAGAAGTCCTCTATATCTTATTTTCTCAAGAAAATAGAGATTATCAACAAAGTATATTCTCAAAATCTATCCCCAAATTAATAATTGCGTCTTCTTTATCTCAGGAAAAAAATACCACATCTTGTAACCAAGATTAATCCAAACACCCATACTCTTGTCTTTCCTACAAACTTCCATCTATACAAATATGCTATATAATATCCATCTCTCTCTACCAGTAATTTATCTATTATGCTAAAATTTAACCACTTAAAATGATACACATTATTATTTATTATTATCTCAGTTTTTGTGACTCAGAAATGCAGTGTGACTTGACTACATGCTTCTTGCTCAGATTCTCACAAAAGGTTACAGTACAACTTGAGGAAGGCCCTGGTTGTGTCAGTGCAGACTAAGGGAGGATGGTCTTCCCAGATCCTTTGCCTCCTGAGCACTTATTCTGCTCTCAGAGCTGCTTTCTGACTATAGATGTTTGGGGGGCCTAAATAACTCTTTTTCAGTTCAATCTGGTAATGTTTCTGCATATATATGTTAAAAGGACTTTGTGGGTCTTCCATACATCTTTTTGGGGTTCTTTCCATTAGATAGAAGACATACCAACAAATCTCTTAGATACACGTCCATCTCTACCTTTGGCTTCTGGTGAGAAGGCTGAGGAGCAGCCCCTTACACTTCACAGAGACCCTGTTCTTTGATTGAGAGGCCTGGGTAGCACACTCTTAATCTTTTTAAAGGCTTTATGTGACTGAACAGTACTCTGAGGTACACCTTTGATCTTTCTGAGGTCTTAATAAAAGATTTCACAGTCACACCTTCAGCTTCAGCTTCATACCATATTTTCCTGGTAGTGCCCTGGATTTAATCTTTGCTGAAGTCTTTTCTTAATTTTAGCACTTGATTTTTTTTTTTTTAAATCATCAAACCTGGCATCTTTCTTTTATGAGTTCTGTTCTCAAATTCTTTCTTTCGTCTCACACTTTACTCTAAATAGCAAGAATAAACCAGCCAGAACCTTCAACACTGCTTTGAAATCTTCTTAGGTAGATCATGTTGACAACTAGTCATATGTTCAGCTTTCTGCATAACTGCAGAAGACAATGTTTTTTAAATTTCTCCTACTACATAATAATGATTGCCTTTCCTTCAGTTTTCAGTAGTAGTATCCTCACTCATCCACAGGCTCCTCAAAGTCCTACATCCTATGAGGTGTGTGCAGTGCACTTTTAAGCCTTTATGATCACTCTCCTTAACGTCCTCTCTCTGGTTCCAATGCCTCTTCTGAATAAATGTTTGGAGAACATCCCAATTCTGGGTACCAAAATCTGTATTATCTATATCTATTATAACTATTATCCTTAAATAGTTATTTATTGCTGCATAAAAATTACCCCCAATCTTACTGGCTTAAAAGAAAGAAAAAAAAAATTATTGGTTACCTGATAGTTTCTGTTGGTCAGGAATTTGGGTGCAGCCTGAATGGTTCTGTGTCTGGTCTCTCAAGAGTCTGCAGTTAAGGGGCGCCCAGGTGGCTCAGTCGTTAAGCGTCTGCCTTCAGCTCAGGTCATGATCCCAGGGTCCTGGGATCAAGGCCCACATTGGGCTCCCTGCTCTGCGGGAAGCCTGCTTCTCCCTCTCTCACTCCCCTTGCTTGTATTCCCTCTTTCGCTGTCTCTCTCTCTCTCTGTCAAATAAATAAAAATCTTAAAAAAAAAAAAAAAGAGTCTGCAGTTAAGCTATTGGTTAGGACTGTAGGCATCTCAAGGGTCCTCTGGGCTAGATTCTGCTTCCAAGCTGAATCACTTGACTAGCAACTTACAAAATGGCAGATGGGTTTCCTAAGATGGAAATCACAGTTTTTTTGTAATATATAATCTCATAATTGACATCTCATGCCTTCAGCCAAATTTTATTCATTAAAAGTCATTCAATAGAGCCAGCTCATACTCAAGAGGAGAGCACTATGACAGGGTAGAAATCCTTGGGGGCCATTTTACAGATTTCTTACCACACCTAACCACCATCTTATCTAAGACACAAAGAAGTTTTTTTTATTCTCGTCCTCACCTGCCAATCACTCAACCTGTTGTGATGTCTTCTCTGAGTTTATTATTTTACTCAAAGTACATTGTACATTGTGGACCAATAACTCTCTGATTGTCATATCCAGGGGGTCTTTATTAGATTCTTTCTTAGTGAAAATATTAATCTTACTAAGATTCTCTTTCCTTCCCCTTAGAATGAATTATATGACATTACTGTAATCTCAATTTCCTTTTAGAGACTTTCTTCTTGACTTCTTTCATTGCCCCTTCATGTAACTTCTCTTTAAATGTTAAAGTACCCAATCTATTTCCTTTTTCTATATATTTTCTTCAGAAAATTTTAGTTCTTTCTATGGCTATCTCTCTTGATGTTCCTCAAATTTATACTCCCATTCTGTGCTCTCTATTGATATTTATATTTGTATTTCTGATTTTGACACCTACCTTGTGATCTCTCTACCCTGGTGTGATATAAGCAGCTCAAATTTAAAATGTTCTAAAGGTTTCATTTATTTATTTATTTACTTGAGAATGAGAGAGAGAGAGCAGGGAGGGGCAGAAGGAGAGAGAGAATCTCAAGCAGAGTCCCTGCTGAGTGCAGAGCCATACGCAGAGCTCCATCTCATGACTCTGAGATCATGACCTGAGCTGAAATCAAGAATCAGAGGCTTAACTGATTGAGCCACTCAGGTGCCCCAAAATGTATATGTGATTTTGGACTACCTAGATAGTGTGTTAAATGTGGATTTTGATTCAACAGGTCTTTAGGGAGTTTGAAACTGGGCGCTTCTCACAAACTCCCAGGTGATGCCAAGGTCCTTAGAACTCTCTCTGAGAAACAAGATTCTAAATTACACTTATTTCTTATCCTCAATAACAGTTTTCCTTTTGGAAGTACTTGATCATTTAGTGAAAGCATCATTATATATATATACCTCCAAACTAGTATCTGGTGATTACACCAGCTTTTTTTTTATTATTATTGTTTTATTTTGTTTTGTTTAGATTTTATATATCTTATGAGAAAGACAGTGAGTGAGAGAAAAAGAAAGAGAGAGCACAAGCAGGGGGGAGAGGCAGAGGCAGAGGGAGAAGACTCCCCACTGAGGAAGGAGGCCAATGAGGGATGCAATCCCAGGACCCTGGGATCATGATCTGAACTGAAGGCAGATGCTTAACCAACTGAGCCATCCAGATGCCCTGAGTTTAGTTCCTTTTCTGGTTGTTTGTTTGCTTATTTATTTTATTCTAATGCCTTCTCTAACTTGTCATAAAATTATGTACATCTAATTTCTTTTTTTTTTTTTTTAAGATTTTATTTATTTGAGAGAGAGAGAGTGAGCAGTGGGGAGGGGCAGAGGGAGAGGGAGAAGCAGACTCCCTGCTGAGCTGGGAGCCTGATGAGGGGCTTGATCCCAAGACTCTGGGATCATGACCTGAGCCAAAGGCAGATGCTTAACCAACCTAACCACCGAGGCACCCCTGTACATCTAATTTCTATAAATTATTTGAATCTGGTCTCTGATCGCCATTCATAGCCTACAGTAAAACTTAATCTGGATTATTACAGAAAACTCCTAATCAATCTATTTGCTTTCAAATACATCCTCCATCTTGCTGCAAGAATAATATAAGTTTATTATATGACTATTCTTTACCTTCAAGATAAATTTCAAAGTTAAGCTTTAAATATAACACATTTCATGATCTATACTTTGCCTACCTTCCAAGTCACTCATTCCAGAAATTTATTTGCCATAGTCAGTCTTAATTTTCAGAATTTTTCTACCCAATGGTACACTTACCAGAGGTAAATCCCCTGAAAAGTGACTGTCAATTCCACAAGGTCAAGAGCTCTGGTAATTTTGGTTATTTAGTCACATTTTCACTTTTCTCATGCATGCACAATGTGTTCCCTCTCTCACTGTGTCTCTCTCTGTCAATTAAATAAATGAGTCTTTAAAAAAAATAATGAATATATATTCTATAAATACTGTGGAATCAAACATTTATGATAGAGGTTTTATTTTAACTATTTAAAATAAAATAGTAAATCTTCAGTTTCTATTAATTATTGATGATCTTATCTGTCTATATATATATATATATTTTTTTTTTCTTCCTAATGCCTTTGCTTTGATTGTATCAAAGTGTCTTTATTTCTTCTTTACTTTAGGGATATATTATGTTATGGTGTATAATTGTTTGGCCACCTGCTGCAACAGTGTCTCACATTATAAAGATATTTGGTCATTAGTCCATACAGTTATTTCACGCATGAGAATTATCATTTTTAATTTGGCAGCAGTGAACTAACACCCCAGCATGTGTTCAAAACTACCACCTCCAAAGAGCAATAAAGAGAGTTGACTAAGTTGATTAAGACAATAAAACTATCAGAACTGCTTCAGGGCTAACAAAAATGCTTACATCAACTCATACTGCTTATAATTGCTAGTATTTTTTTCTATTTCTCTTAATGACAATAAGCAAGCTACTAATTCAGGTTGTAAATTAAAATGTACATAAAATGATAATGTAGGTAATAAATTTAAGAAATCACCCATTGAAACTTTAATTATCAAGATATTTCAGTGTAAAGTGAACCATGATAAGATACTAAGCTAAATATATTCAAGTAACAGGCATTCAGTCTTCATATTCAGAATACCACAACTATTAGGAATGAAAATGTAAATGAACTGGAAATGTAATTGGTGAAAAAAATACGGAAGTTACAAGAGTACATTTTGCCTGTTGGCTTCAAGAACTGTTACCTGAAACTATACTTTCTTTTGATAACATTTCAGAGTACAGAGTAAGTAGGAAATTTGTAGTTATCTAGTGAACATAGGTTATATGAACAGTTAAACTACTCAATTCAAGGAGAAAAACTCATTTTTCATTAAAATTGTGCTTTAGCAGTTAATGCAGTTTTAATTGACTATTATTTATTCTATAAAGAATATATTTATATAAATATAAATTTAGAAATTTCCCTTTTTTATTTATTTATTTATTGGTAAAGAATGTTGATGCAGCACACACAAAGTTTAGAGGCTTAATAAATAACTGACTATAAAAACTGGATGGAATATTTTGCTCCATGTATAACCTAAATATATTAGGAATTCATCAATTTTTTTTTTTCTGGTCCTTCTTTGTAAACTGAAATAAATTTATAATCAACATAACAGCAACAATAATGAAATTAAAAGAAGCTACCAGGATATATTTTATGGACGTTTCCAGTCAAAACACAAAACACAATAATTTTATTGAATAGAAGTGTGACACATTTTACAAAACAACTAATATGAAGATAATCTGTTTTGTTTTATTTGGTCTTCATTCTGAAGCACAGTTCTCAAGAGGAACTGTGAACTAGAATCACCTGGGAGGTTTTTTCTCCCTACTTTTTAGCTTTATTGAGATAATTGACAAATAGGAATTGTATACATTTTTGGTGTACAGTCTGATATTTTAATATATGTCTATATAGTGACACAATCACAACAATCAATCTAATTAACATAACCATTGTCTCACATACCGTTTTTATTCTTTTTTTTTCCCCTTGTGGTGAGAACACTTGAGATCTACCCTCTTAACAAATTTCAGAAATACAGTACAGTATTGTTACTATACTCACCATGCTGTACATTGGATCCTCAGAACTTACTCATTTTGCATAACTGAAATTTTCCATCCTTTGACCTAGTCTGTTCAGACCAATCAAATTGGAATCTGAAGGTGAAATCCAGACATCAATTATTTTTGGAAACTTACCAGATGATTCTAATGAGCACCCAGCTATCAGGAAATTTTCTGTATAGGCTCTTCACCCTTTAAATATCCTATCATCCCTATGTTAACAAACTACATATAAACTTAAAATAATGTGAAATCAATTATTTAAATATGGCTTTTTATGTTTTCTTTGTTTTTCTTTTGTTCAAAATTTCTTTTGGTGTTTATTTTAAAAGTGAATGACACATCATATACATTTCATTGTTCAGCTCTAATACTTATAATTTACACATTTTGTTGTTTTTAACAGTGGAACAAACACTCCAAGATGATTATATAGATTATATGACCAGTCACTGATAAAATCAGATATTCTTTTATATTAAAATTTTTCGCATATTCCTTAAATTGTGAGAAGTCTTTGAAGTATCTGAGGCTCTGGCTAATATACCTGTCAACTCTCAGAAATTTCTGCTTAATAGAGGGAAAAGCTGCTTCTGTGCACAGAGGTGAGTTTAAGTGAAAATTTAGTTTCTTTTATTTATTTGAAGTGTTAGTTTCTCCTGGGTTACTGGGAGCGAATCCAGCTGGGCCCGGGTGAATTCAAAGGCCACATTCAGTAGAGGCCACAGTTTCTGCTGGAATTACAACAAAAAAGATAAAATAGAGCAATGTAAAACTTTCATTTTGAGAACAGGGATATTGTAAAATATTTCTGCTTTGTGCTTTTCACCATGGTTTGGAAGTAGGTGCACAATGTTTGGTAAATTCCTGGTGCGGATTCTTCTTCTTGTTTTTAATTAGGCATAATGCAAAATTTAGTAAGTTGAGAATTGCTTTAAATAGAAATTGATTTATTTTGAAAGTTTCTTTAACACAAATAATATAGTTAATCCCTGTTTGCCTAGACATATTCCATAATTGGGATAAAAGAGTATTTTTTTAAAGCTACTAATTGGAAAGAGAAGCAAACACAGTTGAAGTATAAAACATATGACTTTTATAAAGAATAAGAAAATGAATTCATACATCCAAAGATATAAAGTGAATGCTATTTCATAATAATTTCTGGTACCTAATGGGATAAATAAAAAATAAACATTATCCTAAGACTTTTTATACTCTAGTTGGCTCAGAAAGATAAATGGACTGAGCAAATATATAGCATAACATTAACTGATGCTAGAGAGATAGAATGTTTATTGCTATTTGGAGTATATTTCTTTTTAAGCTTAAATATATATGTAGCCATGATTGGATTTCAGTAAGTTTCTATGTAGATATTTACAATTATTTGTCTAGCTAAGGACTGGCAAAAGGCAAAGAATGGGACAGCCATGCTGATTGATAACTTTTATTCCAATTTTTTCCGATTGTAGTAATTGATATATTTTTTTTCAGCACTGACCTTTGTTATGGAGTAGATGTAGGTAGATTACAAAAATAAGTGCAAGAACTATAGGGAGATCTTAGAAACTGGCTAAAATGCATGAAGTTGTTTGTACTATTAATTGTCCATTTTGTGGTAGAAATTTAAGTTTTATTCAAGTAAAATATCTCACATTTCAATTATAATCTGAGAAATTTGGGCAGATGTTTTTTAGTGTTTTAACTTATTGCCTCATATTATCCTACCCCATCACCTGGACAAAAACAAAAACAAAAACAAGCATATTATTGTTGTATTTTTCAATGAATAAATACCAAATGTGTTAATTTGGCTCCAAATTCTTTCTTTTTTCCAACAAGTTAATATGATTCATGGAATTATTGTTATGAAGCTATAACCTCAATGCTTTTCACCTTATGATTAAAGCCCATTGGGTTGAAGATGGGATGTATGGCTTTCCTTTAAGGCCACAATGACTTGTTGAGTGGGTATTTAGGTCACAACAATACAGGCAGGGGGTTCTTCTTAAGTTTGGGTTATGTACGTGTGACTGAAGAAATCCAATTTTATTCAGCCACTAGAATGTGAAACGCATTCCGATGGATGAACCTGGAGAGCAGAGCATCTAGTTTCCCCAACACCTTTTATATCTTTATTATTTTTATTATTATTATTATTATTATTATTATTATAACAATTCAATCTCTCAAATACAAAAGTATTTTTTCTGGTATGGATTCATTGCTAAAACCTTCCAGATGATAGTGGTAGAAAAATAATTAAGCTGGGAAATTGCACACTTGGAGGATAGCAAATATCAAAAATTTGTGGTCTAGGTTGTCTCATCACATATTTGAATAGCTATTTGACATTTAAAAATCTCCAGCTGCAAAAATGTTGACATAAATTTCCCCAGTTTATATAAATATCAGCCTCCTAGTTTTCCAAAGGTTTACTTTATTGATCTTATCTCTATTCTTGAGATTGTACAGCAGAATCTTAACAACTCCCCTATCATTTGAAGCCTGTGTACATATTGTTAAGCTTTGTTAAGTTATAAGCTCAACCAAACTTAATGCCACGTTAAGAATCACAAAAGGATGTTGTTTTTAAAAAGAATAAATTGTTTACAGTTTTTTCAAGACTGACTTTAAAGTTTTTATGAAATTATTAGAGTTTACATTTTCTAAAATAAAGAGTTTACATTTTCTAGTTAACTTAGGAACAACAGGATTTTTAAAAATTAGATGTGCATTAATTTATTCATTCAATAAATATTTATTGAGAAACTGTTATATACTAGGCACTTTTCTAAGTTCTAAAGATAAACAGCCTTAGTATTATAGGTATTTTAAACACATTATTAGTTTAGAGGGATATTTGATCAAAAATAATCCATGGAACATTTATTTTAGAATCTCCTTTTTTTTTTAAAGATTTAATTTATTTGATAGACAGAGACACAGAGAGAGAGGGAACACAAGCAGGGGTAGTGGGAGAGGGAGAAGCAGGCTTCCTGCAGAGCAGTGAGCCCGATGAGGGGCTCAATCCCAGGACACCGGGACCACGACCCCAGCCGAAGGCAGACGCCCAATGACTGAGACACCCAGGCACCCTGAGACCATGTCTTTTTATTTTTATTTATTTATTTATTTTTTAAAGATTTTATTTATTTATTTGAGAGAGAGAGAGTGAGAGAAAGAGCACAAGAGGGGGGAGCGGGAGAGGGAGAAGCAGACTCCCTGCAGAGCAGGGAGCCCGATAGGGGACTCGATCCCGGGATTCCAGGATCATGGCCCGAGCGGAAGGCAGTTGCTCAAACAACTGAGCCACCCAGGCGCCCCAAAATCTATCTTTTTTTTTTTTTTTAAGATTTTATTTATTTATTTGAGAGAGAGAATGAGATAGAGAGAACATGAGAGGGGGGAGGGTCAGAGGGAGAAGCAGACCCCCAGCTGAGCAGGGAGCCCGATGCGGGACTCGATCCAGGAACTCCAGGATCATGACCTGAGCCGAAGGCAGTTGCTTAACCAACTGAGCCACCCAGGCGCCCCTATTTTAGAATCTCCTGATGGGACAACTTAAAAATGATGATTTCTGGGTCCCATCTGAGATCCAATGAATCATATTATTTACCCATGGTTCTTAAGAATATGCATTTTAGCAAGTCTCCAGGTGCTTCGTGGCATAGGACATCTTTTTGTTTGGGTTCTAAGTTTATGTGGTTTTGAAAAGTAGTATCATATCAGCCTAATGCCAGATTCTATATTAAAATAAATGTGGGCTCTGGACCAATACAAGAAATAGAATGAATGGCCAGCTCCTGGCTGTGTTTAAAGTCTTTTTAAAATATTTCTGTCTCAGGCTCCAAAAACAAAATGCCAGCTCTAGCATTTGATCATATTTTCTTCCTTGTATACTATTTCTTGTAAAAGGGCTCTGGATTTCACTCAGGTTTCTTCTGCAACTATTAATGGCTATGACGTCTACAGATGAATTACTTTACTGCTAATAACCAGACCTAGATTGATCAATTATAGTTCATTACAAAACCTTATAGTCAGTTGGAGTAATGGTTAAGTATTTCATCAGATTTTGTTTTCATAACTCTTAACAATTAAAAAATCTCATCGGGGCGGCTGGGTGGCTCAGTCGTTAACATCTGCCTTCGGCTCAGGTCGTGATCCCAGGGTCCTGGGATCGAGTCCCACATCGAACTCCCTGCTCAGCGGGAAGCCTGCTTCTCCCTCTCCCACTCCCCCTGCTTGTGTTCCCTCTTTCGCTGTGTCTCTCTCTGTCAAATAAATAAATATAATCTTTAAAAAAATAAAAAAATAAATAAAAGAATAAAAATCTCATCAATTGACACCTACTAAATATTTCAATGACATTGATATTAATCCATACAAGATACTCTTTTATAGTCCCAGAGGAAGCTGAAATTTTTATGAGTTCTAATGTTTCTCAGTGAGATGAAATGATATTTTAAAGGAACAGGATGCAAGTGTTCATAATAAAATGTCCTCACCATATAAAGTTAACAATGTGCCCAGTGAGAACTCACCAGACAATTAACATTTTCTAAGCAATTGACCAGCTTAAAGGAAACCATTTCATTTTTTTTTTTTTTTAAGATTTTTATTTATTTGACAGAGAGAGACACAGTGAGAGAGGGAACACAAGCAGGGGAGTGGGAGAGGGAGAAGCAGGCTTCCCGTGGGGCAGGGAGCCCGATGTGGGGCTCGATCCCAGGACCCCGGGATCATGACCTGAGCCGAAGGCAGACGCTTAACGACTGAGCCACCCAGGCACCCGGAAACCATTTCATTTTTAATTAAAATTGTGGTTCATAAGAAAAGTATAGCCAGGGAGTAAGGTGTGTACACATGCCGTGTGTGTGTGTGTGTATGATATACTTCTTGAACACTGCAAACAATTTGAAAATGCAACATATTTTACTTGATCTTAAGAACCAAGAAAAAAAATAAGAACCAAGATATGCTATTAGAAGTGTGACATTTTGAGGCACATTTCTTTACATGTAGGAAGTTCAAAATAAAGATGGAAATACACACATTTATTTCTATTGAAAATTAAATGTGTTTTAAATATGTTGTGTAATTTAATTACAGTTATTCAAAGGTGATTTATTAGACACTTCATTCATACAGCATGAAAGGCAAGAAGAGGGAAACAACTCATAAAGGCCTTCTAAGTACCATTTAGAGGGCTCAGGATGCCCCTTATAATCAATCACTAATACCTTCAGAGACTCCATGGTCACATAAATGTGGATTCTTGGATTATAACTGCTGAGTGAAACACTAACACAAAAATAGCCTGTGTTTTGTTCTGTAATATAACTCATTAATTGCCCACATCCATGGCTGACTTGGTGAATAGCTAATTATTTATTAATTTCAAATTCTTTTTTAATTATTCTCTTCTTATTATATCATCTCTAAACCTTTGCATACATCCATACCCTTCAATGTGTAATTAATTGGTTAAACTGTTAAAATACAGTTCTTTCCTAAAGAATCATCCTTTGCGTTGCTTAATTCAGTCCAAAAAAGAATTTTTGACAAAACTTTTTTTTTTCACCCAGAGAAGGTTAAAGAGAATAAAGAATAGGATTGTAAAGAAAATTGTATTAGGAAGTATTTGAATATTCATTGGCTTTTATACTTGGCTTAATAGTTATTGTGTATAATTGTTTTCTTATTTAAATATTTCCATGCCTCTAATTTTTTAGAGTATCATGCTTTAAGTTATATTCCCCAAGAGAATGAGATGGATACAAAAAACAGCATAAAGGTTTTTCCTGACAATTCTGCAAAGAGCTTTATGAGCCTGACATACAAATAATTATAGTAAAAATTACAATGGTAGTAAGAGTAGCTAACTCTTATGTAGCTCTTAGTATGGCTTAAAGAGTGATTTGCATGCTTTAGATATATAAACTTATTTTTCATGACAAATCTCCTAGATGGGTACTATTATTACCTCCATTTTATAGAAGAGAAAAGTAAGGCACAGAGAGGTGAAATTCCTTACACAGAGACATACATCTAGTAATTGGTAAAGCTAGAATTAAAATACAAACAGTCTGGCTGCCGAATAAGATTTAAAATGTTGAATCAATCATAATTTGTCAGAAAAGAACCCTGGGGGGAAAATAAATAAATAAAATGAAACAAAATAAAATAATTTGGATCTTGCTAAATGTCAGACTTTGAATTCCTTTTGAATTATAAACAAAAATCACATAGTGATCTATCATTAGAAATTATTTTATGATCTGTCAGCTGGCAAGTTGATTAGGTTTTCCTTTAATTTTGGCAAAAACAAAGAATTGCAACATCTGAGTTACTAAAGCATTTGCTACCCAGTCATTAATCTCATTCACTTCATAAGACCACTACCAACATTTAGAACCCTCCATTGGTTTTGTACCACAGGTCATTTTTTGCTTAAAAACTATGCTCCATTGTACAGTTAGGAATGGGGTAATTGAGGAAGAGGAAGTGGGAAAAGCAGCTGCCAATGATGTGTATGTACCCGAGCAGATCAAATTTAAGAAATAATACTTGGGGAAGCTAAGGATCTGGAAATTTATTCTGTTAAAGCTATTTATATGTCTATGTTTATACTTTGGAAAGTGTATAAAACCCTGGGAGGTGGGGGTAAGTACAAACAAGTAGTCCAATATGAAAATTATTTAATAGAACTTCTATTTTCAAATATGCATAAGAGAAATCTGTAATCCTGATAACCAGGAGAGATCCAAGTGTAAATTAATTTTTGGTGTAATTTTTCTCCCGTGTGCCATCTATGTGTATCTTTGGTTTATAGGATGTATAATGTGGTGGTATAAATAATCTGCACTTTAGTCTTTCTTTTCTTGCTAACCAGATCAAAGTCATCACTGTACTTAAATTTTTTCAAGAGTTTATGTTCACAAGATCATCTCCTCCCATTTTGTTTATTTATTTGTTTGTTTATTCGTTTGTTTATTTTTTAAAGATTTGAGAGAGAGATTGAGCATGTGAGTGGGGATAAGGGCAGAGAGAGGATCCGTGAGCAGACTCCCCACTGAGCAGGGAGCCTGACTCAGGGCTCCATCTGAGGACCCTGAGACCATGACCTGAACTAAAACCAACAGTCAGATGCTTAACCTACTGAGCCACCCAGGCACCCCATCTCCTCCCATTTTAAGGCTTCTCTACCAAATTCGATATACAGTATCAGATAGGATATGCCTACTCTTAACACTAGTTTATCAGCTTAGAACTAGACAGCCTTTGTTCTTACTCTGTCTTCACCATCTGCTAGCTGTGAGATCCTGTCACTCCTCTGTGCCTAGTTTTACTCATTTGAATAATGGAATAAAGAGAAGTATCTACATTTTAGAGTTGATTTGAGGATAACATCGATTATCATGTATAAAACAATTAGAATAGTGCCAGGCACATAGGAATACTTAGTAAAAAGTTAAGAATTATTACTATCATTTAACTATATGTTATTTTTTTAAAGATTTTATTTATTTATTTGACACAGAGAGAGAGAGCACAAGCAGGGGGAGCAACAGGCAGAGGGGGAAGCAAGATCCCTGCTGAGAAAGGAGCCCGATGTGGGACTTGATCCCAGGACCCTGGCATCATAATCTGAGCTGAAGGCAGACACTTAACCAACCCAGCCACCCAGGCTCCCTAACTATATGTTATATATATGTTATATTAATATATGTTATTTTCATCAGATACAATGAATTTCTTCAATTTGAATATTCTAAAAAAAAGAAAAAGAAAATTCTATTATGGAGACCATTTATTGAGTGCATATGAATTCTCCTCACTGGGTTGAATTTTCCATGCACCATCTTATTTCAACTTCTGAAAAATACTGTAAGGTGGATGTTATAAAAATTTATTTTTACAAATGAGGCTTAGAAAAACCAAACCATTTGCTTAAGTTTGTACCTCTAAAACTATGAGTAAGATTCAGGTATTTCTGTCTACTTGTCTGTTCACTGATCTACAGATCTCATATGGAAGAATGATAGTGGAAACAAAAACCAAGAAAAAGCTGCCTATCTGTGCATAGACTCACCTAATGCATTTATATAGGATGAGAGATGTGCCACCCAGACTGCCCTTCAGGACTGAAGCTTTTTTCCAGTGACTGTGAAATGTCACTGATGAGGGCTAACAGCTGAGTCCCCCTCCAGGGATTTCCCTCAGCAGAGAGGAGCTGCTTTTCTTAAGGTTGAGAACTTCCCAGGGGGCAGTAGTGCTCATTCAATACGTGGTCAACACGGTGATATATAAATCTGACTCCTCTTGTTCTACTTTAGGTCATCTCAGAAGGGCCATCCCAGGCCGGGAGTTCTTATATGATTTGCTGGGGCCTCTGTTGGAACCGAATTGCAGTTCAACTTCTTGTTCTGTCCAATCCTGCTTTCCTCCACCTTTACAATTATGATCCCTCCAGCTTTACCCCATAAACCATCCTGACTAAAATCTTTTGTCTCAGGATCTGTTTTCTGAAGAGCCCAAGCTCTGAAACACTGCCTATTTTTGGAATTATGAATTAAATCCCCACTCCAAAGAAAACTACAATGCATATTGTAGAAATTTCCATTCAACTAATCTTTGTACTAGAATTAAAATCTGTGATTTATTTTGAAATTTTCTCTGAAAAACTTTAATTTTAGAAAAATATCAGTAATAACCTCATTACTTTTAAAGGTTTCTATTACAAATATGTTTTAATAATTCTAATTTCAGTAATCATTAGTCACTACGTTACAGTTTAAAAAACGTGTTTTTTTCTGTATAAAACAGGCTATATACTACCTAGCCACAGATTTGGAAAAATGAAAAATACATTAAGTGTGTCCCATACTAATTTCTTTCTCTATCTCCGTGACCATTCTACAAGTATGAAAAAGGGACAGTTACAATATACTGTGTAAAAACAAATGTACTTAGGTATAACTCTGGTAAAGGAGGTGGCAATTTCTATTGGAACTAAAAAGACTATGTAAAAATTAGAATTTCTATAATATTTCAGAAAATAGTGTCTTCTCTTTGCATAATTTAGGATTCTGGAAATCATCGGGCCCAAATTCTGCATTTTATATATGAAGAAAATAAAGCCCAGTCCAAATAATAATTTTGCAACAGAAAAATTATAAATTCCTGAAAAATCAACACTCTCTTACGAGCATTTTTTTTATCTCTGAAGATACAAATTTAAGAATTCAAGAAATGTAAAAAACAAATCAAAACAAAAAGGTACCACTATACACCTATTAGAAAGGCCAAAATCCAGAACACTGACGATACTAAATGCTGGTGAAGATGCAGAGTGACAGGAATTCATTCATTGCTGCTGGGGATAAATAGATGGAGCATAATAGGTGGGTTTTTAGGGCCATGAAAGTACCTAGTATGATACCATAATAATAAATTGTGTCTTTATACATTTGACAAACTTATGGAATGTATAAGACCAAGAGTGAATCATAATGTAACATATGGATTTGGGGTGATTATGATGTTTTAGTGTAGGCTCATCAGTTGTAACAAATATACTACTCTGGTGGGGGTGTATTTGGTAATGGGGGAGACTATGCATGTGTAGGGAGGGGAAATTAATAGGAAATCTCTATACCTTCCCTCTTAATTTTGCTGTGAACCTAAAGCTGCTCTTTAAAAAATCTTTAAAAAAATGAAATCAAGTGTCCAAAGTTTATAAGGAATTCCTACAAATCAATAAAAAGGTAAAATTTTGATCTCTTTTAACAATCAGAAAAAAACACTAAAACAATTAAGAGATACTATTAGGTAAGCATATATTATATTTAAATTGAATTCAGTTGACTTTGAGAAGGAAACATTTAATTTTTGCCCCTATTACGTTTGGCATGGTTCTAGATGCTTTATCCTCATCTCCTCTCTTCATGAAGTCTTAGAGCAAACTAATGAATGAGTTTTATTATCTTCATCATACAGATGAACAGTTTGAAACTCAGAACAGTTAAAAAACATGCCCCCCCCAAAAAAAACTACAGGTAAAAATTCTGACCAGGATTCAAAAATTATATTTAAGTTTAATGTCTATAATTTTTCTGTTAGGATATATGTATGTGTATGTGTTGGATGAATGGAAAGTTACAGTTTGGTAAAAGACAAAACCTTGAGCCCATATCTTGTTAATTCACAAGGACAGAGAATATGCTCTAATCTAACCATTTTTGTATCCTAATATCTACGAGCAACAGGAACACTGTTAAAAATGGAATAACTCAGCATTAAAAGACTAGGGTCGGGGCGCCTGGGTGGCTCAGTCGTTAAGCGTCTGCCTTCGGCTCAGGTCATGATCCCAGGGTCCTGGGATCGAGCCCCGCATCGGGCTCCCTGCTCAGCGGGAAGCCTGATTCTCCCTCTCCCACTCCCCCTGCTGTGTTCCCTCTCTCGCTGTGTCTCTCTCTGTCAAATAAATAAATAAATAAAAATTAAAAAAAAAAAAAGACTAGGGTCATATTTTTATATTTAAAATTTGTAATATTTTTGAGAATATATTTTAAATTTTGGAAATACATACCTGGTTCATCAGGAGCGGTTTTAACCTGCTAAAATGTTAGGCTTACAGAACACATACACAGAAACTAGAATATAGTTCTCCAAGCTAGTAGTTACGAAAATATATGACAACCGCATCAGTGTAAATGGCAGATTCCTTTCAATATATTTTGGCATGTTCCTATTTTTACCCCAAATAGTTATGAGTCAGAACAAATTAAGGTTCTAGGGGCAGCCCTTATGCAAAATGAAAATGCAGATTGTTCTTTGAATCAAGCCTCCATCTTGGCCTTAGGGGAAAAGTGCTGAAGAGAAAGCAGAGCTGTAGTAAGGAACATTCTTCTGTTGTATTTTGTTAGAAACCAAATCAGCAAAATACCCAGAAAGCATTATAAGTAAATGGTCTTCATGCAAGAAGCCAATTTTGTACATTGAAAAAAAAAAAAAATTCTGTGCTACATGTTCCAAAATTTGGAAGAAAAATATAAAGGAAAGAAAACATTAGCTATTCAAAGAAATACTGGCTAAATGGCAACTCTTTGAAGCAATACTTACATCAAAGAATATACTCAACTGTCAAAGACACCAAAGATGTTTATATAGAATAATAATTATAACAACTGTAAAAATTAACCCAACTTACTATCACATTCATGTTCAGAGTGCCTTCTCACTTATTTGCTTGCTTAGCCCTTGCTGGTGACAATAAGGTTTATTATGATAATCAATTGATTTAGTCAGGGTTCCTTAAGGAACTAAATGTCAAACTCAGAGTGAGTAATTTGAGGAGATTTTAGTAAAGGGAATATTTTTTAATGTGGGCAGGATTTAAGAAAACCAACAGGTGATAGTTCAGTACACCAGGGCTTGTTGAAGAGGAGAGATATTACCCAACCTAGGTGGGAAAAGAGGAAAAAAAAAAAAAAGCTTTTGGAGAGGGACATGTGTAGTTGCAGCAACCTACAAAGCATGGAAATTTGAATATCTGGAAATTACCTTGGGTAAAGAACCAAAATCTTGTAAACCACAGTAGGGATGTCTATTGATTTTTGCATGATATGATTACCCTTGCAAATATCAGTATTAATAATATTAGTAATATCAGCATTACTCCTGGAAAAACTTGGAGGCAATTCACAATGTGTATTTGAGGCCATGTTCCAATGTTTTTTCTTTTCTTTTCTTTTTTTTTTTTTAGAGTTTATTTATTTGACAGAAAGAGACACAGCGAGAGAGGGAACACAAGCAGGGGGAGTGGGAGAGGAGAAGCAGGCTTCCAGCAGAGCAGGGAGCTCGATGTGGGCCTCGATCCCAGGACCCTGGGATCATGACCTGAGCCGAAGGCAGATGCTTAACGACTGAGCCACTCAGGTGCCAATGTTGCAATATTTTTTCTTAGGAGCACCCAGCTTCCCCCAGGTCAAGGCACTCCAATTCTGTGAATTGGTTTATACCTAGGAACTGAGTACTAGACTATGAACCCTCACTACAGTGAGTTAAGTTTTCACCCACTTGATGTTAATATATTTTTGCTGTTATATGTCAAGCAGCATATTAGCAGCTGATGGTCTGTTTCATTTCTAGCAGTACTCTGATAAATTAGGCAACATCATATATACTTGTAGGCACAAATACTGACCATCATTTCCTGTTTATGATTTATTGTGATAATTCCCTCTACCTTGTTTCTGATGGTTAATAGATATCACCTGCTTTTATTGCTTTATTATCTCCTTACTCCTAGTGAGATCAATTTCAATAAAGCACCTCACAGTGATCCTTGGCCCACAGAAGACTGCCACTGCTGAATATTTCGGGGATATTATAGCTCTCTCACCAAAGCATTTCTTAATATTTTCTAGGTAGTAGCCTTTGATTCCTTTTGTTGGTATGGAAAAGGAGTGCCTTAACAAATTGCATGTAACATTTTCTTCTCCCCATGCTTTGAATTATTTTCTTACAGCATGCCAGGAAGTTCTGGGATTTCCACCTCATTGACTCTAAGCCATTAAAGAGTCTAGACTTCATTTAGTACATATGCCACACCAAAGCTGGTACATTAAATATTGAATTTTAGCTTTGTGAAACAATGTCAGTAAATTCAACCCAATACAGCATTATGTTTTATCCTTCTTGACTCAATATCCTAGAATCCATTTCTATGCATATTCCTCCAAGCCTAACTGATAGAAATTGTTAAGCATTTACAATTTGCTGGTCCATGGCCTCCAAATACAAGCCTTGTAATTTTAATTGCATGCTACAGATATCTGTCTTCCCAGACCAGGAAGCTATAGTGCACCCCTCAAATATATAAGCAATCCAATCCCAGAATCCCATTGTGAAGTTTGTTTCCTGGGGCTACTTCTAGGTACAGATTATTGTATCAATCAATATCTTAGCAGGAAGCACTTAGCCTGGGGAGCTCTAGATGAGTTCTAAAAGATTTTTTATTTATTTATTTGAGAGAGAGAATGAGATAGAGCGAGAGCATGAGAGAGGGGAGGGTCAGAGGGAGAAGCAGACCCCCTGCCGAGCAGGGAGCCCGATGCGGGACTCGATCCCGAGACTCCAGGATCATGACCTGAGCCGAAGGCAGTCGCTTAACCAACTGAGCCACCCAGGCGCCCTAGATGAGTTCTAGATAAAGAAAATACTACAAAGTGGTGCATAGAGTCTATGAAAATTAAAAAAAAAAAAAAAAAAATCAGTGCTCTTGGACTAATTAGGTAGCTTTCATTGAAAAGATGACCATCCTCAATCCCCAAAGTTCTTTGTATACCAACTACATCTCCCATTGAGAATAGAATATTTTTTTTCTCCTCTTGATTTTGGACTGGCTTATAACTTGCCTTAACCAAGAGAATGTTGTTAAAGTAATGCTGTGTCATCTTTAAGACTAGCTCTGAAGAGGTCTGGCAGGTGCTGCTTTTGCTCTTTTGGAGCGCTAAGCCACCATGTAAGAAGCCTGGCTACCCTCCTGGAGAGGGAGGCCCATTTAGGTCTTGGCCTTTCCTAACACCTTAGTTAAAAATCCAGCTGAATTTTGCTGCACATGCTACTCCAACCAACACCACACGGAATTAAGAAGACTTGTCCTCAAATCCCTGACGTAGCTGAAGGATCGTGACACAATAAATGGTTTTTGTTGTGTTAAGTTATGAAGTTTTAGGTCAGCTTGTTATTCATACACAGATAGTTGCAACAGCTGGCAAGAGTGGGGCACCATACCACCCTCAGATCTGAAGGACTTGCATTGTGTATGCCCTTCTCAGGTGAGCCCATATTCTAGCTGCTCTTGAACTTCCATGCAGTAGTAAGCTATGAAGCTTCTAAACCTCTAAATCACTTCTTGTGACCATCCTTATATCCTTTATATCCACAGCTTACATTGTAACTTTTTAATCAATCTTTTCTCCCCAGTTGTATTGTCAATTTCTGGTGTGGGAGATTACTTTTTGTTGGATTCTTGATATTGCTACACACTATGGAAAATGTCTCTCTGAAATATAGTAGGCATCAAGACAGAGAAAACCTTACACAAGGGTATTCATCAAAGAGTAGTCAAAATAAGTTAAACATGACTTTAAACTCTAATAATAGAATAGCAATTAAACTAAGTGTATTTATGCACTCAATGATTACTAAAAAATAAAGGGTAACTACTATATTCATGAAAAACAATTTTTTAATCTTTTTACTCTTTAATCATTGCAAGCTACTTTACCAAAGAATAATATGCCCCATTTATGGATATCACTATCCAAGACACTATTCTAAAATGTATACATAGGATTCATAGATTTTACTGACTCACTATTGGCCATCAGTACCATGCATCACATTTTAATAAAAATACAGTTTTCTTAACTGTTATTTTGATTCTTAGTACAACAGCACCTTTAACATGATGAATAAATACCCAGCTTGGGAGAATACGGTTAATAATTACTAAAATTTGTATAGTACTTACTAGGCACCAGGCACTTTTCTAAGAGTTTAACCACATTAACTCATTTCATCTTTATAGCAATTGTATGAGTGATATTATTATTATTATTATTATTTTACTGATAAGATCACTAAGTCACAGAGAAATTGGAAATTTCTACATATGTTAATTTGGGTCCCTGGGTGGTGCAGTTGGTTAAGTATTGGACCCTTGGTTTCAGCTCAGGTCATGATCTCAGGGTCCTGAGATCGAGCCCCCCCATGGAGCCCCACCTCAGGCTCTGTGCTCAGCAAGGAGTCTGTTTAAGACTCTCTCTTCCTCTGCCCCACCCCTGTGTTTGCTTGCTCTCTCTCACACACAAAATAAATAAATAAATCTTAAAAAAAAAATTCTGCATATGTTAATTGGCTAGAGAGCCAATAGGAGAGAACAACATATTATTTTTTCCATAAGGTTCCAATATCTATGTGGTCACACTTTGAAGTATGAGGTATATATCTATTTTCTTTAAATGTTATCCTTGAGTTAACTACACAACAAACTACCAAAGAAGCTCTGTGGTATTCCTCCCTTCCCTACGTTTTGGTTTTCTACATTGTTTCTTCTATTCCATCTGGAGCATGCTTACTTACACAGTTTAGAAAGACATAGCTCGAGTCTCAGATTTTTCCACAAACATGTTAGCCAACTTGCAGTTGATATATACAAACTTGTTTGTAACTCTGGCAAGAAGATTAAACCAGTTCACACCTCTTTAATGTGATTTAGATAACAAGTTGAACTCAAAATGATTATGATCAATAAACACAATCTTCCAGTAGAGATTCAAACCAAGAAAAGATACGTGTTTACCGGGGGAAAAAATAATGAAGAGAAGCAATGCTCCCGTTTAAAAGTCTACAGACCATATTATAGCTTCCCATATTCCCATTAAAGAACAATATATTGAGTTATTTAGGAACTAATTTTCCTGTGCATGGCTAATTAAATAAAAATTCAATGCAAAATCTCACAGTGGCATAAAAAATTAAATGTCCTATTTCTCTTTCTAAAATTAATTGAGTCATATAACAACTGGTCTTAGTTTTCTAATGTGAATGTTTGTGAAATCCTGGGATAGGTATAGTTTTATATGATCTGTAAATGCTGGTCAGTATCATTTGTTACTTTCAAGCAGATAGGAAGACAATATTCTAATTCCAGCACATTAGAAATGGTGATGTTCCATATAAAACAAATGTGTGCATTAATAGTTTATAAAAATGTTTTTTTGGGGGGAGAGGAGAGAAAGGACTTTTCTGTTTTATGTTTCTATACTGTTTGAACTTTTGTCATGAACTGTATTACTTAAATAGTGACAGACTAGTTTGACTTTTATTGAAAAGAGTAAGGATTAAATCGGCATATCTTAATACTATTGCCTCTTGGGGAAGGTAACTTTTTTTTTTTTTATTGAAGTATCACTGACATACAATATTATATTAGTTTCAGGTGTACTATATAGTGATTCAACAATTATATACATTAGGAAATGCTCACCACTGTAAGTACCAGGCAGGTAATAACTACTCAGTAGAGTGAACACAGTCCTTTCAATTAAATGGAGAAGGTAAGTGTAATTATGATAGGCTTAAATGATTTCCATTTGGAGACAAGATTATCAATGAATAGTAACAAAAATTTTTCATCCTTGAAAAATATATAGAGAGGAGTTTTTATTATTGTGTCCAAAATTGTTATATATGCATATAGGAATAAATTATTTTTTTCAAGATTTATTTATTTGACAGAGAGAGACAAAGTGAGAGAGGGAACACAAGCAGGGGGAGTGGGAGAGGGAGAAGCAGGCTTCTCGCGGAGCAGGGAGCCCGATGCGGGGCTCGATCCCAGGACCCTGGGATCATGACCTGAGCCGAAGACAGATGCTTAACGACTGAGCCACCCAGGCACCCCTATAGGAATAATTTTTGTGAGCTCTTGAATGGTTCATGTTCCCAAATCTCTGTGACACTCCCAGTGTGGATTCACCACACAGTGCCTATACATCTAATTCAAATGCAGAATTTCAAGTCAGTTCTGTCCTTATGTAAATAGGCAATCTGAACAAGCACCAAATAGGTTGTTTTTCAAATTCTGTTCTGTTGTCTAAACTGCACTTCCACCTGGCCTTCTAATCCCCGTATGACTAATGGGGATTTTATTCATGATATCAATAAATTTTATACAAATACTCGTTAAAGGGATTCCTACCCATGGCTAGGGGACATGTTGGAAAAAAAATACTACTTACATAACTACAAAAAAAAATCTCTATAAAATCCCTACATTAATTCCTGTCTATGGTTCTTACATTTTACTCAAGTGAACATATAAAACCATTCTCTATACTCAAAAATAACACTTTATCTGGAATAAAGTTAAGCAATGGAGTTAGGCAATAAAATCATGGCCAAGAAACTGATTAGGACTTAAGTAAATGTAACATATATAAAGAAAATAAAGATTCCACATAGATTTGTTTGGTAAGTAAAAATGTTGTAGGAAGGTAGTAAGGTGGATAGTGTATAAATCATGAATATCCTCTTAATTGGTTCTGTGCTCCTGTACTAGTCAATTATATTCTTTGAAAATTGGTTTCTTTATTTCTTCTTCTTTTTTTTTTTTAAAGATTTTATTTATTTATTTGACAGAGAGAGAGAGAGATAGCGAGAGCAGGAACACAAGCAGGGGGAGTGGGAGAGGGAGAAGCAGGCTTCCCGCTGAGCAGGGAGGCCGATGCGGAGCTCGATGCCAGGACCCTGGGATCATGGCCTGAGCTAAAGGCAGACGCTTAACGACTGAGCCACCTAGGTGACCCAGTTTCTTTATTTCTAAAATGTGGAAAATAATGTTTATAAAAGTATTATATAGTTATAGACATAATATCCATCTACAAAAAATCCAGATCTACAATAAAGCTTATATAGAATTGGCATTCAGTAAATGATGATTATTAATGTTATTAATATCTTAAATGTAATTGTATAATATGTTTTTATCATAAATTAATGAATGTCAATAATAATAATACTAATAACACCTGGCTTTCCATTTCATCTCTCTTCAGCAACACATAATTAAGGAAACCCTCTATCTATTAATTAATTCTATTTATAGATACTTATTAAGTATCTACAGTGTGATAGGCACCATTTTAACTATTGAGCTAGACAATAGAAATGGCCTTTAATCATGAAGATTTCATTCTGGTGAAGGTAATCAGAAATAAACAGTAATAAAAGAAATAAGTTAAGAGTAAATAGATAAGAAAATATTAGAAAGCTGTAAGAGTTGCTGAGTGGCTACTAAAGTTGAGTGGTTAGAAAAGCTCTTCACTCTGTTAATATGTATAAAACATTTATTGAACATTTGACTTATATTTATTGCCTGCCATCAAAAAGAAGAGGCATAGTGGCTAGGAATTTCAGCTTGACAGTTGGCTTCCTACAGTTGTTACATTCTTTTCCACAGAGTCCCCCATGCTATGAGTAAGTTGTTCAAAATATTTAAACCTTTATATTCTCATCATTAAAATTATGATAATAATAATATGTATATTGTAGTCTTTTTGATCATTATATGAAATGATCTGTAAAACCTAATACCAGCATCCATCATATACCAATGGTTTTATTTTGACTAGTATGATTTAAGAAAGTGAGAAAAAAGAGGCCACATATTATGCGTTCTGAAGAAACAGTTTTCTTCTGCATTGAGTAAATAATCAAAATCCAGATGGAAGCCTATTGAGTATTTTCTTGAATCAAATGAGTTATCCAGAGAATGGATGTATAGCATGTCCATCTTATAGGAGAAAAAAAATTCTATGAACTCTTTTTTCATCATAAATCTTATTTAGAGTTAATTAAAATAACCTATATCAAGTAAATCCATCATTCTATCCCTAGAACTAATCCACAAGTAATGGAAACATTTCTACTCCATTAAATGTGTGCTTATTTATAGCTTTAAATTTTGAAACCAATTTTCAGTCTAGGTAAGGACATTTTGATGTACTTATTTAGTCAGTCTTAAAGGTTAGATAATGCCCTGATACTCTTCTCATTTTGATATCCTAGTACCTCAATTTCTGAATGTCTGGCTTATAGCATAGTTTCAAAGTATTGGGTTCTTATTGTATAACTGATCTTTGTTGCATGAATAACTTATCTGAGAGTCTGAGTGTCCTATGAATAAAGCTGTGCTGTGAAAATTGAATACTAATAATAGTTCTTCCACAAATCGCTTATTCTCTGTCTTCTTGCATGAAATTCTTCATCTTATACTTGGCTTAGGGCCTTTGGCTAATTATGTACTCATTTTTATGTGGTGAATGACTACCATGTTCTCACTATAGCGCCATGTCTTTCCTACCTAGACTGACATTCCATTTTGAACCTGCTCTGAGGCTTAAACCTATTTATCTCATATTAGAACAAGTTTCTCAGGAAACTCAATAATCTTTTTGAGTTGGGGAAACACTTGCAAACCACCCACAATCAAGTCTCATCATTATAAAACATATTATTTGATTTATACCATTATAATCATCTTTGGACTCACATTTTCATATGAAGGGAATATTTAAATCTATGTTTCACATTCTCTAAGTGCTGTTCTGGTTCTTTTTAATTTCAGCCACTGAGTTGATAGGGCTCAGAGGAAAACAAAATGGATTTATCCATCACTGAACACAATTAATTGTATATTGGCCTCTTTAGGAATGGAGTTAGATAAAATGACTTAATCACAATTTTTCAGGGGAAAATTATAAATAATTAACCACTCTGACTATGACTCCGATAAAAGAAAGTGAAACTCAGCACATCCAAGCAAATGACAATCAGATAAGTAAATTACTTACAAGGAATATTCCATTATCATAACTGATTCTGCCCCATATAGCAATACCTACTGGTTGAGTCTACTACTTTTTAATATCAAACTATACATAATAAGACTGAAAGTCAAGTTTAGCTACATAGTTGCACAAATACCTAAATATATTGCAAGTTCCTCTATTATGTATTAGTGTCTCTACTTTTCATACTTTGCCATTTCAGAAAACTCAAAAGCGAATGTGAAACCCTGCATTATAATCAAATCACTGAAACTGAAGCAGTTTTAGCATGTAAACCCACTGCAGAATATGTGTTCGACATAGCCATGGAGTATTACTTGTGCAAGGATTTGTCAAGTATAGCTAATATTTTGGTACAATTGCTTCAACCTGAAGGCTCAGAGACACACATTTTGGGAAGATACATATTTATTGTTGCTACACAGTCTGATAAAGGATTTACTTCAAATACCAAGTCTGCTCATTTCATGTATATTTAAAATTTTGATGAATGTCTTACACAGTGAAACATCCAACCAAAACAAATGAACATACTGTATTAGTTTGTTAGGGATGCCATAAAAAAAAATACCATAGAAATTGTGGCTTAAACTACACCCTACAGTTCTGGAAGCTGGAAGTTCAAGGTGTCAGCAGGGTTGGTTTCCTCTGAGTTCTCTCTGCCTTGCCAATGGCTGCCATCTTGTTCTCTCTTCCTATGGCGTGTGCCTGTTTCTCTTCTGATAAGAACATCAGTCATATGGGATTAGGGTGTCACCCTAAAGACCTCATTTAATCTCATTACCCCTTTAAAGACCATCTGGGGGTTAGGACTTCAACATATGAATCTTAGGGGGACACACCTCAGCCCATAACAAAACAAAACAAGACAAAAAAAACCACATTGGCTCCTCAAATAAATCCCTAAATTTATTGTATAATTTCTTTAATCTTATCTAGAAAACTATGCTTCCCAGTACTCCTTGCAGCTAGGTTTCTAGATATCTGATACATGCTACCAGTTAGATGTCATCATGTGAAATGTTGAAGGTAGAACTGTGGTGATGGCCCTCTTCTTGCATGCTTTCGTTATTCTCGTCTTGTAAGAAAGTTCATATATGCGGTGCGTCTTCTTGGGGTGTTTATTCTTCTAGTATTTACTCTATATATTCTTGGGTGTTACGAGCCTAAACATTCATACTCCAATCTCCTAACTATTGTAGTAGCAATGACTTCTTCTTTCTGGTCTAACTCTAGAATTGGCTTCAAATGGAGCAGCACTCATAACACATTAATATGATAATGTTCTGGAAATAATTCTAAGATATCAATCTGGAACTTGTTATTCAGCCCATTCTATTATCTCAGATAAATTCCTGTATTAAAGTTCTTCTTGTTTAAGATACTTAGAGTGGCTTTTATTTTCTACACTGAGTTCTCACTGATGCAGATATAAAACTCTTCCTCTTACAATCTCCTCCTACAACACTATTCTTTATCATCTGTCTGGAACATTCCTCTTTGCATATTTATTTTGGCCTGTTTTTATTCTTTCATCAATATTTAGATCAGAAATGATTCCCCATATATAATTTTAATATCCCAATTGCAAAATCATAGTTCTAACAATTTTTCTGGGATAAATGATTCATCTAGTGCTTTAAAAATTTGGAAACAAATGGACACTGCTGGAGTGGGATTCCCCTGGCCTCCATCAGCTAAAGTGCCAACCTCTTATAAGATCCCAAATTATTTGGGATAAAACATCTCCTTTGTAAGAATTTGAAACAACAACTTAAACAATTTCTTTCACAATGTGTTGACAACTCAGATAGAAAATCTACAATGGGGTCAGAAAGACAAGAAGAGAGAGCGGGTGCTGTGCTCTGAATCTTCATCCACTCTTTGGGGAAGAGGGAGGAATGTGCTACAGTCTGAGCTCAAACCTATTGAAAGAGGTTTCACAAAAAGCACTTAGAACATCTTAAAGGGTTTCCCTTTAAATGAGAGACACAGAGAGCTGGAATCTTTTTTTTTTTTAAATATTTTATTTATTTGACAGAGAGACACAGTGAGAGGGAATACAAGCAGGGGGAGTGGGAGAGGGAGAAGCAGACTCCCCGTGGAGCAGGGGGCCCGATGTGGGGCTCGATCCCAGGACTCCAGGATAATGACCTGAGCCGAAGGCAGATGCTTAACGACTGAGCCACTCAGGCGCCCCGAGAGCTGGAATCTTAATTGCATCTGTGTAAAGTAGACCGTGGATAAGATACAGAGAGTGGGAAATGATGCCTAAGTGCATTAGTAACTGTAAAGAGAGGGTGGTGGGTGTTGGGAGCAGAGCGTTCTGCTAGAGTTTGAGTAAACTAAACATGCATGGGTGTTCCCATTGGCCAGATGCAGGTCTTTTGCCTTGCAAAAATAGTGTATGTAGTCATCTTGGGATCTGAAAGGCAAAAAAGCATGAAAAAAAATGTCAGAGTTGCACCCCTCAATGCCCATGGCTAAAGAAGGATTCATGAACTCAGAACAGAGTTGCTTCTTCTCCCCAGGTCAATTGTAGTAGGGAAGTCAGGCAGAGTCAAGGGAAGGCAGAAGCTTGTAGCAGCTTCTTGAGAAATAAGGGTAATATTTAAGCAACTGTTAGACTGGGACACAACAAAGAAACAAAGACAGATTTGTAAATTTCCTATTTAAGAAAGAACACTCCCACCACCATTCCTCTTTGCTCAGCTGTAGGTGTGTGGGACTCAGAGTTTTATGACATGGAACTAGAGATCCTATTTTTGAACCAATATTGCTGTGCTTATTTCTAAAGTATCTTTAGGACCGTATATTTCCTAAGAGCAAAGAGTAAAGCCTTGGGTCCAGCAAAAGTTGTCATGCAGGAACAAAGGAAGCTAATTCCCTGAATAACATTTAAGTAAAGAAGAGTAGACAAAAATATTCTTGTATTTTTATTACTTTATGAATCATATATATGGACATATTAAACAGTACATAATACACAAAACAACCATAACATAGATAATTCATTTCCTTCCAGTTATTGCTCTATTTTTCTGCTTCATGTTTGTGGACAAATTTGTTTAAGCAGTTATTTGCTTTTACTTTTTTTTTTTTTTTTAAGATTTTATTTATTTTACAGAGAGAGACACAGCGAGAGAGGGAACACAAGCAGGGGGAATGGGAGAGGGAGAAGCAGACTTCCCGCCAAGCAGGGAGCCTGATGCGGGGCTCCATCCCAGGACCCTGGGATCATGACCTGAGCTGAAGGCAGACGCTTAACCACTGAGCCACCCAGGTTCCCCTGCTTCTACTTTTCTAATACCTTAGTTAACTCTTCCATGTATAATATTTCTTCCTCACCCACAAGCCCCATTTAGCTCTAAAATTACAAAAAGCCTCAATGTTCTCAAATATGATGAACACACTTGCCCTTCTCTCATTCTTTTTTTTTTTTTTTTTGAGACAGAGAGAATGAGAGAGAGAGAGCACATGATGGGGGGAGGGTCAGAGGCAGAAGCAGGCTCCCTGCCGAGCAGGGAGCCGGATGCAGGACTCGATCCAGGGACTCCAGGATCATGACCTGAGCCGAAGGCAGCCGCTTAACCAACTGAGCCACCCAGGCGCCCACCATTCTCTCATTCTTGACAACTTTTCTTAGTTCTTGTTTCAAAGGCCATTCCTTGATCATCTTTACTATTCAAATTTGAACATTGTCATTTCTATAGAGAAACTTTTGGGGCTCTCTATTCATGTTTTTTGTTTGTTTTCACTCTTTCTATTAGAATGTGTCCGCCTATTGATTTACGTACTGTTTTTTATAGATAAATCCTATCTTAACCTCTGAACTGCAGTCCTATCAGTGTACCTCCACAAGAGTTTTATCTCAGAAGTTTCTCATGTAATATATCCCTATCTGACTTCTTGATATAAATTATTGAAACTTACTTGTCCCCTTTATTCATTCCATTAGATCACATCATTAAGACAACCCTCGATATCTACATAAATTTACTTCTGTCTCTAAAAATAAAATTCAAGGGCGCCTGGGTGGCTCAGATGGTTAAGCATCTGCCTTCGGCTCAGGTCATGGTCCCAGGGTCCTGGGATCGAGTCCCGCATCGGGCTCCCTGCTCCTTGGGAGCCTGCTTCTCCCTCTGCCTCTCTCTCTCTCTCTCATGAATAAATAAATAAAGTCTTTTAAAAAAATAAATAATAAAATAAAAAATAAATAAAATAAAAATAAAATTCAATCCTGATGAGGATGCAATGTTATTCATAATAGCCAAAAAGCAGAGAAACCCAAATGTCTATCAACTGATGAATGGATAACAAAATTCAGAATAGCCATACAATCCAATATTATTCAGCAATAAAAAGGAACAAAGTATATAATAATGTATGATACAATATGGGAACCTTGGTAAACACTATGCTAAGTGAAATCAACCAGTCATAAAAGACCATATATTGTATGACTGCATTTAAATGTAGTCCAATAATAGGAGATGTCCAAGATAGGAAAATATAGAGACAGAAAGCAGACTAGTAGACTCCTGGTTGTTTAGGACTCAGAGGAGTGTTAGGGGGAAGAGTGACTGCTAGTCGATACTGGGTTTGTTTTTGTTTTTTTGAGGGGAGGGCAGGGGAAATGATCGTATTTTAAAATTAGATTATTTTGATAGTTTCACAACGCATGAAGAAAGTTAAAAAAAGTCAAATTTTACTCTTGAAGCATATTTTATGTTATGTGAACTGTATCACAATTAAGTTGTTTTTAAAAATAATTATAAAAAAATTAATTGCTTAGCAGTACAGACCCTTTAGGATCTGTCCCTGTTTACTTCTCCTTTCTCATCTCTAGTTAACTATCCATCACTCATTTTCTCTAGCCACACTGGTTTCCGTCATCTCTGAAAATCTACCAATATTTGTGTGTTTATTTTTGCTATCTTAATACCACTACACAGTCTATGTTCTCTGTTCTAAAATATCTTGACTCATTAGATCACTGTTTCTTTAGCATTGTTCAAATCCCAGCATGAATTTATCAACGCAGACAGGTTTGCTAACCCCACGGCATCATAATCAGTTCATTCTGACCTTAGCTATCACAACGTTGTCTTCATTATACTTCAGAGAATTGTCTATTTTTTTAATCTGTTTATTGTCAGTTTCCTTCCACTAGAACGGGGGCTTTAGGAACACAATGACCATGCGATCTTCATTCACCTCTGTAGCCAGTGCCTAGTATTATACTTGACATGAAATAGGCTCAATTATTAATTGTTAAATAAATAAAAAGAAAACAACATTTACTGCATTCCCTGTGCCTACCTAGCACCTAAAATCTAATAGTGAAAAAAAAAAAAAATGCTAGGCTAAATGTCAGAATGAATGGTAATTCCGCTGTCAGCAGTGACTAGATAAATAACTTTGAAAGAGGTTTTTGAAGTCCCACATCCTCATTTTTCTCCACTCCAAAATAATGACCCTGATGCCTAGTCCACCTACAATATAAGACAGACAATAATTTCAAACAAGATAAAAAAAAAGTCAGGCTTTTATAAATCATAAAATGATGCTCAAATAAGAATGATCTTGCAACAATAGACTGAGGCACTACAAAGCAATTTTAATAATTCCTCCGTTGCTATCAATGGTTTTCTTTCCTCTATCAGGAATTTCTTAGTCATAGATAACAATCTGGATCTTTTCTCTATTACTCTACTTCAAAACTAAGGTTAGCATTTGCTGTGCCATTGATTTTCTTTTAAGAACACTATTAACTTTCCAATAGATTATTATGTCTCTCCACCTATCTATTCACCATCAGAACTGGGTTAGGTTTTTTGGAAAATTCATGAGTATAGAACAATTTGACTTTAACAATTGTTTTGACCATTCAGTTTTCTTTCACAATTTTTATAAAAACTTCTGTTTTTCTTTAAACCTATAATTTAAAATGTCTCAATGGCAATGACAATGATATACATTTTCTCACTATTTATAGTTTTATAAAGGATGGTTTACAGAACAGTTTGAAATATATTATGATATATGATTGTAACAATAACTTTTATTCTTCCTTTACAGATGATAACATTGACAATCAAGAACTTCAATATTTTGCTTGAGTTGACAAAGTAAGTAGAGTGCATAGGATTTAAACTGAAAATTTATTATCTCATAAACTCCTATTAAAGAATTAAAGCAAACCCCAGTTTTCCTGGTTCATCCTTTTGCCTCCTGTCCTTTTTTGTTTTTTTGTCTCTCTTCTCTCTCCCCACCCTTTTCCTTTCTTATCCCACTCCCCTGAAACTTAAGTGGCATGAGACAGTTTATAAACAACTCACAAATCTTACAAAGATAGTTCTCAAAATAACTATCCTGACAGCTGCCAAAATAAGATTGTACCAAAGATTCTGAACCAGAGACGAGAAAAACAAATAATCTTCCAACTGTACCAACCACAGCTTTTGTAGCAGTTAAAAATAAAGAAAATAGCAAACTGAGAAAGACCCCAAGTCACACAGCCTTCCCTTCCCTATAAGATACCCCATAAAACAGCATAAAACTGCCTATAAAACTATAAAACTCCAATCTTTCTTAGCTCAGTGAATTTCCGGGCTTAAGGTGTTCTCTGATGTGCATTAGCCAATTAAAGCCCTCCACCTCTATTTGACTAATTTTTTTAAGATTTTATTTTTTTATTTGGGTGGGGGGAAGAGGAGGTGGGAGAGAGAATCTCAAGCAGACTCCACGCTGAGGGCAAAGCCTGGCACAGGGCTCGTTCACACAATCCTGAGATCATGACCTGAGCTGAAATTAAGAGTCAGTCGCTTAACTGACTGAGCCACCCAGTGCCCCTCTATTTGACTAATTTTTGTGTGTGTGTGTGTGTTTTTTTTCTAACCTTGACACTGTTTAGGAGCAGAAAACATTTTTTAAATTTATTTTTACATATCAGTCACCCTTCTTCAGACCTAATTAAACTCTCTTTTTCATAGTAGGCAGTCAATATGATCAGATAGATTCATAATAATTTCGTAGTTCAGTGAAACCAAGTCATAATTACAATCCTTGTGCATTTCTCAAACATCATTAGAAAGTGGATAGAATGAATTATTACTTTACATGATAAAGATATTGCCCATATTTCTCTAGTTAATATATATTAATATATTTTTAGCATGTTGTAGTCTTGTGTGACATTCTTCCACTATCACCTCTCTCCTAAATCAAGAATATAAAACCTTGACCTGAATTCACACTTGAATATCAATTACTATTCTAAGAGTATCCCTGAACACTTCTGAGGTGAGATATGTATTAAAATCTCAAATTCCTCATGAAAGTGTTGTCGTTATGCTCAGATTACATAATTTATGTAAGAATCCACAATTATCACATAGGTTTGTAATCATTTTTTAAAAGCTCCATAAAATAGGGTTGGGAACTTGAGGTCAATAGATTATTAGAAAGATAATATGCAAAGAGAAAGAAAAGGACCTAAAACAAGTGAATATTCATGATTTTAACTAATCCTAGATTTGTATGCTAAAGTTTAAGAATATCAGATCAGACTGAAAGTTTAACCTTGCAAATGTTCTAGTATTTATGATTTATGAACCAGCACAAAATGCAGTAATGAAGAATACAGTTGATTCAATTGGGTCCATAATAATATGGAAGCAGTTTTATAATTTACTATAAATATTCCTAAAGAAAATAGAAAAACTTCATATTAGAAGTTTTAACCAAAGCAGTGATAAGAAATGACCCTCCCCAACAAGATCAGATTTCAGGTTGTTATATTAGAAAATTAAAATATTTTAATAATTTTTTTGTAGTTTCAAGTTTTTATTTAAATTCCAGTTAGTTAGCATATAGTATAATATTAGTTTCAGGAGTAGAATTTAGTGATTCATTACTTACAACAACATCCAGTGCTCATCACAACAAGTACCCTCCTTAATACCCATTTAACTCATCCTCCCACCCACCTCCCCTCTGGCAAACCTCAATTTGTTCTCCATAGTTTAGAGTCTGTTTTATGGTTTACCTCTCTCTTTTTTTCCCCTTGTGTTCATCTGTTTCATTTCTTAAATTCCACATATGAGTGAGATCATACAATATTTATCTCTCTCTAACTGACTTATTTTGCTTAGCATAATACACTCCACTCCATCCACATCGTTGCAAATGGCAAGATTTCATTTTTTTTTTTTTATGGCTGAGTAATATTCCATTATATATATATACCACCTCTTTATCCATTCATCAGTTGATGGACATTTGGGCTCTTTCCATAATTTGGCTATTGTAGGTAATGCTCTATAAACATTGGGGGTCATGTACCCCTTTGAATCAGTATTTTTGTATCCTCTGGGTAAATATCTAGTAGTGCAGTTACTGGATTATAGGGTAGTTCTATTTTTAACTTTTTGAGGAACCTCCATACTGTTTTCCAGAGTGGCTGCACCAGTCTGCATTCCCACCAAAAGTGTAAGAGTGTTCCCCTTTTTCTGCATCCTCGCTAACACTTGTTATTTCTTGTGTTGTTAATTTTGGCCATTCTGACAGGTGAGAGTGGTATCTCATTATAGTTTTGATTTGTATTTCTCTGATGATCTTTTCATGTGTCTGTTAGCCATCTGTATGTCATCTTACTAGACATGTCTCTGGAGTCAAGGGAAACAAAAGCAAAGATGAACTATTGGGACTTAATCAAAATAAAAAGCTTCTGCACATTGAAGGAAACAACCAACAAAACTAAAAGGCAACCTATAGAATGGAAGAAGATATTTGCAAGTGACATACCTGATAAAGGGTTAGTATCCAAAATCTAAAAAGAACTTATTGAACTAGGGGCACCTGGGTGGCTAAGTCAGTTAGGCATCTGGTTATGATCTCAGGGTCCTGGGATTGAGCACCAAATTAGGCTCCCTGCTTAGCATGGATTCTACTTCTCCCTCTCCCTCTGCCACCCTCCCTGCTTGTGCTCTCTCTCTCTCTCTGTGTCAAATAAATAAATACAATCTTTTTTAAAGAACTTATCAAACTCAACACTCAAAAAACAAATAATCTAGTTAAGAAATGGGTAAAATATTTTAATAATTATGATAGATGTTTGAAACTTAAACTCCTTAAATTGTGCAAACTATCTCATATCTATAGGCAGATTTTCCTATGAAGTTGAATTTAGGTAGTTTGCTTTTGTATCACGAATATACAAAAAAGATATATTTGGATGGAATAATATACTTTCAGTATGAAAATGTTCCTAAAGCAAAACTTTTACAAACCAGTTCTGAAAGTTTATAAATCTTTTTTTTTTTTACTTTGTAAACATTGTTTAATTTTATTTTTTATTATGTTCAATTAGCCAACATTAATACATCATTAGTTTTTGATGTAGTGTTCAATGATTCATTAGCTGCATATAATACCCAGTGCTCATCACATCATGTGCCCTTCTTAATACCCATCACTGTGTTACCCTATCCTCCCCCTCCCTTCTGTAACCCTCAGTTTGTTGTCCAGAGTCCAGAGTCTCTCATGGTTTGTCTCCCTCTCTGAATTCTTCCCATTCAGTTTTCTCTCTCTTTTCCTATGGTCCTCTATGCTATTCCTTATATTCCACTTATGAGTGAAAATATATTATTGTCTTTCTCTGCTAGACTTATTTCACTTAGCATAATACCCTCCAGTTCCATCCATGTTGATGCAAATGGTAGGTAGTCATCCTTTCTGATGGTTGAGTAATATTCCATTGTATATATGAGCCACATCTTCTTGAACCATTCATCTGTTCGAGAACATCTCATCTCCTTCCACAGTTTGGCTGTTGTGGACATTGGGGTGCTGCTATGAATATGGGGGTGCATATTCCCCTTATAAAGTTTATAAATCTTATTAAAAGGTACACAACACATGTATAAATTTATATATTTATATATATTTATGGAATTCAAGTAAATAACTAAAAAATTTTAGCACACAACTCATATTCATAACCACAATTGATAAAGTAAGCATTATTTGAAACATACTAGTGGTTCTAATGCCCACTTAAAACAAACATCAGTATTAAAAATTGTGATTTCTATGTGATGGAACAAAGTTATGTATTATACTACATCTGATAGCTACGTCATACTAAACAATCAAAGATTATAAACAAGAATCATAAATATTATATACATAACCTGAAGCATATTTTTATTAGTATTAATAACAACTCTTGTAAATTTATATAAATTAACTAAATTACCTAAAACCACAGAACTAGTAAGTATCAAAGTGAGGATTCCAGAACTGGTCTGTAGCTACAGGGTCTGAGTGCTGGTGTGAGGAAGTATTTTGGTTTCCATTTGAAAGAAGGGAGAAATCGAAATATTTGGTTTTTAAATATATATATATATATACTTAGTCTCATTTGCTTTAATGATTTGAAGTATAAGCATGTCTTAGTCAGCTTGGGCTGCCATAACAAAATACTATACTGGGTGGCTTAAACAAGAGAAATTTATTTTTCACAGTTCTAGAGGCTGGAAAATGCAAGGTTAAGGTGCCAGCTAATTTGGTCTCTGGTGAGAGCTCTCTCCTTGTCTTGCAGACAGCTGCTTTCTTGCTGTTTGCTCACATGGCCTTTCCTCAGTGCATATGTACATGTGGAAAAAGAGATCTCTCTCTTTATCTTCTTAGAAGACCACCAATCCTGTTAGATTAGAACCCCATCTTGTGACCTTATTTAATCTTTTTTTTTTTTAAAGATTTTATTTATTTATTTGACAGAGAGATAGAGAACACAAGTAGGCAGAGGGAGAGGGAGAAGCAGGCTCCCCGCCGAGCAGGGAGCCTGATGCGGGACTCGATCCCAGGACCCTGGGATCATGACCTGAGCCGAAGGCAGCTGCTTAACCGACTGAGCCACCCAGGTGCCCATAATCTTAATTACCTCCTAAAAGCACTATCTTCAAATACAATGACATTGAGGGTTATTAAAGGTTCAATATAGGCATTTTAGGAAGACATCAGTCTGCCTGTAGTAAAGCACATACATAGTCTTCACCTGCCATTTGCCTTATTTGTGGTTTAACTTTCCAAAGTTTCAGTTACCCATGGCTGACTGTGGTCTAGACAGATGATTCTCCTTCTGACTTAGCATCAAAAGGACAGTAGAAGTCTAACACCATGTCACAAGGCCTACATCATTCACCTCACTTCTCATCATGTAAACATTTTATCATCTCATATCATCATCACAAGAAGAAAAAGGGTAATTATAATACAGTATGATATTTTGAGAGAGAGAGACCACATTCACATAACTTTTAGTACAGTATATTGTTATAATTATTCTGTTTTGTTATTGTTGTTAGTCTCTTACTCTGCCTAATTTGTAAATTAAACTTTGTCTTAGGCATGTATGTATAAGAAAAAAAAAAAAAAAACAGTATATATAGGGTATATAGACATTTACTGGGGGGGTCTTGGAATGTATTGTCTTTAGACAAAAGTGAAGGGCTACTCTACTGGCTTTTGTTACCACCATATAATCTCTAGAAGGGTTCTGTCAGGGAGCCAGAGGAATTCCTAGAAAACATGTATTATCTCACAATAATAATTTTAGAAGATCTTACATTCTTCCTACCAGAAAATCAAACAAGACAAAGTTTGTTATTTTTAGATAAAATTGACCTTTCAATACAAAATGAATTGGCACTCAGTGGCCTCTTATGTAAAGCACAGCTAATAAGAGGGAAAACAAAGCGATTAAGGAATACTTCAGAATTAGGACTTGGACCATAATTGTCCACAAGTCAAGACCAAAACTATGAATAATGAATATCATGTAAGAGAGGTTAGAAATAATGCTGGAGCAAAGTGCTGTCTAACTTAATTATAAATACCAAAATAAAGAGTTTTCAGTGAGAGAAAGATTTGAATTTCTCATTTGCTATATATTTATATATATATTATATAATATTGTATTATTATTTATAATCATTATATATTATATATAATATTACTATATGTAATAATATATATAATATATAATTATATAATATATGGTATATAAAATATATAATACAATATATAATATATTATATAATATATATGTTATATATAATAATAGTATATTGTTATATAATTATATATATACATATATATATATATGTATATATATAATTAAATAATAGCTTTCTTGGCCAGTATATAAATTTTGCATTGTTTCATGAACCATGATTCTTGCAGGTTAGTTACTGCTCTTGATTCAATACAGCCATTGAAATTTGACCATTGATAAAGAGTACTATTGGAATTTCAGCTCTCATGTCATTTTTTTTTAAGATTTTATTTATTTATTTGAGAGAGAGAGAATGAGAGATAGAGACCACGAGAGGGAAGAGGGCAGAGGGAGAAGCAGACCCCCCGCTGAGCAGGGAGCCCGATGTGGGACTCGGTCCCAGGACTCCAGGATCATGACCTGAGCCGAAGGCAGTCGCCCAACCAACTGAGCCACCCAGGCGCCCCTCTCATGTCATTTTTAATTAAACTTGTGAGACTTTACACTTTAATTTACAATGTGTGTGGCATTTATGCCTTCATGCATTCTCATACTACTCTTAGTTTCCCTAAGCGAATGAAATAATGATCACTACATTGATTTTTAAAATGTTTTATAAACTAGACATTCTAGCCAAAAACCAAATGTAGCATGAGTCACAAAAGTTGATTTCCTCCCAATTTTCTGGCATATAAGACCCCCTATAGAAATAATTTCTGAAGAGCTACATCTGAAAGTGTATCGCTGTTCCCTTCTGTATAAGGTAGGCTTTTCCATTTTGAGACAGTCTCATCTAAAGTCCATCAGGTTTACTCATCCAGTCCAAGAGTGACCTTTCAGCTTCAAATTTTATAACCAAAAACCTTACATAGGAAACGTGTCTATGATTTAGTTTATGGAACTTCAATCCCATTTGGGACATTGACATTAAATTAAACCACTCAGCAAAAAACTAGAACTGAGGAAATAGAGAATCATTTTTCTAAAATAGTTTTAACCTGTTTTAATTGGAATAAAATGTTTAAAATAGGTATTTATCTAATGACAATTTAACATGAAACAGAAATGTTTATACATTATAGATCATCAACTTCATTATTTTGCATTTTCAAAAGCACTCAGGTCATCTCTACCAAATCAAATAGAAGAGTACGTATAATTAAGGCAAGTCTGTTTAATGCAAATGGAAAGCAAATATTTTTAAGTCAATTAACTGAATGTAACAGGTACAAGTGTGGTTAATGCTGTCTTACACTCCTTTATTTTATAACAATAAACATAGCTTGGTGTTCATAGTATGAATATAAAATTGATATGTTTTAGAAGCATTTATCCTCACATTAAAACATTTATTAATAACTACTCTTTACTAAAAAGTAGCCATAGGCAAAGTTTAAATTTTGAAATTCACCCACATTAGAATTTTTGTGGCCCATGGACAAAAATGAAAACATATACTCCCTCCAGTTTCCTAACTGGAAATTCTGAGTGGCATTAATTTATGGTTTGCGAAGCTAATCACCTCTGGCCTGGAACTAGGAGTGGAAAATATTAACTGTAACATAAATTTTAAGAAAAAAAAAAAATCAAGCGATTTAAAATAACGCTGAGATAAATTTTTCCTCTGAAGAACTCCCACACTGTGCTTTATAACCAATTTGTTGCAAAGATTCATTCAAAAGTTAGTTTTAGGTACTGACTCTGTAAGTTCAGAAATATGAAAAATAATTCCCAAGTTTTGGTAATAACTAGATTGTTACTGTTAGTAATAATTTATGATTTTTAAGATAATCAATGTGGAGCTAGTAAGTAAAATATAATAGCTTGTCTATTGTTACACAGTATAAAATATTATTATGTAATATTACTTCAAAGGGGTATTTTCTGGGAAAGCTATATCCATTAAACTCAAACATCTTACAAAATTCAAGAAAATGCTATCAAACCCAATATTCAGATACACAAAAATAACTACCAAGAAAGATCAAGAATGATACTTTCCCAATTATTTTATTCCCTCACTTTTGCTTTATGCTTGAATTTCTATCACCTGTGCTCTGAGGTAGCTGGAGTTTAGATAAGGCTGTATTAGCCACAGGCAAACAATCAATTAAGAACACTCAGCCCCAATGCAGGATCTAGTTACAGTGTAGCTGTGAAGTGCTGCCTTGTCTTTGCCCCCTGCTCAAAATAAAGCTGTTACCTTTCTAGCCCTGTCCGCCATGGTGCTTAGCAGCCAGGGATGCATGGTCTCAGACGTGTTTACCAAGTAAAACACTGACTTGAGGGGCGCCTGGGTGACTCAGTCATTAGGCGTCTGCCTTCGGCTCAGGTCATGATCCCAGGGTCCTGGGATCGAGCCCTACATCAGGCTCCCTGCTCAGCGGGGAGTCTACTTCTCCCTCTCCCACTCCCCCTGCTTGTGTTCCCTCTCTCGCTGTGTCTCTGTCAAATAAATAAATAAAATCTTAAAAAAAAAAAAAAAAAAAAGAACACTCAGCCCCTATACTTAACTTCTTTTGTTTAGGTAGTAATAATTTTGTATTTTAATTGAGACTAGTGGGTATCTGGTAAATTGGGCTTTTTAAAATAGGGGAAATCTAGCATACACACATAAAGTATAAATATGTAAATTAACAAAATCTGAGTTTAACAGTGCCCCCACTCCAAAACAGTGTCAGATCATTTTATCAAATTTGAGATTTTTTTTTTAATATTACATTTTATTAAGATTATTTCTTAGGGATAGGATTGGAAATTTAGAATGGTGAGATTTCCATATTATTGGACCAATAAACTAAATGATTACAAATATCGAACCAACTAGAATTCATTACTTACTATAGCTCTTTGTGTGTGTGTGTGTCAAGCAGTATCTTTTGCTTGGTAATTTAAATATTTTACTAGATGGTAGCTTATACACAGAAAATTATTGTTTATTTAGTCTTATTTTGTTAAACATATATGGAGGGGTAGATAATTGAAATTATCAGTGATACAGACAACATAGTAATTGGACTTTACTAAGTTTGAAGGTGTGAAGTTGGAAGGAAGTCTAAAATTTGTCTCATCAGCAGTTGCAATCATAACTTTGCACTTTAGCATCAAGTATGTAATGAATATCTCTATGTACTAAAATTCAATATATCTACACCATGTAAGGAAAACTATTACATTATAAATTGCACTGGAAATATAATTTTGGGAGATATTTTAAACGAACTAGAAACAGCAACTGAGGTAAAATAATATCTTTTAATTGTAAAAATAAAAAAAAAAAGAAACTATTGCCAGTATCAGAAAAAAAATATTTTCTGTAATTTTTCACTGGTGACTCAGAACAGGACCCACTGAGTCCCACGGAGTCTGTATACAGGGGTAGCATAAAGCAGTCTAGAAACTCCAAATTTCCATTCAAAGTGATTTGAAATGCTATTTCATAGTAACATGTAATAATACATTTGACAAAATTCTGCTCAATCTGTTTCAATAGATGTTGTAAAAGAGCCATTCTAGTTTTATAGCCACCAAAATATGTGGAGGGAAAAACAGTTCAAATAATTTTATGATCATGGCCTAAGAAAAAGAAAAAAATATATATATAACAGAGACAGTATTGATTTGGCACTATGTTACTCTCAAATATTCATCGAACTTAACAAAATTTGCCAGCGTTGCGGTTAGTACAAAGCAATAGATATTCTAAACATAGCAGTCCCATCTGGCTGGGAATTATATTTTTGTTGAGCATCTATGTGTTTGTATTTTATTACATCTCAAGCTAAACTATGTGATATTATCTTGGAAACTTCACTTTTATGTATTTTTAAATGTTTTGAAATACCTCTACCTCTCTTTAGAACAGAGGACTTTTCTAAGAATATCATCAAAAACTTCTGTATGCCAAACAGCATCTTTCAAGAAAGAGTCTTATATGGTACTGTGATATTTAAAACAAAAGAAAAAGAAAAAGAAAATTTTAGAAGACAAGGTCAATGTTGGAAAATGCTTGTGCATAACAAGAAACATTGTTCTAAAAGTCAAGTCACTCAGTCTGTGCTAATAAGAAAAACCCTTCTGATGAACAATTTAATTGGGTTTAACAAGGCTGTTTATAGCTAATCCTAAATGCAGTAATAGGAAACTGAAGGCCTATACTCAATGTTAGTTTTGCTCCCTTTAGATATTGCCTGTAATTACAGTTTGGTCTTTAATTATTCTGCTTCTCATTTTCAATTTATGATTAAGACCAACAGCATGCCCTGGAGATAGTAAGTGCTGACGTGGACAGGAATAAAATGGAGGACAGCAATTCCTTTAGCCTATTGGCCCAGGTGGCCAAGATGGATTCTTTTTGTTGTGGTTGTTGTTTTGTTTTTAAACCAGTTGTTCCAGAATAAAAATGAAGAGTATATTATTGAAGGAAACCAGTATATATCTTTCCGAATACAGGCCAAGGCAATATTTTATAACTTTTTAAATATATTTTATTGTGAGGTTAGCAGTGAATAAAGCCACAGGTCCTGGGCCTACAAGGTAGTTTAATTCCAACACTATAAAGTACCAGCTTCAGAACTGTGGAAAATGTTCTGGAACTATCCATGTTTAAGGCACTGCACACTGAAGAATGATAGAGCACCAAGCACAAGAGTTGTTTGGTTGATTAACTCAACATGTGCAAATCATTTTGAATACTACCTGCCATATTGTAAGCCATCAAGTTTATGTAAGATATTACTGTTGTTATTGATTTAAATACTTTCAGTGATAATGAGAAGATCTTGCTAATTCAAATTGAAGATGTTTTCAGTTGACTTTAACACCTTCCTCCAAATAGGTAGAGCACAAAATTATACAACCCATTACTTTAAGAACAAAACTGAGATGTTTATGAAGAAAATAAAATCATGCTTATAACATTTAACTATTGTACCATGTTCACTCGAATAACCACTTGAAATTCATGGTATGCTTTATAAACTGCCTTCATGCCCTAAACTAGAAACATCTTTCTGAACCCTGCTTCAAAGAAACATCAGTTAATTGTGACAAAAGAGAAATGGAAAAACCCCAACAAAAGTATTAAAATGTAATTAGACTCTAAGAGTAGCACATATTCTTGACTCTTTAATGATATGAATAATGAAATAGGTTTAGGAGATTAATAGGACAGTATAAAGAAATGAGGATAAAGCCAGAATCCAGTGAGCAGATGATGTTATTTTAATGTCAATCAGGGCAAACAGAACTAACCAGGGCATTGCATGGGGACATTTATTGAGTCATTTGTTTTATCGTGTGGTCTTAGCGATAAAATGTTGGGCATTAGTTACTCCAGGTAACAGACTCATGTCATCCCATTTGATGTCCTAAATCATGTCCCTCATGGAATTCACAAGATTTCTCTGGTCCCCTTTCAGTGTTTGGATCAGTTTGATGTATAAGTTATAGATCCTTCTAAGCCCTGATTTAAAGATCTAGTCATTCTGTCTTTCCTGATGTCCTAATATCCAGCTGGTGGCAACCTTTCCTTATCTAAATTCTTGTAACATTATATCCATGAATCTCTCAATGCCTTTTATTATCATCCTCTAGAGAATGATGTATCACTATTTGAAACCAGAAAGCCACTGGTCCCCATAACATTTGAGAAGAATGAGGCATGATGAACTAAGTTAACTCACATTACATTAGCATGTCATCCCACCCCTAACACTGTTGAGCCTCAACTTACTCCCGGAAAACCCTCAAAGTATCTTGGATCCCTCAGTCCTGAGTCACTGTGGTACCAAAGAAGCACTACTAACTATGGAAAACAGGTGGTATTCTTCTTTTTATCACATGTTTTTAACACTACAGAAAGCACAGTCTTAATACAGTCATGTATTTCCCTAGTGTATTACAAAATGTAGTAAAAATTGTTGCTTCAGTGTTTACTGGTAGTCAGTCTGCCCTCATAGCCTCAAAAACCACAGTAATTGCTAATACATATTAAAAACTTGGTATCCTATCATGTGACAAACACAGTTCTATGTCCTTTTCATGGATTATCTGGTTACTCCAACTCCACACCCTTGAGGTAAGAACTATTATTTTCATTTCCCGCCCTCTTTTAGAGATGGAGAAACTGAGCCTCAGAAAGGTGAAGCAATTTACCTCAGGTCATATCCTTCCAAAGCAGCAGTGACAGAATTTGAACCCAGGCAGTGTGACTCGTGAGCCTGCAGTCTTTACTACTGCAAGGAAGGGAGAAAGGAAGGAAGGAAGGAAAGAAGGAAGAAAAGAGGGAAGGGAGGGAGGAAGAAAGGGAGGGAAGAAGGAAGGAAGGCAGGTGAGTAGGAGGGAAGGAGGAACTGATCTGGGAGCAGATTGAGTATCATCCTCCATACTCAGAATCTTTTCTCTCTCTGCTATCTAAGCTTATGTTACTAGGTCTCTTCATGGTCAGTTTTTATTCCATTGGATATCATCTGAAGTACTCAGAAACTGCAAATAAAGATATCGCTAATGATAGTCCATCTTTTGTCCACACCTCCAAAAATTTATGGCTCCTTTGGTCTCCAACAAGCACCCGTCTAAATTAGAGGTTGGCCAAGAATTTTATAAATGATGAAATCAGAAATATTTTAAGATTTGCAGGCCATACAGTGTCTGTGGAAATTACTCAACTCTACAGTTGTAGTACAGATAGTATGTAAAAGCAAGGCTTGACCTAGCATGAAGATGAATGAAGTGTGAGATACCTGGGACACAATTTAAGGAGATACTCATTTCCATGGTTATTTGAATACAAGACCCTGCAAGTGAGTATTTAAGTTTTGTGCCTTGGGGGCCTTACTTGCCTCATCCTAATCCCTTTCCTAAATACAGGAATGAGTGTAGTTGTATTTCAATAGAACTAGTCACAAAAAGGAAGTACCCAAGATTAGAGGCTTCTTTCTCTCTTGGAGACTATTGGAGAAGGAGGGGGAGACAATTTAGAATTGGGGCTTCAGGAAAAAAAAAATAATAGAAAGAAGAGAGAATGTGGATTTCAAAAAGGAGTGGATTAGGGGAAATCATGGCAACAATTTTGGGTAAAATAAACAAGCACAGAGTTAAGAATTATAATCAGGACTCCAGGCAGACAGAGTTGAGATGCTTTCCACAATATTTTTTTTTTTTTTTGCATACTTAAACTGTGGGTTCAAACCTAAACCTACATTTGGTCTACCCCAGGACTGACACACTGCCACGTATGTTTGTCTCTTACAAAGAACTTTGTGAACTACTTTCTCCCATGCAATGAGAACACAAGATGAATAAAAGGTTCTGGTGTCCATCATTAGTAGCTATAGGAGATAGTGTTATACAAAGACAGTGAAGGTAGAAAATAGTTTCTCAGTTGTCACCACATAAGGGGACAGAAAATAAGATGAAAGAAATGGTAGATAATGTAAAGCATTGGACATTAATTATATATATTAGTTGTATGTTATCAACTACATGGAATTTCCAGAACTAATTAGGGGTATGGATCATCAGATGACTTATTTCCTATCAGTATCTGAGATCAAGAACTAGGAACCATAGGTTTCATATGATGATCAAAATATTCTTGTAAAACCATTTATGCATGTTTATGGTAAGTGTCAAATATTTTTAAACCTCTGAAACAAATAATACATTATATGTTTAAAAAAAGAAGAAGAAGAAGAAGATAGTAGGAAGGGAAAAATGACGGGGGGAAATTGGAGGGGGAGACGAACCATGAGAGACTATAGACTCTGAGAAACAAACTGAGGGTTCTAGAGGGGCGGGTGTGGGGGGATGAGTTAGCCTGGTGATGGGTATTAAAGAGGGCATGCACTGAATGGAGCACTGGGATTATACACAAACAATGAATCATGGAACACTACATCAAAAACTGGTGATATAAGGTATGGTGACTAACATAACATAATAAAAAATAAATAAATAAATAAATAAATAAATAAATAAATAAATAAATAAATAAACTGTATGAAATAAAAGAAAAATACCTCCTCTGAAGCCTCATATAGTACAATGTAAAAAATGACAAATTGAAATAAATTAAATTTTATTTTCAATACACTTCACTTATCCTCTATTCTCCATCCCAAAGTGGCATCAGTGCATACTTAAGACCAATGCATTCTTTTAGTCACTTGGCTGGTAAGGACATAAAAAAAAAAAAAAAATACTCAAAAATATGAAAGCTAGGAGAAATTTTGGAGTCTGACATCGTGAGTTCTGCATTACCTATAGTAGCTCAAGATGAACATTATAACTAGGTAAAAGTTTCCGAAAACAAGGGTCCTCAGTAAATCTTTACAGTTTGAATAAGCATAAAAATTAAATCTCATTTGCTATAGTTAACAAATACATTGTTAAAGTTATGCCACTGGGAACTACTTTATATTCTAAACAGTACAGCAAAATCTGAGGGAAAATAATCAGAAGAAAATGTCCATACTATAACTGGGATGTACCTTATTATACTAATCGGCTCTAATAAGGAAATATAATTCTTCTCTTCAGTACATCTGCTCAATGATTTTCATAGCCATGCTAAAATTAGATATTAGAATCACTAGATTCTAGATTCTAGAGAGTAAGAAAAGTTTGCCAGTGTGATTTGGCAATTAAAAAATAGTTTAATATATTTGAAATTAAATACACAAGGCATGAAAATAGTCTTATGCATTGTGTGTGTTTTAATTCTCCCCCCTAAAACTGACTTAGAATCTAGATTACCTTGGGGTCTCTCATCTAGAACTTTAATTAGACCCAGTAGGAAACATTTTTTTTTTAAAGATTTTATTTATTTATTTGAGAGAGAGAGAATGAGAGAGAGCACATGAGAGGGGGGAGGGTCAGAGGGAGAAGCAGACTCCCCGCCGAGCAGGGAGCCCGATGCGGGACTCGATCCAGGGACTCCAGGATCATGACCTGAGCCGAAGGCAGTCGCTTAACCGACTGAGCCACCCAGGCGCCCAGGAAACATTTTTTTTAAGATTTTTAAAATTTATTTATTTATAAGAAAGAGGTAGCAGGGGTAGGGGCGGTGAGGGAGGGTTTGTGGGGTTGTGGGAGTGGTAAGAGCAGAGCAGAGGGAGAGGAACAAGCAGACTCCTTGTTGAGTGAGGAGCCTGAGGCGGGGCTCAGTCTCGAAACCCTGAGATCCTGACCTGAGCGGAAATCAAGAGTCAGATGCTCAACCGACTAAGCCACCCAGGCACCCCTGACCCAGAAGGTAACTTTAACTGAACCATGTGAGCAATCTGACCAATGCCCATTAGCTGAGCCTCATGACAGATAATATGCTGAATTTGGAGAATATCTCTGATTTCATTGTGTCAGAAATAGGAAAAATGGTAATCAAAAAATCATCTCACAAAAATAAAAATGCAGAGATAAGATGGATTTTGATGTCTCCTAAAAATGTATTTTCATATTCTTTCTCCTTCATAGCTTTTTCACCCTCGGAAAACACATCCCTTCTTTTTCAAATTACATTTTGCATTGTCTGCCATTTCAGCAGTTGATTAAGTTTCATGTCACTCCTTGGCTGGCAGAGAGAGGGTCAAAAACTGGTTCATCACATGCCCAGCACACACTGTGCTTTCTTCTTTTTTTATTTACAATGGTTTGTATATTATGAGGAGACTCGGGTGACCCTACACAGAATAAGATGACCGTTTTTCTTATTAAATCAAAGAGAAAGTCTTGGTTGCATAGCTAAGGGATTTTGGAAAGTTTATTACAAATTTGTATTCCTGTTCTTTCTAATAGGCTTAAAATAACCAGTCTCTTTCATAGTTCTCCTTTTTGCCCTTACTTCTCTACTCACTTAGCTGGTATAAATGTATAGTGTTGGCAAACTTAAATTGGGTCATATCCCATAGGAACTCAAGTTCAGAACCTTTTTTTTTTCTTTTATATCATCTATGTTTTATGATGGGCATAAGAGAATTGATAAATGTGCCCCATCCTGGGATGGGAGGTTAGCACAATACAATCTCTTTCTCTTTTTTTTTTTTTTCTTTTATCATCTTATGTATTAGAATTACAGCAAAAAGTAGAATACATACCATATTTACTTGAAAAATCTGACCGTTTTTAAAATCTGGTAATATAGTTAAGAGTTATAAGGCTTTTCAAGTGCAAAATAAAAACAAATTCTAGCAATGGTCTTATTAAATAGCGTTGCCCCAAGGCATCGACTCTTTAACTGTTTTGAACTGTCATTTCCATGACAAAGTCAGTTGACTGACTACACAACATGAGTTGTAGAAACCCAGCTCTGAGGTCTGTAAGTCCATCTAAACAGGCATCCCATATCCAGAAGGGATTTTGCAGGCTGATGAAAAGGAAAGAAGTAGATTAATTACAGATCTATAATTAACTCTATATCCATCATTATCTTAGATCTCAGCAGGCTTGTCCCATTCCAGTTTGTTTTACTTTGAAAAAAAATCAGAATTTCTTTTTTTTTTTCTTTCAGAAATCCTTTAGGATTCAAAGAGTCAAAATATTTGTGGGATTAAAAATTCAGTGAGTCAACAATATTTTGGGGAGATCAAATATGCAAGAGAATCTGTATACAAATAAATAGGGGCAAGAACCTTGAAGAAGAGATTCTTACAACTGCTTAAGTAATTGACTATTATCTGAGCACAGAAATTAAAGGATTTTAGCTTTTGTTCTATGGAAAATTTAATTCCAAGTCTACCTGAGGTTGATTTATTCATTCAGTATATATTTATTGAACACCTATTTGCTAAGAACAAGGGATTTAAATAGGAACAAAAGCAGTTTATTGTTTCTGTTTCAGGAAGCTTATGCCATTCAGTAAATAAAATATTAATCAAATGAGCAAAATAACAACTATGATGAGTTCGATAAAAGAAAGTTACCTGTGACATGAGACTCCAAAAGTTTCACCTAATTGATAAATAAGGCAATTTGGTAGAGAAAGTGGCATTTGAGTTGAAATATAAAGCACAAATAAAAATTCAAAGGATGCATTAGGTATAGAGGAAAAGAGCACTCACCAAGCAGAGGGGACAGAATGTAATAAGAGAGGACAAGGCACATCCAAGAAGGCTAGCATCACTGTTAAACAAGGAGTGAAGGTACCGCAAGACAAGGATTGAGAAGTAAGTAGCACATGCTTTGGGCAATGTTTACATCTTCTTCTTCACACCAAAAGCAATAAAAAAACACTGAGGGTTGTAAATATGGATGAGTCTAATAGAGCAGGAGATGGGGATTGAGACGAATAACGTTGTATTTGGAATGATTACTTTGGCTATACAAATAACAATTTAATTTTGTGGAGGAGGGTGTTAGGAGATTAATTCTATAGCCAAGACAAAAAGTAAATTTTTATTGTGCAAGATGGGGGCAGATGAGATCAGGGAATTAGTTCTGAAAACTTATTTGGGATATAAAATGGACAGAATTTGATGACAGATTATAAGTAGCTGTGACAGAAAAACATGGTTTCTAAGTTTCTGATTTGTGAAAGTGGTTGTACCTCCATGTTAGTCAATTAATATTAAAGATTCTGGGGAAAAAAACTGTGCTAGAATGTTGGGCTGTGGCAAGAGGCAGAGAAAGGACAATAGGAAAACAAAAGGGTTCCTAGGAAAATGTGATGTTAATAAAGTGATACTGGGCGCCTGGATGGCTCAGTTGGTTAAGCGACTGCCTTCAGCTCAGGTCATGATCCCAGGGTCCCGGGATCGAATCCCACATCAGGCTCCCTGCTCAGCAGGGAGTCTGCTTCTCCCTCTGACCCTCCTCCTTCTCATGCTCTCTGTCTCTCATTCTCTCTCTCACAAATAAATAAAATCTTAAAAAAAAAAAATTAAAGTGATACTGTGTAGCACTCCCTAAACTTCTTTAACATATATCTGATATGAAACATGTTATTATCTGTATTTTTAATAAAAAATAAATAATGGTGTGGTGCCTGGGTAGCTCAGCCAGTTAAGCATCTGTCTTCAACTTAGGCCATGATCCCAGGGTCCTGGGATTGAGATCCGCATCAGGCTCCCTGATCAGCGGGGAGTCGGCTTCTCTCTCTCCCTTCCCCAACTGGTGCATGCTTGCTCTCTCTCTCTCAAATAAATAAATAAAATCTTAGGATGGAAGGGAGTAAGGGAGGGAGTAAGGGAGAGAGGGAGGGAGGGAGGGAGGAAGAAGAAGAAGAAGAAGAAGAAGAAGAAGAAGAAGAAGAAGAAGAGGAGGAGGAGGAGGAGGAGGAGGAGGAGGAGGAGGAGGAGGAAGCAGCAGCAATTACACAAGCTTAGAATCTAGAAATGGTAGTCCTAAATTTAAAATGTTAATAATATGTAGCTGCATCTGGATTTTGACGGTAAGATGCTAAAAGACTGTGGATGAAATAGCCAACTCCCACCAATGCTACCTTGTATATTTATATAAAGGGATCTCAGCTCCAGACATTTAACATATATGTCTTTCAAGAGTGGAAATGTGGAAATCTGACAATGATTTTAGCAGACCATTTCGAGTAAACCATTGGAATGTCTCAGAACCTTTGAGCCCTTAAAGTAATTTAACAGTCCTCTTTTTTTTTTTTTTTTCCTGGTTGCTTCCTAAGCCTGGGCATCATCAGCTGTCATCTAGAATACTGAAATTATTTTCTAGCCAGTCTCCACTATCTACTTACGCTTCTCACAAACACTTTCTCTTCTAACCTACAAGTTATTTTTTTGAAAGCACAAATCTCTCCCTTACTTAAAACTCTTCAAGGCCTCTCATTGCTCTTAAGATAATGATCCAAATCCTTTTCTGGACAATTTTGCTATGGTCCTGATGTAATTATTAATAGTTACTCCTTTCACTCTCAGAAATGCATCACATATTCCTTTCTTTTTCAGAATGTTTGGATATGTTTTATCTTCTATATTGTGTCTTCTGATACCTGCTTCTGATGGCTCATATCTGTGAAATTTGAAACTACTTAGCTTTTAAATATTAAATCAATAATGATATTTTAAATAAAGCAAAATACAGCAACTTCTTTGACTTGCCATATATTCCCTATATAAGATAACCCCATATAAGATGAAATCTGGCCCTGGACTAAATCAGATACCTCTGACATGAGTTCCCATAGTTCTCAGTGTGAAACTTATGTTTAAATACTAAATCACATAAATTGCCTTTTAATGAGTTTTTCTCTGGCAGAATATAAACTCCATGAGATCAGAACTAGGTCTGTCTTATTTAATATTTATCTTCTTTAATAGAATGCGAACTCCTTGAGGATAGGGATTATAATCTTTCTTTTTCATTACAGTTTCTCCGACAGTCTGATAATTCTGACAGGTGGAAGGCTCTCAGTGAATATTTGCTGAAAGAAAGAATGAAGATAGATTCAAGGAGAGAATGAGACACTCAGTGTCTAAAATTGGAAAATGTGAGTTTTATTCTGAGTGAGGAAAATTGGTGATCCTATTTTTCCATCTGGGAAAACAAAATGTGGAATGATTTACCAGGGAGCTCTCTAACTATGACACACTGGTGTAAAATAGGCAAGTTTTGCTGATGCAATTTGCAAGAGAAAGCTCAATAGAGCCAGAGTTGAGGTTCAACAAAATGGCGCCGAGGAACTTTTCAGGTAAATAGAAGTTGAAGAATGAGATACCCATCAGATAAGGGAAACTAATTCTACCAACAGACATCATTGTCTGCAAAAAATTGATAAAAGGCATTATTGAATGGAGGTGAAGTTCCCTCTAACTTGTGGTGCTTTGGAGAGCAATCAAAATCAAGGAGACACATGTTCTTACTAAAAAAATTATGCCTACCCTGTTTCTCTAATCTTAGCCAAAGTTGATATTTCGTTTGTCTTCAGTTGGCATACACTGATAACTTACTTTCTGCAAATGTGTTTGTGTATGTTTGAATCAATAAAGTAATTTTCCACCTAGTAATGGGTGAAATTGAAGAAGTAACATCTCTCCATGTGGGCTTGAAGACAAGATATAACACATATGGATGTAGTATGATATCTCTTTGAAATGAGCTGTTAAATACTTAAAAGTGTTTACATTTCAGAAATAGATAACCTTAATATAAAGCAGTTTTGCTTATATGTAACAAACCATTATGATCAGCTCTTCAAAGTAAACATTATTGTATCTAACACTTTTGATACACATTTTCAGTTGCTTTAAAAAAAATGTACTCTCAACATTTCAGGTCTACAGTTCACTTCAGTCACCTAGAAGTATAAACCAACTCATAAGGTAACCAAATTAAGTATTTGTGGTTAGAAGAAACAAGCACATATACACACACACATACACACACATGCACATACACAATGAGGTAAATAAAAGTCTTTTGTAGTTTCTTTAAATTACAGTATTTTTAAAAATATGTAATTCTGAAAGATATAAAATATGATTTTATTTGAAATGTAGAGATTCCTTACTGCTTTGACAAAATTTGTATTTCTATAAAGATACATGATTTTTGAAAGATATGAATATGTTTTAACCTACCAGGGATAAAATGGACAGTGAAAAATAAAATAGAAAGAACCAAAAAGCATTGTAATTCTTATATTTGATAAAACTCAGACTTTTTGGGAAAATTTTTAAATCAGAATTTTTTTTTTTAAGATTTTATTTATTTATTTGACAGAGAGAGACACAGCGAGAGAGGGAACACAAGTAGGGGGAGTGGGAGAGGGAGAAGCAGGCTTCCCGCTGAACAGGGAGCCTGATGCGGGGCTCGATCCCAGGACCCTGGGATCATGACCTGAACCGAAGGCAGACGCTTAACCGACTGAGCCACCCAGGCGCCCCAAATCAGAAATGTTTATATTCACCAATATTTAGCTTTTAGCCAGTTCTGCCTTCTCTAAATACTTGAGAAACTTACCCACTTTGGTAGCTTCAAATTTACTTCTTTATGTACATTATATATTAAATATAGATATTTAGGGCATTAAAATATATATCTCTTCCCTGATCATTATTTCCAAGTGCCAGCAGATGATTCTCACTGGGATTCTTTGCTGCCATCTCAGGGGCAGCATATCTTATTCATCATCTTCCCCTCATTTAGCCTTTTCTATTTCTATTAATGTAATAGTCACTGAGGTCAAAATATTACTTGTTATAACTTCTCTTTTTCACTAACTTTACTCCCATGGCTGATAAATGTGTTACATTAGATGTCCTCTGTATTAAACACCCTTTGAAGCAGGGCAAATTACAAATAAGTAAAAAAGCAATTAAATTTACCAATAAGTAAAAGCAAAATTCATTGTTATATCTTAATAACAGGAATAGAACCCTTTTAATAAGGGCTTTCTTGATTAATCCTTCATAGGAGCTCAAATCCATCACTTTCATCCATGTCACACTTGCTTCAGTCTAATTTAGATCATACCCCAACTACTCAAGTAAAATCCTCCTCTCCTTTCTAAACCACATTCTTCACCACTAGGGGTATGTTCATCTTACCAAAAACAACAACAAACAGAAAACAAAACAAAACAAAAAGAACAAAGCAATCAAACAAAAGAAACAAGAAAGAAAACAGAGCAACTTAAAACAACAACAAAAAAACCAAAAAGTTTATTTTGGCCTCTATAAAGTGGTCAGCCAGTTAGCATCTTGCTGACTCTAACCCCCAGTTCTACTTTTGGTTAAACCTTATAGTGCAGTCACACTGGAGTTCTATAGCTGACTGTGCTCTTAGGTCTTCATACCTACTGTTCACACTGCCAGGAGCAGAGTCTTCTACATCTCTCAACCATCACAACATGCTAAGTAATACTCGTTCTTCAATTCACAAGTTAGCGATGGATTTTTCTTCACATCCTCCTAGAAATGTACTGATTCATTCGGTACCGAACCATATATCAGAACACTTAGTTTGTAATTTTTTTGCTCTTATTCATTACAGGTAAAATAATTGAAGGTACTGATTAATGTTTTTATCTCACTATTGCATTACATATACATGCTAAATTCATGCTTCAAACTATATTCAGTGACAGAGATTTTCCAGCTTGGTGTCCTACCAACTAATTTTCTGCTGCAGCTTTTTACATGAGTCAAACTCTTCTGTCTGACCTTAATGCAATATATGGACTACAGAAAAAGATTTACTGTTATCATTTATTGTTACTTCTTTAGACCTCAGAAATCATATCAATATTGGGACTCAAAATCATATTATCTTTTGCTGGAATTGTGTTGTTTATCACAATAATATGATGATCTGTAATGTTATTCAGATAGTAGTTTCAATATTGAATTTTACGTATGTTATATTACAGGTGGATGTGCGGAATGTCTTCATGTAAACTGCAACCACTTTGACGCAAAACAATGGGACATATTAAATAGGTATTTAATACCCTATTAAATAGGTATACTTTTGTATATATTTTTGTATTTAATACCTATTGCATAGGTATACTTTTGTGATATCTTTTTGGTATCTCAATCAAACCTGCATAAGTACATTTTATTTAGTATATAATCAATATAGATTTCTTAATTTTCAACATTTTAAATTTAATTTTTAAAGGTAATGTTAATTAGTTAATTCTCAAAGAAATGAGACCAGACTTAAAAAAGAAAAAGAGAAGGAGGAGGAAGAGGAGCAGAGGAGGAGGAAGAAGACAATGAGAATAAAAAGGAGGAAAGGAAAACTGAGAGAAGATGAGAGAAAAGAAAATCTAACATTTGGATGGCATAGTGAAATCAGAGCCTCTAGAATGAGTGTGATATCACTGCTTCTTCCAAATCAGACCAGTTTTGTCTTGTTATATGGGAATCTATTATTCACAATCAGGTAAAGAAAAAATGAGTTTTTGATCATTAGTTTTTGGATTACACTGAATTGAATCCAATTTTAATAAAGGAGTATGGCAAGGACCATACAAAGAAATTATTGCATATGAATAGTAACAAAGGAAATGGGAAGATTTGCTTTGTATAAGAGTTGGTTTTAAACATTGGAAGGGAATATACTAAGGGCTACCAAGAGATTTAACTAAGGGAAAGTGGAGCACTAAGAGGAAGTCAATTTTAGTTTTATATAAGTAACAAGTTCTCAATAGAAAAGTTGTTTGAAATAATATGTACTGCCATGGAATGCAAAACGAATTGAGTCATTAACATATCCATTTATTTATCAATTCACATTTATGGAGTATCAACTGTCATAAGAAAAATGATGAGAAAAATGAATAGTTCTGACCCTCCAGAAGCTTATAGTTTAATGGGGGATGTGACCACATTAAAAAAAGATAATTCAAAAATTAGAATTAAATATACATGCAGGAAAGTATGCATACTCACTTTGTGGCCAGATGGCCTGATATCAAATTCCAGCTTAACCACCTGTTTGCCTTTGGGGAAGTTAAAAATTTCCTATGAGATTTTATGTCTCATCTGTATCACTGGAATAACAAAGTTCATTATAAAATAAAGTGCTGAAAGTTTAATGTGCTTTGCACAGTGATGGAGATATAGAAAGCAAAAATTGTTACCTATTTTAAGAGAGAATCACTGAACTGAATCTTGAAAGATAAAGAAAATTAGCAAAAGGTAAAAAGAACTTATTTTATTTTATTTTATTATTTTTAAGACCATTTTAGACAGAGGAAGTACCATGGGCAAAGTCATAGAGGAGTTGGGCTCATACCTCATGGTGAAATAGAACACATTAATTTATCAGAAAACTATAAAGGGCACGTATTGAATGGAGCACTGGGTGTTATACGCAAACAATGAATCATAGAACACTACATCAAAAATAATAAATAAATAAATAAATAAATAAATAAATAAATAAATAAATAAATAGAGGGAAAAAAGTAAAAGAGAACATTAGGTGAAAATTTAAAAGTTCTTTTCCTAATCTCCCCCCACACCAACTGAACTTGATATAATCAATAAGGAAAGTATGAATCATCCTATTTATTAAGCATATGAGAAAGGTGATCAAAATGTGCAAGCTCAAACTTGAATAAAAATAAATTCTCAATTTTGTATTTATCTTAAAAAAAAAAAGAAAACCATAGGAAAGAGCGTCCATACATCTAACTTAGATGTAGTATTTTGTAACAGTATACAAATATAAAATGAAGTTTTCACAACTATGGGGCACAATTCAGGCAGCTTACATGGGAACATACAAGAGTTTTCTCTTAATATGTTTAATCTATGTCTTAACTCAGGGAAATATCAATGGTATGTTCAATTTGAAAAGCAACAGTTGTTAAGGGATAACCATGAGATGCTTGGTGTCTTCAGGAACCCTTAAACATGAAATGGTGCTTGGTATGAATACTGTGTATATTGATATGTGGTCATTAAATACTTACATTTTAGGATTAGGACAACCAGTATAACTTCAACAATGCAAGTTTAAAACCAAACAATTCAAGGATTTAGCCATACAATGAACAATTAATTTATAGCATCTATTACACTAAGCTAACAATCATTACAATAATAACCACTGTTTCCTATGAGATTACTACATAATTAACTTATTTAATGATATTTAATTACATATGTCTACACGTGTATGTGTGTGAATGACAATCATATGTCACTATAAAAATAACCTGATACATATTTAACTTCAAAATTGGTAAAGAGTATAAGTATCCTGAATTCAGATCCTCTTCACTTTGTTCACTGCTTTTCTCTTACTGTTTAAATCAGATTCTGGATTTTGGTAAGTGCCAAGAAATATTTGCTGAATGAACAACTTGATTATGTAAAGAGGATCCGTCCCTTAATTCACCATGATTCTGACCCAGGATGACAATCACATTCTTATCAATGCAGAATTAATATGCAAATGATGTCCTATGTTGAGCTTAACTTCTTGCTGCATTTGGGAAATTAGCAGAAGATAAACCTTTCTACATTAAATTTATATGCATTCCACAAAATATCAATTTTAGGTGCTAACCGTAAGTTATTTTTGAACCCACAGGATCAAATGTATATTTTAAAAATATTTGAATGTAACATTTGCTCTTGTAAGTGCAGTAAATCTGAGAAAGAAGGGATGAATTGAGTCTTGCAGGTCAAAGGAAGTACTGTGACCAAATGACAGAATAATAAATATGTGTGGAGTTCTGCATTGTACAATACCCTAGTCCGATTTGAGAAATGAACTGTTGATTCAGTGGCAATATTCTACCTTAAGTGGCATTCCTTTGATGAGTATCTAAGCTGCACAGATTTTATTTTACACTGCTATCTTCTGACCCTTGCAGAACTTTTGATTACAATCATTGCACCATAGAATTACAGACTCAGTGAACACATATTTCCAGCCTATGGCCTGAATATTTTTATTTTCTTGTTGTGTTTATTAGCGGATCAAAATGCTGATAAGAAGAATATAGTCTGAGGAAACTCCTATGAATTTGTTAGAAGTGTTCCAAAACACATGAGAAAATAGAAGAAAGTCATAAAAATTGGGGCAATATTTTTCTTTCTTATACCATTTGAGACATGTACACAAAAAGTTTAAAGCAAAAATGTTTGCAGATATTAACTAATTTTCCTATCTTGTTGCATATTTCTAATTTTCTATGTAAGGAATAAAATAAAAAGTTCACAGTTGGGATGATTTTTACTGATATATATATATATATATATATATATATATATATATCAGTAAAATTTATATGTATGTATATGTATGTATGTTTCTTGTAGAGAAAGGAAAAACCCAGACCTGAAATGGGATCTGAGAAGCTGTGAGTGATTGCTGAATTGTGCCAGGGTGGGCTTTTTCTGCGTCATGGTGAACAGCATCCCTCAGAAAGGCAAAATTAAGAACCAAGAGATAATAGTGTAATAGTGCATAGAGTCAAATGATGGTTTGTGAGTGGGGACAGCCAATGGTATGGATTGAATCTGAAATAAAATCTCTACAATTGAGGATACAAGAATGAACGGATTCAGAAGGGTAAGCAGGAGATGAATCCAAGAAAGAGTTGAGTAGGGTACTGGAATGCAGTGGGAGCACATTTTTTTTTTCAGAGTCGCATGATCTACCCGTGTTCTACCAAAAGATACTCTAGTTCTATAAAATCCCACAGAGAAACAAAAAAAAATCAAGCTTGTCCATAAATGAGAGAAAATATTATCTTCTCCAAACCCAGTGAGGTAAAAAGGGATTGGAATTATTTCATCTATGGAAAAAAAGTGGAAATAAAAAATGCTTAAAATGCAAGAAGATATTGTCAGTTGCATGCCAAATCAAACGTTGTTTGCCTTCCATTAAGACACCATAAACATTAGCTTCTGTGGTCTCTGTTAGGTTGACTCTTGTATATTAACTCAGAAGCAAACATTGGTTTTGGATGTGAAATTGAGATTAATTCTCTTTTGCTAATGATTAAAATGTCAAGTTGTGTGAACACAGAGATAGTTAAAGAAGAGTGGTCATTTTTATTGCTTAGATAAGGATAAGGAGATTTTAAGATTTCATTCCTATAGTAATAAATCTCTACAACTGAGATGTTGATTGACCATGTGACAGGATTGATATTTTTTTTTTTTTGTGGCATCTGGCCCACATTGTGGAATATATTATGTGTATAATAAATAGATATAACTAGTAATAGGAAAATAACTAACCTAATCAATCTCTAATGTTGTAGAGGAAGCAAAATCAGCCAACCAAACAACAAACTAGCCAAACAAACAAACAGAATACCTTGTCCTTTTGGGGGAGGAAGCAATGGCTTTCATACAAGCCTGAATGAATGTCTCTCTGACTTCCAGGAGAGGCTGAAATAGGTCAGTAGAGTCTGAGCATCCCTGTGTTTAACAGCCACTGTGTTAATGCCTTGTAAGCCCCCTGGCACATGAGTTGCAGAACGGATCAATGAATCAGTAAAGACTCTAATCCTCACAGAGCAATGATGTCCTGCTAACATTTTCTATCTTGTCTTATATTTAGTTACTGCAATGGGTTGTGAAAGCTTTATTTGGTTGTCTTGCATAGTAATCATTAAAACATGATATAAAAACATCTAAAATGTATAATCTTTTTCCAGACAATACAGATTAGAGATAAACTAGAAAGTGAAATGATCCTATGGAAACTAGGAAAGTATACTTCATGAACCTGTCTCAATGAGGGTTCAAGCCAATGCAAATTATGTTTAATATCTTTGTATTTTGGGGATGCCTGGGTGGCTCAGTCAGTTAAACATCTGCCTTCGGCTTAGGTCATGATCCTAGGGTGCTGGGATCGAGTCCTGCATCAGGTTCCTTGCTCAGAGGGGAGCCTCCTTCTCTCTCTGCCTGCCCTGCTTGTGTGTGCTTTCTCTCTCTCACTCTCTGACAAATAAATAAAATCCTTTTTAAAGAAAGAAATATCTTTGTATTTTACTCCTCATTATATTAACTTTTGGTATTAGGTTTATATAATCATTAAGACTTTAAGAACATTACTTAAATTACTCAGTTATTCTGTTTTGTAACTCTTCCAGATCCTACCAAATTTCTCTATTTCCCGTTATTGAAAAATTGTTGAAAAATTCCTTGAAAGACTTGCCTTTATTCCTTGCTGTCCTCACATACTATCCTTTCTTGAATCCACAGCAATCAGGTTTTTGTGCCCATGTTTCCACTTGAACTATTCTAAAACATAGAATATGTTTTAAATATATTAAAAACCAATTCTGAGTCTTCCTTGATTTCAGCACTTTTGATCAGCAACAGTGGTTCAGTTCCCTCTCCTGAAGCACTCTTTCTCTTAGCTTACAAGAAACCACACTCTGCAAATTTTCAGTATTTCAGAATCTTCTTCAGTCTTCTTTAATTTTTCCTCTTTCTTATCTTCTGTATATTAAGATGCTCAAGGACTCAAACTATGAACCACTTCATCACTTGTCTATTTACATCCAGATTGGTCTTCTCAGTCCATGGATCTAGATGCTCAATCACTTTCTTCACCCAGGACTTTGAAATAAAAGGAAATAATAAACAATCATTGCGTATTTGAGAAATCATTGATTCTTCAGAGAAATTACTGATTGTCCACAATTATGTTACTGGCACTAAAAATTTGTCAGAGTTATCAGTGATAAATTGATACAAGTCATGGCTACATACTGAACAGATTTTGTCCTGCTACCTAGACTTCATTTGCTTCTGGTGCATTTTCTGCACCCGATTCTTTATCCTTTTATAGACTACTGCTTATTTTCTTTGAATTTACCTGTCACTTAGAACAAAGAAACCTGGTTGTTATACATGGTCCTTAGAAATGTTGGGGCTGCAGCAATTAGAAAACATGATGCTGATTTCATTTCCTTTTGATATATACTCAGAAGAGGAATTGCTGGATGACATGGTAGTTCCATTTTTAATTTTTTGAGGAACCTCCATATTCTTTCCCATATTCTTATACACACTATAAATGTTGTACCATTTTACATTCCCACCAACAGTGCACAAGAGTTCTTTTTTCTCCACATCCTCACCAATACTTCTTATCTTTTTTTTAAAAGATTTTATTTATTTATTTGACAGAGAGAGACACAGCGAGAACGGGAACACAAGCAGGGGGAGTGGGAGAGGGAGAAGCAGGCTTCCCATGGAGCAGGGAGCCTGACGTGGGGCTCGATCCCAGGACCCTGGGATCATGACCTGAGCCGAAGGCAGACACTCAACCGACTGAGCCACCCAGGCGCCCCGAATACTTGTTATCTTTTTGTAAGAATATACTATGGTATATTTTGGTAATAGCTATTCTAACAGGTGTGAGAAGACATCTCATTGTGGTTGGGATTGGCTGATGATTACTGATGTTAAGCACTTTTTCATGTACCTGTTGACCATTTATATGTTCTCTTTTGAGAATTACTTATTTGCAGCACTATTCACAATTACCAAGCTATGGAAATTACCTTAAGTGTCTGTTGACAAATGAATGGATAAAGAAACATATAAATACACACACGTCATACACATACATATACACACACACTATAGAATATCATTTAGCCTTGAAAAAAGAAAATTCTGAGACATCTGGGTGGCTTAGTTGGTTAAGCACCCAACTCTTGGTTCAGCCCAGGTCATGATCCCATGGGTTGTGGGATGCAGCCCATGTCAGGCTCCAGGCTCAGGAGGGAGTCTGCTTGAGGATTCTCTCCTCTACCCCTTCCCCCACTCACCCAGGCTCTCTGTCTCTGTTTCTTTCTCTCTCTCAAATAAATAAGTAAATCTTAAAAAAAAAAAAAAAATATGCATTTGCCACAACATGGATGGATCTGGAAGAAATTATGCTAAGTGAAATAAGCCAAACACAGAGAGACAAATACTGAGTGATTTCACTTATATGTGGAATCTAAAAAGTCAGACTTATAAAAGCAGAGTGGAGTGGTGTTTGCTAGGGGCTGGGGTGTGGGGAAAATGGAGAAATGTGGTCCAAAGGATAGAAAGGTTCAGTTATGCGAGACGAATAAGTGCTGGAGATCTAAGCTATAGCATGGTGACAATAGTTAACAATACTGTATTGTATATTTGAAATTTTCTAAGATAGATGTTAAATCTTCTCAACACACACACATGCACAAACATACACACTATATAGAGCAGATGAATAAGTTATTTAGCTTGACTGTGGTGATCTTTTCTTTTTACAAAGCATGAATATATATACATATATATATATATATACATATATATATATATATAAAATTGTAAACCTTAAAAATAGCTCAGTAAATTTGTAAAAAAGAAAGTATCATTCAAAGAATTTTTATATTCTTTTATATAATAATTACTTCAAGTTTGAGTCTCAAAAAAATTCCATGTTTATCAAACAACTAGGCTAGTGCATATCTCAAATAATTAAAACTATCATTTATTGTTTATTCTCTATTAGAGTCTGTTAAAAGCTTTGCATGTAATACCTCAGTTGAAGTAACTAGATAATACCGTACTATTACCCTCTATTTTGAAGGGTAAGGTAATGAAATTTAGAATGAACAAATAAGGTTGTGAAGTTGGTGTCTTGGAGCAAGTCCTAGGTTCTTACTACAGGAACTGAACACACTTGATTTTAGAAAACAAAGGAAACCATGCAATGATGCCCAGAATGTCCCCATGGTAACAGGGCTTTTTTGCTCTCCAAGTTTTTACAAATCACAAGATATAAAATATCATAAAGCAGGGAGTGAACTAAACCACATTTTGTGTTAGAAGTTTTTAGTAGGGTTTATTTTCTCTGAAGTCTAGACATCAATACCACATGTAAGGCTTCTGAAGCTAAATGTGTCCAGGCCCCAATTCAAACCTATGAGGTGAGGATCGCCATTTGAGTTGATATAAATTCTCCCTATGGTTTGACAAAAATGAAATAATTCTCAAAATAAATATCTAGTCCATGATCCTGTTTTTACACAAATATATTATTATTGTCTTTATTTATTAAACAATTAAATGACTTACTTAAGTTATACAGCTGATAGAGAGTCCTGATACTTACCCAGGACATAAATGTGCAAAGTGCTTTCCTACTGTGTAAGGGAGATACTATTTTCATTTCAGTTATAATTATAGAAGCTGAGGTTCAAGGGCTTTTAGGGAAGTTGCCTGAGCTTACAGAGAGTGTAAATTGTGAAACCTTAATTAGATCACAGTTCTTTCTGACCCAAACTCACACACTCCTCCTTCTCCTCAAGGAAGCAGATTCTGTCATCTCCACTCCACAACAATCTCCAACCTTCTACTAAACAGCATAAACATCTGAAAAAGTATCTGAATTAAATCTTCAAATCTTGGCATATATAAGTTTGAAAATATCATAGGAAGTTTTTTTTTCTCATTTTAAAAAATTGAAACAGACTCAGACGTAGGCTTGTTGAGTGTGAATTCAACAGCTTATTATTTCTTGAGGCTATTTTCTTCTTAAAATTCTTGTCATTTTTGAAACTGAATGGCTTCACAAAATGCTGACATTAAACAAAGGGGCCAGTTTTCAAAGAGAGATTTTTCTATCATTTAAAGTGTAAGAAACTATCTTCAATCTGTAGTGTTTAGTTAGAAGGAAATAAGTGTTCAGTAGTTGAACTAAGGGTGGAGCAAGTGAAAATATCACCTCAGAAAAATTATGAATAAGAAAAATGGAACCTTCTACTATATTTTCTTTTATTAACATAAAAATTATTGTTTCTGCTTTCATTTTTTTTATTTTCCTTTTAAACACTTTGGTTTAAGTAGTTGAAGAAATATTACATTTAACATGCATGATACAGTGTCTAACATAAAGTAAATGCTCAATAAATATTAGCTATTATTATTTTTATTAGCTCTCACAGAAGCATATATTAGTTATGTTGAAAGCCAACTCCCTTAGAGTTTTATGATTAATAACATAATATTAGTATAATAACAGTGGTACCATAATAAGTAAACAGAAGAGAACATAACAGGAGAAAATGAAACTTGAATTAAACCAGAGATATTCTGAAACTCTTTATGTAACCAATATTGTAGGCCATTATAAACTAAAATCACTACCATTTGTGGGTCAGGCTGGATATTAATACTGATATTAATTATTAATTGATTAATTAATAATGTCCTGCTATTTGGTTCAATAATCCAAAAAACTGACAATGATAATTTTGGAATGGCATTGTCCTAGAGTACATTCATAATGCTTTCTGGAAAGGAGGAAGGAAAGAAGGAAGGAAGGATAGAGCGAGGGAAGGAAGGAAGGAAGGAAGGAAAAGAAATTTTTTACTCCAAAATGTATCTTTTAGAACTCCTGTTTTCCTAGCTGTACTTTGCTATATGTTTGTCTTAATTTTTGGTCTTATAGTCCTCTGAGGAAGATTCAGATCAGTAGCATTAAACTTATATTCTGTATGTGCCCTTTCTCTACCTCAATTCACCCAGAACTCCTGACAGAAATATGAACTATTGAAATTTTATAACTTTTAATATAGAATAATTTGGATGATGTGTGTTAGAGTCTTTGTTCCATCAAAAAAAAGGCAACATACTAAAGGACTAATCTACATATTTCAAAAACTAATGGAAACAGTCATGATGTCTATTTAAAACTCCATTGGTACCCTACTATTTTAAATAGAAGTGCTTAGTTAGAATCGTTCACTATAGCCTTAGTCTCCTTTTATGATTTAATTTTGTAAAGGAGAAATTAGCTATGGTTCACCTATGTCAACCTCCACAGTCTGAGAAAATTTGAAATGCAGACAAGGACTGCAAGTAAAGTAAATCTATATAGTGTTTATTTATAGATACTTAGAAGGTACAAATATATGAGATAATTACTCTTGTAGGTAGCTCCAGAACCATAAAAAATTATGTTGCTTAAATATTTCCCAAAAATTAATACAGGAAAATCTCTTAGTTGGAAATACAGATAACTGAGACTGTTTCGTGCTTTTTTTACCTTTCGTTACTGGCATGATTCTTTATCCCATGAATCTTCCTGTTTCCAAATGACACTTGCCTCATGGTCTGTCTGTTGCTATTACTCCCCTCCTACCTAGTTATTTAGCACAGTTTCTTTTTTTTCTTTTTTTTTTTTTAAGATTTTATTTATTTGACAGAGAGAGAGAGACAGTGAGAGAGGGAACACAAGCAGAGGGAGTGGGAGTGGGAGAAACAGGCTTCCCGCCAAGCAGAGAGCCCGATGTGGGGCTCGATCCCAGGATCCTGGGACCATGACCTGAGCCGAAGGCGAACGCTTAACAACTGAGCCACCCAGGCGCCCCTTTAGCACAGTTTCAAATACCAATTCATGCTGTCTTTGAAGAATTTCTTCTACTTGTCTTGCTTACAAAAAGTCATTATGGAGCACTTTGGAATAATCCCAAATATTCAGATATAATGAGAGAGAACAGGTGCACAGAGAATGAGAAGAATTCATTAGGCACATTATTGGATTTTTTTTCATAGCATGAGTCTAATTCATTAGATCTATCAAAATAAAGGCTACTATCATGCTAAAGGACTTAACCTCTACATATTTAAAAAGGTGAAAAAAGGAGACTAGATGAGTGAATCAAGCGGTGACCTAGAATTGCAATGCCTGTGAGGAATTACCTCTGTATTTATTAATTGATCTTGTGTCTTTGGAAAGCAACTAAATATTCCTGATTCCATTTCTTTTAAGGTGCTTAGTAGAAGGAAGGGATTCAAACAAATGTGGTAAGTTAAAGTGAGCTAAAAAAACACAAATCCAAAATACCAGTTTCAATTAAATTAGTATGGTTAAAAAAATGATAAAGTTTTCCATGTGTAAGCATGTTTCTCTAAATGATGCATATATGGATAAACTGAAAAAGGTATGTGTTTGTTTCATAATCCTAATTACTACATTAAGTGTTTTATAAATATGCATATCATAAAAATACAAAATTTTGTATGCAATATATGTCAGAGATAATATAAAGGTATTTGGGCATTTATAACACAGTTGTATATTTATTTTATAAAGTAACCTAAAACTATCAAACTATTTCATGTATAAAAAGTTAGATATGCAAACTTCTCAAATTACTCAAATTACCAAGAAAATATTTAGTCACTATTATTATCTTCCTAACGGTATACAAATAATTTTGTCTTAAATTTGTTTTTGACTATCTAAAGATGATTTTTAATACAAAATATCCTCTATTTGAACAATTAATCCTAATGAATTTATATTGAAAAAGCTTAAGTGTTTAGATATTTGGTAGACTTTAGGATATTATATTCAGAAAAAAATTATAATGCATAGTGATGTCTTTGAATATATGAACTTTTGCACATTAATGTCCTGACTATTCATTATTATAATAATTTTGTTCTCTCACTTATAAAGTCTAAACAAAAATACAAATTTTTTTTTTACTTTAATATAGTATTTCATGTTTTCTTAGAAAAAAATCACAGAAGAAACTCAAAATGTAAACGCTAGATATACATGCAGAAGTACTGTGACAAAAATCAGGTATCTGGAGCCCTACTGGTTGCTTCACATCCTGAATCTATCACATATTAGTTGTATAATCTTGAGCCTCTTACATAAATTCTCTGTGCTTCATTCTTTTCCCTCTTAAACAATGTAATATCGATAATACTATCCCCATGGGATTATTGTAAGAGTTAAACTATATAATCCATAAGTGTTAAACACAGGGCTTGGAACATGGTAATTATTCAATAAATATTAGTTATTATTATTAACCACAATATTCAGAATACTCTCATTCTTATATTATTTTCCCAATAAATGACTTTTAAATAAAGTATTTCCTATTTTTATGCATAAAAAAGGAAGTAAATGATTTACTCAAGATAATTTTTTTTAATATAAATTTCTGTAACTGAATCCCAGAGTACAGATTGGAATATTTAAGAAAATTTTCTGATTATCATTACTTTATTCATCCATCTACTTGTTCACTCATTTGTTCAAAAATGTATCTAAATAATACTTTGTTCTGGGCACTTTGATAGGTCCTGGGAATACATGGTAAATAAAATGGACATGATATCTGCTTAGAATTAAGAAAGGATAGGGAAGAAGGCAGGCATTAAATCTATAATATAAATGGGGAATTAAAAGAGAAAAGGAGCAGTCAGTAGGAGTACGTAACCAAGTCTAAAGGATAAGAAAAACAATCCCAGGAATAAAGATTAAGCTGAACTTGATTGAGTTTACCACGTCAGCAAGATTATTAGCAATAACACTACTATAAAAATAAAGTTTTTGAATTCTTCCCACTTTCCAGTTTCTATGCTAGTTAGAAGTTCAGGAATCTTCTGCCTCTCAGCAAATTCCCAGGCAGAGGAAACAATGTGTGGTGGATAAGGGAGGGATTCGTTGAGGGGTACCTTCTGATCTAGGTTAAGGAGTTCGAATTCTAATGTCAGGAATATGGAGGGACAAAGAATTTAAAGTGGAAGAATGATAGATTTGTGGTTTCAGAAGATCACATGGATTAGAAAGGAGGTAGACAACAGAGAATTGAAGGTGAGATAAGATCAGATATCCCCTACAAAGACAGATAAGACTGTGGCAACAGTTATAGAGCTGGTGACTATTAAAATTCAAAAGAGAAACACAGAGGGTGCCTGAGTGGCTCAGTTGGTTACGCCTCTGACTTTGGCTTAGGTCATGATCTCAGGGTCCTGGGATTGAGCCTGGTGTAGGGCTTTGATTCCCGCTCAGCAGGGAGTCTGCTTGCCCCTCTACCCCTCCGCCCCTGCTCATGCTCTCTTACTCTCGCTTTCTCTCTCAAATAAATAAATAAAATCTTTTAAAAAAGAAAGAAAGAAACATAGAAACAATAATATCCTGTGAGTGGCTAACTGTGAGGAGTGAGGGCGAAAATGGAGCCTGATCTAAACCCATGTGAGGAGGAGGATGCTTGAGAAAAATGCAGAAGAGATGATGAATTTTATTTTAAATATACTGAGTTAAATATACATTCAAGCTATCTAGTTGGAGCATTTGCTATTATTATGTCTGTATGATGTTGATCTTGATGAGATCTTGATGAAGTTGATGATGGTCATGATATTGACATTTACTTGGGGTGAACTATGTGCCAGTCTTGGTGTTTTCACATGATAGTCCTTTATAGCTTTTATCTATAAAACTGAAAAGTTTCTGTGATTATCTAGAGCCACAATTTGACAGTGTCTTCTTTAATATTAAAGAAAAGTACTACAACTTCATTAATAGTAAACAGAGACATGGCAGTTTTCATTTAGTTGTTCTTTGGTTTTGAAATTTAGATTACTATATGCTAACGGAAGAAATTTAAAATAAATGTATTTAAATAGATACTTTAAATGTGACTGGATGGCATAAATTTGATAAAACACTCATTTTTCTAATTGTGTGTAATTTCTTTCTCATAATAATAGAAATCACAAAGAGTGTGTGTGTGCTTTCTGATTTTTCTTTTTTGCCCTTAAAACTTTTCTTTGGAAATTCTAAAAGCCATACTTAATTTTTAGCCCCTAGTAAAAGTGTCTGAATAGTGATACCCATTAGAGAAAGAAGGATAATCTGATGATGGTGCTAACAGGTGGTGCCATAATGAATTCTCCTTATAGAAAAGTACATCCTTAACTATCATTTGTCCTGAGAGTTCTATTTTATCATGAGAAGTGAGAGCAATCCTCTCTGGAAAAAAAAATGACTATTAGATAATTCTTTTTTTTTTTAAGATTTATTTATTTATTTTGAAGGAGGGGATCAGAGGAGGGACATGAACCATGAGAGACTATGGACTCTGAGAAACAAACTGAGGGTTTTAGAGGGGAGGAGGGTGGGGGAATGGGTTAGCCTGGTGATGGGTATTAAGGAGGGCATGTATTGAATGGAGCACTGGGTGTTATATGCAAACAAGGAATCATGGAACGCTATATCAAAAACTAATGATGTAATGTATGATGACTAACATAACATAATAAAATAAAATTAAAAAATAAAAAAATGATTTATTTATTTATTTGAGAGAGAGAGAGAGTACAAGCATGATGGGGGGGGCAAAAGGAGAGGGAGAGAGAGAATCTCAAACAGACTTCCCCAATGAGCACTTGGAGCCCCACATGAGTCTTGATCTCAGGACCTTGAGATCATGACCTGAGCTTAAATCAAGAGTCGGGTGCTTAACTGGCTAAGCTACCCAGGTGCCCCAAATATTAGATAGTTCTTTTTTTTTTTTAAGATTTTATTTATTTATTTGTGAGAGAGAGAATGAGAGAGAGCACACATGAGAGGGGGGAGGGTCAGAGGGAGAAGCAGACTCCCTGCCGAGCAGGGAGCCCGATGTGGGACTCGATCCAGGGACTCCGGGATCATGACCTGAGCCGAAGGCAGTCGCTTAACCAACTGAGCCACCCAGGTGCCCAATATTAGATAATTCTTAATCTCCAGAAATGGCATCTGTATTTGGGATTATTAAATAAAGTTAAAAAGAAAAAAGAAAGAATAAATAAATTTTAAAAGCTTATCACACACATTTTCAAAAATATTGTTCTGCATATAATCAAAAACCTTGCCCCTTCCATTAAATTTGTGGCCAAAATGTCTGAATGCACTTTGCTCTGGGCAAAATAAAATGAGGAGGACTAGGAGAATGCACAGGAAATTGTACAATGGAATACTCGGGACGGGCTGTCCCTGGCTGAGTGGAATTAACTATGTATGGGAGATATAATACCAAAGCAGTGGAGTTATTCATTCATGAAAAAAAGAAATAGTTATAGAATGCTTACTGTGTGAGAAGCATTGTGATAATTACTTTGTATACAGAGATATGATTCCTCTCTTCATGAAGTTTACATATTTCTAAATGTAGGTAAAAGATATAAAGATAATTTTAAAAGATACATGAACAGGAACTCCTGGTGGCTCAGTTGTTAAGTGTCTGCCTTCTGTTCAGGTTATGATCCCAGGATCCTGGGATCGAGCCCCACATTGGGCTCCCTGCTCAGCGGGAAGCCTGCTTCTCCCTCTCCCACTCCCCCTGCTTGTGTTCTCTCTCTCACTGTCTCTCTCCCTGTCGAATAGGTGAAATCTTAAAAAAAAAAAAAAAAGGTACATGAACAATTTCCATTTATATTTAAAACATCACAGTAGTCCTATTCTGAAGGTTGAACTAAAATGGAGAAGATTGTGTGAGTATAGGGGGGCAGGGCCTGGGGGTCCAGGGGATTCCTGCAAGCTGCCAATAAGATATTTCATACAAGCTAGAAATGGGAATGCCCTGGACTTGTGTAGTGGTGTAGAAATGGAAGGAAGTACATGGACTGGAGAGAGATTTTTGACAACTTGTTCACAGAGTTAATGGAATTTCTGAGATAACAAGGGGTTGGGGGATGAATTCTAGGTTTCTAGTTTCAACATGGAACACCTGCTAGATGGTTATGGTTTTGAATTAAAACATGGTAGATAGAAGGAACCAGGTAAATATTGGGGGTGGGGGGTAAGGGCAAGTGTAGTTTTAGTACTGAAATGTGCTTATCCAGAATAAGAGAGCAGGAACCTGAGGATATGGAGTCCGCAGCTGGATTTGTGGAAGGGGGAGCTCTGCAGGTACGTGGGCTGGAAACCAAAAATCTTTGTACTGATTCATGACAGATTTCTAGCCATGCACTTCCAGGGCCGTCTGTATAATCTCTCAAGGGCAAAATGCCCATTCTAAGGACCTACCCAACCCAAATCAACACATGTCTTCAGGGTACTAATAAAAGTGTGTGAATGAGGGATAGGAAGAGCTGGTTACTCTTAAGCAGTTAATCCCTTTGGAGCTAACTACGAGCTGTCCTGTGAAAGATGTTTTCAAAGAGTCGGCTCTTAGAAGATCTTTTTTTTTTAAATATTGAAATCTGAGTTCCTGGTGATTTGAATAGTAAAACTTTCATTTAAGACCTGTCACTTTTATGTCGGTACTCTCCAACAAGTTCGAGTTTCAGTAGATTCCTCAGAATGCACTTTTGTGAAAATCAAGATAACATAAGAAGTTTAAGATGGTTTATTTCTTGGCATTATTTCCACTCTTATTTCACATTTGTTTCAAGTTTTCACTTGTATGGACTGCTCATAAAATAACTGGCTTTTATAAATACACGGCTAAGTACAGCTCATTCCTGGTCTTGCAAAACCTGTACAACAAAAACTCAGTCATTCCAGACTCCTGCTGGCTCTACCAAAGACTGAACGTCCACTTCAAATGCCCTTGTACTTTCATCCATTAAGTCATATTCTGTTATCTCAAAGTTCTCTCCCAGGGAGGCTTTCTTGTCTGCGTGGGCAAAGGGGGGGATCTAAATCATCTATTTCAACAGAATAGGAATTTATAAGATAGGCCTTGCTTTCACAAAGCATGATCTCAAAACATTGTTATGTATACCTTTGAAAGTAAAGAAACTCTCCAAATTACAACTAAATAATAAAACAGAAAGACAATATGGAAATCGTCTTTCCTCTTCCATATAGTTTTTACACAGCCAAACTAAATGATCAGGACCATAATTCAAATCCTTCTGAGGATTTACAGCCACTATTTTCACTACTGACATGAAGTAGAAAAAAATAAAATGAAATTATTCCTGTTAAGTTATTCTAGAAAACATTAATCCATGCAAAATCTCACATGTATATTATGTGCTCTCCATACATTATGCTCTCCCTTTTTAACTGTGAGGTTGGCAATTTCCTAGGCAAAGAAACAGATGCAGATTTTATAATTTGCTATGCCCCTGAAAAATTTATTCACTCCACAGTTAAGAATTAACTCCAGGCAAACATGATTGCTGGGCATGTGACAAATAATATGATTTTAATTTGCTTCACCAACAATATGCCTACTAAGTAGGGAGGTAAGAGCAAAATCCTGTTAAACAAGAAAAAATAATATGAATTAGTGGATGTTTTTCCTTTCTTTCTTTCTTTTTTTTTTAAATATTTTATTTATTTATTTGAGAGAGAGAGACAGAGATAGCAGCAAGAGAGAGCCTAAGTGGGGAGGAGAAGGAGAAGCAGGGGGAGCCCAACGCAGTGCTCGATCCAGGACCCTGGGATCATGACCTGAGCCGAAGGCAGACACCCAGGGATCCCATGGATTTTTAATTCTGATTGCATTACCTTAGATTATAAGTTACCTAAGTATTTTATTTCTATGTTTCATTTCTGGCATTTAGCATATTTTAGGGATTTGAGCAACATTAGTGGTAATAATGAGGACATCCTTTCAGTTAACAAATACCTGAGGGGAAGTAATACCAATAATTTGATAAATGACATGACATCGTAGTAGTTGAAGATTAAAGAGAAAAGTTTACTCTGTATTATTTACCATCTTATTTTTGAAAATGTATCCCATTTTAGACAAAAATGGTCACTTTAATTTGGAAATACATGAGTCAACTTAAAAATCTAGGTTATTTCACTTAATAAAACATGTTATCAGATATGTGTATAATTGTTGTTTATGATAAGTTATTTGGAAAAGATCAAAAGATTATCCTGAAGACACATATTGGTGATACATACTATTTGATTTATCAGATAATTGCCAATTGTTAATTTGTGCTGTTAGGAACTGCTATCAAGCCTACAGGCTAAGATCATATTCATCTCAATTGAAATGTTTCCAAACTTACTAAATTATGATGATATGAATGATGACCCGTCAAATTTCTAGTTATACTAGGTTTCACTTGGCAAAGGAATGTTCTTAAGAATTTTTTTTTTTTTTTTTTTTTTTTTTTTTACCACCAATATGCTTCCCAAAGCCTGCTCATTTCAATTCGGAACATATCAAAGTTGAGTTAAAAAAAAAAAAAAAAAAAGACCTACTTGACATCTGTCGCTGTCACTCTGTCAAATAACTCACCCATTGTCTAGATCTCAGTGGGGGATATGTGGGAGGTCCCACCATTTCTTCCCGGCTGTTCCTTAGCCTGAGATAATGTTTTTTTGTTTCATACAACTCCCAGCATGCAGTCTGCTCCTGACAGCCTCAATAAAATTCCATTTAAGCAAAATGAATTAAAAGTCGGTGTAAACAAAGTTTAGAGAGAAACAATTAAGAACTCTTCCTGAACTGGCTTATGACTTGGCAAGTTTCATCTTGAGGAAACCTGTCACCTCGAAGGATCTAACACCACAGGCATCTTTACAGTAGCCTGAGCCTACCTTTTGCTTCTCTGAACAAACTCTCAAAAGAGTTAGAAGAGCGTCTACGGAAATGTCGGGGGCTTAAGAGCTGTCAGCATCTGTTCAGTATGATAACAGTAGCAGCCTTCTCAGTGGCAGTCTAAATCCTAAAATCCCCAGATCTACCCCAGACCTCGCACCGAAGAAAAAAGATTGCATTAAACCATCATTTTTCAAACTTTCCGAAGTTTGAAAAACACCTGAGAGTTGCAACTTGCTCCCTCCCTCTCTCTGCCCCTGTCCCCTTCTCTCTCTCTCTCTCTCTCTCTCTCTCTCTCACACACACACACACACGTGTGCACACACAGTGGACCGGGAAAATAAGATGCTACAGAACAGTCAAAAATGCAGTGAAAGTGCTGAGTGTGTTTCAGAAAACTGATTAAAAGGAATAACACGGCTGCTCACTGAAGTAATCACTGATAACGGTGATTTGTGGATAATCAAACCAACACTGGATCAGCAATATAGCAATATATGAATAAATAAAAATAAAAAATAAATATAAAAAATATAGCAATATGTGAATAAATTAAGAAATCTTAATTTTCAAACCCCTTTGCCTACTCCTATATTAGCATGCCTTACTTACATTGGCTCTGCCCAACGTGTGTGTATTATAGTGTATGTCAACCTTCACCTGTGAGGCTGATTTTCCAGCCTGTGCTGGAACTTCCACTAGGCCTTCTACTAGCTTTCCCTGTGCCTCAGTTCCCTCACCTGCAAGTGACAATGATTATAGCACCCATCTCTACAGTTACCGTAAGGAGTAATGAGGGAACACATAATAAAGATCTTAAAATAGTGTGAAATAATAAAGACATGTAAGTGCTTCTTATTCTCATCCCTCTCTTTTTTCTAATAATTTCTATTGTTCATGAAATCAATCGTATATTTAGATGAAAGCATCAGCAAATGAGCTGCAAACTAGGAAAGTACATTCACATCTTACAGTTTCCCTCTAAAATGTTGCTGTTGGGGGCGCCTGGGTGGCTCAGTCGTTAAGCCCCTTCTTTGGCTCAGGTCATGATCCCAGGGTCCTGGGATTGAGCCCCACATCGGGCTCCCTGCTCAACAGGGAGCCTACTTCTCCCTCTCCCATTTCCCCCGCTTGTGTTCTCTCTCTCTCTCTGTCAAATAAATAAATAAAATCTTTAAAAAAAATAAAGTCTATTTTGGGCTTCTGGGTGGCTCAGTCGTTAAGTGTCTGCCTTCGGCTCAGGTCATGATCCCAGGATCCTGGGATGGAGCCCCGCATCGAGCTCCTTGCTCAGTGGGGAGCCTGCTTCTCCCTCTCCCACTCCCCCTGCTTCTGTTCCCTCTCTCACAGTGTCTCTCTCTGTCAAATAAATAAAATATTTTTAAAAAATATAAAAAAAAAATAAAATGTTGCTGTTGTTCAAATAAATGGGACTTTTAAAATGGGAACACACTGACATCTTCCCCAAAGCATTAATGTTGTTTTCTGGATGTTTCACATATGTAAGCATTGATATGAAACAGGCTTTATTTCTTTTCTTTTTAATTCAACATCCATAAGTGACGTATTAGTGATTGAGTATTAAAAAAAAACAGTGTAATACAGAAGAATATCTTAACAGTTTTCAAAGGCTAAGTACTAGTTTGTCATTGATTTCAAAAAGAAAAAAAAGTGTCATATAGATATAAGTGGTTAAGAATTACTTCAGGGCCCACATATAGAATTTAAAAAAAAAATCACCGTTCATGGCTTTGAGCTATTCTAACAGGTTTCTTAGATTTTTTTCATTGGTTGATCCCTTAGACTACTTAGAAACGATAGGATTACTAAAAAAGGCCAGTTTCTCAGAAAGTTGTTAGATTTTAGTGATTTAAGCAAAATTTTAGTAACTGCTGATGAGGGAACTGAAGGCAAGCTGAGGACAACATCCCCCCATGGGTTATATGTGACATTCCTCAGGCCCAAAGGAAAAACAAGTAGTTAACTAATAGAGATCACAATCCTGCAAGACCTGAATCTCCCTCAGTTTACAAATGTCTTAGCAATCTACAAGAACAAAGCATTTTTATCAATGGCCTAGCTTCCAGAAGGGAATGTAGATACCATTAAATGTCCTTATAATCTGCAGCTCATTGACAGATACTTGAATCTGGCAGAGTGTAATGTCCCTCCAGGAAGTTCCCAACCATCTTACTGTTAATGCCTTACTAGAGGGGTAAACAACCTTAACTTGGCAATGGCAAGTCCTCTGGTGTCTTGTAGGTATTTTTTAGCATATGGAAGTTCTTTGGAAACTTCCCTTTTTCCTTACCTCCCCCAAACCCACAGTATCTAATCAGCCACCCCTCCCAACCCCAGGACAGCAGCTCTTCCTGTCCAGGGGTCATATCCCCGTGCTTTAATAAACCACCATTTTGCACCAAAGACGCCCCAAGAATTCTTTCTTTGTCGGCTCCACACTTCACCCCACTGAACCTCACCTTTTTTTCCAAAACCGTATCAATTCCTATTAAACTGTATTTATTTATTGAATTCCTTTGTTTATTGAATTCCTTTGTTATACCAAAATTTGACAAAGACTATAGAATAATTAGTTACAAGAAATAGCCATAACAAAATTTTACTTTAAGAAATATTTTTCTGAAAACTAATGACATAAAGAACACACTCACATTGAAGAAAATTATACCCAGTGTTCAAATGGATTCTATTGGTCATCCATATCTAATTGGTTTAGATATGATGGGACTTAGAGTTTGAAACGCGAGAAGAGAGTGATGGTCATAATTTATTCATTGTTCGTAGTAAAATAGTAATGTTACTGAAATGCATGACTTGGTCTGGGGCTATGGAAGGGTATCTGATCCAGTGCCCCCCGGCCAGCAGAGGGCGACACAGGCCGGCGAGAGCGGTCTTGGGCTCCAGAGTCAACACCGAAAAGTCTGCGGATGCTGGGATAGATGATGCCTTCTCCCTTATTTCTGTGGTTCTTGTGCTCCTGTTTCAGCGTGTCATAGATCAAAATATACTTTGTATTATATTTTGAAGGCTTCTTCACTCAAGAGTGCTCCGATTTGAAAGAAAAATTGCATGGCTACTCTAGCCATTGGAATTTAAAATCCTGGCACTAGTAATATGCTTATGTTTCCCTAAGAAATATCCTTTCTTCTAAGCAAGACTCCATCAAGGAATGCACAGCACCCCTGAGCTCCAGGGTCACTTTGCTTCTCTATCTTGATGCAGGGAATGAGGATTGACACATTCTATAATCTTTATTTGCCCAAGCTCCTTATTAATAAGAATGCCCTGTCCTAAACCTCAGTCTAGGGCTAGGGACCTTGGTCCTCTCACATATCTGTGGCTTCTGTTTCTATAACTGTCAAATTCTCCATAGAAATAAAATTCCCAATTTGTTATCTAGCCTGGGAATGTTTGGGAAGAACACACTTAATAAAGTCTTTCTGCTTGGCAAAAATGTCAACAGAGGAAAGAGGAAGTACAAAATAATAAGGTCCATGGTGCTTATCTCCTTTCTTCTCTTGTATTTTATTCTGTAAGTACTTCTTACCTTTTTTCATTTAAAGACTGTTTTTGAAAAGAGTAATTGAAGAACAATAGGATGATTTTGAACAGCTTCTTTCTATAGGGAAATTAATTATTGATAGAAGAGGAATGCATTTCTTAAGTTTTTACCTAAACAGATGACAGGGTGTACCACCAAATGCCCTTCTAAATTCTTGTAAAGAAATCAAACTATCTTTGGATTAAAAATACATTTGTAAAGATCTATGACTCCCTGTTGTTATCAAAATAGGACTAAGTTTTAAATTCAAACATTCAATGTGTTTTTGTGTATTATCGTTAGAAATAGGACTGCTCATGAATGAGAAAAATTGTTGGATACTAGGTCCTAAAATAATTGTTTCTCATTTTCACACTTAGCCCCTCTTCCCAGGTAACTTGTAGCCAATGGTTACTACGTCCTATTGAAACATAGGTCCTTCATTTCATGGCTTCTATGCCTCTTCCCCAGGTAGTCTCCTCCCTGAGAACACCACTATCAAACGTGTAGCTACTACTGAAAAGAGTGTCCACCCTTCACTAACCATTTCGATATCTATCATCTGCAAAATGCTGTTCTTGAAAGCCCCAGAGAATCAGATTGTGGATTACTTTTTCCATATAGAACAATTTTCTAAAAATATTTTAGGGCTCCCTTTGGGCACTTAAGTTCTTTAAAAACAGAGATTATGATTTACTAATCTTCATTCCCTCTACAGTGTGTAGAATGTGTAGGATGTAAAGATAGGGCAGTATAAATTATAAACAATTGATATTTGTTGAATTAAATTGCTCTTTATAGGAAGTATATAGCTTTAAGTCAAACATTTTGAAAGTTGCCTTATGCATAAAAATATTGTGCATGATATATAGAGCATTTTAAGCAATAGCTGCATATTTTAGTATATGCATTTATCTATTTGTATAATCTATGAAATGTTCTGCAATTCTCCATGATTAGAATTATTTATTTGTGATAATGCTTTATTTTTATTATTCTGTTATGAACTTAATTTTAAGTTCTCAGGTCAAAAATATGAGTTCCAAAAGCATTCTTTTCCTTTCAGAAAAAAGGTTCGCTCTATTATGAGACATATTCTAAGAAAACAAATATGAAAAAACAGGTGATTGTCATGTCTTCTTCTGATCCTCCTAAAATATTATTAGCTTTCTTGAGAGTAGGAGAATTATAAAAATAATAATTAAGTATAATTTTTACAATAATTAATTTTTTAAAAGATTTTATTTATTTGAGAGAGAGAGCACATGAGATGGGGGAGGGTCAGAGGGAGAAGCAGACTCCCTGCTGAGCAGGGAGCCCGATGCGGGACTCGATCCAGGGACTCCAGGATCATGACCTGAGCCGAAGGCAGTTGCTCAACCAACTGAGCCACCCAGGCGCCCTACAATAATTAATTTTTCAATAAAGATATTTTAATTTGTAGATAGGAACAAAATACAATGTTCATATATTTTTTATACTTTATATCTTATAATAATTTGATTTATAATTATTTTATGGAAAAGAAAGCCTAGACTGATGGGCATTTAAGAAAATGCTTATTTTGTAAAGCAGCTGATATTTATACACTCAAATCTTTCCTAGGCCTCATCTACCTCTAGTTATCCTTTTCTATTTATTTATTCAACTTGGGTTGAGGAAGAAAACAACTGTTTTTCTTATAAAAATGAATGATGATTTCTATAGTTTTCCAACTGTGTTTTCAAATGTGTTGTAGATAATGTATCAGAAATATCTTTTAAACCTTATTGGTTCAGAGAAGTTGTGTATTACCAAATTTATCCTGGCACCTATAATGAATTTTTGATGTACCAAATGTTCTTTTGAAGACTCATCTTATGTTTTGCATGAAGCATTTCCATTTTTCCTCTGAGAGTTTGAAGGAAAGGAAGTGATTTCACTAAACAGTTTTTCAGAGGTTAAATTTGCTCACTTATAAAAATAAGCCTAATTACTGCTTAAACACAAAATGTACAGAATTAACAAGAAACTTCACTTGAGTACTCCAGTTTGTGAAATACAAAACATTCAAAGTTTTATTGGCAAGATTACATAATTAGGAATCTCTAAACTGAATAATCACTCTATAAAAATTAGAATTATTTAATCATGCAAGATTTTTTCTATGTTCTCAATATGTTAGCCATAGAGCACACAATTATCTTTAGGTTGGTAAATAAAGTTTTACATTAACTCTGGCAGGAGGTAAGAATAAAAAATGAAGGTGACAATCTTAGAAGTTGATTGAAAAAAATATCTCTACCTACTGCTTTTCTTGTTAAGATTTTCTGATAAAAGTTGGCAAAGCAAATTAACCTCAAACATTTTATATGTGCATGTATATAAGCATATATCATGGAGATAATATCATGAGCTATTAAGCTGATATTTTTTCACTCCTACAGAAGATAAATCAGTTCCATCTAAAGCCATTCAAATATTATAGTGACAGTAACAAGGGCAAGAACTACTTCATGAGGAATGAGGAAATAATGCAAGGAAAGTCCTGCCTCCTTGGAAAGAAAATTAAAAGAAAACACCGTATACAGGAGGCTCTGGAACACAGAAAGAGGAGGTCAAGGAATAAAGTAGTCAGACACGAGTATTCTGGTTCTCTGTGTACACACACACATCCATGCACACACATACAAGATTGGGAGATTATAAAAGAAACAGAAGTGAAAGAAGTTTCAGGTAGACTCAGTTCCATTTTGGTACTTTTGAAAAAGCCTATTGCCACAGACCATCCCTTACTAAAATAAGCATGAAGCGATTAGGCATATAATGAGACACAACTATTGCTCACCATCCTCCTTCGGCTATCATTGTTCGTTAAAGTCTAGAAATTACAAATGTTTTGTGGCAGACGCAGAAGGTGCTCACACAAGAGTCAGGGCCTGGGGGGCTGACTTGGGCAAGAGCCAAAAGGCTTACCAGTAACTTGAACAGCTTAAGTGAGGGACCAGTTAAGAGAATGAAGGTGTGATTCAGAAGAATGTGCAGTACCATGCAGAGCTAAAGACTGACTGAGCCAACAAATCCACTCTGCTTTAGCTAAGAATTGTGCCTCCACACTTCAAAAGTGAACTGAAGCAGAGCAGTCAGTGACCAGTTAGATCGGAGACATCTACCTGAGAGAAGACTTAGAAAACAATACATAGCCACTCTCATCCTTGATGACAGAAGGATGACCCATCTCTCCATGCCTGCAAACCTGAAAGCTCATCTCTCCTTGGACATGAAATCTCATATATACTCCCATGTATCTATCTCTCATCCGTCTGTGTTCATGTAACACTACAGAAGTGAGTTATGTTGACTAATGAGGAAGATTTGTTCTATAAGGTTATTCAAGAGCCCTGTTCTTCTTTCTTGTGGTTCTTCTTTCCCTTAAGCACTAAGGTGTTCCCATCATCTATATATTTGAAACTAGATCCACACTATTATGTTTTTTTTGTTGTTGTTTTTGGGTTTTTTTAGCTCAAAGGAAGGGGAAATGAGGATTTTGAGGTCAAACAATTTCTTTACAGAAAGTGATTCAGAAAGTGGTACACATCAGTTTATGCACACCACATTGGGAAACCCAAATTGCAGGAGGCTGTGGAATATTATCCTAGCCTCAGTTTCCATGTCCTTACTAAAACCCTACTACACGGAAAAAGAAAAAAATGAAGAGAATTTGCTCATCTGCCACATTTAATATTTTTCAAAAAGACACTGAGTTTGAAAGAAATTAACTTCCAACACGCCACCACTAATTATGTATGCCTACAATTTGTTGCTGTCCAGCAAGATGGGGATAACACAGTAGATAGGATTAACTACACAAATTAAAAAATATATAAATTTTATTTGCTGATTTAATTGGAATAATGCAAATGTGTAGGCATATTATGTAATATTCTGTTGACTTATATGTTTAAATTAATTGAGATTCTTGGTGAATAATACTTCTTTTGTGAGTTTAATACCATTTCCATAACATAGTCTGAGAATCCTGAATGATTGTGGGTCTGTACATTTCTCCAACATCATCTCAATTGCTCTCCAAATTGTTCACTGTGGTCCAGGCTCATTCTATTCCTAGAACACACTAATCTCTTTTCTTCCTCAGATGTTCTGCACTCTTTATGTCCTGTAGCTTAATCATACCTCTAGTTCTTCACCTGCCTGGCTCCTCCTTCTCCTTCAGATATCTCTATAGCTTCTGTAGAAAGAGTTGCATCTTCCATGACCATTCTGTCTAAAGCCTATTTCTCAGTTACATCAACCTGGGTATTCATTTCCTTCACTGAAATTTTCACAATCTGTAATTATCTTATTGATTGATTTATTCAATAGTGCATTGTTTGTCTCCCATACACAAATGTAAGTCCCATAAGTCTTCCATGTCTGTCACCCCACTATCTTCTCTGCCTATTGCAGTAACTGACACAAAATGAGGTTTAAAAATGTTTGTAGCTTGAGTGAATGGTGAAGATAAACACTTTGAGAAACAAATATAAATAGCTGTGTGTGTACATGTGTGCGTGTATGTGTACTGTGAGCTAAATCTTACTATTTAAAGGATGGGCTAAGAGAAATTTGTTTACAGAAATCTCAAGCAAGTTTTTCATAACAAGTGCTGATAATGTATGGCTATAAAATACCATGTTGTTATCCTCGAGGCATTATGAAATCCAGCCAAAAATGGATTGTTGATGACTAAACCAACACTATTTCACATTCTGCTCCATACGCAGAATAGAACATATGCCTTTGTAGCCCCTGCTTTGTGCAAATCTGTGTTGTTTTATATTAGTTCTTTGATTTTATCTTTATGTTTGTGTAAAGGAGTTTTAAGAGCAGATTTCCATAAAGATGGGGCTTAAATTACTCTAACATCAGTAATTACTCTTTAGACTACATGATAAACAGCATGATTTAGTAGAATTTTATTATATTGTTTCATGGAATACTATAGTATAGATTTTTCTAATGACCTCTAGATCAGACTTTGTGCATGTTTAATGACCTCAGACAAGTGATGAACACTCTTCAGACTTCATTTCCTTCATCTACAATAATGGACATAATATCAGCTCCAATATCCTAGGATTATTGTGAGGAACAAAGATATATTTGTAAATAATACATAGCAGAGGGTCTGCAAATAGCAAGGATTCAATGAATTTTAGCATGTTACTGGATGACTACCAAGGGGTTCTCTGCTAAACTTTGGCACTATTCATGTTGACTTGCTTAAACCTACCAAAACTAAGCAAGTTAGAAATCATGATCTCTATCCCACAGATGAGAAAATTGTAGCTAAGAAATGTAAATTCCCTACCATCACACAGGTTGTGGGCAGCAAAGCCAATTTATTTTCAATTTACTTGCATTATCTTGTTCTTAGTTAATAACCTACCTTGAGATTCCTTCCATTTCAGATAACCTGGCAACCGGTACCAGAAAATAAATCTTTAAATTATTGTTTCTCTTATTTGATACTATTGGTGTGTTGATAGTTAAGCAAGAAAGGGTAAAGATAAGAAAAAGTGAGAAAGGAAGGGAAGAAAATATGAGAAGGAAGAAAAGTCTAAAGGGCTAATGCCAGCGTAAGCTTTAACAAAATTAGACAAGTTAAGTCATCGCTCTCTCTTTCTTTTCCCTAAAAAGGCTCCAGTAATATAATCTTACTAATTATTGGACAACAGTTTTTAATATAGGAAGAAATCAGGGGATTGTGTGAAAGAATACATGTCTTATTGTATTTATTCTCTTTTAAACGTTTAAATTGGTGTTTAATTCCAAAGATGGGAAGGTCAGAGATTTGAGTATTCCACTCCCACTTCAGAAAATGTATTCTGTAGCACAATTTAAAACATTCTATGCTGCCCTCTCTATGTATCTTTCTACAACTACTTCTCTTTCTTTCTATCTCATTCAAAGGCAAAAGTAGTTGGTAGGAAAGAATGTGAAGTTTTGAGGGCATCAAACTATTCCTACTCCTGTGCTGCTCTGACATACTCTCAATTGAAAAATCCATAAGTTCATATTGGTAATTAAAATCTACTATTTCAGAAGAACAATCAGGGCGCCTGGGTGGCTCAGTTGCTTAAGCATCTGCCTTTGGCTCAGGTCATGGTCTCAGGGTCCTTGGATTGAACCCCGCATCGGGCGCCCTGCTCAGTGGAGAGCCGCCTTCTCCCTTTCCCTCTGCCTGCTGCTCTGCTTACTTGTGCTCTCTCTCTCTCTGTCAAATGAATAAATAAAATCTTAAAAAAAAAACAATCAGCATATTTCATAAATCATACACCCAAGGCACTCTAGACATTGGAGAAAAATGGCAATTTGATCCCTGAAAAAACAAAGTCAAGATTTTTCTCTATGTTAGTATGCCCTCCCTTGGCAATGCAAGAGTGGTTCTGTTTCATTTAAATCATTTAAGATTTAATAATATCCATTCTTTCTTGGTTTTTGCTCTCACACACTGGTGTGGAGATGACTCATGTCTTGTCCTGAAGTCTCTGTTCTCTAGGATCTTGGACCTCACTGTGCACGGTTTCTTCTTAGGACTGAACTGCTTCAGCTTTTTCTGCCTCTCACCTCAGAAAAGGCATCAGCAGCAAAAGGAATCTTGAATTATCAAAGATTAATAATTTATTTTCCAAATAGTTATCTATGGGAACAGAGTAGTCTGCCTCTCACATTCATCTGAAGGGTGAGGGCTGCGTGACTCTCTCAACACTTCCCACAGAGCAGCCCTGAGCGCCAACGGACCCTTCAGGTCCTTCCCAGCAGCATGGGGGCAGAGTGATCCAAAAGAAAACTACTCACATCTTGTTACCTTGTTTCGTTGCATGAGACCATGTTTTTTACCTACATTCATTGACCAGTTTTTGAAGAATTTTTCTAAGTTCTTCACCATTTTTTTGGACTTCTCTTGTACTCTTAAGATTAAACTGGAATAGTGCTAACTTCTAGTTGTTTAACTTATACACTATAAATGAAAGCTCTTAAGGAATTGGTGGATGTGCTTTTTTAAAATTTTAAAATAAACAACACAGAAATATGTTTTTTATTTTTTATTTATTTATTTATTTTTTAGAGAAGGCTTTTTTTTTAATATTTTATTTATTTGACAGAGAGAGAGACAGCGAGAGAGGGGATACAAGCAGGGGGAGTGGGAGAGAGAAAAGCAGGCTTCCCGCTGAGCAGAGAGCCCAATGTGGGGCTCCATCCCAGGACCCTGGGATCATGACCTGAGCCAAAGTCAGACGCTCAACCGACTGAGCCACCCAGGTGCCCCCAGAAATATTTTTTTAAACTAAAGATCTTAAAAATACAAAAAAGCAGCTACAAAATCCTCTCACTGTTCAATCCCTGATGTCTGAAAGTGACCTAGCTATAGGAAAACAATTCTGGGCATCATTTGTGTAAATGAGAAAAGAGCCATGGGAAAGATTTGCTCCAGTGTGTTGCCATAGAACACCAGCATAACCATCTACAAAGAAACTTCAGCAGTTAAGATTCCCCATACAGTAACTTGCAATGTGATTGTATACCTCACTAAAAATGCCCAGACAAGAGCACTGTTAGCTGCTCTGGGCAATCAACTCTAGAGAGATATCACCAGTTATGTTTGTGTTTTTTGCAAGATGCATCCTTAAGGCTATATTCATAAAGACTTTTTGATCACACTCTGCCTATCAGAAATATGGTAGAACACCTGTCAATGAGAAGCCAAGGTCTTACTGTGATGTTTGATGTACCTGGGTTGGATTAGCTTGCTTCCTTGGGCTAGTTATCTGAGTCTCAATTTTCACATTTCTAACTTAAAAAAATGGATTTACCTATACAACTGCCATAGTCTAGTGATTTAAAATAATGTCTCCATGTAGAAAATGCTAAATAATTTATAACTATTATTACAAAGTGAGTTCCAAATTCTGAATCATTGTTCTTGTTTTCTTGAATCTTATTTGTTGGGAATTTATTGGTCACTCTTTCAAGTTTAGGTTTGTTAAGTTTATCAGTCAAGATTTAGTTATATGGAGAATGACCAAGAAAAAATAAACTATGAGTGGCTAGTCATAATACTTTTAAAAAAAATTGAAGTATTTTTTTTTTCTCTCATTCATAGAAATAAGTACAGAAGAAGAAAATCTAGGGCTAATGTGACAGCTTACTCTACCACCTTAAAAATATAACTTCAATAAATGTAATAGTGAACATGTTTTTAATGCTTCAAAGCAACAGGAACATAGCAAACAGTTTTACTTGCATCTCATTTAATACCCATGACAATCATAACATTATCCCAATGTTATACGTGAAGTTACCGAGGCACAGAGATAATACATACATTGTCCAAGATCACACAATTCCGACACTTGTCAAACTAAAGCTCCACATCTGCATTCAAGCAAACAAGAAGGAAGAGGAAACAAAGAAAGGCATGGTTTTCAGGAAATTTCTTGAATTTTACACATGCAATTCCACCTTTATTTCATTGGCCTCAACTCCATAACAAATTAATAACTACTTGCAAGGAATGCTGGGAAAGGTAGTCCTTATTTTTAGAGACAATGTGCCTCCTTAAATACTTGGAAGTTCACCTGTTAGAGAAAAGTGTATATTGAAGGACACCAGCCTGTTTCTCTAACAAGGATGCATGCAGTTCTGTTGAATTTTGTCCTCATGGTTTAGAGCTATAGCTTTTGAACAAAGACATACTTTATTCAAATCTATTGTGTTTCTTTTTTTCCTCCCTGTAGTATCTTTCTACTAACAGCAAATCTGAGATCTCAGTCATCCCCAGAAGGTGAAGCCATTGTGTATTCCATACAAGACAGGTTAACCCTCAAATCAAGTCTCCTTCAAAATCTTTGCTAATGGTGATCTCATATATTTTTTTAACTTAATATAGAAAAGTTAGTCTTTTATAGACAAGTTCAGAAATTTGGAATTTCTGATCATTTATTAATTATATATACTTAAACCATATAGTATTTTCCAGGTATTTTTTTAGCACTAGGCTTGAAGAAATAAATAAGTCCCTATTTTCATAGATGTTACACTCAAGTGAGGAGAAATAAATAAAAGAGCAAGATAATATAAATTCCTATATTATTTACTGGATGATTGATATATAAGTTACATTTTCTACTTTTGAGTAAATTTTTAAAATATCATGTGATAAATAAATATACCCATAGAATTATAAGTATAATCCTATGTTCTTACTAATGACATAAGGGATATTCATTGTGAATAACATCAAGAACTATGAAGGGTCTGGAGTTTTACACTATTTGTAAACCAATGAGTTTTACCCTATTTGCAAACCAATGAGTTTTACCTTATCTGCAACCTAGTAAGTTATCCTGCTGTGATTTCATAGATGCTGGTTGAAGACATAAGATTCCTGTGTCAGAGACAAAGAGCACGACTGTTCAGAGCACAACACACAGCATGCGATGTATCTTCATATTAATTCCCCTAGCTTTCCAAGTCCCATGGGGGTGATGTCGACTGGCCCAGGTCAAGGCTGCATATACAGTAGGTCTGTGTCACAATGAATAACCCAGAGTTTAGCAAGCCCTGATTTTTTAAAAAGGGCCTGCTAGTAAATCAGGTCAACCTTTCCTTGAAATGAGACATTATGTTTATTACACAGGTTAGGAAACAAATTTTCCCTCTGCTCTGAAGAGAAACACGACCTCCTTCTTGCAAGGCAAGTTGCTATACAAACATCCATTAAAAGGTAATCCAGAGCAAGAACTGATCCAAAATGTTCAGAGACATCATGGAGAATTGTTTCTCACCAAATATGTAAGACACAAGGTTAATCACTGAGATGGGTTTCCACAAAATGAGAAGTGCAGGTATTTAAATAACCCAAACAAAAGATCACTACTTCAGTCCAGATACATAAAGCAGAGATTTTTTATGATAGATTACAAGTGCTGGTGAAGATGAAAGTAAAATAAGGATATTATTAAGTGCATTAGAGAAATCAGATGTTATCCTGGGGAATACAGAGAGTCAGTTAAACAAGAAAAATGGTGGTGAGATAAAAATTCGGGGAAGATTTTATAGACTTGCTGGAGTGGGATCATTACCATGAATCCTGGTGAGAGACACAGGCAGGGGGAGAATCCCCTGATCAGATATAAGGACAAAGTGAAGGAATATATCCAACACATTTCCAGTGTTTTGAGCCTGAATCATCATGAGAAGTATGACATACACAGAGAAACAAATAAGTCAAGTCAGAAAAAGAAGTAATTTTACAGCTGGGAGAATCAGGCTGATTTGAATTATGTTTAATTTGATCTAGTCTGAAAATATCTCAAAGTGGAAAATATCCAATAGGATGTGGGGGATTTGAGATTAGAAGATGTGTTGAAATCAAGCATTTGATGGATGTGAAACTGGCAGACTCATTTGTGAGCTTGGAAGCAAAATAAAATCTCAGAACCTTCTCAGTTCCTGACAATCTTGTCCATTGTGGATGGGGAGGGGTACAGATTGCCTAAGTAATGCTAAGAAAAAGAATATTCTGTACAAATTGAGGTCACTTCCTGGCATAAAAGAACTTTTTTATTCTAAATGTTAATAAGTTTCTATATTTCACAGACCTGAACTTTAGTTTCAATCTGAAAAAAATAAAATAAAATTACCTTTCATGCAGTCTGGCAAGTATAGTGCTTGGTCTCTTGTTGCCCCAGAGCATGTAAGTACACTGGATTCAGTTAATTAGTAAACTAAATCTTCCCTGTCTAAAAAGTCCCTGAATATTTCTTCATTGCTTTATATACTCTGTGGAGTTATATCAGAATTTGAGGATGATTTAACTGTAATTTGAGTTAGCTGAATGACACAGAATACTCTTCAACTTTTCCCTCTGGCAGTTGATTTATTCATTCCTTCACTCACACATTTAATTATACAACCAATTCTTCTTTATCAACAAGTTTGTTGTAACGCATTTTACTAGGTATTATATATTAAACAACAATGAATCAATACATTTTATATCTCATTTCTTATTTAAAAAAAATCTCTATTGAAACTTAGGTTTAGTAATTGAAACAGTGTGGTTGTGCCTAAAAACCTGTCATCGTGCCTACCCCAAGTAAGACTCTTAGCCACAAGCACCATAACCAAATGTCGTTGACTTAGGTAGAAAATACATTTTTTTTTATAATACATTTTTTAAAAGGAAAGAGAGGAATTGCCATCACTCTGGGAATGCTGCAAAGTCAAGGTCACAACATGAGCAGAAATAAGGGAGCCTATGTGGCCAGAGCAAAAACCAAATGGGAAGGGGTTTGGTGAAAATAGTTTGTTTCATGTCTGTATCCTGAAACTTATACGGCTACTGTCAAAAGCCAAGCACATAGTGTATCAATGGCCAAGCTCTATGGATATGTCTGGACTTTCTGCTACAAAGCATCTCTTGTGCTCCAACCTTTTACCGAGACCCCCAGGCCTCCATACTACTGGCACTCACATCCTTCTCATGTGTTCTCATTTCATCCACTCATTGGCTGATCCTCCTCTAATATTCTACCACTGAGACCACTCAAAAAATCAGCAGAAATAGTTAACCAACCTTGAACAAATCCAATGTTTAAACACTTTATTTTGCAGTCTGAAATTAAAAATATTTCATTTTAAGTAGCAGTTAACCTTTTGCAAATATTTTGGAGTGTCTAATAAACTCTTGGGCAGTGATATGTATTTTGGGCACAAAAAAACAAAGACACTAACTTTGCCTTTAAGATGCTCGCTGTGTAGGGGAAGAAGCCATAAAAAAGCTAACTAACCATTAGAATAAGTATTCTCATGGAGTTTTGTGTAAAGAATTATAAAAATGCAGATGAGAGACTAATTCTGCCTGCAATAGTCAAAAGAAGCTGCAAAAAAAAAGAGATGCACACAGTGTTTGAAATACCATTTAAGCATGAAACATAATTTCTCTACTTGTTCAGGGTGTGGATCTCCCACTGTATTTTCAGTCGAACGTGCACAGTTAATTTGTACTTTGCAGTGTTGAAGTAGTAAATTGTACCTCAATGAACATAATTTGGCTAGCCTCAAAGAGCATCCCAAATCTACAGTCATATAGCATTTTGGTCCTATCCTCCCAAAGCCCTGGGCTACACAATAAATTTCCTTAATATTACAGTTGTTGGATGATAAGGGGAAAATAACATGTACCCAGAAAATAGAATTTTAAAAGCTGTTTTTCATGTACCAAGGAAACGTACTCTGGAAATGAATTCTTTATCTTCAAGATTTAATCTGCCTGGGGTACATTCTTGGGATGAGAGGAAGACAAGGCAAAGGTAGACATAAATGGAAAAGTGTTCAAAAGTTTACATTTTAAGCTTTCCATTTGATAGTTTAAGGTGTCGTAGATATTTTTGTGAGCTCTCTCTGTGTGAGCTGAATACATCAACCTGCTTGTCTGTGGGATGCCGCAAACAGCTCAGCGGTTCACTCAGCATGGATCATGCATTTTTACATCCTTCAGAATCTGGTGCCACCATTGCAAAAATGTCACTAAACTTTGGCATTTACATTAATAGGAGACATTTTATTTTATTTTATTTTTTTAAATTTTACAAACTGGAATTCCTGGAATAATGGCTTTATCAGCTTGTCGACAGACTCCTACAGGGAGTGGGATTCTGCTTCAAAGTGTCTCATTTGTCCAGCGCATCTTCTCACTCCGAGAGGGTATGAGCCTTGTTCTTTCAGGGATGTGAAGTACCTGGTGGTTGTGAAATATATCCTGCCTTTCTTTATCCCTCGAAAAGAAATCCTGGTTTTGCTTCTGTGGAAAATAATTGCTCTGGATTATAGAACTGTCTCTACGAGAAGATCTTTGAAAATATAAATATATAAGAAAAGTTCAATATTCTAGGAAGTAGCACTTTTCTAGAAACATTTTACTCACCAATAAATTGCATGATATATACCACTAGGATAAATCCAAGAATGGATATATGAATAAGGGGATGAATAGAAATTAGTTGGCTACAAATTTTGACAGCAAAGCCTAGGGTAAGTGAAGATTGAGACTCAGGTTACATCAGATTTCTACATTGTAAAGATTGGTAAATCCCTAAAGCAGGGATATTTTCTAGAAATAATAGGAGCAGAGGATGCATCAAAATGGAAAGCAAGCCAAAATATAGATAACCTGTCTACAGAAAATGAATTGAATGAAAAATAAAATAGGTCTCCTGATTTGACAAATACATATTGAAGGATTTACAGTGTAGTCTGCATGTGTGCATTTGTGTTTAGCAAAAATTAGTACCAAAACATTTTGATGGCGGGCATTAGTCCCAAAAGGCTATGACCAGATTCCTGAAATTGCCAGCTAATACTCTATTAATACCTTCAACAAATACTTTGCTCCCTTGAGTTTCCTAAAATTAATTTTACAAAAACACCATCATGATGTTAAGGATTATCCTGCAATTCAGATGAGTGTGTACACTGATCATTGGTTATTTGATTAGATTTTTTTTAGCCTGATTTCCCTTGCCATAGAGAGAAGATGCTAAAAAAGCCCAGGACTGAAAATTGATTGTACCAATTTAGAATTCATGGAAGTTGTGAAAGAAGTGTCTGATCTGCACTGTGTGGACAATCTTTGTTGGGCATTGTATTACTTATCGCCTGCTTTAGAAAATATGGCCCTCAAAACTTAACAGATCAACACAGCATGCCAATTATTGTCTCATGGTTTTTGTAGGCCAGAAACTGAGGAGGGACTTTATTGGGTGATAGTGAATCAGGGTGTGTCATGAGTTTACAGTCACGACTTGTCAACAGAACTTTCTACTGAAGGATAATCCACTTCCAAGTTCACTGCATATAGTTGTGGCAGTCCTTAGTTTCTCACTGGCTCTTGGCAGGAGACCGTAGTTCCTCACCACATGGGCTTCTCCTTAGCTGACTTAGGTGATGTTACATGGTGGGTAGCCTCTCCCAGAGTGAGTGATGAGTGATGATGTGTAAATACAGATGTAGATAGAGATGTAGTTGTAGAGGAGAGGAGTAAATTCAAGACAAAAGCTTTTATCTTTTGTAACTTAATTTCAAAAATTGACATACTGTCACTTCTGCCATATTTTGTTGGTTATCTAAACTAACCTTGGTGCAATATGGGAGAAAATTACAAAAGGATATATACTAGGAGGCATGCATAACAAGATCATTGAATGGTGATCAAAAAAATTTTTTTAATCTGGCATCTGAAAATCTGTAGTTATTCTCTTGCTAATTGTGAAGACTAAACAATAATTAAAAAAAATACAAGAAAAGACAAACAAAACATAATAAGTCTTGGCCTGTCAAGTGCAATAAAATTCTAATAATCTGGGGGTGCCTGGATGGCTCTGTCGGTTAAGCATCCAACTCTCGATTTCAGCTCAGGTCCTGAACTCAGGATTGTGAGACAGAGTTTGAAATTCTGAGGTCTTGGGCACCTGGGTGGCTCAGTTGGTTGAGCGATTGCCTTCAGCTCAGGTTATGATCCTGGAGTCCCGGGATCGAGTCCCGTATCAGGCTCCCTGCTCAGCTGGGGGTCTGCTTCTCTCTCTGACTCTCTTCCCTCTCGTACTCTCTGTCTCTAATTCTCTCTCTCAGATAAATAAATAAAATTTTTTTTCAAAAGATTTTATTTATTTATTCATGAGAGAGAGAGAGAGAGAGAGAGAGGCCGGCTCCCTGCAGAGCAGGGAGCCCGATGTGGGACTCGATCCCAGGACCCTGGGATCATGACCTGAGCCAAAGGCAGACGCTTAACCTTCTGAGCCACCCAGGCACCCCAAATAAATAAAATCTTAAAAAAAAAAAAAAAGAAAAGAAATTCTGAGGTCTGCTTGAAATTCACTCCCTCTCCCTTTCCCTCTCCCCCTCCCCCAGCTCGTTCTCCCTCTCTCTCCCTCTGTCTCTAAAAATAAATTTAAAAGTCTTTAAAAAAATTCTAATAGTCTAATTTTCAGAAGAATAAATTGAGACTCAGAGTCTTGCTTCATATGAAAAGCAAGCATTATTAATCAATATGTACCCTCCCTGTGATACTTCACTGCATTAACAAACTACCCCACAAATAAGTGCCTGAAACAAACTTTGTTATTTTTCACAACTTTCTAATGAGGCTACACAATGATTTTTGTCTGAACCAATTTTACTGATTTCTGTGGGCAGCTGGTGGCTCAGCTGAAACTTGATGGTGTAGAACACCCTCGTTCAGAGGTCTGGTTGTGGACTAATGTTATGTGGGATGGTAAGAATGGTTTGGCCAGGTGTCTCTTATCATCTAGATAGTTAGCCTAGACTCACTGACATGGGTATAGTAAAAGTTTCCCCAGGATTAGCAAGATATAGGAAGCCTTACTCTTTCAAGATTCTTTTCCAATCTGTGCTGACATGACATTTGTTACTGTCTATCCTCAAAGTAAGTCTCATAGACTCTGCCATTTGATGTAAAGTGTTGCAAAGTCATATTGCAAAAGGACCTGAATATAGAGATGGGGAAAATCGGTTACTAATTTTGCTGTCAATAAAATCTCCAGTTCTTGTTAACACCAATCTAGTATTTCTAGGAACAATCTAAGAATGTTAATTTTGTCTTGGTGAGGAGCACACTCCAATCCAGCAAGGGAAAGAATGAAACTAGGGTTTACATGTAGTAATTTATATTGAAAAGTCATGCCACAGAGCAGGAGAAGGACTGGTGAGGACATAAAGAGAAAAGATAAAGCCAATACTATGGTAAATTCCTTAACTGATCTACTTGGGACAACTGAGGTTTGATCCAACCAGAACCTTCTAAGGACACATGCACCATGCGTCTCTGAAGTACCAAAGCATGGAAAAAAAGAGGGGAAGTTTTTCCATCAACCATCACACTCCTTTTGGTCAATGGCTGCCCCATGGCATATAATGCCCTCACACTCCCAGGTTATTCTGGCATTAATATGGATTTCCCTTCCTATAAACCTCAGTGTAGTTAAGGAATTCCCATGAGAGAAAACAAGATATGCACAGTGCAGCTCAGAGGCTGGTTACTACACCAGTGCCTAGAGGAAAATGTGGACCAAGAATTATGTGGAGCACAAAAGATTTATAAACAGCATTTGAGCATAGCTATCACATTTTATGTAAAGAAACTATGCAAAAGTTGTTATATGTGTTACCTCATTTAACCCCAACAACAATTGTCAGAAAAATTAGGTAATTGCCCAAAGCCACAGAGTTAGTTAGTGGAAAAACTAAGACACGAAGATTCGTTTCCTAACACCGAAGTCTTTTTCAATGTATTTTACTTCTAAAAATTCTCATATGTATGCTTGGAGAGTGGGGTGTGTTCCCCTTTTTTGTGAGGGATGGAGATGGAGTGTGGGTTATCAGACGTGGATAGAGATTATGGGATCTTTCTTATTACTCTATTATGCAATGTAGTGCATCTTTTATAATTTACTCATTCAAAAACAAACAAAAAAACAGATTTATTTAGAGACCTTTCATGATAGAAAATGGGGGGCAATATGCAGCTATACACATACAGACTGACATTAACTGAGTTGGAATTATTTTTCTTATCAGAGTGAAGTTGGCTGATAGTGTTTTCTCTCAGGCGACATAATTCCTGGTCCCTCAAGTAAGCAAACGGACATGCGGGGAAATAAGGAAATGAGGGATATTTTAAGACATAGTAGGGATAATGCATTTGAATGGAAATTGTATTTCCATGATTGTACGGGTTCTAAAAAGGCTAGTTTACTCACCAGTGCTTCAGGCAGAACTCCTCATTAATGATTATTTCTTTACATCTTTCAGTAAAATGAAAATTGATAGACATAATGATGGCCCTAGACCATAAAAATGTCTTCTGGGTTATCATGGCAGTGAAGTAACTCTCACCATAGTTTTCTCATTGATTTTATTTTATTATAAGTTTAGAATATTACTGGTTCATTTATCACACATATAACTTCATTAACCCTAAGATTAGATTAAAAAGAAAACTTCATTCTCCAGCTGTGTAATAAAATAGAGAATTACTATAGAAGCAGTTAAGTGTATATGTGTTGCTTTCATGAATGAACAAAAGAGGTCAAATAGAGAAGCCTACTGCATTTTATTGCTGTCTCATAAAGAGTGTATATAGCATCCATGAAGAATATGGTGGGAAAGTAAATTATTTACTGTGAGAACCTTGGCTGTGAAATCATTTATATACCACTAAGGGATTTGCATACAGTGGAGGAAGGAAAGCCTGAGAATCCTATTTCTATGCCTTCCTTTACTTTTCCATCTGAGTATGAGTTTCTTAGATTTTAGACACATGATCAAAATGTCTATCACAAATTTTCTGGGGGATAATTGCTGAGTGGATTTCTGACATTTTAAAATTTTAATTATGGATGTCTTTATTCTTTAAACAATATAATGGACTTTCTAGCATGGTTAGTATGCTTAAAAGTGTATTACCAGGCACTTCAAGTGTATTTTATGTAAACTGAAATATTTATTAAATACCTGCCATTGTGTTCCTTGGAGAATACACTGAGATTCACCTACATAAGAAGCAGAAGAATCCATGCCACCTGGAAATAGAATATGGGTGATGGGGGTCTTCCTTACCATATAATGATACTCTACGAATAGTCCTACATTCTTGGAGAACATCCAGAGGAAAGAAAAAAAAATCATTTTGCAAACTAGGTTGTCTCTTCACTGAAAAGTAGAATGGCAATCAATTATTTATGCTTTTTAAAGCCACTAAATGTTAATATCTTGGCACATTTGAGAAGGAACAACAAAGAAACATCTTTATAAGTTTGAAATTCCATCTTTCTTTTGCAAAGCACATTAGAGTTTACAAAATGAGTTCACATACATCGTTTCAACCTCAAAGGAAACACTGGTATTAGAAATAAACATTGCTGTCATTCTCACTTTACAAATGGAAAAGCAGAGGCATGAGGAGGAAGTGACTTTTCCAAAGTCAAGGAGAGGGGCAGGGCAAAACTGGAGCTGGAATTGATTTATTTTGTCCTGTGCATTATTCACTTAGAGGCCCTACCCCCCTCCCCAGTCTGCCTGAGTATATAGCTCTGGGCAAACTGCTCCCTATTCCCCTCCCTTTCTGTAAGCCTAAAGTTGCACTCAGTTCAGATGAAGTGCCCTTGCTCTTGGGTTGCGCGAAAGTAGGTGAGAAATTTCCTGAAGTGATTTTATTTTCCCAAATATTGGCATAATTTGTCCTCTGCAACTTTAGCTCATCAGCTGTTATTTTATGCACATAGCTCTGTGGAAATAGGAAAAGTAAGATCAACATTTTTTTTATTATACTTGTACTAATATCAGAATAGCAAAAAACAAAGTTGTGGATTCTATCCTGTTAGGGTTGTAAATAACCCATTTAGGTGTCTGGATGACTGACTCAGGGCACTCCTGACAGAAAAATTAATTCCATATACATTTCCCAACAAGCAATGCAAAGCCATATTAATGTATTTGAGGGATTTCTCTCTCTCTTTCTCTCTCTCTCTCTATCTGTGTGTGTGTGTGTATATATATATATATTTCCCATCTTCCCTCCTTCCTTCCCTCTCTCTTTCTCAACCCAGATTTTTTAAAAAATAACTTACTGCAGTAAACATTGTTTTCCCTTTATTTCTTATGATAAATTTCTTTTTTTTATTACCTGCCATTTTCTCAGGAAACTCCACAGTATAAACAAAGATCGAAATTACAAATTTGAAGATTAAACTAAAAATTGTTAAGCTAGTTATGAAACATACTCTTTGGTGATGTATTACACACAGTTTTTTTGTATCACACATTAAGAAATAGTGGCCCAGGATACTTCAAAAAGTCATGGGTCAAGTTCATGGTACACGCTGGAATTGACACCACGTTTCCTAACCCCTACAAAATCTTTTTAAAATTTTCTGTCTGTACCATGAAGCCATTTATAATTTGCTTACTTGTAAGTCACTGAAAACAAATTGCGTATCAGGGAGGGTTATTAGTTAAAAAGTAATTATTAATTCAAAAAAAGGAATTTTGAAAGTATGGCTCTGAAAATGATCAGTGAGTCTGGTGAATGATGCTCAGAAAATGTTTAGAAATCATGCTGACTAACAACCAGAAGGAAACTGAAATCAAATGCCAGGAACTCTATAAAAACAAAAGATCACTCTTGGACAATGGATGTTGCTAATCCCATTTCTTCCCCAGAATGCTCATCCCTTAATGGTGGGGACCTGAAAAATGATATGCTGACTTTTGACTTTAATCGTGGAAAAGGTTTGGTCTCTCACCAAAGCTTCCTAAATACAAAAAAAAAAAAAAAAAAGGTGCACTCATAAAAATAAATGATAATTATACATTGAAGATATATTAATAATTGAAAGAAATATGTAATTCCTAAACTATTGAAAAATTTATTTGTGTACTTATATCAATAATATGTTGCATTTGCATACTAACATTAGCAGTATAATTTTACATCTTTAATTCATCTTTTTCTTCTCAGAAATCTTAATTGGTACTGGTAATAGTTTCTTTTCCTTTATATAAATTAAGGACACTGATTTTAAAGAGTTCCAAAAACTGGGGCAATTTTAACTGAAAGTGATAGCAGATAAATAACCAGAATCTACAAATAATTTTGTAGAAAAAGATAAAGGGACAACCATAGAATCAGTGCCTAGAATGGAATGTGATGCCATTTTATCTCTGTGTTTCTTAAAATCAAGTATGTAAATATGAATATTAAATTCATTATATATATTTAGTTTCAAGTGTAGAATTTAGTGATCCATCACTACACACAATATTCCCATGCTCATCACAACAAATGTCCTCCTTAATCCCCATCACTTATTTCACCCATCCCTCCACCCAACTCCATCTGGTGACCATCAGTTTGTTCTCTATAGTTAAGAATCTGTTTCTAGGTTTGCTTCTCTTCCCCCTTCCATGTTCATTTGTTTTATTTCTTAAATTCCACATATAAGTGAAATTGTATGATATTTGTTTTTCTCTGACTGACTTACTTCACTTAAAGTAATACACTCTAGCTCTATCCACATGGTTGCAAATAGCAAGATTTCATTCTTTTTTATGGTTGAGTAAAATTCAATTCATTGTATATTTTTAGAGTTTCCAAGTCCTCAAAATTTTGAGTAATTATTATTAGGAAAAAAAAAAAGGATAAGATAAAAGTCACTTTTCCTTCTTATGTATTTTTTTGTTCTCAAATTGTTATGTAATGTTAAGCTATACTTTTTTATGATTGGAGTACTACAAATACAGAAGATATTTGCAAGTGTCTTTTTGCAATCCTTTAGAAAACATCAAGAGTTTTCAGTTTGCATTGCTATTTTCCAAAGTTTAATGCTTTGTTTGTGGGTAAGGATAAAAATGAAAATAATTGAATCTGTAGGCTTAGCTTCATGCGCATATTACAGTGTTTCTTCTTACCACAACAATTTTAATATAGTATGCTCATTTGATAGATATCAATGCAACCACATTTAATACTTGACATTCTGTGGTAACTTCTTCAAGACTAGCAGTGAGTGGGAATATCTTTGGTCTTTATGAAGTCTTTGCACAGAAAGTATTTATTTTTCTCATAAAGTTACATCACGCTTATTTGAATTAACCAGGTCAAATTTACACTTCTACTTTCTCAAGTGTAAATTGGAACAAGAAAAGGAGAGAAATAGGGAAAGAGAGACAAGTTGTATTAACTAACTCCCATTTACCTGACTCACACTCCTGGTCTCCATTCCCCTGTAAATCCTGTGCATATAGCATACCACTCCTCATGTAAAAGCCAGTCCTATGCTTGCAGAATCGAGTTTTTGTTCCCAAATTTGTAACGACAGTTACATTTATGATGATGATGATGATGATGAAAATTAATTAAAATTATTTGAAATGAAGATGATTTTTGTTTTCATGAAATAAATTTGACTGTTTTTGGAGTACTTAATTAAAGGTCGCCAATGAATTTTTGTGTAGGACAATGGTAAAAGGTTAGAATATATACTAATTTGAAAATTACTTTCCGATTGCTTTATAATGTCTAACCCTGCTGAAATGGTAAAGATGCACTGGGGGCTGAATTTTCAGCAGAACTCTTAATACAAAGTTGTTCCCAGGAGATTGAAGTAGGGAGAAGGCAAAGTTTGGTTCCAATCCGAAGATTGGTGAATAAATATATATGTATGCGTTTTATGTGAAACTAAAGTATTTAAAATAGGGTAAAAGGCAATGTTAAGGTTTGATTTTTACTTAAATTTTGATAATCTCCTATCAACTTCAGCTTAGTTGTCTTCAGAATTCCAATAAAATAGGTCGTCCTCACTTATTACTACAAACATATGCTATTTCCATGATCCTTGTGCATTCTACACATGCCTTGAACACTGTGAAAAACTCATGTGTATATGTGGAATGGATGTATGTTTATTGAACTCTAATTTCATTTAATTTAGAATGGCAATTAATAACACAGATATAAATTAATTATTCCTTAATAAAAAGAAAGCATACATTTATTTAGTGTAAAATCACTTTCGTTCAAATTTGGAAAATAATTTAAAATAAATAACATTGCCTATTGAGGAAAAGAACTCATAAATTATTCTTCTGTGATTCCCCAGAAACTAGAAATATGCTAATACATAATGGGCACACACTATGTGCTTATTGTCTACCAAATTGTAGACTTTTAATTTTAAATTTTAATTGTAGATCTTTAATTTTAAATTTTGTTTATATTTGATTGATTTGCCTCCATTATATACATATATAAAATATGTGTGTATGTGCCAATGCACACATTTCTATAATTTTACTAACGTAGTGACAGAACTGCTCTGTATTTTTTTTCCACATTGTAAGATAGAGATAATAGGTTTTTGTGAATAGGGAGGGTTAATATACATAAAATACTAACAAAGGGAAAAACTAATTATTGACATTTTTAATGATCATTAAACATTATTAACCAAATGTTATTGAATGCTATGTATCTAAATTTATTTCATTATCAACAATTAATCTGCCCTTAAATATAGAAAAGAAAGACAAGATTTAATATTATTGTTTTTAAAGTACTGCACTACTCTTTTGGTGAGCAATGTGATAAATAAATGGCCTCTTTTTTTCCTTATATGTATAAAGTCACATTCTACTTTCCAAATTCTTAAAGTTTGTATTTTTAACAGTTGAGGAAGATAAACTCACAAAATAAATCACCAGAACACTTGAAATCATAAATTTATTCTATGAGCATTTATTTACACTTGATATAATGACAAGAAACTATAATAGCTGAACACAAAAAAATATTTTTGTAAAACAAATACAGATCATTTACCAAATGGAAATTTAGAACACTTTGAGAAATAAGGAGCTCTTAATTTTAATTTATCCTTAATTACTCTTTTTGATGAATGTGAAGACAGTAATTGTTACACTAAAGAACAGTAGACATATTTTTGCAATTTGTGTTTTTGGTCATGTCTGCTGAGAAAACTACTTGTAAATAACTAACTAGAATTTAAATAAAATATTTTTAAAAAGAGAATAGGTGACTTATTTATCTCTTTTACATTCCTGTTTTCCTCTTTTTAGAGAGGTGCCATGTAAATGAATGGAAAGATGCACACATCACACATTGCAAAAGTATAAATACTAAGATAATTGTCAGTTGGATATTGCCAAAGAATAGGTTACTCAACAATATATCAATATATCAATTTCATATATTAGGAGAGATGCTAGCAGATATTTGGTTTAGGTTGGATATATTGATATATGCATCAATTTTTATTTCTTTTTTTTTCTATACTTGTACCAAAATACAAGATATCATGAAATGTATTAGTAAGTTATTCCTTGGTTGACCTTACTCTTTTAATATAGAAGATACTGTGACCATTCAAAAACAAAGATATTAAGCATTGTAAAACTCTATAGGCATTTGAAATTAAAAATTGTGATGAAAAAATATTTCAAATGTCTCTGCGTGTGTCATGTTTTGTATAGGTGATGGTCACAGAATTATTGAAAACCACCTTTTCATAAGAGTAGGCCATAACAAGAGTTTCTATAAGTTATTTCTTTAAAGAGGTGAAGAGTGGAGTCATCCACTTCACAGTTCAATCACTATACATTTGCTCCACCAGGTCACACCTTATTGTTAAAGAAGTTACAGCACATTTAATGCAGCAGATCTTTGGGATAAGATCAATGACATATTCAGTCAGGGTATCAAAACTTTCCTTAGTTCTTTCTCATTTTTCATAATATATAGGTTAAAGAAATTCAAGTGAATTTGATTTTGAATTAGTTTTAATTTGATTTTTAAGACTCACCTTATAATTCTCCAGGTTCTTGAAAAATCTCTTAAACAATTTCCAGTGGCTGAGTTGTTCCAGTAGATGTTTTAGTGACTCTGTATTTTTCTAGTGATGTTAATATTTATAGATCATTTTATAAATTTTACAATGTATTCTCCTCCTGTATTTTTGTAACTTCTTCTCAAAATGCTCAGGTGATTTATAGAAACTGTGATACAGGAAAGTGAACAACCTGGCCCTCAACCACAACCCACAGATAATAAAGTTCAGAAGTAGAGTGCACATCCTTATCTTCCAATTCTAAATCTTGTGCCTTTTTCCCAAAGTATAGTTGCTTTGATATCAGCAAACCCAAATTCAAAATCATGGGAAATAAATGTTGATAGCACATCTTTATGTGAAACTTTTGGGGAAGGAATTTTAGCTACATCATTGATTTGGTCATTTCTCGAAATTTTATCTTACAACAACATAGTATTACAAGAAGTCTCTGAATTTTATACAATTTTACCATTTTGTAAAAAATCAAATATACTTATGCCAGGATATAGGGACAGCTATGGCAGGTTCTGGACTTAAGTCTAAAACATTTTGAAATCTACTGGTTTATCAAATGCATGCTTCTAAAAGAATCATCATACTTCATCTTTAACTTGCAAGCTAAGCAATCCCCCTTTAAAAATGTTTAGTTATATTATTTCTAAGTCAACCAACAATTTTTCTGAGAGTGAGTTAATTACTGCACTGTACTTGGTTTGGTGAAGCTACCTGCTTCATATTAAATGTGACTTGGTTTTTCTGGGATATTCAGCAAGACGATGGTTGGGATCTTTCTTTAAACCACAAATTATCTATTTTAATGAAATATAAAATGATATTTTTTAGGTTTTTTATGCTTCAAACATGATATATTTTAGGTATTATGCTTTTATGCAGAAGTTCTGTGTCTAAAAATTCCCCAAGCACAAAAGACTTGGAGAACTTTGAAATTAGTAATAATAATTAATAGTAGAGTTGATTCAGCTCACCAAATATATGCAAATATTCACCAAATTAACATAATTGGTCAGTTCCAACATTTTACAAAAATGAAAGGGTTAAATATCCTGCTATTTCAAATAACAGAATGAGGTGTGTGCTGATTTAAAAGTAAAAAAAGAAAAAAGATCATTTTTGCTTTGTCTTTACTTCAAAAAATTGATGCTTTAAAGAGACCATTGCTTATTATTAATTTTTAAAGGATTGACTGGGGGAATTTAGTCTTAAATATGCAATAAATGCAAATTGATGAAAATCTCTTGGGTGGTCCAAGTCAATATCCGAGTGTGTATCTCTTGAGACAGGGCAACTGTTTCTATCCCCAGAGCCTGAGTGATTATACCATAGGCTAGGATGTGACCATCAGTATTTTAGGACAAGACAAGTCTATTTGTCAAGGGTAGACTTGCCCTGATAAAATTCATCAGACTAAGAAGAAAATTAAAAAGAAAATTGATTCATTTATAATAAGAAATAGAGCCTCTAAGGAAGCACTCTTGGATACAACAAATTCATTCAATATGTGCAAGACAAATTTGCATCGTTCTTTTATGATTCATTTTTTTTTTTTTAAGATTTTATTTATTTATTTGACAGAGAGAGACACAGCGAGAGAGGGAACACAAGCAGGGGGAGTGGGAGAGGGAGAAGCAGACTCCCCGCTGAGCAGGGAGCCCGATGCAGGGCTCGATTCCAGGACACTGGGATCATGACCCGAGCCGAAGGCAGTCGCTTAACCACTGAGCCACCCAGGCGCCCTCTTTTATGATTCATTATGTATTGATATGAAAATGTCAGTTTTAAGGACATTTTTCTCATTTCCATATTCTTTGGGAAATCTTCACCGAAGCCTCTTCCTCATTTCCCATAAGGTGATATCCTCTTTCTTCACCTCACCAAAGGGGAAAAAAAATCAAATACTGTTGACACGTGTAAGGTCTATTTGTGCCAATTTTTAAACCTGTATCTATTGTGAGAACATTCAGCTAAATTTCCACCTAAAAATAATTTAATTCTGTGCTTACATCTATCTAATTGCATTTTGCCTGGCAGTCCATTATGTGTGGTTTTTGTTTTCTTTGGTTTTTTAGATACATTAGGCATTGGAGATGCCTTTATTCCAGTGCACAGAATGGCTGCTTTACCTCTATTATGTCCCTTCAGAATCTGTGGCAATCAGCTTCTTTTTATGTGCTGGGGTTGATGTTTCTCACCTCAGGCAGCCATGTCAATGCCCAATATAGAAGTATACATGATGCCCCTTCCCACACGCTTCTAAAAATCTTATAGTAAATTGATCATCTTTGTTGATAAAGTTTGAGATTGTGGACCAGTTCACATTTACAGTGCCCTCTTTCTATTATATTTTAAATAAAGCATATGCTCAAAGCAGAATCAAGTGTATTTTATTACTCTTATTAAAATTTTCCAACAGCATTACAATTTAATGAATGTCTTGAATAAAATGTTTTGGTTTGAGAGGCAAAAAAAATCTTAGCATATTTCTAAGATTATAGTTTGTCTACTTTATGGGCACTAAAAATTCCAACAATTTATTGTTTCTCATGAAGACATCTTAGCTAAACATCTTTTCATGTTTCTTTATTAGTTGCCAAGGTCTGAGAAAAATGTTGAAGATTACTAATAACTTTTTTTTTGTTGGCAGGGCACTGTTAGTAGTAGTTGGAAAATAGAACTCCCAAACACTCTGCACTCTCTAGTCTAAATATTTTTTTCATTTATATCCACAGGGAAATAGAGTTTCTAACAATGGATTCAATAAAGTATATAACACACAAAGAAATTTCCATTTTTAACTCATTAGTTCACAATGAAACTTTCAGAGTCTAAAATGAAATTTTAGTTCTTTTTATAATGTGCTAAAGTGTTCAAGGTGACATAAATTCAGTATCAGTGTAGTAAACTACATTAACTCATAATCAATGCTGTTTCAGCTGATAGATAGTCAATATTAGCTTAATGAAATTTTTTGTATAACTGAAAAAGAAAACATTAAAATTGCAGTTGTCCATTCTATGAACTATCTAATGGAAAATTTAGCATTGCAATTAGGATGAGCTCATTATAGAGACCTCGGAAACTCTAACTACACAGTTTCCAATAAATAACCTTTCCTTGTGAGTTCATCCAAGGGAATTATATGCAAAATAATAGAGTAAGACAAAACAAACTCTACTTATTATAAGGTGAAGTCACTGCTCTGATCACACCATAGAATCCTAGTAAATTAGACTGGATCATGTGGAAGGTTCTTTTGTCTACACTTAGTCTAATTAGCCCAGTATCAGAGCAGGCTCTTCTCCCAAGTCAGTGTTGTACAATTTCCTGAGAACATTCTAACATTTTCTCAGGGAACTATCAACAGGCATACCATTCCTTTTGCACTTCCACAAAGGCATAGGTATGTTCCTGTCTGAAGACCTCTGCACTTGCTGTTTCCTCCCCATCTGTCCCCTAGCTGTTTGTCTTAGTCTCTCACTTCTTCAGGTCCTGATTAAAATTTCACCTTTCCTAGCCAGTCTACTTAAACTCACCACTGTTCCCTACCTCTTTAAATTTCCTATTTCCCTTCTTTTACTTTTCTGGTTATTAGCTATATGCACAAACTCCTAAGACATATATTTTGCTTATTTCTCTTATTAAATCTCCTCTAAGATAATATTTCCTAGACAAGGATGGAGAGACCAATGTATATCTCCAAGTAACACAATATACTAAATGTTACTAGAGTCACTACCTGAGAGTCACCTGAGAGTCACCAACTTGCAACCAACACTGTGGACCCTGATAGCTCAATCTTCATAGTCCATGGCACATGATATTCAATAAATAATTTGTAATGGATAGATAAATTGCTCTCATTTATATTTTAGTCTTTTATTGGAATAGTAATGTATGCATCTTTATGAAAAGCATCCCTTTCCAAAAGCAATCACATATCCATTCAGAAATAACATATGTCTTTATAAATGATCATGCATACATATATGTGTACATATATTTATAGTTTTATGCACAAATGGGAGCATACCAAAATAAATGGCAATATATCTTAAAATTCTTCTATATTAATGTACAGGCATCTATCATGTTTTTTATAGCATTATTATATTTCATCATTTGTGTGGATGTATCATGAATCGTTTAATCTCTCTAGGGCTCTTTTATGAATATTTAATGTAGTGTTGTTAATAAATAATGATGAACTCAGAATATTTTAAATATAATAGTCCTCTGTAGGGAGGCAGAGAACAGGGACAATTTTGGATAGAATAGTGAGAAGATCTTAATTGGTAATATTTGAGTCAAGATCAGAAGGAAGTGAGGGAACAAGACAAAAAGGAATCTAGAACACAGATTTCTAGCAGTGAAAGTAACAAGAGCGAAGTCCAGGAGATCGGAAAATATTTCTGATGTGCTTGGAAAAGGTCAACAGGAACAAGTTGGCTTTTGCCAGTTTTCCTGAGAAAAAAGTTGGAACAATCCTAGGAAACTGTAAACCATGTTTTCTGGAGAATGGTATCTTGAAAAAAGAATGGAAAGAGACAGAGGCATTGTTGGAGTCACTGGGCCTAGCCAAACCTGAACTCTACTAAATGGACTTTTCTGGGGATGCTTGGGTGACTCAGTCGTTAAGCATCTGCCTTCAGCTCAGGTAATGATCCCAAGGTCCTGGGATGGAGCCCCACATCGGGCTCCCTCCTCCATGGGAAGCATGCTTCTCCCTCTGCCACTCCCCCTGCTTGTGTTCCCTCTCTCGCTGTGTCTCTCTCTGTCAAAAAATAAATGAAATCTTTAAGAAAAAAACAAAAAAAATGAACTTATCCATTTCAAGGGTCAATAAGAACTATTTCATTGCATCATCTCCTTCCTTCCTCCTTCCTTCCTGCCTTCCTTCTTTCTCTCTTCTTTCTTCAGCTTGTTTTAAATTGTGTCTTTGTTACATGTAACCAAAGTGTCCTCAATTAAATGTATTAATCTATCTAAAATTTAATCTAGTTTCCATCTACTTATATCTTGTGCCTACAACAGTATATAGGAAATAGATATTGCTGAACAATAAATGAAATCATTCAGGATACAATCAAGTCTTAGTCACCTGGATGTATTTCTTTCCCTGTAATGTGATTTCACATATTTCTGTTTTGATCTTATCCTCAGAAGCCCATCTTACCCTTCTTATTACCAGTTTCTTGATGGGAAAGTGACTGTAACCAATTTGATAACATTCATTAAATAATTCTATGTATCTAAATTTAATATTTACTAAAAAGTTTGAAGCACAAAGCCCTGTGCTTGGTACTGAAGATAACTTTTAGACTTAACCTAAATGTTTTTTGCCAATGCTTAAGAGACTTTTATGAAACTTTTAGGAAGTAGAGTAACACAGAAAGATTAACTGCTCTAATATAAAGGCCAAAATGATGAAAGTTTATTTAATAAGTGTTGGGCATAATCAGTTGTTAGCCTCTAAGAAGGCTAAAATGCTAATTTCTCTATCACCTGATATTACAACCATAGGACATGCAAGGGTTAAAGTCTCTGATAGAGAAAGGAAAGCAAGACACATGGTTTGAAATAAAGTACTTTCTGGAAACATATTGACTGTGTCCATTCCATTTCATATGCACTGTCCCCAACTCATAATGGGGGCATGGTATGCCACTAATAGGAGGTTATAAGTACTCTCCTCCTGGTCAAAAACTTTTCATCATTCAGGACTCTGTTTACCATTTTTTTTTTTTTCCATCTCAAAGCTTTTCCTTATCCCCTGAAAATTTCTCCACGGCAAAAATTTAGAATAATGACCCTGCATCTCTGGTACCTAGCACTTGGAATACATTCAATTAGTGCCTGTTGAGTAGATAAATCAGTGAATGAGTGGATGAATGATCACTGAAAAAGACTAACTTGAATTTCATCTAAGACCTTGATTCATCTCTCTTTGCTGTTTTTAGGTTTACCCCTGGTTAGAGAAAGAGCACAAGATTAAATGGTTTTCTGAGGCTTCATTTAACTTTTGCCTCGAAAAGTAAATTATGTATTTTTTGCCTTGCTAGATATCAAAATGGCTCTAATCACACCTGGAAAAAACAGAATGATATCTATATACCTCAAAATAAAATTATAAAAAATTCTGCCTGTTTCCTAATCTGTATTTTCAGCTCAGCAGCAGAAAATGCAAGCCTTTTGTCATCTCCACTTTCTGTCACTAAAGATAATAGCAATTCTTGGTTAATGGTTCAAGGAAAATAAAATGAACCTACTGAGTTCTCGGTTTTATTTATTCTATTATGATATTTTATAGCATGCAATTTCATTTATGGCACTATTTATCATTAAGTAATATACCATAAGTGATGTGACAGGACTTGAAATAATGAGAAAATATAAATATAATAGTTTATCTGTTTTAACTTCAAATTTAGGATTGGAAAGAATGCTAAGGCATCTGAAGGCGGAATTTTTAAAGGATACTGACTCAAACAAACAAATTAGAAAGTTCTAAGGAAAAACCTTGTTCTTAGATGCCTTTAAACAGGTTAAATTAGTAATCGTTTGTCAACTCTGATTAATCTTAGATCATTTAAATATATTTCTTAAAATAATATGAAATATTAGTACTACTTCCTGCCAGAAATAACTTTCAAAATATTCCTGTGCCATTAAGCATTTTGAGATTACTGGTATTTCAGCATATTTAAAGTAGTTTATATCTGTGATTTTTTTTTCCTTTTGTTGTTCACATGAGCTAATGGAATCATTATAACTCTTTTACAATTAGCACTCTGTCTCTCCATTCATGATAATCTTCAAATTGTCTAGTTATTTTTTTATGTTGAATTCACACTATAAAAGAGATTATTTCTCCTGTTGGTCCCTCATTCTCTTTTGACAGCCAGCAAGCCCCAGAAGTATCAATTCAGTGACTCTCACTTATAAGTCTCCTCAAACATATTAAATGAAAATAAATCTATTGACTTACATTTATAGGCTTACGTTAGTATAGCTGGATTCAGTATCTCAAAAAATATCATTTTATTTCTTTCTCTTAGGTCTTCTGCCCTTTGTTTGGGCTTCAGATGGTAGCTCCATATTCATACCCAGCAGGAAAAGACTGACTCTATTTCAACAATCCCAGCAAAAATCTTACCGTATGTTCCCAATGCTTGCTGGATTACATGTCTATCCCTGAAGCAAAGATGTTATCCAAGATAATTAAATGCTCAGTGGTCAGACTTGAGTTACTAAAAAGAGCATAGAAGTATGGTGAGTAGTCCAAAAATGGTAATACTACTAATAATATTGATGTTCAAAACAGATAAATATAGTACTACAACCTAATTTTGTGCTAATGATTTAAATACATACATGTCAAGAAATATATTCCTAGAAATATAGAATGCTTTGTATTTTTCTTACTAAGGCAGGTATGTGCTAATCGCATAAATTACCCTAAATATGCTATATAGTATTTTTTTTCTTTTAATCACAAAGTTATTTTTTCACTATTTACCAATAGAAAGGAGATAAGGAGTTCTAAATAAATTATGGGCAAAATAAATAAAACAAAATGAAAAACTTGGAGACACTGATATACATGATTAGTTCCTTTGGCAAGTTGCTATTATTTAAACACGTAGTTGATCTTGGTGTCTTATGCAAAAATAAATGTATTGAAACCTAAAAAATGAAATACCATTGAAATTCATGTAAATTTCAAGTTTATTTTCTACCAGAAAATGTATTTTTAAAACAATGCTATACTAGAATTTGAGTTTTTAAACCCTACTTCGATAGGAAGATGGATATATTTCCAAGTGTATGATTAATGATGGATTTCTGAAAGATAGCTACTAAATTAATTCTTTGCTGTATTATATACAGTTATAAAATATAATAAAAGGCTTAATTGAGGAAAATAATCCAATATCTTAATTAAGAAAATGTATGTACATCCAACAAATTACAAAGTGTTTGGTCATTCCAATTTTTGTTCAAGTAAATTTTGTTTATTTCTTACAACCTTTTATTGGGAGCAAAATTTTAAATTTTCTCCCTATATTTTTGTAATAGATTTCAAAGGACAGTGTCAGTTAGCATAGGTAAAAAGCTTTGATTTAGAATGCTCAGAATTAATAAGATAATCAAACATTTTTATATACTCAAATTAAATAATTGCTGCAAAGCATAAATGGTTCTATAGTTAAAATATTATTTACTGAAAGGATATGAAATGGAACATTGAACTAACAAACAAGAAGGGATGGCAGATTGCAGAAATGAATAAATAAATGAAATTCTTCATTAGAACATTGAAATGTTGGTAAAAATTCTAACTTTAACCAGGGACACTTCCATCAACTGAATGGCTAGAGAAAGATTTGCATCTTTTAAAAGTGCAGTAATCAAAAATGTAAAGAGGTGATGTAACAGCAACATACATAGTACTTCACAGAACAATTCAGTGCTCTGTAAACATAATGAATATTGCCAAAAGTTATGGAGAACATTAGCCTTTGCAAGTGCTCAACTGATAATTAATTACTAGTGAGCTCAAGTGAGCTTCAGGTTTAATATTAAAAGCAGATGACTTAATAATGAGGGCATAATAAAAATATCTATTTATTTGACAAAGTTTGTGGTGTGTTGGCAAGTTATTCACTCATTCCCAAAAGGAAATAATAAGAATAAGAATAATGATCATGGTCAGTACTAATTTAACTCATGGGTATTTTATTTAAACTTAAAATACACTTTTTTTAACTTTTATTTTATTTTATTATGTTATGTTAATCACCATACATTACATCATTAGTTTTTGATGCAGTGTTCCATGATTTATTGTTTGCATATAACACCCAGTGCTCCATTCAATATGTGCCCTCTTTAATACCCATCACCAGGCTAACCCATCCCCCCACCTCCCCTTTTAAAAATGAGAAATAATAGAACTTCCTTATTGTCACATTGTTGGAATGATAAAATATGTGTGTGTGTATATATATATAAATATTTCACATACTAAATAGTTCAGGAGAAGAAAATTTTTAAAAGTTTTTTTTTAATTTATCAGTATATCCATAATAATGGCAGATTTTTAAAATAAAAAGAGCACTTCATTTGTCCACCAAAATAAAGGAAAGCAGCTGTTGATTGATCATTTGGAAGAATGGGAAGATATATTTATAGGATTAAAAGTAATGCATTATTTTCCCAACCCATCACGTAGTCTCATGTTCTTAGAATGGATGTCTATAACCTGCCGAGTAATTTTGAAGATGGTTAAGATTCCAAATAAAATGGCATTTAAAAATTGATTTTATAAAGTTTGATTATTTTGTATACATATTGCAATGGTATGATCTTTTTATTATGGCTATTGTTAACTATTATATCAGTTAAAGAAAAAATACTTGATCTATTTTAAAATGTATAATTTAAAAATACATTTACATTGACTATTATGTTAGTTCTTATCCAAATATAAACTTTAATCAATAGGTGTGAGTACCACAAATTATTTGTTCATTTATATGATTTTATATGCATTTATTATTCATTCATATGTCTTTGCATATGGACTCTTCATTCCATATGCAAAAAATTAAACTAAACATAAAGCTAAGATAATCATAACCACAAAGAAGGGATCAAAAATAATCTTTTGAGTAAATATTTAAATGAGCATACATTTAGTCATCATCAAATAGTTTTTATTTTAATCATTTTCAAGGTGATCATGACAGTTTAAACTTTAATTCTTTATAAAATCTATTCATTCATATTAATATCAAATTTCTGCATTGAAATAACCAAATTCCTGTTAAGATCGATGGAGAAGGCAGAAAGTGGTAACGCTTTCTGCAGAATTAAAATTGCACAATTTTTAATAGGTTTATTGGGTGTTTAGGAAAACTCCTCTTGTCCATATCTTAGGCCTAATAGAATTGGTTGGCTATTGTAAAAAGATAACATAAATGAGGAGTCCTAGTCAGTGATACAAAATATGCTGAGAGTTTTTATTTTAAATTCACTTACGGAAATTTGCTTCCATTCACCAATATTTTAGTGGCAAACCATGGATTTATCTTTTAGAGTAGGTGAAAACTTGAACCAAAACCTACAGTGAAGAATGCTTTGTGATTTTTTTTTTATTATTATTATTCCAGTTGTTTTCAGTGTCTTCCTTTAAGTTAACTCTGGAATATTTTAATAACTTGTCTTTATCAAATCTTTCCAAGCATCCACTTCCTGCATAATGGATCTTAGATAAAATTACTTGTTTTTACTCAACACATTATATGTTTTCACATCCGCCTTCATCAAATTATGATGATCCTTGTTCCTACACTCCAATATTTCTGAATCCAGTTTGGTCAGTAGTATCAGCTTATTGACTAATAAAAATTACATTTTCAGGGTGCCTGGGTGTCTCATTGTTTGGGTGACTGCCTTTGGCTTGGGTGGTGATCCCAGAGTCCTGGGATCCAGCCCCTGGTGAGCTCCCTGCTCAGCGGGGAGCCTGCTTCTCCCTCTCCCTCTCCAGGTCCCCTACCATGCTCTCCTGCTCTCTCTCTCTCTGTCAAATAAAATCTTAAAAAATAAAAAATAAAAAATAAAATTTTCCTTAAGTTACTGTTATGAATTATGTAAATTTTTTCATTGCCATTGGAAGAATCTTATTAACATCTTAGACTGATTTCACTTTCATTGTTTTTATAACATACTATATTCCCATGATCATTGTTTTTAATTTTAATTATTTAATATCTAATTTCAAACACCTTTTTAACTCTTCCACCTTCTACCCCTGTAAGTCTGGCACAGCTACTTTGTTGTTGGGGGTTGGCTTACTTTTCATATACTCCTCCTTCCATATCCATGCCTCATATGAGCCTCATTTTATAATGCAGAGAAAGAGAGGCAATATATTTTGTTTCACTAATATATCATCAGTGTCTAGAAGAGTACCTAACATATTAAATACTCAAAAATTTATCTAATGAATCAAATAAATAAAACAACAATCTTCCCATTTTATCATAATCCTTATGGATTAGCAAAATAGTTGCTTATGGACATACAGTTGTTTAAATATTCCACTTATTGAAATAATTCTTATTACTCCCTAAGATATAAACACTTTAGATAACGTATTAGTATTTTCCCCCTCATTTATTTTTTCAGCGTTATTAGAATGGTAATAGATGATGTTTTAATTGATGATAAAAATGAGGGTTTTGTATGTGTGTTAGTAGAAACAAAAGGTTTATATCACCAATAGGATTATTGTAGTATTAGGATTATGATAAATAGTGCACTCAATAAATACACCAATCTTTTTTCAGGGTTTATTGGCATTAAACAATTAGAATTTTTCTTTAAATATTTGAATATTTAAATTCACAGCATTTTCCTTTGTGTTAATTAAGTAGTTACACCATAAAGATTTTTGTGAACTGAATATGTGTATAATAAATTCACAACAAATAGACACTTTTGCTCCTTTAATTCATTTCCGTTGGGATGCAAATTAATGTCACACACTTAATAAAGTCTTGACTTCTTAGAAGTGCATTAGAATAGAGTTGGGTCTTATAATCACATTCTCTTCAGAATTTATTTCACATGAACTGAAAACAAAGTCACCCTTCTTTACAAATGTTGATCTATAAATATGAAAGAAAATGATATGATAAAGGTTAGGCTTTGAAGTAAATGGAAACATATGAGTAAAATAAAACTCTCTTAGTGACACAGCAGTGAGACAATAAAATCCATTAGTTTGACTGCCTTGTGATTATTTTTTTTTAACAACAGCAGAGAAAATGGAGTTACAAAATAATAGTGGTAATACAATTAGACAATTGAAAAATACAGAACAATTAAAAGAAAAAATAATATTCTGTTTAAGTACATGATAGTATCTGATAACCTTTTTACCATATCAGTATGATCTCTAAAAATAATATATTTTGGAGCCTATATTAAGTCATGCCCATCTTTTAGTTTGAATACTGACTACAGACATTTTGTTCAATATAGTAACCAAATCAGTTCTATAAGTGATTATAAAAATAAAAACAATGGAAGGTAAGTTACTTGAGTAAGGATGCCAAAATTGGTGGCAATTTTTATAGTGATATTTTTTCTATACTCATCGAGTATTATTGTACAAATTTCTCTATATCTGTATATAAGTAAATATTCATTATATATTAATAGATATTTTAGGAGATAACTCATTTTGTTATGAAAAGTATCTCTGAAAATACAGTTTTATAACACCACAAGAATTTAGTTAATAAACTGACAAAGCCGTAGACAAACTACTGAGGGGTGATCTGCAAGATCCATATTCAGAGTGAAGTGGGAGGGATATTCCAGTTAATATTGAAAATAATGCTAAAAAGAATATTTAAACTCAAAATAAAATAATTTATTTGATAGTTGCATTGGCCTCATATCGAAGGACATAGTGATTTTAACAAAGAACCTTAATTTTATTTAAAAAAAGTCTAAAAAGGTGAAAAAAAAGTCTTCAGATTCATCATATATGTATTTTTGCAGTATACACCATATGATTAAAACACCTGCAGACTTACTACATCTGAAACTTATTTATATATATATATATATCTAATTCAACAAAATGTTCTGAAGACTATATATCCAAGGTTATAGAAATAAATTTAAGTGACTTTACAAAAAACACACAGAAAAAAACTCTAATAAATTTTATTACACTTACTTTACATGTGGATGAGGAAATTGACACTCAAGTGGCTACTGGTATTAGTCAAGCAAGGTTAGACTTCTGAAGATAAATAATTGTTCTTGACACTATTTTTGTCTGTGATGATTGAGAATCATGTCATGACACCCATTGTTTTAGAGTCTATCACACAACTGCACAGTAGAAAACTAGAACAAAATTAAATCAATAAAAACAACCTTTTGTTTGTAGACACAGAGGGATGAACTCTACTGTCTCAGAAAATAACACAAAGAAGCAACATATCACAATGGAGTTATGGAAATACAATCCACAGTATTTCTGTATATTACTTTATAATGCATAAATCTGCATCTATTTTGATAATGCTTAATAAACTATAATAAAATAAATGATAATAATTATTCAATGGGCGCCTGGGTGGCTCAGTTGGTTAAGCAACTGCCTTCGGCTCAGGTCATGATCCTGGAGTCCCGGGATCGAGTGCCGCATCGGGCTCCCTGCTTGGCAGGGGTCTGCTTCTCCCTCTGCCCTCTTCCCTCTAGTGCTCTCTGTCTCTCATTCTCTCTCTCTCAAATAAATAAATAAAATCTTTAAAAAAAAATAAAAATAATATGTATTCAATGAAGCCTATGGCATTGAATAACTTCAATCCTAGATGTTGCCATAGAGGATGTAGATATATAACATTTTAGAAGTGGAAATTAGAATAAGAACTTTTTAAAATATATCTTTTGGGAAAACAAATTATTCATAAAGGCTTTTCTTACCTCCCTTCTGTAGTTAAATTAATGTCATACAGGAATAAACCCACAAATTCAAGGCAAAATAGTGGGACCCTCAATGAGGACATATTTCAAGAAATTTTGGAATTTTGCTTCATAGCATTACCATGGTGAGTATTTTCAGAAAGACTTCCATTAATCAGAATCTTACAACTGCTAGATAAATTACACTGACAGAATGGAAATAGAGTGATTCAAAATTAGTTTTTAAAAAAAGGAAATAGTGACCTGATACAAAAGAAGATACTAGAGAAAACAAAGGAAGATCATAGAAGTAAATAAGAATATACACATAATCAAAATAAATGTTAATTTAGTAAATTAGTTAAAAGGCAGGGATTGTCAGAATGTGTAAAGAATAAAGAAAAGAATCATCTAAATGTTTTCTAGAAATATGGAACTTTACAAAAAAATCTAAAAGTAAAAACTCTAGAAAGATGTTTTACTGCTAACCAAAACAAACAGACAAACAAATACTAGCGAGGATGTGGAGCAATAGGAACTCTTATTCATTCTTGGTGGGAATGCAAAATGGTACAGCCACTTTCAGCCACTTGAGGAGATAATGTAGCCATTTCTCACCAAGTTAAACATAGTTTTACTATATAATCCAGCAATTGTAGTCCTAGGTATTTATACAAATGAGTTAAAAACTTATGCCCATGAAAAGGAGAAGGAGGAAAAAGAGGAGGAGGAGGAGGAAGAAGAAAGAAGAAGAAGAAGAAGAAGAAGCAGAAGCAGAAGCAGAAGCAGAAGCAGAAGCAGAAGCAGAAGAAGAAGAAGAAGAAGAAGAAGAAGAAGAAGAAGAAGAAGGAGAAGAAGAAAGAAGAAGAAGAGGAAACAGGAGGAGGAGGAGGAGGGAAGGAGGAGAAGAAGGAGAAGATGAAGAGGAGGAGGAAGAAAGGAAGAAAGAAGAAAGGGGAGGATGAGGAGAAGGAAAAGACCCTGCATATGAATGTTTGCGGTAGATTTTAATCATGATTGCAAAAATTTGAAGTGACAAAGATTTCCTTTGGTTGTTTCATGAATAAACGAATTGTGGCCATACATATATGGAACTACAGAGTCAGAAATGAATTCAATGTAAACTATGGGCTTCAGTTCATGATAATGTATCAATATTAATTCAGTTATAACCAGTGCACCACACCAATGCCAGATGTTAATAGGAAAAACTGAGTGTGGCAGGGGAGAAGAAGTATATGGGAACTTTTTGTATTTTCTGCTCAATTTTTTGATAAACCTAAGAGGCTCTAAAAATTGTCTATTAATAAAAATATATATATAAACAAATTAAACAAACTTTTAAATAGTCATATAATTAGAGGAATATCACTCCATCCATTGCTTGATTGTCGCAACCCTAGCTGCCAGTCCGTCTGCGATCACAAGGACAAATAACCATTCCAGTGTTCACTTTCAGTACAGTATTCAATAAATTACAAGAGTTAATCAATATTTTACTGTAAAATAGGTTTTGTGTTAGATGATTTTGCCCAGCTGTAGGCTCACATAAGTGTTCTGGACACACATAAGATAGGCTAGCCTAGGCGTATTAAATGCATTTTTGACTTACTGTATTTTCAACTCACAATGGTTTTACTGGGATATAACCTCATCATACTCAAGAAAGATTTGTAGTTTATCATCAATTAAAAAAAATAAAGATATATGAATGGCTCATGGAATAGAAGAGTGGCAAAAATAAAAAAAAATATTAAAAACATCTTTAAAAAATGTTGGTCATTACTAGATATTAAAAGTATCACAGAATATGTGAGAGTAGAGTTGGGACCTCAAAGATAAATAGTAAGAAATAAGCAGAGAAAGGGGAGGGAATTCTAGGAAAAAAGGCAAAATAAAAATCACAGAGGCAATATGAGATATAACGCAATAAAAGGAAAAAAAATTAAACAAGTAAAAGTACCCACACAAACAAAATTTCATTAGCAGAGGGGCACCTGGGTTGTCTAGTCAGTTAAGCGTCTGCCTTTGGCTCAGGTCATGATCTCAGGGTCCTGGGATCCAGCCCCACATAGGGCTCCCTGCTCCTGGGGAGCCTGCTTCTCCCTCTGCCTCCCCTCTTGTGCTTTCTCTTGCTATCTCTCTCTCTCTCTCTCTCTCAAAATATAAATAAAATCTTGAAAAAATTCATTAGCAGAAACACGCAAGGAAAATAGATAAACATCATAATATTCTGGCATGATTCTGGACAGCTGAGAAATCCCTCATGCCCTTCTTACACTTCCTCCTGGAAGAGGGATGAGGAAGGGACTAATTACATCCACGCTGGACAGAAAAGCTATTTAATTTGTACTACATAGACAGTAATTTCCAGATTTCTACCATTTCTAAAAGTCACTGGAAAAAGCAAGTACATTTTAGTTTTATATAATTATGTTTTCTGGATCCTGTTGTTTACCTAAAGTGCCCTTTATATTCTGGTATGATGTGGAGAAGAATAAAAGTAGCTATCAAGAATAAAGGTGGCGTCTTTAGTAAATTATTTTCTTAACCTGTACAGTTAATTTTCAACTAAAGTTTGCTAAAGTGATTCCACTATTTTATTTCGTTAAAAATGTTTCAGTATTCGTCCTGCATGAATCTCCTTACACATTTTGGAGTGGTTTTTTTTTTTGTTTGTTTCTTTTCACTCTCTCTTTTTTAATGCCAATTAAGTTCAAATGATGGGACCTTAACTGATCCCCTTCCATCTGTCCTTAAATCAGACATTTTTCTAATAAATTAACATTATAAAACCAAAAATACTGTCTTGTTTTTAAAATAAATTTAGATGTAAATAGTAAACCCCCCAAAAAATAAATAAATAAAATAAATTTAGGTGCACATGGGTGGCACAGTTGACTGAACATTGGACTCCGTTTCTGCTCAGGTCCTGATCTCAGGGTGGTGAAATTGAGCCCCTAGTCAAGCTCCGTGCTCCAGGCGGAGTTTGCTAGAGATCCTCTCTCCCTCTCCCTCTGCCTCTCTTGCTCGTGCTCTCTCTTTCTCAAATAAATAAAATAAATCTTTGAATAAAATAAATATAATATTATTCTGGTTATTTGATAAAACCCAGATTAATTAATCTTAATAAGATTATGTTTATTGATTATTTTTTTCTTAAGTATATTATGGGGAATAATAACACTTGAAATAATTTCTTTAGGAAGCTTTTATTCAACACATGTAAATGAAGACCGTTGTTTCAAATGGTGACTTTAACAGATACTCTGCAAATTACCCAGCTGTGTATAATTAAAATAAGCACATTGCGGACGGAGCTGGCTGGAACTCCTGTTTTGCACTTTGCTATGGTTTCCAGCAAGTTCTTTATCTATGGTATTGGTCAATTTGGACATCTACATGGTTTGATAATATTCATTTACAAATGTTTCTATTAAAAAAATCTACAGCATGGATGTTACCCATCTTCAGGTTAAAATGAAGCTCAGGTACTCATAGTCACATTTTTATATGAATAAACCATAGGTAAGTTGATTGATTATAGAGGTCATTGGATAAGTTACATGTTGACTGTAAAATAATATAGAAGATCTCACTGAAGAATTCTATTTTCTTGCTCTGTTAAAAATGTTTCCATAAATGTTTCTTCAGAGAATGAAAAAAGCCCTAATTTTAGAAAGTTATAACAAGAGATTCAAATAGATTTTTCTGCCAAATCATATAAGAATTGTACTTCTATATTCAGCTAAAATGATTGAGAGAGACTTTTATGTATAACAGTCTACTTTGATTTGTTTTTTTGTTTTCCATCTTATTTTCCACTTTTAATCTTTAGTGTCGCCTTGCTGAATTTATTACAAATGTTTTTACAGAAACTGAATGCTTACTCTTTAACTAATATGATTTCCTCGTCCTTACCCTTTGCTCCAAGTTTTTATGATGAATTCTACCCATGCTTGCACCAGCTAAACATCAACACTTCTATAATATTGTACTTTTCTCTCCTGACATACCATTGTGCTTCATATCCTCATTTTTGACACAAGTATTTCCATTTGATGTCATCTAGCACCCATATGTTTATATGCCTTTTCTCATAAGCTTTGTTGATTACAAAATTAGCTGTTTTGTATTTGGAGACAAAAATCACTTTATAAAATATTCTGCACACAGTAGGTGCATCGATTTATCTGTCAAATTAATGTTGTCAACATGTGCAAATGCTTACCTCTTCATTTGTATATCATGCTATGTAAGAAACATAGAACTTAGAACAGGAATGTTCTCTTAGATCTATAAAATATCTCCTTAAAATAATCCTTTTATGTAAAAAATCCCTTTTTGAAAATGAATGGATTTAATTTAGAAATTACTAATAAAAATGTGTAAACAAACTTAATTTCTACTTGTTGACACTGATTTAACCTAAATGTTTTATGACTTCATTGAAACTAAAGATATTAATCAAAGGGAAATATTTTTGAAATAACGAATAAAGATTAATAGCTTTTAATTTAAATGTTACAACTATAAATGGAAATGATTACACAAGATATTCCATAATTAGGGTAACGTGAATCCATGTTTTATTTGTCAATATACAGATGAATAAAGGATAGTTTAGAAGATGCAATAAAGAAAAAATGTATAGGCTTTGAAATTAAAATCTACCTGTCCTACATGAAAGTTTTGTAAATATGAGCAAGTTACTAAACACTTTTTTTGGCTCCTACTTAGGAAATTGACAATATTTCATAAAGTTTTTTAATATTTTATTGAGATATAACTGACATATAACGTTGTGGAACTTTCATGTGTACAATATGTTGATTTGAGACATTTACATATTGCAATATGAATACCACCATAGCTTCAGCTTTCATGTCATATAATTATTATTTCAGCTTGTAGTAAACACATTTAAGCTCTAGTCTTTTAGTAACTTTGAAGTACTGGCATATCTCATTTTATTGCACTTTGCTTTATTGAGCTTCGGAGATATATATATATATTTTTTTTATAAATTGAAGGTTTATGGTAACATTGAATAAAAAGTCTATTGGTGCCATTTTTCTTTTTTTTTTTAAGATTTTATTTATTTATTTGACAGAGACACAGCGAGAGAGGGAACACAAGCAGGGGGAGTGAGAGAGGTAGAAGCAGGCTCTCTGGGGAGCAGGGAGCCTGATGTGGGACTTGACCCCAGGACCCTGGGACCATGACCTGAGCCGAAGGCAGATGCTTAACGACTGAGCCACCCAGGCGCCCTGGTGCTATTTTTCTATAAGCATTGGCTCAATTCATATCTCTGCCACATTTTAGTAATTCTAGCAATATTTCAAACTTTTTCATTATTATTTGTTATGGTGATCTGTGACTCTTTTTTTTTTTTTTGAGAGAGAGTGAGAGAGAGCACAGTAAGGGGTGGGGCAGTGGGAAAGGGAGAAAGAGAATCCCAAGCAGACTCCATGCTGAGCTCTGAGCCCAACAAGGGGCTTGATCCCCCTACCCTGAGATAATGACCTGAGCTGAAGTCAAGAGTCAAACACTCAACAGACTGAGCCACCCAGGTACCCTTGTGATCTGTGATCCTTGATGTTACTGTTGTAATTGTTTTGGGGTACCATGAACCATGCTCATATAAGATAGTAAACTTAATTAATTGAGAAATATTGTGTGTGTTCTGACTGTCCCACCAACCTTCCATTCACCTGTCTCTCTCCCTTTCCTCAGACCTCCCTAGTCCCTGAGACACAACAATATTAAAATTAGGCCAATTAATAACCTTACAATGGCTTCCAAGTGTTCAAATGAAAGGAAGTGTTGCAGATCTCTTGCTTTAAATCAAAAGCTAGAAATGATTAAGCTTAGTAAGAAAGTCATGTCAAAAGGTGAGATAGATTGAAAGCAAGGCTTCTTGTACCAAACAGTCAAGTTGTGAATGCAAAACAAAAGTTCTCAAAGGAAATTAAAAGTGCTATTCCAGTGAACACATGAATAATAAGAATATGAAACAGGCTTATTGCTGATATGGAGAAAATTTGAGTAGTTTGGGCAGAAGATCAAACAAGCCACCTCCTTTCCTCCAGCCAAAGCCCAGTCCAGAGCAAAGTCCTAACTCCCTTCAATTCTGTGAAGGCCAAGAAAGGTGAGGAAGCTGCAAAAGAAAAGTTTGAACCTAGCAGAGGTTGGTTCATGAGATTTAAGGGGAAAAAAAGCTGTCTCCACAACACAAAAGGGCAAGGTGAAGCAGCAAGTGCTGATGTAGAAGCTGCAGCAAGTGATCCAGAAGATCTAGCCAAGGTCATTCATAAAGGTGGCTATACTAAGCAGTAGACTTTCAATGTAGATGAAACAGACATCTATTGGAAGAAGATGCTATGTAGGAGTTTCATAGCTAGGAAAAATGTGTGCCTGGCTTCAAAGCTTCAAAGGACAGGCTGGCTGTCTTGTTACAGGCTAATGTGGCTAGTGACTTTAAGTTGAAGCCAGGGCTCATTTACCATGCTGGAAATTCTAAGCCCCTTTAGGATGATGTTAAATCTACTCTGCCTGTGCTCTGTAAATAGAACAACAAAGCCTGGATGACAGCACATCTGTTTTTCAACATGGTTTACTGAATATTTAAACTCATTGTTGAGACCTAATACTCAGACCAAAAAAAAAAAAAAAAAAAAAAAAAGCTTTCAAAATTTTGCCACTCCTTGGCAATGCACCTGGTCACTCAAGAGCTCTGATGGTGATGTACAATGATACTAATGTTGTTTTTGTGCCGGCTAACACATCATCGATTCCGCAGCCCACGGATCAAGGAGTCATTTCAACTTTCAAGTCTTATCATTTAAAAAATAAATTTCGTAAGGCTATAGCTGCCATGGATAGTGACTCCTCTGATGAATCTGGGCAAACTCAATTGAAAAGCTTCTGGAAAAAATTCACCATTCTTAGATGCCATTAAGAACATTCATGATTCATAGGAAGAGGTCAAATTATCAAGATTAATAGGAATTTGGAGGAAGTTGGCTACAACCCTCAAAATGACTTTGAAGGGTTCAAGGCTTCAGTGGAGGAAGGGACTGCAGATGTTATGGAAACAGCAAGAGAACTAAGATGAGAAGTGGAGCCTGAAGATGGGACTGAATTGCTGCAAGCTCATGATAAAACTTGAATGGATGAGGAGCTGCTTCTTATGGATGAGCAAAGAAAGTAGTTTCTTAAGAGGAAATCTACTCCTGATGAAGATGTTGTGAAGATTGTTGAAATGACATCAAAGGATTTAGAATATTACATAAACTTTACTGATAAAGCAGCAGCAGGATTTGAGAAGATTGACTCCAATTATGAAAGAATTCTACTGTGGGTAGAATGCTATCAAACAGCAACCCATGCTACAGAGAAATCATTTGTGAAAGGAAGAGTCAATCAGTGTGGTAGACGTCATTGTTGTTTTACTTTTAGAAATAGCCACAGCCACCCCGATCTTTGGCAACCACCACTCTGATGAGGCAAAAGCTGTTAACATTGAGGCAAGACCCTCCACCAGCAAAAGTATTAAAATTTGCTGAAAGTTCAGATGATGGTTAGCATTTTTTAGCAATAAAGTATTTTGTAAGGTATATGCATTTTTTAAACATACTTCATAGACTACAGTATAGTATAAACACAACTTTCATATGCAGTGGGAAACAAAAAAATTCATTTGACTTACTTTATTATGATGTTTACTTTGTTTTGGTGGTCTGGAACAAAACTCACAATACTTCTGAGGTATAGCTGTATATAATACAGGATTGTCAACTATAATCACAATGCTGTGTATTAGATCTCTGTAACTTATTCATCATCTAGTTGCAAGAATATACGTTTTGTTCGACAGCTCTCGGAGACCCCTATCCCCAAGCTCTTGGTAACTGCCATTCTACTTTCTGTTTCTAAGAGTTTAGCTTTATTACATTTTACATATGAGTGATATCATATGTTATTTGTCTTTCTTTGACTTACCTCACTTAGCATAATGCCCTCCATTAGGTCCATCCATGTTGTTGCAAGTGGTAAGATTTTTCTTCTTTTTCATGGCTGAATAATATTCTGTTATACATTTTATATAGATATAGACATATATCTTTATCCATTCATCTGTTAACAGAAACTTAGGTTGTTTCTACATCTTGGCTCTTGTAAATAATGTTGCAATGAACGTAAGAGTGAAGATTTTTTTTTTAAATATTGTGTTTTCATTTTCTTCAAATATAAACTCAGAAGTGGGATTGCTAGATTGTGTGGTAGTTCTATTTTTTATTTTTTGAGGAATCTCCATACTGTTTTCCATAGTGGCCAAACCAATTTATATTCCCACTAATAGTTCATGAGCACTTTCTTTTCTCCACATCCTCACTAAAGCTTGTTATCACTTGTCTTCTAGTCATTCTAACAGGTGTGAGATAATATCTTACTGTGCTTTTGATTTCCATTTCCTTGATGATTAGTGATGTTGAGCATCTTTTCACATACTGTTGGTCATTGGTATATCTTCTTTGGAAAAAAAAAAAAAAAAGATCTATTCAGATCTGCCCATTTTTTAAAATCAGATTGTTTGGGGTTTTTTAATTGAGCAGTATGAATTCTTTATAGATTTTTGATATTAACCCCTTATCAGATACATGGTTTTCAAATATTTTCTCCCATTTCATAAGTTGACTTTTTATTTTGTCGATTATTTTTTGCTGTGCAGAGGTTTTTGTTTTTTTGGTTTTGTTTTTTGTGTTCTTTGTTTTGTTTGTTTTGTTTTTAGTTTGATGTAGTTTCTCTTGATTTTTGCTTTTGTTTCTTGTGATTTTGGTGTTACATTTAAAAAATTGTTGCCAAGATTAATGCCAAAGACCATTTTCCCTATGTTTTCTTCTGGGAATTTTACAGTTCCAAGTCTTGTTTTTAAATAATGAGTTAAAAAATGCATACCTAACACAGTCATGGTCACATATTAAACATTTGATTCGTACTAGGTAGGACACATCCCCTCTTTCTTCTTTCTCCTTCATTTCACATATCTGAAATATCTGTATGCCTAATTATATTATGCCTAAACAGCACAACTGTAGTTTATTTCCTTGAAAGAAGAAAAGCATTTCAAATATATGTAATGCTTTGTATAAATAAAAACTTCTGCCTTGATTAAATGTCAACAGATAAAAATGTGTTTGCTTAACTGAGTTCCTTAGTAATAAATTCAGACTTGTAAAATTCAAGGACGTTCTTTGTATAACTGGAAAAATTCTTTAGCCTTAGAGAGGTCCAATAGCAATACAATAGTTAATTTGCTAATTGCTTTTCCTTTTATGAGCACTAGCTGGATATAATTCAGTTATATTTAAAATAGTGCATATGCATTTAATATGGTTGATACTACTCATGACTCATTGACTATTTCTTTGTTTTTATATTTTAAGCATTAAATATAAAAACACATTTATTTAAATTCAATTATGCTATGATTTCATTAAATAAAGAGATCTTAATATTAATACAATGAAAATCTCTAAAATCGACTGATTTTCATTTGTTAATAAAATTAAAATAATTTTCGATTATACTCTCAGGTCAGCCAGCCCCAGCTGAGGGTACACAGACTTTTAAAAATGCAATATTTTTAATAGATATCCATTTTTCCTCACAAAAACCTATGCAAAATGTACTACTACCAATTATTCTGATCAACTTGTGCTACCATGAAGGCTCACTCAGGATTCAGATTCATCACACATAAAACAGGTGCCCCTAAATGTCTGAGCGAGAGAAAACCAAATATAGAAACACAGAAACAGTACTGCAGGCAGAGGGACGAGCATTTTTGCTGCCACTATAGTTAGGCAATATTGAGATATTTCAAAAAAAAAATGCATTGGCAAATCTAAATTATTCTCATTTTCAGGGAAAGGTGGTTGGGGCAGTACTTTCATGAATAAAGGATGTATATCTTTCTATGTGACCACCCTTTAGATCAGAGAAAATTAATCACACCCTTAGGACAAATTGCAAATGCTTGAGACCACCCTAAAACAGAAAAGATGTGAGTAAAATGTTGTTGACATCTTTTTTAGAGCTAAGAAAGAAAAGGAAAAGTCAATATCCCTGCCTCAACCTTAACGGAAGCTAGGTGCACCCTGACAAATTAACTATCATCAATTACATAAGTGGTGGTCATATGGAATATCACCGAGAAACAAATGTAGTCAAGCACAATAATATTTTTGACACAATAAACCTTTTTGACATAGGAAAACATCTCTTACTTTTATCAGATATTTGATATTTCATAATCTGGCCACTGTTCTCCTTTATGATGCACCTCTTTTGTATATATATCTATTTAGTTGGCTGTCTAAAAAAGTTGAATTGGGGACGCCTGGGTGGATCAGTCGGTTAAGCCATTGCCTTTGGCTCAGGTCATGATCCCAGGGTCCTGAGATAGAGTCCCACATCGGGCTCCTTGCTCTGCGCTCTGCCTGCCTCTTCCCCTGCTTGTGGTCTGTCTCTGTCTCTGACAAATAAATAAAATAAAATCTTTCAAAATAAATAAATAAATAAATAAGTTGAATTGTAGTCCTTATTTTGATTTATTTATTTATTTATTTATTTATTTATTTATTTATTTATTTGCCTTATTTTCCCATTGGTTATAGTTCATCCTTCCTGTATTTTTAATTTAGGTGTATCACTCACTGGCAATGCATTATATCCCTTCCTCCCATTCTGAAAATCTCATCATTCAGTTGAAGAATCCTATTTCATTTATATTATATACCTAAATTTTTCAACTCTGTTTAAGTCCTTTGTTTAAAGGATTAAAGTATTTATATTCCAATTTTTTTCATTCTATTAGTTTCTACTCTATTAATTTTACTTTATTAATTTTTTAGATATGTACTTTTTACTTTTTTATTTATTTTTTATTTTTTTAAAGATTTTATTTATTTATTTGACAGAAAGAGACAGAAAGCACAAGCAGGTAGATTGGCAGGCAGAGGGAAAGGGGGAAGCAGGCTCCCTGCTGAGCACAGAGCCTGATGGGCAGGGCTCCATCCCAGGACCCTGGGATCAGAACCTGAGCCAAAGGCAGATGCTTAACCAACTGAGCCACCCAAGCGCCCCTAGATATGTACTTTTTAAAATATGCTATCCTACCTGAGGATGCTCTAAAACTGTGAAGATTCTTGATTAATTCAAGTGTATATTTAATTATTATTTTACAACTTCTAGGATGAAGCAAGGCACATGGAGCATTAAAACTCAATTTACTCCCTTCTTCGTTTTAATACTATAGTTCTCGTGTGTTTAAATTGTGGATATATTTAAACTCTGTAAGTTATTGTTATTATTGAGCCAATATTTATTGAGATTTATCCATATCCTTGCACTCTGTATTGCTCTTTATTCTTTCCTATATTTCCATACTTTCACCCAAGATCATTATAATCATTCTGCTTGAAAATTCACCTTATTATTTAAAGTGTTTGTTAAAGATAATTTCTTTCAACATTTGTGTAAACAAATCTTTATTTTGCTTTCAATTTTAATGGATTTTTTTGGGGGGAGCTACAGAATTCTAATTCAACAGGTATTTTCTCAGAACTGCAAAAAGTTTCTTTACTTTGTCTTTTCCATTAATTCTGTTTTCCATTAAAGCTGTCAGCCTTATGGATGATTTGTTGAAAAAAGTGTGTCATTTTGACTTCTGGTTTCTTTTAAAGTTTTCTCCTTGTCTTTGATTTTCAGTAATTTTGCTATTATTTTCCTGGACATACTTTTCTTTGTATTTTTATGCTTGTGGTTTATAGTATTCTTTTAATCTGTCTTGATCTATGTGATCAATTTTAATATTTTTGTCCATTAGTTTTTAAAATATTGCTTCTAATTCTCTCTTTCTCGCTCCCCCCACCTCTCTCCCTCTCTCTCACTTGTTACCTTTCCATTGCTCATGATACATAACTCTCAAATTTCCCATGTCTTCACTGTGTGCCATATATCATATGCTAACTTTTGGATTTTGTTTTCATTATTTTCTCAAATGCTTCAATCATCATATTTTTTTCTGAGCTATCATTCCATTTACTTATCATCTTTTTAGGTATGACTAAACTGTTATGAAGACTATTTATTAAATTCTTAATCTGCTAAGGTATTTTTATTACAATAATGATCATTTGCTTCTCTATGTGTAGTTTCATTTATCTTGTACTCTCTTCCATGTGCATATTAAATATGCATGAAATCTCTAGTCACTTGTGAATTTGTCTTTATTTTCTGCTTTTGTCTTTTGACTTCTAATCATGGGTTTATTATTCCTTGCAATATTTGGTGAATTTTTAATAGATGCCGCATCATGTATGAAAAGTCCATGGAAAATTTGATATCTAGATGGCATTGTTCCTCCAAAGAGGATTTCCTGTTGCTTCAGACCAGCAAATACATACAGTATATATAAAATACTTATATATTTTTATATTTATATACAGAATATATAAAATATTTATATTAATACTTTAAATTATATCCCTCATCCTTCCATATCAGACCATCTGGATTTTTAAAATTTTTATTGTACATAAATATAAATTTACATGTTGTAAATGTAGCACAGGGAATTTTAGAGTATACTTTCCCCACTTTCCCCAATGATAGCATCTTACAAAACCAGTATCTGAACAAGTACATTAACAAAACTACAAAATCGCCATTATTACAGTGCTAATAACTAGACTACTATTCAGACCAATCATGGATATAACTCCTTCTTCTTAATTGGTGCATTGTATATTATTTTATGAGTCTACTATAATTTAATTAACCAATGTTATTATAGACAGTCATTACTTCCTGTTGTTTCTACTATTACAATGTTCAGTAAAATTTATCTATATAGCATATATTTTTGTGAATTTATGTGACATTATCTGTAAAATTCATTCATAGAAAGAGATTGTTTATTTATGCATGTTTATGTTGATAAATGCTGCCCAAAATATTTTATAAAAATGCTATAGATTTATAATTCCAGCAGTCAAAATCTTTCCAAAATGTTCTATTATCAAACTTCAACAATTTAAGTAAAAATAGCTATTTATTGTTGTGTTACCTTGCATTTTCTTGAGTGATTAATGTTAAATATTGTTTCATGGTATTTGTGTATTCTATAAACTGTCTGCTTATATTCTTTTCCTATTTACTCTATTGACGTATTAATCTTAAAAGCACTTTGTGTATTCATGAAATTAGCACTTTCCCATATAAACTGAAAGTATATTACCAGTTTATAAATCATCTTTTGCAATACTTTTTTAAAAATTTTTTGAAGATTTTATTTATTTATTTTACAAAAAGAGACACAGTGAGAGAGTGAACAGAAGCAGGGGTAGTGGGAGAGGGAGAAGCAGGCTTCCCGTCAAGCAGGGAGCCCGATGTGGGACTCGATCCCGGGACTCCAGGATCATGACCTGAGCCGAAGGCAGTCGCTTAACCAACTGAGCCACCCAGGCGCCCTCCTTTTTTAGTTTTTATACAGCTTTAAAAATTATTAGAAGTCAACGGTGTTTTTATTCAAATACTGAATTTTCTTATTTTAAAATGTTTCTCATTGATTCTTTTATATTTTTTAGATATTCAATCTTATGAAAATAATGATAATTTTTGCTTTTTCCTGTGTAATATTTATATCATATTTACTTTTTGTATCAAAATGTCTTGACTACTACACCCAGAAAAATGTTAAATAATAAAGATCAGCATAGATATCCTTGTACTGTCCTACACTTTGATGGAAAAAGCTTAGTAATTCTCCATTTAGAATGCAGCTGACATTTGAATATTTATATATCTATATCCATATAATATATCTATGTATATCCATGTACTAAATAAGAATCCATCTGTTCTTGTTTCATTAAATGAAAGTCAGCATTGATTCCTAATTAAACATCAGAAAACTTTTTATCATTTATGGAGTTCATTCATTTTTTTTTCTTTTTTGATTTATTGTTAAGGTGAATTATATACATACATTCCTAATAAAAACCTTTGAATTATGGGATTTTACACATAAAATCGTTGAATTCAAATTGCCAAATGTTTGGTAAGGGTTTTGTGTTGTATTTGTTAGTAAACTGAGTCTATGGTGTCTGATTCTGTGTTTTGATTGTGCTACTTTTTAGAAATTTTGATATTTATAGAAAATCTTGAATCCAAAAATTAATTAGAATATTTTCTGATGTTTTTTTGCTCTGGAATATTTTCAATAGTATCAGAATTATTTATTAAAATTTGAGAAAATTTACCTAGAAAATCAGCAAGCTTGAAATATTTTTCTGGTAGTTTTTTACATGCTTTTTCTCACAATTTTCTATAGTTACTATTCTAGTTTTTCTATATCTTCTTTATTCATTTTCTTTTATTACACAGACAAATCTATGGTTTCACATGAGATTGAGTAGAGGCAATTCACTTTTAATATATAAATTAAATTCTGGCATACTTTCTGAATTTTCAACTGTACAAATTCCTTTATAAAATCAATGGCTCCCTTTGAATGTCTAATACACTTGAAAGACTTAATACATTCACGACAAAGCTCTTGGTAGTTTTCAAACTAGTTTCCCTCAGTGGCTGATATGTTAATAACCTTTGCAGAGATATATGTGTTTGTAAAATCTAAAGAAATAGGTATAGAATATAAGTATCCTTGTACGTGAACTCTGTATATTGCAATATACAGTTCACAATATGGGGTTTGGGCTTGTTTTATACCTTGTTTTACAAGAAATAAATTTGTCCTCATTATTCAGTGTTTTTGTCAGTTTTTGTGGGTTTTTAAAAAACATAATAAAAATCTCTTCACTATGTCCCTTTTTACCTAAATTTTAAAAATTTCACTCTATTGTCAGTAAAAACAAGAAAAAAATGTACTAAATCCTTGTTCACATTATCAGATCAAAATATTAGAAAGAGAGAGAGCATGAGTGGGAGGGGCAGAGGGAGAGGGAAAGAATCCCAAGCACACTCTGTCCTGAGCGCAGAACCCGATGCAGGGCTTGATCTCACAACCCTGAGATCACAAGCTGAGCCAAAACCAAGAGTGGATGTTTAACCAACTGTGCCACCCAGGTGCCCCAATTTTAGCAAAAAATTTTAATTGAAATTTTTTAGTTTACTTAAATTTTTGCTAAAATTTTCAAACACATTACATATTTAGATTAATGAATACACTTTATAATTTCCAAAGCTATTTCCCAAACAATCCTAAAAGATAGGATTTTTTTCTCCATAGTTTTAATTGGAGAAATTTTGAAAACAAACTACCCAAGGTCAAAGGGTAAGGATGGAATAGAGGAACTTATACTCAGGTTTTATGACTCCCAGACATTCTTTTTCCAATATCCTAACTTCATGTGCAGACTTTGGGTAGGGCAAAGTTTCATATTGCTTCTCCAGAAGAATTACCTTGAATGAGATCCAACATCTCTGACCTCAGTATCATCATCTTGTAATAAGGATAATTCTAGTACATATTCCAGATGATTATTCTGGGTATTAATTAATTTAAGACATATAAAATTCTTAGACTTTTGTTCCATAATAAACTTTTAAACGTTAAGTAATTCTATCATCATTATTACTATCATTTAATAACAACAAATATCTCAAATGCAATGCTGGTATATATTGAACAACTGACACTCCAGAAGAAATAGAAAGCCCTGATTTTCTCATTTCCATTATCTATCCCTCACCCCCACACACACTTACAGGTGCACTGATTTAAAGCTGCCAGAATGGCATCACTGACTCTAGAGTTGGGAAGACGTCCATGTAATCCGTATGATCTGATTCCAGCATACCACTGTTTGGCACCATCATTTCCTTAAGCAAGGAAATTAGTTTTGTTGTAAAATATATTGTGATAGCTTACTTTATGTGGAATTTGCATGTGGGCAGGAAAACAACAGAGAGCTTGCAAAAGCTTTGTAAGACAAAAACAGGTAAATTTGTGTTTCTTGTTGGGAAAGTGAGGGGAGAAGAGAGTAACAAAAAAGGGGTTAAGGAATCAGGAGACCAATCAGTGAAGTGTCAGTGGATGGGAGATAGGAATTGACCGAAGAGTAAATTTTTGGTTGGCAAAGAACTTTTAAAAGCAACGTTGTCTAACGTTTAAGGTTTTTTTTTTTTGTTTTTTTTTTTTTTGTAAATTATTTTGTGCAAAATATTTAAACTCTATAATTCACTCCAGTTAATCTCATGATTTACAGCTCTTAGAATCATTTGCTATGTACTCTTGAACATACAGAATAAAGCTTTCCTGAAACTTTTAAACATGTGCTGTAATGTGTCATAGGTAATGGTGATTGTGAAGTTTCTATAGTAATAAAATTTTCAAACCGTGTTTTTACAAATGTTCAAAAATTTACAGCTGTTCACTTTATATTTGGACACCATTTGTATGGCTTCTTTTGCAGCCTTCCCAGATGTAAGCTATTGTTATTTTGGTAGCTTTTCAATTTATTGGTAGGATTCCACCATCAGAGAGCAAAGAGTCCTCTAGTGGTTTCCTTCAAATTTTCCCACTGGGTTCTATTATTACTTTAGGCTGAATGTATTTATCATCAGTAAAATTCTTTGCCTGAATTTTAAAAACATTTAGCATTCCATTTGCATTCCACTTAATTTTCATCTCTGAAAATTTATTATACAATTGCCTAATTAAGAAGGAAGATATATCCAATTATTGTTGTTTTAATTAATAATGTTTGAAGTGTTAGATGTTCCTACATAAAACAATGAATTATACTAATATTCCTATTTTTCCCTACTTTATTTTATTTATTGGTTTTTGATGTCAATCAACTTAGTTTCTTTGGGCAAAATAAAACTACAGTATTTATTTCTAAAATTAAATAATTATTGAATATAATTTTCAAATAAATCCATGCATTCAAGGGAACTAACACTTGTACAGCTTCAAAAATTTGCAGAATAATTTTGATGTTACATGACTTTACAAAATGTGATTTCTTCTGTTATCAAAATTTTACCCATCCTCAGAAATAAGGTATCACATGCTCAGAATTCAGATGAACAGGACCTCCCCAGAAATCTGACTTTCAGCTCCACAGGGCCTTGCTTGTCTGCTGGGGCTGCCATAACAAAATATCATAGACCTGGAGGGCTTAAACAACAGGTATATATATATTTGCTCACATTTCTGGAGGCTGGAAATCCATGATCAAGGTGCTGAAAGGACAGATTTCTCCTGAGGCCTCTTTCCTTGGCTTACATATGGCCACCTTCTTGCTGCATCTTCACATGGCCTTTCCTCTGTGCATGATCACCCCTGGTGTTTCTTCCTCTTCTTATAATGACACCAGTCATAATGAATTAGGGCCCCTTACAAATTCATCTCACCTTAACTCCCTCCTTAAAAGCCCTATCCCCCAAATACAATCTCATTGCTGTTAGGCTTCCACCAGTGAATTTTGGGGAACATAGTTCAATCTATAACAGGGACCCTCATCTATGTTTATAGATTTCAGCTGTCTGAAACTCCTCTTTTTGTTTTCTTAGGTATGGGCATGAATCTTTCCGTTATTTAGTTAACACCTCCCTACCTCATCAAATCTTTGTTAAATTACCTTTGAATAACTAGTGTGGATTCCATCTCCTGACTGACCTTGATGCATACAGCACTCAACTAATATTGACCTCCACAGTTTGACTTGTCTTGGCCAGTATGATGGTGGCTCACCTGACAAAGACGTAATTGTGCTTATGCCTTAAGCTTCAGACAATTAGATAAGAATTTAGAGCTTTCCTTACATAGCTGCTGTCTCTTAAGACTGGTTTTTAAAATAAAGACTGTGGAGTCCAGTCACTGCAACCCAAGCAGAGCTGGTCAGATGAGACCAATACAGATCTAGGGGAATAAGTCATTGCTATTGACTGAGAATAGGGGTGGTGTTTACTTAACATCATTTTGAAAACAATCTGCTGATACAATACTTTTTTATATGTTCTTCCTTACTGTTTCTATTGGGTAGTTCCTTTCCGCAATAATTAACATACCTACCCCCAAAATACAACAGAACTTAAATCAGTGCCTCAGATCATGATCGATAGATTAATCAGAATGCCATTCATTATTAATAAGCATTCAATCGTGAGTTTGCCATTATTATTATTATTATTATTGATCTTTATTACATGTTAAACATGCAGATTATTGAGTTCTATCTACACTTTCAAAAATCTCTGGAGTTGGGCCAAGAAATTTGCATTTTAACAAGCTTCATAGTTAATTCTAAATGATCCTTATAATTGATCTTCTTTCTGTGAATAATTTCTGATGCTCACATGCCATTTTGGTAAATCTCCTTATTCATTTTCCTACTGCCCAAAAGCATTTAGTACTTAAAAATTGGTGACATTTTTCATGTTGATATATATCTTTCCTATTAATATATACCTTATTAGCCAGTTTTTTTATTTATTTTGGGGGGGACAGGAGACATATATTTATCATTTTTGTATGCAGAGACTATCCCTAGTGGGTTTTCAGCAAATGTTTGCAGAAAGACACAGATGAAGAGAAGAAAGTAAATGATAGGAATGGAAAGATAGATGATTTGAAGCTGTCTTTAGGGACAAAGGGGAGAGATGTTCTGACTTGAGAGTCTTAAGAGGTAGTAGTTCAAGAAGGATTAATCTTGCAAACTTGGTAAATTTGTTTAAAGCCACACTCACCTAATTAACATTGACAACCAGGGCTCTGACAAATATGCCATTCATTTCTACTGCCTACACTTAGAAAATATGAAATCTGGGCACCTGGATGGCTCAGTCAGTTGCATCTGCCTTCAGCTCAGGTCATGATCTCAGGGTCCTGGGATGGAGCCCTGCATCAGGTTCCCTGCTCAGCGGGAGTCTACTTCTCTCTCTCTCCCTTTCCCTCCCCTCCTGCTCCTGTTCTATCTCTCTTTCTCAAATAAATAAATAAAATCTTAAAAAAAAAAAAAAAAAAGAAAATAGGAAATCAACTGCCCAGGAGAACAGGTGGGAACTCAGTCAAGGACTTCAAAGATAGTATATCATTTAACATTATTTATATTTTTTCAAGAAATATTGTGGTTAAACTGTATCTTATGTCTACTCTAAGAATTTTGGATTATGATTCTACCTGAAATCTGAATTTAAAAATAGGAAGCATATATGCATGATATGTGTGCATGTATTTTTTTTAAAGACTGAACAAAATTTACACTTCATTATTCACTGAATTCCCCAAAGACTGTTAAATCTTTCTACACTCTTGCTCCTGGATTCATACCTGGATTAATACTATTATATCTCTCAACATTTACACAATGTCTTACTGTTTTGCCATCATAAGGCAGCTGCGAAGCATTATTCAATGTGTAAAGACGTTATTAAGTCACATTTCAGTTGTATGAAGGTGGAAGGAGTAGTGCAAGCAGTGGGCTTGACCTAAGACTTTAGCATACAGCCTACTTCCTTTCTGATAAATAAGCTTAAACCTAAAGAGATTAATTCAACCTATTCCACTGTGGCCTGCAGCCTTGAAAGTGTACAGAAGATGCCAAAGGCTTCACAATCAGATAAAAACATGCTCTTGTTATTTTCTATAGTGGAGCAATAGAGTGGCAATGCTATTTGTAAGGAAATCCCTGACCTACTTGAATGCTTACCTTTTTATCCTACTGAGAGCATTATTCAACCTAGAGAAATGGATAGAAGAGGCCAGCAGGAAGTTATTTGATTTTACAGCTTTATATCATGTAACAGACTTTGAAGACTTAAAAAATTAGGAAAGCTTCATTAGAACAGTATAATTAATCCCACAATAGAAATACTAAGAAGAGATAAAGGAAATCAGAGGATTTATAACACAAAAAGAAAACTATGCCAAGTATAGGGGACAATGAAGGAATCTCGGCCAAGAAATGTAGTTAGGAACTTAATTGACTGGACTGACTTCACTCAGTGGGAATTAGAGGACAAGAAGTTAAGTGTATAAAGGAGATATCCTAGTTTTACTCAGTTTGGCTGCTATAACAAACTACCATAAAATGGGTGGTTTATAGACAACAGAAATTCATTTCTCGTGGTTCTGGAGGCTGGACTCTCAGACCAGGGTGCCAGCATGATGGTTTCTGGTGAGGCCCCTCTTCTGAGCTACAGATGATCAGCTTCTCCTTGTATCCTTCCTAGGTGGAGAGTAGAGACAGGAAGCAAACTCTTTTGTGGCTCTTATAAGGGACACTAATCCCATTTGTGAGGGCTCCATCTTTCTGACATTTAATCTCAATTATTTCCAAAATACCCCACGTCCTAAAATCACACTGGGGGTAGGATTTCAACTTAATGAATTTTGAAAAGACACAAGCATTCAGTCCATAACAGACAACAATAAACATAGGATGCCAATAAGAAATAAAAATTAATTAAATTATCACAGAAGACAGCTTGCATATTTTAAATTGAAATAATTATTTCATTTTATAAATACATACCTGCCTTTAATTTCCATCACATAGCAATTCACTCTATTTAGTTCTTATCAACTTCAGAAGCTTTCCTTTTTTATTTTCTTCTTGTTTCTTCTCTTTCTTGCTCTTTTTTTTTTATATTTGAGAGTTGTTTTGACTAATAACGAAACTTACAGTGCAATTTTCTTATCACATGACAATAAAAGCTGCTATTTCTTTCAACACTAATCGGCTGAAATGGCAATTTTCTTTCTATATGTGTTTAATTATATGTTAGAATTATACCTTAGAAGCCAATGAACTTTCAAACATAATTTTAAAACATACAAAACAACAATGCCATCCTAATTTTTGTTAAAAGTACATACTTATAATCATATTTTTCCTGCTTCACGGCAATTTCTTTATTTAGCCTCATCTATTATTGTGGCAATTACTAATTTTTCACCATGTAAGACCTTATAAAGCTTCCCTAAGCTCAGGCTGTTTCTACTTGTGAATGAGTTAATTGCTAATTTGATCTCTTCTAAAGGAAATGAAGCATCCACACCCAATCAATCTTCTGAAGTAAGCATGGAATGAACGCCTTTTTTCAGAAATCAAGAGAGCATATCCTCCTCCAGTATTTCTGATGAAGGATGTAAGACTCTATAATAGAATTGGAATGCTTGGTTAATTACCATTGCTTGCATAAGTGAGTGCCCTCATATGTCTGCTTAGTAGGACAAAGCTATTTCAGTGAGCTTGCAGATAATGTTCAAGAGTTTATGCATGTTTCCTAATAGAATTTGCATTAATTATAATGATCTTTTTCTAGGTTATTGATATAATAATAATAGTAGCAAGTATTTATTAAAGACTTACTTCATGCTGGATTTTGTACACACCGTCACACTTTTATACTTTTACTACTTAATCAATAACCTTTTCTCAATCAAGAAGGAAAGCTAAATTTTATATAGGTGATACAGAATAAAGTCTCTCTGTGGACAAGGTCACAAAGGACAGAGCTTAGAAATGACACCAAGCAGTCTATCTAAATCCAAAATTTGTTCCTTGAGCACTTCAAATCATTTATCATAATATCTGCCCCCTATTCTAACACTTCAGTACTTGTTTCCTTAGTCCAAAGATATGAAAATGTGCATAATAGGCTTTTTTTAAACAGAGTTTGAGGCAAAAATTTCTAACAATTTATTTCTCTCCTGCTTATACAAATCACTGTATTTTCAGTGGATTGGTTGCAAATAAAGAATGCATCTAGAAGATTATTGAATTAGAGGGGTCTCTTACAACAAAATAAAATATACTTTTTGCTAATAAATTTCTGAACTTCAGTTACACAAAAGTAAAAATCATCCTACAAATATAAATAATCATAGACATTTCTTAAGAGTTAAGTGATTATTATGCATTTTTCATTAAAATTTAAAACTAACCTATAAAATATGATGTACACATTGGGGAAAAATGTTGACCTTAACTTATTCTAACAGTATTTTCCCACTCTAAAGAGCTTTGCCTTTCCCAGACATTTACATTTCCAGATATTTAGAAGCTTGTCTGTAAAGAAAAAAAATAGGAAACAATAAACAAAGCACAAGCTTTTTGTTTTATATTTTCCACAGTTTCTATAAAAATATTTTGCACATTTATTAGAGTCTCAAAAATAATTGTTACACTAAATTTAAATTTTCCAAATAATGCTGGTAAAATAATACATGCATACCTTTTATCTTAATGAGTAAATCTATAAGAACTTGTTCTAGGATATATACAAACATGCCAGAGGAAAGAATGTATTCCATAATCTCAAGGAACATTTAGTCTAATCAAAGACAGCTTTTGAATTTTACACTAAAAAACAACACCCATAATTCAGTGCTTTGAGACATATGTAAATAATATATCTACAAGTCAGATAAAAAAAATGTCATCAAACTTGGTCTATTGATTTTTGAAGTTTAGAAGTATATGTTCCTGTCAATATCTTTTATCCTATTCTTATCTATTAATAGAACACATAATAATTTACCCGAGCACAAGCTCAATTAGAATAAAAAGTGTGGCTCAGCTCATCTTGCATCTTGTGGGATAATATGATTAAGATTTTGCCAACAGGACATCATCAAAGGTTTTCTGTTTATCTTGTGGGAAATACCTTTAAGGGAATGAGGATATGTTCTTTTCTGATTTTCTTCTTCCTTTCTGTTATAATTCAAAAGTGACAACAGGAGTTTTATCTTCTCTTATGGGTAAAGTGATCATATAATTTATTTTCCCATCTGGAATATTAGAGAGCAAAAGGAGGTATTTTTTAAAAATTAACCCAAAACAATAGATGTAAATAAGTAGTTTGTGCTACTTAAGACAGAATCTAAAATGTTTTTATTGTTTTTCTGTAGAAAAAGGTCAGTGAAGATACAATGGTTATAGTTTGGAAAGCTAGAAACCTTTAATGTCTTGGCAAAATATTTAGTTAAATTGTTCCCAACTGCTTCAATAAGGATTGGCTAAGTTACAAAACAAAACACCAACATCTCAGTACAATAAGTGTTTATTATTGGAGCAAAGTTCATATATGGTTCTAAGCAGCTGTTTTCCACATTCTACACCACTTAGATTTAGGGGTAATTCCATCTTAATGCAGGAAAGGAGAAATGGGTATTATTCAATAGCTCTTCTACCCATAGGTGTGACTTAAGTCAAATTCACTTAGTATTCATTAAAAACAGAAAATCACATGACAATGTTTAATTTCTGGGGATGAGATGTCCAATTTTAATATATAAACTGGAAGGGAAGGAACCACACATATTGGTGAACACTAGTAAATTCTACCGTGTCTGCTAGCCCAGGAGGGCAGGCCAAATGTGAATAAAGCTAGAACACTTAGGCAAATGTTAGGAATATTCAGAATGTTGGAATTTGTTATTTTCTTTTTGCTTTTTAAAAGCAAATTCCTGAGAAAGAGAGAGAGAGAGAGAGATAAAATTAGGCTGGGATGTATCCATGTGCAGAAATAGATGGAACAAATTTAGATTTTCTAAAGAAGGTATTCTTGCATCTTACAGTGCAGATTTATTCCCATAATTTGGAACTTGACAGTGTTGTTTAGAAAAAAAGGAAAAGAAAAAGAATTTAAAAAGCCAAGTGTTTGAATGTTTAAGAGGCACTGTCTTCATACTCAAAGTTACATTGAGCTGGAGGAAGCAGATATTCTAAGATAAAGGACAGTAAGTAATAAACTGGAATTTTCATGCTTGTGACCATGACAAGAGAAGAACATTGACTTTGGTTGTATTTATATGGAATTTATCAAAAGCTAACTAGACAAGGCCCCTTACATACTGGAGCTGGAATTCTAATGGGAGATACAGACAATATGCTATAAATAAATCACATAATATTTTGCAAGATGATAAGTGCTTTAGAAGAGGGCATAAAAATGTAATCAATGATGAGGGACATTCATAGCCACAGCCATGGGAAACAGATACATTTTTAAGTAGATTAAAAAGATTAGTTATAAAAAGTTGACATTTGACAAAAACCTGAAAGCAGACAAGGGATTAACCTTCTGAACATGAGGGAGAAGAGTGTCTGACAATGTGCAGCAGCTAAGGTGAAAGTAGACCTAACATTTTCAATGAGCAAATGGAAATTTGTTTCAATTAAAACAAAGAGGACAATGTGATGGAAGTGTTAGTCACTCATGAGATCTGAGAGCAAATATTGAGGCATATCATGTAGCAAATGTTGGTTTTGCACAGACTTTGATTTTTCTCTAAGTGAAATGGGAGGCCACTGGTAGGTTTTGAGCAGGGGAAGGACATGACCTGATTTTTCTTTCAAAAAATTACCCTGGCTCCATTCTTGAGATTAGGCTAGGCACAGTCAAGGAAAGTACCAGTTGAAAAGTATTCTATTTTCACAGTGACCAAGAGATGATGAATTGGTAGCACTGAATGTAGTAAAAAACTATCAGATCCTGAATATATTTTGAGGATAAAGTCTCTTCTGACAATCTTCACATGAAAGGATAAGCAGAGTTCAATATAATCTCATACTCCATATTTTTTACTACAGTAACTCAAATGTTGGCTTAACATCTACTTAGTTGGAGAAGATCATAAATAAGCAATTTGGGGGCTGAGGTATAGTTAGAGAAGTAGAGATCTGATGTTCATATAGATGTGTTAAATTTCAAAATCTGTCAGATATTTAGGTGGATGTGTTAATTAAGCCATGACATATACAAGTCTGGGTTTAAGGAGAGAGGACAGCCTGAAGATATATAGTTAGTACATTGGCAAATAGATGATATTTAAGCTCTTAAGACTGGATCACATCATGAAAGAGATACTATACATGAAAAGGAGGAGGGGGGGAAATAATTAGCCCAAGAATACTATAATATTAGAGTGTAAGGGAGAGGAGAAAAAAAAAAACAACTGAAAAGGGGCCTGGACTGGAGTGACCAAAGCAATAGGAGAAGAACCATTAAAACCTGGTGTCTTGGATGTAAAATGAAGAAAGTACTGTCAAAGAAGCATGCCCAGAGTTAGCCAAACTGCAAGGTCTAAGGGAACAATGCCTAAAGACTGTCATCACTTCTAACACTGATTATAAATCAGGGGGGTTCTTTAAAACACACCAGGTTGCAGTAATTCACTAGAAGGATTCATAGAACTCACTGAAAGCTATTACACACAGTCATGCTTTATTACAGGGAAGGTATACATTAAAATCAGTCAAAGAAAGATGTATATTGGGCAGAGTCTGGGAGGTTTCCACATGTGAAATTCCCATTGTCCTCAGGACAACTGGCTTCCCTGACATAGATGTGTAACAATATACAAAGAGTATTTCTAATCAGGGAAGCTCACAGAACTTCAGTGTCCAAGACTTTTTTATTGGTAAATCATTGTAGGAATGATTGATTGTTTTTCCACATGGTTGAACTCAGTATCTAGTCTCCTATTCCCTGGAGATTCAGCTGATATCATGGGCCCCCCACTAATCACCTTGTTAGCATAAATTATCAGGTGTAGTCCCAGATGTCCATCAAGAAAAATAAAGACATTCTTATCACTCAGGAAATTCCAAGGGTTTAAAGGTTATCTCCCAGGAGCAAGGGACAAAGGCCAGACCTCTCTTTGGGCAAAGCCAAATTCTTTGCTACACATAGAATGAGTGATTATATAAAATCCTGCTGAAAGTTTACATAATTATTAAATAAAAATAACATTTTTATATGCTGATAATAATAATCCACTGGGGAGTAAATGTTGGCAATGTATAAGGGGGAAGGGAGAATTTCTGGAGCAAAGGTTTTAAGTACATATGATCAGGTGAGCTCTAACCTAAAAACAGAAAGATTGGCTATAGCTAGTAATATGATGGTTCACCAGATTAAGGTAGTTAAGGTGAAAGACACAGTAGATGACTGCAGATACTGAAAGATGAATGAAGTGGTAGAAGTGTATAGAAATTATTTTCTGAACCCTGCAATCTTTCATGGAAATATGAAGCCAAGTCATAAGATTAGAATGAAGATGGAAGAGGGGGTATTGAAAATGTAAAAGGAAAAGAGAAAGTCTGGAAAAGACCCTTAGGCATATAGACAGATTTTGAAATTTAACAGATCCATATGAACATCAGATCTCTACTTCTCTAACTATACCTCAGCCCCCAAATTGCTTATTTATGATCTTGTTCAACTAAGTAGATGTTGGATTGGATGGATTAAAAAGAGTATAGTATGATTTCCTTCCACAATAAGGGTTCACAGAGGATAGTCCTCATTAATTTAAATACTTCTATTCATTGTGTTATTTTAAGGATTTCCTTGAGCCAAATTCAGGTGCATAAAGCAGGTAAGGAATAGGTAGAGAGTGGGATTTACTAAGACTGTAATTTTGCCAATTATACAAGTGTTTCATCATCTGACTCCCTCTTTCTCCCCCATCCCAGATTTATCATTTATATTTTAAGCACTTACTTTGCATCCAGGGAGGTTGACCCCTATAGGTAGCAGTACCAGGGCATTCTGCAGATGACTGCAAACTGGAGCTGTAGGGGACAAGGGCAGGCCACTCCAAATGCCATTTTGGCATAGAGATTATTTTGAGCCAAAAATAATTAAGGACCAAAGGACTCAGGATGAACTTTGACCTTCCCACTTATAGCCTAAAAAGAATTTAGATAGAGGACCTGCTCCAAGAAGATAGCTATCATAACAGATAACTATGTTATAATGTGAACTAAGGGTGGTATACAGGAAGGAATTTAGCAAAGTCTGTTTGTTAAAATTCCTCTCTATGTCCTATTACTGTATGGCATGACAAAAAAAAAAAAAATAATTTTTTTACTAAACATTTATTCTTCCCATCTTCCTATGAATTGTCTTCCACCTGTTAAAGTCCCAGAAACCCATCCCCTTCTCCTTAGCTCAGGATGACATATAAGCTTCCATTGCCTGACTGTTGGGAAGCATCTTGTATCTTTAGGGGGAGAAAGAAATTACCTATATAATTAAATTTTATTTCCTCATGTTATCATGTCCATTTAACTTTTAGCCCAGCTAGAAGAGACTTACAGGGTATATAACTTTTTTTTCCTCCCCAACACATTTCAACTAATGGAAGACTCTGGTAGGAGATTGGAAGATGGGAGGGAAAAAAAAAGTTAAAGCTATTTATTTTCATGTCCTGTTTGCTCTGGGAATTCCTTCTTGGCAGTAACAGATTTTGAATTTGAAAGGGATTTTTGAGATAAAAGCTTAATATTTCATTATCTTAAAAATGAGATAATTAAGGCCCAAATTGGTTTGCTTTTTAGTTTTTAGATTTTATTGATTTTTTGTTTAACAAAGTTCTCAAACTAGGTAAATGACAGAACCAGGACTAGAATAGTGTTTTTTGATTCTTGATTTGAAGGTGTGTGTGTGTATTTGTGCTTAAGGCTGCTCTGTTTTCTCACTAAATGACAGAGCTATATTAGTTATAATTGTAGAATAATTCAATATTCATAACAAGACACCATCAATTAAAAAATAAGAGCTGTTCAGGGTTAATTCACTTTATTTTTGGCCCTTTTAAACAATATATTCACTCTCAATATTTTCACAGTATGTGTACACATTCTGTTCTTCTGTGCAAATAGGTCAACACTTGGTCTCATGGTTGCTTACTTATACCTCAGTCTTAGAGATAAAAAAATAAAGGCACATATAAAGTCATAAATTCATAAATCATTTCTGACATTTTGACTAAAACACTACTTCAAAAATTCAACCCATACTTCTCTATGTTTTCATCTAAAATTCCGCTCCCTAGTATTAAGAACTTAAGGGGAAAAAAAATATTCTATGATATCTGCTACAACCAAAACATATTTTTTAAAGATTTTATTTATTTATTTGAGAGAGAGAGAGAGTGAGAGAGACAGAGAGAGCACAAGCAGCGGGGAGGGGTAGAGGGAGATGCAGACACCTCACCAAGCAGGAATCCCCATGTGACACTTGATCCCAGGACCCTGGGATCATGACCTGAGCTGAAAGCAGATGCTTAACTGACTGAGCCACCCCTGGCACCTCAAAAACATATTTTAAACAGAGTTATCATAGACACAGGTTTTATTTAAAAACCTTTGGGGAAGGGTGCTGGATGGTTCAGTCATTTAAGCATCTGCCTTCAGCTCAGGTCATGATCCTGGGGTCCTGGGATGGAGTCCCCCATCGGACTCCCTACTCAGTGGTGAGCTTGCTTCTGTCACTACCCCTGTTTGTGTTCATTCTCTTATTCACTCCTTCTTTCTAAAATAAATAAATAAAATCTTAAAAAAAAATAAAATAAATAAAAATTAAAACCTTTGGGGAGGTGCCTGGGTGGCTCAGTCGGTTAAGTGCCAGACTCTTGATTTCAGCTCAGGTTATGATCTGGGGGTAATGAGATCAAGCCCCATGTCAGGCTCTATGCTCAGTGTGGAGTCTGCTTGAGATTCTCTCTCCCTCTGCCTTTGCCCCTCCCCACAATTGCTCTCTCTTGCTCTCTCTCTCAAAATAAATAATTAAAATATTTTAAAAATAATAATAATAAACCTTTGGGACTGGGCTACATTTACAACTTACTTTCACTGAGTGTTTATTTTTCTTTCTCTCAGGTTTCAGATGACCAATTGAATTGTTAGAGGAAGGGATTTTATGTATAGATTATTTATCTCAGAAAAAAAAGAACGTATTCAAGCAGACCAAAGAAATAAATATTGTCTGATGAAATCTAACTACCAACTACTCATTCAGTGTTCACATGATGTCTTGCAAAAATAAAAGTGATTTTATAAGCTAGTTTATATATTACTGTATTGCTTCTATTCTTTGCTGCTGAACTATGCAAAGGACTGAAATGAATGCACATTAGTGGAGCACAAAATGTAAATGAACCTAACTTGAAACTAGGGGAAACAAAATTGTAGAAAGTTAATTGCTTTGTTTACTTAGGGTGATTGGAATAGTGCTTCTTGCTCAAAGGCATGCCATAACTTGAAACTTTTATATGTTTTTTAAAAAATCTGTACACTAGAGTTCTAATACAAGGAGTAGAATGATTTGGGTGCTTTTAAGGGCATTCTGGCTTCCTAACTAAACATCAAGGACTCACAATGTGGATATTTCCTCAATGAATTTATCACAGTTCATGGTTTGGACTGAAATTTTCAGGCACTATGTTGTTTATCTTTGCATTTATTCAGAGTTGATAAGACCTAAGAAAAATGAAAGAATAACTATCTCTAGAAGATTTGAGTTAAATTATCTATATCTATCTATCTATAGTTATTGTGCTTTTTTTTTTAAGATTTTATTTATTTATTTGACAGAGAGAGGGACAGCTAGAGAGCGAACACAAGCAGGCGGAGTGGGAAAGGGAGAAGCAGGCTTCCTGCCAAGCAAGGAGCCCAATGTGAGGCTCGATCCCAGGACCCTGGGATCATGATCTGAGCCGAAGGCAGGCGCTTAACAACAGAGCCACACAGGCGCCCCTATCTATAGTTATTGTTATCAGCTAAATTGTGTCCCCTCAAAATCCATGTGCTAGGATCCTAACCCCTCAAACCTCAGAATATGACTGTTTTGGAGATAGTCTTTAAAGAGGGGAACAAATTAGAATGAGGCCATTAGAGTGGGTTCCCAATCCAATTGGACTGCTTTGCTTATAAAAAGAAGCTACTTTGTGGTGTCTGGGTGGCTCAGTTTGTTGAGCCTGGACTCTTGGTTTCAGCTCAGGTCATGATCTCATGTGTCCTGAGATCGAGCCCTGCCTTAGACTCTGTGCTGAGCACAGTCTGCTTGAGATTCTCTCTCTCCTTCTTCTCTGGCTCCACATGCTCTCTCTCTCCCTAAAAATCTATAAATTAATTAAAAAAAAAAAAAGAAGAAGAAGAAGAAGAGGTGGAGAGTTCAGGGTGTGTGTGCATGGAGAAAGGTTGTGTAAGGACATCATTAAAAGGCAGTCTTCTGCTTGCCAAGAAAAGAGGCCTCAGATGAAAGCAAATCTGCTACACATTGATCTTGGACTTCTAGCCTCCAGAACTGTGAGAAAATAAATTTTTGTAGTTTAAACCACACAGTCTGTGGTATTATGTTATGGCAACCTTAGCAAATTCATACATGTATTAATTATTACAGAATGAGGTATATAAACATGAAATAGACCAGATCTTGTATCTTCTGACCAGCATTTTTCTCCATAAAATAAACTAACACAGCCAATAAGTTAATAAGCAGAAAACAGACACTCATTTATATAGTTCAGTAATTAAGATTTTCACACCAGGAGAGCCCAGTTTGGGATTCACAAATCCAGGTCCAATAATTTATGCAGGCCAGAATAATCTTTGGAGAAATAAAAATATTAAAGATCTTAGAACATATTTTCTTCCTAAATGTACTCAAATTGAATTACTGTATGGCTTCTTAATATTGCTTTGGCTTTTTACTTTCTGTGTATGTTTTTGTGGGCTTGGGTTTGGATGTACACAAAAACAAACTATGGTAGATCTCCTAATACTTTTAATAGGCAAGATAAAAAGAGGAAACCTCTGTTATTTCCTCATTATTTAATTTGTTCTTGTGTATCAGGATTTCATTTGGATCTAGTTTTCTCATGTAACAGAAACTCAAGGGTAACAGTAACGACTTAAGTCTTTTTATTTTCCTGATCTTTAATTCAAAACTGGTAAATTTATCTTCAAATATTTCTATGATTCATTTCCTTTTTCCAAGCATGAAAATCAGGGAAATATTAATAACAAAAGACATGTTATTGAGACACATCTTTTTATAATAAGGGGACTTCTTTGACAGGCAATTGAGTGTGCATCTCATTGTTCCTAATTGTATCACAGAATAACCCTTGGCTGTAAGATGTTCAACCTTTTAGAAGAAGGAGGTAAGGGGAAGATGGGTTTTGAGGGCCATAGACAGCCAATGGGCAGATTGAGTCAACCAGTCCATGAAGTCAATAGCCTGTGAAAACATGTCTTATTATGCCTAATCTCTTCAGGACAGACGTTCTTGCTCATTCGACCTGTTGATTCATTTGCCTGGGTTAAACTCTCCCAGCAAAAGTATCTCTCTCTGGGCACCTGGGTGGCTCAGTTGGTTAAGCGACTGCCTTCGGCTCACGTCATGATCCTAGAGTCCCGGGATCGAGTCCCGCATCCGGCTCCCTGCTCGGCGGGGAGTCTGCTTCTCCCTCTGACCATCCTCCCTCTCATGGTCTCTGTCTCTCATTCTCTCTCTCTCAAATAAATAAAGAAAATCTTAAAAAAAAAAAAAAAAGTATCTCTCTGGATGCAGCTTGCTTTATATCCCAAAGTGGCTTTCTTCTATTCTTCATTCCTGATAAGCCCTCCTTCCTCGTCACTTAGTGTTGGTATATTCTATCTTTACCTAAGTAAATATTTTTAGTTAGGTTAAAATCAAAATTTACAGGAGTAAGAGGTTAACTCTGCTTTGTTAACTTCAAGTTCCATTATTGTTACTGAGACGCTATGTGTTGAGTAACATGAACTGTCATAAGACTATCTAAGTGTGAAGACCACTTACACACTGTGAAGTGTATAACATTTTACCTACTTGCCATCTAACAAGTTATCCGCAGTTTTTAGGATGTTGCAGAATATATAAAACCTCTGAGTCAGAGACTGAGAAGAGTTTATTCATGACAGCAAAAGTGGTAGCCAAGAGGATATCAGCACTTTTATTTTTATTTTTTGCATTTCTTCAATTTCCAGTTTATACAAGGTGACACAAGATGGCCAGGAGAGACTTGCACATGCAATGGGTTTGTTAAAGGAGAAGAATTCTAAGTTTAGGGGACCAGGATGTTTTGTAATGGTCAGTAAGCATACCTGCCCTTTGTTCTAAAGGCAATTGCTTTATCTTTCAAGGCAATTTGCAATACAAAATCTTTGAAAAGATGATACATATCAAAGAGTAGTTGGAGCCATGCTCTAACGACTTGCAGATATGTAGGAGATCTGTGGGTCAGTGTATCCTATCAATATAAGGGATGACTACCCCCCAACCATGAACTAGACATTTTGACAGGGTTACTAGGAAGTGAGAGGAAAAACTCCCATGATATCAGGGCCCAATTAAGTTAAATACATATTTATTAACATTTATGATATATTGTTTCATCTTTTAAGAACAGAAGGAAACTATCTCTTCAAGAAAAGAAAAGGAATTAACAAAATTTACAAAACGTCTAAAGGCAATTATTTTTTTCCACAATTGCTATTTTTAATTTAACATACAAATATAACATCTTGTACGTAGTATAATTTGCATCTATTGTTTTATAGTTCAATGAAATGACAAGCTAAATAAAATTCTACTAAATAGCTAGATCCAATACACATTACATAATAGAATCTACCATTTACATACTGTATAACTGGAAATAAAAGATTGAAATACAAGAACGTACTTTTGCTTACAATTATAAAAGCAAATTATAAAAACAAAATAATGCATGTTACTTTAATAGCTACACCTCTATTAATACCTTAGTTGAAAAAAAAAACTTTTTAAATTAACTTAAATTTTTGAATAATGGTTCATTATTCATAATTGATGAAGCAAAACTATTTGGGTAAAAAGAGACTACTCTACACATGAGATGAATAGCACTGGGTCTACCTTATGCACTATCCATTCAGGATTGTGTGACTGTCCATCAAGAACTGTGAAGGGTCTGGAATTTTTCCTTGCTTATGAGAAGACATGTTCAATTATAGCAGTTGTGTAGATGCTGGCAAAAGTCAAGAGAACCCTGGCTCTGAGACAAAGGATTCTGTTAATTATGGTGTCACACAACACAGTGTGAGCTTCCTATTAGCATTGCTTCCTTTTGCCCGCTGTTGGGGAGGGGGAGGATTACCTCAGCAGGCCTGGGTTGTTCAAACTCTGCACATTCCTAAGAAAAAACTACTTTCAAGATCTTTGGTTTCCTGCTGGGAACTGAGCTCTTGGAATGTTCTGTCTGATAAGTGTTTCTGTAAGCTTGAGGCCTGGGGACATGCTGTACTAGTCTGTCCAGATAATTTGTGCTTAGCAGTATGATTTGTGGTGAACATCTGCTTTTTATCCAACGGCCTGCAGGTTGAGTAACTGACGGTAGTCATCCAGGTACTCTACACCTCCATGACTAACCCTCAGTTTAAACCCTGTACATCCAAGCTCATATGAATCTCCCTGGTTGGCAACACTTTTCCTGTATTGTCACACACCATTCCTGGAGGAACTAATGTGTTCTCTGTCACTCCACCAGGAGGGGACAGCCTGGTTTCCTCCAGACCTTGTACCTAGAAGTTTGGGCCTGTTTCCCTCCAGATTTTGCCCCCGCGGCCTTTCCTTTTTGTCGATTCTATTCTGTATCCATTAGCTATAATAAACTATAACCATGAATATAACAGCTTCTGAGTCCTGTGAGTCCTAGCAAATCATCAAAGCTCAGGATAATCCTGACACACCTCAAATCCCATGCCTGCAATAAAGAGTGGCCCAGGTCATGTTGTGCACCCCATGAGTTTGTTACAGTTGAGGGACACTGAGTTTAAGAGACCATAATATTTTAAAGGGACCAAAGCAATTCCATCCAGCCATTGCTCTGAAGCAATGCATTGTGTTTATTATCTTGTTCAGGAAACAAATCTGCCCTCTGTCCTTGAGGAAAACACTACTTCTTCCAAGGCTATTTGCTATTCAAATGTCTTTTACAAAGAATAGTCTGGAGGGCGCCTGGGTGGCTCAGTTGGTTAAGCGACTGCCTTCGGCTCAGGTCATGATCCTGGAGTCCCGGGATCGAGTCCCACATCGGGCTCCCTGCTCGGCAGGGAGTCTGCTTCTCCCTCTGCCCTCTTCCCTCTCGTGCTCTGTCTCTCATTCTCTCTCTCTCAAATAAATAAATAAAATCTTAAAAAAAAAAAAGAAGAATAGTCTGGAAAACAGTTGTTATAGCCTATGTCAAACATACCTTAAGGTGATCGTAATCCCCTTCTCCTGAGCTGAGTAGGGTCTGTGACTTTCTGCTAACCAATATAATGTGGCAAAATTAATGGGGCATCACTCTCTTGATTTGATTACAACATACACAGCACACATACACACACACACACTGTATATATGTTATATATTGTACATTGTAATTATTAAATGATATTTAATGTTCATATATATCTATTATATATTACACATTACATGTCATGTTATATGATATAGAATTATACATTATATTGTATGTTATAGCCTATATGCAACATAACATATAACAGATTATACACATGACTTCATCCTGATAGCATGTGCCAGAAGAAAAACTTTTCTATTGGCCTTGAAGATGCAAACTGCCATGTTATGGATGATCTTTGAGTAAGGCCATGTGGTGAGTAGCTATCGATGTCATGAGGAGAACCTCCAAACTACAGCCAGCAAGAAGCTGGGGCCCTCATTCATATAGCTACAGGTAAATGAAATCTATTAACAGCCTGAATGAGCCAGGAAGCAGAGTTATCCTTAGCTGATTCCCCAGGAGAGTGATGCATGGTCAACCCTGATGGCAGTTTTGTGAAACCCTAAGCAGAAGACTCAGCTAAATTGTGTCTGGATTTCTGACCCATAGGAAATTAGTGATAATAAATATATGCTTTTTTTGAGCTGCAAATCTTGCTGTTCCCATAGCAAGAGATTACTAATACTATGTTTTTGTCAGAATAGATGCAGAAACACCAGAGGCCCATGAAGAATTCTCTCTCAACCTTTTACTGAGTCAATCCCTAAATACATCCCAAAATACATCATGTCAAAATAAGTAACTTTCCCAATTGAATAATAAACGATCAAATCCAACAAGACAATTGAAAAGAGACCCCTGAGAGTACAGTTATTACTCTTTCTTTTTATCCACACAAAGGTTGTAACACCCATTTTTATTTTGTAAATGTTATGATACTACATAATATAAAAGTGAATGAAACACGGATAATGCCTTAAAGAGTTTTCAGTCAAGTAGCAGGGGCAAATACTGACTTGCAATTCAATTGTCACATTCTTTACTGGGAAACAGTCTCAGCTCTACACGCAGCTAAATGTGCCCCCCATATACAATTCTATAATGTGCCCAATTCAAAATTTTTTTCAGCAAATATGATGTAGTGAGTACACATAAAGAGAAAAATCTTATTTTTCTTAGCATTGAAATTTTCACTAATCTTCCACCCCATCCCCATAATAAAAGAGTATGTTGGAAGTGATACTTAGGACACAGTGCATTATCAATTGAAAGCTTTCCCAGAATCCTGGGTTTTGCCAGTAACTATACAACTTTTGTTTTGCTCCAACGCATATGCAAGCAGAAAGATCGTACTGAATTATTTAGGAAGGAAGAGCAACTTTAGATGCTATTTATGGACAGGGAAAGGGTAAGGTAGAAGGTAATGTAGTGATGTAGCCGGTAGCCAGAGACCATCACTTGAGAAAGAACAGAAATTATTTATCTGTCTGTCTATGTATCTATTTAAACACCTATTATAAATACTGGGCTATCACATGATGTGCAAAGAAAATCATTTTCCTTGAATTTTTTGACATTCAATAGGATCTATAATTCTGAGTCTGATTTTTTAAGATTATTTTCTAGTGATCTAATCTTAACAAGAATAGATTACTTAGTAAGGGTTACTTTCCCAAGTATAGATTGAAAAACAAAACAAAACAAAACAAAAAAAACAGTTGCACGGGAGCCCAGCTACGCTTGAATTACAGTTTTTTTTTTTTTTTTTTAAGATTTTATTTATTTATTTGAGAGAGAGCACATGAGAGTGGGGAGGGTTAGAGGGAGAAGCAGACTCCCCGCTGAGCAGGGAGCCCGATGCGGGACTCGATCCAGGGACACCAGGATCATGACCTGAGCCGAAGGCAGCCACTTAACCAACTGAGCCACCCAGGCGCCCCTGAATTACAGTTTTAATGAACTTTTAAATTTACATGCCTATGTGTTATCAGGTAAACCATAAACTTCTTTGAAATTCTTTAAGATAATTTGTGCACATGTTACTCATGTTTGTATGTGCTGCACTTAATTCTACACCCTTTCATCTTGGCAAGCATATAACAACTGCTCTGATATTTTTTTTTTAATAAATATATAGATGAGGACTTTATAGCCAACTGCCAATAGAAGTATTATGCCTAGAGGCTAAATGAAGGCTAATTGTCCTTTATACACACACATTGACTTCCATAGGTTTTCTTTGTTTTTCCAAATCTTGATTATAAATATTTAATACATTGAGTGATTTAGCTATCATGTTTTATTAAGCATAACTAATTTCACAAAGAATAAGTCCAAATCGGAAGTCTGATATCTTGTCAAATAATAAAATATTGTTTTGATTCCTTTAAAGCAAGCATGTTATCACATGGCAGAAAGTAAAATAATTAATAAGATGATGAAGTCTGATTGGTGTCAGGACTAAACCATGTAAGAGTCAACAAAAATATATCTGAAAAATCAAGTTTATCTGTTAGTGATATGATTGAATTAATTTTTTAAATTTTGAAAATAATACGAACATGAAATATAATTTTTCAGAACTTGATTATAAATTTAATATTTTACTTTCTTTACATTTGCAATCAAAACAGAGTTGTATTTTAACTATTTAGTTGAGGGCAGTGTTTGCCCTCAAAGAAACAGCAAGAAATTGTACATGTCAGCTTAGAGATTCCATTGTTATGCTCTCTCATAGGGATAACAAAATCTAGATTCTTCATTATAGCCATGATATAAAACAATAAAAGATTTATTTTAATTGGGAATTTCTGAATGATGTCTCATTCAAGTCTAAATATATTAGACATTATAATTTGAGGTTTTAAAAATTGAGTGAACATCTAAACATTGTATGCATGCATTATATGCTATATCATAAATTATGAAAAAATATATGTGTATGATAAATTAAACATTAGATTGTATGCTGCATTATGAATTATGAATAACTATACAAATATGAATTATATATGTATTTCTCTTTGTTAGTGCTGAATAATTATCACAGATGATTATCACTTTTATATGACATAAATCCATGTAAGATATCTGAAACAAGATTTCAAGTAATAAAACACATTAATTTTGGCTTTGGAAACAGAAGATTTTAAACCAAAGAGTTTATATTACATAAATAATTTCTCATAGAGCAGACACTGAAACTAGAAAAATAAAATTCGTAAAAACAAACTACAGAATGTTTATTAATTCTTGTGTTAGTCACAACACTTTTTTTGCAAGTCATCAAAACCCACTAAAACCATTTTTAGTAAAAAGATGCACTTTCATGGAAAGAAAATGGGATTTCAGTCTAATGGAAGCACCAGAACAACTCCAGGAACCTCAGGATAAAGAAGTTTGGGCTAGAAAACCCATAGAAAACTGGAACACCAATATACTCTGCCTGTGTCTCAATTCTAGCCATTGCATGAATTTCATGTCTGGTTAAGTGATCTACTGAAAAAGTCTGCAGCAGAAAAAGGAATGGCAACTAAATAAACAGCCAAGGGGATTGTTCTACTGGGTGTATCAAATTTTTGTTTATGTGGTTTTTTCTTTGCATGTGTACACTGTTTTGCCATTTAGATTATAAATACATCCCAGAATTTACTTTTTCCTGTAGAGATACATGGGCATAATAAACAGTTCCATTTTTCTTTTGAGAAAAAATAAAGGGGTCAAGAGTGTTCATAGGCAGTTTAACTAAAATGTTTTGAAAAAATTCAGTAAGGACTAAAATTTATTAATGAGGAAAATTTATGACCAAGATGATTAAAATTTCTTTTGGCTTAGCTAATAATCTTTTAGAAGACATTCTATACAATTGTTATAATTTTAAGGACCATGGAAAAGTGACGTGAACTACATAAATCCCCTAATTATGCATTTGAAGAAACTGAACCTTTTAGAAATGAAATGGTTTGAGCCTGGTCATCCAACTAGTTAATAAGAGAGAAATCAACATGGGATGTATTTGCTTGATTTTTGTAAAAAATATAATGTATACATAAGTTATTACATGATTCATATAATTACATTAAAATATTATATAATATAAATATATATTTAATATACATATTTTCCAGACCAAACAAAAACATAAGTATATGTACATATATACATAGACATATACATATGCATACATATTCATATCTTCATCTCTAGCAGTTTTCTTTACATTTCAATATTTCAATATTCAATATAGTCATTTATATGGCAAACATTTCATTTAGAATGTTTAATTTGAAGAACATTTCAATATATTTACCGTTTTCTACCCCTTCCAATTTTGTGTCATTTTTCTCTGTTGGTCTTTATCTATCTATCATCTGTCTATCTATCATCTATCTATCCATCTACATATCTATCCATGCATTCTACCATTTTATTAGACAGATAATAAAAGATGGAATGCAATCATAGAGATAAAAAAATAGGATATACATAAATGTAAGAATTGAGAGAATTATTTGCTTATCTTATTTAATTTCTTTTTGAAATATTGGAATAACTTGCTTTAAAATTTATTTATGTGTACCACATATGAATATATTTTATTAGTATTTGAGTATCATATACATGCCTTTAAAAATAAGTTGTAGGATTTTTCTCTTTCTTTTATTTCTTTTGGCTATTGCATGACTATCATACCCAAATCAACCTCAACCATTCCCTAAGGTAACCTATGTTAAAATTTAATGTATCCTGGGTGCCTGGGTGGCTCAGATGGTTAAGCATCTGCCTTCGGCTCAGGTCATGATCCCAGGGTCCTGGGATCGAGTCCCGCATCGGGCTCTCTGCTCCTTGGGAGCCTGCTTCTCCCTCTGCCTCTCTCTCTCTCTCTCTGTCTCTCATGAATAAATAAATAAAATCTTTAAAAAAAATTAATCTATCCTAATAACTCTCTTTGTATTCTTACTTTTTGTTCAGTATTCAAATTATCCTATGCAGATAAGCATGTAGGATATTCATGTGTACATGTGGGATATACATGTATACATGCATTTACCTACATATACACACACATACACAGTCCATTCTTGTTATTTAAGATAGTTACGTTCTATGAATTCTCCCTGAATCCTGAGTTAGTGAAAAATGAACATTGTTTCCAGGTGAAATACAGAATTAGGTTCCTAGGAGTCTCTGGTCACAACATTTTTGTCAACCAATCAATATACAACCTTGTTTTTTGTATTTTTGGAGACATTTTATTTAATAAACTTTGTTAAATTCATTAACATTGAATTCATGACCATACTCAGCACCATACATTGTATCTGAAAAAAGCCTATCTAACACACTCTGTAAGGCACATCACAACCACCTTGCACTTTGGAAACCTTACACTTTTGGTACTACACTTGGGTGCCATTTTAAACAGTGAAATCACAAAAAAAGAAAAAAAAAAGCAGAGGGGCACCTGGGAGGCTCAGTCAATTAAGCATCTGACTCTTGGTTTCAGCTCAGGTCGTAATCTCATGGGTCCTGGGAACAAGGCCTGCAATGCAAAGGGTTGAATGCTTAGTGGGAAGTCGGCTTGAAATGCTCTCCCTCTGTCCCTCCCCCCCGCCAACTCATGTGCACAGTATCTCTCTCTCAAAATAAATAAATCTTAAAAAAGTACCAAAAATGCAATGGATACAACACTTAATAAACCATGAACAGAACTGACAGCTGAGCTGAACAAGGGGGCAGAGCATCACTTTGTTTGACACCAATAGGGAACATGTATGTTGGGCAACTCAAATTTTCCACAGCTTTGCATATGTTTGTAAATGACTGTGGAAGCTGAGTATTGATTTTGGGTTAAAATAAATTTTAGTGAGTGGTTGAATCCACAATTAATGAAAATCAACTGTATATGAATCACATATGTACACATATTCTCTGTTACACTTTTATATAGAGTTTATTGTCTTTTTATAATATAAAACTTGATGTCATGAACCTATTCATTAGGGAGATTGCAGATTGAAGAGATTATATTTATATTTATATTTATATTTATATTTATATTTATATTTATATTTATATTTATATTTTACTTTAATAGATTTTACCATCCTGGAAAGCAATAGGTGGTGTATCTGCTTTAAATTTGTTTATAATAATTATTTGAATAATATATTTCTACCATAGTTGGAACTTGCAAATCTTTCCATGTGTTTGTTTGGCTTTTGGATTTGTTTCTATATATTTATTCATATTTTTTTGAACATGTTTTCTTATTTGACCTTTTTTTCCCAATTTATAAGAACTCTTGGTATCATAGTGTCAGTATTCCTTTGTAATCTGCATAACTGATGATCTTTATATGTTATGCTTATTGATTTTGGTTTTATATATTGTGTCATGCAATGGTTTTTATTTTTATATAGTGCAAATTCCTGTGCTTTATTTTATTTACTCTGAAGTATTGGTGTCTGTTTCTCCAGGATTGTTACATATATTTTTAGATTTTCTAGATTTTTCTGTATTAATGGGTACAGACAAGAAAAAATCCCAACAGCCTGAACTCTAGCCAAAGGATCAGGAAATGGCAGAGCCTTGCAAGTCGGAGAAGTTTTATATAATAACTGGTCTGCTACAGCCAAATAGCACAGAAAAAATATCTGGCCCCATTTCTACCAATAATGACAAAGGCCAAATAGAGAACTTTTACAGACTACAAAGAAGCAACCCAATTTTTCCACTGGGGGTCGTGTTAGGGATGACCAAATAAGGAGCCAGGACTGCCATTCTTGCCAGACTGGAAACTGTCCTTCCCTCTCTTAATTCCCTTCCCCCACCAGTGTCAGTCAAGACCAAATAGGGACTTGGACATCCATCCCCATCATCAATGGAAGAACAATACACTTTTCAAGAAATGGTACTGGAGCAATTTGACATTCATTGAAGGGGGTGGGGGGGAAGTCACTTAAGTTTCATACATCATATGAAATTTAGTTCAAATGAATCACAGTCTTAAATGTAATTTTCAAAACTATAAGACATTTAGAAAAAAAAAAAAATAGGAGAAAATCTTTGGGAACTAGGACCAGGCAGGGAATTCTTTGACTGACTTGATTCCAAAAGTACAATACATAAAAGGAAACATTGGTAAATTGGACTTGCCCTGTGAAAGGCTCTGTTAAAAGGTTTGAAAAAATGACATACTGGGAGAAAATACTTGCAAACCACATATCTGACAAAAGGCAAGTATCTAAAGTATATAAAGAACTAAAAACAAACCCTCAACAACAAAACCAAAAACAAACAATATTATTAGAAAATGAACAAAAGACATGAAGAAACATTTCACTGAAGAAAATACACAAATGAAAAGTAAAACTATAATGAGGTATCACTTCATATCTATTAGAATAGCTAAAATTAAAAAAAATAGTGACCAAAAAAAAAAATAGTGACAACATCAAATATTAGAAAAGGTGGGAAAAACTGAAATATATTACTGGTGGAATATAAAATGGATAGATATTCTGGAAAATACTTGGGCAGTTTTTTTAAGAAACAACAATGATACACACACACACACGCACAACATGTAAGTACCATGCAACCTCAAAACTGCAACTTTGGCCATTTAACACAGCTACATGAAATTTTATGTTCACACAAAAACCTGGGGGTGCCTGGGTGGCTGAGTCGGTTAAGCAGCCAACTCTTGATTTTGTTTTAGGTCATGATCTCAAGGTCCTGGGATGGAGTCCTATGTTGGGCTCCATGCTCAGCAGGGACCCTGCTTGAGGATTCTTTCCATGTGCCTCTCCCCCCGCTCACTTGTTCTCTCTCTCTCTCAAATAAATAAGTCTTTAAAGAAAAAAAAAAAAAAATAACCTGTACACAAAAAACCATAGCAGTTCTATACGTGATAGCCAAAAAGTAGGAAATCTAGTTCTTTCCCTTAGGCAGATTCAGGATTTAGTAAAGAAATTTCTTCTTTTGCTAACATGTCTGGCATAAATCAGTTATTCTTAAAGACCATAGACTGCTGGGTGTTTCTCATATTATTTTTTTCCTTTTCTTTGATATTAATGGAAGTTATTATTGTGGATATCATGTCTCTTCTCTAATATTGTGTAGTGTCTCTGTGTGTGTGTGTGTGTGTGTGTGTGTGTAAGGAGTAAGAAAAAACAAGAATTCAATGTAGAGTATTGATGTATTTGTTTTCGAACAATTAAAGGAGAAAGTTATATAAAATAATCCATGGGCAACCAAATATTTTATTTTTCTTCTACAGCCAAAGGAGAATCATAGAAGGTTTTTGAGCAGGACTATGACAGGATAAGAACTGACCTTTTGGAAGATTTATTTAGAAGCGGTGCACACTAGATATGAGTAGTAAGAGCCTGGAGGTAGTCTATGAGCTAACTGATCTTCAAGGCTTGTCAGTTATGTGTCTTAATTTCAAGCTCTGCTCAATAAACAGTAAATGATTACTTGATAATACTACATTTTGTGAGATAATTTTAAACAGCAATGTGCATCTAAAATCTGTGCTAAAATCTCTTAGGATAATATGGTAGTTTCACTTTATGTTGCTTTCAAATTTCTTATCTTGTACTTGAGCTTCCATAGCTTCACAAAATATATAGAATATATAGCATTCTCATTTTTTGTTTGTCTCACCATATGTTTAATAATACTTTTTTTTAAAGTTCTTCATTTTTTTAGGATGAACTAGCTCTCTGCAATTTTATAATTTGGAATTTTGTGGAATTTATATTCATTCTACCTATGTATTTTTAATTTTATAAAGGGCAATAGTTCCCTTCAAACTTCCTTTTAGTTAGAAAAAAATATTATCACATTTTTTTCTTCCACGGGTAGCAGAGTTTTATCTTGGAATGAACATGGGCTCTGGTGTCTGTTCTATTTATCAATACCTGCTTCACAAAATATCAAAATCTTAGTGGTTTAAATGCCATTTTATTATAGTTCAGATTCGGGGGAGCTAGAACTTCAGGGAGAGCTCAGCTGTATGATTTTTCTGTCCACATGACATGGACTGAGTCACCGTGTCACACACAGCTGAAGACTGGGCTACTTTTTAGGCTCTAAGACATTCACACACATACCTGCTACTTTGCAGAGATTGGAGGAAGGCTGGTATCAGGTACATCTTCCTCTTAGGTCTCAGAAATTTTCTAAATGGCCTCTCTAGCAGGGTAACTGGAATTTTAAATGATGGCTTAGATATCCAAGAATAAGTGTTCTATGAGTGGGAAGTAACAGTTGTCAGTCTCTTGAGATCTGGAACCAGAAACTGGCAGAGCATCACATTCACTCGTCAAGAAGTCAAAGAGCCCAGATTCTGTGGGAAAGATCATGAGCTTCACTTCACAACAGGAAACATAGCAACATATGTGTGGTATATTGGAAGTACCAGTGTCACAATTGAGTATCAGTTAGCATTTTCAACAACTAACTAGCTTTTGACATTGAACATATAACTTAACTTCCCAGATTTTAGTTTCTTAACCATAAAAGTATATAATTTACTCACCGCATTGAGTTTTGGCAGAAGTTAAATGAAAATGTTTCTATAAAACAGGCTACTACCTTTCCCATGGTAAATGTTTATCACATCTGAGTTTTCTTTCCTTTATCTTTACTCTATCCTTACACAGACATTATCTTACTTCAATGGTTTTATTTGCCTTTTCTGTACTTCTACAAGTATCAAATTGATGTTATTAACAGAAATTGATGTTATTAATAGAAATATTTTCATTTTTGTTCTTGTGTTAATCAACTGTTATACTGTAAGTAGACATTGGCCCAGTGATGACTGCAATATGGAAATCTATGAAATATATGACCGATGATCATTTAAAATAAAATGAAAATATAATTATCTACACTGAGATTAAGAAGCAGTTCCAATGCTTAACGTTCTTCTCCACCTGCAGTAAACCTAGTTATGGGACAAAGCAATTGCTTTTAAGTAATGGAAAATTGAATTATCTATCATGGCCTCAGGAACGCAAATACTAATGGCAATTAGACATTATCTAAGTTCAACTTATTAAAAACTATTTAATGGGCAAATAGGTAGATATAAACCACACAGAAATATCTTAAATCAAACTAAAATATATATCATATCTTCTTCTACTAAAGTAGGCAACATGCCTTTAAATATATTAATACTAGTTGACATGGGGATTGAAAAGTTCATGTAATACAATGACTTGAGATGAGAGCTGTTATATTCTCCGTTATAGTCTTCCTAACAAGCTTAGAGGAAATTAAATTTACAAGACAAGCTTTCCGTCTGTGAGTTTATCATTCTGCTATACAATTAAGATTGCAGATATCGTCTCTCTTCTTATTAAATCCTGTAAATGTGCCCAGAGGCTACTGCAAAGGGAATATCCACAAAATGAGATCAAGAAATACATAAATAAGAAATGTGAGTTTAGTATTCATTACTCATGATTTCCAGAGTGTGCATGGAGAATGAACAGAACATTTATATTCATTCAGCTTTACTAATATTGACCTAGCAGAATGTTTTCAATACAACATTGTGATGTCAGGGACTATCGGCAAAAAGGAACTTCTAGATCACTGGCTCAAGACAGCTCCTTTGACAGATGAAAAACAAACAGATAAATAAAAACAAGCAAGCAAACAAATTCTCTAGGCCCAGAAAAAGAAAACTATCTTCTGAAAATTCAAAGACCTAGTAAATGACAGAGCTAAAACATGAATCCGAGTATATAACTTCCAAGTTTAGAATTCTCTTTACTAATTCATTGCGAATGCCTATTCTGAAATGTAATTGATTAAGACCCTTACAACATACATTCCAACATTATAAGCCACCTTTAATCCATTCAGATGACCCATCTGATAATCTAATAGCTTGTATTTTCATGGGAACTAAGGTTTCTACACATACTAAATATGTTACTAAATATGGTAAATGTATATAAATGTATTTTACCCGGACAATTTGCAATAATAGAATTGCATTACTCCAAAACAATTTATCTTCTGATCCTGAAAAAAGAAATTGGAACTCAGCATTCAGATACTTTAATGTAACATCCAACTAAAACAAGATTGAAAAGCAAACAATAATCTCAGAATGCCCAGAGCCATGAAATGTAATCAGAAGCATGTTTTTCAGAAATTTTTTATGAAAATGATTTATATATTTTAATATGCTGTGATTAAACACACAGGATTATTAATAAGACAAATTTGAATTATAACCCCTTATAAGTAAGGAGAGTAACAAAATGATACTAAACTAATACTTAGCCTAGTTAGTTAATCCTTCATCTCATCATCTGCCTGGTGAAATTATATGGTTAGTGTTATGTCTGTGTGTTCGGGGCGGGGAGTGGGGGGAGAAGGGCATATAAAAAAGAGAGACGGATAGAGATAAATAAAGAGACAGAGATTGAAATTGATTGCTCAGTGACAAGCACTCACTAAGTTTTAAGCAGACAGCATGTTACAATGATTTAGAGTTTGATTTCGACTTGGTAAACTAGGATTTGAATCTTGTCTTCATCACACTGGAGTGGGATACAACTTTATGGAGAAAAAAATAATTCCTTGAGTCCGTTTACTTGTGGGCATAATAGGGGTAATTGTTGTATATATCTCTTTTGTTTTTTTTAAAACAGGCTTCTCATTTTAAGATGGGATCAAAAAAGTTGTTACAATATAATTCAGCAAATGGGAGGCATCTCAGAACAAGATTCTCAACATGCTTTATAGACATTTGAGTTCTTGTTTAATTATTATTCTTTCTCAAAAATACAGTTTCTTCCATAACGAATTAAGCATTTATCTTAACAAAAGGTATAGTTCTATCCCTGTGTTGATAAAGGACATTTTCAAAACTTAATGTTTGTGGGCCCTGTTCCTGGGGTCCCAAGGAAGCTATACTTTATTTAGCATTGACCAAGGTCAAAATGACTCAGCAAAACCTCAAAGCATGGGCTCTATTTCCACCCTGGGCACACATTGTATGTCTGCTTTGTTTAAAAAAAAAAAAAAATTCAACCACAAAAGAGTATTCCAAACATAAATATAAGAAACAAACAAACAAAAAACCCTCCTGGTTTCCATAAGATTAAAGACATAGTGGCCTTGCTCATACATACTAAAAACATAAGATAAATTCTATAACTTTCTAGGATGTCCTTTGTCATGATGATTTGCAACTCTTTATGTAAAAAAACATATATGCACCAAATGGTCCTTCCCCAGAGCATTCTCCTCTTTGTGAAAATTGTGTATTCCAGCCAGCTGTCCTAACTTGGACTCAAATAAAGCTCTTTTCCTTTCTCTTTAAAATTTTAAAAAAGGGTTTGTTCATTTTGCATCTAGAATGTTACTACTTATAAGTTGGATATACAAGTAAGTGTAGAATTTGTAGCCATATTCAAAAACAGTATTTAAATTCACATTAATCTTATATAAGAAAATGAATATCCTGGATAAAGCACCATATCTTTTCTAAACACCACTCATTATAATTATAGTTTATTTATAGAGAACATTATGATGTTTACATTATTAAAACAAAAAGTGCTGATTTTTTGCATTAACTATAGAAGTGAATCTAGTTTCTAGAAAGAAAAAAATGGGAACTTTGAAAATCTTGTGAAATTTTAAAACTATATGAAATTATAGGACATTAGTATAGGACAGAGTATACTCAGCTCTATTTGGCCTCCTGAAATTGTAATGAACATAACTCAGAGGCGGGAAACACTTATCCATTCAGCAAACATGAATCAATGCCTGTTATGTTCTAAGCTGTTTTCCAAATACAGGTTCCCCTCACTCTCTGAAAGTAGAACGTTCCTATGAAATCTTTTGTAAGCTGGAAATGGTGTAAAGTGAGGAAGCAATTATCATTCATTTATATGGAAACATGTTTGAGGATTCCTAGACTCAAAAAAAAAAACCACAAAAACCCTCTTAGGCTTTTCTAATTACCTTAGGACACATCTTGCTAACAAATGCACACAATAAATCAAGACAAAGCATAGATGCTCACAGACACAGTTCAAAGTTATGGTGGTTTGATGCGGAGATGCTGAGTGTAGTTCCCGGGGAAGGAGCCCGGCGGGGCAACTCCTGCTTCTCAGGGTGTGTGCTGCCTTTAAAACAGATTGGGGCAGGGGCGCCTGGGTGGCTCAGTCGGTTAGGCGACTGCCTTCGGCTCAGGTCATGATCCTGGAGTCTGAGGATCGAGTCCCGCATCGGGCTCCCTGCTTGGCAGGGGTCTGCTTCTCCCTCTGCCCTCTTCCCTCTAGTGCTCTCTGTGTCTCATTCTCTCTCTCGCAAATAAATAAAATCTTAAAAAAAAAATAAATTAATTAAAAAAATAAAAATAAAAAAAATAAATAAAACAGATTGAGGCAAAACAAACGCTGAATGGCATTTTTGCTTTTTGCTATACACACACACACACACATATATACATATATATATATATATATGTATATATATATAAAGTGAAAATCCTCTTTGCATTTCCTTCAGTTAGTGAAAACAGGTACTAATGTGGGTCTTTTGTGTAAGTGAAGGGGCCTGACAGGAATTTTTGAAAAGCAGGGGATACCTGTATCAAAAAACAAGAATGAGTAAGATACAGTGCCTGTTGTGAACTTCCTTACAGATTTGTGAAGGAAATCGATATAGAAGCAGGTGTGATGAGAGCAAGAATAAGGGGCAAATGCCATGGGAAAGGCCCTTCTGAATTTACTTTATCAACGTTGCTTAAGCAAGCAGGACGGAGGTCTGATTTGACAATCACAGTGACTTTGTGATGTTAGTCATTTGGCAGTTAGATTGTTGCTGAGCACAACGATTGGATGGAGAGGATATATTTTTTTTTTTTTTTCAGAAACTAAACAATAATTATAATTTTTTTGTTGGAATAATAATCCCATGTTATTCTAATAGCAGCCTCCTGTCTCTCTCCCTTATGTCCTTATCTATAAAAGTCTGTCCGAAGAACATTGGAGAGGATAATTTTATTCAAGGAAAATTGGAGACTAGGAAGACCCTTCACAGAAAATCAGTATTTCATCTTTGTCTCTGAGCTCCCCTCTGCCAGTGGTAAGACTAGGCTAGGTAGAGAGGTATCCTGACTGGAAATATATGCATCCTTATATTAAGTATAAAGGGCCCTTCCCAGGGTCTTTCCCATAAATACTCCATATGTGGTGATGGTAATAATTATTCTCTATGTCTTGAATTACTTTTTTTGTTTTGCTTCGAATTAAAATAGCTGACCTACCAAAGCAATGGGACTGTCAAGAAGATTAAATAAGATTAATTTTTATAGGTTTTATGGTAATAAAATATTTTCCCATGTATTGTATTCAAATAAAGGGAATATTGGAAAGATAATTTTCTCCACTTTAAATATGAAGATACTAAGACTAAGAGAAGTTCAGCTTCCTCTTTGAAGTACTATTATCTACTTATGTCCCTGACATCATAAAAGAGTTGAAACCATATTTTTTACTCTGGTGCCTTTTGTCAACAACATGTTGGAAGGCAATTAATAAAGTTTGCATGTCATTTTTCCCTATAGTGGTTTATTCATTCTTTCATCCAAGATTTATTTTTTTAAGATTTATTTATTTATTTTAGAGAGAGAAACAGAGAGCAGGAGGGAGGGGCAGAGGGAGAGAGAGAATCTCAAACAGAATCCCCACTGAGCTCAGAGCCCAACATGAGCCTCAATCTCACTGCCCCAGATCATGACCTGAGCCGAAATCAAAAGTCAGACGCTTAACTGACTGAGCCACCCAGGCACCCCTTATTCAAGATTTATTGAGAATCAAAGCTTTCAATATCAGGGGTCAACAGAAAAGAACAAAAGAAAAAAATCCCTGCACCCCAGGAAATTTCACTGTAATTGGGCGTAGAGAGTGCAGATGACAGATAAGTCAAATAAAATGTTTAGAAAGTTAAGTAGAGAGGGGTGCCTGGATAGCTCATTAGGTTAAGCCTCCAACTCTTGGTTGTAGCTCAGGTCATGATTTCAGGGTCGAGATATCGAACCCTGCACTGAGCTCCACACTTGGCACAGAGTCTGCTTGAGCTTCTTTTTCTCTCCCTCTCCTACTGCCGCCCCCCACTTGTGTTCTCTCTTTCTCAAGTAAATGAATAAATCTTTTTTTTTTTTTTTTTAAGTTTAAAATGAAGGTTTATCCTTGGCTGATTTTCATCCATAGGAAGAGAAGATCGTTTTTGTAGGTATACGGGCACAAGTGTAATTGGGTGGACGTTCTTTTCCAATTATTTTCAATTCTTCATTAAACTAGGAAGTACAGTCACAATGTGAAAGTAAAGAAAAAGAATGAGGTGTTGAATAGTTGGGGAGAGGAGAGAAATTATGAATAGATACTTAAGAAATTGAGGGAATGAATGCACTAAGCAACAGAGAATGCTTGCCAAGCAATGGTAACAGCCGGTGTGAGATAAGCAAACATGAATATACAGTGAGGCTGACTGTGGGAGGAAGTTTAGGGACAGAGTTGGATTTAAACAGAGTTGGAGTTTGGCCATATGACTGCAGTAAAATTTCAGAGAGGCCAAGGAGTTGATTTCACATACAAAGGAATGATTGAAATATATAGCTATAGAATTTAAATATAATTTTAATCAATTTTGCAATAAACATTTAGTGATCCCCTTTGATGTATCCAGTACTGTGTCCTGGTGGAGACATAAGAATATATATTCTTGTCAAGTATTCATGCAAACTTGTTCTGTGCTTAGAAAACTAATTTCTAATAGCCGATTATATGTATATATGTGCATCTAGAAATTACAAGACATTAGTATAGGAGTATTCAGCTCTATAGGACCTCCTGAAATTGTGATGAGCATAACTCAGATGCAAGTAATACTTATTCATCCATCAGTAAACCAAAATATAATAGATTTTTGAGTGAAGCATAAGGGAAAATTTAATTAAATAAAATTATAATTAAAATGTTGGATAACTACCACAAATTAGTTAAATACAATTACATAAAATTCATTAGAGAATTGCAATGAAAACATTCTAGTACACTAGACATTAGATTGTGCTTTATAATACTGAGGAATTCTACATAGTTGCATGATGGTTTCATTCACTTATTCATTCCACAGTTACTGATTTTCCATTTTTGGCTAAGCAATTGTCTTACTTTTCTGTTACTTGTGTAACAAATAAACTACCACAAACTTAGTCACTTAAAATAGCACAAGTTTATTATCTTACAGTCCTGTAAGTCAGGAGCCCGAGATAGTCTCACCAGCTATCAAGGTGTCAGCAGGCCTGATTTTTTTTTTTTTTTTTTTCCTCTGGAGGCTTTAGGGAAGAATATGTTTTCTTGTTTTTTTTTTTGTTTTTTTTTTTTTAGCTTCTAAAAGTCACCTGCATATCTTGATCCCTTTTCTACATCTTTAAAGCCAGGAACATCATATATTTCTGGCCTTTTTTCAAGAGTCACATCTCTCTCACTGAGCACTGCCTGAAATGGTTTTCTACTTTTAAGGACATATGTGATTAGAATGGGCACACCTGGATAATCTCCCATCTCAGTACCATTAATCTTACTCACATCTGCAAAGTTCCTTTATCTATGGAAGGTAAGATAATTCCACATTCTTGTGATTAGAATGTGAACATCTGGGGGGCAGGCATTTCTCTGTCTGCCGTAGCAATGGACATATTATTCTGCCTCAATGGAGGTCACATTTGAGTGGGCAAGAACTTTTCCATGTAGTGCATTACTATTAATTTACACATGGTCTAGTCATACTCTGTAGCATTTATATGTTAATCATACTGTGTTAGAATTCAAAACTGTGACAAAAACCAACTGTGTTGCTATGTTAATGAACAGATGTAATAACTCATCAATATCTGTTTGGGGAACACTGTGGAACACCAGAACACCAACAATTGGGTAAGGCAACAGAGTCATAATGTTCCATTTCACCAGTCATTTTCTTATGTCATAATTAATGAAGGTTTTGCCGGGGTTTTTTTGTTTGTTTGTTTTGTTTTGGGGAGACAACTGGGAGTCCCTAAGTGGAGAGAGTGAAGAATTCTTAGGGCACTCTAGAACAATACCAGTTATGCTGAGTGTAATGCTGAGGGAGCTGTGCTTGGAGACTGGTGAATTAAAACAAAGGGAAGAGTCACAGTACATCAGGAAACAAGCTAAGTTTCATGAAGGCACCTGGCTCATGCAAATATAGAATTCCTAGGACAGATCATGCTTCCTTAGGAGATTATTGCATTTTATTCTGAAAAGACACCGTCTTCACAGGGGTTAAGAATGTTAGTTGATGGGGCGCTTGGGTGGTTCAGTGGGTCAAGCATCTGCCTTCGCTCAGGTCATGATCCTAGTGTCCTGGGCTCGAGCCCCGCATCGGGCTCCCTGCTCAGCGGGGAGCCTGCTTTTTCCTCTCCCTCTGCCTGCCTACCTATCTGCCTACTTGTGATCTCTCTCTCTCTCTGTCAAATAAACAAAATATTAAAAAAAAAAAAAAGGTCAGTTTATTATATTCTCTAATTCCACTCCCTTGTCAGGAGTCCTTCATATATCCTAGCCCTTGAACTTGAGTTTGCAATTTCTTTGGAGACAGGTTATATCACACAAGCAACTGGAATAAATAAATATATATATATATATATATATATATATATATATATATATAATTGCAGGCTATAATGATTAAGTTTGAAAGAAGTTAAGAGACGGAAAAGATCTAGACCAGGAATAATTAATCTTTGGATGTGCAAGTCTCTGTTTCTTTAAACAATATTTCTCTATGGTCTGTTGAGACAGAGGAGGGGATACAGAGCTTCATCGGATAGAAGGGATTCATTCTCATTATACTGAAGGGTTTTCTATCTTGCCTAAGCTTTAAAAGTTTTGTTTGTCTGCTACAGAACACCTCCGCACATTTGTAAAAGAACTCCTTGGCAAGCACACTTGTCTTCATCAACAGAGTCAGCGGCAGTCAAACACTTCGTCTCCAAGGTCTGTCATCTCCCTTTCTGCTCTTCCGGCACCATATTACACAGAGCTTTTGCTCAGGAACTTTCACACAAGCTCAGTGTTTCAGGCTGACTCAAGCCAATTTGGTCTTGACAACTCTTAATAATGGTGGCTGCCAAAGTGAACATTGGATGAGAGTTAGTCACTTTCCCAAAACCTCATCAGCAACTGAATTCTGCTGCATATAAGAACATTTATTAAACAAATATGTACTAGGAAGAAGGATGCTCTCGTTTGTCCAACTCGTTTGTTTCAGCTTCTCCTAACACATTTTTCATGAAAAGGTTACTTATATCAGATATTATAATATTTTGGAAGCAGGATTTAGATAACAGAATGAGGCAACCAGAATCCAATGAATTGAGAGCTGGACACAAACATTTTGACATAAATCCTATGCACCATCCCTAAGTATCCAGACCCTTAGTTTCCCTATATGCAAGAGCGAAAAGTATCTCTAAAAAAATGTGGCCAATCCACATGCCCTGCACACCAATAATTTTTACCAATGATAGCCTATTTCTAAAATTTGTTATGATAATTAATAGGCTTCTGATATCATAAATCAAGCCTTATTTCTAATATTTACTATAAAATTAGCAAAGCTTTTGTGGTAAAGATAATTGAAATATTTATACTACTACCCTTTGGAGTATGAACTTTCTGATTGAAGCCTGGATGAGTCCCCTGAGACTGTGTAATTCCCTGATTAGAACAAATGGCAGGCTTTGCAGTTCAGACTGGTATACACATAAATACATGCAAATGCAAATGTATAGGGGGTTCAAAACACCCCTCCCCAAAATGCGCTACTTTGGCATGTGGGTAATTGTGAGCTGAAGACATTTAAGACTGAAAAGACTCAGTAAGAGCCCTCACCCTCCTTACCTTAATTGCCTCAAAGAATTTAGATAGAGGGCCTGGTTCAGGAATAGGGCTATCACCAGAGATAACTACAAAGACATTAGGCTATGTGGGCTAAGCTGCTCAACTCACAGAGACTTTTTGCTCAAAGTTCACTCTGTGTCCCCATATTGTCTCTGCATGGCATGACAAACATTTGTTTGCCAAACATTTAGTCTTTTCATCTGCCTGTAATTGTTTTCCATTTTTTTTTATTTTAAGCTCCAGACCCTTACCCTCTATTGCTTAGCTCAAGGTGACATATATGCCTCAATTGCCTGATTATCTTTGAAACTCTCAACTCTTTGGGGGACTCTGTACATCTGAAATTAAGTTTGTTTCCCCCTAAATAAATAAATAAATAAATTTGTTTTTTCCCTGTTAATCTTCCTAATGCCAATTTAACTAATAGAATAAGTAAAAGAACATGAAAAGGTAGAGAAAAAGAATTTCCTCTCCCATAATATACTGCTGGCATAGTTTTAAATAAATTTCAAACAATGTAGTAGTATACAGTTAGTCAATAAAAAGTCATAAAAAAAGCAAAAAATATGAAAATCCACATTACAGATGGAGGTTTGGTAAACACAAAATCATAAATACCATTTGCACGTTCAATTTAATTTAAATGAATTTGAAGAACTCATAGAGAATTTCCTCCTTTCCTTCCCTGGATAACTCCCTTTTCTCTCATTCCCTTCCTTTCTCAAGATGTACTTAGTGCTTACTATGTTCCTGAACATATTTTAGGGATTTGAAGGTAAAAAATAGCATTATCTTTTTTCTCAAATAACTTAAGTTGAGGAAGTTCACAAAGTGTTTTGTTAACCTTCCAATATGTATCATTAGCAATTTGGGGATTAGGGGAGAACCTAATTTTGCCTATGAATTTCAAGATACTCTTCATAAATTAGTTGTCATTTGAAATAAATCTTGAAAAATGAGTCAGCATGAAGGTCAGTCTATATAGCAGGGGTTGTGCATTCAAAAGCATATAGATTGGAAAGAGTATCATGAATTTAGGAAACCACAAAATAGTTCACAATGTTGGTTATATAATGTAAGAAAATGTCAAGTGATCAGAAAGGTAAGCCAAGGGCAGATGGCAGAAGACACCGAAAGCCAAATTAAAGTTAACATTTATTGCTAAAAATAATGAGGGCCCATTGAAAGGGAGAACCATGATCAAATTTACATAGACAAAAGAGAGAATGCGTTGAGCAGAGACAGAAGAAGAGAACACAGGGGCGCCTGGGTGGCTCAGTTGTTAAGCGTCTGCCTTCGGCTTAGGTCATGATCCCAGGGTCCTGGGATCGAGCCCCGCATCGGGCTCCCTGTTCGGCGGGAAGCCTGCTTCTCCTTCTCCCTCTCCCACTCCCCCTGCTGTGTTCCCTCTCTCGCTGTGTCTCTCTCTGTCAAATAAATCAATAAAAAATCTTAAAAAAAAAAAAAAAAGAAGAAGAGAACACAGTTGTGAAGGCCTTGCAATAATATCCTGCTATTCCACTCTGAAAAGTTAGATATAAACAAACATTTGAGTAAATTTAGCTATGACAAGCTTATGTATAGAAAATGTAGAGAAGGGTGCCTGGGTGGCTCAGTCGGTTAAGCGACTGCCTTCGGCTCAGGTCATGATCCTGGAGTCCCGGGATCGAGTCCCGCATCGGGCTCCCTGCTCAGCAGGGAGTCTGCTTCTCCCTCTGACCCTCCCCCCTCTCATGCTCTCTGTCTCTCATTCTCTCTCTCTCAAATAAATAAAAAATAAAATCTTAAAAAAAAAAAAAGAAAAAAAAAGAAAATGTAGAGAAAAAACAATAATTTTAAGATTAATGCAGTACAGATGAGAACTGATAACTTGATCGATTCTGTAATGGGAAAGATTGCTCAGAAATAGGAAGTACAGAGCAGACTAACTGTACCTAGGAAGTTCAGAAGATAAGGAATAGGATAATTCTAAGATTTTAGACTGGAATATCTGGGGAGACATGGTGGCAGTCACTAAAATAGAAGACACACAACTTTGCAGTACACAATGATAAAATTGTTTTAGACATTTGAGAGAGGTTAGGTTCTCACTCTGGCAGATGTCTGTTCTATTAAAGCTGATCAACACTCCTTGTTTCCCACAGAATTTGGGTTACTTTTTCTTAGTTTCTTTCCCGGTTTTCATTATTACTCAAAACTGCAAATATTGGATTGCTGATGGGCTCAGGTCTTGGTTCTTTCCTCCCCTCAATCTGTGCTCACTCCCTTGGGAATTTTTTCCTGTCTCATGCTTTTAAAAAAATCTGTAGGCTGATGATTCTCAAATAAATCTTTAGTCTGCCCTTCATTTCTGCATTTCAGATTTATATACTATTTGTCTCTTTGAAATTTCATCTGGATATCCTCTAGGCTTCATGAACTTACCATATCCAAAACTGAGCTCTCCTTGCAATATCCTTCCTCTCAGAAAATGGTAAAATTCTATCCCTGTGGGTGGCTCAGACTCACAACTAGAGTCTTCTTCTTCACCTCTCTGTCTCTCACAGCCCATATTAGATCTGTCAGCCACCAACACTGACATCTTTTTCTCCTGACTAGTCTCCTTGCTTCCATATTTGCTGCCCTTCAGTTGTAAACACATAGGAGTCAAGAGACAATTCCAATCATATTACATTCATTCTTGAAACTTGATAATGGCCTCTCTTATCACTCTGGGAAAAAGGCACAATTCTTACATTAACTTACAAGGTACTCTACAGTGTATTAAACTGTACTTTTAATTAATGATATGGAAACATAATTTCATCTCCCATTCAAGTATACCCTCTGAATTACAGACTAGTACAATTTTGGCATAGATAACATCACCTGAGTATGTAGAAAAACTTCAGATTATTTTCTTAAGAAATGTTACCAAAAAACCTTCTGAAATTCAATAAATGCCAGAAGCATTTGAAGAATTTCAAGTTGAATAATATAATGTAATATTTCTCACAAAAAAGAAGAAATTTTCTAAACTAACATTATTTTACCTTAAAATAGGTCATCATAGTTAAGGGATAATTATCATACACTTAAGGGAATCATAAATTTCAATACAGCTAAGGTCTTTCTCCCTCTACCTTTTAATGTATCATTAAATAATGGAACATGTTAACAACACATTTTAATTCTGTACACTTTATTTCTTCATTGTTTCTATCTTTGAATTCTTTTGCTCTTAGGGTAGTTACTTTTTAAAATTTCTTTTTTAGTGAGGCATTGTCTACCACCTTTTTAAAAAACCGTGACAACTTTTGTGTTACTGAAGGTTTCAAATTGTTGGTTAGATTTAGTACCAACTTGTAACATTTTAATTGGAAGCTAAGCTTATTTTACACTTGGGTGGGGATTTTGCCAACTATAGTGTTTCAAGGTCATTTAAGCATTGGTTCTACACTTCTCTTTTTTTCTTAAATACAACAAGATCTTTGGAAGAAAACTTGATATTCAGAAGTTCAGATTCACAAACAAAATGGAACTATTAAAGACTTTTTTTTATTAAAAACCTGTTCATGAGAGGTTTGATTTGAATTGCACTTTGCTCTCATGCATATAAAACAAGATTTGATTTTCAGAATTAATTTCTATTTTCATTAAAACATTTATTATATGAACTGAAGTAATCCAGCAGCATATTTTTATTTCGATTTGATCTTTTCATTGTTTTACTAAAATATTCACATTATTTCAGAGTGTTAAAGAAATAACAGCCATCATTCTTGCCAACATATGGATATCAGAGTATAGTATAACATAATAATATATATATATTTTGATGATTTTCAGATTTATCCAGTTTCAAGTTTTATTTTTCATTTGATTCAATTAATGATCAAAGATTCCCTGCTAGGCTTAATCAAATACCGTATTTTATTTTATATCTTATTAACAAAGAGAAAAAAACAAAGCTACAAACCCATTGTTTAGTCTCAGTCATCATCTTATGAAAATGAGTGGAGAAAATTTCATTTATAATGGAGTCGGGAAGCCCTGAAGGGGAAGCTTCCATGCATGTTACCACTCCCTGGAGCCTACAGAACCAGCAGGAAGAAGAAATTTCACTCCCTGTACAGCACCAATACACCAACCACCGCTTGCACTAACCGCCACAACCTCAAATTCTTATTCTTCTGTGAGCTTTTGTTCAAGGCAACTCTTTATAGTTTCCTCAAACATGATAAAAGCTGACCTTCCTTTTGTTTCTTTGGACTTGCCTATAGTTTTTTTTCCATAGTTTGCTTGTCCTGAATTGCACTTCCCTTGTTATTCCCAAATAAATTTTAAAAGGATTTCATTTTAAAAGATTAATTTGATTATCTTTACAGGCACTATATTTTAACTTTATTGAATTTTCCTCTGGTCTCGAGTACATTGTCAACCGTTCTAATTATTTACACTCCCTTCACTTTTTCTTCTGCCACTTTCCATTATAATATCAAATTCCCACATCCCACCAGCATTAACTGGAGGGATAACATGGCCTGGGGGTGAAGCACTTGGATTCTGGAATCTTACATCTCTTCATGAAAGTGCTATGGCTGGGGGTGCCTGGGTGGCTCATCCAGCTAAGCACCTGCCTTCCTCCCAGGTCATGATCTCTGGGTCCTGGGATCAAGCCCTGCCCCCCATCCTGCTCCCTGCTCAGGCAGGGGAGTCCACCTCTCCCTTTCCCTCTGCCTGCAGCTCCCCCTGCTTGTGCTCTCCCCCCAAACAGGTAAATCAATAAAATCTTAAGAAAAAAAAAAAAAGTGCTATAGCTCCATCATTTCACAGGTAGGTGACCATGAGTGAATTACTTAACTTATGTAAAACTTACTTTTTATTTGAAAATAAGCATCATAAAAATATCTAACTTCACAGGATTTTTATTGTCAATATTTTTGCATGGAGCAGTAACACAATATATTTTAATAAATATATTAGAGACTTTAAATTCGAGAACAAACGTGGAAAATTATCTTGGAAAAAAAACAATCTGTAAGTTTTTTTAACTAACTGTTTTTTTAGATGTAATTAAAAAAAAAAAAAAAAAGACTGATGCAATCAGTTTTTGTTAAAGTATGCTTCACTGGAGAGAGCACATCTGACAAAGCCCTGCAGTAGTAAACTGCTTAGTAAATCAAGGTTCATCTGGATTTTTCCTGAAAAGTACTTCAGAATCAAAATAAATAAGCTACTACATTAATGAACACCTGAATTTCAAATGTAGCAAAATGTTTTCCTGAAAATAATGCAATGGACTGCCATGGTTAATATAATGAAAAGAAACAGACTTGATCTATGATTTGATAGCTCTTATTTCTGAGGTCTCTTTTTGACATTCCTTCTACAATCTCTATTATATTTATTATATATTCGAGATCAACTATAGAATATTTAAAACTATTGTTAAAATTCCTGAGATGGATTTGAAAAAATATAAATTGGGCAAAGAAAATAAACTTGTGGAGGAACAGTTTTGTGCATTGACTACCCTTTTGTGTTTGTTTGCTTGTTTGCTTGGTAAAATAATGCTACTTGAAATAAAAGCTATGACCTGGGGAGAGAAAAAAAAAATAACAGTTTAACAGTTGTTTCATTTGAATATGGACTGATATGACATAAAATAAATCATTGTCAAGTGCTATCATTTTCTGGTAACCAGTGTGTGATAATCATCCATTGACCAAGATGATCTTACTGTTTCCCTCAACTTGATTGAACTTCAGGCAGGTTTGTTCCTGATTGTGGACCCCTGACTTCCCTTTCCTTAGAGCTTTAGAAAACTTAAAATTGTGAATTCTTTCACTGCACCTTTGAATTGTACATCTTTTTAAAAGGGTCTGTCCAGTTTTATAATACAGAAATGTCTTTCTCAAGGATGTGGGAACCATCCCTTTGAAATGTAATCATCTTGCCTCTATTCTCCCAGTCTCCATAGGAGGGTGGGAGCCTAACTTCTATGAGGCTATGGATCATGTAATCACGTTCAACAATGCCCCCACTAATGTGCTCCAGTACTTTTCTAGTAACCCACTCAAGTGCTTAAAAACTTGTCTGGTTTTTGTTTTAGGAGAGCTGAGTTTGATCTCTCTATCCTAATAGTCTTGACCTCTGTTGCAATCGTCTTGAATAAAGTCTTGTTGCTGGTTTAACTCTATGTAGTACAATTTTTTTTTTTTTTTTGGATACAGTCATAGGTCAAAAGATGTTTCCTATTGAAATATGGCCCCAAAGTGGGTTTCTTAAACCTCATTTCAAGTAATTAATAGTTGTTTGAGCAAAGTTTCTATGTAGGTATACTTTCTATAGCTGAGTAAATCTTATGCTTATGATCTCTACCTTAATGTATATAAAATTCTGCTCAAGGCTTTCTTACATGATGAATGTGCCGTTTTAGAAATTTCAGGAATGATAAAAGAGTGAAACAAATTCCCTCAACAGCGTCAATAAACTGAGATTATAAATGGATGTTGTAATTGGGAATCGTCTACATTTGTGTTTGCTTTGCAGGTCACTGCTCAAACTAGTCGGTGATCAGCTCTGTTGTTGATTTGTTGACAGAAGATTGGAACTCACTAATACAGCTTAAGAAAGAAAAGCAGGTACTCCCTGAGTTTAAGACAAACTCAAAGTGAAAATTAATTCAGCCTAAATATTCTGAAAAAGGTTCCTTTGGAGGACCAAGTATTATGTTACTGAGAATACTTGATTTGTCTGTTTTAGGATTCAGCTGAGTATGTTGCATTTTTAAGCATCACATTCAACTTCATCTGTATGATAATTGCCTTTTATATTTAATATTTAAATGGACTTTTTGGTGATTATAAAGAGCTAAATATAAATGGCACTGTTTGCAGGTTTATTTTCATCTGTACAGTAATGAATAGTGTTAAAATTTGTGGAGTAGAATGACCACAATGGTTTTATTTTACTTAAATATGACATTTGGTTTAAATATGGTTTGGGCCAATGAATTAATTAACTTACCATGAAAAATAAATCTTAATTCATTCTCAGAACTGACCAGTCTATCATCAGACTTGAAAAATGTTCAAAAAGTGAGGAAAAAGCAATTCTTCTGTATGCCTTCTATACTCATGCAATCAGAGCTGATATAAGAGACTATTACATATCTAGAAACTAGGAATTCTTATCTAGGTCTTCTCTCAACTTCAACAGATGCAACTACTCATCTAGAAAATTGGTGGTTGTATGTATGTTGCTTCCCTTCCTCTCAAATGGCTTGCCAGTTTTCTGACCCTCGTTTCCTAAAATGTCTCAATATTCTTACTCTTAAATATATAGTTTACCTTAAACTAAGACAACACTGTAAAAGTTGAAGTGTGGGTAAACATGCCTGATAACATCAAGGGATGTGTTCCAAATGACAAAGACTACATGATCTTTCTGCATATTTTGTTATATTTAAGAAACAGTAGCATCCACACTCTGTAATGATAAAGTTACAATATTATTTTTTTTAGATTTCTTCTGGAAAAAAATTAGTATAAAAAAGGTAGGTGACAAATATGTAAATCTCATGTGGTCAACAAATGAATAGTATTATAAGCCTAACCTTTGATAAGGTGATGTTGCTTTAGGCAAGAGCTGATGGTATGTGCTTGTGGAAATTGGTGAAGGGACACGGAATATGCCACTCAAAATATGTCTTTTTGGCATATTGATTTTTTTGAGCCAATTATTTTTAAGAAACAGCAGACATAGGAGAAACTCTGAAACTGAGCATCAGTTACCCTTTTGTAAGAGACATTTACAGTTAGAAGGGAAATTTCTATTTGTAAGGTTGTCTCCCTCTCTATACCAGTAAGAGAAGGGTGACTTTAAATCTTTAGAAACTCTTATCAGTGGAGAAGACAATACTTCAGTCTGCACAAAAATCTTGCTTTGGTTTATTGTACTTTTCCTGGTAACCTCCCATAATCCCTCCTGTCTTGCCTCTACCTCCAACCCACCCTCTTAGTTGGAAATGTTATTTGACATCTTGGTGGCTTGGACCATTTTAGGGAGTTACTCAGCTTTCCTGTATATGGGACGTATACCTGTTATGAAACTTATGTTTGTTTGTTTTTTCCTGTTTATCTATTTTCTATTACTGATGAACATCTAGGTTTCTGACTGTCAAAATTCTCACTCAGCAAACTCAAAACTTATTCCATCAAAGTATTACATATTCTGGGACATGTCTGTATCTTCATGAGTATAGTTGACAAAATTTAGCCTATTGTGAGTTTTTTCCCACAAAATAAGGATTTTTGCTACAACCAGTTTGGACTACATGAGAAAAGACGATCAACAATCAATTAGAAAACCTAATTATTAGAATAGATAAAAGTGAAAAGGACATCTCATAGTTAATGTGGAGGTAGTCTTAGACAAACAAACAAAAAATCTAAAGGCAGGGCCCAAAATGATAAGAAGGTTCTGTTGGAAGGTTAGTGACTATGAGTTAGCAAAGCATGCCAGAGGCCAAGCAGGGTATGGAGTAGAAGACACTAGCGAGGAGCTCATGCATGGAATCTGAAAGCACCATTTTATAGATTGATTTTAATTGCTAAGAGATGAAAGAGTAACTTTGCAATGGGGAGGTCTTCTGAAAGATTCTACCTAAATCCAAGGATCAAAGTTAACATCACCAATACTAGGACAAATTGAAATCATAAGCCAGTTGATAAGATGCAAGGAGAAGAACACAGCATCTTTTCTCAGACACTTTTGCTAATATGAGGTAACAACAGACAGCTTCAAGTTTAGTGACATTCTTCAAAATAATTGCCTTGCAATAGTCAAAATTGCCAGCATCATAAAAGTCAAGGAGAGACTACACAACTACTCTAGATACAGGGAAATAAAAAAAAAAAAAAAAAAAAACATTTTAACTAAGTGCAACTCAGATTCTAGATATCGTTTGTTTCCTATGAAAGACATTATTAGGGCAATGGATTAAACTTGAAATGACTCTGAAATATAGATGGTAATAATTTATCAGTGTTAACTTCTTGACATTGATGAGTATATTGCGGTTATGTAAGAGAATATTCTTTCTTGTAGGAAATGCACTTACTTACCTGAGGTATTAGGACATCATATCAGCAACTTACTCTCAAAAAGGTTAGGAAAAAAGAACCCCTCTATATTTCTCATTTAACATTTCTTTAAGTGTGAGATTGCTTCAAATTAAAACATTTTAAAAAGTAAAAAGGTAGTAAAAAATATTAAATATTTGTATGCCATATCCACAGCAGACCAATGGAAAAATATGTGCTTTGAGAGATATTAAAAATTTGCATTAGATCAAGTGTGAAAGTCAGAAGCACACTCTTAACTTGGGGTGAGCTGAAATTTCTCCATGTACTATTATTTTATAAAAAAGTAATTGTTACATTTTCTAATCAGATGCAACACTGCAGTGAACTTGTTCTATGATGTGACAATACATTTCTTCTTTCTTGCTACCTCCAAAGATAATAGTATTGTAAAAAGCATATTAAAAATATTGAAACGATGGGGGCGCCTGGTGGCTCAGTCGTTAAGCATCTGCCTTTGGCTCAGGTCATGATCCCAGGGTCCTGGGATCGAGCCCCCCGTCGGGCTCCCTGCTCCGCGGGGAGCCTGCTTCTCCCTCTGCCACTCCCCGTTTGTGTTCCCTCTCTCTCTGTGTCTCTCTCTGTCAAATAAATAAATAAAATCTTAAAAATATATATTGAAACGATGTATACATGAAAACATTTTCCAAGCAGGCTGTTGGATGTGTTGACACCATACGGCTTCTTTGAATATCATACAGGGGCGTGTGTGTGTGTGTGTGTGTGTGTGTGTGTGTCTATCCATGCATATATAGCTTTGAAAAGCTGGGGACCAGTGGTAGCTGAATAGCCCTATTCCCACCTAAAATGGCCTTATGAAGAAATGACTGATTCTGTATCAAGAGTGGAATAAATAAAAAATATGGCCATTAACATTGATTCTAAAATCAATATACACAAAGGTTTGGGAGAATAATATTCACACTGTCTGATAATACCACCTCATAGTGCACTTATTATTTCAAAAAGGAAATAAATGATTTTCTTAGAGTGGAGAGATCATAGAAGGTTCTTCCTTGAGCAAATAGTGAAAATTAGCATCGCCAATACCGGAAAAAAAATGACCTTTCATGATTATAGTGTGACATAATGAGGAGCACATTAGATCAAATACAAAATCACCTTTATTCTACTAACAATTTTTATCCTGAGTCTGTTCAACCACAACAATCAAGCACAGCTAAATTGTTGGAAATCCCATAATTCAACTGGCCTGAACCGTTTAGTATCAGTATCATACAAGATAAGAAAAAGGGGGGGGTGAGCTCTTCTAGATTAAAAAAAACTGAAGATAATGACAAGAAAATGCAACGTGGGACTTTTATAGCATCTGGGTTAGATGGGAAATAGCCATAATGGAAGCCTTGGGGACAATTGAGAAATTTAAAAAATAAACTGTGTGTTGAGACAATATTATGATGTCAATGCTAATTAACTTCATGATGTGTATAATGCTACTATAGTCATGTAGGAGCTCAGTGCTAAAGGATTTCAAATGTTTCAGTAAAAAAAGAAGAGGTAGAGGGGAAGGAAAAGGAAAGAGAGGGATATGCAAGAGAGAGACCCAGAGAGGAAGAGGTAAATCAATGTGGCACGTGTTAACAACTGGTGACTCGTAGGTGAATGGTATATAGGAATAATTTACTCTAGATCTTCTCATTTTCTGTAGGATTGATATTTTTCGTAATAAAATGTTGGAAAATATATAAACATGTGGTTCACCTATTTATACCAATGCATGTTATATTCATCACTATTCATGATATTTCCACTTCATCCACTTAAAAAATCTTCTGAAAATTCAGACTCATACTTCCACTAAAATGAAGGTTTACTTCTTCCCTATCAGGGATATTTATATATACTCATAATTTCTGGGAACAGGAATTGCTATTTGTCTAATACTGATCATTGTAGTGCTATGTACATTTATGATGCTATTTAGATAAATAAAGTAATACTCAATTTGTTATACATTTTATTGCACTCCACTAAAATAAAATAAGCATTTAGAATTGACATCTTGCATAAATATTGGGCTCATATTTATTTATTATCTTTGTCATACATTCATAATAAAATATTTATTCTATATTTCATGCCATTTGCTTTTATAATCTGAAAAATCACTTCAATTAATGTATGAAATATTCACAACTGCTATATAGCAAGGGAAAATACTATATTTTAGAAGTATTTCATATTCATTAAATTTTCCTGTTAGGAAAAATTGATAAGATTAATTTCAGAAGTTTCTTTTTCTATAAAAATAAACATTTCATACAGTTCTCCAACCCTTTTTTATGCAGTTTGGGCTTTAGAGAACATTCCTTCACTATTTCATAAAAGGGCATAGCAGGGAGAATTAATCTTCGGTGCTAGATTGCAAATATGACTACAATTCTTCCCTCCTTCCTGTATCTTCATCCTTTGCATTTTGACAGCATATTTTCCTTACTTAAAAGGCAAAGCCTATTTCCCTGTCAGTGGAATCTGGGCTGGCCTTGTAAGTTGCTTTGGCTGATAAAATATGGCAGAAGAAATTACATGCCAGTCCAGAAACCAGGCCTCGAGCAGAGCCCCATCTCTCTCCGAGAGCCCCATCACCAGATCTGTGAAAAAGCTGCAATGTGTCCACGAAGTAACCAGATCTGTGAAAAAGCCGCAATGTGTCCACGAAGTAACACCAGCATGGTCAAATATTAATCTCCAAAAGCTGTCATCACATTTTTATTCAATGCCAGTTTTCGTTTAATTTTCATTTTTTACTAGGGTCCTTTTATGTCTAAATATTATGATTTTCATTTTATATACTGCCTCATAAATCATAAATGCATTTTAAGAAAACCTAGTTGATGCTACCAATCTTGACCTTTCCAACCTCTGATATTTTCTCCAAAATATTTACATATATATGTAAAATGTACATATATAAAATAACATATATCAAATATATGCATATATCATAATTTTATATAATAAATAATATAACACATATCAATAACATCATATAAATATAGAAATAATATATAAATAAGGATTATTTATATATATAAAATATTACATAAACACATTCACTTATATATAGAGACAGAGGTCGAGAGTGAGTCCATATTTAATCAATTTGAATAAATAATCTCTGTCAGAAGTTCAGGGCCACCAGGATGGGGTCATCATATCTCATAAGCTGCATTTAGTAGTCTTTGCAAAAGGGCTCAAAACCTCTAAAGGAGTATTTTCCCCCTCCCTAGAGAAGATACTGATAACTAGGAAATACGCTTTCCTGGTTAGCTAATACTGTAATATTATCTCTTGGCTCATTTTAGTGTTTCCCTTTTCAACTTCCCTGTTCTTTTTAATTAAATGAGTTGGGAAAAAAGATGCAGAGGAAGAAGTAAAAAGTAGCAATAATCTCCCTTACCAGGTGAAATTCTCTGTTGCCTTGGTCCTCAAACATGAGAAATTTCCAAAGCAGCCATGAATCTTCATGAATTAACGCGGCCCTCTTTGTGAAGCAAAAAAAAAAGAAAAAGAAATTTGGCTCACGAAAGCTATAAACAATTCAGGGAAAATATGTAAATAAATAAATATTTCTCTAAAAAAATCTACATGAAAGCAGCCTGAGAGAATAAACTTAAGCCACAGTTTTGTTTGTTTGTTTTTTTTTAATGTAGGAGAATAAGAATAACATGTACAGTTTTTAATTTGTTCATTTATGTTTGCTGAAAAGCTCTCAGAAGGCTGGATTCTCACGAGTTAGTATAATTAAAATAGGGCTTGAATATGTGAACTTCTCCGAGTTGATGAAAAGAAGCAAACTTAATCTTGTAAGAAATAACAAGAGACCACGGCCAGGTTTTTGGAGTTCGTTCTGCCCATCTAGGTTACAATTCTCAGTTGCTTGAAAAACTGCTTTTGATTAACGGTGTTTGGAATTGATGAAAGCTATTTAATGAAACTTATTTATGAATGATTTTTACAAACTACTACTTTTATTGGGAAAATTTCTGCTTGACATTTTGTGTTTTGACTGGCATTTTCTTGTTACCAGCTGTCATGAAAGGGATGGCAACACATGCCGTTAACAGCATATGCCTTTTTGGGTGCTGAATAGCATTTTCATACAAAAAAAATCAAATGATCCATAACATATTATGCTGTCATTTGAAAACAGTATCAGAAATGAAATATTTTTCATTCCTGTTAAGGTATTTTGTTCCCCAAGGCTCAATCTAGCATTTCCTCACTATTTTTGAAAACATGAGGTGAACATTTATTCTTTTAATTGACACTATTAGGGTTTTCAGAATAGTAACACCTTTTTTTAATGTAGAGGTTGTAAAAATACATTTTAGAAGGTTTAGTATAGGGCGCCTGGGTGGCTCAGTTGGTTAAGCGACTGCCTTCGGCTCAGGTCATGATCCCAGGGTCCTGGGATCGAGTCCCGCATCGGGCTCCCTGCTCTGCGGGGAGCCTGCTTCTCCCTCTCCCACTCCCCCTGCTTGTGTTCCCTCTCTCGCTGTGTCTCTCTCTGTCAAATAAATAAATAAAATCTTAAAAAAAAAAAGAAGGTTTAGTATATTCTGCTTAGTTAATTAATATCTCCTTAGCATTCTGATCCTCAGGATGCTCTTTCAAATACTCATTATATATCAATAATTACATATACTTAATTCCATGGAAGATGACATCTAAAGGCTATTTCATACTTTGGATTGGAGTTCACTTAAAACTGTACCTCTGAAACAAATAATACATTATATGTTAAAAAAAAAGAAGATAGCAGGAAGAGAAAATTGAAGGGGGGTTATCGGAGGGGGAGACGAACCATGAGAGACTATGGAATCTGAGAAATAAACTGAGGGTTCTAGAGGTGAGGGGATTGGGGAGATGGGTTAGCCTATCTTTTTTACTCAAATGAATCTCAAGGGAACAAATGTATTTGTTTTCTTAAAGAATAGTCCATATTTGTGTTTGTTAGACAAAAACACAGTTGAGCATATAATTACCTCTGTTTTATATTTCCAGATTTTGATGACTAGAAAAATGTAATAAGTTGTGTAAAATGTCTGTTTTGTACATCTTAATTTCTCTTATTTAAAATAGGGGGTCTGTGGGCACCTTGATGGCTCAGTCGGTTAAGCGTCTGCCTTCAGCTCAGGTCATGATCCCAGGGTCCCGGGATCAAGCCCCGCATTGGGCTCCCTGCTCGGCGGAGAGCCTGCTTCTCCTCTGCCTCTGCCCTTGCTTGTGTTCCCTCTCTAGCTATCTCTATCTCTGTCAAATAAATAAATAAAATCTTAAAAAAATAAAATAAAATAGAGGGTTTGTTTTAGAAATGAATATCTTACTATCTCTCTGTTCTTCCCAGTACCTGTGTTGGTCTCTGGCACAAAAATACTGAATGCTAGTTGAAGGATTAGGTGTGTGAATGATAGAATGAACACATAAATATATTAGACAATATTAATTTTTAAGAAAAAATTAAAAGTTCAATGATTATTGTGTGAAAATGGTAAATATAGAGACATCATTGAAAAGGAATATTAACACTATCAAGCTAATTCTGGCCTCTGAGAACACATAGCTTCTGAAGACCCTTGCCCATGAAGCATCACTTTAAAACAGGGAGTTCTAAACCCAGTCTCAAACACTGGACACTGAGGATGCATTTTGCATCATCTAAATAGATCTTGATGGGGCAGCCAAGATGCTGACTCCTCAGTACTAACAGTGGAGAAAGTGAAAATTTCAGTCCACATTAGGACACTAGCAGTTTCCTAAGATAGGTCTTGAGAGTGACATTCAGCAAGGATAAAACGAGCTTTCTGTTTTTAACCTTGAGAACAAATGTGCTTCATATTGGTGGATCCCTTACTGAAAATAACTTATAATATGTGAGGACAGATAATTCAGATGTGTTATGAATTAGCATCCATCCAGATATTGCCAGGACTTGTGGTTCTCATTCTCTTAAGAAGAGTGATATGTAAAGTGAGTTTGAAATAGAGGTTAAGAAATTTACCTTGGGGTGCCTGGGTGGCTCAGTCATTAAGCGTCTGCCTTCAGCTCAGGTCATGATCCCAGGATCCTGGGATCGAGCCCCGCATCGGGCTCCCTGCTCGGCGGGAGGCCCGCTTCTCCCTCTCCCACTCCCCCTGCTTGTGTTCCCTCTCTCGCTGTGTCTCTGTCTGTCAAATAAATAAATAAAATCTTAAAAAAAAAAAAAAAGAAAGAAAGTTACCTTAAATGTCTTATGACAAGACTATTAGGGGGGTTAAGTACTTTGCTCTAGAGGCTTGTCAGTGAGGAGATGGATCAGAAGAAATAAATTAAGCTTAGAAAGTGTTAAGCTGAAGGTATCGTTGAGTAGGCATTTGGTTATAAATCAAAATCATTTATATTTCACGAGAAGAATTTTGTTTCCCTTGAAGCAAAACTGATTTATGCCAAAACATTCCACTCAAAGTACACTAACCTCAATGGTTTTGTTATCACTACTAACTAAGGTTATGGAGTATAACCAAAGAGAAGGAGACCAGAGACAAGATTATCTAGATAAAATGGCAAAAGTGCTTCTGAATGAAATATATAAATAAGACAAAAGCATTTTTCAACATGAATAATCTACACGGTAGTTTAAATTTGGTGCATATAAGATCAGTTATTTGACATCCTAAAGCCATGCTCTCAGACATTACCTGAAAGCATTTCAAAATAGATTATAAGTTAAAGTTTGTACTTAGTATTAATCAAGACATATTTTGAACACAGAAATAATTTAAATTAAAAAGTTAGTGTGGTAAGGTGATAAGGGATTTTAAATATAATAATTATTCAAAAGTTATTGCCTGTGTGTTCCTCGTATGCATCACTGAATACAAAGAAACCATTCTTTCTCTTGTCTTTAAGAAAGTACATTGAGATTAAGAGAAAAAAAAGGAATTTTAAATGTTGAATTAAGGTTATCATCTCTCACTTTATTTGAAATCAAAGATGTATCTATAAATTTTACAGATATAGCTTTCAAGTTATGAAATCCATCATTTTGTATCTGGTTTACCTCATATGGAATAAAGGAGGGAATCATTTTTAGCTAAAACTATTCGTTAAAAATGTGGCTTTAGCGATAGTGACCTTGAAGAAAATATGGAAGATTTAGTGAGAAAATGAAACAAAAATTCCTAAGAATATTTGATTTAATTGGAAAAGGAAAAATAAGTAACATCTACCCATTTATTTATTTTCCTTAAATATTCAATGATTTTTTAATAGTAACAGTTTCGGTAAAGCAATGTAAACAAACATATGGACAAGAGCAAGAGCAAGTCAATGGTGAATGCATTTTCCAAGGGGGTGACCAAAGCTCATGAAATAAGATATAACAATTTTTTAAAAGGAAATGTTTAAGATATTTGAAAGGTATTTTCAGCCATTTTCTTGTTTTAATTTCTGATGATAGAAAAATATTCGAATCTCAGAAGAGGTATACCATAGATTAAAAAAAAGAGAGAGAGAGTAATACCATTATCTATTTATGTAATTTGTGGTATTTTCCTATGAGAGATTGAACATAAAATGGTCAGATCTTATATGGAAACAGAACTGATTCATCAACCAGCCAGGGACCCCACTCCATTTCTGTAGGTATTTGACCAGAATGGACAGGACTTGGTCAGTAACTGCCAGCTTTCCTCATTTTTGGTTTTGTCCTCCCAACCTTTCCACTCCTTTGCCTCGTTGGGTCTGCCACATCCAAGTGGTGGTGGTTGGTTTTCTTGATAAAGCAAGCTCTGAATAAATACTCTCTGCTTGTTCTTATTTGAGTGGACTTTGTTTATTCCTATGTCTAAAATGTTCAAGAAATTCTATTCATTCTTTTTTTTTTTTAAGATTTTATTTATTTATTTGTGAGAGAGAGAATGAGAGAGAGAGCACATGAGAGGGGGGAGGGTCAGAGGGAGAAGCAGACTCCCCGCCGAGCAGGGACCTTATGCGGGACTCGATCCCGGGACTCCAGGATCATGACCTGAGCCGAAGGCAGTCGCCCAACCAACTGAGCCACCCAGGCGCCCGAAATTCTATTCATTCTTAATTAACTGACTATACGTAGTACAATTTCAACAATGGTATTATTGTCCACATAACTTCATTTTGAACTCAGCACTAAAATCCTTAAGCAATTAATATAACTTCATTTTTAATTGAAACCCCAAATTAGATGCAATTAAAGATCTACCCCATTCTGATTTTTTTTTAATCTATATTCTGTCTTTAGGAGGTTTATGATTGCATTTCTTCCATGATTACAAATTATGTACATATGACTAGAATGAGCCACTAGGGTAATTTGTGAGAAATGAGAATTCTACCTGGATTCAGATTACTACCTTGATTCAAATCATGGCTTAGCCACCATTTAGGTTTTTTGTAATATGCATTTATTTGTCTTCACCTTTCTGGGTCTCTTTTTATCACCTACAAAATAAGGATATTGGCTTATATGATCTATAACTCATTTTTTTTTATAACTCTAAAACATATATTCCAGTAAAATATCCATTTTCTTCTCTCTTTTCACGTTCAGTTTTCACTTAAATTTTACCTAAGGCTTTACTTACTTAAAAGGCAACCTAAATAAGACAGACTATCCAGAAATTTTCAAAGCATCACTATTTATTAAATAGACTACACTGCCAATACATCACTTCAACCATCATCCAGCTCTCAATAGTCTCATCCATGTACAGCACAAATGTTGTCTAATATTTCACTTAATTTAAAACCTTTGTGAGATCCCTACTTGATGCAGGATAAATCAATATTCATAATCTGTATCTACAGTATACCATTATAGTAAATATTAGTTAATACATCTACCTTGCCTACCAAGCCAGAAGTTCCTTAAAGGTTGAGATCTCATTGTATTCGCCTTTGTATTCCTGGGTATTAGCATAAAGTGAGAAATTAAGTAAGCACTCAGAAATTATTTAAGGAATGATGGAATGAAGAATACGTTCATTTCTGAGTTTTAACAAGATTTGAAAATGCCGTGCAATTAGTGACATTGAATTAGATTTCCCCTAATTAATGGTCTGTTTAAACACAAGTTTACCCCTTACATACGGACCTTGCAAAGAATTTCTCAGAATTAAAACAGGCTGAAAACAACACGACATTGACATTTTGATCTTCAAAGGGTGCTAAATTTTGCCCTTGGACTTGTCAGTTCACTCCATGACATTAACAATCCCTTGAAATGTGCAACTGATACAAAGCTCATCCTTAGCATTTTGAAATGTCATTGAGAACATTCTCCCAAAAGCATATTTTGTTTGTTTTACTTAATGGATTTCAGCAAGACGAAATAGTAGTTATATTAGAAACATAGTATTCAATGAATTATTTGCCTAATTATTAATAATATTGTTATAATAGAACATGCAACTAAATAATATCTTAAGAATAAAAGGTATTTTGGGGACGCCTGGGTGGCTCAGTCGGTTAAGCGCCTGCCCTCGGCTCAGGACATGATCCCAGAGTACTGGGACTGAGTCCCGCATCGGGCTCCTTGCTCAGCAGAGAGCCTGCTTCTCCCTCTGCCTGCAGCTCTCCCTGCTTGTGCTCTCCTCTCTTTCTATCTCTGACAAATAAAATAAAAATCTTAAAAAAAAAAAAAGAATAAAAGGTAAATTCAAAGTATAGGAAATATAAAAAGAAATAATAGATTTAATATTCCGAAGCAAATGAAAATAAAATGGATACTAAATAAGCCCTTATTTAACATGTATATAAGTACAAAAAAGTGAAGTTGACCAGTGATTAGCTATATACTTAAACATAGTTGATCACCTAAAGTATTTCATAATAATTGTATAATATTGATTTGTCCGAAATGTTTGATATGCTCAACTTTTAATTATCTAAAATAATGACTAAATGTTATTTTTCTATGATATTCAAAATAATTTTTAAATTGTGAGTTTCTGATCTCCTAGGTAACACAGTTAAGCAGAAATTATGTATAGGCAATTGATTAAGATTGAGTTCTTATACAAGAAATTTTATTATTTATTTATTTATTTATTTTTATTTTTTTAGAGAGCGAGAGAGAAAGGGGAAGGAGAGAGAGAACCTCAAGTAGGCTCCATTCTCAGTGCAGAGCCTAACTCGGGGCTCCATCTCAGGACCCCGAGATAATCACCTGAGCCGAAACCAACAATCAGACCAACTGAGCTACCCAGGCACCCCAAGAAAATTTATTTTTATATGAATCTCCTATCACCTACCAAAGACAGGATATCAAACGGAAAGGAAAAAGACAAAAAACAATTGAGGAGATGCATATTTATAGGAAGAGAGAAAGAAGCTTTTGTTTCTGTTCTAACATCTTTTTAACCTCTCTGCACCTTCATTTTCTCACTCATACAATGAGATTTAAAACTAAATAGACTTAAAGATGCTATTATTAAACTATTAAAAGTCTCAAAATAAATTATTCTTATGTTTTTGCCATAATGTATACAGTAAACCTTGTTTGATTTTATTAGTGTTATTCTTCTAATTCTGAAAATATGAAATTTCTTCAAGGATATTGTGTTGTGGAAGTGTTTGTGTGTGTGTGTGTGTGTGTGTGTGTGTGATTTTCTCAACATGGGAACAGCTATTAGTCCTCTTTCATTAAGAATATTAACCCAAAATGAAAAAAAGATAAATTAGAAAGCAATGCCAAAGAAAAAGAATATTTACCAAAATGAACTCACATAATGAGTGAAAACTACATTAATAAATATTATTAGCTCAACCAAACAAAATAAACAAAAAACCCAAATTCTGTATCTGGGCTTACCCATTACATCTCCTTTTCATAATTAACATCTAATTCATTCTCATTAATTCACTGTAAGACCATCTCCTAGAAATTGAGAATATATCTGTATCTCAGTTTTTTTTTTTTTTTTTCCTTTTAGTGTAGGTCTTTTGCTATGGGTTGATGAACAAAATGCATATAAGATGTAAGATATATAAGAGAAAGTTTTTGAGATACACTATATATATACATATACATAAGATGTAGAAAACGTATAATCTATGTGAATTCTTTTATTCACCAAATGACTATAGCACTGACCTGAAAACCTGGATATGTTGACAGGACCATAAGTTGAGAAAAGTTAGTTTTATTTTTCTTTCTTTCTATTTTTTTTTAGTATTTTTTAATCTTTTGGCACACCATCATGAACAGGTGTCACTCTATGTACAGAGACATGTGGAGCCAGGGTGGCAAGTCTGTCAGAAAAGAGACTTCCCTGCACTCTTCCAATTTCACAGATGTCATAAGGAAAATTCTGCAAGACGCCTTTCTTAAACTCAGTATTACCTGGCACCTCGGGCTGTTGCCAAGGCTGCCAAGGTCCTACCAATCCTTGAGTAGGCAGTATGCCATGGAGACAGATGGGCACAAATACAAGACACCAAGATATAAAACCTAAAGATGAAATACATGTTTCTAGGGATTGTCATCTTAGGTGGGCACATTGACATGACTAGTACCATATGAATTAAGTATCTTCGACAGTGTCAGATGCAAGTTACCTGCAAAGGAAACCCCCCCCCAAAAAAAATGAATTCTAAAACCACTCTCTGCATTATGCAATCTGATTGCTACTAATAGCGTCCATCCTTCTTCTGTGCTTCTTTTTTTAAAAGATTTTATTTTTATAAATTTTTATTATAAGCACATCTATTGATTTGGATTAGTGTTTAAATTGATTAAGGGCTACAAGTCAATTAAATGTATCCATAAAGACAATGAAGTTTAGCTTGGACATTAAGTGTCTGCTTGACTTTTAGCATATAATTGAAAACATTCAAATTGTGAAAGATGAAGATATCTGTGAAATATATAGTAATAAAAAGTAACTTAACATTCCCTGGCAAGCACAGCAATGTTGTTAAAAGGAAATTAAAAAAAAAAAAATCAAATAGTTTATCACATAAAACTAATGAAGTGATTTAAATGTTGTACTATTCATATATTTGTTGCTGAAGTTTTTCAAATATTGAACAACAAAAAATATTCAATTTATTGCTCTTATGCATGTTTTCTATGTATTATCTCATGAGTTTTGGTGATAAACCAAGAGGTAGATGGTGCTTATTCATGTCACCCTTGTGAGACAGCTTTAAGAACAGTCAGTATTAATGCTCCAGTTTCTATACCATCGCTGCCTCTGCATACAATCTAGTCTCTGATCTACAATCTAATTTCAATAATTTCCCACAGAACTCTTCAACCCTGTCATGGAATAAAGCTGTGTTTTCATAGTGCCTCCAATTCTCTTCTGTTGGTGAAAAACAAACAAAAAAACAAACACACAAACACAATTACTTTTGTTTCTAGTCCCCAAATAAATTGAAGTAGCAATCCTACTCAAAACATTTGGGCTATATTAAAAGTGTTAGCCTTTTAATTTTTAAGGTAAATAAAATATGTGGCAGTACTTATAAACTTTGACTATTTGGAGATGTGGAATTCTAAATTGATTGCCAAACCTATGAGACTCTCAGGCGATAAGCACAAATATGAGTGACTTCCTGCAGAGGTATTTATAAACACTTATATCAAAACTATTCTTAATGTTGTAATTTCAGATAGAGTCTTCAAAACTTGAATTCTAGAATGCAGATCTCTACTGGCATAAAAATGACACTTCAAAATAGTTGTTGTCAGTTAAAAATAAGCAGAAGAAATAGGGTGGCCTGTTGCATGAGCAACTGTATGGTTAACTCAAGTGGAATAAGCTCAAACAGTGAGCAGAGAAAAAAAGTACCAGAAAACATTAAAGAACACGTTCTACAAAGGGAGTGACATAGAAAGCAGAAGAGAATAGCAGTAGATATTATTCCCAGCAACAAACACCTTATTTAAACACAGCTATCAAATGACCACTGTGAAAATGTGCATGATTTTCCTCTCAAATTACAAGTATTTCAAAAAATTATATATAAATATTAAAAATGTGAGATTGGCAGCAAGGCAACATCCTTCACATTGAAAACTACAGCACCTTAAAATGATGAATAAACCAGAGAAACAGTGAGTGGAAATAAGCATGAGTAGCCGCTTTCAATTATTGACTGCTTACCAAATAACAAGATACATACCAGGGACATTAAATATACTCATTCACCAAACTTGAACTAGTCTGTGAAGGTAGTGTCAGAAACATTCCCCCACAGATTTTGCAAATGAAGGGACAGATTCAGAGAGTTTAAGTGGCATGCTCAAAAAAGTGTTTACCGTGGATGCAATGCTGAACACCTGAAAATGCAAGATTAAAAGAAACATTTAATCAGCCCATAGGTTTATAAAGAATGGACCACGCATAACTAAAATAAGATTTATTTTGGTTCCTAAATTATTCAACTGAGTTGATGACCAAAACAAAGCAAATGATGGCCATGTAGTCACTGTATTCAGGGATTTTTATACACAGCTATCTCTTTACAGTGGCAGTGAACTAATATAGGTTAGTGTGATATCTACTTAGCTCTAAAGAAAACTGCCAGAGGAGGGAGGATGGAGCCATCACAGAACAGACGTGACAGCATCGAGCAGACAAAGTCAGTCACTGGCCCCAGTGTGGGCTCACTTGTGGAAGTCATGGAGGTGGTTGTATAAACCCGCAATTTAGAGGAATTTTCTTTCACGTGATCTACTCAATATTCAATTTCTAAAAATCTTATGGATGGATTCTCATGAAGATATAAGGTTTTTTTTTTTCAAATTTATGTACAAAATGATGAAGTATTTCTACTAAAAAATGTTATTCCTTTTATTCATCAAAATATAGCATTAAACTTACCAAATTTACTTACAAGCTTTCGTATGGGCTTTCTGCCGAATATTAGAGGATTTCTGTTCTTTCTTAACTCTAAAACTAAGTACAAATACAAAGAATCAAAGTTAAAAAGAGGGTGGTTAGAATTCCTTTGAAGAATATAAAAAGACTCAATTTTTGCTACCATGGCAGTGAAGTGAAATCGGAGGTTATCCACTGTGGGAGTAACAAGGTTTTAAGGTGAGACATTCAAAAAGCTCTTCTTTGAATCCACTTGTTGTGCTTTTGATCCTTCCTGAGAAATAGAAAAAAGGAGGGGAAAAAAATAGTGTGTTACACTGAATATGGCATGAGCTGCAGAAATACCTGGAATAGCACTGCATTAAATCTGTCACGTTAGAAGATATAAATAACGCACAACTGATGGTTTGGCAGTAGTTGAATGGTAGTTGAGTGTAAAACGCACTTGCTGGTTTTTTTGCACAATTTCTCAAAAGACATGAGCTGTGCAGCACTCGGTTGCATTAGATGTCACCAATTTTATGGACTTTCTTTAACAAGTGAAACAGTCTTAAAGTAAGATCTATCCCAGCAGCTGTCCTCTGACTTGGCATGCTTTCTAGATAGCAAAGGACGATGGTTACTTTTTTTTTTTTTTTCCACTGTTGCTATTGTATTTTCTGTAGTTGCAACAATATCCCATATCCGCAAATTCTGTTGTTGATCCTGGAAATGAAAATACATAATCAGACCACCTACTGTTCAATTTTATTTTCAATCTGTAAACAATGGAGGTAAATTTACTTTACTTTTTACCAAATCTTTGGTGTTGTAGTGTTTCTCTCTCCCTTTTTCTCTCTCTCTGACATGCAATGAGGAAGTAATGTTTCAAAGGATAAATGAGGTTCACTATAAGCTTGAAAATCATGAAAGTTACAAGCATCTAAATTGCCATCCAGCTGAATAGGCTATTTTTTAAAAAAATCTATTTGAAAAGAGAACAGTTTCAGTCCTTGTTATAAGGAGTCATGAGCATTCAAGGAAGATTAGTCTCATCAGCTCTCATAGGAATTACCCTTCCACATGAATCCTTTCTCTTTTTCATATTCCAAAAAAATTGTCTTTTTTCCTTCCAAATGAAAGAAAAAAAATGTAATAACTTTAAAGATCTTGACAAACATTTTCTTAAACACTGGCAGACATGTTGAATGATTCCTGCAAATAGATTAAAATGAAAATGCATTAGAGGAAAAGAGGGGAGAAACAGAATTTGCTCATGTCCCACCAGAAAGATCCTCTGTTGAAGTCAACCCCGGAAACACGCTTCAGGAACACCAGAATTTTGCAGCCAAACCCCTCAGTGAGGCCAAGGTTAGTCCTGAGCTGGGAAAAGACAGCATGGATTTCACCTTGCCAGCAAGTTGCAATCTGTATCCAAATTGTTGTGACAGAGCAGAATGTGTGTGTATGTGAGGCCCTGTCAGCAATGGGCAGAAGAGTAAAAAATTTACTCACTAAGTTGTCTTATCTGTGTAATTTCTATCAGACATTCAGCTAGTGTAGAAGCAAAGAGGCCTTTAAAAATTACCTTTTAAGATGATTCTCAGTATGTGGGAGCACAGGAGACCTCCTTAAGGCTACCGCTCTAGCAACCAATGCTCAGCAGCTTCGAGCAGTTGTAGAGACTAGACTTGACTTGACTTTCCCTTTTGTGAGGACTGTGCCCAACATTTTACCTCCTGTCCTGAGAGTTTCCCTGATGCTGCCCTGTGGAACATCTGCAGAAATCTTTTAGTGTCCTGACATGTGCAACCCACAAGTGCAGCAGTGTTAATGCCTGAGGAACCACCCTTGACTAATGTGGGGACAGAAGCCAATGGATAAAAGCCTTTTTGTCCCCTGGCACAATTACTTTTGAGGGACACTTGGGTGGCTCAGTCGGTTCAGCGTCTGCATCGGGCTCCTTGTTCAGCGGGGAGTCTGCTTCTCCCTCTGCTTGCTGCTCCCCCTGCTTGTGCTCTCTCTCTCACTCTTTCTCTGACAAATAAATAAAATATTTAAAAAAATAGTTTTGAAATACGTAATTTTTCTCTGACTTTTCTGTGAGACTGAGCGCTGTTGGTTCTCTTGTCTCTCATTCTTACTATATAAAATAGCTTTCCTAATAAACTAGCCTTTGATTCAGTTTCTGCTTTTGGGCGAATCCCAGGTATATTAGGGGATGCATCTTACTAGAGTAAGTGGGAGCATTTATTTCTAGGTAATGATTTTATGTGTATTTTACTTTATTTTTATTCTTTTTTTAAAGATTTTATTTATTTATTTGACAGAGAGAGAGAGACAGGGAGAGAGGGAATACAAGCAGGGGGAGAGGGAGAAGATGTAGGCTTCCTGCTGATCAGGGAACCCCATTGCGGTGCTGGATCCCAAGATCCCAGGATCATGACCTGAGCTGAAAGCAGACGCTTAATGACTGAGCCACCCAGGCAACCTGATTTTATTTTTAAAGTAACTCTCTCGATGGGGCGCCTGGGTGGCTCAGTTGGTTAAGCGACTGCCTTCGGCTCAGGTCATGATCCCGGAGTCCCGGGATCGAGTCCCACATCGGGCTCCCTGCTCAGCGGGGGGTCTGCTTCTCCCTCTGACCCTCCCCCCTCTCATGTGCTTGCTCTCTCTCTCAAATAAATAAATAAAATCTTTAAAAAAAAAGAAAAAAGAAAGAAAAAAAAAAAACTCTCTCGAAGTTCGTCTATATCTGAAAAACTATGGGTAAGAGTTGGCTCACAAGCCATTCAGGATCCCCAGGAAACACTTTTTGTCACCACCAACCACTGCTTCTACACACAACACACACACACAACACACACACACTGTTCAGGTACATACATACAAAGCCTATACTTTGCCAAACCAAAACAAAATTATTCAATTTTTTCACTCCATCATGATTTTTCATGTTTCTGGGCCTTTCTGCATCTTTCTTCTAAAAAAAAACTCTTCTTCTATTTGCCCATCAGATGCACCTACTGTTTTTGTTTTGTTTTTGTTTTTTAAACATCTTTAACTTGTATCCTTTCATCTACATTAGTCAGACAAATTTATTTGATTCCTAGTGGGCTTGTAAGAACATTTCCATATAGCAACTTTATAATGCACTATTTAAATAAGTACATACTTTAGTGTGTTTTACATTACATTAAGGGCAGGATCTTTGTTCTGTTTATTATTATCTCCAACCCATCAGAGTAGATGCTTTATAAATATTTGAGAACAAATCAGTAATTGAATTATGGTAGCGCTTAGCCTTCCCTTAAATATCCAAGCCCCCTCTGAGGTATCTTATGGCGATGACATTGGTTGAACTCTTCTTAAAGAGATCAAGTGATGTAGTTCCATATTGTTGCCCAGTAAAAGACATTTGTTTTACATTATTCAATTTCAACACTTTTTGATTATTTATCCCATTTCATTCACTCAACGGACTAACATTAATTGTGTGCCTATTATATATCAGGCACTGAGGGAACACCTGGAAACAAAGATACAGTGCTTGTTTTCTGAAAACTTAGATTACAGCCTAATGGGGAAACCGGGAATTAACATCTGAATATGTAACTACAATTTAGGCAGTTAACGATGTGATATGTAATATAAAGGCAGTGAACAGCTTGTGAGGAGAAAGTTCTGCTTCAGAGAGATGAAGAACAGTAGCCTAAAAATGGACTTTTACACTATAAGAACAGAGAAGGGAGGGATTTAAGGCAGAGAGGACAGCATATAAGAAAAGTCCGACATAGAAAAGGACTGGTTATCTTCCAAGAACTGAAAGGAAAGTGGTAGCGATACTCTTGGTGAAGGAGGGGAGAGGCAGGTAAGGAGTGAGTTCAAAGAGGAAACCAAACATGAGCAAGGTCACAAAAGCCATCTTCAAACTGGGTTTTATTGGGGTTGCAGTGAAAGCTATAGAAGGTTTAAAAGGACTGGAGTTACAAGATGTGATGAATATTTTAAAACCAATTAGGCTTTCTACTCTTTGGAGAATTGAGTGGAAAAGATTAAGAGTGGAATTGAGAAGAGAACATTTGGATAAACGTGTCTACGCCCTCGCAGAGAGATTGCACATGAGATATAAATTTGTGAGTCAATATTTAAATGATATTTAAAGCAAAGGGCATAGATGAGATCATTAGAGAATGAGAGAGAGAGAAGTGAAAACTGTCCCTGAGTGAATTCATCAACAACAACAAAAACTCGGCCTGTCAGAGGGAAAGTCTGGAATATTCAATGTCCCAGAAACTGCCAGATAAAAGTGTTTCGAGATGTTGAGAAGTATTAACTATGTCATATGCTCCCAAGAGTTCTAGAACGTTTATAACCAAAGTGCGTTATTTGAAATTGGTAAAATGTAGGTCATTGCCAATCTTAGAAGAAAAATGCCCATACAGACTTGGGGTAGAGACATTAGATAAGGATAATAGGAATGAGTTGCAGTATCAGTGAAAACATATGTATAGTTTTTGTTGTAAGTTTGTTGTAAATTTACCTATGAAGAGCCAAATGCTGGGTGGTTCAGGAGAATTGCCACAAGGATATGAAAATCAGGTGGAGGAAGTCAGAGAGTCAGAGATTATTTATGTATTTATTTATTTTAAGTGAAATTTGTTTGTTAAAATTATTTTTTTTTATTTGAGTATAGTTGACACACAATGTTACATTAGTTTCAGGTGTATAATTTAGTAATTTGAGAAGCTTATACATTATGCTATGTTCAGCACACGTGTAGCTGCCATCTGTCCCGTTACATTGTAATTACGAATCATTGGCTACATTCCTATGCAGGGCCTTTTATTCCTGTAACTTTTTCATCCCATAACTAGAAGCCTGTATCTCCCTTTTCCCTTCACTCCTTTTATCCAACCCCCATCCTACTCCCCTCTGGCAACCATCAGTTTGTTCTTTGTATTTATAGGTCTACAGAATTCTGCTTTTGCTTGTTTATTCATTTATTTTTTCTTTAGATTCCATGTATGAGTGGAACCATATGGTATTTGTCTTTGTCAGTCTGACTTACTCACTTAGCATAATACCTTCTAGGTCTATCCATGTTGTCTCAAATTGCAAGAATTTGTCCTTTTTTATGGCTGGCTATCTATCTATCTATCTATCTATCTATCTATCTATCTATCTATCTCACACCTTCCTTATCCATTCATTTAATGATAGGCACCTAGGTTGCGTCCATATTTTGGCCACTGTAAATAATGGTGCAATAAAAATCAGGATGCATATATCTTTACAAATTAGTGTTTCCTTTTTCTTTGGGTAAATACCCAGTAGTTGAATTATTATCATAACCTTCTATAGGTTTCACTGCAAACCCAATAAAACCCAATTTGAAGATGGCTTTTGTGACCTTGCTCTTGTGTTTGGTTTCCTCTCTGAACTCACTCCCTACCTGCCTTTCCTCTCCTTCACTGAGTCTATCCCTACCACTTTTAGTTCTTGGAAGTTAACCAGTCCTTTTCCTTGTCAGATTTTTCACATAATCTGCACTCATCCGGGTGGTGAAATATAGAATTTACCACCTCTTCAGAGCAGTATCCAAATTAATAAGTTCAGCAAATTCAGATCTACATTCTTCTTCGTATATTCTCTTTATAATATATACAGAATTAGAGGGGATATGATCTCTCAGGAGTACTAGACCACAAGGTTAATTTGCAAATTAAATTTTGGTAAGTATCCCTGTTACAAATAGATACAGATACAGATAAACTGTATCTGACCTTCAATTTTTTATTGCCTTAGTAATTTTAAAAATTTACTTATATTGCCTGTGTTAAAGTCAAAATACCTTTTTTTTGCAAATTATAGTTTGATTTATGTTTGCTTAGTTCAATGTGCAATGTAACTATATAAATGTAAAATGTGAAACCATTTCAAATACTAGAACTCGAATCTCACACTAATTTCCCCTATAACTTTTTAAAGTCCTTTATTTGAGAAGAATATTATTACTCTATGTGTAAGTTGCTTCTATTACTTTTCTTAAAGGATGATTGATAATAAGATGTCCAGGTATGCTAAAGAGTGAGTGATGTGATAAATTCTAGAGAGAACATAGCTGACATGTGGTCTCTAAGAAAAAAAACTACACTCTAGGGAGAGGTTTTTACTGGGTATTCTGGAGAAAATTTTACAGTTATCACTATGTCTTCAGTAACACAAAATATTTTCTATGAATTTCTTTTGGCTATAAATTCCTGAAACAAGAGGATTACTTCATTGACTTTGATTCAGAACCCAATGAACTGAAAAGAGAAAGACTCATTTTCATTTCAATGCTCTGGAGAGTAAGGCAGTTGAACACAAGAGTACAAGTATATGACCTTATGTTGAGGAAGTAATACTAAGAAGGAATCCTGCCGGCAGTTTTGTGACTTAGAATTTAGTGTGTCTGGTCCTCAATATAATACTGAAATATACCTTATTAAATTAGTTATTGTCAATGAAAGTGAGAAGCACATGGAAAATCACTGGCAAAATGACCTTAATTAATTGCTTTTGTATCCTGTAAAAAGCAAAGTTTAATAGCTACAAAAGACCAAAATTAAAAAAAAAAAAAAATCTGAGCGGCAACCACTGTAGAGACAGCATTTGCATTTAAGTGGAGTCAAATTGATTTCTTCCATTTTATAAAGGCAAGCACTCTTACCCTGATAATTTAAACGTACCATCTAATATTTAAATATTTAAAAAAATAAAGACATTACAGACTGTGGCCTTTTAAAATTCCTTTGAGTCTTTTTAAACAAATTTATCTATTGAGTTTACATACATATTTATTGAGTAAAGTGATGCTAAAGAAAAAGCAATTACTTTTAGAAACCTGCTATTGTTTGCAAGACCTAAGGCAAAATTATTACTTTTAACTGATAGATATAAAACTTAGTTATAACATATTTTGTACAGGTAAAGAGTATTTTAAATGTAGAGCTGCATATGCTGGGAACTAAATATGAAGGCAGAAGAAAATGAACAATCTAGAATCAAGGAACCATTGGAAGCTACAACCTATGTCCTCAAGGAGCAAAATGTACAAATCAAAGAACCAATATTACTTTGTGTATTAGTCTGCTCAGGTTGCCATGACAGAACACCACAAACTGGGGGATTGAAACAACAGAAATATATTTGTTCACAATTCTAGAGGCTGGAAGTTCAAGATCAAGGAAGTGGCAGGGTTGGTTATTGGGAACACCTCTCTTTCTTTGACTTGCAGATGACAACCTTCTCCCTGTATCCTCACATGGCTTTTCCTCCATGTGCTCTCACTCATGATATTTCCTCCTCTTCTTATAAGGACACTAGTCCTATTGAATTAGAGCCCCACCTTTATGACCCCATGTAAGCTTAATTTTGTCCTAAAGGCACCAAGTACAAATAGAGATGTCTTGGAGGTTAGACTTCAACCTATGATTTGTGGGGAGAGGAATGGGGAGGAGAAACACAATTTACATACAATATTTGGGAAATTCTTCTTGGTTTAGCATATTCCAGTGATGTTTTCAGGGACCAATGGTACACATTAGCTGAATAAACTGTAAGCATACGAAGTAAACTGAGCCTTTATATTTACTTGCTACTTCCAAACTCTTAAATTTATCCCAACTTCAGTTATGGTATTTATTGGATCTTTAAAAACAAACTATTACTTAACAATGACTTCTGGCTAAAAATGTTATACTTATTCCTTTCATAGAGAGTGGATATTTGATGTACTTAAATCTAAAATTTAAAAAAAATGGGGAGTATTTTATACTCTATATTCCTTCCAACTCCATTTTTATCCACTATTATAAAGAAAAATATAGAAAACAAATTTATTTAAAAATGTTTTTTGTATTACTTGCATCCCTATGCTGCCCTTTCCAGTCAAACATATAGAAAATACACCAGTTCAGAGTCTTAATGAATTACAGGATTTTTTTTTTTTTTTTAAGATATATTTATGTTAGATAGAGAGCCCGCACAAGCATGGGGGTGGGTCAGAGGGAGAGGAAAAAAGAGAAACAGACTCCCCACTGAGCATGGAGCCCCCACTCGGGGCTCATTTGCAGGGCTCATCACAGGCCTTGATCTCACACCTGAGACCACGACCGGAGCCACAATCAAGAGCTGGATGCTCAACTGACTGAGCCACCCAGGGGCCTCTACAAGATTTTAAACAAGCTATATCTACAAAATCTTTATCTTTCTAAGGATCTTAATTATGTAGCTCAACCTAGATGGCTGTGTAGATCATGTTTTATTCTTTATATGTAGGATATCTTATATTTGTATTTTTTGATATTCCAGTATTGCTGTTACAAAAAAAAATCTTCAAAATGGTGGGGGAGGACATAGATTTAAAAAATAAAGAAAACCAATTAAGGTTATAGAGTTGCAAAATATTTCAGGGCTATAGGAGTCACAGAGAATTCCTAATAGCTGAAGAAGTTGAGGAATACTTCATGAAGGCAGTATCTTATAAGTTGAACTTATTTGAAGGAAAGTATTTTACTTTTAATCATTTTAATTGACAAGGAAATCTTACCAAAACATTTCCTCTATTTTTTCCAGGAGTAACAGAAAATGTATGACAGTTGGACTTCATGAAATTTTATTTATAACTGAGAACATTTGTTTATATATGTCAAATATATTATATTTGTACTTATAAATATTATATTAGGTATTATACACTTCCTTTTATTAGGTAAGTATATATATTACATGTAATTTATTCTATTAAATATTGTTTCATTGTTATTATTAATATTCCATTATACCAACAAATAATGGTAAAAAAAGTTGCTACAGATTTATAAGCCAAATAATAAACACAACCCTTTAATGCTATCCAGGAAACTTATCTTTGAATTCTTGCTATTCTTCTATTTTTTTCTCCTCCTCCCTTGTTCTTGTTGTCTGGGAGATGGCACTTTAGCTGCTTTACTCAGAAGCTAGGGAGATTGGGAGAGAAATTGACATTTCTGTTATCAAAATGACAACTGCGGGTGACACCAAAATAGATTTGGCCATTTTCCCTCTCTCCACACCCAAATATCATTGCAAGAAATGACATCTCTCCATCAAATAGTAGCTTAGTTTAGTTTTTTTTAAATTATCATTTTATTTTATCATTTTTATTAATTTTTTTATTTTACTTTTAGTATAGCTAATATACAGTGTTATATTAGTTTCAGGTGTACAATATAGTGATTCAACAATTCTATACATCATTAGTCAATGCTCATCATGATAAATGTACTCTTAATCCCCTTCACCTGTTTCACTCATCCTCCCACCTACCTTCCCTCTGATATGCTTTATTTTAAATGAGTACCCTCAGTTAGTTTTGTTTTGTTTTTTTCAACAAGAACATTTTTTTACTTGAAGCATACTTCAGAATACATGGTTCTAAAAAAGATAGGCAAAATATTCCATCTAAGAAAAATAGGATACACATTTTCTTCAAGTACACACGGAAGAATCCCCTGGTTAAATCACATAAAATGAGACATAACAGGGATGCCTGGGTGCCTCAGTTGGTTAAGCATCTGCCTTAGGCTTAGGTCATGATCCCAGGGTCCTGGGATCAAGTCCCGCATTGGGTTCCTTGTTCAGTGGGGAGCCTACTTCTCCCTCTCCCTGCGCTTTCTCTCTCTCTCTGACAAATAAATAAATACAATCTTAAAAAAAAAAAAGAGACATAACAAATACGACAAATATAAGAAGACTGAAATCATACCAAGTATATTTTCCAGCCATAATGGTATAAAACTAAAGACCAATTAGTGACAGAATTAAAATATGCACCAAAGTAACTTGGTAGCAGAGAAAAGTGACATATCAGCGAGGATGGAGAGGTAAGCAATACAGGCAAAGGGGATGGTAAGAGCAAAGTTACATTGACAAGAAACCAAGCACAATGTACATGTTATTATATCATTGGAACCTAAAGAGCAAGGCAGAGAGCCAGAAGTGGCGAAGCAAGAGCAGACCAAAATGGCATTTTTAATTGTTATAAAAACGGGAAGAGTCTATAGCTATGTAGTTATTGATTAAACAAATACAACTCATATATTACTATATTATTAGATCCACATCAAATAGATTTCAGAAAGAGATTCAAATATCCTTAAATGACGAACCACAATTATTTATGAAAATTTCTCCAATTGCAGGCCATACAAAATCAATTCCATAATAGATAAATAAAGCATCCTGCTTAGAATATTCTCACAGTCTTTTAATTTTTTTAAGTACTTATTAATTTTTCAGGTACTATAAGAACATAGAATAATGAGAGAGTACTAATATTTCTAAAACTAAAAAGTCTTCCTTTTTTTTTTTTCCAGTTGGTTTTGCATCTCAATTATAGCATTTTTATTGCAACCTGACTTTTTTCTTGCTCTTGTTAGGGCTCTTATTAAGATATCGAGGTAAACAATGCTTCAATAATTTACCATGTTTAAGATATGTCCTCCTAAGCCTCTAGGGTTCATTTTGTTTTAAATTTTATATCCATAACTTAAAACTTATTCCTAAAATAAAAATTCTATATATTTGCACTTGGGCTTCAAGTGTGTTTGCCTTTTGTTCGGTTTTTAAAATATATGTATGCTTTCAGAGTATAGGGTGCCAGCAAACAGTTGCTATATATACAGATAGCTGTATATTTCTAGCTGTTTTATAAAGCTTATCTTTATTCTTCAATATGCACGCGGATGAATTCTTTATTCCAGTGAAATCCACATGCTTTCACAGAGCCACTACAAACTCTAAAATGAAAGGAGTTCCTTGCTGTGAAGTAGAGACATAAAAATATGTTAACTGGGAGTTATTGTAAAGCTATTTTTTTCTGAGCAATATATTCTTGGTATAATTACCTTCGCTACATCAGCCAGACAAACTTGGAATCTCCACGTTTATGAGAAAAATAAAATAAAACATTAATCCCTGTAAACTGGAAATGATAATAAAACCAATTTTACCCTTATAAAAAATATAGTACAATCTAATTTCCTCTAGTAGGAAGACATGACTAGTATGAAGACACTGAAGACGAATGTTATTAAACTGAAACCAGACATGGAAGTTTTTGAAAATAAGTTATTGTATTTAATTATTTAGAAATATAATCAATATTAAAGATAATCTGCTGCCAAAGATGAAAATGTTGAGTTAGAGTTGTTATTACTTTACTTCCAATAAAATATCTCTGGAGCTGAAAATCAGATGGGAAAGAGAAAAGGCAAATTAAGAACCTGACAAAAGAATGGTTCCATAGCTTTTATAACATGAATATCAAAAGTGGTTTGAACAGGAACTTGGGACTTCCGCTTTCAAGTCTGATGGACTTGAATCCAGAATCCATGTCACTTACAGATCACATGCTGGATATCAGCCTCCCAGAATTCTCTGTGCAACAGCCATAAGGCTGTATTCAGTGCCTTCCATAAGCCTCTTTTCTGATCCCATTCTCATAAGGCAGAGTAACCATCGGTACATGTACTCTTAGGCTTGAGACGTGGCCAAACGCAGCAGGACGGCAGGTAGGGTGGGGCTTTGGGAGTTTAAGACATATGCGCTTCACTGTTTTGTTGTACCAGTGATGGTATCGGGGTCCCTGTTTGCATGGAACACAACCGCAAAATAGGAAAAGAAGAGTGGACTGCAAAGCAGAGACCTGCACTTGTGTTCTTATCCCAGCCACACAAATAATGGAAGAGATGCCCCTGGTCTCAGGATTTATTTCACTTTGTAAAATAAGCATCTCCCTGAGAGATTTATAAGCAGAAGCCTATAGACACTGGTGCAAATTTGCAGTATGTGAGTAGTCTGAAAAGCACCAAATTGAGAAATAATTTTTAAGTGGTCCTATGTTTACAGCATTTGGAAATGACTCTACAAAGCAAAAGTAACCTCTGAAAAAATTCAACCCTCCCAATCAAAAGATGAGCATCTCCTTCTTCTACCAAATCAGAAAAACTTTATGTCATCAATTCTAAAAGTGAAATTAAACTTTAAAAATACTGTTTTAATGTTCTACTCTATATATACCATACTCACTTTGACCTTCTAAATCAGGTTTGAGCAAACTATGGACCTCCATCCAGTTGCCTATCGTATGGCCTGCAAGCTAAGTTTTTTTTTTTTTTTTAATGTTTTTAAATGTTTGTAGATAATTAAAGGAAGAATAACATTTTGTGACCTGAAGATTATAAAAGATTCAAATTTTATTTTCTACAAAGTTTTATTAGCACATAGCTCCTCTCATTTGATAATGCATTATCTGCTGTAGATCTTGCATGCTACCTCAGAGTTCTGAGAACAAAAACTGTCTACCCTACACCCAACCTGGATACTAAGAATGCAGAGACACCTTATTGTCTACAGTAACTAATATGTGTTGCTATTCCACAATCTTTATTAGCATACTTTTGATTTTCTAGGACCTTTATACCCAGGCAAATAGTTTGATTATTCATCACAGGATCTGAAAAACCCATCAGCTCCTCAATGGAAAGTATCAAACAACAGGTTGGGCCCTAAGATTCTTTGAGTTATTCACTTCAGATCTCTACCCTACTGTTTTTTCCCAATCCTGGACTGTTACTCACCTGTCATTCTTACCAATCTTAATCCAATCAAGGTCTCTCACACTGAAAGACCTACCGCAAACAAAATTTTTAACTCTGAACAAATTTACCTCCCTCCATCTGAGACACTGCCAAAGCTTCACAGAGGTGTTCCCTCTCCTAGTGTCAAGTAAAAAACTCACCTTTGCCTTGTCAACAGATTGTGTTGGTGATATTTAGGGAGACAGTTTTCAGCAATTTAGTAGATGCCATATAGACCATATGGTCCTCAAAGTCTAAAAGATGTACTAGCTGTCCCTTTATGGAAGAAAGTTCGTCAACCTCTGTTTTATATGAATCATATTAGTCCCATTATAATAAAAATGCCCAATTGAATCTCTTTTCAAAGGTGCATTATTGTTTTGTTTACTTCAGACTATAAGAGCCTATTACCTTGTGGATTCCAAAACAATTTCTGGGGAAGTGATGAAAGGTATGGGGTAGATCATGGATTATGCTCACATATCTTCCAAATCTGATATTTTAGGAACTGAGTAGCCACCTGGCTTATATCTGGTGGATGTCTCCCTCATTTCTTCCTGTATGAAGAATTTTTAATAAATGGCAAAGGTCATATTTCTAAAAAATCTAAGCATAGGGTAAGTTTCCCATCAAAATTTGGTGCAAATTTAGCAATATTTGAAGCAACACACATAATAAAAACTAGTGGAGGGGGTTATAGGACAAGGATGGAGTTTACAAATAGTCAAGGTCCTTGGTGTCTTACCTTCATCTCCTTCTGTGGGAATATATGAAGACCGCCACCCCCAATGAGAACAAATAGGCTATTTATTCAGACATTCAGACATAGCTATAGCGAGGGAGTCAGTCACTATCCCTTGGTAGAGTCTCAAAGTCTGTCAGAGGAATGGAAAACATGGTAAGCAGAAGGTGAGGCTTCAGGTATGCTCTGATTGGAGGTTGAACTGTTTCCATTTCTTCAAAGATTTCAACATCTCAGGAGTGATCACAAACTATACCTGGGGGCTTGTTGTTGAGATATTCTTAGCTTTCCCACTTTTTCAAAAAACTACATTCGTTTTTTTTTTTTTTTCATACTTTCTTTACATCTTTAGGCTAGACTGTTTTTTATTGGAGCTTCTCCATGTAAGGATTAAGAAGGCAGAAACCAGTCCATACTTAGTTTTATGTTAAATCACTTGGTCTCTGAATGGTAAAATAAGATGTTATATTTTATTTGGTATTCTATAGATGGCTCAGAAGTAAGTGTTTGTTGGTGGCTCCCAAGATCATTATGTCCTGTGAATCATCTAAGAGAAAACTTGAAAGGAAAAACAAAAAAACAACAACAACAACAACAAAAAGCAACAACAAAAACCCCCTCTTCAACTGTGGAAAGATGAGGCTTAAAAGGAGACAAAATCCTTAATTGTCTCCCTTAAATATACTTAGATAAGGACGCAAAATGGCAGTATCTTGAGAGAGGAAAATGAATACTTGGGGAAGAAATCTTCTCAGATGCCTTGGAAGAGAACCCAAAAAGTTAAAAATCAAACCCTAAGTTGCAGGCCCCAATCCTTCCACTAGATCACATAAGGAAATTGTAACATTTAGAAATAAATGAAAGAGAGAAAAGTTGTCTACCAGAGCACTCATAGCAGCATACCACAGTAAGCTTGAGATTATCTTCCATTTCTAAAAGCAACTTTGTACCAATTCCTGGTAAGACTTTGTTTCCTTTCCTGTAAAATGCAAGGAGATTATCTATAAGATTGCTTTAATGTGAAATTAAACTCTCAAAACTATCCCTACTTTCCTCAGGAACTTTTGAGAAACATATTGCAGAAATAATGGCCATTGGTTGCTATTCACTTTTATTAAGTGAAGAAAGAGTCCTTTACAGGAAAAGTCCATTTACTGATATTAACCCTTTAATGGCTATTTACTGTGTTGAAAACCAATTAGGGTAACTCCTTTCCCTCAGATTAATTTAGATAAAGGACCATTTGGGTAAAAAAAAAAAAAAAAAAAAAAAAAGATTAATATCTAACAAGAGGCATTAAAGAGATGCTAAATATGGATGGACCTAGAGGGTATTATGCTAAGTGAAATAAGTTAGACTAAGAAAGACAAATACTGTATGATTCCACTCATAAATGGGATCTAAAAAAATGAATAAACAAAAAAACAGATTCAGGCCTATAAATACAGAGAACAAACTGATGGTTGCCAGAGAGGAGTGGCGAGGGGAGCATGAGAGGATGGGCAAAATGGGTGAATTGGCAAGGAAAAGACAGGCCTCTAGTTACAGAATGAATAAATCAGGGACATAAAAGATACAGCATAAGGAATACAGCCAACGATACTGTAGTAACGATGTAATGGGATAGATGGTAGCTAAACTTTTGGTGAACATGGCATAATGTATGAACTGGTCAAATCACTAAGTTGTACACCTGAAATTAATAAGACATTGTATGTCAACTATACTCAAATAAAACAAGGGGGGGGGAAGAGAATCAGTGGGTAAAAATAAATAAATAAATTTAAATATAAGTAATTATAAGCTCTATTTTAACTTGTAAATGTACACTCAGTTTTGAGTTTGATAGAGAAAAGTTTGATGTTAAAAAATCAGAGTATTTAAAACATATTATAACATATTGGCTGAAAAATTATATCCAGAGATTTCAGGTTCTCAAGTAATGTCTGTTTGGGAAAAAAAAAAAAATATCCTTCAAAAAAACAAGATAAATATAGCACAAGAAAAGTGATGAATTTGTTGTTGAGTATTTTGACTTGATGTGGTTTATTGGTATCTAGTTAAAAATTACAGGACGGCATTTCATGCCTGAATATAAAATTGGAATTTATGTAAATTTGACTATGTGAAACAATTATTCTAGCTTTTATATCAGTATTTTATTTTTTTTTAATTTTTTTTAAAGATTTTTATTTATTTATTTGACAGAGAGATAGAGAGAACAGGTAGGCAGAGAGGCAGGCAGAGGGAGAGGGAGAGGCAGGCTCCCCACCAAGCAGGGAGCCCGATGCGGGGCTCGATCCCGGGGACCCTGGGATCATGACCTGAGCCGAAGGCAGCCGCTTAACCGACTGAGCCACCCAGGCGCCCCTATATCAGTATTTTAAGTTAGTTGGAAAAATGAAGGGTGCCTTGCTGGCTCAGTCAGTTGAACGTCTGACTCTTGTTCTCAGCTCAGGTCTTGATCTCAGGGTGGTGAGTTCAAGCCCTGCATTGGGTTCAACACTGGGTGTAGAGCCTACTTAAAAAAAAAAACAAAAACAAAAACAAAAAACAGTTAGTCGGAGAAATGAAATTTGGAGATAAGAAGTAGCTACTGGCCAATTGATATAGGTTGGCCTGGGTCAACTTGAGAAGTCAAATTATAACTACTGAAAAAACAAATACAACCGTCCATTGGAATACTATGTTGGAATTTTTAATATGGCATATTTTATTCCATTAAAAATGAATTTATTTAAAACAAAGTTAAAATATTATTACATTTGATTTTAGATCTCTAAGCCTTATATTTCTCATTTGAAAAAAAAGGAATAAGAGCATGACATATTTTATGATTATGAATCTGTAAAATTTATTAACAAAGTTATTGGTCCACAGTAAATTTACCATAAATGTTAGCTAGTATTATATCATAAACTGTAGTAACAAAATTTCTTCAAACTTGAACAACACAGTTTAAATTCTATATATTATTTCACATGAGATTAAATCTGATATCAAAAGTAATTTAAACTCTTTATGGAACATTTGATTTGTCCAAAAATACTCCAAATACATTTTTAGAAACAAACATTAAAATAGTACTCAGAAAGGAATACTGTTACATTTTCATGTTTGTCTTTTACTTTTTACAAAGTATTTTTATGCAAGGACATACATTTTCTTAACAATATGGAATATTTTCTTCTCCATATATCTTCAGTGTTCTCATCATAAATACACCAAAAATAGATTTTTAACAGCTATAGAGTATTCTATTTTTTTTAAAGATTTATTTATTTATTTGAGAGAGCGAGAATGAGAGAATGAGAGAGAGAGTACATGGGGGGGTCGGGTTACAGGGAGAAGCAGGCTCTTCACTGAGCAGGGAGCCCGATGCGGGACTCGATCCAGGGACTCCAGGATCATGACCTGAGCCGAAGGCAGTCGCTCAACCAAATGAGCCACCCAGGCGCCCTAGAGTATTCTATTATTACCAATCTTTATTTGCCTGGTAGTCAATTATTGGATTTTGGACTACCTATTTTGTCAATATTATAAATAATGATTCAGAATATCTTTTGTATATAAATATACACACACCAAAGATTATTTGCTTAGGATAAATTTCTAATAAAGGAATTACTGTGCCAAAGGATATAAACAATTTATAAAGATTTGAATATATGTTGTCATATTTCATTTTCAAATTTTGAATCAATTTATACCTCAAACATGCTATAAAGACTTTTTTCCTTGCACCCATGCCAACACTGAGAATTATTCCTGAACATTTGATAGACAAATGCCTTTTCAATTTAACATAATGAAACTCAAAGGTGCACTTCAGTTTATTACAGCAGTTATCAAAAACTGAATAAAATATTCTTAGACTCAGAAAAGTGTTTGATTCATAATAATCATTCAATAAATATATGTTGGGTGAATTCCACAGATTCTAAGACATAAAACATAAATTTTTACATCTTCTAATAATTTTTAATCTGTTGAAAATGAATTGCTGAACAACAGACTAATATAAATTAAACTCTACTGACATTAATTTTATTGGATTTCAAATTTGCTATTATCAATATCAAGGATATGTTTATGAAATAATTAAGAAAAGCTTTCATCTTGTGATATATTGGTTACTTTTGTAAGAACATTCATCAATATGTTATATTTATTTGACATGTCATTTTGATTTCCACCTTTATAGCTGACATAATAGAGTTTCAAGAATATTCGTTGAGATTTAGGAAAAAGCATACTTTAAAATGTTGTTTCAGGGCGACTGGGTGGCTCAGTCGTTAAGCGTCTGCCTTCGGCTCAGGTCATGATCCCAGGGTCTTGGGATCGAGCCTCGCATCGGGTTCCCTGATCGGCGGGAAGCCTTCTTCTGCCTCTCTTTCTCTGCCGCTTCCCCTGCTTGTGTTCCCTCTCTCACTGTGTCTCTCTCTGTCAAATAAATAAATAAAATATTTAAAAAAATAAAATAAAATAAAATGTTGTTTCAACTTTCACATCTACAAAATATAATGAGGTCCTGCCAGAGATTCTTTTAAGTTTTTAAGAGAAACTTTGTTTATTTTCTGAAATCCTATGAGTTTTATTTGCAGAATAACAAAATACCAAGATGACATACAGTGATTTTCCTTACTTAATACATTTTATTACTTTACCTACCAAAGGAGAAAACCCTAAAGTCAGTATGTTCTCACACAGGAAGAAAGTTAGACTTCTAATATGCTAGAATATAAATAAAATGTTTCAATATAGACTCAATCCCATCAATTTCATCACATACACAGAAAACTTTTTGAGTATATCATGTATACTCCCTGCAGTAAGTTTTATTACTTATCATTTTAAGATTACTCGGAGCTTCTTCCTCAGAGAGCATATGACAAAACATAAGGCAAAAGGAGAAAACTTCCAAATTTATTCCATGAGGCCAGCATTACCCTGATACCAAAACCAGACAGACTCCACTAAAAAAGAGAACTGCAGGCCAATAACCCTGATGAACATGGATGCAAAAGTTCTCAATAAGGGACAACTGGGTGGCTGAGTCAGTTAAGCCTCCAACTCTTGATTTAGGTTCAGGTCATGATCACAGGGTCCTGAGGTCAAGTCCTGGATTGAACTCTGCACTGGACATGGAGCCTGCTTAGGAGTCTCTCTCTCCCTCCTTCTGCCCCTCCTCTCCCCACGCCCCCCAGACTCTCTCTCGAAAAAAAAAAAAAAAAAAAAAAAAAAAAATCTCAAAAAAATTCTAGCAAATTAAATCCAACAGCACAGTGAAAGAATCTTTACAACAATCAAGTAGGATTTATTCCTGGGCTACAAGGGTTGTTCAATATTCACATATCAATCAACATGGTACACCACATTAAGAAAAGAAAGGATAAGAACCATATGATACTTTCAATAGAATCAGAAAAAGCATTTGACAAAGTACAATATACAATTCATGATAAAAACGTTCAACAGAGTAGGGTTAGAGGGAACATACCTCAACATCATAAAGGCGAGAGATGAGAAATCCAGAGTTAATATCATCCTCAATGGCAAAAAACTGAGAGCTCGTCTCCTTTATGGTCAGGAACAAGACAGGGATATCCACTTTCACCACTGTTACTTAACATAGTAATGGAGGTCCTAACCACAGCAATCAGATAACAAAAAGAAATAAAATATTCCAAATCAGCAAGGAAAAAGTCAAACTTTCACTATTTGCAGATGACATGTTACTCTATACAGAAAACCCAAAAGACTCCACCAAAAAATTGCTAGAACTGACACACAAATTCCACAAAGTTGCAGGATATAAAATCAATGTACAGAAATCTGTTGCATTTCTATACACCAATAATGAAGCAACAGAAAGAGAAATCAAGGAATCAATCCCACTTACAATTGTACCCAAAACCATAAGATACCTAAGAATAAACCTAACCAAAAATGTAAAATATTTGTATTCTGAAAACCATAAAATAAGGATGAAATAAATTGAAGGTGACACAAAGAAATGAAAAACATTCCATGCTCATGGATTGGAAGAAAAATATTGTTAAAATGCCTATTCTACCCAAAGCAATCTACACATTTAATGCAATCCCTATGAAAATACTACCAGCATTTTTCACAGACCTAGAACAAACAATCCCAAAATATGTATGGAACCAAAAAATAACCCAAATAGTCAGAGCAATTGTGAAAAAGAAAAAAAAAAAAGCTGGAGACATCACAATTCCAGACTTCAAGTTGTATTACCAAGCTATAGTGATCAAGACAGTATGGTACTGGCACCAAAACAGACACATAGATCAATGGAACAGGATAGAAAACCCGGAAATATACCCTCAACTATATGGTCAACTAAAAACAGGAAAAAGTATCCAATGGAAAAAAGACAGTCTCTTCAACAAATGGTGTTGGGAAAACTGGACAGCAACACGCAAAAGAATGAAACTGGACCACTTTCTTACACCAGACACAAAGACAAATTCAAAATGGATTAAAGACCTAAATGTGAGATAGGAGACCATTAAAATCCTGGAAGAGAACATAGGGAATAACCTCTTTGACATCAGCCATAGCAATTTCTTACTAGATATGTCTCCTGAGGCAAAGGAAACAAAATCAAAAGTAAATTATTGGGACTTTATCAAGATAAAAAGCTTCTGTACAGCAAAGTAAACAATTAACAAAACTAAAAGGCAACCTACAAAATGAAAGGATATATATGCAAATGACATATCTGATAAAGGGTTAGTACCCAAAATCTATAAAGAACTTATAAACACCCAAAAAAAACAAATAATCCAGTTAAGAAATGGGCAGAAGACGTGAACAGACATTTTTCCAAAGACGACATACAGAAGCCAACAGATACATGAAAAGATGCTCAACATCACTCATCATTAGGAAAATACAAATCAGAACTACAATGAGATATCACCTCATACCTGTCAGAATGGCTAAAATTAACAACACAGGAAACAACAGATGCTGTCAAGGATGTGGACAAAGGGGAACCCTCTTACACTGTTGGTGGGAATGCAAGCTGGTGCAGCCACTCTGGAAAACAGTATGGAGGTTCCTCAAAAAGTTAAAAATAGAACTACCCTATGACTCAGCAATTGTACTACCAGGTATTTACCCAAAGGATTCAGAGATACTGATTTGAAGGGATACTTGAACACCAGGGTTTATAGCAGCATTATCAACAATAGCCAAATTATGGAAAGAGCCCAAATGTCCATCAACTGATGAATGAAGATGTGGTACACACACACACTGGACTATTCCTCAGCCATCAAAAAGAATGAGATCTTGCCATTTGCAGTGATGTGGATGGAGCCAGAGAGTATTACGCTAAGCAAAATAAGTCAGTCAGAGAAAGACATATACAATATGATTTCATTCATATGTGGAACATAAGAAACAAAACAAATGAACATAGGGCAAAAAAGAGACACACAAACCATAAAACAGGCTCTTAACTATAGAGAACAAAGTGATGGTTACTGGAGGGGATGTGGGTGGGGGGATGGGTTAAACAGGAGATAAATATTAAGAGGGCACTTGTGATGAACACTAGGTATTGTATGTAACTGATCAATCACTAAATTCTACACCTGAAACTAATATTGCCCTGTATGTTAACTAGCTGGAATTTAATTAAAAGCTGGGGGGGGGGAAGACAACAGAAGGAGAGAATAGAGTTGTTCATATAATATACATATGAGTTTTTATGAGAACACAGATATGTATGTGTGTGTATGACTGTTGAAATACAAGATCCTTTAACAACTTGGCTTAAGTTATAAGTATAAATTTAAGACAAAAAACTCAAAAGATGGTTCTACTTATTGTGGAAATAGTGAGGTTGAGGTAATAAGGGAACAAGATAGACTAATATGTACCAATGGAGTTTTCCATAGACAGTGCCTTACAAACATACTAAATAAAGTGACTTATTTTGGAGATGAATAAAACATGAATAGAGACTGAAAAATGGGGGTTGGACAATAAGCTAATTATTTATTATCAAGGTAGCTACCATTGAATATGTCTGGAGCTTAATCCAGCAGGGAATATTAATCCGGGATCTTGTGTAAAACATTCATCCCAGGTTTGTTTCAAGAAAACTGAGTTACTTATTCACATAGTCCTGTCCATCATTAGTTGAGGGCTGCTCTAAGGGCATTAGTGATTGAGCACTTCCAGTGTACTATTATACAAGATAATTTGTAATTCTGCAAAGACTATAACAATAACAACAACAAAAAGGGCTAAGAAACAAGATGATTATTTCACACTAATCTTATATCCAAAGGGTCCTCAAACTCTCTTATTACTTCATTCTGTTTTCACTTAAAAGCTTTTTAAAAAGCTTCTATAAAAACATCTGCAACCCCTGCAGGACTTTTAGAAATATCGATAATACACAAGTTGACTTTTAGATAATAAAATGATTACTATGACTCTTTCTCCAGAGAAGTAGAAATGGACAGCTCTGGACTCCAGGAGAAGGGTAGGAATAGAACACCAACAAAATGAAAAATTAATACAAGTCTACATTGAAAACAAACAAAAATTAAGAGATAGCGCTCATGAGCTACTTCCCCAATTTTGTTCCAAGAATACTACAACTGGATTTAAGCCACCAATTTAAAAAAAAGACATAGAAACTAATTGAAAGATCCCCCACTGAATTAGTTCTGTCAGATACTATCACGGTAGAGTAGTAACCCAATCCACACACCCTGCCTCTGCCACGGTGACTTGATTACTTTTTTAGTGCCTTACTTGTTGGTATGATTAGTCAGTTAAATAGTGTGAGAAATGTGAGGAATGCCAACAATGGGAAGTCAGAAATTGGAGATTAAACATGAAAGAAGGGTAAAGGTTGAGTGCATCAAGACTTTTTTTACTTTTATTGAGGAGTTTAGGGATGAATTAGTGAAAGATATAAAGAAACCTAAGCAAAGGCATACAAAAATCAGGAATTGTTTTTAACTTCAAAGGAAAAAATAATTCAAAGCTTTTATACAATTTTACTCTACTAATTGATCAGTTCTGTGTGGTATTTATGCTTTTTACAATTAAAAGACTGTGAAATGGTTAGAATTGCGTCTCCAAACAGAAATGTTGAAGTCCTAACTTTCAGGACCTGTGAATCTGGCATTGTTTGAAAATAAGGTCTTTGCAAACATAATGAATTTAAGAGGAGGTTGGACAGCAACAGAATAAACCTGAGTCCAGTGCTGGTATTCTTAGATGAAGAGGGGAATTTCGTCACAGACACACAAGACACATAGAACAACAGAGGCAGAGATTGGAGGAATATATCAGCAAACCAAGCGAAGTAAGGATCATTGTCATCTGCCAGGAGCTAAGAAGAAGCAATGAAGGATCTTCCCTTAGAGTCTTTAAAGAGAATATGACCCTGCTGACACCTTGATTTTTTAGATTTCCCCAGAACTGTGAAAGAATAAATTCCTGTTTTTTCACACTCTCCAGCTTGCAGTAATTTGTTGTGGCAGCCTTAAGAAACCAAGACAGACATTAAGAACAAAGTCTGTGTTTTTCTGAATTTTGAAGAAATGATCAAATACAACATGATTATGGCACAGAAAGAAAATAGGCTTCCCAAATACGGCAAAATCCTCCCTTGCACAGACTGTATCACCAACTATTATGTATGCACATTAGAAACTTTGGAGTACAAAGAAGACTACAGAGAGGCCCAGTTAGGAAATGAAACTAAGGTTTCATTCTTCTTTGAAAACTCTATGAAAAAACGTATTTTCTCCTATGCTGATCATGTCTATAGTTGATTATATTCTTCTAAGATGTTTTACTCCTAGTATGGGATGACAATGGGAGTTCAAATGTGTTCTAACGTTCCATGATCTCAGATTTTTTCACACAAAGAAAAACCCAGAGGAAGAAGGAGGTTCTTATCAGAGTCCAACTGATTAAATAATGGACTGAAGGAGAAGGCTTCTGACTTTTAAAAGCAAACACGGATAACACAAAACAGACATCCACTAGTCAATCATGGAGTGGTAGGAAGAGGTTGAGGATGAACCACAAAAATAATTGATCTTTTAATTAGCAAACAGCTTCAAGTGCTATCATGATGAATATGTATGAGCTTGCTAATCTCCAAGGAGGATAGCTTGAGAACTAAATTTCAAATCTTTACCAGAATCATTAGGATAGGCTGCACTGACAGGTTATAGCGAGTGCTACAATCACCTGAAATTGTTAGCATCCCTTTAAATCCGTACACTGAAGAAACTTGTTATTTTATTAACACTATTGGTTTTTCATATGGAATAATTACAGAAACAATAGTAAAATATATTTTTCATAGCTAATGTCACATTAATTATTTGCACTGGCACATTACATGATAGCTAAATCTCACTTGTGATGTAAATGCATAACTTTTTGATTCTGGTGCTTTTTCTCTTTTCCCTTCACAAAAGGTAGAATACAGTAATTTACTGTAGAGTTCATCTACTTATGTAATTATCAGCTATACATTTTACTCTGAAAATAAATTTCAGTAAATTATGTGATGCACATTCTTTTAAAATTTATCGTACATTTATATAAGATTAATTTTGCAAACAGGAATTTATCATATATTTAATGAAACTTTTTCATATTTAAATTGAAGAGAATTTTGTTTTTCAAATCAAACTGAAGTCCAAAGTCATCAACATATGTAAAGAAATCTTTGAACAAAGAATATATTCTAATTAGTTACTTAGAAACCCATATTGCATATTATTCGGAAATACTATCAATTTCAAATATTTACAAATCCCATAGCCTTTTGCTGTCCAACCAAATGGAGAGAATTTGATTGAGTGTAATATAACATACACTACATACATACATACATACATACATACATACATACTCTGTATGTCATTGACCATTAACACATAGTCTGACACAAAGATAAGACCCAAATAGTTCTACAGATAATGCTCATCACTGCCAAGCCTTTGTCTAAACTACCATATTTTCTTCAAGCAGAAATAGCCACCTTCTTCCATGATAAATTCGAACAAAGTTTTCCTTCCTATGGGTTCTCAAGCTTAGAATTTATGATGTTAGTTTTCAAATCACATGCAGTGAAAACTCCTAGAAGTGCCAACTAAATTGAAGAGCGCTGAAGAAGAATTGGTTCTAGTTTCATCAAACAAAGCATCCCAGAGTCATTAATAACAAAAGACTTCCTAGGATCAAATCTTGAATAAAAGGTGGGTTTATATTGTGAACCAAAATAACACAAAAGCTTTTGCTATATTCCATTTTCAAGATCAATTAGGTTCCTTGCATAATTGTTAACCTGACTTTGGGAAACCCTACATTTCCTCATCCATGTTGCATCCTGTCTGTGATTAGAAATGGTACTTTTGTCAGTACAAAAGAGAAGTACAAACATTTAATCTATAATGGACATCCTTTTGATAGGGCATCAGACTATAGTTTAGACCGAAATGTTAGTGTAAATCTTCTGAGACAGATCACAATATTTAAATCTAGAATAATAATCATAACTTCACAGAAGGTGGAATGATAGACTTTACCACTGCAAAAGATATTTCCAATGAAATAGAAATGTCTCTATTTGTATGTCAATATCTCCAACAGACTACATTATCTATTTATTTAGCTGAAGCGATCTTTGGCAGAATCCAATATTATTCATTTAAAATTGTGTTCAGCTGCAGAGAAACAAAGAATCATATGAAAACTCTAGTTTTCTTATATAGCAGTTATGACTATTATCCCTCAATAGCATGGGGCTAAAATTTCTATTCACAGCCCAATTATTTTTTATTTCCTTGAGAATTCACAAATATGGATTTAATCTCTCCTGTACATAAGGCATCACTCTAGTAACTTAGTTACATTGATGGACAAAACAGACATTATCCAAGATATTTTTCACCTGTAGTCTAGAGATTCAGATCTTCCCTAGCACCATGATTTCTTTCTGTATCTATTAGTGAAACTTCCACAAAATTGAATCTTTCCTGCTCTGTCTCTGGCCACATGTCACAGTTTCTGTGATATCTGGATCCTGCTATGATGATCATATCTTATATATGATTGATGGCATTCCTCAGACTGATGTTGGTGCTTCCTTGTTGGCACTATTTCTCTCCACATTCTTTTTAATTCCACTGATAATGTGGAGGAGGCTTTACCACATGTCTCTATAGCAGAGTGAAGAGTGGGTTTCAGCTTTTAACAAGACTTCACAGAATATTTATGGATAACCAAGTGAACATTATAACTGAACTACTAGAATTTTCTTTTTCATATCCTACAGGCCCAGTGTGTTGAATCCAGATTCTGATGAATCTCTTCATGGCAGGACCAAGCTCATGTCCACCACAAGGAGGGTGTAAAAATATCTAGAGTTCTATTTAGACCACATTACCAGAAGTCCTGAGGAGCAAAGTTATTTCCTACTTCTTATCTTCTGAAATCTTCTGAAATAGACATCCCCAAGCTCCTTCTTAGAAAAGTCATATCTCCTCTAGATAAAAGAGAAAAATTATATAACAGTACAAGAAACCAACATCAGTAACTTTTGGAATATTCAATCATAAATAAAATCATATGTTTAGACTTTAACAGTCTAGTCCAATTTCTTAATATTGCACTGTCTTCTGCATGAAGGAAAATTTTTCATTCCATCTTCTTCTTATAATTATTTTCAGCTCATATCCTTTATCATGATCAATTAAGAACACAAACAATAAAATAGAAAAAGTCAATGATTTTAGGCTAATTAAAATATATATTTACATAGTGTAAAGAAACATTCATTTCTCTATGCCTATTGTCCCTCTTCTCAAAAAAATAGTTTAAAAATACCAGACACATATGTATATACAACCATATATCATATTTTACAATGCAAAACAGGAATTTTAGCTTCTCAGATATATATCAAGCTATTTCTGCTTTTCTCAAGGTATATATGTGGGTTCTCCCTAAACTTTTCCCCTCTGACTAAAAGAAAAAAAATTGAGTGCGAGGCCCTTTATGTTTTATGGTCAGAATTATTAGTTAAGTAACATCTTCTGACTATTGTTTAAATTAATTTTATGACTTATCCAAATGTTCTGTTTTATTTATTCTTAATTTTGAAGTATTAAATTTGTCTGGTACATATATTTATTAAGGTATAAGAGCTCTAAGTCTCTCTCTTCTTCAAATGGATATTCTATTTTGGAATGCTCCACACTCCCCAAATCTACTTCCTACTAATACCCTTCTTTCTGTGGAATTTCTTATGTTGTCAAAGTAGTTACTTTAAAGTTTGGAGCATAAAATAAGGAGTAAGGAGAGAATAAGAGAACAAGTAACAAGAGAAGGTATGAGTGATGAAGGTTAAGACAAGATAGAGGATTGGGGGATTTTGAAATGAGAGAAGCTCAGATGTAATCTGCTTTCTAAGTAAAAAGGAAACAAAGGCAGGTAGAATAGGATGTCTGCAGAGTCTCCTCATGGTGAATAAAATATACATAAAAAGTTAAATTATTTTGAAATTATTTCTGTTTTTCACACTGTATTTTATATGCAGAAATTAGACCTCATGGGTCAACATTACATATCATATAATATAAAATCTGGGAATATTTCTCAGATAATTTATAAATGATTTTCATTTGGAAGCATAGTTTTGTTTTTGTTTTTGTTTTTTTTGCAAAATTAAGTCCAACAATTTTATCACATAGGAATGGACAAGGCTTGTAGTTTTCAATAAATTAGGCTGGTTCCCTTCTAAGGTAATGAGATTTGTAGAACATATTAGCTTTATCTAATAATCATTTTTCTAACATATTAGCTTTATCTAATAATCATTTTTCTATCAATTGTAGTTAATAACATATTACATTTACATAGACTTTATTAATCTTTAAAAGAATCTAAAACATTCTGATTATTTCTTTGAATTTCATGAGCTTCAACATCATGTTCTCTGAACACTTTTCTCAGATTCTTTGCTTTGAATGGACTTTTTTCTTGAAAAGGAAATCCTGTTTATGACAAGAGAACTACCTTCTATACATTTCACTCATTTGGATCAAGACACAAAAGCAAAACTGATGATGCTGATAGAAGACTTGCCCTGAGGATAGTTCAGAACTGAAAGAAAATGCTGAGATCTGCTTTGGTCTTTTGAGCCCAAAGGAGGTTAACTTTAACTATGTGTTTTTGGTAGATACTGTCGGTGCCTTTAGAAAATAGGAGATACCTTATATGGAAAGATTTCACCTTCCTCCCCACCCACCTCCATTTCTGTCATAAATTCTACACCACCTTCCCTCCCAAAATACAAGGCCAGGGAAATGAAGGGGCAGAGAAGCTGGCTTCTTGCCTCAAGGTGAGACCAACTCTGCAATAGAATCTGTGCTCTAGCAATTCCCTCAGGATCAGACTGAACCTGAGATTTGTTTCTGGGGAAGATGTTCTAAGAGAGTATTCTTCAAAAAAATTTTTGCACATGAAGTTCTATGTTTCAATTCATTTTGAAATGATAGGTGCCTTATACAAATAATTATTTCAAATTATATGATTTGTTATTATTATGAATCATTATTAATTCACTTTTAAAATGATAAATGTGTGTGCATGTGTATGTATGTGTATGTATGGGAGAGTATTTCCTAATAGTTTATTCTGAGTTATCCTAATATTGTGTACAAGAAAAAATGTTATATTTTAATGTTTTCTGTTTTTAGGATAATTTTTCTGTAGCAGTTGAAACAGATTGATGATGAAATTCCATGATTTACCAAAATCATTTCCCACTGTCAAGCTCAGATTCCAGATCTTCAAAAACTTGACCCATTGCCATTTTGTTTAAAATTCAATTCGAGAAATATTTACTGAATGACAAGCTAAGTGTCCAGCACATAAAAAAAAATGCTCTATAAGTATTTCTTTTTTTTCTTTTTTTTTTATTCTTATGTTAATCCCCATACATCATTAGTTTTAGATGAAGTGTTCCATGATTCATTGTTTGTGCATAACACCAAGTGCTCCATGCAGAATGTGCCCTCCTCAATACCCACCACCAGGCTAAACCATCCTCCAAAACCCCTCCCCTCTAGAACCCTGTTAGTTTTTCAGAGTCCATCGTCTCTCATGGTTCGTCTACCCCTCCGATTTCCCCCACTTCATTCTTCCCCTCCCGCTACCTTCTTCTTCTTTTTTTTTTCTTAACATATATTGCATTATTTGTTTCAGAGGTACAGATCTGAGATTCAACAGTCTTGCACAATTCACAGCGCTTACCAGAGCACATACCCTCCCCAGTGTCTATCACCCAGTCACCCATCCCTCCCACCCCACCCCCTACTCCAACAACACTCAGTTTGTTTCCTGCGATTAAGAATTCCTCATATTAGTGAGATCATATGATACATGTCTTTCTCTGTTTGACTTATTTCACTCAACATAATATCCTCCAGTTCCATCCACGTCGTTGCAAATGGTATTTACTCTATAAGTATTTCTTGAATGAACAATACATAATCAATCAATAGGTATATAGATTATGATGCTATCAGGCTATGAATAAAGCAAAGTACCCAATAAACCTTGTCTGTCTTTTTCTCAAGAATTGCTTCAGCAACTTAACCTCTTATCACTTTCTGATCAGTTTAATTTGCTCAGCTACAAAACTCTTTTATTCACTTTATTCTGAAGTAATTCCTTTCTGTAGGCATTCATTTAGCCAATATTAACTGATAGTCTACTATGTGCCACCAACTCTGCTAGTCACTGGGGACACACTGGTGAATATGGCTCACTCTAAAATAGTCTCAAAAGAACCACCCATATTATGGCCAGAATTATTTAGGATATAAAGTTCTCCTCCTCTGTCTTTGTGTGTGAGAGGCAAGAGAGTGATTAGTTCTGCATTTTTGCAAACCTGAAGAATGTGTAACAAACCATCTCCCACAGAGTCATCTTCTTAAATGTCCTTCCATCTCCAAGGCAACCAGATGGTTTTTCTAAACTTTAAAGAACTTTTCCAGCTTAGATTCATCATATCCTCACCAAAGAACTTTGAGTATGAAATTAATCCCCATAATAGGCTTATGCATTCTGTTCCTCATATATCTTTTTTGCATTTGAATATGGTAACTCAATAGTATTTGACTAATTGTTTATAAGATGTTCACTTAATCTTTTATGTATTCATCTTTCACATATTCCCCACATAGTTTTTTTTTTTTTTTCCTTTAACCAAGGGAAGCTGTTAGACTCTTTGTATTTCTACTTATTTCCAGATAATGTGATCCTTTGATGTTTTTCAGAACGTAATACATGAATAGCACTCAAATATTCTAAGACAGATGATTGTGGCTGAAAAGGTTTACATTTACTTTCTGAAGGTGCTAATGGATGAGAAGATGTTACATAGCTTATTCCTTCAATTAAAAATAAACATTCCTGGGATTATTATGCTTAGATTTTTTTTTAAAGGACTCTGTTTCGATAGTTCCTAAAGTTTCTGTTCTCTGTGTTATGACACTTAAAAATAAGTATAGAGTAGACAAATATAACATATAAACATATGATTCCTAATCTCTTTCATTAAGTTTGGTAAAAGTTCGTCCTTTTTTTCTCTTTATTGAATTAAAACTACTGTCCCATCTACTGAGCTGAGACAATAGCTTAACACATCATGCAAAATAAAATTCATGAAGAGAACTAAAATTGTAAAGTAATACTAATTTTTTTTATAAGGGGAACCCACATAGATTGGCCAGTTATGTTCTTCTTCTTCAGTTTTGTTATTAGAACCACCAAAAGTAATTTTTGACAATTTATCTGAATTTATTTTAATACTGAATATACCTGGGATCCTGATTATCAATTATATGATAATTATTTGATTTAAACTAATTTAGTCACAGGTGATGAATTTCAAACATTTAGAAAATATTCTAAATACTTGTGTTAATAAATACCAAAAAATCAGGATATATGCTTCTTTTATAAAGGAAAGGATATCAGTTCAGATAGTTGCAGATAAAGATATAAATTATAACACAGACTTCTCTGCCTTTTAAGAATTAAATGAAATTTGAGCAAACCCAATTCTGAACAAAGAGACACGTGTGCTTCCCAATATCCCTGAATTTGTCTTTGGTACTGAGATACGTATGTTGGAGAGAGGTTTGCTTAAATTTCTTCAAGTTCTTTCTGACTCTAATTTACTTCTGTTGAATTTGTTCAATTTATGGAATATTTTCTCTTTTTATGTGGCCATCCCCTTTTCCTGCAGTATTCACATTAGACAGCTCCCTTATCTCTTTATTCTCTCCAAAACAAATGAAACTATAAAATTACAGATGATATAAAAAATACGGAGGATATAAAAAAGAAAAGATTGAGAAAAGACCCCTCCAAACATAAATTTCAGTGCTGACATCCTGTTTTTCAGCTACACTTTCACCAGAGTTCTTACTGGCTGCTTTACTACAAGATTACAGGCTACTTTATTGTGCTTCTTTGTCTTTCCAACCATATTTCTGTTTTCTATGCCCAAAGCTGTTCTATGTGTAAGAGTGTCTAGCTCATTCTCTCTCCTTGTGTTCAACATTTACACTTCAACAACAAAGAAGGTAGGATTCTGATCAGAATGCTATCTCAAAAATACTTGCTGCATTTCAAGACTCATGTCCATTTTGAGTGCTGAAGGTACCTACATGACCCAGGAATTCTATAAATAGCCAAGAAATAATTCTCCTTTAGGTCAGAAGAAAAAAATTTGCAGAAGCACAGGATCAGAGTGGAGAATACCAGTTGTAAATCATCTGAGGAAAATCCCTGATACACGGCACTGGCAAACATCCAAGAAAAGTTGAGGTGGGATGAGATGTAGTACAGTCTTTCTGCAACTCCTGGAGGTAATCTATAGATAACATTCACTCTTTGTTCGCTCAGTAGTTCAAGAAAGTGCAATCAATCTCTCATATTCACTTTCCTCTGTTTGAAATATGTAGAGTGATCTATGCTTCCTTGATTGACACAGAAAACCAAGTAATTAAAATATATGCATGCTACCAATGCATTTTTATATATATCCTTTGGATATTTAATTTAGGGTAGCGTTTCCATTTTTTGCAATATGTGATAATTTTTTAAAATGTGTTTACTTTTGGGCGCCTGGGTGGCTCAGTTGGTTAAGTGACTGCCTTCGGCTCAGGTCATGATCCTGGAGTCCCTGGATCGAGTCCCACATCGGGCTCCTTGCTTGGCAGGGAGTCTGCTTCTCCCTCTGACCCTCCCCCCTCTCATGCGCTCTCTCTCTCATTCTCTCTCTCTCAAATAAATAAAATCTTGAAAAAAAATGTGTTTACTTTTTATTTATTTATTTTTTTACTAAGGTTAGAGTTGCACAACTTCTGTAATTAACAGCATGTAGAGTGTATTAAATAGACCTGAGTTTACTGAAAGTTTCTTTGGGGGCGGGAAGCTCCCAAATATTCTCTGATATATTTTAAGGGGCCTTTGTATGCATCTACTGTGTGCATTGTATGTGTATGTGCATCTACTGTGGCTTTGCTCAATTAAGGTGTAATCCTCTCTCTTTTTATTGCCCAAATTATGACAGTTCCAAAATTTGTATCTGCACCGAGAGAGCACATAAATGACATGATACCATGTATTATTCTAAGACTGTAGTGTTTTATGTCAGTTTGGAATGCACTTATTAAGATGCAATGTAAATGACATTTCTTTACTGGGAGCTTTAATGTATAATTTTTTATAGGGAGAAAGATATTGATAGTTTGCTGTGAGAAGACAATACATGATGAAAAAAAGGAAGAAGACTCCAGAAACATCATTTACACAGTTGAAAATACAAAGAAGCATTTATTTTGTTTGTCCAAACTATCTTTAATCTATAGGCCAGAGAATAGTTTTTGTTTGTTTGTTTTTGCTGTGTTTATTATGGTGACAGACACTTGGTTTCAGAGAAACATAAGTCATTTACAATAATGGTATAGTTTTCTGGAATGCTTAAGTGGCTAGCATTTAAATTTTCTTGCTTAGAAAATCCTTTCAGAGCAAAATCATTTAATCTGACCACTCCTTTGATTTTTGAGATCCTTCCTAAACCTCCTAGGCACAGAGTATTTCTATCTTCATGCTCATACCATTTCTATGTTGAGGAACTCAGTAAACTCAGTAAATCCTGAATAATACATTCTAATCTTTTTTCCTGAGCTATTATTTATCTCCTTGTGACTTCCTTCCTTGGGGCAAATAAATATATATATATATTTTTTTTTTTTTTGCTTGATTGCCCTCCAAATATTTAAAGAAAGTCAAGTTAACCAGCAAAAAAAAAAGGAAGAAATATGAGACAACAAAAAAAAAGTTAAGAATTTTCAAGGCTTTTTAAGGTAATCTATACCATGCCCTCCAAATAAAAACCTCACAAAGGGTTTTTCAGGGATGTACACATTCATTCAGGCTCTGTGTGAAATGGATAACGTTTGGGAAAAGACAAAAAAAAAAAAAAAATCGAAGTGGTCTTATTAAAATTCACTGAACTAACAAAACTACCAACCACCCACACAAAAACTTCCAAGTGATTCCTATATTTACAATAGAGAGAAAGTAAGCACAATCTAATGACTTCATTATGGAAGAAGGTGGGCACATACATTATGCCCAAAGGACTAGTCACTGAATTTACACTGGAAAGGATTATTTTCTTACAGTACTAAGTTTGGGTGACTATATAGAACAGTGGCTTTAAAAATTTGGTCCCTGAACCAGCAGCATTAGCATCACCTGGGGACTTGGGTGAATACAAATTCTCAAGCCTCTCAGTAATCATACAAAATTAAGAACTCATGTGTTGCGGCCCATGCTGCTTTAACAAGCCCCCCAGGTGATTCTGAACCATGGTATAATTAGAAACGATTGATAGGAAATATAATCTTCTCTAAGTTTTGGTTGTGTTTGCACTACCAATATTAAATCCAACTGATACAAAGCACATAAATCTGATACAAACCCTCATCCTGTGTCAAAGTGGTAGATAGGGAATGTAAAAATCTTGCAGATGCTCCCCAGCAGAGCCTAAACCTAGGGTGGGTGATGGTCGGGTGAGGCCAAAGAAAAGACTTGAAGACAGCAATGGATGCATAGATTTGTTGGGGGAACTTACAGGGAATCTAAGAGCTATTGACTGGACAAAGCATATGCTGCTGGGATCTACATGCAGCAAGGTTTTGTTTTGTTTTGTTTTGTTTTGTTTTTAATCATAGCAACCAACCCTAGCTAGCAACTATCAGTGGCCCTTCACCTCCTTGCATGGCCAATGTTTCCAAGGGGATCAAGGCCTGCCACCCAGACAGTCTTTGTTAGAAGGGAAACACTCCAGGTTGTAAAAATTAAAAAAAATTAAAAAAAAAAAAAAAGGTCACACTTCTCCCTTCTTCTCACTACACTTTCCCAGAGATGCTTCAGAATTAAGGGAAAGAAATTTCTTGTCCTATTCCTCCTGGAACCAACAACTTCCTTGGGAATAGTGTTGCACTAGTGTGGTAAATACATAATTAGTGGTCCAAAACGTGAACCATGTTTATGTGTCAAGCAGATCAACTTTTAAAAAAGTTATTGGTGGGGCGCCTGGGTGGCTCAGTTGGTTAAGCAACTGCCTTCGGCTCAGGTCATGATCCTGGAGTCCCAGGATCGAGTCCCGCATCGGGCTCCCTGCTCGACAGGGAGCCTGCTTCTCCCTCTGACCCTCCCCCCTCTCATGTGCTCTCTGTCTCTCTCATTCTGTCTCAAATAAATAAATAAAATCTTTAAAAAAAAAAAAAAGTTATTGGTTATTTATGCATGTCATATTCATTTGTGTTGTTTAAAGTACTCATTTACATTTTTGTATCCCTTTGCTACGTATTAACTACTTGGTAAATTCATTAGTAATATTCTCTGTCACAAATTCTCTCCTAGTTTATGTTTCGTCTAGACTGGATTCCTTCCAAGTGGACTGTTATTCCATTGACTATTCCAATCAATCTAATAAATTTTTATATAGCCTTTTCAAAATGTCTGTTCATCCTGTTTTATAATTTATTGTTCTTTTGTTGGTGGAACCATCCCTTCATTTGTTCTGTTGAGTAACTTAAATATATTTATTCAAAGACTTCAAAAAGTCCTATAAATTTCATTTCATTATCGGGATTGTTGGCTATTTTCCTCAACAATACAATTTTTCATTTTTTTTAAAGATTTTTATTTTTTATTTGACAGAGAGAGACACAGTGAGAGAGGGAACACAAGCTGGGGGAGTGGGAGAGGGAGAAGCAGGCTTCCCGCTGAGCAGGGAGCCTGATGCGGGGCTCGATCCCAGGACACCGGGGTCATGACCTGAGCTGAAGGCAGTCACCTAACGACTGAGCCACCCAGGCACTCCCAATTTTTCATGTTTTGAAATCACTTTTTGGGATCATTTCTGTGGCTATAGTTTCAGGGCCAACATCAGTTCATCTGGCCACTCCTTTGATGTCTGAGACCCTTGGTAGACAGCCTAGTCCACAGAAGAGTTCCATACCCACTCTCACACTATTTCAAAGATGGCAGACTCACAAAGTCCTGAGTAATACTTTCAAATCCTTTTTTAAATTTTAATATTTTATTTAACCAAATATACCTAAAATATTATTTCAACATGTAATCAAGAAAAAAAAAATTTTCATGAATGCTTTTTTTCTTTTTTCATACTAAGTCTTCAGAACCCAGTGTGTGTGTTTTTTTATTAAATGTTAAAAAAAAAAAAAAAAAAGAAGATAGTTGGAAAGGAAAAATAAAATCTTTTTTTTTTTTTTTTGAGCAATTATTTATTCCTGGTGTTTTGTTTCTTTATTTCTTTTCTCCTTCTATAATCATCCTTCCATGGCCAATAGTTTTATGGTTGCCCCATCACTCCTGTGCTCTTCCCTGTTGTTTTAAATGGCATTTCACAGCTCCTGCCTAAAGGGAGAGTGGGAATAATACAGGTCCAATCCAAAAGCCAGTAGGCAGTTTGTTTCACTTCCTAAGTGGTGCTATGTGTGGGTCCTCCAGCTTCACAAGACCAATAGTTTGCTGAAATCTGCAGTATTTGGTAATGGAAACATGTTTTGCTTTTTTTTCCCCCCATTAAACTCCTTTTTCACAATCAGAACAAGTACCCAGGCCCTATAAATACTTTTTCTGTCTTATTTTCACTTTTGAAGGAGTTTTAATGCCTTTACCCTGCAGATGCCAAATTTTGAGCTACCACTACCTGTTCCTTGACCTGAACCTGGCAATACCTCAGCTTCAGTCCTTCTTCCCTCTTCATAGTGTCTTTCCACCTTCAGCTCATAAATATGTCTATCTTTGTTCTTTGTATTGCTTTAGCTAGTTGGTTTTATTTTATACATTATCTGTCATTGTTATATATTAAAACAGAAGGAGTATATCAAAGAATGAAAATTTAAGAACATCTTAGCTGGAAATCACTTACTATGAATTTTCAAACTTGAGTCATTTCTTTCTATGGAAAAACCACTAGGTGGACATTACATCCCTCAGTTAATGGTTATGTTCAGCAGCAAGCTGCAGGAGATGAGTTAGGAGCCAAGCTGACGCTTGAAATGTAGAGATATTCAGGCCTCAGCAAGACAAACAGGGCTGAGGCACCCCCTGGGACCATCTGTTGTGTGGTCAAGAGAGAGCCACAATGGCAACAATTATAGTTAATGACCAAAGTCTAATATACCAAAGATAATTAAGAATATGCTATAGAGGTAAAAGAGGCACTACTAAGAAAGCACAAAAAATCTCTATACATCAAGAGTGCAGCTGCCAAGAAAATTCTCTGGTCTGTCTTTTGTCATGAAATGTTGGACACATGATGTCAAATGCCTCTGACCAGTGAGGCTTCTCAATCTATCAGTAGGGCCAAGACAACAGCAGTAGACTCTGCATCATGGTTCTATTACTCTTTGTTGTTCATGCCATCATCATCGTTTGTGTTCAATGATCTTATCCCCTATGTTGTATTAGTTCAAGCTACGCATTGCAATAAATAACATAAGACTCTAGTGCTTTAAATATATTCTTTAGATCAGAAAATTTAAAACGGGTCCTATACTTTGGAACTTGCCATTCTTTATCTTGTTTTGAAAAAGACTACCAGGAACCAAGAAACTGACTCTTCACTATAGAGAACAAACTGAGGGTTACCAAAAAGGAGGTGGGCGGGGATGGGTTAAAAAGATAATGGAGATTAAGGAGTGTATTTGTGATGAGCACTGGGTGTTGTATGTAAGTGATGAATCACTAGATTCTACAACTGAAACTAGTGTTACACTGTATGTTAACTACCTGGAATTGAAATAAAAACTTGAAAAAAATATTTAAAAAAAAGGACTGCCAGGAAGTTATAAACCATTACTAGTAAACTCATTGGGCAAATTTCAGAGATATGATATTGATTGATTTGAAAGAAAGGTATTCAATACTTTCAGAGCAAATGCTTTTGTTTCTAAACAACATATTTTAAACAACATTGCATTAAAATGGATTTCTTTGGACTTTAATTTCATGTTTGAGAAAATAACAAAGGCAATTTCTAGCATATTGATCCCAAGAATAAAATATTTGCTAGAGGAAACTTTTGAATCATACACTTACTTTGATTAACAAAATTATCCCTTATATATTACATGTCTGCATTTAGTAAATTTTAGCAGTCTCTCCAGCTGCATTCCAGTATCCTCATCCATTCTGGGTTATCTGAATAACAAAAACAAGAAAAGATTCAAATCCATTGTAAATTTTGCCAGGAGATAACCTCAATTCTTGCTTATTTATAGGCACTAGCTCATCAGATATGTTCTCTTAGTGTGTATTTGAGTGTGATTTCTTCAGCTTCAATATACAGTGATTTTAAAAGATATAACTTTTACTTTCCCAATTCACAATACTGTTACTGCAATGAATATCCTTTCAAACTTTGAAGAAAGATATAGTCCCATGAGTGAAAGCAGATGAGGGCATCTCGGTCTTAATTCTTGTTAAATGTGACACATGGAAGGTTCTGTACAAGTTGCAAACTCATGTATTTTCAGGGACTAAGAAATTCATGCAATAAAGGGTGATGGAGCCTTTAGCAAATTGGGGGTATCATATCACCAGTAGGTGGGAAAAAATGTGAAAAACATACCTATCCATTATTTTTAGGTCCATTGCTTGGTCCACAGGTTGCTAATTTTATCCCCAATTCCATTTAAAAACCTTTTACTTCAAACTAAACAAAACAAAACAACAAACAAACAAAACCAAAAAAAAAAAACCACTTAGGTCTTGGATTATTCTTTTATATTTACTCTCATTAAAGGTTGGTGAGACATGGGGTGCCTTGTGCGGCTCAATCAGTTAAGTGTCTGCCTTCAGCTCAGGTCATGATCCTGGGGTCCTTAGATCCAGCCCCCATGTCAGGCTCCTTGCTCAGTGGGGAGCCTCCCTCTCCCTCCCCCTCTCCCTCTGCAGTTCTCCCTGCTTGTGCTCTCTCTCTCAAATAAATAAATAAAATCTTTAAAAAACTGAAAAAAAAAACAAAAAACAGTTGGTGAGACTTACTTAAGATATCATGGAGAATTTTGTAACATCTAATTTCACAACATTAATCCAATATAAATCTATGAATCTCAGGTTATTACTTATCTACAAAGGCTGTATGTAGGAAAAACTGACGTCTTCCAATTAAAAAAACAATACTGTCTCTTAATCTTCCATTCAAATTAATTTATGACTGATGATATTTCCAAATTTCATTAAGATTATAAAATAATTTAGGGGTGCCTGGGTGGCTCAGTCATTAAGCGTCTGCCTTCGGCTCAGGTCATAATCCCAAGGTCCTGGGATTGAGCCCTGCATCAGGCTCCCTGCTCCACGGGAAGCCTGCTTCTCCCTCTCCCACTCCCCCTGCTTGTGTTCCCTCTCTCGTCGTGTCTCTCTCTGTCAAATAAATAAATAAAATCTTTAAAAAAATTATAAAATAATTTAGATGTATTTATTAACTTAGCATAGCAAACAGCAAAGCATATTAATTTCTTCATTGCTGATAGTATGCTTTTATTATTATGAGCCAGGGTATGTGTAAGAGACAATCAAAATTATTACTGTTGGGATCAAGATGGCGGAGGAGTAGAAGACCTGGATTTCATCTCCTCTCAGGAATTCAGCTGGATAGGGATCAAACCATTCTGAACACCTACAAACCCAACAGGAGATCGAAGAAAAGAAGAGCAACAACTCTCTGAACAGAAAAGCGACCACTTTCTGGAAGGTAGGACGTGCGGAGAAGTGAATCCGAGGCGATATTCGGGAGGATAGACGGCGGGGGAGGGGCCTCCGTCGGCCGCTTCTGGCAAGTGATAGAGCCGCGGAGCACAAAATCGGAACTTTTCAAAGTCTGCTCCGCCGAGGGACGTCACTCTGGTGGCTAAGCGGGGGGTGGAACCCTCCGGGACAGTGTGGTCTCAGGACCCTCGGGGTCACAGAAAGACCGGGGGTGCCTGAGTGCGGCAGAGCTCCCAGGTATCGGAGCAGGGAAGCCGGCTGCAGAGACGGAGCCCAGGCGCGGGCTCCCAGCTCGGGGTGGCCATAAACCGTGATCCACGGCCCAGTCGGGCCCCTGCTCCTCCAGCAGGGACCCAACAAGCGGCAGATCCGGGGAGACTCACCTTCCTCCCCCGGGAGGAGCTGGGCGGGAGTGCACCGCAGGGATCTGCTGGGTTTGGAGACTCCACAAAGGGTCCAGTGCCAGAGATAGAAACGCGCGGTCACAGGCCAGGTGAGCACGGAGTGCAGCCAGAGACCGGGGAGACGGGAGTGACTGACGGCTTTTCTCTGGGGGCTCACTGAGAAGCGGGGCCCCAAGTTCTCGGCTCCTCCGGGGCGGAGATTGGGAGGCCGCCATTTTCACTCTCCGCCTCCAAAGCTGTACGGAAAGCTCGCAGGGAACAAAAGCCCCGGAGAGCAAACCCGAGCAGATTACTTAGCCGGGAGGGGGCAAGGGCGGGGCAATTCCGCCTCCGGCAGAGACATTTGGAAACCACGGCAACAGGCCCCTCCCCAGAAGATCAGCGAGAACAGCCAGCCAAGGCCAAGTTTACCGATCAATGAGAACGGCAGAACTCCAGCACTAGGGGAATAATGCACATAGAATCCATGGCTTTTTTACCATGATTCTTTAGTCTTTCAAAGTTAATTTTTTTAACTGTCTTTTTTCTTTTTTTTTCTTTTTGAATTTTTCTTTTTCCCTTTTTCAACCAACATCTTATCAATCCCTTTAAAAAAAAAATTGTATTTTTCATTTTTAGAGTCCTATTCTATCCCTTCATAGTAGTTACCCGTATTTTTGGCTTATATATATAAGTTGTTCTCTCTCTAAAATTTTGAGATAGTTTCTTCTAACAGATTAAAATATACCCTAAATCTCTAGTATATGGTGTTTTCTATTCCCCTGCCTGATCAGATCCTCTCCCTTTTTTTTTCTTTTTTCTTTTTTTAAATCCTCTTCTTTTTCAAACAACTTCTTATCAATTCCTTTTATAATTTTTTTTAATAATTTCCATCTTTACAGTCATATTCCATCCCTTCATCATATCAACCCTTATTTTTGTACATATATAAGTTTTTCTTTCTTTAAAATTTTGGGAGGCACTTTCTTCTAACAGACCAAAATACACCCCAAATCTAGTGTGTGGCACTGATCTATATACCAGCTTGATCATATTTGATCACATTCTGTTTTTTTGTTGTTGTTGTTGTTTTGTTTTGTTTGTTTTTGTTTTTATCTTTATCTTTTTCTTTTTTTTTTCTTTTTCTTTTTTCTCTCTTTCCCTTTCTTTTCCCACTGCTTCAAGTCTTTTCTGATTTGTTTAGAGTATATTTTCTGGGGATGTTGTTACTCTGCTAGCATTTTGTTCTCTCATTAATCTATTCTCCTCTGCACAAAATGACAAGACGGAAAAAATCACCTCAACAAAAAGAACAAGAGGTAGTACCGACTGCCAGGGACCTACTCAATACGGACATTAGTACGATGTCAGATCTAGAGTTCAGAATCATCACTTTAAAGATACTAGCTGGGCTTGAAAAAAATATGGAAGTTATTAGAGAAACCCTTTCTGGAGAGGTAAAAGAACTAAAATCCAACCAAGTAGAAATCAAAAAGGCTATTAATGAGGTGCAATCAAAAATGGGGGCACTAAGTGCTAGAATAAATGAGGCAGAAGAGAGAATCAGTAATATAGAAGATGAAATGATGGAAAATAAAGAAGCTGAGAAAAAGAGAGATAAACAACTACTGGATCACAAGGGCAGAATTTGAGAGATAAGCAATACCATAAGATGAAACAACATTAGAATAATTGAGATCCCAGAAGAAGAAGAAAGAGAGAGAGGGGCAGAAGGTATAATGGAGCAAATTATAGCAGAGAACTTCCTTAATTTGGGGAAGGAAACAGGCATGAAAATCCAGGAAGCACAGAGAACCACTCTCAAAATCAATAAAAATAGGTCAACACCCTGACATCTAATAGTAAAACTTATGAGTCTCATAGACAAAGAGAAAATCCTGAAAGCAGCTCGGGAGAAGAGATATGTAACCTACAATGGTAGAAACATTAGATTGGCAACAGACCTATCCACAGAGACCTGGCAGGCCAGAAAGGACTGGCAGGATATATTCAGAGCACTAAATGAGAAAAATATGCAGCCAAGAATACTCTATCCAGCTAGGCTGTCATTGAAAATTGAAGGAGAGATAAAAAGCTTCCAGGACAAACAAAAACTAAAGGAATTTGCAAACACAAAACCAGCCCTACAGGAAATCTTGAAAGGGGTCCTCTAAGCAAAGAGAGAGCCTAAAAGCAACATAGACCAGGAAGGAACACAGACAATATACAGTAACAGTCACCTTACAGGCAATACAATGGCACTAAATTCCTATCTTTCAATAGTTACCCTGAATGTAAATGGGCTAAATGCCCCAATCAAAAGACACAGGCTATCAGATTGGATAAAAAAAAAACAAGACCCATCAATATGCTGTCTGCAAGAGACTCATTTTAGAACTAAAGACACCCCAAGATTGAAAGTGAGGGGGTGGAAAACCATTTACCATGCTAATGGACACCAAGAGAAAGCTGGGGTGGCAATCCTTATATCAGACAAATTAGATTTTAAACCAAAGACTGTAATAAGAGATGAGGAAAGACATTATATCCTACTTAAAGGGTCTATCCAACAAGAAGATCTAACAATTGTAAATATCTATGCCCCTAACATGGGATCAGCCAATTATATAAGGCAATTAATAACAAAAGCAAAGAAACACATTGACAATAATACAATAATAGTGGGGGACTTTAACACCACCCTCACTGAAATGGACAGATCGTCTAAGCAAAAGATCAACAAGGAAATAAAGACTTTAAATGACACACTGGACCAAATGGACTTCACAGACATATTCAGAACATTCCACCCCAAAGCAATGGAATACACATTCTTCTCTAGTGCCCATGGAACATTCTCCAGAATAGATCACATCCTAGGTCATAAATCAGGTCTCAACCAGTACCAAAAGATTGGGATCATTCCCTGCCTATTTTCAGACCACAATGCTTTGAAACTAGAACTCAATCACAAGAGGAGAGTCGGAAAGAACTCAAATACATGGAGGCTAAAGAGCATCCTACTGAAGAATGAATGGGTCAACCAGGAAATTAAAGAAGAATTTAAAAAATACATGGAAACCAATGAAAATGAAAACACAACTATTCAAAATCTTCGGGATGCAGCAAAGGCAGTCCTAAGAGGAAAGTATATAGCAATACAAGCCTTTCTCAAGAAACAAGAAAGGTCTCAAGTACACACCTAACCCTACACCTAAAGGAACTGGAGAAAGAACAGCAAATAAAGCCTAAACCCAGCAGGAGAAGAGAAATAATAAAGATCAGAGCAGAAATCAATGAAATAGAAACTAAAAGAACAGTAGAACAGATCAACAAAACTAGGAGCTGGTTCTTTGAAAGAATTAACAAGATTGATAAACCCCTGGCCAGACTTATCAAAAAGAGAAGAGAAATGACCCAAATCAACAAAATCATGAATGAAAGAGGAGAGATCACAACCACCACCAAAGAAATACAATTATAAGAACATATTATGAGCAACTCTATGCCAGCAAATTAGATAACCTGGAAGAAATGGAGGCATTCCTAGAGATGTATCAACTACCAAAACTGAACCAGGATGAAATAGAAAACCTGAACAGACCTATAACCACTAAGGAAATTGAAGCAGTCATCAAAAATCTCCCAACAAACAAAAGCCCAGGGCCAGATGGCTTCCCAGGGGAATTCTACCAAACATTTCAAGAAGAATTAATACCTATTCTTCTGAAACTGTTCCAAAAAATAGAAATGGAAGGAAAACTTCCAAACTCATTTTATGAGGCCAGCATTACCTTGATCCCAAAACCAGACAAAGACCCCATCAAAAAGGAGAATTACAGACCAACATCCCTGATGAACATGGATGCAAAATTCTTACCAAAATACTAGCCAATAGGATCTAACAGTACATTAAAAGGATTATTCACCAGGACCAAGTGGGATTTATCCCTGGGCTGCAAGGTTGGTTCAACATCCGCAAATCAATCAATGTGATACAATACATTAACAAAAGAAAGAACAAGAATCATGTGATCCTCTCACTAGATGCAGAAAAAGCTTTTGACAAAGTACAGCATCCTTTCTTGATCAAAACTCTTCAGAGTATAGGGATCGAGGGTACATACCTCAATATCATAAAAGCCATCTATGAAAAACCTACAGTGAATATCATTCTCAATGGGGAAAAACTGAGAGCTTTCCCCCTAAGGTCAGGAACGCGGCAGGGATGTCCACTATCACCACTGCTATTCAACATAGTATTGGAAGTCCTAGCCACAGCAATCAGACAACAAAAAGAAATCAAAGGCATCCAAATTGGCAAAGAAGAAGTCAAACTCTCACTCTTTGCAGATGATATGATACTTTATGTGGAAAACCCCAAAGACTCCACCCCAAAACTGCTAGAACTCATACAGGAATTCAGTAAAGTGGCAGGATATAAAATCAATGCACAGAAGTCAGTGGCATTCCTATACACCAACAACAAGACAGAAGAAAGAGAAATTAAGGAGTCGATCCCATTTACAATTGCACCCAAAACCATAAGATACCTAGGAATAAATCTAACCAGAGACAAAGGATCTGTACTCAGAAAACTATAAAATACTCATGAAAGAAATTGAGGAAGACACAAAGAAATGGAAAAACGTTCCATGCTCATGGATTGGAAGAACAAATATTGTAAAGATGTCAATGCTACCTAGAGCAATCTACACATTCAGTGCAATCCCCATCAAAATACCATCCACTTTTTTCAAAGAAATGGAACAAATAATCCTAAAATTTGTATGGAACCAGAAAAGACCCCTCAGAGCCAGAGGAATGTTGAAAAAGAAAAGCAAAGCCGGCGGCATCACAATTCCGGAATTCCAGCTCTAATTCAAAGCTGTCATCATCAAGACAGCATGGTACTGGCACAAAAACAGACACATAGATCAATGGAACAGAATAGAGAGCCCAGAAATGGACCCTCAACTCTATGGTCAACTCATCTTCGACAAAGCAGGAAAGAATGTCCAATGGAACAAAGACAGTCTCTTCAACAAATGGTGTTGGGAAAATTGGATAGCCACATGCAGAAGAATGAAACTGGACCATTTCCTTACACCACACACAAAAATAGACTCCGAATGGTTGAGAGACCTCAATGTGAGACAGGAGTCCATCCAAATCCTAAAGGAGAACACAGGCAGCAACCTCTTTGACCTCAGCCGAAGCAACTTCTTCCTAGAAACATCGCCAAAGGCAAGGGAAGCAAGGGCAAAAATGAACTATTGGGACTTCATCAAGATAAAAAGCTTTTGCAAAGCAAAGGAAACAGTCAACAAAACCAAAAGACAACCAGCAGAATGGGAGAAGATATTTGCAAATGACATATCAGATAAAGGGCTAGTATCCAAAATCTATAAAGAACTCATCAAACTCAACACCCAAAGAACAAAGAATCCAATCAAGAAATGGGCAGAAGACATGAACAGACATTTTTCCAAAGAAGACATCCGAATGGCCAACAGACACATGAAAAAGTGCTCAAGATCGCTCGGCATCAGGGAAATCCAAATCAAAACCTCAATGAGATACCACCTCACACCAGTCAGAATGGCCAAAATTAACAAGTCAGGAAACGACAGATGTTGGTGGGGATGCGGAGAAAGGGGAACCCTCCTACACTGTTGGTGGGAATGCAAGCTGGTGCAGCCACTCTGGAAAACAGTATGGACGTTCCTCACAAAGTTGAAAATAGAGCTACCATATGATCCAGGAATTGCACTACTGGGTATTTACCCCAAAGATACAAAAGTAGGGATCCGAAAGGGTACGTGCACCCTGATGTTTATAGCAGCAATGTCCACAATAGCCAAACTGTGGAAAGAGCCAAGATGTCCATCAACAGATGAATGGATAAAGAAGAAGTGGTATATATATACAATGGAATATTATGCAGCTATCAAAAGGAATGAGATCTTGCCATTTGCAACGACGTGGATGGAACTGGAAGGTATTATGTTGAGTGAAATAAGTCAAACAGAGAAAGACATGTATCATGATCTCACTGATATGAGGAATTCTTAATTTCAGGAAACAAACTGAGGGTTGCTGGAGTGGGGGGTGGGGTGGGAGGGATGGGGTGACTGGGTGATAGACACTGGGGAGGGTATATGCTCTGGTAAGCGCTGTGAATTGTGCAAGACTGTTGAATCTCAGATCTGTACCTCTGAAACAAATAATGCAATATATGTTAAGAAAAAAAAAGAAGAAGAAGAAGGTAGCGGGAGGGGAAGAATGAAGCGGGGGAAATCGGAGGGGTAGACGAACCATGAGAGACGAGGGACTCTGAAAAAAAACAGGGTTCTAGAGGGGAGGGGGGTGGGAGGATGGGTTAGCCTGGTGGTGGGTATTGAGGAGGGCACATTCTGCATGGAGCACTGGGTGTTATGCACAAACAATGAATCATGGAACACTTCATCTAAATCTAATGATGTAATGTATGGGGATTAACATAAGAATAAAAAATAAAATCAAAATCAAAATGGGAGAAAAAAAAATTATTACTGTTGTGGGCAGAGGTTCACCAGTGCTTAAATGTAGTAGTCTAAATAATCTCATCCCAAAAAGATTGATATTAACAACTACTTGTGGGTGCATCTTTACAACTCATATCTCAGCCAAAAAGAGATGTTACTTTAAAGCAAGCTTTCTCAAATGTGGACCCTAAAGAGATTCTCATATGGTCAAGGGAGTCAAATCATCTTTGTCAGTTTTGCACTTCACATGTCATCCTGTGGTCTCTAGTACTACTGGCCCCCAATTTTTATCATGTTCAGGTGCCTATTTTAAAAGTAAAAACAAGAATAATAAATTCAGACTTCAGCAGATAAGAGGCAACTGTTTCCAGGATTTATAAAATAAATATAGAAATGATAAGAGCTACTATTAATGCCTTAATATTTGATATGCATTTCGTCAACCAAAATAGATTTTATATAACATTAAGTTTTATAGTATATTTATTAGAAAGAATATCAATTTAGTTTGGAAACAACTTCTGGTGGACATATCGATTCATTAGTTTATCAAAATAACTTGTGGGCAAAACATTTGCATATAAGAGAGATATTTGGAATATCATAGTATTCATTAAAGCATCTGTTCTTTTTTTTTAAGTTTACTTATTTTTTTTTAGTAATCTCTACACCCAACATGGGGCTCAAACTCATGATCCCAAGATCAGAGTTGCATATTCTTCTGACTGAGCCCACCAGACGCCCCTATTCTCCTTTTAATAAACAAATATTTGCTCATTACCTACTGTGATAAAATGTTTAGTTTTCAGGTGTATGTTACCACTGTTATAAGAAAACTAGAGTTACTCTCTCCTTTTTTCACTATTTTTTGGCATTTCTTCAGCAAATTTTTATTTTTCATCCAGTTTGTACTAAATATTTATATTTGTTTCTTAGCTGCTGTAACAAAGTATCACAAACTGCATGGCTTAAAACAACACAAATTTATTCTATCACCGTTCTGGAAGTTAAAGTCCAAAATCAATCTGATGATTGATGTCTCATGCTCCCTCTGAAATCTGTAGGGGTGAATCCTTCCTTGCTTCTTCCTGGTTTGTGGTGATTTGCCTGCAATCTTTGTTGGTCCTTGGTTTGCAACTATTACACTTCAATCTCTGCTTCCGTCATCACATGGTGTCTCCTCTCTTGTGTCTCTGTCTCTTCTCTTCTTATGCAGACACCAATCATATTGGAAAAAGTCCACCTTGTTTCAGTATGATCTCATCTTAATTTGATAACATCACAAAGACCCTATTTCCATGTAAGGTAACACTCATGAGTACTGGGGGTTAGGATTTCAACATAACTTATTGAGGAACACAATAATAATGTTGAACCTTATTGAGTTCAACCCACAACAGCTTATCCTATAGCCCTCCAAATTTACATCCTTCCTGTGTGCTATATACTCATCTAATCACAGTATCCCCAAAAGTCATAACCCATCCTAGCATCAACTTGAAGTCTAAATTTTTTTCTAAATATCATCAATTCAAAAAGTTCCAAATATTATTACCTCAATAATTTGAATCAGTTATGGATGAAACTCAGAGTATGTGTTCCTCTTTGTGGAAAACAAGTTATCTGCTTCCAAAATCAGTGGAGAGAATTCATAGATTTAGACATCCCCATTCCAAAAGGGAGAAATTGCAATGAATAAAGGGATCACGGGTCCCAAGCAAGATGGCACCTCAGTTGGGCAAATTCTATTAGGTTTTGGGACCATATAATAATCATCTGTGTCTGGGTACCCTGTCTTCTGGGACTGCTGGGATGGCAGCCCTGCTCTTTAGGCCCACTAGCATGGGGTGGAGGCAGGTCTCACCCTCTGCAGTCTACCATTGGCTGTTCCTCTACATGCATGGTTCTGCCCTCAGTCATTCTTCCTTCTTTCCTTCTGACTCCGTCATTTTCCTTCCAGGATGGTGGCATTTCTATTGGTATAAAATTCTCAAAATTTTGTCTTTCTCCTGTGCAATTCATGAGAGTCCAAAGCTATCAGACAAGAAAATATTCTACAGATCTTTCCTGGTTAACTGCATTTCTATTCCTGGCTTCTGCTGAGATGTTTGATTGGATCCATTAATTGCATACCTAATCTCTTGGCAAACAATTGCCCAGCCTCAATCTTCATGTTCTCTCCAGAGCACACTTTTTTTTCTTTTTTGTAGTATGGATAGGCTGAGAGTTTTCCAAATCATCAGGTGGTGGTTCTTATTTGCTTAATACTTTATTCTTCAATTTATATCTTTCCTCTCACATTTTGTTATAAGCAATAAGAGAAAACATGCTGCTCTTTCCACACTTTGTTTGAAGATTTCCTCAGCCTTATATCCAAGTTCAGCACTTGTAAGTTCAACTTCCCCCTAAAAACTAGTACATCATTCACCCAAGTTCTCTGTCAAGGATCTCCTTTTCTTCAGTATGTTTGTCATTGCCTTCTAAGACCTGATCTCACCAGAAGGAACAAATTGATGTTCTTCTCTTGTATAATAGTTGGCAGGGTTTATTTTGGGTCTTTCAGCTAAAATACTGTGAAAACAAGCACAGTGAATGAACTAACCACTCAAATGTGATTGTGAGACTGCTGAACTTTTTTTTTTTTTTTAATATAAAAAGCATTAATCCTATCACTGGGGCACTCACTGTAGGTGGGAAGGCCCTAAGAACTGTTAATATGTATAAGGTTAAAGTTAAAAAAATTGAAATCTGAAGATTACTCATAAGTAGAGTAACAATATTAAAAAGTTATAACTCACAGTTTTAAATAATAAGCATAAATCATCATATAATGCTAATAATTTCATAATATCAAAAGAAATGATAATTTTTGTATTTCAACCAAGGTGTCTGTGGCAGCCATGGAAGTGTGCCATCTATATCTTCCTTCAAGAAAGAACTTGCTGAGAGCCATGTAGTTACCTGCCTCAAACTGCAGCCCTCATGCCAAGGCTATGCATGTGTGAGATTTTCACTGACAAAACACGACAGGTGTACCAGACTCTAGGTCATTTCCACCCAAGTAGGGGGTGGGCTCTTCTAATGGGCAATCTTTGCCTTGAAGTCCTCCACTGACCTGGCTGAGAAATTCTCATAAATGAACTGCAGGCTGAAGCTCCTTGTACTGAATCCTCTTTTCTTCCAGGCTTTCCCTGCCCACTGCCATATCCTCTACCCTTTACCAATCACAAGTGTTTCCTCCTCAAAATCCTTTGTACTTCTAATTACTTCCCATAATACCAAAACTGTCAGGATATTTATATCCAATTAATTACAGCTAACTTTACTTACTGGTCAAGTTCCACATGCAATCAATTTTCTCCCTTCTACATTAAAAAAGGTAATGCTCAATTAGATGTTGGCAGCAAGTATTTGGTAGTATTGAATAATTTCCTGTTTCAGATTAAACATGGATCCAGAAGTTTTGCTGAGACTCACACTGATGTGTTCTTTTTATATAGTCTGGCTGCTGCTAAATCAATAAGCATGGCATAATCAGTGAGAAAAGTGAACATTTCACCTTGGGATCCATGAATAGTTACATCCTAATGCAGTCTTTGGCCACATTTGACTTGTGGAAGTATTTTTTCCTGTCCTGCTGAAGAATTTGGATGTTATTTTTAATGTGCCTCATAACATGTCTTTGGTTTCTTGGTCAAAAAATTAAAGGAAATAACATGTTGGAAAAGTGTCAGACTCCAGCAATCAAACTATTTGTAATAAGAAGTTCCTTTTTAAGAGCTTCCATCTTTGTAAGAAATTCTGAGCATTAAAATTCATGATAACTTGATTCTGAAGTAACAGATTCAGGTGATTTTAGAAAACGAACATATTTCTCATAGACACCGCTTTACCAAGTCATTTAAAAATCATAAAAAAAGATTGTCTTTGCTGGTATTATCCATGTCATAGGAAATGATATCATCTCATTTTTCATGTCATAACTCAGAAGAACAAATTTAGCCTTGTCAGACAGCATACTTTAATATATTTCCTTTAAACGGTTTTTTAAAAAAATGTTTTAGATTTTTTTCTAACTCTAAATTTTGTGTAAATATACACAAATTCACTGCTCCTCTTCAACAAATTTAAAAAGAGAAAGAGATCAAATAATATCTGAGCAGACTTTTCCTCAAGGGCTAACATTCCCTTCTATTTGCATTTCCCTGATGATGAGTGATACTGAGCATCTTTTCATGTTTCTGTTGACCATCTGGATGTCTTCTTTGGAAGAATGTCTATTTATGTCTTCTGCCCATTTCTTAACTGGATTATTTGTTTTTGGGGTGTTGAGTTTGATAAACTCTTTATAGACTGGATACTAACCTTTTTTCAGATATGTCATTTGCAAATATCTTCTCCCATTCCATAGGTTGCCTTTTGCTTTTGTTGATTATTTCCTTTGCTGTACTGAAGCTTTTTATCTTGATGAAATCCCGATACCTCATTTTTGATTACCTCAGGAGATGTGTCTAGTCTAGTAAGAAGTTTCTATGGCCTAGGTCACAAAGTTTGTTGCCTGTGTTCTACTATAGGATTTTAATAGTTTCCTGTCTCACATTTGGTTCTTTAATCTATTTTGAATTTATTTTTGTGGATGGTGTAAGAAAGTGGTCCAGTTTCATTCTTTTGCCTGTTGCTATCCCAATACCATTTGTTGAAGAGACTGTCTTTTTTCCGTTGGATATTTTTTCCTCCTTTGATGAAGATTGGTTGACCATATAGATGTGGGTCCATTTCTGGGGTTTCTATTCTGTTTCATTGATCTATGCATCTGTTTTTGTGCCAGTACCATACTTTCTTGATGACAACAGCTCTATAAAATAACTCGAAGTCTGGAATTGTGGTGCCCCTTTGCTTTTGTTTTTCAGGATTGCTTTGACTATTTGGGGTCTTCTATGGTTCCATACATATTTTAGGATTGTTTGTTCTAAGTCTGTGAAAAATGCTAGTGGTATTTTCATAGAGATTGCATTAAATGTGTAGGTGCTTTGGGTAGTCAAATATTTTAACAAGATTTGTACTTTCACTCCATGAGCCTAGGATGTTTTTTTAATTAGGTGACTAATTCAGTTTTTCTGAGCTGGCTCAGGACTCAGCATGGATTTAATCCAGATCACCTTGCCCAGATGGTGACTATTCACATTCAATTAATTCATTTCCACTTTAGACTTTCCAAATGAAGTGTTGTGGTAGTTTTTCTTGTTCTGTTACAACAGTTTCTTCCTATCCTCAATCAGCTAAAAAATTAAAATTATTTTTTTCTAGATCATCCTTGATTATATATATATATATAGAATTTGAGAGATTATTCTGGATTTGAATGTGTTTTACAAAGAGCCATTTAACTAACTGCCCTCTTTGATGATGCATTGAGGTTTAGATTTTTAGGGTTTTCTTTTATACATTTCTAACAAGAGTAACCTTCTTTCAAAGTTTCGTTTTGAGTCATGGTCAAATAGTTGGCACAGTATAAATGGAAACCTTTTATGAAGGAATAAATACTCAATGAAAAATACAGTGCACTACTAGATGAACTAAACAAATCATTTCCTCAAATACAGTTATATAGGCATAGAAAAACTCCCAGAGAAAAATAGTAAAGAAGAACAAACAAATCCTGTTTACTATACTTTGTCAAGCTATCTAGAATGTTGTTGGGCTTCCAAATGCATATGTATTTATTTTTAAATAATTAAAATTTAGAGGGGCACCTGGGTGGCTCAGTTGGTTAAACAGCTGATTATTTGTTTCGGCTCAGGTCATAATCTCAGGGTCCTGGGATCGAGCCCCTCATCAGGCTCCACACTCAGCAGGGAGTCTGCTTGAGATTCTCCCTCTGCCTGTCCCCCTGCTTGCTCTCTCTCTCTCAAAAATAAATAAGTGTTTAAGAAAATAAGTTCAATTTAAAAAAATGAACAAAATTCAAGGCAACTCCTTCACAAAGAGAAAATGACTATTGGCTTTTTGGATGTTTATAAATAATTTCGTTGTACATATATGTTTACAAACAAATTCAAATTGCAGGCTCAATTTAGTACCCAGAATTTTCATTATTTTTGAAAATATTTATTTTCAAAATAATATATCTATTATATTATATTTACCATGCATTATATTTACCATGCACTATATTTACCATGCACTATATTAACACAGGGTTAACAATGTTCCATAAATTTAATTATAATTTATGGTGGGTTTCATTTTATGATGTACTATTATCTGGGAGTGTGCTGTTTTCCCCTGGCTTCATGTACTTTGCAGGAGGAAACTCTATTATGATACTTCTCACTTATTGCTTCTACATATTCATGAATTTGAGAGGAAAAAAAAGGGCTTGTGTGTCTCAGCAACTTATGGGATATCTTTTGATATCTACGTGCCTACACATATTATGTGTAGGCAGTATGCATGCGGTATATTATGCATGCAGTAAAAAGGTTAGCTAGCTCCTTTTCTGCAGAGGCCTGAAAATGTGAGACAGTGCCTGAGTAGCTGAATTCGTCTAATTCAAGTTTCCTACAGATCTAAGGCCTATTGATTTTCATTTGCCTGCCTCCTTTTCCATTTCTCAGTTGGTTCCAAATTCTGGTACAGAAGAGAATAAATTATTTATTAAGCTTTTTAAAAAATCTAACAATTTTAAAATCTAACAAAAGAAGGGGTTTATTATGTCAAGATGCAGGAGGTTTGGTAAGTTTTCTGATAAATAGCATAAAATTATTTTTTAATTATAATTTAAACAGAATTTGAAAAGACAGCCCATTCATTATCCTTATCTATGTTGATGCTTGCTATTTTTGAAAATCTTGCTAAGTTGATCAACTATGTAATTATTTTTTATCTGCATTTCATTGATTAGTGACATTGTAAAATATGAAATGATTAATTAGTAATTTTCTTTTTTATATCCTCAAAAAAAAAAAAACTTTAAAAAATTAGAAGTACTACATGACCTGTGTTCACTCCATTAACTTTCTGTTCTCATTTCCTGTTACTTTCCAAACTACTTATTATGATCACAGTGGCTTGTTTTTTAATGTGTGCATAAAAATCTGTATGTGTATAGATTTAAAGATTTTCCTGCCCAATATTTGATAATAATTTATACAGAGCTTGTATCCTATTATTTTCACATGTCATGAGTCTTTATCTTATGCTAGTACATCTACTTTTGCAACTAAGATCTTTAAAATCTGCACTATTTCCATTCTACCACAATTTTTGAATGTTACATTATTCCCAGTCATTTATGCTTGTATTTAGACAGAAATAAACATCTCTAATTTTCCTGTGAAAATTTTAAAAACCTCCTTATATATTGTTAATTTATTTTTAATAAGGTGTTTCATCTAATCACTATCTCCCAGCATTACGATTTATTAATTATTTTTAAAAATAGCATACACTTATGACGAGCACTGAATAATGTATAGAATTGTTGAATCGCACTATATTTTACCCCTGAAACTAATATAACACTGCATATTAACTAAATTATAATTAAAATTAAAAAACTTAATAATTAGCAAATTTACTGTGAAAAATATATTTATTATTTAATTGTTCATCTTTAAATAGTATTATTAGTAGTATATTAGCTGGTATTATAGTTCTACTTGCAGTTTTTTTGTGTGTGAAGTGCCTGTTTATTTCATTTTCCCAGTTTTTAAATCAATGTTTGCATTCTTTGAAATTTTCAAATACATAATTAGCATTTTTGACTTCTTATTTGTTCAAAATATTATGCTACCTTTATTTCTTTGATTTGCTTACTTACACATTTACAAATGGTAATAATATGTGTATATCTTTTCCTAATACTTTTTCTATGTCTTTCTTACTTATGACACATTTTCTCAAAGTGACTGATGATATGTTATGTTATATTAGTATTTGATTCTAGTTGTTTTATGCTCTTAATTTTAGATTAACTCTAATTTAGCTGGTATATATTTTGGATGATCATATAATGATCAGTTTCTTTTCAAAAATTATTAATTAAAAATATATTGCCTGCTTATATCAGAATTTTATTTAGCATATATTCAATCCATGTATTTAAGGAGCCACACTTAAGAATAAAAATCTTATTACATAAATTACCTAAGCAATAGGCCATAGACTATATAAAACAAGAATAAGCAGTCTTGAAAACAAAATCTATTAGATTAAAATGAAACTACCACATGAAGAAAAAATTGTACTTGAAGTATTGAAAATAAACTGAAAATCAAACTAAAATCTATGGAATATATTGGCATTATTTAAATGCACTATAAAGAGATGGTAATCACATAAATAACTTATATTCAAGTTATTACATAAAGAAAGTCTGAAGAGAGCATTCTAGAGCCTGAAAGAAAAATATGTAAGTTTAAATGATCAGAGAGAGAGAGAAAATAAGGACAAAATACAAATCCAGGAGATATATTTGTAGTTAAATAATTGAAGAATATTTGATGATAATTTATTAAAACTATTAAGTAACAAGATGTATTGAAAATAATCACTGGAGTTCTGAAACCAACATAAATTAAACTAAACTGAACTAAACTTAAATAAATAAATAAATAAATAAATAAAATTTAAAAAGACCTTAATATAACCAAATGAAAAAAAACCACATTTCAAAAATCCTGCAATTATCATTTATAAAAAATTACACTTAAAAAAATGAGAAAGGGTCGCTTGGATGGCTCAGTTTGTTAAGCATCTGCCTTTGGCTCAGGTCACAACCCTAGGGTCCTGGGATCGAGCCCCGCATTGGACCCCTTGCTCAGAAGGGAGCCTGCTTCTCCCTCTGCCTGCCACTCCCCCTGCTTGTGCTCTCTCTCTGACAAATAAATAAATAAAATCTTTAAAAAAAATAAAATAAATAAATTAAATAAATTAAAAAAATGAGAAAAGCACATGTTCCACATGTAAGAAGCTTGGAAGTCATCAAACCATCCTAAGAACAAATAAGAAGCTGAACAGACTAAAATATCACCAACTTTTCTTGGATCCTTTAGAGAGGTGAGGACACAGGGCACTCGGCTGTCTGCAAGCCCGGAGAAACAGAGGAACATAAAGCAGAGTCACAAGTGGAAACTGCTGTGGAAACTAGTGTCAGAGGTACGGAAACCTGAACTGTAATTTATGAATTGCTGGAGGCCCTGTTTGGACATCTGTGAGCATTAAAGACTTCCAGGAAAATAATTCATAGGAAAATGAAATACTACTACAAACCTATTAGAATGGATATACATATATATATATATATATATATATATATATATATATATATATATATATATATATAATCTGACAATACCAACTGCTAGCAAGGATATAGAGCAACAGGAGTTCTCACTCATTGCTGGTGGGTATGACAAATGATACAGTCCACTTGGGAAGAAAATTTTGTACCTTTTCATTAATCTAAACATAGTCTTACCATATGATTTAATTATAGTGCTTCTAGGTATTTATCCAAATGATTTGAAAATCTATGTCCACATGAAAACCTGCAATAGGAAAAAGTCTCTTCAGCAAATGTGTTGGGAAAACTGGACAGCAGCAAGCAAAAGGATGAAAGTGGACCACTTTCTTGCACCATCCACAAAAATAATTTCAAAATGAATGAAAGACCTAAATGTGAGACCTGAAACCATAAAAATCCTAGAGGAGACCATAGCCAGGAACCTCTTTGACATTGGCTGTAGCAATTTCCTTCTAGATATGTCTCCTGAGACAAGGAAAACAAAAGAAAAAATAAACTATTAGGACTACTTGTTTTGTTTTTTTTTTTAAGAAATTTAAAACTCTTATAAAGAATAAAGTCAATGATAATATAAAATGAAAAACAAAACAAAACTTACAGACCAGTATGATATCTAAGCTGAATTTCCCAAGCCAGTTCCAAGTTTCTTCCCCTCCCCAGCTTGGGATCCTTCCAGCCTATTCTGCTAGAGGAAAGGTGGGCTTCTTTACTTGACCCCTGCTTACCCTTCGGTTGTTCAGAGCAATTCACTTTGCTGCTTTTGCATCTCTGAAGTAGGAATGGAAGAAAAATGATAAAGAGATAAAAATGATAAAATTCTGACATCTAGAAACCACACAAGAAGGAAGAACCTGGACTGGAGTTTGGAAAGATTATTTTTAGAGGAAAATTTTAACATGGTATACGTCGCCGTAAGTGATGGGTATCACTTAACATTTTTAGCATAGAGTAAGGTAGGCAATTAATCTGATGCATACTGAGATTTCCTTCTGGGGGCTAATGCCCCACATCCCAGCCTAGGTGGGTTTCATTGTCTGCAAACAGTTCAGAGCTGGACTAGTCCACAGAAGTACCCTGAGTCACCTGGAGCTGCTTTACCGAAGTTGCTTGGAGCTATGTCACACATGAAAGGGGATACCTTTTGTCAGTGAATAATGTGAGCATATAAAACTTTCTGTGCCCTGAGTCAGAATATTTAGTTGATGCCCTTTATGCTCCTAAGTTCTTCTTGGGATCAGGATAAAGCTAGACTTAGTTGATGCCTTGGTTTGCTCATTTGCATCCCTCATCCTATCTCTACTCTGTTCTGTACAGTTTCATCTAAACACATTCCTTTGGTAATCACTTGCACAAGAATCTCTGTTCTAGTATATACTTCTAGAGGATCAACCTAAGAGAAAGCAAAAAGAAAAAAAAAAAAAAAGCCTCAAACTTTGTACCTACCTCTCTTTTCTCCTGTTGTATATATGGCTTCATACAATGTCAGTCCAATTTTTATGATGAAGCCACCTTGCCTCCTCCAACTAGAATTTTTCACTGCCTTCAGTAAAAATAAATCTTTGAAGTACTTTTTTATTTTCTTTTATTTTCTTCAAAGTACTATTTTATTTTCTTTTTTATTTCTTTTTGAAATTCAAAAAGAATCCTTAAATCTAACTAGGACAAAATTTAAATATATTTATTTAAATATATAAATCTATACTTACATATTTATATATAATACATACAGTCTTAACAGACTAAATATATGCAGAATATAATGCCTGCCTATGTTTGTAAATACATATAATTATACAATAAATATATAATGCACATATATTAATATAGTCAAGTTTTAAGTACAATTCACATTTAATATAACAGGATAAATTTTATTTATTATTTGTAGACACCACTAATAAATTTGCATGGTTTAATATTAGCATTATGACAACTATAAATAAAGGATTTTTGCAAAAAAAAATTTTTTTTAAAGATTTTATTTATTTATTCATGAGAGACAGAGAGAGAGAGAGAGAGAAGCAGGCTCCCAAGGAGCAGGGAGCCCGATGTGGGACTCGATCCCAGGACCCTGGGATCACGACCTGAGCCGAAGGCAGACGCTTAACCATCTGAGCCACCCAGGCGCCCGATTTTTGCAAAATTTAGAGAAGATAATTTCCAAAACTGCAGTATTCACTTCAGTTTTCTTTAGAATATTATTTTTTAAATAAAGAAAACAGGGAGGCTTTTTGTTTCAATAATGAAAGGCAACAACATGCCAGAAATGCAATGTTGCCTCCAGTATGGTAATATATTCCTTTTGAAGACTGTTTTGCTGTGGACAGAACAAAGTTTAAAAACCTGAGTACACAGGAGACAGCAGTTGGCATGTGCCCTTCAGTTTGACAACTCAACTTAGGTTTTATACAGCTCAGCACATCTTTATTAGTACATCAAGCACTGTTATTGCTCAGAACAGAAGGAACCATGCTTAGGTATTCATGAGAGAAGGAGTAGTTAAGTAGAAAGTTTCTATAAAATGTCGACTGTTAAAAAGGCATACAGTTTGATTTCCTCTCTTCCCCACCACCCCAGCCAAATGGTAATTCCAAAATTAATTTGTTAAAATGATTATTTTGATTCAAGTAGTAAAAAGACATTCTTTAAATACAGAATAAATGAAAGATACTGTGTTAGGTCCTAGGTTTGCAGAATTAAATGAAACATATAATTTTTCAGTAAATATATATTTTTTCTTTAAAAATCCTCCTGGTTTATGAGATGCCTCGGTGGCTCAGTCATTAAGCATCTGCCTTCAGCTCAGGTCATGATCCCAGGGTCCTGAGATCGAGTCCCGCATCGGGCTCCTTGCTCATCGTGGAGCCTTCTTCTTCCTCTGCTGGCCGCTCCCCTGCTTGTGCGCTCTCTCTGACAAATAAATAAATAAAAATCTTTTTTAAAAAATAAATAAATAAAAATAAAAATCCTCCTGGTTTATATCTTTATGGAGTAAATAATTAATTTTTTTTTCCTATACAGGCTTCGTTTGACTTCTCTATTTTTCTAAGAGATGTTCTACTGAAACTTCGGCTGCTAAAGTCATATTACTCTCTTTTCAACAGAGGGTATATTGAAGTTATAAACCAAATCATTTTCAGATACCTTAGTCTTGGATCCATCATCATCTTTTTAATCTAATCCTACAGTACAACCAGAGATTCATTCTCACAAAATGAAAATGATTATACATTAGTTTTGCCACAGAGGTATTTGAATTCATCAGCACATTGCCATAATCTATGAAACCAGGACTTGGACTTGATAACCAACAATACAAGTTAAGTTTCCTACATTGATGATATCATGATAATTGCCTCCTTACAGGAAGATGCTCAGAAAAATTTAGGTACCTTAGTCACCCATATGACAAATAGAGACCTACTGAAAACTTTGGGTAAATTTGATGTCCAACCAATTTTTGAAAAAAACTGGGGATTGAGCAACCAGAGAGAGTTTCCAAAGTGTAAGCAATTTACGACCTTGAACAGATGCTATCAATAAGCAAAAAGCTCAGAGGCTATTAGGTTTCTTTGTTTTTTGGTAAAATTGTATTCCCCAAATGGAAATCCTGTTGAATCCCTTTTACAAAGTTGCCAGAAGGAAATCTAAATCTGAATGTGTCAGAGGCAAGCATTAAGTTATTTCCAGAGGAGGTGGTACAGGCAATCCCAGTAGGACCTTGTGATTTGGCAGTTGAGATAGTATTAGAAATATCTGTATTTAGAACATAGGCAGACTGGACTTTGGAAAAATAGTGCGACTTCTGGGTTCAGTATTTGAAAGACAATTGCTAGCTTGTTATTGTTTATTGGTCAAAACTGTCCATGCTTCTGAAGGGCATCGGATAATTCTGAGAACAGAAGTACTCAATCATATTTGATTAAGGTCTGAGAAGCATTTTTTTTAAAGATTTTATTTATTTATTTGAGAGACAGAGAGAATGAGAGACAGAGAGCGTGAGAAGGAGGAGGGTCAGAGGGAGAGGCAGACTCCCCGCTGAGCAGGGAGCCCAATGCGGGACTCGATCCCGGGACTCCAGGATCATGACCTGAGCCGAAGGCAGTCGCTTAACCAACTGAGCCACCCAAATGCGCCCTGAGAAGCATTTAAATAATAAGAGAGCAGCGCACCAAAGCTCTCACGTAATGTGGAAATGGTATATTGCATAACATTCTAAAGAGTGGATTGTAGGGGTAGTGCACTGCATAAATGAGAAAATAGCATCACTACCTGTGAAGCCAACCATAGAACTCTCGAAGGCATCCCTACTGCCAGTGCTGCGTGGTCTGAATTCTGTGATTCATTCTCATCCAAGTCAAAACATTCTACCTGATTCACAGACGGACGTGTCTAGATGGAAGACCAGGTTGTTCCTTGAAATCAGCAGTATTATGACTGTAGGATGTAAAACTAGATGGAACAAGATAAGTCTGAGCAGTGAGCAGAGATACAAACTCTTTATTTAATAATAGAAGAAAATTAGGAATCATTTTAAGGAAATCACTTGGATTTTTATGCACTCTTGGACTCTAGTCAATGGATTTGCTATATTGCCATACATACAAGCTTCAATGATTGGGCAAAAGTGAACCTCCTATAGGGTATTCATTTGTGAATTTTTTTTTCTGGGTATTATTCTTGGGAAGAATTATTAATATTAATCTCTCTGTGCCTCTACTTCCTCATCTATAAGATTAATATTAATAGATAATATTATTTTCTATTCTCAGGAAGACATAGAGTAAGTTATGGGGATGCCCAACAATAACATAAAAAGGAGACAAAAAATAAATATAATCCACTTCCAAGCTCAGACAGAGATTGCAATGTTAATACTGATGTCTGAGTCCAGTTCCTTAGTAATTACCTGGATTCCTAAAATAATTGGACATGCTATGCTGAGGCTGTCACCCATGATCGTAGAAATGACTAATTTTTCTTGGTTAAACAAAATGACTAATATAAAGAATATACTCAATGTCAACAAGAAAGGAATCATTTGAAAATAGAGGGGGTTAAAATTATCAAAGGATACAGATCAGTGCATAGCTGGAATACAAACTATGTCAGAACACAAATGGTAGTCCCATGGAGCTACAAGTGTCTGTTAACATATTTACATCTAATATACTCTAGATGCTACTTATTCTGTAACAGAAGTAACCTTAGAGAATAGAATTAAAGCTTTGTAATGGCAAATTATTAATTCACCCCTTAACCCAAGATAGATTTCTTCTGATCGAAGTATACATTCAATGTTACCAATGTGCAAAATGGACAAGGAGTCACTATTAAATGATTTTCTTTATCCTTTACCATCTACAGAGCTAATAAAATGTTTGTTACTCAAAATAGGTGATACAAAAGCATGGTTAAAGTAAGTTAAATTGAATATAGAGGAAATATATCTGGAGAGAGTACTACTCTGAAAAATTTCTAGAATCAGGAAGTGTGAATAGAGGAATAAGAGAGGATGCAAATATACAACTAACTCTCTTTCCCACATAGCAGCTTTTTTTTTTTCCCCATTTTGCCTTACTCAGTAGTCTTGGGCAACATTTAAATTTATGTGTACCCACAGAGGCTTATATTAATGCAAAAGATGCAGTATCATTGGACTTTACAGCGTATAATCCTAAAGGCACTTGGGAATGGGTAAATATTAACCCCATCTAGCCAACTTAGGGCAAACCGTGAATGCAGCTCCATTATCAAGTGTCAGGGACAGTCAAACTCTATGACATCTGCTTGAGTATATGACTAAGTAAACTAATTAACGAGTTTGCCATTATTACCTGCTTGTGGGTAAATAGTGCACCTGATAAAGCAGAAAGTCTAGCCATAGCAGGTAATGGTGAGGGTCAAATAGATAAAATAAGGAAAGAAGCAGATATCATGGCAGATGGCAGAGATGGTCATTAATAGATTTATTTCAATCTGAGGGAAAGATGCCCTCATGATAGCCCTATGTGACCAGGTCAGTTCAAGAGAATAGTACTTTTAGCTATTTCTCTTGTATCTGTCATTTAATAATGACTGCTATTAGAAGAACTTTCCAAATTTATTTCCTTGTAGAAAGAAGATTGGATTCTTGTTGGCTTAAAACATTCCCTAAATCTACCATGTATATAACCTGAACAACAGATGTGAACCTGTATCAGCTAATGACTCCATATATGGGAAGTTGACTACAACACCCTGTTCATGATTTTTAGGTTGTATTTACCATTCTGGTAAGTTTTCATTTGACCTGAGGACAATACTTACCAATGAATCAAATAGTATGGAGGATGCTGAAGAGTGGAGTTTTTAATCCCTGAACAGAACAGTAACTAATTAAGCAGCTATCCAGTAATTTACATACAGGAGAAGCTCGGGTGGCATGGGGGTGGGGGGGTGTGGAAAAAAAACAGAAAAGAAGATAGGTGACCTGGTGTAATCTTGTAAATATGCTGAAAATTGAGCTCTTGGAAAATAGACCAATGATATTTGATATAGTTTTCACCTAAGGAATAATTTTATTAGGACATCACTGGTTTAGTATTTTTTGTGGTAAACAAATCATAATCTAAAGATTTATGGAGGAGTTGGCCGGTTAGCTCAGTTGGTTAGAGCGTGGTGCTGATAAAGATTTATGGAGGAGCATGACTACTTGGAAAATGCCACATACACTACCCAACTATTTGAACATAAAATGGAAATATATAGTAACCTGAGTTAGGTCAATCACATTTTCACTCTTGGGGAATTATAGTCAAGAAGCACACAAAGAAGTTGACAATGAAACATAATTTTCCTAATCACTTGATTTAAAATTGTAACTTACTTCCAAATTCATTTTTGACCACTCTAGTCTTCTGTTTTTTTTTTCATAATTCTTATTACATCCTAATATAGTATATAATTTACTTTTAATTGTTTATTATTTACTGGCTGTCTTTCTTCACTATAAGATGAGCAAAAATGGGAACCTATTCTTGCTTTATTGATAAATCAATTTATTAGTGAAAAGTCTGCAATAGGTACACAGAAATATTAATGAATGAATGAATGAATAAATGAATTGTTCAAAGCAACTGTACGTTGCAGTCTGGAGCTACTATGGACCATGTGAGAATTAAAAGTATGGGCATTCTGGATGGGGTTAAGAGTTTGTATTTATAGGAACTATAGAAGTAAGGAATCAGAGAAAGAGAAGGAATAAGGAGAAAAAAGAGATAAGAGAACAGGGGAAGAAAAGAAAGAGGAACTAATGGGAATGAGGAGGAGAAAATTAGAAAGAGGGGAAAAAATGTAGAGGATTAACTCATCCTTAAAGCTGTTTTAGTTGTCCCTATGATCCTTCATTGTTTATCTTTCTGAATTCCTAAGGAATTCTCTAAGAGATTCCCATATATAAACACAATAAATCACATATTTCCCAAACATTTAAAAAGTGGATTTCCAGTTCTTGACACAAAAAGGCCTGATATAAAGAATAAGTCCCCTGAAATTTACTATGCAGTATTTTTTTCTAGTTCCATAATAATATGAAAAATAATAGCAGTAAAATCATTTTGATAGTAAGCAAAGGTGTTCTCACTTTTTACTTAAAATGAATGCAATCCTTGTACATTTCAAATTCTTTAATTTGATGCTTTTGGAGATAAGTGCATTTTTCTTATTTCCAATAAAAGATATTAAAAATAAAATTGAGGATTTTAGGAGTTAATTAGTAACATGTTACTTCTAGTCTACAATAGTTATAATTAGAGTTGACTGTCTTTTTCTTTTGACCTTGCAGAAATAATAAATGCTAATGAGGCACTCTTATTTTTGTGTGTGGAGTAGTTCATATGCAAAAGAAAACAAAACCCAAAAAACAAAACACATTAAAAATTCACCTGCTAACATCTGTGGTGTCCACAGACCTTGCACAAAGAGTTGAATGCTTTACTCTCAATGATGCACAAAAATATCCCTGCGTTGACAAAATATAAACTTGTAGCTCCAACACTTCAATTATTAAAAATAAGATAATGAAAAAAATCTAAATTAGATATAAAACAAACTTGACTGTTTAAATAAGGATTCTGTGAGAACAGCTAAAAAAATGAGATAATTTGGTGAAGGCCACTGAATACTAGAGTTGGAGTTTATTCTCTTAATCAGCACTCAGTTATTAAGCTTTGTAGTGTTTTCTTCTTAATTTGGTTTTACTATTAAGGAATTGATACTGTAATGGTTTATCTAGAATAAGTATTGGATCTGTTAAAATAGAAGCAAAACAAGTCGGGCAGACTACTTCAGTGACACTGAAGTTCATTGTTCCTTGGGGATAAAATAGAAAAAGTATATTTTATTAAAGAAACTAAAATAAGTGAAATAACCCAAAACATTCATAATTTGAATGGCTTTGCCTCTATCCATGTGTGACAGGCAGAATAATGGACTCACCCTTTAAAAAAAAAAAAAAAAAGGCCTAGATGAACAGGAAATTCTTGAAATTCTGCCCAATTACTTAGCATGAATATTGGAAAATCCTAAATCTGGGAAGTTTATTATAAGAATTTTTTTTGTTTCTATATAAAATCATGTATGTATTAGTCAGAGCCAGTACATTTGTTGTTATTGGTAATGACTAAAAATTTTACAACCTTGGATAACAGAAATAAACCTATTGCATACATCTTTTAATTGGAAAATGCTGATTGGACATATGACAATATTCTCCCCCTACCCTGGGTTAGGATTTTATTAATGCTATTGGAATTTTGCAAATACTGGCATACCTCATTTTATTGTGCTTTGCTTGATTGTGCTTTGCAGATATAACTTTTTTTAATTAATTGAAGATTTAGGACACCCCTGCATCAAACAAGTCTGTTGACACCATTTTTCCAACAGCATTTGCTCATTTTATGTCTCTGTATCACATTTTGGTAATTCTCACAATATTTCAGACTTTTTCATTATTATTATATTTGTTATGGTGATCTGTGATCAGTGATCATGACTCACTGGAAGCTCAGATGATTGTTAGCATTTTTTAGTAATAAAGTGTTTTTAAATTGAAAGAAGAAGAAGGAGAAGAAGGGGAAGAAGAGGAAGAAGAGGAAGAAGGAGAAGGAGAAAGAAGGAGAAGGAGAAGGAGGGAGAAGAAGAGGAGGAGGAGGAGGAGAAGGAGAAGGAAGGAGAAGGAGAAGGAAGGAGAAGGAGAAGGAGAAGAAGGAGAAGGAGAATGGAATCACAAAGATGTCCACATCCTAATTCCTTGAAGCTGTGATTGCTATTTTATAGGGAAGAGGGGAATTAAGGTTGCAGATGAAATCAAGATTACTAATCAGCTGACTTTGTGATGAGATTATCTGGATTTTTTTCAGGTGGACTTAATGTAATTATAAAGATTCTTTAGATTGAAAGAGAGAAGTAGAAGAGGAGGTCAGAATGAATCAATATATTATAACTTCAAAATATCATTGTTGACTTTGAAGATGGTTGAAGAGAACCATAAGCCAAGGAATGTGGGCACCTAAAATAGCTGGAAAACAAAAGAATAGATTCTCCCAGAGAGCCTCCAGAATGAACACAGTTGTGTTGACACTTTGATTTTAGCCTAGCATGACCCATTTTGGACTTTTGATCTCCAGAAACCATGAAATAAATTTGTGTTGTTTGTTTTAATTCATACTTTACAGTGATTTTTACATCGCCCATAGAAAATTAGTGTGCCAAGTCTCTTACCTGGGACTCTATCCCCCGAAACTAGAATTCCTTTCTAGATGTCCTTCTTCTTACTCAGACTTGGGTAAATTTATCTTTCATTCTTCCCCTTTATTCATACCTTTTATTACTAATTCTTTGAAATTCCTTAATTAATTTACATGATTTCTCATTACATGAAATAATCTTTTCTAAAGATTTATTTATTTATTTGAAAGAGAGAGAGAGAGTGCATGAGCAGGGGGCTGGGGAGCAGCAGAGGGAAAGAGAGAGAGAGAATCCCAAGCAGACTCCCCACTGTGTGCAGAGCCTGACAGGGGGCTCAAACTCACAACCCTGAGATCATGACCTGAGCCATGATCAAGAGTCAGATGCTTAACCAAGCCATGATCAAAAGTCAGATGCTGAACCAACTGAGCCACCCAGGTGCCCAGAGGTAAATAATCTTAATTTGGGTTAACATTACTTTATTTGTTTCAAGGATTTTCTAATTAATAACTTATTAATTTAATAAATCAATCTGGACTGAATGTCTCAGGTATTTCACATCTCACATTTCCAAATCAGTCTTCAGGACACTGCTAGAGCACTCTCTCTTTATTTTTATTTTTATTTTTATTTTTATTCTATTCCTATGTACTTCTGAAAGGTAAATTGCTTTTTACAATTTTTTTTTTAAATTTACTTAATGCATTTTACTTTAAATACTCAGCCCAGCACTCAAATTCTCTGTGATAGGCAACTCCTAGGAGCCTCTGAGATTCCTACTTCCTGATGCACATACTCTGTGTAATCCACTCCTATTGGTTTTGAATTGGCTTGTGAATATGATGGGATTTCACCAGCATAATTACATCAGTTTATATGACAAAGAGATTTTGCAGACATGATTTATGTCCCTAATCAGTTGACTTTGAGTTACTCAAAATGGACATTTTCCTGGATGAGGCCTTAAAAAATGTCAGAGAGAATTGAAGGGAGAGAGATCCTTCTACTGGCCTTGAAGGAGAACTCTGCCATGATATGTAGAGAGGGACATGTCGCAGGAATTGTTGAAGGTATCTAGGAGCTCAGAACATCCCCAGCTGATGGTTAGAAAGAAAGCACGACCCTCAGTCCCACAACTAAAAGGAAGTAAATTCTACCAATAACGAGTAAGGATCAAAGAGGACTCTGAGCCTCAGATGAGATCACAGCCCTGGCTTACACCTTGATGGGACATTGAACAGAGAGTAATAAAAATATACTGGACTCCTCATGCATGAAAATTGTGAGATGATAAATATATGTTGTTTTAAGTTGCTAAACTGGTCATAATTTGATATATAGCAATAGAAACAATTGTATACTCATAGTAGTATTTGCTCAACATACTTGTCTTACTTCATTTCCTTCTCTCTCTTTACATAACTATCCATTGTGCACGCCATAGGGATACTGCCCCTGTATCCTTCAAATCCTTGCTCATGGCACTAATCTGCAATCCTTTTAGTAATATGGTATTGCTTTTGGTTTACTGTTTTCCTAAGTAAAGGTGGTTCTAGTGGCTTCCATTTGGGCTTTCCACCATTGCCCTCATTTCACAGGCCTGGGAATCAGTCCTGCAATTCTGCCAATGTCTATTTCAATTATGTATTCTGGAACTGGAGAAATAACCAAAAGTTGTGTTTGAGGAGCTACTGGTTCTACTGTGAGATGAACACAATGTAGTGAAAAGAAGGGCCATATGCACCCCAGTGTTCATAGCAGCAATATCCTCAAAGCCAAACTGTGTAGAGCCGAGATGCCCTTCAACAGATGAATGGATAAAGAAGATGTGGTCCATATATACAATGGAATATTACTCAGTGATCAGAAAGGATGAATACCCAACTTTTACATCAACATGGATGGGACTGGAGGAGATTATGCTAAGTGAAATAAGTCAAGCAGAGAAAGTCAATTATCATATGGTTTCACTTATTTGTGGAACATAAGGAATGGCATGGAGGACATTAGGAGAAGGAAGGGAAAAATGAAGGGGGGGAAATCAGAGGGAGAGATGAACCATGAGAGACTATGGACTCTGAGAAACAAACTGAGGGTTTTAGAGGGGAGGGAGGTGGGGGGATGGGTTGGCCTGATGATGGGTATTAAGGGGAGCAGGTACTGCATGGAGCACTGGGTGTTATACAAAAACAATGAATCATGGATCACTACATCAAAAACTAATGACATATTGTATGGTGACTAACATAACATAATAAAATTAAATTAAATTAAAAAAAATAAAGTCCATTTTGTGTAATAACAAGAAAAAGATATTCTGAGTCTCCTGGAATAAGTGTCAGTTCAGAGCAAGTGTCCAGCAATCCCCAGAAAGACTGATTGCTCCTTTTTCCACAAAGCACAATCACATTAGTAATAGGTCCCTTTGGGGTATACTGGGGTCCTTCCTCTAAGAGGCCTGGTCCCCCTTTGTTCATTCAGGTGGTTCTGGGCTCATAAACGGCTCAAGTGTGGGAATTGATTGAAGGGCTATGATTCTTTGCTTTGGTAATTCAAATTAAACTTTGGTTTACTTGACCTGGAACTCTTCTGCTGACATAGATCAAGTAAGAATATATTAGATGCCCATCTGCTTCTCTTCTAGGGACACCATGGTTTTCACAAGTCAGACTTTTCTGTTTCCTGCTCAACTCTGCTGTTAATTACAGTAACCATGTCCACCTTGTCTTTTGCAATTGAATGCTGCCACTTGACCCCTTGGCATCTAATTATTCCCATTGAATTTAAGACTCTCAGTTCAGTGGCAGCAGTCTCTGATCTGTAGAAAAGAATAACCACAGGACTTTTCAAGGAGCTGTCACAAATATATCTCTCACAGGTATGGTAAAATGTATGTACCCCTGAGTGGATGAACAGGTCTTAAGTGATAAATCCACTCTAACATTCAAATCTCCCTAAATTTTTCATACTTTCTTCTATAGGACACCAAGGTAGTTATGACATTTCAACATAATTTACTGTAGGCCACTTTTCTGGTCTATATTTCAGCAAGTCAATGAGACAGACTGTTAGAGACTTTTCAAACCCTTCAAGCTACAACACTGGATCCAAAATCTGCATAGTGGGTCCATATCAACAACTTGGTTAGATTCAAATTAACATTCCTTCTGCCATTATCCTGGAGTCTTAATATCTATTTCTAACCCTATCTTTAGAATTTATGCCTGTATAAATTGGAATACTCATGTAATTCTTTTGGAGTATAGTAGATCTCCTCTTGGGTCACATTTTGTATCTCATCTTTCAGCCCTACTGATACTTGATACTGATACTGAGTCTAGCGAGTTAAAGTTCTGGAAGCAAAGAGGAGTAGCAAGTGTGGATCCTGACAAGAATCTTGTCAGTGTTTTACCCACTAACTACCTAAAAGGAAGACAATACAGCTTTCTTAGTCAACCTCCTCAGTCCAGAACTTGGCAGAATGTATGTATAGGTTTAATGTCTCCAGCTACACCAGGACCTCCTCATATGTACCATTCCAATTTTCAGGATCCCGTCCCTTTCCAATCAATGCATTCACTTTAACAACAACATACCCTGTGAGGTTGGGAATTCAATTTGTGGCTGTAATTAAACCACTCACAGGATGAAGCTCTGGGTTTGATTTTAGAAATCTCATCTTTGTGGATTTGGGACATAAGGGTTTCATTCAAGGAAGACATAGACACTTCTAGACACTTCCAGGTCATTCATGCAGGGAATTTAAAGCCCTGAGCTCATTCTGTTTCTGTACTTTGTGAAGCATTATTAGGAACAACCAGCCAATCTCATTATACTCATTAATTTGATAAAAATGTTTTATGATAGCAAATACATGGTCACTCAGAACCTTCTCTCTTACAAGTATTTGGTTAGGAGTATCTAACAGTGATAATTTGCATATCTCTACCGCCACCTCTTGTCATGGATGATCAGTGCCCTCTTTACCACTGGAAATAGAATAATTAGTGTCTTTAATTAGAACCAGATTAGTGAGTCAATTTCACAAGCCCCAGAACTAATTCAGAGAACTCATCCTTAAGATTCTGTCCCTCTGAAACCAATCTCAGTAACAAAATCTGTTACAGTCAGGGTTCTCCAGACAAACAAAACCAATAGGATACACACACACACACACATATTTATATTTATATTAAATTTATATTTATATATTTGTATGTATTTATTTTAAGGAATTGGCTCATGTATTTATGGGGTTGGAAGTCCAAAATCTGTATAGGCGGCTATTAGGCTGGAAACTCAGATAAGAGTTGATGTTTGCATTCTTGAATTCAAAATCCATAACACAAGCCAGGAGGCTAGAAACTCCGGGAAGATTTCTGTTAAAGCCTTGATGCAATATTCCTTCTTCTCTGGGAAACCTGTTTGCTTCAATTGATTGAATGACGTCCATTTGCGTTGTTGAGGGTAATCTACTTTATTCAATGTCAACTGATTGTAGATGTTAATCACATCTACAAAATACCTTGACATTAGCATAGAGACTAGCATTTAACCAAGGTCTATGCCTTTGGCACTAGAAGCTAGACAAGCTGACACACAAAATTTAACCATTACACTCAGCAAAGACATTCTTAAATGCACTGGCTTTATTTTTCCTCTCAGTTCATAGATGTGTAAAATACAATGACTACTAATACTGTTTGATGCCACTGACTTGATTCATGCTGAGGTGTTAACAATTTAACCAACATCATTTTTATACCAAAAGTGCAAGTGTCAGCATAATGAAAAAAACAAATAAAAGACAAATAATGCCTTAGTATTTTCATGAAAATAATTTTGACCTCATGGACCATTTCAGTTGGCTGGATAAAGCCATAGAGGTACACAGAACTACTCTGAGATTCCCTGTTCTAGCAAATTATTATCAGCTTATTTCTAGAAATTTAATTATCAGCTTTTTTAGAGAGTAAGATTGAGATGATATGCATTCTCTCTTTTCTTGAGGAACTGTATCACAGTTCCTTACCTCTTTTTCCCCAGGGTTAATAATTAGAAAAACATTGAAAAGGCATCAAATCCAGTGTTTAGTGTGTGATTTTGAAATTTTTAAAATATCTTTTCTGCTTTGCTTTTATTTTATTAAATGAAGGATGATAATTTTTTAGTTTGATGGTTTAATTTAGAACCTTGGTCATACTGGGGCACCTAGGTGGCTCAGTCAGTTAAGACTCTACCCCTTGGTTTGGACTCAGGTCATGATTTCAGGGTCCTGGGATCGAGCCCTGTGTGGAGTCCAGCCTTGGGATCTGTGCTCGGTGGGGAGTCTGCTTATGCATTCTCTCCTTTCCCTCTGCCCCTCCCCCACTCACACTCTCCCTCTGTCTCTCTCTAAAAATAAATAAATCTTAAAAAAAAATCAAAACCTTGGTTGAACACTCCATCAGGAAAAAATGACAAATTGTCCAAAATGAAAGTGTATTTCAAATAGAAACATTTGCATGTACTATTGTGCCAATATATTATTAAAATATCTTTAATGAAAAATGAATGACTTATATGTTATGCATCAAACTGAGATTCTATATTATATTCTAAAATTCATTAGATTCTGAAAAATTATTTTAATATTAATAGAATTCTTAATAAGTAAATGAGTTCATAGTTTATTCATAAAAAATAATTCTTAAAGAAATCATGGGTAATAATTTAAGTGAAATACCCCCTAAAATAATCCTTATAATAAATTTAGTTTCTTTTAAGATTCATTTTAGATTCAGGATAACAGGTCAAAAGCAATCAACTATAACTAAAATCACATTTCTAACATTTTTCTTTAAAAAAACCTTTTTTTGTTTTTCTTAGCTACTTTAGAAAAATCCTTGCTATAATACTTTCAATGAAACAAAATCTTTCCTATAATCTTCTTATCACTATATTGTTAGCTTACAATGATTTATTAGTATTTTAATACATTTAGAGAATAATTTTGGCTGAGCAGGTCTCATTATTATGTATAATAGTATTTTAATGCTTTCAGTACAATAACTCAAAATCTAAATCTGAGATCAATTTATTTCAATATTTCACTTAATGGCTGTCACAGGTGAAAATCCTAATTTATAAAGATAGATAGATGTGAATAAAAGTTCAGTATTTGGTATACTTATTAAACCATGTTTTTTTTTTCAAACCCAGTTGGCATGAAATTCCAATTATACAGGTATTTTCTTGTATATGTATATATATGTATATATATATGGTTACTTATTTTCCATAATTCCTATAATTTCTTAGTCTGTTTGGGCCATAACAGAATTACATAGACTGGTTTGTAAACAACAGAATTCTAATTGTAGGCTGGAAAAATTGTACCTTTAGATATATTCACACAATGCATTGAGCATCTTCCTACTTTCTAGCACAGAACAATGTTCTAGACTCATCTTGCACTTTTCTCCACCCTAGGATTAATGTTTATAACCAAGTAAACTCGGTCACATTTAATGGAAGATGTCATTTCGAAATCAATACCAAGGTTCTCCATATGTTCATTACTATAGCGTTAATTGCCTCTACACTCCACCAGAAGACAAAACTAGAAAATGTATCTTGGAATACACTTACACACACTTATATACCTCTGTATTTATCTCTATTTATCTACTCATAATGAAATAATACCTATATTTGTAATTCAACACTTCAGCTTTCATTGTAACTTTCTCTTGGTAATGTCTTAAAATACCTTCTCTGGCAATGGTAAATGGCTTCAATGATCTTCAACACATTTATTTCTTCTGTTCAATTAATGCATATATTTGTTCAATGAAAACAATCTCCCATATCCACCATCTTCCATACCTACCCAATCACTCTATATCCTTGGACTCTGGGACCCAGCATATTCTAATTCTTTGTATTTTAATGAGTTGTTTTCAATGCTTCTTTGTTTGTTTACTCAACATTTAATAGAACTCTGGTACAGGCATCATATCTGGATTGTATTAGTTTCCATGATATCATTGTTAAATATTTATGGCAATCTAAAGAAAACTCTAAAAATAACATGCAAAATTATTGCTTTGTTTTTATATTTATACACTTTAATATATATAATTATATATGATAAATAACATGATAATAAATCATATATTAATATAATTGTATTATATTGCATTTTTGCATGTATATATTGCATATTTGCATGTATATATTGCAATTATATTAATTGCAGCTAATGTTGACTGAGCATTTTCTACATGCTAGACACTTTGTTAAGCACTTCATTTTGTTCTTTCATTGAATTGTCATACATATTTTTCAGTGGGAACCATGTAGACTTATTATGATCATAAGCAGTGAATCTAGACAAGAATAGATTCAAATTTCAACTCCATCATTTTTTAGTTGTAACATCTTGATATCTGACCTATTCTTTCAGTCCACACACACAAACACACACACACATGCACACCTCTTGCAATTAAAATAATTAAATAATCTAATGCTTAACAATATTCTAACCACATATTAAGCACTGCAGAAAAGTTAGCCATTATTGTTTGAAAAGAAGAAATTGAAGATTTATAAGGGTAATTACTTTGTTCTAAGTCACATTTCTAACTAAATGTTAGATCAGGGAAGCTAATGCAGGTCGAAATTAATTATTGGTAATTATCTTATAAATATATATTTCATAACTGGAATGGAAATATAAGAACATATGTTAAAATTTTACTATTGGAAATATAAGTTTTCTAATCATTTTCTAGATTTTAGATGTTAACTACATGTTGAGATCTCCAAGGGCTATAATGATTGAAATGTTTTGTTTTATTACTAGTCTATACCTCTTTTAAAAACAAGTCCGTATCTTTATACATTATTATATGCCCAGCATATGTTTTAGTAGCTATCATTCTCAAGTCTTTGTGTTAGACCAGCTCAACAAATTTTTGAGGGAAAAAATGTATGCCTATTTTCATGTTCCTTTTAGTATGACCTTTTGGCTAATGAGGTTACATACTAATTATTTCCTAATGATGGTTAGCTTTAAAATAAATTCTTAATTCCTTGTCATCAGTTTCCTATTTCCAACATATATTGGAACATATAAAACAGAGTTTAGGAGGGCGCCTGGGTGGCTCAGTTGGTTAAGCGACTGCTTCGGCTCAGGTCATGATCCTGGAGTCCTGGGATCGAGTCCCACATCAGGCTCCCTGCTCGGCGGGGAGCCTGCTTCTCCCTCTGACCCTCCCCCCTCTCATGTGCTCTCTGTCTCTCTCATTCTCTCTGTCTCAAATAAATAAATAAAAATCTTAAAAAAAAAAAAAAAACAGAGTTTAGGAGATAATGGGAAGAGAAATATAAAATTTATTATTTAAGCAATGGAATAGAATACACATTACATTAAACAAACTGAAGAGCATAGTGGGTAGATTTTAAAAATCACTCCCTTCCTCCAAAAATTGTAACGAATACATATAAAAATGATTATAAATAAGATGATTGCTATACAACACAGTTGATAAAAACTCAATGTAAAAATACTAGGTTATCCCAAGAAAGAGTACATACAGAAATATTTTTAAAATATAGAGATACAAATTTATAAATCAATAGGACATACCTTATTCAAAAAACCAAAATATTAATATTAAGATATATCTCGGTGAAATTACTAAGGTTTCAGGATATGGGTAGTCACTTAGAGAAAGTAATGTTAGCTTAGATTTTTTTTAAGGAAATACCCAATTTCAAGAAAAGTGGAATGATTACTACAAAATTCTCAAAGAAAGAAAACATTACCAGTGATTTATAAATAGTGAACTAATACTTCTCTCAAATAAATAAGAATTCAGGGAAAACTGTACCTATGAGCCATGTTTGGAAAAACATTTGATGGTAACATACTGAGAACTGAAAGATGTATCAAAATGAAAGCCTTATTGATAGAGAAGTCATAAGAGTGACATCGTTGATAATTCAATCCATTTTCATACCACCACTGAAGAATGCCAGGAATAATGGTTTAAGAAATGTTAATATTACATGCTTTGATTTAAAATAAGTAAAAGCATCTGGAAGTAAACAACAAAACTAAAAAAAAGCCAAAAACACTGGATTTTAAAATCAAAGATATTTTAAGAATAGTACATTTATGATTATTTATTTGAAGATTATTATCTGAAGATTAACAATACTGTCACTTTACCTTTAGTGTATTCTGGATTAAAATTAAAATTAAATGAATTTAGAGCGCCTGGGTGGCTCAGTCGTTAAGCATCTGCTTTAGGCTCAGGTCTTGATCCCAAGGTTCTGGGATCAAGACCTGATCCCAGGAGGCCTGCTTCCCCCTCTCCCACACCCCCTGCTTGGGTTCCTGCTCTCACTTTCTCTCTCTCGCTGTCAAATAAATAAATAAAAAATCTTAAAAAAAAATTAAATGAATGTGTATTATATCAACATGTATGGCATTATATAATTTTCTAAATTTGTTTAAACTCTTTGTCTCTGTGTTTGGCTAATCTACTTTTTTTTTCTCTGTTTCTGTGAATACACACTGAAAAATAAAGGATGTGATGTCCACCAAAAGTTATCAATGGTTATTTCTAGATGGTAGGATTTCTCAAAATTTTAAATTTGTCTTTTCTATATTTTCTGAAGGTTTTAGAAGTATCATGGTTATTTTTTTTAAAATCATTAATCTAGGGGCGCCTGGGTGGCTCATTTGTTAAGCGTCTGCCTTCAGCTCAGGTCATGATCTCAGGATCCTAGGATCAAACCCGGCATGGGGCTCCCAGCTCAGCAGGAAGTCTGCTTCTCCCTCATCCACTCCCCCTGCTTGTGTTCCCTCTCTCGCTGTCTCTCTCTCTGTCAAATAAATAAAATTAAAATCTTTAAAATCATTAATCTAGCATAATACACTCTAGTTCCATCCATGTTGTTGCAAATGGAAAGATTTCATTCTTTTTGATGGCTGAGTAATATTCCATTATATATATACATCACATCTTTATCCATTCATCAGTTGATGGACATTTGGACTCTAAAATAAAATATAGGGTTCCTAATTGAATAATGTTGACTTCTAAACAGCACAATGTATGACTTTTATAATATAACTTTCCCTAAATAATTTCTAAAACATTCTCAATTAAAAAAAGAAAAAAAAAAAGACTTTTCATGAAGAAGTCTTCATATAGGTACCAAAGAAAACTTGCATACTAGCAAATGATTCTTAATATATCACCAGAGTTATTGAATTGAGTTCAGGCTAAACTCACAAAAATAATATTTCTTTAGATCTCATTACATATATTAATAATTGTTTCTAAGAATTTTGTAAAATTAAGATGTTATACTTAAAAGTGACTTAACTTTATGAGGACTTTGAGCTACTAGGACTTAACTGCTCCTATTTATATTTTTCAGATTTTCAGAACTTTTTCCATTTGTGATTTCTTCTTCCATAACCTCTTTGAATGATTAATTTAGTATTGAATACACTTTCCACTTATTTTTCACTTATCTCTAGATAAACTGATTTTAAACAATTTTTTTACTTCTTTTAAATGGTCTCTTTGCCCAGACCATTTTTTTTTTTAAGATTTTGATTGTTTATTTATTTAAGAGAGAGAGAAAGCACATGTGAGCAGGGGGAGGAGCAGAGGGAGAGGCAGAGAATCTCAAGCCAAGTTGTGCTGAGTGCAGAGACTGACACAGGGCTCAATCTCATGACCCTCACAAATCATAAACCATGCTGAAACCACGAGTTGAATGCTTAACCGACTGAACCACCCAGTCACCCCTGCCCAGACTTTTTTTTATTGGCAAAGATCTCTTCCAAAATTTGTAGGTATTGTATTTTAGTTTTTATCCTTCTTATCTTCAGATCTAGTCTTCTGAACTAATATCTATTGAGTTCAAAAGAAGTGCTAGCCCTATTTTTCTAAATTCATTCATCTTATTCTGCAATAGGCATAAGATGAAGTTTGCACTGTAAGATCAAAAAATTATACTTAGAATTAATATAGAGATAATTACCTTTTGCAATGTTATATGATCAATATTTGTTTCAGATTTTTACTTTAAGTTATGTAATGAGAGACTTAAAATAATGTTTAAAGGTAAAATTAAACAAGCACTATTTGTGTAGATCTTATTGATATGTTCAATTATTTATTTCATGATAATTTTGTTTTCAGTAGGGCTTTCCTTCATCTCTTCTTTTCAGAAAACAGATTGTTTTTAATCTAAATGCCAAGCTACGTCTGGTACTAATAAACATATTTATGTAAGCAAAAAAAAATGGGGGTGCCTGGGTGGCTCAGTCGATGAAGCGTCTGCCTTTGGCTCAGGTCATGATCTCAGGGTCCTGGGATCGAGCCCCGCATCGGGCTCCCTGCTCAGCGGGAAGCCTGCTTCTCCCTCTCCCACTTCCCCTGCTTGTGTTCCCTCTCTCGCTTTGTTTCTCTGTCAAATAAATAAATAAAATCTTAAAAAAAAAAAGTGAATGTTACAACTTTTAAGACTTCATGTGGCCAATTACATTCATATAACACTGGAAATATCTAGAGAAAAAAGATTATCTGTCCTATTATTTCTAGGGTCATAGTAATTAATGGTCCAACATAATAGTACAGTCTGATCTTTTAATAAGATCTAATTCTGCGACCATATTTTCACCATAATCATAGAAACGTCTACTCAATTTATAATGTATAAAAATGACTTTTTATAATGTCCTTTTACTACAATGATGCTTTTTTTTAAGATTTTATTTATTTGAGAGAGAGAGAGAGTGCACACACCAGTTGGGGGCGGTGCTGAGGGAGAGGGATAAGCAGACTCCCCACAGATCGGGAATCCCAAAGCCGGGCTAAACCCCAGGACCCCAAGATCATGGCCTGAGCTGAAGTCAGATGCCTAACTGACTGAGCCACCCAGGCACACCATCATAATGTTTTTTTCAAAATAACCATGTGCTATAGTTTTTTTTTTTTCCTTTGTATCTTTTGATAATAAAAGTATTCCTATTTTCATATTACTTTGGACCAATTTAAAATAAGCTTTGTACTGCAATTAATGGATAGTCCTGAAAATATTTATTAATTCTCAATTAGGTTTAAAATGCCTCTTATCTAATTTCAAAGAGTTATAATATCTTAATTCAAATTTTTATTGTGTACAGTAGATATTTTTTAGAATACTAAACTATTTTCCCACTAGCTTACTTAAGAATTATCTTTTATTCCCAAAATAGTAGCTATTCTTTTCTGGTATTAACGTCTTACTTGCTCTCATTTTTCTACAGATTGAATAGTTAACAATCTTAGTTAATTAAGTAAATCTACAAGATCAGTTCTGAGCAATAATAGAATTAAAATAGAATATAAAATCAGAGAGCTAAGAAGTTGAAGTATAAAATCTTTCAAATACTAAAGATGGATTTGACTTAGTAATATTTCCATCTGGTAGATCAAAGAAAGATATCTATAAGAGAGTTTCCTAGGCATTCTAGCATGACTTTGAGAAGAGTCATAGCAGTTGTTTCTGAAGGAATAGTAATTTATAAAATTTAAATTATGTATGATTAAAAATGTGTTTTAACAAAGATCGGTGTCTTAGAAATGTGTTTGGAATCTTGGTTTTATTAAAGTTTTCTTACCTGTAAAATAGAAATATCATCATTTACCACATAATGTAGCAATTTTTTAAAAGATATCAAACACCATATTAGGTACTTAGTCACCCTTACATTCCTTATAATAGTATCAACATACTTAAAACTAATGCACACTCAATGTCTCCATCCTGTGTTTCCCTGTCCATGCACTGTCATTATCAATAAATGCATGGTTTGCTAATATTTCAATGTGCAATTCATGGTAATTACAAATCTTTTTATATTAAATGTGGCAGAATGACAAGAGGAAAAGTATGAAGTCTTTCACTCATTTATTCATGCATTCATTCACCCATCCATTTGTGCAACAAATATTAATTAACATTTGTCAATCACCACCTTATACATTGGAAATTAAAACAAAAAAGTTGAATAATCTCTGTCCTCATGAAAATTATATTTTGTTCTATCCTATATTAAAGGTTTAAGATAAATTCAAAGATTCCTGAAATTTCAGGCATAGAATAAAGGTGGAGGAGCACTACAGAAATGGAAGGTTTTCTCAAAGCCTTTAAAATCTCATTGTATTGGAAATTGAAGAGCAGATACTTACTTATATCTTTAATAACAATGTAATATAGTTCCAAGGATATAACACGAAATGACAAAATTACTGTCCATAAAGAATCCATTATCACAGGATGGGGAAAGAAATTAAACAAACAAAAATTTGAAGTCTAGCTGATGAATGCTATTATTTATAAATTCATGCCCCATTTGTGAAAGTACATAAAATAAAAATGATAAGGATTATTTAGTAAATTCTACTAAAATGAAAGACATCTTTTTTTTTAAGATTTTATTTATTTATTTGACAGAGAGAGAGAGAGCGAGACAGGAAACACAAACAGGGGGAGTGGGAGAAGGGGAAGCAGGCTTCCCGCGGAGCAGGGAGCCCGATGCAGGGCTCGATCCCAGGACCCTGGGATCATGACCTGATCCAAAGGCAGACGTTTAACAACTGAGCCACCCAGGCGCCCCGAAAGACATATCTTTTTTAAAGTTATATTCTTAAAGATTTTTTTTTTATTTCAACTAACTTCCTATACTGTTGTTGTCATGTAGTTTTTTTAGCATAATTACAAATAGTACTGCATTTCTGTTATATTTAGTGCTTCAAAGATGGTGAGCTACAACTAGGAAGAAAAATTAAAGAAGGAACACATACTTATTTCCCATAAACATTGAAGAAATTCCTCTGATTTAGAGACTATAATAATCTCTCCCGTCAAGCTTAACCTTCGTTTATATGATGAAATGACTGAATGATCTATTAGCTTTTCTCAAAATTTTCATTCTTTTGTGTCATTTTAGTAATGCTCTGCAATTACTTACGCATGGGAAGACAAAGAAGTAAATGAATACTGATAGCCATGTAATCTCATGTATTGATTTAGGTGCCAGAATCCATGCCTCATATCTTTAAAGACATACTTAAATTTATATATTCATATTAGTAAAGAAAATACTTAGAATAATGTAGTAAAATATAAAATCTTACACAACTCATCTTATCTATCAGCTATAAAATATTGACTTTTCAAATACTAGATGAGCTTAAAGGTTTGCATACTAATAAAGTTAAATGAAAATGGCAAAAGGACAAAAAATCTATTGTTTGAAAAGATAAAATATATTGTTTAAAACCTAGCACAATAAAATTTATATATTAACACGTTTTAATCGTAATTTTTAAACATGAATTATGTTATCAGTATTCTAGTTTTGCTTAATGTGATGCATATTTGTTTTTACATATATATTTGACATCTAAATATGCCATATATACATATATATTTTATCAAATATATAGATATATTTATATACATACATGTCAATATATGGGTGTGTGTTTCGTATCCTTACTCACCACTCACATGAGTCTTGTGACATTCCACTGTGTACTACATTATATCCAGACTCTTCACTTATCAAAGACCTTCATAACTTTGCCCTAATCTACTATTCTGACTTGATTTTTCAGTAGTATCTACATGTGTCCTACCTTGTAGCCAGACTGGATTGCTGTGGTTTGGGTGAACATGTTCTATCCTCACGCATTTCTCACTTTCTACTTCCACTATTAAGAATTCTTCAACAGAAACTACAGATGACAAATTTGGGTAACTGTGTTCGTGAAGTCTTTCATGACTTCCTCAAATTAGCTGATATCTCTCATTCATTTGAACCCCTTTTTCAGGTTTCTCTTAAGGCATAACAAGCATCCACATACTCACTGGCATAAAAAACAAAATTGTGGATTTTGTGGGTGAGGAATTATGACAAGGCACAATGAATATGGTTTATCTCTGTTTCTCAATGTCTGGGGCTTCAGGATGGAATCCTGAATGCCCAAAATGATTCAAAAGGCGGGGCTAGAACCATTTTGATATGATTTTATTTACTTGTTTATAGCCTGAGCTTAAAAGCCTCAAAGATCAGCCTCAGTTGAGACTGCTGACCTAAGCACCTACATGAGAGCACTTCATGTGGTGGTAGATTTCTCAAAGATGCTATCCTCTGGATAATCAGACCTTACGTTGCAACTCGGGCTTCAAGAGTGATTGTGGCAGCAAAGTGGAAGCTGAATAGTGTGTTCTGCCTCCTTTCAGAAGTTATGCGTTGCAGCTTTGCAAACGGTGTTATCTAATGGCAGGTGAGATTCATAGGGCAGGCAATAACTCCTACTTCTAGATAAAACGAGGGTCAAAGAACTTGAGGCCAATTAAAAAAATATATATACACCGCTCTATACCATTCTCAGAAACATAATTATAGTTTCTGAGATTTTTGTTTTTACTTGTTTTTGTTGTTTTCCCTGATCTTTGTACCTGGAGTAAAACTCTTTGAAGTCATAGCTATCTTACTGTCTCCCAGATCGTTGAGTGGCCATCAGAATAGTATGCAACGAAGATAGTAATTGATTTCTTGAGTAAAATTGCATTTAATTTAATTTCTGGGAATGGCCATTATTTTGCATTTGAAAAGGCAATGAATAAGTTTAGTTGATCATACTTATTTACAAATGAGTCTGAATATAGTCCTACATACATATACACACATGAATGTACTTTTTATTATACATTGAAAGTTTAACATAGTCTGATTTATTCACTTATTTAACAAGTGATTATTGGGCACCTATTATGAGGCAGGCACAGGGCTTGGCACCAAGTGTAACATGATGATTAAAACTGATATATTTTCTGGCTCATGAATTCTATAGTGTTGTAATGGTGACTAATGTTTATGTAAGCCAAGCATTTTTTTTGAATCCTATAATAGTGTTAAGGACCACAAAGAATAAAAATAGGGTCTCATAACTATTTAGTTAGGACTATTCATATTTAATTTATTTTTAAAAGGAAACATTTTATTTCATAGCAGTCATATAAATTAATACTTATTGTACAGCATAAGTAAAGGTATTAAAATTTTATATACATATTAAACATTTATTACAAGGAAGGAAGCCAAAAATAAATTTAAATTCTGAAATTATTTAACTTATGACATTAATTTAGGTTTTACAAAGTTGTTTCCATAAGCCCATTTCTACTTAGAATAAGGGAGAGATTTAAAAATTATATTGGTATTTAAATTATGTTTTAAAGCTCAGTACAGATCCTCCTGAAATCACAGTTAGTTTATCTTTCCTGGGAAAATGAAATCATATATAAACTCAAATCATCTACTTATTTATTTTTGTTTTAAAATCATGGTATTTTTTACTGTTACTGTTATATTCTGCTATAGTTATCTAGATTTTCATCCTGATCATATGCATTGAATAAATCATTCAATAATACACTAGGAACTTCTTTTTTTTGGCTAGCATATCCTTGAATTTTTGGCAGATAGCTTTTTTTGTTTCACCATATTTAAGCTAAATCTGAGCAAATATTACTGACACAAATGGGGGACAATTTTCTCATACACAATGCATACCACATCAAAATTCATCGATTTAAAGTAATCTATTGCATTTTTGTCAGTATAGAAGTAAGTCTTAGTGCTAATTTATTTGTCTAAACAAAATTTAAAATTCATGTTTAATGTTCTACTAGCCAGCCCACTTTAAAATACAATATTTCTGAGACCTATATAAATCAGTACAGGAGTGCCTGGGTGGCTCTGTGGGTTAAGCATCCTACTCTTGATTCAGCTCAGGTCATGATCTCAGCGTTGTGGGATCAAGCCCCAAGACTGGCTCTATGCTCAGCGGGGAGTTTACTTGGGATTCTTTCTCTCCGTCTCCCTCTGCCCCTCACTCACCCCTGCGCACATGCACACACTCTCTCTCTTTCTCACGTTCTCTCTCTAATAAATAAATAAATAAATCTTTTAAAAGATAAAATAAATTAATAAATTGGTACATATTTTTTTTTTTAAGATTTCATTTATTTATTCGAGAAAGAGAGAATGAGAGACAGGGAGCACGAGAGGGAAGAGGGCCAGAGGGAGAAGCAGACTCCCCGTTGAGCAGGGAGTCCGATGTGGGACTCGATCCAGGGACTCCAGGATCATGACCTGAGCCAAAGGCAGTCGTTTAACCAACCGAGCCACCCAGGCACCCAAATTGGTACATATTTTTACTTGATAGATCAAAATCAACTTATGACTAAAAATAAATCACAAATCAAAATTCTGAGTAAGTATTAAAATTGAATCTAGATCTTGGTATTTTTTTAATAATTGCTAAAATGACTCAATGATTGTGGCTTTTTGATTTAATGCTACAACACAGCAAGAAAGAAAGTGATGATAAATAGAATTGATAAAGAGAACAGCAGATGCCTCATTGTTTATCTGTACTGCTTTACCAAAAAGTATAGTTGAAAACATTATTTGACAGTATATTTGCAATGATGTGGATGCAAATCCTATTCATGGATTCAACTGGCTGATCTTTGTTAACCTGAGAAAAAGATAATAAAGCTCTTGAGTATATGACAATGCAAATCTGAAGCTGTGATTCATGGAACAATCCTATTGTTCTTGAAGCTGACCCAGCTATGGTTTATCTTAAGTTTACTTCATGGAAAAAGTCTTATTTTATTTATTTATTTTTTCAGATTTTTATTTATTTATTTGAGAGGGAGAATGAGAGAGAGAGAGAGCACAAGAAGGGGGAGGGTCAGAGGGAGAAGCAGACTCCCTGATGAGCAGGGAGCCCAATGTGGGACTCGATCCCAGGACTCCAGGATCATGACCTGAGCTGAAGGCAGCTGCTTAACCAACTGAGCCACCCAGGTGTCCCCAAAAAGTCTTATTTTATTCATTTTGTTTTAAAATAATTTGTGTGCATCCAAAGTGTAAGTTCACATTAAGAACAACTATGGAACTTTATAGACTAAATAAAAGAAAAACAAATGTTCTGAATTCAGGTATTTGTTTGTACTTTGTACTTCATATAAATGTAAAAGAAAATTGGTACAAGGTAGTTTTCTCATTTTAAGCCTAGAAAATTTCCATATTATCTATTGCATTTGGAAAATAAAATAATGTCTTTTACCCATAATAAGCATATGACACTGTTGAAGCCTTGGGTCTTTCAAAATTTTCAGTGGGAGAAGACTTACAGAATGTCCTAATGCTGAGAACACCGAAAAGATGAGTGTTAGACTTTCCTTGGGGGAGAGTCAGTGGCAAATTCTGTATATACAACACTCTCTCTATGAAGAGATGACTAAAAACAATGAGTTCTTCCTGAGGAAAAATAATAATTATGCCTTACATTTGTGGTACTGCATTATGTGACAAAGGAGTACTTGTGAGTTCCTTGAATGGCAAGATCACAAATGTAAAGGTGACCTCAGTGTCACAAGGCAAATCTGCAGAGCAGCCACAGGGCAAGTTAGCTTCTCCAAGGCAGTGTCCTTTAGCATAGGTTTGCTAAAGTTGGGACAAGTGGTTGAGAGCTGCTTTTCTCTTCTGCCACCCAGAATTAACTAAAAATATTTCCAAAGTGAAAGATGTTCAAATCTCTGAGACTGAGGTACAAACATAAGCATACAAGCTAGTAAAAAAAAAATCAATACTTTTTATTAAGAAAAGAATTATTGAACAAAAGAATAGCTTACCATATTTCAAAATTAAGAATTGAAATGTGGTGGGGGGTGGGAGGGATGGGGTGGCGGGGTGATAGACATTGGGGAGGGTATGTGCTATGGTGAGCGCTATGAATTGTGTAAGACTGTTGAATCACAGACCTGTACCTCTGAAACAAATAATACATTATATGTTAAAAAAAAAAAAAAGAAGAAGAAGAAGATAGTAGGAAGGGAAAAATGAACCATGAGAGACAATGGACTTTGAGAAACAAACTGAGGGTTCTAGAGGGGAGGGGGGTGGGGGGATGGGTTAGCCTGGTGATGGGTATTAAAGAGGGCACGTACTGCATGGAGCACTGGGTGTTATATGCAAACAATGAATCATGGAACACAACATTAAAAACTAATAATGTAATGTATGGTGATTAACATAACGTAATAAAAAAATAATTGAAACGTACATCAATATAATTATTAAAATTATTAACTAACATTAAAAATATGTGGTTCCAGAATGAGCAATAAGCAACAATATCAAATACATTGAATTATTAAAGCTATGGTGTGCAGATGATTTGAAATGTAATAATAATATAAATTATTATATCATATGTCTTATTATGTAAATAAATAATAAATGTACTGAGTTTGAATTACTTTCACATAATTTACCTATATGAATATTTCACTACTGTTATACTCGAAGAGTATTGCTTTGAGGAGTTGTTTTGTCTTTTATGGTCTTCAAAATACAGCATGCACTAATATTCAACTCAATGTCATCATAACTGTTGGGACACTGAGGTCTTTTAGTAGCAATCAGGGATCAGATTCAGATTATAAGCTAAAGACATGGTCATGGTGAACATCTAAAGTTAAGTGAATTTTGAAAAAAGGTGCAGAAGGAATAACTCAGAACATACATTAAAAGTTACCAACATTCCAAAATAGCCAAAGAAATAGGATACATGAATCTTGGCACACTTCATTAAGGAAATTCAAATCCCTTTGTTTCTTGCTAACCTATGCTAACATGGAATAAATTTGTCACCTAAATACCAGATCATGAACCAAAACATCTGAAATTTTTTTTTAAGATTTATTTATTTATTTATTTGAGAGAGAGAGAATGAGAGAGAGCAAGCACATGAGAGGGAGGAGGGTCAGAGGGAGAAGCAGACTCCTTGCCTAGCAGGGAGCCCAATGCGGGACTTGATCCAGGGACTCCAGGATCATGACCTGAGCCGAAGGCAGTCGCTTAACCAACTGAGCCACCCAGGCGCCCAACATCTGAAATTTTTAAACTAGTTTCTAAAGACAAACTTTTAAAGACACTTTATATTTAAATATATATATATAAATTTATATATATAAATATATAAAAATTTATATATAAATATAGATATAAAATTTATATAGAAACAAAAATTTATATATAAATTTTATATAAAAAATTATATAAACATAAAAATTATATATAAAATATATAAGATTTATATATAAAATATAATAAAATTTATAATTTTATATATATATATATGTATATATTTACTTTAAAATGAGCTTTAAAATAGGTATTGCTTGGGGGGCTGGTTTAAATGAGTTTAGATTGTCCTTTATAAACACTCCACTCTACTAAATGCCTTTATTCTGTTGATTTATAAGTTGTCTATTCAATAAAACTTCCTTTCAGGTTTCAAACATATATAAGAGTTAAATTTGTAGATTGCTTGGGTTAGTGAACATCTTAGAGATTCAGAAATGAATTCATTTTCAATCTTTTTAATGTTATATACATGGTATTTATCAATTCTTATTATCTATATTCTTAATTTTTTACCTCAAATCAATTTTAATGATCTATTGTTGACTAGTTGTTTTTAATAGAAATGAAATAAATTGAAATTAGACTGGATTATATTCATAATGATATTTTTTATATTTATCAATGTAATGCAGGACAATTAAATCATACAATAAGGTTCATGAGTTTGGCTAGAGCTAGGATATATAATTATCCAACTTATGTTAATTGTTATTTCCTCTTCACCTTTACAGTATATATCTATATCATTTGAAATGATGGCTAAACAGCCTCCATGGAAATAATTTAAATCAGTCCCATAAGTGGTGTTCAGACAAACAGAGACATAGGTCGTGATGAGTGGGGGATGGAAGGGTGAGATAATAGGGCAAAATTATGGAGATGGACTAAGAACCCTCGAATTACATTTTCTCAAATGTTCTTTTGAGAAGAATATTTTGTTCTTCTCAAAAGTTGTTTTAAGTTGTCGTAAATAGCCTCAAAAGTGAGAGCTGGAAGTCAGGAAATAGGAAAACTCATAGCAGAGCTTAATTTTAGCAAAAGGACGGGCAACGAATGCGGTTGAAACTTGAGTCAACAGGATAACTGCAGATGGTGCAATGGTGCGTTGGTTTGCCCGTGCAGTGGTTTCGAGGGAAAATTTAAACTGATTTAAGAGTGCATGTAAGACTATTTTTTAGACACAAATTAACTGCATAAAAAGGCCTAACTTCTTTCACTGGTATAAGGAACACAATCCTGGAACTAATACAACTGTATTGCCATTTGCAATTTTGATGATGCTTGGGGTATTTGGAACAATTATATATAGTAAGCTTATGTGCATTACTTTGATTAGAAGAAAAATGATAATTTATAAAATCACATAGTAGGACAGGATTGTTCTTAGAAAACCTGGCATCTTTAATTATCTTATTCTAGATAATTATTTCATTGAAATAGTGAAATCCTTAATTTCTTATTTCTTCAGAATTAAATCTGTCTTTCCAGTCTTCCTACAAAGACTTTCTTATGATGAGAAAATTTGGAGTTGACTAAGCAATTTTTAGCAATTATTATAACTATAATATATGTAGTGATGCCCAACATTTCAGATTTAAACACAGACTGCCAACCATACTCTCAAGAGGCTCCTTTATCTTTGTTTTGAATATGTGGTTTTATGTTTATGCTGAAATGAAACAATGCATAAACGTCTTTCATCTTGATACCTCATTTTGTTAAGTTGCAAAAAATAATTAGCATATGTGGTGAGTATAAATCTTACTTCAAAACTCATCTTTAATCCTCATTCTGCTGCCACAGTGGAAATAAATTTGAAATTATTTTTTTTTTCTCTCAGCTTTAGTTCTGGATGTGTAGACTGTGTCATGGGATCAGTAAGTGGGCGTAGTAAATCTTGTTTTCTAAGTCAAATATCCACACTTTAATATTTCCACTAAGATAATCTATAATGATCTCTAGTCACTGGCCACTGATCCACACCAAATGCTGTAAAGATGCTCTCCATTCCCATTTTCTTTTTTTAGTTCTTACAGGTTTATAGGTACCCTGACTACTACCTTTTTCCAACTGGCTGTCTTTGAATCATTTTGCCCCTTGTGCCAGTTTAACAAAAAGAAAACACTTTTTATAAGGCTCAGCTTGCTTACACACATTATGCAGACAATTCTTTATTGGAACGTTGCTACCCTTCATCTCCTGGTTTTACACAGGCAGTCATGTAAAATTGTTTTTATCTCTAAAATTTTTCAATCTTATAAGAAGTGGTTGCAGTCCCCCTTTCCTTGGAATTCCATTCCTTCTTGCTTTTCCATTGAATTTCTTTGCCTTCTCAAGCCTAGAAGAGTCTTTTCTAGTCTTGGAGGGAAACAAAGAAGAAAATTTTGCTTCCCCTAATTGTGTATCCCAATAAATATTTTGTCTCTGCTATGACTGTTTTATATTCCTTTATGTGGCTAGGGTTTAGGAAATTAAAATCCAGGAATAGACTCCCATTTTTTATGCTCTATTCTATGGCATATTTTCCTTGAGGCAAACTAGCATAGAATGGCCTAGATGATTTAATAGAAAAAAGACAGTGAAGGTAATAGGAAATCACATTTCAAAAACAATCTTGAGTTACATGTAATACATATGAACATTAAGACTGAAGAGAAAAAGAAAGAGGAAAGAGGTTAATAACTCTTGGAATAATTGTAAAAATGAATAGCAGAGAATCCCTAAATAAAACTCAGAACCCTTGCAAAATTAACGTAGAATAGGGATTGAAAGAATGGGGTATAATAAACACTAGAAAGAGGAAAGTCACAAAGAAATGTGTTAAATTAATAAAGGACACTATTGACTACACATTTTGTTGTTGGTGGTTGCATATTGTATGTCAGGCACTATGCTAGTGCCTGGGAATCAAAGCATCAGCAAGACACAGTTTTTGTCCCTAAGAAGTTCAGAGACCAGTGGTAAAGACAATGAAATAAAATAAAAAATGCAATGCATCATAAGTATAAAATATAAGCTTAGAAGGAATTCTCAGAGTGTTGATATACTAGTGATGGTGATGGTGATGGTGATGGTGTGTGTGTGTGTTGGATGGTTTCTGCATGGAATGGCACCTCTCGAATTTTAGAAGGGACAAGAAGATAGGTAAACAGTAGAGATGGTGGCAAATTTACAAACCTACAAGCTATCTGTATATACACAAAAAATAAGATCATCTTAGAAAGAACTAGCTTCCTATGAACTTGTCTTTCTCCCATTCTCTCTCCGTGTGTGTGTATGTATAATTTAATGTTCATGTTATCTTTAGAATGTAATTAATAATTTGTTTCTTTTTTAAAAAAACTAACATAACACATAAGACATTAGTCGCAAGGTTTTATGTTTGGATATACTTTCTTATGATGATGATTGCTAAAAATGTCAAAGAAGAGGAACAACCGAGAATGGTTAAGAAATGAGAGAATTCAGTTCCTTCCTCCATTTATTTATTATTCTTAATATGTACCATGAGCTAGGATGCTTGGAAAGGTAGACAATTTATATATAGTTCTTGCCCTCAGAGTACTCATGCTACAGTGTAATGGCAGAATAGAGAGAGCTAAATTGATACTTATGTAATATAAATTTATAGACCTGTGAATAAAATTCTGAGGAAATCGAGGAGAAACTGGCTATCTCCCTGGTTTAGGTCTCAAAGTTTCACCCAGGAGTCTATACTTGAGTTAATACTTTGTATAAAAAGACAAGAGGTCATTAAAAAGATGAGAGTAAAGACAATCCTGGGAGAGAAGAAAACACAAGATGTGGAATATCTGAATCTAGCCAGAATGGAGTAACTAGTACTAAACTAGCCCTACGACTGTGGACAACTATATAAATGGATAAACTATATGAATCAACTGTCTGCAGACATTAGGCAGTAGGCAGAACAAAACTGTTTTCCATGAGAGAAGGAATACTAACAAGGGGAATCCCAATAAAGGTACCTCAAAAGAGGAAACATTGTTGATACAATAATTAAAACTTGTTCCAACAAATTTTTCAATTACATCAACATGGATGGAGATAGAGGATATTATGATAAGTGAAATAAGTCAGAGAAAGACAATTATCATATGGTTTCACTCATATGTGGAATATAAGAAATAGAGCAGTGGATCATAGGGGAAGGGAAGAAAAACTGAATGGGAAGAAAGAAGAGAGGGAGCCAAACCATGAGAGACTCTTGACTCTGGGGAAACAAACGGAGAGCTGTGGAAAGGGAGGTGGGTGGAGGGATGGGGTAACTGGGTGATGGGCATTAAAAAGAGCATGTGATGTGATGCGCACTGGGTGTTATATGCAACTAAAGAATCATCGAACACTATGCCAAAAACTAATGATGTACTATATGTTGGCTAATTGAATTTAAATTTAAAAAAAGGGGGAGGGGAGTAGGTTCAATGTCTCCTTTTCTTTTCATTGTTACTGAGGAACCAAGAAGGTGAGCAGATGAATGTGTAACTAACTACATTTACTATTTATTTCATACTTACTACATGTATAAGAACAGTGGTCAATATTTTATACACTCCTGGTCAGGGGCTGAATTTATGAGGGTGTAACAAAGTAGCTGGAGTTAGAACATTAACTCAAGTGGAGCTAAGATGATAGGACACATTAGAAGAGATTGAGGAAATGAGAGGCCTAACATACCCTCAGGAATATTGAAAACATTTTTCAAGAAGGCAGGAATTTGTGAAACTCCAAGTTGTTTTAGAATGAAACTGTACACTTTTTAAGGTATGAAAAGTTTAATTCATATATTTTTTTTAAAATCTTGAGTAAATATTTAGGATTATTATTCCTGGTAGATAAAATAACAGCTCAAGACTTGCATGGATATTCAATAGAATACCTAAGTCACACTACCTCTTAGGCAGAGGCAGAAAAGCCTGTGTGAACTGTGATACGAGTAATGTTTGTGATATAAATTACAGGTAGACTAGTTCATAAATTATGGCTTTATACTGACCCTGCCCTCCTGGAGCATCTGTTCTTTTCAGACAAAAATGCAAGGAAGCATGTTTACAGCACTGCGTGTGAGAAGAGATTTAGTATTTGAGTTTTATCTTGCCCACTGGTAGACATCAGTAATTTTTATATTACAAGGAAAAATGGATCCAGAGAATCTGATATTAAATCCCTAGCAGGGCTCCAAGATGTCAATTGGATCTTAAACTAAGCTGTGTTCCCATGTAAGCTCCATAAAGGGATTGCTGTACCTGTGTATTGATTAGCCACCTATGGGAGATTGCATTCTGCAGGAAAGATAAACACCTACTTGGGGTCCTATTCATTGAAAGAAGGCACTTATTTAAGTGAGGAAATCTAAAACTATTTTTCTTAATCTTGACATTGGCATTTTTTTCTAAATTATTTTTTTATCCGGTATGATTAACCAAAGGAAAATAGAATCTAGCTCACAGTTTTCCTCAATTTTATAACTCCTGCTATCACTAAATGTGGCTACAGTACCCATGAAGACATCTAAACTTCACAAATAATTGACCTCTTCCAGTCTCATTACCTTCAACTCAGCTCTCTGTGTGCTGGAGGTTTCTGGGTCTACAGTACCACATGTGACAAATACACACAGCAATTCCAAACTGTGACTATCTTCTCACACTCTCCCATCTTGCAATCTGATTCTTTTAACTCTCACTACATATGTCTTTGATTTTTTTTCATTTATTTATTTGTTTATACAAGCTGCAGGGATCAGACCCCTACTATATCATAATAACTCTCTAAACTCTCCAAGTTGGATGCTAAAAATATATATACAGTTGGCCAAACTGTGTACCTATAAGAAGCATTATGTAATGTGTGCACTTTTCAAGTAACCAGATCATATGTGTATTAAGAACGATAAAAAAAGTCTTTAGGTGCTATGTGCTGTGGGCACAGGAAAGGAAGGAACAGGAAACTCTGTTTAGAGGGTTAAGGATCATTTTAAGAGAATGCATGTGGTCTTTGAACTGAGTGTGAGGTAGGTGGTAGAAGCATAAGGATCCGTGCTGAAAAACAGCCCAAAGGCCTAGAATGCCCTGTGAGTTCAGGGATTTTGTTGCATTGCATCTGTAAATATAAAAGATAGGGTTGCCCTGTGTTCAGATCATAAAGGTGCCTGTGTCCTATGCTAAAGATTAGGAATTATGTGCTACTTTGCAACCTTTAGAATTTGGCTTTAGTTATTAATCAGAACTGGAGTCAAATTCAGGAAGGAGATATAAATCTATTTGTCACTGTCCTTCATCTAACCTATTCCGACCTTCAAGTCTTATTTCGGAAGTGTGAACCATAATACCTGGCTGAATGATGGAATAAAGTTTCAAGTTAGACAACATAATTATCGTGTTGTTAAAACCCATTAATCATAACGAGTCTACATCCACCCTCTTGATTATTATACAATAGAAATATTGAAAGATTGACCTCCTATTCAAATGAAAAGAAAAATGACAGCTTTTCCCAAGAAATCATGTACTGGCATTAATTGTCATTTAGGGCCATGCAGAAAATAGATATTCCAAGGAAATATTAATGTTAAAAATTCTATTTAAAACTATTAGTGCCATTTATCTGAGAGCATATGTGAGTGTATAAACATGTATCAGTTTATCTTTTGATCTCTTTCTCTTTATCTCTTTCACTCACTTTCTTTCCTTACTGTCTTGGTATCCACCTCTCTCACTGATAAAAACCACCTCATCATTCCTGTATGAATGCTTGTCTTTCATCAACTTACTTTGGTTTCTGTCCACATAGATGGGATTTCATGAATTTGCAGAATGTGCTCCCATGTTCTGTTTGATACTTTTGTTTCCTATTTTCCAATAAAACCTCTCCCAAGAGACAACCTGACAAGGCTCAATAGTTAATGAACCATAAGTATATTTTTACTGCTCCAACTTCTTGTCATACGTTATTTACTTTCTGTCTCTCTCTATTATAGACAAACTTTACTTCATTTCAGTCTTCACATGCGTCCGGTTCTCTGCTACTGTCCGTAACCCCAGACCTACTCTGCTTCACACACTCAATTCATCCTCAGCCCCTAATTGAATGAAGGTGTTTCAGGAGTCTCCCCTGAAACCAGTTTGGAGTTTTTTAACTATAGAAAGTCTTTCTTTATCACACATTTTTTTTTTAGAGGTTTATTTATTAATTTGAGAGGGAGAGAGAGAGAGGATGCATAGAGGGAGAAGCAGGGCACATAGAGGGAGGGGGAAAAGCAGACTCCCCACTGACCAGGGAGCCCAATGCAGGGTTCGATCCCATGGCCCTGGGATCATGACCTGAGCCAAAGGCAGATGCTTAACCAACTGAGCCACCCAGCCACCTTTTTATCAAAACATTTTAAGAGAACATTTAAATCCCTTATTTGCTTACAGTATCCTCCTTTGAACTAGAATATTTGTGAAGTCAAAGTACTGTCTCCCTTGACCAGTATTTTATCCATGTGGTTCAGTTTGTTTCCTAACATATATAACTACTTGCTCATTAAATCAGTGACCAAAAAGAGTGAAGAAAAACTCAAATTTTAGTTCAAATCCTTTGTTAGCTTTGCCACCTTACACGTCATCCCTGAATTTCCCTGGCCTTCAGATTTATAAGCTACATGATGAAAGTTTTGAATCAGATGATAATTACAAATGATAATGTTAGTAATGGTAATATCAACTCCATAAATGGTATTGGACAGAGGGAATGTACTTTCTATTGGCATCATATTTCTATATTGCAGAATCTGCAATAGAGTAATATTTTTGACTTCATTTCATTCTTTTTTTTTTAAAAGATTTTATTTATTTATTTGAGAGAGAGAATGAGAGAGAGAGAGCACATGAGAGGGGGGAGGGTCAGAGGGAGAAGCAGACTCCCTGCTGAGCAGGGAGCCCGGTGCAGGACTCGATCCAGGGACTCCAGAATCATGACCTGAGCCGAAGGCAGTCGCTTAACCAACTGAGCCACCCAGGCGCCCCAGACTTCATTTCATTCTTGACAAGGGAGAATGATCTACCTGACTGGCAAGGTCAGAAGGAAGTGGCCATGAGTATAGCTGATGGCAGAGAGGCCATGTTCTGTCTGGTTTGCACTATATGGTCAAGGCAGGTTCTCTTCCTGCAGGTGAAGATCGGCAGTTGACCAATAATGCTCATAACCAGGGAATTAAGTATGTCTAACTTAGGCCCATTTTCCTATAGATCTAGTTATATTACCAAGTCACTTTATCAGTAACGGAGGTGGTATTTTGATTTCCATTTTCCTGACCCTTTGTCTGTTTCTGAACTTTAGATGGAAACATAAGAGTATTATTTATAAGACCTCTACAATCTCAAAAAAAAAAAAAAGAAAAGAAGAAAAAATACCTCTACAATCTCAAAAGGGAGGTAATAGCTAAACAGAATATTAGTTATTTATTCGCTATTTTCAATCCTTTCAGATAAGCAGGAATACTTTTTTTTTTAGGTTTTTATTTAAATTCCAGTTAACATACAGTGTAATATTAGCTTTAGGTGGACAATTTAGTGATTCAACATTTACATCCAACACCCGGTGCTCATCTCAACAAGTGCCCTCCTTAAAGCCCATCACCTATTTAACCCATCCCCCCACCCACCTCCCCTCTGGTAACCATCAGTTTGTTTATAGTTAAGAGCCTGTTCTTTGGTTTGCCTCTCTCTTTTTCCCCCCTATGATATTGTGTTTTGTTTATTAAATTCCAGAAAGAGTGAAATCATATGTTATTTGTCTTTCTCTGACTGACTTATTTTGCTTAGCATTGTACTCTCTAGCTCCATCCACATCATTGTAAATAACAAGATTTCATTCTTTTTTATGGCTGGGTAATATTCCATTTTATCTTCTTTATCCATTCATAATGGACATTTGGGTTCTTTTCATAATTTGGCTATTGTTGATAATGCTGCTATAAACATCAGGCTGCATGTACCCCTTTGAATAAGTATTTTTGTATCTTTTGCGTAAATACCTACTAGTGGTAGTTGCTGGATCATAGGGTAGTTCTATTTTTAACTTTTTGAGAAAACTCCATACTGTTTTCCAGAGTGGCTGCTCCAGTTTGCATTTCCACAAACAGGGCAAGAGGATTCTCCTTTCTCTGCATCCTCACCAACACCCTTTTTTCCTTGTGTTGTTAATTTTAGCCATTCTGACTGGTGCGAGGTTATATCTCATCGTGGTTTTGATTTGTATTTCTCTGATGATGAATGATGTTGAGCATCTTTTCATGTGTCTGTTCATCACCCGGATGTCTTCTTTGGAAAAATGTCCATTCATGTCTTCTGCCTATTTTTTTTTTTTAACTGGAGTGTTTTGGGTGTTGAGTTTTATAAGCTCCTTATAGATTTTGGATACTAACCTTTTAATTGATATGTCATTTTCAAATATCTTCTCCCATTCTATGGGTTTCTTTTTAGTTTTGTTGATTGCTTCCTTTGCTGTACAGAAGATTTTATTTTGATGAAGTCCCAATAGTTTACTTTTGCTTTTGTTTCCCTTGCCTCAGGAGACATATGTAGTAGGAAGCTGTTATGACTGATGTCAAAGAGGTTACTGCCTATGTTCTCTTCTAGGATTTTAATGGTTTCCTGTCTCACATTTAGATCTTTAACCCATTTTGAAATTATTTTTGTGTATGGTATAAGAAAGTGGTCCAGTTTCATTCTTTTGCATGTTGCTTTCCAGTTTCCCCAACACTATTTGTTGAAGAGGGTGTCTTTTTTCCATTGGATATTCTTTCCAAGCAGGAGTATATTTTTAATATTTAGTACATGTGTATTTATGGGTGTGTATTCCTATATTTACAAAGATATTTAGTCTTTAACTTATATAGAGAATTTAAACTTGTATACTTAACACACTCAGTCTGTAACTGGTTATATTACTGTCCAGATTCCTTCAATGGTATGGGGAAGGGCATATATTACAAGAGCAAAACAATTCCATAGTGGAGATTTGTACATTTTGGAAAAGAAAGTCACAGATAAACTGCTAAAATAAATGATTTAGAAGGTTATATTTTCCCAATGGTGTTTTTTACATGGCTTTGCATGATAAAAATGTTTCATTGTTTTATGAAAAATAAAATAGTAGTGAGATTTTTAAGCAGACTGAGAAGTGGTCATTTTTCCTCTTACTATGTTAAAATAGACTTCTTTTTTTGGAGGGGGGTTAGTGAACTGCCTTCTGTGTTCTTGTTGGGTCAGCTGTAGAAGTGACTTGCAGGCCCAAGGGCATGCTACCTCTCTGAACACAGGGATTGGTCCAGGAGTGGGTTTATGACCTGCATAGAGTCAAGTTCCCTTTCCAGATTTTATGAGGCTGTTAGAGAAAATGAGAACTTATTACTGAGGTCTTGGACTTTAAAAATTATAAAAGCCTGGGACTCTCTAGAAACATGTTCACTGCTAATGGAGGAGAATACACCTCAGAAGAAGAGGGAAAGAAGTAGAAGACAGAAAGAAACAGAATCCTAATGACATTGCTTCAAATCCTAAAATCTGTGTTGCATAAAGCCACCCCTACCCCATATATTCTATATTATGAGAAAATGCATTTATTTTTCCCCATTAAGCTGTTTAGAAATGGACTTGTGACGCCTCTGCCAAGAGTCCTGCCTCACACAACAATAAACACGTAACACATGGCAATAAAGTTTCTTGAGGTTTAAAAATTATGGAATAAAAAGTTCACTTAGGAAGAGTAGAGACTGATTAATGGAGTAATGAAATATTATCTTTGCTTCAACATTTTTCTATTTAAAAATTATATTTTTATTTAGGAAGTGACAAGGAAAATTTGGAGGTTGTTGGCATGATATACTGCCTATATTAATCTTGTTTCTCTTGGCTTTTTTTTTTTTTCTTGTGACAACTCTAATACATAGTTGCAGAAAAAGATTCTAGCATTATTTCAAAGTTCACCAGAAAAGACAACTTTGACATTAGTAATGCTAGTCCCATGCTTGCAGTGAGGGAGTTGACAGACATATGACAAGCGTGTGCCACACTTGATATAATGGAACAATTATGGATTTTTGGAATCCTATTAATTCACTGCTACAAAGCGTAAGTGGCTACAAGTTTAAATTTTCTACGTAAATTGTTTACTTGCAGTTAGTACAATATGTTTTAGTTATCATTACAACTTTGCCTGGCAATTATTTTTACCCCTATTTCAAAGATGAGGAAACTGAGATTCATAACAATGAAATACTTAATATAACATTTCAGAACTAGAAGATTTGAGAGTAAATACTCAAAATTCAGATATCAGGCATAGTGCTGAAACTGGTTTTCGAGTCTTTGATTTTTTTATGGTATACTTGTCTATTGATCAACATCCCAAGAGAAAAAAAAAAATGTGTCATTCCGATATTGATAAAGATACAGGAAAAAAGAATCAATGGGATGTGTCACTAAGAAGCCTTGAGTGAGACAGTACAGCAGTTGACCAAAAAAGAGGCATTTTTCAAAATCTATTAAGTCAGTAAAAGTGAGAGTTCATGAAGAAAAGTTTTTCTACTTCACCACTTTATGTAAGTTTTATGCCTTTCTGTGAACTGGACAGCACCATAAATAAACATTATCAGGACAATTCCAAAACAAAAGAACACATATTTCATTTTACAGCTGTTAAAGTTATTTCTTTGTTTTCATCATTTTTACTCAATCTCAACATTTATTCTACTCATAAAACTGCATAGAAATACAAAAAAGAGGTATTTTTGTGAATTAAAAGCATTTGATAGATTTTTCTTACTGAACATTACATTAAACTTCCATAGAAACTTACCAGAAACTTTTCCTCCTTAATCTGTAATATAATACAGTATGACAGGTCATATTTTAACACCCTATGCCTAAATTTCTTAGAAGGTTCATCATAACTTCTATACCATAGGGAACTATGTATATATTTATGAGTTGTTGAAATTTTACATAGCTTCAAAATGAAAATATGTTGCCTAAGTAATGTCAAGAATATATTTTAATCCTCAAAACATTCTATAAAATACTGTCATACCAAAAACTCAAAGTCAAAGATGAAATAATATATGTCAAGATATCTTTAGTTATAAAGATGAGTAATAGTTTAAAACTTCAAATCAGGCTTGATAATATTAATGTGGCACTAAAATCCATTAATCAAAATCAAAATGCTCTGTGGGTAAACAAAGAAACCATGGCATTAGTTACTACATTAGTTATCATGTAGAAATAAACATGCTTATAAGAATAAGTAATGAAAATTTGGAGAAAATTTCTGTGATCCAACCTTTTACAGGGTGAACAGATCAATGCATTTAAAGATTCTTCTGTTTAAAACCCAAGGTGGCTCTTATTGTTAATTGTATATAAAGAAACTGTTTTCTTGCTAACTTCTTATAACAATTATACAGGCATATTTTCTGAAAAGCAGTAACATTTTGCAATACAAAACTCCTGGCTGAGAGTTTATGGCAATCAGACATTGATCTCAGTTGGACCATCAATAATTATCATATCAGGTATATCTTGCACAATAATTTTCCTCTGCCTTTGTTTCCTAAGTGGTAAAATTAGTTACACGAACATGTAGAGCAAGATACTTTTTTATGGATTTTTTGTGGATTTGAAATATGTGTTTACTCTCCTGGAAAAATCAAGGATGAATTGTAGATCTTCCTAATAGTGGGGAAATCATTTTTATGTCCTTATTAATAATGTTGTTAATTCCCTAATAGTGGGGAAATCATTTTTATGTCCTTATTAATAATGTTGATGGGCGCCTGGGTGGCTCAGTTGGTTAAGCGACTGCTTTCGGCTCAGGTCATGATCCTGGAGTCGCTGGATCAAGTCCTGCATCAGGCTCCCTGCTCGGCGGGGAGTCTGCTTCTCCCTCTGACCCTCCCCCCTCTCATGTGCTCTCTCTCTCCTCTCATCCTCTCTCTCAAATAAATAAATAAAATCTTTAAAAAAAATAAAAAAAATAATGTTGTTAATTCCCATGTTTCCTATTATAAAATCACCCATTTGTAAATGGACCCCAAGTTTACAGATGGATTCTACTACCATCAAGTGAGAGCAAACTACATGGTGACACTTGAACAAGGTTGTATTTGGAGTGTGATTTTCCTGGAAACATTACCTTTCCTTCTTCTTTCTCACTCTAGTTTTTGTGAAAAACTTTACAACTGTTTCTTCTACATATGGCCAAGGAATCCCATTAAAGTTGAAATAAAAGCATTTATCCCTATTGCATTCATTGGTTCAGATCAGCACCAGCTGGAATTTTCATGGTCTGTGGTTCTACAAACCAACATATTGAGGTCATTCTGTTTTTTTGTTTTTTTGTTTTTTTTTTTCTTTCTGTCAGTTGCAAATGATGGAAAATGTCAGGTCATGATGAGCAACAACTCCAAAAGTGGGATGGCCAACTAATTTAAGCTGACACATGGGGCTCCTATTCATTTTGATGGTTTTATATATACCCAGACATAATGTGCCTTCAGAAAATGCTAAAGGTGCCATCTTTTAACCTTTATTTGTGAGAATACTTTACCTCAGGGCTTCAATGGATTATTATAGTTTTAGCCATTTACAAAATCTCAAAATTCACTTTATATTCTGGTGTCTTTTATATTTGATTTTAACCACAAGGTTATTTTTTGAAAATATGAAATTCTCCTCATTCTATTTCCAATGCCCATTTTTGGCTTCTGAACTCAAGCATAGAAATAAAAGTTAGGAATGAAATTTACATAGTTGCCTGACATAGTTTACTAACACAAAAGAGACATATCAAAATTTGATCACAACTGCCTTTCAATTCTTAAAAATTGGTATTTAATCTAATGAAAGCCCAATTCCAAAGTGATGTTGATGATAATGACTAATTTTCATTGTAGTAAAATAAATCATGTGATGGGCTGAAAGTAATTCTGATTAAATACATATTTAATTCTTCACCAGTCATTCTTCACCTTTTCTAATTTTTAAAATGGAGTTTTCCATCATTAAATTCTATGTAAGAAATATCAGTAAAAATTAATATATCACATTAAAAAATATAGGGACATCATGTAAGCAAAACAACAATGCAACAAATACATATGAAAACTAGAAAACATAAGCTACTTATAATATAATTGAGAATATAAGGCAGTAGTATTTTTTCCTGCAAAATGTTGTTATATGTGTATATGTTTATAGAGAAATTTTTCAGAAGTTTATATTACAAATAAAATACTGAGAGGGGCACCTGGGTGGCTCAGTCGTTAAGCGTCTGTCTTCAGCTCAGGTCATGATCCCAGGGTCCTGGGATCGAGCCCCACATCAGGCTCCCTACTCTGCAGGAAGCCTACTTCTCACTCTCCCACTCCCCCTGCTTGTGTTCCCTCTCTCGCTGTGTCTCTCTCTGTCAAATAAAATCTTAAAAAAAAAAAAAAAATACTGAGAGATGCCTATTACGTTTTTTCTTTATAATCTTTCAGGGTATTTGTGAAATATCAACCTCAGAGTAAAATCAAATGAACAGCAGAAATAAATTCTGCCTAGTTTACCCAATTTTCACTAATTCAATGGACTATGATAAATGGTAGCTGGAATAAAAACCTGTTTTCCCTACTATGTTTATCTTAAACATCAACAGCTTATTGAACACTTTCATGGTGAAGGCAGTAAACCTTAAGTGGATGTAGAAACGTAAGGAGGGAGAGGAGATGAAGATAGAGAACATAGAAATTCATATGTAGAAATAAGATTGACCAAGAGAGATTTCTATGCAAAATATAATCCATGTTTCCTGTTTTAGTTAGTGTCCCTTTGTTCCTTGCCTTTCTGTGTGTGTGCATGTGTGTGAGTGTGTGTGTGTGTGAGTGTGTGTTTCTAAATAACCACTCTTGCTATTTTCTTTCCAGGTTTATTTTAGTAGAGTCTCACTCCAGGTGTCCTCCATCAGACTGTCACATTTGAGCATACCCTCAATCAGGCTGTGGTTGGAAGTCAGATTCTATGTGCTTTTTCTTGTGACCTTGTAATTGCCTACATGAGAACAATCAAACATATCAGCTAGGACAATCGCCTGTATCAGCTGGAAACCTTTCTTTAAGTGAGCACACCAGTTTAACACATTTATTTGGATAGTTATTTCTGTTGGAAAGAAATCACGTGTCTATCCCAAGGTTTCTTGAATTGAAGAATGGGATGTATGGCTTTAGAACCAGAATATATGAAGATGCATGCCTTGTTCTTTTTATGTTGCTAAGTGAAATGATGTGAAAATCAATATTTGGTGACTCCTTTGAGGAAAATCTTCAAATCCCAGCCTGTCAAATATTGTTTAGCATTTTTGCAGCCTTTCTTCCTTCAAAATAAACTAAGAATGAGAAGCTTTTTTGTATTTACTAAATAGATGTTCTTCTTTACTTGAAAAATTGAATTGCAAGATGACAATAAGTAACTCCAGGTCACTATTTTTACTCATTCACCTTTTGCAAATTCAACAACAATAAAACAATTATAGTCCATGAAACAAAAAGACAAATAGACTATATAGTTAGTGTGGAATATGGCTTAAGGGGACATAGAGGATTTTGATAAAAAAGAACTGGTAATTTAATACCATTACTAAGATCTCTTTTGATATTAAAAACATATACACATAAGGAAAATGAAGAAACCATATCATTTCAATCTTCTCTGTGATTTTTATATACCTTAAACATGTGGGGTAAAGGAAGGGCTTAAAGGATAAAATTACAACACTAGATCCTTTGAAATGAAATATATCTCATTTCACAATGTTCACTACCTTCAAGTCACTAAACAACTGAGTAATTTTAATTTGGATACTTGTCAAACTGTGTTTTAAATAATCAGCTAGTATCACCTTTATCAAATTAGTCCCTTGGTTTCAAATGTTTAGTTTTCCAAAATTGTCAGTCCATAAGATGTCTTATTCTTCTATGAATCTTTACATATTTCTGAAGATATAAAAGAAATTCAGTGCTTCTTGAATGAATCAACTAAAACTATACCCAAACATGTACACACACAAACTCATATAAGATATAACTAATCCACTATTTTTGGGTGGTCCCCTAGATGCATATGGATAGCAACCCATCAGGATGACAAATGAGGGAACAGGAGAAATTTATATGTACCATTGATAAACATTTTTTTAATTTTTTTTAAAGATTGTATTTATTTATTTGACAGAGAGAGAGAAAGCAAAAGCAGGGGGAGCTGCAGGCAGAGGGAGAAGCAGGCTCCCCTCTAAGCAAGGAGCCCGATGTGGGGCTCAATCCCAGGACCCTGGGATCATGACCTGAGCTGAAGGCAGACGCTTAACCAACTGAGCCACCCAGGAGACCCCACTGATAAACATTTTTAAAGAGATCTTCTAATATCTCCTCTTTGACTGAATTTGCCATTTGGTGCTGAACCAAGTGTAGGCTTATTTGATGAATATATTATTCTAAGCAATCAGCAAATTGTGAAAAGTATTAAGTATTCTTCCAGACTTTTTAAATACCAATGAGGCAGAAGAGTTGCTAGATACATTTGCAGTGTTCTAGCTGAAGTGAAATTACGCATTTATGTTGCATTAACATTGCATAATTCTCCCTATTCAAGTAAGATAACAGTATCATAAACTCTATTTATTTTGCTAATGCACTTTGGAGAAATAAAGACAAAATAGGGTGAAGAAACTTTATTTTCACTTAGTGCACAAAATGTCTCAGTGAAATCATTCGCAAAAGAATAGTCATTTAGGAGAATTGAACTAAGAGATTTATTTTAGCTATCGTTTTACTCACACAGAAATATTTTTATAGCATATAGTGCATGGTGGATGTTAAATGAGTATTTATTAAATTGTGCTGAAATCACAATTTCTCCTCCACATTTTGTCTTTATCTCTCAAAGTTATAATAAGGTTCAGGAACATATGTAACTAGAATATCAATTTAATTTGGTTCAATGCAGCACACATTTAAAAAGAATTCCAACCCACAGCTCATTGGTTAGATAATTCCCATTCCTTTCTTCACAACCTTAATATATAGACTGAAAAGTGAAATGTTTTAAGATAAGGATAAGTATGTACCATGACTCTGGACAACAAAATCTATGTGGAACTCTACTGTGGGCATGCTAGTAAAGCTTTAGTCTCTCTAACACATTAAAGAGACAGATTCCTGCTTTCTTCATGCCTTGAACATAAATTAATCCCTGGGGGGCGCCTGGGGGGCTCAGTTGATTAAGCGACTGCCTTCGGCTCAGGTCATGATCCTGGAGTCCCTGGATCGAGTCCCGCATCGGGCTCCCTGCTCGGCAGGGAGCCTCCTTCTGCCTCTGACCCTCCCCCCTCTCATGTGCTCTCTCTGTCTCAAATAAATAAATAAAATCTTTAAAAAAAATTAATACCTGGATCTGTGGTGATCACAAGACTGGAAGAACCAAGAGAATGCAGGGATGCTGAACCAATAGCGGCAACTACTTATTTCCAGATGACTTGTTAATTAGGCAGGCTATATATAAATCGCTGTGATATTATTGAACGTTAAGTATATTTGTAAGTTATCATTGAGTTTATTGATCCATTTTTATATCTGTTTATTAAGTTCAGCTCTTAATAAAAATGGGAAAATGAAGAATATGGTTAGATTGTACTTTTTTTCCCAAGAAATGTTATTTGTTAAGTGTCCCTTTTATTTTCTAAGTCCCTCCCTGGCCTGATGATGGATGAGAACAAAATGTACACAATAAAATGCTGTTCTCCTTATAATATATATAAACACAGACACCGGCATACATTTACTAATAATAACAGGTGGAGTGTTTATAATAATTTTACATTTTTGTGTTGACTTTCTGTGCTTGAAGGTAAAAGTTATTTTGCTGGAGCTAAAAAAGGAAATTGATTTTTATTGCTGTTCGATGTATCCATCTGGGAATGGATTTAGTGACAGGAGAAGGGAGGCTATCTGGATAAAGCAGAATAGTGTCTGTTTGCCTATTTATATCTGAAGACTTGTTTGATCATTATTTTGACTTGGTTGTGCAGAAGTCACTTTTCTGGTTCAGAAAGACCATTATTAACCTTCAAGTAGACAGCAATATGGCTATTAATAAATTTACAGACTCTAAAGGCTTGATTTCACTAGAGTCATCCCGTCTGTCAATTATTATGTTATTCTAAAGGACGCTGGAATATGCCAAGTTATATCGAATGAGAAGAGGCAAAGTTGTATCATCTCCTTCTTTTTCCTCAAATATTTCCTGGAAATTAGTTATTATCTTACCTCCCACCTCTTGTCCCAACAACTTCCATAGGACTTCATGCTCCAGATTATGTCAAACATATATTATAAATATAAAGTTATTCATAGAAAGGCCAAGGCTATCACAAAAGTATGTATTAGGAATAAAGCATCAATAAATTGATAATGTAGACAACTCCACTTGCAATTCCATTTGCAGAATAAAGAGAGATCTCCAGTCTTATGCTTTGGCAATGACAGAATTCTCAATTCACAATCCTGACCTTTTTCTTTCTTCTCTGGTATTTAGCCACCCACAGAGTCCTTTCATCTTTCAGCACCTTTACCTCACAGTCTTTTTTGAGGAAACCTCTAACTCTTCCTATGAAAAAATTTTACCTCTTGACTTTTCCTTGTTTCCTGTTACTTTGAGGATTTCCTCTAATTTGGGCCATATGATTATGTATATTTTCTTCTCAAACTTCTTGGACTCAAAGAGAATAAGTACTTCCAAGAAGGAGATTGAATACAAGTCACCCAATTCTTACTCAGTCTTCCCACCAGTGAAAGTTATTCCCTTTATGAAATAAGCACAATTTCAGGGACACGCATTTTGTCTTTAGTCATTCAATTAACCCATACTGAGTTAATGTCCTTTCTCTTTTTCATATGGTTCTAGTTTTGTCAGGTAGAAACAATAAGCACCCTTCCCATTCTTTTTTTCTTGAGATAAATTTGGATCTTTTCTTTCCCACATGAAGCCTGGCTGAATTACAAGAGAAAGTACAAGGAGTATTAAATGTTTCTCTCTGTTTGTTACTCAGCAGAACTGGTAACAGATCCAGTGAACCAGCTCAGATTATCATATTTTGATTTGAAATTTCATTTCTAGGGGCGCCTGAGTGGTTCAGTCAGTTAAGGGTCCGACTTTTGATTTCAACTCCGGTCATGATCTCAGGGTCTTGAGATCAAGTTCTACACTGGGCTCATGCTGAACATGGAGTCTGCTTATGATTCTCTCTCTCCCTCTCCCTCCACCCCTCCTCTGCTCTCTCTCTAAAAAAAAGAAAATCAAATTTGTTTTTCTAATGGAAGAGGTAAGAAAGAGGAGGATGCTGCCCTTTGTGAATGTTCTCATAAAACTTATCTATTAGCTCAAAAAGAATCCCCCCCAAAAAAACTCTTTCTCACAGAAACATATAGATATATATTTTTCTTTTTTAAGAATTAAAAAATTATCTGATCATGTGATAAAACTATAACAAAATAATCATGTCATAAAACTATATACATATAATGATTATATATTACATATAATATATATAAACATGAAACTTTAGTTCCTGTATTAGACCTTCCTGAGTGTGGAGATCCAGAACTTCTTAGATAACACAGAAAAGAAGAAAAAGGAAGGAGGGAAGAAAATAAGGAAGGGAAGAAGAAAGGGAGGGAGGGAGGAAGGAAGAAAAGGAGAAAGGTAGGAAGAAAGGGAATAGAGGAGAGAGAAGGAAGGAGGGAAATATATAAATGAAGAAAAACTCTTAGAAGAAGAGGGACTGATTTATTGTTTTTCTCATTTTAATAACTGTTTTGACATGAAGTGAAAGGACAGTTTCAGATTTTATATTGTTTAGCTCATTGCTTATTTAAACATAGTCAAGATTAGGCTTAGGCCAGAGAATGGGGCCACTCCTGGCTTGGAATATGTCTGAAACAGAAACTGTAGAACAATAAGCAAAGGTGGAGAGAGTTTGTTTTGGTTTTGGTTTGAGAGTATATAAGATTCACAGTGAAACTGAGCAGAAGAGATTTCCCAGGGGCTCCTGGGTAGCTAAGTCAGTAGAGCATGTGACTCTTGATCTCAGGGTTGTAAATTCAAGCCCCACATTAGGTGTAGATTAATTAAAAAAAAGAGAGAGAGAGATTTCCTATATACCTCCTACCCCCACACATGCATAGCCTCCAGCATTACCAACATCCCCCACCAGAGTGGGTATATTTGTAACAGTTGATGAACTACATTGACACATTATAATCATCCAAAGTCCATAGTTTATATTATAGTTCACTCTTGGTCTTTTCCATTCTATACATTTGGACAAATGTGTAATGATATGTATCTATCATTATGGTGTCATACAGAATACTTTCACTGCTCTAAAAGTCCTCTGTGATCAATCTATTCATGTTCTCTCACCACACAAAACCCCTGGTAACCACTGATCTTTTACTGTCTCCATAATTTTGTCTTTTATAGAATGTTATGTAGTTGGAAACAGAGTATGTAGACTTTTCAGATTGGCTTCTTTCACTTAGGAATATGCACTTAAAGTTCATCTATGTTGGGCGCCTGGGTGGCTCAGTTGGTTGAGCGACTGCCTTCGGCTCAGGTCATGATCCTGGAGTCCCTGGATCGAGTCCCGCCATCGGGCTCCCTGCTCAGCGGAGAGTCTGCTTCTCCCTCTGACCCTCCCCCCTCTCATGTGCTTGCTCTCTCTCATTCTCTCTCTCTCAAATAAATAAATAAAATCTTAAAAAAAAAAGTTCATCTATGTTTTTTTCATGGTTCGAAGGCTCATTTCCTTTTAGCTGTAAGTAATATCCAACTGAATATAAACAGTATTTTAAATTCATTCACTTACTAAAAGACATCTTATTTGTTTCTAAGTTTTAGAAAATATGCCTGCAGCCTCTATAAACATTCATGTACAGGTTTTTGTGTGGACAGAAGTCTTCAAATTGGGGGGGTAAATACCAAAGAGCACAATTGCCACAACATATGGTAAGGGTATGTTTGGTTTGGTAAGAAACAGCCATAAACAACACTGTTTTCTAAAAGTGCTTACGGCATTTTGTATTCCTCCTAGCAATGCATGGGACTGCCTATTGTTCCACATGCTCACCAGCATTTGATGTTGGCAGTGTTTCAGATTTTGTCCATTCTAATAAGGATATGGTGGTATCTCATTGTTGTTTTAATTTTCATTTTCCTTGATGGCATATGATGTTGAACATCTTTTTAAAAGCTTGCTTGTTATCTGGATATCTTCTTTGGTGAGGTGACTGTTGATGCCTTAGACCATTTTTTTTTTTTTTTTAATCCAGGTTGCTAGTTTTCTAATGTTGAGTTTTATGAGTTCTTTGTATATTTTGGATAACAGTCTTTTATCAGATATGTCTTTTGCAAATATTTTCATCCAGTCTGTGGTTTTGCAAATATCTTCATCCAGTCTTCTCATTCACTTGATATTGTCTTTCACAGAGTAGAGGTTTTTAATTTTACTTAACTTCAGCTTTTAAATTATTTCATATTACATTATCCCTTTGGTGTCATATCTAAAAAGGCACTGTCATATCTAAGATAATCATCTGGGTTTTCTTCTATCTCCTAGGAACTTTATAGTTTTATGTTTGACATTTACATCTGCAGTCATTTTTGAGTTAATTTTTGTGCAGGGTGTAAGACCTGGTTATTTGTTTATTTATTTATTTATTTATTTTTGCATGCAGATGTCCAGTTGCTCTAGCATTATTTGTTGAAAGACTATCTTTGCTCCATTATATTGCTTTTACTCCCTTTTCAAAGACTGCTTGGCTATATTTATGTGGACCTTTTTCTAGGCCCTCTATTCTGTTCCATACATCTAGCTGCCTATTCCTTTGCTGAATTCACACTGTCTTGATTACTGTGGTGTTCTAGTAAGTCTTGAAGTTGGGTTGCCTCAGTCTCCCAACTTTGTTCCCTTCAATACTGTGCTGGCTATTCTGAGTCTTTTCTTTTTCAGTAAAAACTTTAGATCAACCTCAGCTGCAGCAACTTCTTGCAAGATATGTCTCTAAAGGCAAGGGAAACAAAAGAAAAATCAACTATTGGGACTTCATTAAGATAAAAAGCTTCTGCACAGCAAAGGAAACAGTCAACAAAACTGAAAGGCAACCTATGGAATGAGAGAAGATACTTGCAAATGACATATCAGATAACGGTTTGGTATCCAACATTTATAAAGAACTTATCAAACTCAACCCCCAAAAAACAAATAATCCAGTCAAGAAATGGGCAGAAGACATGAACAGACATTTCTCCAAAGAAGACATACAAACGGCCAACAGACACATGAAAAAATGCTCAACATCATTTGTCATCAGGGAAATACAAATCAAAATCACAATGAGATACAAACTTACACAAGTTAGAATGGCTAAAATGAACAACATAGGAAACAAATGTTGGCAAGGATGTGGAGAAAGGGGAACCCTCTTACACTCTTGGTGGGAATGCAAGCTGGTACAGCCACTCTGGAAAACAGTATGGAAGTTCCTCAGAAAGTTAAAAATAGAGCTACCCTACGACCCAACAATGGCACTACTAGGTATTTACCCAAAAGATACAGGTGTAGTGAAACAAAGGGGCACCCGCACTCCAATGTTCATGGCAGCAATGTCCACAATAGCCAAATAGTGGAAAGAGCCAAGATGTCCTTCAATAGAAGAATGGATAAAGATGTGGTTTATATATACAATAGGATATTACTCAGCTATCAGAAAGGATGAATACCTACAATTTACAACGACATGGATAGAACTGGAGGGTATTATGTTAAGTGAAATAAGTCAGAGAAAGACAATTATATAATTTCACTCATATGTGGAATATAAGAAATAGTGCAGAGGATCATAGGGGAAGGGAGGGAAAACTGAACAGGAAGAAATCAGAGAGGGAGACAAACCATGAGAGACTCTTGACTTTGGGAAACAAGCTGAGGGTTGCAGAATGGGGGATAGGTGGGGGGATGGGGCAACTGGGTGATAGGCATTAAGGAGGGCACATAATGTGATGAGCACTGGATATTACATGCAACTGGTGAATTACTGAACACTACATCAGAAACTAATGATGTACTATATGTTGGCTAATTTGATTTAAATTAAAAAAAAACAAACAATAACTTTAGAATTAGTTTGTCAATATCCCAAAATAACTTGAGAGATTTTGATTGGGGGTGCATTTAATCTACAGATCAAGTTGGACAGGACTGACATCTTTACCATATCGAATCTTCCAATTTATGAACAGAGAATATCTATTTAATTAGTTCTTCTTTGATTTTGTTCATCGGAATTTTATAGTTTTTCTCATATACATCTTGTACATATTTTATTAGATTTATTCCTATTTCATTTTAGGGAGAGCTAATGTAAATGGTATTATGATTTTAATTTCAATTTCTATTTGTTCATCACGAGTATATTAAAAAAGTGATTTACTTCTATATATTAACCTTGTATCCTGCAACCTTGCTATAATCACTTATTAGTTACAGGATTTTTTCTGTTGATTCTTTTGGATTTTCTACACAGAGAATCATGTCATGTGTGGACAAAGACATTTTTATTTCTTCCTTTCAAATCTGTATACCATTTCTTTTCTTTTTTATTGAAATACATTTGTCATATAACACTGTGTAAATTTAAGGTGAAAATATGGCTATTTCATACATTTATATATTGTAATATGATTGCCACTGTAGCAACAATTAGCACCTCTATTGTGTCACATAACTATCAGGGATTTGTGTGTGGGTGTGTGTGGGTGTGTGTGGTGGGAAGAATTAAAATCTAGTCTCTTAGAAAGTTTATTATTATACAATATTATTGTCTATATTCTATTTTCTTTACTTATTGCATTAGCTGGAACTTCAAGTATGATGTTGAATAAGAATAGTGAAAGGAAACATTCCTGCCTTGTACCTGATCTTAATGGGGAAGTTTCTCACCATGAAGTATGATATTACCGGCAGGTTTTTGTAGCTATTCTTCACCAATTGAGGAAATACCCCCTATTTCATTTTATTGGAACTATTTTTATCATGAAAAGGTGTTGGATTTTGTACTCTGACTATGCATATGTTACACCTTTTATAGTTGTCCCACAATTCTTGGAAATTCTCTTTTTTTTTTTTTTTCAGTCTTTGCTATCTTTTTTTTTGTTTGTTTTTGAAATTTCTGTTTATATACTCTCAAGCTCAGATATTCTTTCCTCAACTGTGTCCAGTCTACTAATAAGCCTATCAAAGACATTCTTCATTTCTGTCACAGTGTTTTGTTTTGTTTTATCTCTAGCATTTCTTTTGGTTCTTTTGTAGCATTTCCATCTCTCTGCTTATATTGCCCATCTGTTCTTGCATACAGTCTATCAGAGCCATTGCCACATTAATCATAGTTTTAAATCCCCAGTCTGATCATTCCAATATCCCTGCCATGTCTGCTTCTGATGTTTTTTCTCTACAAGTTGTATTTTTTTTTACCTTTTGTTACGACCTGAAATTTTTTTTCTTGATAGTTGGACATGTAATGTGGTGATGAGGTGTGGGGGAAAGAGAAATGTTCTATAGTCGTATGATTAAGTCTCAGGCTTTTAGTGAGCTTATACTTCTGAACTATGAAGTTGAAAAGTTTTTCTGCTTTATCTTTTCTCCTGTTAGGTGGGGCAGGGTGACTAGAGTGGGCTGTAATTGGGTATTTCCCTTTGCCCTAATCTTTAAATTCTAAGAATACTCCAGCAGGTTAGACTTTGTTTAATAAGCTTCTCCTGAGGTCAGACCTTGTTAAGAAGAACAGAGTGCTCTGGCATATTTTTAAATGTTCCTTTTTCTGTCCCCCTGCCATAGCATGAAGGGATTTTTCTCTAATATATACTGTGGGAGCCTGGACAAGTTCCTGAAGGTAAATCTCACAATACTGTGGGGGCCTACCGATGACTGGGTCCCCCTGGAATTTTTAACTCAGACTCAGCTGCACTGAGCTTCCAGCAACTTCTGAATTACAGTTCAGGTTTTCCTGCGCAGGCACTGATTCCCTGGGTGGTTTTTGCTCTGCTCTGGTAAACTTTGACTCCCTGTATTCACCTGTTTTTCTCTTTGATCTTGGGGTTGGCAGTTTTCCTGGTGTCCTTCCTTCTCTTATGGATCCAAGAAGAGTTGTTAATTTTTCAGTCTGTTCAGCTTTTTACTTGCTGTTAGAACTGAGTAGCAACTTCCAAACTTTAAAAATGCTGACATTCAAATATACTTATGTTGATCAATAACTTATTACATTTAATGACAAAACAGTCTTTTCTTTTTCAGGAAAGTTTTGTTATGAACTTATCAATGAAATGGTTTGTCATTTTCAGGGTTTAATGATGCACTTTTATTTTTTTTAACGATCCTTAGATAGCAACCTCTACATGTTATCCTACCTATAAAATGTTATAGTTGGCTGTTAATTTGGGACACATTTTCTGGAAGAATTGTATCTAGACACTACAGTATAGCAGTGCAGAGAATTTTCATTCTTCCTGGTTCTCACTTGGGTAGGAAAGCTTTGCCAGTTGATGGTTGGGTACTTCAAAAGACTCAAGTAATTACTGGTATTTCCCATCGAGGAGTTAGATTAATTGAGAGAGTACTGTTCAGAGGAAATATAAAACCTGAGCTCTGAACATTTTTCAGTATTAAATATCCCATAACACCATTGGTGCAAGTGGAGTTGTTAAACTATTGTTATAAGTAACTTGTAGTTTATATAATAATGGTCTCCCCACCCAAATTCTGATTTTTTTTTAGACTTCCTGTTGTACATTAGTACAAACTCCTTTACTTTATATTACACTGTATACTGTTAACTTACAGAGTTTTCAATCTCACAGTGAAGGTTTTTGCTTTGTGGCATTGTCCAATGTTATACCTCCATGAAATTAAATTGATTAAGCTCTCAGAAATCTTTGGAATATTAGTATAAATTAGTAGGCAATAGATTCTAAATTGATTTATTATTTTTTTACTTTTAAAATGTTATTTTTAAAGAAAATTTACTTTTTTAAGATTTTATTTATTTATTTATTTATTTATTTATTTATTTATTTATTTATTTATTTATTTATTTGAAAGAGAGAGAGAATGAGAAAGAGAGCAAGAGAGGGGTGAGGAGCAAAGAGAGAAACAGACTCCCCACTGAGCAGGGAGCCTGATTTGGGGCTCGATCCTGGGACTCTAGGATCATGACCTGAGCCAAAGAAGACACCCAACTGACTGAGCCTTCCAGGCACCCCTAAAGTAAATTTCTATTAAAATATTGTTTCTGAAAGAAAGTACCCATCACTTATTCTTATATTTTTTTGGTGTGGAGGAGAGAGGAATTTTTACCTTGCTCTTTGCTTACATTAGAGATCTTTGAGAGACCTGAGTATTTATACAGTGCCTGCCTTAGGAAACCTGGACTTACTCATTATATCCATTACATCTTGCTGTGTATCCATTCACCTAAAATTTGTTGCCATGAAATGACAACAATATTTTAGTTTGCTATTCTCTGTCTTGCAAAATGAGTCTGGGCTTGGCTGGGCATTTTGTTGAGCCAAGCTAGGTTGGTGGATCTTGGCTGGGCTCCCTCAAGAAGCTGCAGTAAACTACAGATCACCTGCAAGTTAAGTCTATGACTCTGCAGCAGGCTAGCCTATTTTTCACATGACTATCTCAGAATGCAAAGAATGAGAGCAGAGACACACAAACCTTTGGGGTTTAGATTTAGAATTGATACAAAAGGAACTCCATCCCATAGCTATTGGACAAAGCTGAACACATGGCCAATTTAGATTCCAGGGGAGAGAAATAAGTTCCAGGGACAAACTACAAAGAGTTGCAATCATTTTTGTAATTTACTACAATCACTTTCCTCTCTTTCTGGTTCAGTATAAATTCTAAAGGTTTTGATTAGAGGAAAAACTTTAGGAGAAGATATTTGAGGATTTCAATATTTTATTATCTTTGAAGAGTTTATGAAAAACAATGAAAAAGTTATGTAAAATTTTCTCATGATTTATAAAAACCATGGTGTATTGATGAGATTTGTCTTTAATGTTTTGAAAAGGGTTTTAATTATTCTAGGAGAGTCAATCCTAATACAAGGACTTTCAGTTTCTAGAATGAAAGGAGCAGAGTCATTATAGCCCAGAATGTTCTGTCAGGAGATCCAGGCAGCTACACCTAAGCTGAATGAAGACATAGGAACAGACATTGTTTTACAAGATGAATATTAGACATCATATTGAGGAGCTTTCTGTGTGTGTGTGTGTGTGTGTGTGTGTGTGTGTGTGTGGTGGGGAAGAGTGAATTGGACTAATGTTAAATGTTTGCTGCACATGCCTAGAAATCATCCAACAGAAGTGGCCTATGCCCATACCCAGCAAATTTGCTGAGCCCTTTTTCAGCTATTCTGTGTATGAGGTATACTCATAATGTCATAGGGCCTTGTGCCTGTCTTTGAGAAGGGTTCTATTATTGTAGAAGAAGAAGGTCCATGCCTCTGAATTTGAGTGAAACTACATGACGATACAATATACCCATATTACATGATTATTTAACATTTGAAATGTATTTCATATTTTCTTATTTGTTTTATAAACTTAATCATGTGGGTTATTTCCTCCTCAATGTTTAATAGAGTCACTTGTTCAGTATGGTAATTTCAATAAATATAAAGAATATGAGAAAGGTGAATCAAGATAGGACCAAGCACATGTAGCCAGCCAGAATGTAGCTGGTACTTCTGGTCATTTGGGGACCATCAATGCCAAAAGGAAGAAGGTACATTGAACAGAATGGAAGGACACTGGACTTTTATCTTTTGGAGCATATCTACTTTATTGGGTTGTGTAATGCAATCAAACATAACACAATTCTTTTTTCCTTTTCCTTTTTTTTTTTCTTGCAAGAACTTCAACAGATCTTCAAGCTTATAATATTACATTTTAGCAAACTACAGAAGAAGCTCCATTATGAAGTCTATTTTGAAGCTGATTTGTGATAAAATCTATCAGAAAAGAAATATAAAGAGTGGAATTAACAAAGTAATGAAATACAGCAATCCAATTAAAATTAACATCACTTTCTCTCATCAAGTGGGAAAATGAAACAGTCTAACAGTTAGCTTAACAGCATGAGACACCATCGAAAACTAGATATAAGTAAAGAAGCAGTAACATTGCTTACTCTATCCATGAGCTAGCATACTGGCACAGTGATAAGAAGAGTATTTTGCATTTAAATGTTGCCTTACTTTACAAAAAGTTTTTTTAATGATAATGATCATTCTTAAAATGCTACTGAAATGAAGATAGGTAAGAATTTTATCCTGTCTTCCAATGAAACTCAGAGTAGGTTTATAGAGCTAATATGTTTATCGATTTTAATTCTTTGGGGCTTGTATTTCCTAGAGTTAGTGCCAATTACCTGTTAAATTCTTTGGGAAACTTAAAAGTATCTGTAAATTCCTTGAGAATATATATTTTAACCTACTTTGGAAATAGATGATGCATGACCTTTAACTTGAACTTGTAATTTTGAAATCCCAAAGACTTGTAAGGAATACTCAAACTATTTCATATTGTGGAAGCATTTCTGAATCAAAAATAGACACTATTATTTGGTGACTTAATACAAAGCAAAATAAAATTCCCATAGTCTTTGCTTAGATCTAGGAAATATGATTTCACACTGAAGAAATTCTTATTCCTTCACTAATGATTATGAATTGAAACTAGGTCTTAAATGGGTTCTGTGCATCTGTAATCTATATCACTTTGCATGGCTTACATTTCAAATGAGGAATCCGTGTTTCGGTTTTGCTTCATAAGTTGCTTAACTTTTCCTCGATTTTCTGCTCTGAAAAGTACTGATATCTGTTCTATTTTGTCTCACAATTATAAGACTAAAATATCTGAAAATATTTTTAAGCATTTTAATATTATACAAATACAAACAAATTTTAGTTACTTCATGTACCATGCTTCTAACTATGAGATTATGTTAAGATTTCCTCAAATCTCTCCTGGTTCATTGACTTCTCAAGATATTTATTCTGGAGGCACCCAACCAAGAAATTCTCAGCTCTGTAGATTTTCATCTCCAAAGTCACCTTTGCCATCTTCCCACAAAAGTAATGTAATAAAAATTGTTTTATATGTACCCTTTTACTGATATAATTTAAATATTTAATTAATATTATTTAAATGTTGCCACTGATAACATAAAAACCTTGAAGGCAAAGGTTTCTTGATACAGAGACAATATAAATAAAAGCAGTTCAAAATTAATAAGCAGTGAGATGGAAACAAATCACTGTACTAAGAGTCAAGACACTTACAGTTTCCACTTCATGTAATGACCTTCAGCAACACACTTCACTTCTCTGGGGCTGGTTCCCTCTTTTCTATTATGAAAACTTTACCCTAGATAATTTTAAGGTCTCCTCTAACTCTAATTTCTATGAAGATTTACCTCGTTTTCTTACAATGCTTCATATTTTGTTGACATATCATCAGGGAACTTCACACTTCATTGAAAATCCATTAAAACAATTACCATGTCATTAGTGAAGACTTTTAATTATGAGCTTAGTAACCTAAAGAATTCACTGTGATAGGCAAGATTAGCTCTATGAGCATGTGCTACATTGAGATGCATTGAGTGGAGAGATGTCTTTCCTTTGGAGAATTTAGAGCTGTCATTCACAAAGCAGTCAGCATTGTTGATTAAGCCTGTCAGCGGAAAAGTCAGGGAGTGAGGAAAAAATTGATAACCTTTCAGATAGTTCCATGACCAGAAATTCCCCCCAAATGAATGAAACTTTGCTTCATTTGACCTGATTCAATGAGAATGGATGGCGATAACACCAGGAAGGGATGTCCCAAAGCTGACAGGGAGAAGGAAGGAAGAGATGTAGATGTGTATTCATAGTTAAAATAAGGAAAATTGGAGTTATAACTCTAACTGCTGAACTGGAAATTGTGGCACAAGCCCTGATGATAACTCACTGCTTGCCTGCCCTGTTTTCACACATTCTGTGCTTTTGTTAAAATAAAGATGGCCCTCCACATAGCCCAAGCTATTGGACATGTAAGGGGCATTTCTCCTTTCTTTCTGTACTAAAGTGGAATATCCTATAACGTTCCAGCTCAAACCCAAATACAGAGGCTGGAAAAATGACTGCATGGATGACCTCACTGATTCAGGGCAGTACTGAATGTGACTGTGTTTTCTTTATCTTATCCTTTGTTTTATATATTCAGGCACCTTTTAATTTTCTATCTCTTCTTAGTCTGTGTGATGTAACCTTTGTTTTTCAGTATCTCTCCTCATTTACCTATCCCAGGAATATAGCCAGCTTCATGAGAATCAACATCCCCTAAAATCTAGCCCTATGTGTCAGGGGACTCATCTGGCACAAATAAGTCCCACTAGTTCTTTCCTAGAACTTCAGAGAAGACTGTGTTTAGGAGTACCTTCTACAAAAGGAGTGTACAGAAGTACAATCTTTATAATTATACTGAGTAATTGTGGCTAGCTGTATTCATATATATATATATATATATATATATATATATATATATATGAATATATATATCTGATCTCAACTTCTCCTTTCTACATACCTCTGTCAATTATGTCTTCCAAACTAATAGCAGAATAATGTTTGTAAATGTATGTTATAAAACTGAAGAAATAAAATTCATTTAACCTGGTGTTCTAACTAGGATAGGATCTCTTTTTTCCTCACATATGTGTTTAATCATGTCTACTTATTATTGTTTTGATTTTTCAGTCTTCATATGTCTCCAGGGCTTCCATCAGAGGATATCTATGGTTCCGGGACTCTGATAAATATATGCACATTCTGAAAATGTTGAGTTTATGTCAAAATGATGTACAAGTACAATGTCATTTTTGCTCCAATTTTTAGCCTTCTCATTCTTCTTGCAAATTTTCTGTTTTGTTTGAAACGATTTGACTTCAAGGGAATATACAATATTAATAGGAGAGAAACATTGGTTTTGTGAGACCGAGAGGAAGCAGAGGCCAACAATTTTAAGTATGGGTATGAGAGCTAAATTTTCTGAATTCTGGTTCCTATTTATTTGTTCTGGAAAATTTGTCGCAGTGTCTACATTCTCTTAGTTTTTGTTTCCTCCTGCGTGAAATCAGCAGTTCCTACATAATTGGTTCAAAGGAATACTTGGCTTATAAGTTATTGCTTGATAAATGTTAGCAAGACAACACTATATCCCAAAATCTAAATATATTTTGGACTCTAAGAACTGGGAGCTAAGGACTGGGAAGACATCAGGATCTAAAGTAATTATACTTCTTCATCTCTTTCTATCTCTTCTAGCTAAAACATGCTTATAACTTTATAAAGTAGTTTTTAAAGGCACAGGAACACATAGATTAAATAATACTATCAAGACACAGGAAAGAATACATATACCAGGATGATTTATTGTGCATTATTCTTTCCAGAATTTATATTTCAATGATCGGAGTTACAATGAAGAAATCACTATCATTGTATCTATGTCATTATTGTAGAATTTGTCACTTTGATCTTACAAAATTGTTTATATGTATATACACTTAATTTTCTCTCTCTCTTCTACTAGGTTTGTGAGGTTCTTTAGAATATTGCTTTTGTGTTTTGTGAAGAGTGGCTTCAGATGTAGTGGTTCATGGCATGATCTTTGGCATCAGGTTCACTTGACCTGGAAATTCAAATATAGATAATTTGACTTTCATCACTGAGTGGTACTGACAGTAGTAAAAGTGTTTGGAATTATATAAGCATTGGCACAATTGCAGAATGTTCCACTTAGCAGAAATTTAATCTCAATATAAGTTACTGAACTTCTCTGGGTCTCAGTTTCTTTGCCTTATAATTGGGTTAATTTTACTTATAGAGCATGGATTGATGAAAATTAAATAAGACAAGTAATTTAACTGGCACATTGCCTGGTTCACAGCAGGCACTTAATAAATCCTTTTTCTGGCTCTATTACTTTTGAATCCCAACAAGCTTTTGTGTTTTTAAAAATATATTGTTTCAGAACTTGACACAGGAAATGAGGAAAATGTAAGTAAATAGAGCTGTTAAAAAAAAAAAATTAAAAGGGGGGGCGCCTGGGTGGCTCAGTTGGTTAAGCGTCTGCCTTCCGCTCAGGTCATGATCCCAGGGTCCTGGGATCGAGCCCCGCATTGGGCTCCCTGCTCAGCGGGAAGCCTGCTTCTCCCTCTGCCCCTCCCCCTGCTTGTGTTCCCTTTCTCACTGTGTCTCTGTCTGTCAAATAAATGAAAAAAACCAAAAAAAAAAAAAAAAAAACTAAAAGGCTGCAGAATAATCTCTTTTCTTTTCTGAGTAGATTTGGCCACAATAAGGTACTGTTTATTATTGTACAACACATGAATGAGAGTGTCACATTAATGGTACAATTATTTTAACAAATGTTTTGGCCTAATAAACATCTCAATAGACTGTGTTCTCTTTTACAACCCCAGTAGGCCATATAATTAATGAGAGATGGTACTGTCATGAGGTAAAGCATGTGAGGCTTTGAGTTAGAGATACATGAGTTCAAATCCCAGTTCCACCAATAACTAGTGGCGTGACCTGAGATGAGTCACTTACCTCTGGGTGATACAGTTTAATAATTTGTAAATTAAATTAACAATAAAAATATCAAAAGATAGTTGAATATATGAAAGAAATATTGGAGACAAAAGTCTTGGGAAAGTATTCGATTTAGAGTAGAAAGAGCTATAAATATTAGCTTGTGGTCATCATCACCAATATTATTAACCTTTGCCATAACACCTCAGTATGCCTCAAACTCCTTCATTTTTATTTCATATTCTAACATGTCTAACTGTTCAAATAAGACCCTCAAAGAGTGTAACTATATGAGAAGACTATAAGTGATACGTATCTCTTTTTTTCAGGGAGTTTATGAAGAAATGAAATTAACATATAATAATGCCCTCTTAATCATATGGGTGTGAAAGATGCCCTTTAGATTAGCAGTTTTGAGTCCATAAAAATTTCTGGTTATTTGTCAATCAAAAACAATGATCCCAAGCCTACTGATTTGCCAAAATATTAACTTACTGGCAAAATTAAAATCAAACTAAACATGTTTTTGTCCTGAAATATTTTTTATATTTGAGAACTATGATATAATTCAGCAAAATTCCTCACACTATGTTCCATGATTTAAAGTTAGTTTAAAAATAGTGATAATTTATATAGAAAATGATTGAGACCTACAGTTCATGAGTCTTGAATCTATATATCTCTGTTCTGCCAGAACTATAGTGTTCTCATGTATGCAAATACAAGTTATTAAATACATACATTATACCAGACATACTAGGAATAACTTTTGTTTTGTTCAATGCCCTCAAATTTATGATGGCTATTGTAATTTATAAAATATACAGATACTGTAATTTATAAAATATACAGAAATAACAACATAGGATTATAGTAAAGGAAAAACTCAATAAGAAGGCATGGGGCATTAAGTATCATCTAATACAAATTTTATGATAAATTTTATATTTTATACTTTTATCTGAGATTATATGGTAAAAAATGACCATTATTTTATTTTATTTTATTTTATTTTATTTTATTTATTTTATTTCAGGCATTGACTATGTAGTTCCTCCTTTGACCTATAAATCATTGTTCATTCCCATAGAATTTAACGTATTTATTTGAATTTACATGAGCTCTTTATGAGGCAAATATTGAGTTATCAGCTGGAGTAGCATAGGTGTTGTGTTTTGATTGCAAGTAAGCATTTTTTAAATGTTTGGCTTCAACTCTTACCCTAAATTCCAGGTTAATTATATTCTACCTTATTGTCTACACTGTCAGATGTACAATGAAAGTATATCTTCCTTAAACATCATTAAATAATGTGTCAACAATCATAACTCATATCTTGATATACTATTACAGTGTATCACAATTTAAATTATTACTTAACATTTCAGAAAATACTGTGAGATGAGTTTACATCCTTGGATAAAAACAATTTCAAAACTCGTAGATTATATACATAAGGCTACAATATACTGAGAGCCAAATAAATAAACAAACAGTGGATAACTGTGGGGAAGAAAATGCCTCAGGATGTTTAATCATAAGATTTTCCTTTGAAAACTGAGAATAGCAGAGATATTTGTTATTGCACACACAACAGTTTTTTTCTGTTTATATCATTTGAAAATGTATACAATCCACTTCTTTCTTTCTAAAATTACAAGCTGAAAAGACCCAAACAATCTATTTTTATGACACATTGGCTTACTAAATAAAATGAACTAAATATAAGAAAGTGCTGCCTGAGCAAACATTTCTAAAATCGCACAGATGAATTAAATGTATTCTATGACTTTTAGACTATTTAATAAGACTCATTACTTAGAAAACATTAACTTAGTTGATCCCCATATATAATCTGTTAGTATAAATCTATGGATGTATAAATGTTAAACATTATTATATTTTCACATATTGAGAAACTAAAACCAAAAAATGTTATACATATACTTTAAGGTGGCATTAATTTCAATGTGAAGTAACCACATCTGTTTTTTTTTTTTATTACCGATGGTGCTTGTTCTGTATTTTTCCACTTCTATGTTCATATCACACATGCATGTGCACATGCACACACACACACACACAAATACTTTTATTTGCCTCTCCCTCTCTTATTCTTTGCCCCCCCCCCCGCCAACATGTAGTCCATTTGTTGATGTCTACAAAAGCAGAAATATATCAGAGCCTCTATAGTTGGAAAATCCATTCTTGTTCTTTCAGACACATTAAGAACTATTCTATCTTGGGTTGTAAACTCTTGTTCTTTCTACCACCCTATGGTTTTACAAAAGCCTATCATGGTATTTTTGAACTTTAAGGACATTTTAATCATTCATGACCTTTCAAGGTTATGGGGAATTTTTTTATTGAACTATAATTAATATACAGTATTATATTAATTTCAGGTGTACAATATAATGATTCAATACGTCTATACATTACTCAGTGCTTCCACAATAAATGTAGTCACCATCTATCACCAATGTTATTATCATCTTATTGACTATATTTCTCTGTTTTGTTTTATTTTTTAATTTTGAAATGGAAGTTTGTACCTTTTAATCCCCTTTATCTATTTCACCCATCTTCCCACCTGCTCCCATCTGGCAACCATAAGTTTGTTCTGTTTTTAAGAGTCTGTTTTATGGCTGAGTAATATTCCACTGAATATATATACTACTTTTTCTTTATCCATTCATCTATGGATGGACACTGGGTTGCTTCCATATCTTGCCTACTGTAAATAATGATGCAATAAACATAAATGCCCATGTATCTTTTCAAATTAGTGTTTTCATTTTCTTTGAGTAAATACCCAGTAGTGGAATTACTGAATCATATGGTATTTTTATTTTTTAATTTTTTGAGGAACCTACATACTGTTTTCTACAGTGACTGTGCCAATTTGCATTCCCCCCAATAGTGCACAAGGGTTCCTTTTTCTCCATATTCTCATAATATTTGTTATTTCTTATCTATTTGATTCCAGCCATTCTGACAGGGGAGAGAAATTTTAGACAAAGATAATGTAATATGCATGCAAAGAAATATTCACTTGAAACCTCTGTTCCACTCTACCACCCGTTACATAGTAGAACTCAGTTACTGAGAACAGAGTTATCATTCACAATCCTGGGCATGTTATATCATATCTACCATGATCAGGCCCTGTTCAGTACAGGGATATTGGGATACTGGGAGTCATAATGAATAATCTCAGCTGTCTACTGCCTTTAAGAAGCTCTCTATACATTAAGGAGACATCCTACATTAGTGTGAACCTTCATAACAAGGTGAGATGTGTGAGGAGAATACAATGGATTGAGAAATTTATTCTGCTCAAAATATTATGAGGTTTTCAGTTGTGAGAAGAGAGAATTGAGTTGGAATTTAAAGGATGACAAGATTTCTCCCAACAGAAATAAGGAAAAAGAGCAAATTGGACAGTTTGAGCAAAAGCAATAGAAGTTAAATACAGTCATATAGCACTAAAGGCAAAATAAAACATGGATTTCTTGGAGGAAAGCAACAGGTGATAAATCCAGAAGAGATTATATAAGGATTTTGTTAAATTTAAAATTTTTCAGGTTTCTTGTGGATGGTGATATTAAATAATAAGTTAGTGTAGGGGTGTAACAAATATTGTTGAGTTCAGTTGTTTGAAGTAAGTTCATCTAGTTTACAAACTATACTTCATAGTTTTATACTTTTAAAGAGTTTATCATGTAAGAAAGTTGGTTATGTACTTTGAACTTTATTCATTGTGTTTTTAGGACTTTTTCTATACCCAAACTTTGCAAAGCTCACTGCTTAAAAAAAGGCCTTACCTAGGTCCCTGCCACATCTCCAGAGCTCATGAGCACAACTTTCATGGCTTGCACACTTCACACTGCTTGCCGACATTGCTTCCTTGCATGCCACGATTGTTGAACATTACATATGTTGCTGCGCTCTGTGTTTCTTTGTAGTTCATTGTTCATAGTATTGAATTTTAGGCTCCTCAGCAGCTGAAATAATCTGGGAAAAAAATATATATGTGTGTGTGTGTGTGTGTGTATTTATTTAAGATTTTATTTATTTATTTGACAGAGAGAGACACAGCGAGAGAGGGACATAAGCAGGGGGGAGTGGGAGAGGGAGAGGCAGGCTTCCCGCGGAGCAGGGAGCCGGACGTGGGGCTTGATCCCAGGACCCCAGGACCATGACCTGAGCCAAAGGCAGATGCTTAACGACTGAGCCACCCAGGTGCCCCTGGAAAATATATTAATACTTATTGAGCACTTACTATGGCTTAGATATTATGCTATAAGTTTTACATTTGTTATCTCAATTATCATAACAAATATTTTAGTTGCAAAAACAAATGATCAGAGAGGTAAGCCCTTTACACCAAATCACACAGCAATGAGTGGTTATGTGAAAACATGAACAAATTCTAACAGAATCAAGGTATTTTTCCCTATACTTTACTGATTTTTCACTAAGAGAAATCTAGAGTAAAACTTCAAAATACACGGAAAGTGTCCACATAAAGGGTGTAGAAGATTCCCTCCACTAAATCTTCTAGACTTGTTCAATATAGAAGAGCTTAATTGGGCTAATCACCAAGATCTAGTAATAATTCAGGACAAACTGGAACCAATGACAAAAAAAATTATCATGACTGGACAATAAAAATGAACGTATTCTTAAACACATTTGATCTGGTAAGACAATTTCTGTATCATGGAAGATGTTTCACTAGGGTTAAGCAGCAGAAGTTAGTATGGGGAAAAGAAAAAGGACAGATATATTTGATATGCTGCAACATTTTAAGGTATAAAAGCTTTCATTAAAAAAAAAAATCACTGAGATGGGTGGCTCAGTCATTTAAGCACCTGACTTCAGCTCAGATCATGATCTCTGGGTCCTGGGATGGAGGCCCACATTGGGCTTCCTGCTCAGTAGGGAGTTTGTTTCTCTCTCTCTCTCTCTCTCCTTTTGCCCCTCCTCACTGCTCATTCTCTCTCTCTCTCTCTGTCTCTCAAATAAATAAATAAAATATTTTTAAAAAATAATTTTGTGATACCTTAAGCCTAAAGTTTATTCTATAACAAAGATATGGTTAAAAGAGACATAAAATAATTAGTTCTACTAGTTCAAAAGAGAGGGAAAAAACCTGGAAATGTAATAACAATTTAGCAAATAAGATATTCAAAAGTAATGGGTAGGTGTACTAGGAAAATATGAGTTGTATATAGTGCTAATCTGCACTAACATAATGGAAAATAATCTTTTGTAATTGCTTTTGTGTATTGATATTTCTATCCATATATCATTCACTTGATGATAAAAATACTCGAGTGTCATTTATTATTGAACATGTTGAAATTGTTTTATAAATAAAAATGATAAATTATAATTATCAATTTGCTCTCATTCCTTATGTCAACTCCCAACTTGGTGAAAATTAAGGAAACATTTCTTATTTTGAAACACTTAGTGGAAGAATGTGTGTGTGTGTGTGTGTGTGTGTGTGTGTCTGAGAATGAATAGATGGAGTTATTTACTTTTAAATCATATAACATTTTAATAAAATTACATTTATTCTAATTCTCAGAAATATAATGTTATTGAACTCTGACTTTCATTTAAAACATTCTTTGCCCACAGAAATCACTTTTGCTTAGTTCTAACTATTGCCTTTCCCTTTTTTGATTCTCTTTAAGCAATTAGTCCTAATGATATGCCTGTGACCTATACAAACCGAATTCCTGAACCAGATTTGAAGAAAACATACCTTATTTAAGCTGAGAGGATTTTTCTATTGCTATAGTGAGATTTTAGACCATCAATTATTGTACTTAGTGTCAACTCAAATTTGGAAGACAAAGCTTGTTTTTCACTAATAGATTTATTTTTGCTATCTTCAAAAATAACAAATAATTTATATGGGTGTTTATAAAGTTCTATTTTTTCTCCCAGAGGATTTTTATCTCAGCTAACAGCATTGCTGCATCTCTTATGGCAACTTTCTGGTCAACAAAATAAAGTTCAAATCTTATGAAGATTACCAATTAAATTCTCTATTAAAAATAATGGGGAAAAAAGATTAGTGCCAAAATCAAGGAAATAAATAGGGTTCATAAAGGAAGATCCTCTTCCTCCCTCAGCAATACACAACCTTGTGACACTGTATTTGTCAAAGGATTTGCACCAGCCAGGAAACCAGAAGCCTTTCCCTGTTATTTTCTTATTCACCATATAACACTGGTATTTTTTTCTTAAGCTGTTACAGTTCCAATTAGAAGGGTGACTTTCAGATCTGGACCAGATGAAATGAATCTGGATATCCACGCAATGTATTCAGGACCCTGGATTCAAAAAGTTCCCCAAGTGATTCTCATGCGTAACGTGTTTTGGGCAACTTTGAAATACATTTGTTTCTTCTATACCTCCATGCTAACCAGAACTACTCTGTCTTCATGCTCTCTCTACTGTGGCTTTTGTTTCACAATAAAGATAGCATAAAGTATGTGAAAGATGGGGAAGTGTTGCTCTAAGGTGGAGATAATGGTAATAGCCTTGTATGTTGCATCTTGCCTCACTCCCACTGTGAAAGTGAGGTGAGCTAGCACGAAGGGTCAAGGAAAGAAAACTTTTCAAGTCCTATTTTTTGAAAAATATTTTCCCATCTCAGATACTTTAAGACATAAATTCTCAACCAGCAGATGCCACCTTAACCCAATGATAAAAGTTTATATCACAGGTAATAAAAAGCAATCACACTGTGAACACCCTGATGTGATGCACCAAGAAGAATCCAATGTAATTTCTATGGTAATTTTGCCAAAAAATAAATAATTTCATCCAAATCAGGTGAAAATATCATACAAACACAAATTCAGGGGCATTTAGCAAAATATCTGACTACTGCTTTTCACAAATAACAAGATTATTAAGGACAAGCCAAGACTGATAAACTGTGACAAATAGAAACCAAAGAGAGGCAACAACTACATAGACTATAGGATTCTGCATAAGATCATGGAACAAAAAAAGAATCACTAGGAGGAATACTGCTGATATTTCAATAAGGTCTGTAGTGTTGTTAATTGTATTGAATCAATGTGAATTTCTTAGTCTTGATCATTTTACTAAGGTTTTGTAAGATGCTATTCTTAGCCTAAGGAAGAGTGTACGCAATAATTTTCTATATTGTTTTTGCAGCTTTCTTGAATCTAAGATAAATTCAGAATAAACACTTTAAATAAATAAACAAACAAAAAATAAATAAGTAAAGTCTCTATTTTTCATGAGTGAATCAAATTGCAAGGGGAAAAGAAAGTCTAAATCATACAAACCTCAATAGGTAAGCAGACTCTACCAATTGTCTTCTGACTATGAGATCTATATAATAGCTCATTTTATCATTTTATCAAAAGCAAAGTGGACATTGAAAGGAGACAAGAGCAGTATATATACCTGGTATACTGATAAACTCAAGGTCTTAATCTACTATTTCTTGCTAGGTGTTAAACTATATTAATAGAAACAAAACATCCAGAATACCATCTGGCATGTGATAAGCATTATGTAAGCGGTAACATTTTTTTAATTGTTAAAGAAAGAACAAAGTAGAAATGGGCCAATTTAAAACTCTACTGCATTACTGAAAACTATTTTCCTAGAGATTCAAAATGAAAAACCACTGCTAAAAAATAGAACTACCCTATAACCCAGCAATTGCACTACTATGTATTTACCCAAAGGATATAAAAATACTGATTTGCACCCTGATGTTTAGAGCAACAGTATCAGCAATAGCAAAATTAGGGAGAGGAGTCCAAATGGCAGAGGAGTAGGAGACCTTAGTTTCGTCTGGTACCAGGAATTCAGCTAGATAGCTATCAAATCATTCTGAACACCTGTGAACTCAACCAGAGATCTAAGAAATGAATAGCTGCAATTCTACAAATAGAAAAGTGACCACTTTCTGCAAGGTAGGAGGTGCAGAGAACTGAATTCTGGGCGATACAATGGGAAGATAGAGTGTGGTGGGAGGGAACTTCCATAAGCTGGCTATCAGAAAGTAATATATGAGCAGAGCACAAAATTGGAACTTTTCAAAGTCTGCTCTGGCGAGGGACATTGCTCAGGTGGTTAAATGGGGGCAGAACCTTAGCTGGGACAGTGTGGTCTCAGGATCCTTGGGGTCACAGGAAGATGGGGGATGCCTGAGCACTTCAGAGCTCCCAGGCATCAGCGTGGGGAAATTGGTTGCAGTCAGTGAGCCCAGGAATGGGCTCTCAGCTCAGGGTTGCCCTAAACTATGAACAGCCGCACAGTCAGGCCACTGCTCTCTGAGCAGGGGCCCAACAAGTGGCAGAACTGGCAAGACCACCCTCCTTCACCCCCAAGAGGAGGAGGAGCATGGGAGTGCACCACAGGAGGTCCAGGGTTTGGAGACACAAAACAGGGACGTGTGTCTGAGATAGAAATGCTGGGGTGACAGGCTGGGTGACCATGGAGTGTGGCCAGAGGCCAGGGAGGTAAGAGTGATTGACTGCTTTTCTCTGAGGATGTACTAAGGCATGGGGCCTGAGCTCTTGGCTCCAGGGCTGGAGATTGGAGAGCCACCATTTTCATTCTTATCCTCTAAAGTGGAGCGGAAAACCTTCAGGGAACAAAAAGCCACATACAACAATCCCTAGCAGATTACTTAGCCTGGCCCCCTGGAAAGGGTGGTGCAATTCCACCGGGGGAAAATACACTCAAGAATCAAAGCAACAGGTTCCTTCCCCAGAAAATCAGCAAGAACATCCAGCCAAGACAAAGTTTACCAATTAATGTGAACTGCAAAACTCCAGCTCCAGGGGAATACAGCGCAAAGAATTCAAGTGTTTTTGTTTTTTGTTTTTTCTTTCCATGACTTTTTAGTCTTTCAATTTTAATTTTTTAATTTTTTAATTTTTCCCTTTTCAAACAATTTATTTTATCAACTCTTTTTTTAATCTTTTTTAATTTTTATTTTTACAGTTACATTCTTATGTATTTAATCATATATATATATATATATACACACACACACACACACAAGAGTTTTTCTTTCTTTACAGTTTTGGGATGCAATTTCTTTTTTTTTTTCCTAAAGTTTTTTTTTTTTTTTTTTTTTTTTTTTTAAGATTTTATTTATTTGACAGAGAGAAAGATAGCCAGAGAGGGAACACAAGCAGGGGGAGTGGGAGAGGGAGAATCAGGCCTCCTGCGGAGCAGGGAGCCCGATGCGGGGCTCGATCCCAGGACCTGGGATCATGACCTGAGCCAAAGGCAGACGCTTAACAACTGAGCCACCCAGGGGCCCCTGGGATGCAATTTCTTCTAACAGACCAGAATATGCCCCAAATCTAGTGTATGACTCTGTTCTATTCACCTGTCTGATCATATTCTTTTGTTTTGTTTTGTTAAAGTCTTTTTTAATTTTCATCTTTATAGTTATATTCTATCCTTTCAATGTATTTAATTTTATTTATATATAATTATATATATATATATAATTTCTTTACAATTTTGAGATGCAGTTCTTTTAACAAAGTGACCAAAATAAACTCAGGATATTGTGTATTGCTTTGTTCTATTCACCTGTTTATTTATATCCCTTGTGGGTTTTTTTGTTTTTTGTTTTCTTGTCTTTTAATCTTCATTTTTTCAGTTACATTCTATCCTTTCATTGTATTTAATTTTATTTTTGTACATATATAGGTTTTTCTTTCATTGCAATTTTGGGATTTAATTTTCTAACAGACCAAAATACACACAGGATCCATTGTATTGGTCTAATCTGTTCACTGGTCTAATTGTATTCTTTCTCTCTTTTTTCCTTTCTTTTTGTTTTGTTTTGTTTTGTTTATTTACTTATTTATTTTCAGTTTTGGATCTCTTCGGATTTGTTTAGTGTATATTTCTCTGGGGTTGTTGTTGCCATTTTAGTATTTTGTTCTCTCATTCATCTAGTCTCTAGATAGAATGACAAGATGGAAAATCTCACCTCAAAAAAGAGAACAAGAGAAAGTACTGACTGCCAGGGACCTAATCAATATGGACATTAGTAAGATGTTGGAACTAGAGTTCAGAATAAAGATTATAAAGGTACTAGCTTGGTTTGAACAAAGCATAGAAGACACTAGAGAACCCCTTTCTGGAGAAATAAAAGAACTAAAATCTAACCAAGTTGAAATCAAAAAGGCTATTAATGAGCTGCAATCAAAAATAGAGGCTCTAACTGCTAGGATAAATGAGGCAGAAGAGAGAATTGGTGATATAGAAGACAAAATGATGGAGAATAAAAAAGCTGAGAAAAAGAGAGATAAACAACTACTGGATCATGAAGGGAGCATTCGAGAGATAAGTGATAACATTAAGTGAAACAATATTAGAATAATTGAGATCCCAGAAGAGGAAAGAGAGAGAGGGGCAGAAATTATATTGAAGCAAATTATAGTGGAGAACTTATCTAATCTGGGGAAAGAAAGATGCATCCAAGTCCAGGAGGCACAGAGAACCCCCCCAAAGTCAATAAAAATAGGTCAACACCCCGACATATAATAGTGAAACTTGCAAATCTCAGAGACAAAGATAAAATCCTGAAAGCAGCTGGGCCCATAACCTACAAGGGTAGAGACATTAGATTGTCAGCAGACCTATCCACAGAGACCTGGAAGGCCATAAAGGACTGGCATGATATATCCAGGGTGCTAAATGAGAAAAATATGCAGCCAAGAATACTTTATCCAGCTAGAAGGAGTGATAAAAATCTTCCAGGACAAAAAGAAACTAAAAGAACTTGTGATCACCAAACCAGCCCTACAAGAAATATTAAAAGGGATCCTTTAAGCAAAGAGAGAGCCCAAAAGTAACATAGCCTAGAAAGGAACAGAGACAATATACAGAAACAGTAACTTTACAGGTAATACAATGACACTAAATTCATAGCTTTCAATAATTACTCTGAATCTAAATGGGTTAAATACCCAAATCAAAAGACTATATCAGGTTGGACAAAAAAGCAAGACCCATCAATATGCTGTCTGCAAGAGACTCATTTTAGACCCAAAGATATCTCCAGATTTAAAGTAAGTTGTGGAAAACCATTTATCATGCCAATGTACATCAAAAGAAAGCTGGGGGGGGGGGGCAATCCTTATATCAGACAAATTAGATTTTAAACTAAAGATTAATAAAAGATGAGGGACACTATATCCTACTTAAAGGGTCTATCCAAAAAAAGATCTAATAATTGTAAATGTTTATGCCTCTAACATGGGAGCAGCCATTTATATAAGCCAAAAATAACAAAATAAAAGAAACACATCAATAAAATACAATAATAGTAGGGTACTTTAACACCCCCCTCACTGAAATGGACAGATATCTAAGCTCAACAAGGAAACAAGGGCTATGGATGACCCACTGGACCAGATGGCCTTCACAGATATACTCAGAACATTCCAACCTAAAGCAACAGAATACACATTCTTCTCTAGTTCACATGGAACATTCTCCAGAATAGATCACATCCTGGGTCACAAATCGGGTCTCAGTTGTACCAAAAGACTGGGATCATTCCCTGCATATTTTTAGACCATAATGTTTTGAAACTGGAACACAATCACAAGAGGAAAGTTGGAAAGAACTCAAATACATGGAGGTTAAAGAGCATCCTACTAAAGAATGAATGGGTCAACCAGGAAATTAAAGAAGGATTAAAAAAATTCATGGAAACAAATGAAAATGGAAGCACAACTATTCAAAACCTTTGGGATGCAGCAAAGGCAGTCCTAACAAGAAAGTATATAGCAACACAAGCCTTTCTCAAGAAACAAGAAAGGTCTCAAATACACAGCCTAACCTTATACTTAAAGGAGCTGGAGAAAGAACAGCAATTAAAGCCTAAATCCAGCCAGAGAAGAGAAATAATAAAGATTATAGCAGAAATCAATGAAATAGAAACCACAAGAACAGTAGAACAGATCAAGGAAACTAGGATCTGCTTCTTTGAAAGAATCCAGAAATGGACCCTTAACTCTATGGTCAACTAATCTTTGACAAAACAGGAAAGAATATCCAATGGAAAAAAGACACTCTCTTCAATAAATGGTGTTGGGAATATTGGATAGTCACATACAGAAGAATGAAACTGAACCATTTCCTTACACCATATACAAAAATAGACTCAAAATGGATGAAAGACCTAAATGTGAGACAGGAATCCATCAAAATCCTTGAGGAGAACACAGGCAGCAACCTCTGTGACCTCAGCCACAGCAACTTCTTGCTAAACATATCGCCAAAGGGAAGGGAAACAAAGGCAAGAATGAACTATCTGAGATGTACCAGATAAAGGGCTATTACCCAAAATGTATAAAGAACTAATCAAAATCAACACCCAAAGAATAAATAATCCACTCAAAAAATGGGCAGAAGATATGAATAGACATTTCTCCAAAGGAGATATCCAAATGGCCAACAGACACATAAAAAAAAAAAAAAATGCTCATCACTTGGCATCAAGGAAATACAAATCAAGACCACAATGGCCTACCACCTCACAACAGTCAGAGTAGCTAAAATTAACAAGTCAGGAAATGACAGATATTGGTGAGGATGTGGAGAAAGGGAAACCCTCTTATACTGTTGGTGGGAATGCAAGCTGGCTCAACCACTATGGAAAAGAGTACAGAGGTTCTTCTAAAAGTTGAAAATAGAGCTAGCCTATGACCGAGCAATTACACTACTGGGTATTTACCCCAAAGATACAAATGTAGTGATCTTAAGGGGCACATGCACCCCAATGTTTATAGCAGCAATGTCCACAATAGCCAAATTATGGATAGAGCCCAGGTGTTCTTCAACAGATGAATGGATAAAGATGTGGTGTGTGTGTTTGTGTGTGTGTGTGTGTGTGTGATGGAATAGTATTCAGCCATCAAAAGGAATGAAATCTTGCCATTTGCAATGATGTGGATGGAGCTAGAGAGTATTATACTAAACAAAATAAGTCAGTCAGAGAAAGACAAATACCATATGACTTCACTCATATGTGGAATTTAAGAAATAAAACAAATGAACACAGGGAAGAAAAAAGAGAGAGGCAAACCATAAAACAGACTCTTAAGTATAGAGAACAAACTGAAGGTTGCTGAAGGGGAGATGGTTGGGAGGGATGGGTTAAATGGGTGATGAGGATTAAGGAGGGCATAATTGTTGTGATGAGCACTGGGTGTTGTGTGTCAGTGAGTGAATCACTAATTTCTACACTGAAAAGTAATATTACACTGTAGGTTAACTAAGTGGAATTTAAATAAAAACTTAGAAAGAAAAAAAAGTGGGTGCCAGATATTCAGGTGAGAAATTTTAAATCCAGCCCGTGAAGAGTTTTATGAGAAGCATCTATATCAAATAAAATAGAAGCAATCATGATACTTATAATAAAAGAAAATTTTCTTTAACTAAAAATAATAGTCCTCAATAGGTAGTGTAAAGATATTCAATATAAAATTTATAAACAAGCCATACCTAAATACATCATGGTGGGAAAAAAAGAAAAGAAAGAAAGAAAAAATAAAAACAGGGAAAAAGTTTTCTGTAGGTAGTATCCAGGGAACAACAGAGAGTAGAGACAAGGATATCTTTAAAAGAAACAAAGGGAGGGCGCCTGGGTGGTTCAGATGGTTAAGCGTCTGCCTTCGGCTCAGGTCATGATCCCAGGGTCCTGGGATCAAGTCCCGCATCGGGCTCTCTGCTCCTTGGGAGCCTGCTTCTCCCTCTGCCTCTCTCTCTCTGTCTCTCATGAATAAATAAATAAAATCTAAAAAAGAAAAGAAAAGAAACAAAGGGATTCAGAATTCTATTATTTAAATTACCTGAAGCAAATGGAGAAACTTTTGAAAGTTTTGAGGGATAACTGAAGAATTCTCTACCAAGATATTAAAGTAATGATAACAACAGCTGTGTTACTTTTATGGACAAAGATAATAATAATACATCGGAAAAATAATTATTGTAATCTACAATTGATTACATGTCTTCTTTATAAGGATATATATAATTAAATTCTTAAAGCAATCCTATGAGTTGGATGGATATTAGTTTTATCATTTGTAGATGAAAACTGATTTCAGACAGGTCAATTGCCTGTTATTATACTAATAGTAGGATTCAATGTCAGTATTATTGTAATAATAATCAAGTATCTCTTCAAATGGAAAAGCAATAGAACAATATTATAAAATATAAAAGGATTTGTAAGACGTATTGCCATTTACCCTTTCTGGCTTGATTATTTGAAAACATACTATTCTGCAAAGAGATGAATAATGATTGAGAAACATGTATGGGAAAGTTTTAGGGAAAAAAAATGGAGAAGAAGGTTTCAAGAACTAGCAATCCTACACAGCATTTAAGAGCTCAAGGGTAATATTGACTTGGTGTAAAAGTCTGTTTCTGCTAAATAATGACTCTAGAAACTTGAAAAAGTTCTTTAAACTCTGAGTCCAGTAAAATGGGGATAATAGCCAACCCCCGTCCACCCCATATGCGGTACAAAGAAAAAAAAAAAAAAAACATGTAACACTCTTAGAACAGGGCTAGGTATGTTTTAAACCCAAGTAGTGTGAGCTTGTATGCTTAATACCAAGTCTTGAAAATGTTTTGACAAAGAGACTAGTCACAGTAGGTTACATAAACATTACACAAAATTTAGACTCTAAGTGCCACCCCAAATTATTGAAAGCGATATAATTCACAAAACAAACCAAATCATCACCCCAGGGTCAGCCTTAAAAAATTCCTTTAAAAAATGTGTTTGCAAAATATATTGTAATTTTCCTCAGATAATTTTTTCATGTAGTCTTTTAGTAACTTGCATAATGATGATCAAATCATTTTTATACTGATAGTTTAAATTGTGTAATAAGAATTAAATATTCAAGTAAATAAACTTAATTACTTACCAGATGGATTTTTTAGAGACTATTTTATAACTTTCATACTTGTCCACAATTTTATTCTAATAAATGAAGATATAAAAGTTTTGCTCTGGATAATCATACATTCACTAGTTCGAGCACATTTTTCCAAGTGTTATAGGTAGGTATGATGCAAGGTTCAGGGGATAATACAATATTTTTGAAGTAGGTCAGCAATGGGGGAAAATAAATAAAGGACAGTGTTGAGAATGAACTCCCAACAGATGATGTAGACTAGAATAAAGTGAGTTCCTTCTTCTATGAAGATGTTTATTTCTGGGTGAACCAATACATTGCTTCCACCAAGCATGAAAGACAAAACAAAACAAAGTAAAAACATCTTTCATAAATGCAGTGAAATGAAATAAATGATATTCTTTGCATGAATTAATCTAACTTCCAGTTTGGTATTGGATTTTTCAATATTATAACTATTATCCTCTTCTCCAACTTTTTATTATGATAATTTAAAAAAACATAACAAAGATTGTAACATCTTACATGAAGCATCTTTACACCAACCATGTAGATTATACCATTAATAATTACACTTGATTTATTAACATCTACATGACTGTCCATTCTTCTCTCCATCTATTAAGCCACTATGACATACATATATATATATATACACACATATATATGTGTATATATGTATGTATATATGTATACGTGTGTGTGTATGAACCATATATATGGTAGATCACAGATCACTACAATCTCCTTAAATATTTTAGCATGCAAATTATTAACTAGAGTTCAATATTTGTTTAAATATTTTTAAGTTTGGATTTAAAATTTTCATAAAATGAAATGTTTCAATCTTGGCTTTAATTCTATTTTTTCTATTTCACTTTTTACTGCAAAACAATATGCTTACCAAAAAATTACAAAAAACTATAGTACAAAAAATTCATATAACCTTTTACCCAGCTCTCCCAATGATTAATATCTTACTTAACCAAAGAACAATTATCAATACCAGCAAAATAGTTTTGATAAAATATCATAAATAGTCAATCTACCTTATCAAAACTGCACCTAAAGTCTCCTTTTAACCCAGGCTCCAATTCAGGATCACACATTGCAGTGAGCTATGTCTCCTTACTCTTCTTTAATCCTTCTTTTCTTATATGACCTTGACCCTCTTTGAGTGTATTGGTCAGTTAATTTTCAGAATGTTCCTCAACTTGGTTTTGCCTGATGTTTCCTCATGTAAAATACATTTTTTCCCCACAAGAACAGCACAACTGTGCCTTTGTCTGTGAAGCATCCAGGTGTCATGAAAAGGTTTCCATGGAAAAACTTGACACACACCACCTTTACCAGGTGGCCTTACATTTTTGAAGCAGAATTTCAAAGAGGATGAGTGGAGCTAATATCTTAAGTATACTTTCTGAATTTATAATTGTTTATCCCCAAGCTCACATTTGACATTTTTTAACATATGACTCACAGTTTAATTGGCCAGCATGTGCACCCAGCCTAAGTCTGACTTTGCAGTTCTGATCCCTAGAGTCTTACTTCAGGAATCATACTAATCATAGTCTGTATTTGGTGATGACTAACTCTCCAGTATGCTTACATGTTGTAAGCTCTCAGATAAAGTATATATTTTATACTTTTTTGAACCTTGAAAATGATTTGTAAACAGTGGGTACTAATGAAATGATTCTGGCTGTTGAATGGCTCCCTAACAAGTTAAAAGTGGAAATACCAGCTTTAGAACCCAATGAAAATATTTCACATTTACAAAGAACTCACAAAAATGTCTCTAGAGGCTTCCAAGGAAAGGAACAAGGACTGCATGAGCCAGCGATTCTGAAAATTTTTCTTGCCTAATTTAGAAAGCAAATAAACTTGTGTTCCAATTGTACTTTTATACTGCCACTTACACTTTTTATACCACTGTTATTTCCTAAAATGCATTATGAAAAAAGTTCTAAAACAGTTATCATGGAAATAGGAAATAGAAATAAAATGAACCTAGTCAACTCAGCAAGATACAGTATTTTTGTTTATATTATCACACTTAACTTCAGTTCAGCATCTGTTTAATGACATCTCAGGCTATATTTTGGGATGTGTGACAATTTTTTTTCACAAATTCTTTAGTCACAACTCAGGATGTTCCCATTAGTTGTGATTTGTAAAGGAAGCATTTAACTCAGGGCAGATGCCAAGCAGCATGAGTATGGAACTATGGCAGGTACAAAATGACACATGAAATTCGCAAGTGGGCATTGATGGCCAGATGGTATTGGCATCTGAGAGATTTGTTACACCAACTTGGCAATAAAACATGTGTGATCACTAATTTAACATAAAAAACTAGCCCAGAAAAATGTTTATGTTAAACAAATTTCCTCTCTAAATATCAGGTGCAACACATTTTATTACATAGTTTAATTTCTCAGTTGAGAGAACCAAATATAGAAAATTGAATTCTTCCTTTCCAACCAAAGTTCCATTCATTTAGGGCAAGTCATGCTTGCATGAGCAAATTGAAGTTAAATAGATGCATAATTCTCAAGATATTGTAGGCCAGTGAAATCAGAGTAGACAAATATGGATATAATTTTCCTTGATTTGTCTAAGTTATTACCATGGTCCTACACTACACATTGTTAGATAAACCCTTCGTTTTTACATATTACACCAGCTAAAATGTTTGAAATTCCATATCAGGAAATGCAAATACGGTTTTAAAACTTTATATTGTTTACTAAATCTTTTCTTAGGAAACCAAAGCATATAACAATTCTACCAACTGAATTAATAAGCAAGAATCTCCTGGAATACCATTTCTTGTTTTTGCCTCTTATTTAGCTACATCACTTAAAATACTATTGCATACATGAAGACTTCCCAATTTCCTTCACCATGGTTGGATGCTCCCTTCTCATGGTTCCCTGGGAACCAAATAATACCTCTGTTATATGTAGGCTCCCTCTCAATCTACCAAAATGACACAGTAGAGCTAACTTGATAGACTTTGGTGTCACGTGTAACTCCTTTCTAAGGTATACAACTATGGACAGGTTAATTTTGTTATTTTCTTTTTATTTGGTAAACTAATCCAACTACACTAGAAGTTTAATGTTAAAAGTTACATTAGATAATATATATACATAAAAATCTAGCAAAATGAATGGAACATAATCCACAGTATTTATTATTGTTATTGTTATTGATGCACATCAAAATTTCACTATATTTTAAGCAGTTTTGGTGGTAGAGACTGTAAATTCATCTTTATATCACTAAACATGCTACACACTATTGGGAGTACACATATTTTTAAGTGTGTATGTGAGAGAGAGAGTGTGTGTGTGTGTTCAGATTGAGTAAAAATTTTTTAAAAATTAAGAAACGGAAAACAAATAATATGAAAGAGACTCTTCTAGTCCATGTGCTAAAACTTCTTTTCAAACCAGCATTTATCAAATTGTAGAACTTAATTTGAATTGTCAAACTTAATTTTAATGGCTGTATATGGAGAATATTTCAGGAAGGAGTGTTTTATTTTATTTTATTTTTGATGAGATGTATATCTCTAAAAGTGTTCCAAATGCTGGAACATGCTCATGGTCTATGAAAAAGCCTAGTTTACTATTTAAAATGAGTAAATCACAGTACAAAATAGCATATGCAGACCATAACCATGAAATTTTAAAATTATGCAAAAGCTGCCAGTATTTATTGATTGTTTACACACTAGACTCTGTTCTGAGCACTTTACATGTATATATAATTTTGTCTAATCTCCAAAATAAACCTATGATATAAGTATTATTATCATCATCTTACAGATGAGAAACCCACGTCATGGAGTGGCTAAGTAACTTGCCAAATGTTATGCAGCTGGTTCCAAGATTAAAATGCACTTTTGACTACAAAGCCCATTTGTTTTTCCACTGCAGTACAGGTTCTTGAAAAAGAAAATTGAGAAAGTATACCAAAATGTTAATAGTGGGTGCCTGGGTGGCTCAGTTGGTTAAACGTCTGCCTTCGGCTCAGGTCATGATCCTGGAGTCCCGGAATCGAGTCCCGCATCGGGCTCCCTGCTCTGCGGGGAGCCTGCTTCTCCCTCTCCCACTCCCCGTTTGTGTTCCCTCTCTCGCTGTGTCTTTCTCTGTCAAATAAATAAATAAAATCTTTAAAAAAAAAAAGTTAATAGTTATCTTTCAGGTGATCTTGGTTAAAATCTTTCAGCAAAAGTTATACATTTGGCATGAATTACCATCATCATAAAAATAAGTATTATTGTAATAACAGCATTCATGCAATTTAAAAACTAAGTAGGCTGTCAAAATGACCAAGAGAATCTATCTTTATAAATTGCTTCTAACAGAAGAGATGGGAAGCTATTGAGATTTAGAGACACATTAAATTAAAGTAGAATGCCTTATTCTCATAGCAATCCTGATTTGTGTTGTGATCCTAAATGATTAAAGGTAACTCATGACTTTGCAAAAGTTATTTTGTTCTTTTGATTCTATGTCTAAAACAAGGCTGATAATATCAGATCGAATAAATGAATAAAACAGAGATTGAACAATATCCAATGAATTCCTTTGTGCTCCTATGAATGGACATCCTACTATCAATGCATATAATTTTGTATATATTCTCTGCCAGCTTAAATCCGTTGCGTGTCTCCAGAAGACACCAATCAGTTCACACTAGGCAGTAACTACTACTGTTGTAACTGCTTAAAACACTGAAAAACTATTTCAGACAACTTGACCTCCAATGATAAATTCAGGGCAGGTTAAAAACTAACATTTAATGTATTTATTTATTAATGAATTGCTTTGGATGCCAACAGTGCAAGACATAATAGGTCTGGGACTACAGGAAGAAGGAGAGACTTACCTTTTTTATATAAGTTGTTCTCAGCTGAGGAAATGGATATGTAAAATAACTACTATAATCCAATAACGTATTTGCTGGAATCATGGAAATACAGAGAAGGCATAAGAGCACTGAAATAAGTAGTGCTGAAATGTGCCTGTGGAAGCCAAGACAGGTTTCTCAGAGGAGACAGCCTCTGACCCTAAATTTGAGGAAATCTTCACTAGATGAAAACTCAGGGAAAGAACTTCCAATTAGAAATAACTACAAGGGGCGCCTGGGTGGCTCAGTCAGTTAATTGTCTGCCTTGGGCTCACATCATGATCCCAGAGGTCCTGGGATCAAGTCCTGCATTGGACTCCTTGTTCAGTGGGGAGCTGCTTCTCCATCTGCTCCCCCTGCTTGTGCATTCTCTCTCTCTCTTTGACAAATAAATAAATAAAATATTTTTTTAAAAGAAAAGAAACAACTACAAATGTGAAGACTTGAGACATGAGAAAATATAGTTTGTTCAAAGAAACACAATTATTGCTCAAGGGTAAAGAGTGATGGAGCAGGTGAAAATAAGTCTGGATTAGTATTCACAAGGCAAATGAAGAATCACGTCAAATGCTATGCATAGAAATTTAAAATGTGTTTGTTCTGAAGACTATAAGGGGCAAAAGAAGAATATTGATGAGGGCAGTGAAAAATAAGATACATATGGAAGAAAGATCAGTCTTGTGGTATTTGGGGATAAAGGAGTAGGTGGGTCCAAACATAAGGAAATTATTACTGTTGTCCAAAGAAGGTAGAGAATTAATTAGACTTAGCCAATGTCAATGGTGATGGGCAAGAGGGAGCAGGTGTGTGTGTGTGTGTGTGTGTGTGTGTGTGATATTCTAAAGCTATAATTGGAGGGATCAGAGATTAATTTAAAGTGAGTGGAGGGTGAGTTGGGAAAATCTGGTAGGTAATCAATGTTTAATATATTTGATGAATAAAAAACAACAAAATTATGATGAGTCCAAAAACTTTGAGTAAATAGGAAGGATGTTTATGTGAATCATAAATAAATAAAGGTAAGTCAATGTGGGAATAAAATAACAAAGTCAATGTTGGATCTATTAAACTTTAGGGGATCCAAGGATATTCAGGTAGAGACTGCTGGTGGATATTTATATGTATAGACCTGAGGTAAGTGTGAGGTATCTATGTTGATCGAGAATTATTTTTACAAAAGTAAGAGTACAAATGTGGGAGCCTAATTAAAAAAAAAAAAAAAAAAAAACAACAAGAAGAATATGTAAAGTGAGAAGAAACATGGGGTGAAGTCAAAAAATCCTAAGAAATATCCACTTTTATGAACAAAGAAAATAGCCAAAAACTGAGAAACAGAGCCAGAGCACCAGAGAGAAACAGACAACTAAAAGGCAGAACAGGAGATAATAGTATCCCAGAAATTAAGATCAGAGGAAGTTTAAAAGAGGTGTTGGATATGGAGGAGAGAAATGAAAAAGATGGAAATAATTCCATTGGATTTATGATGAATGGCGAGAGGTTCTTGAAGTTGTAGCATTGGAAACTAAATTTCAGTGGGTTGCAAAGTAAAAGGGACGTACACCACTTTGTAGAAATTTGCAATGGAATAAAGCCCAGCGGTAAGTTTGTAACTAGAAATAAATACAAGGCCAAAGAAGGTCTCTCTGTATTAAAGTCACACACTCCACACTGATTTCTGACCAGGGTGACTGCACTTAATAAATTGAATATTGAAACAATGCAATTATTTCATTTAGAGTCCATATCCTAAGTTTCCAATCAGTTAAATAATGTCTTTTAAGCTTTTTTTTCTTTATCCACACCAGGACCAAATCAATGGCATCTCTTTTGAATCTCTTTAAATCTAGAATCATTTACCAGCTTGCTTGCTTGCTTGCTTGATTTTATTTCTTTGATAGCATTTCTGTATTTTAAAGTTCCTGGTCATTTGTTTTTCAAAATATCCCTCAATTTGGTTAACTTGATTTTTTCCTCATAATTATATTCAGCCTCTTTTTTTTTTTTTTTCCAGGCATCTCTTATAGGTGATGTTACGTTACTCTCAAGGTATCACATCCTGAGCATGTGACATCAATTTGTTTCATTATTGGTGATGTTAAGTTTCATCACTTAATTAAAGTGTTATCTGTCTGATTGTTATATCATAAAGATAGACAATTTCCCTTTGTAATGAATGATTGATTTGTGAGGCAATAATTTGAAGCTATGTAAATAGCCTGTTCAACAATCTCTGGCTCAGTGGTTTAGCATAAATTCATGATTCTTTCTTGAATAAATTTTTATAATGGTTTTTGTGAAATGGGGATTTTTCAAATTCTATTATTCTTCCTACAGTTATTAGCTGGTATTTCATGTGAAAGAAATTCAAACAGGATTTAAGCTGACAAGCAAACTTAGTATTGTTATTATTGTGGAAAATACATATCCATTAACAAACTTTTCCATTACACTCCGTTGAACTTCATATAAATTTCAAAATATAATCCATCCTTATTTTACAAAAAGCATTGCTTCTAGGTTTAAAGCTTGTTTAAGGCATACATTTCCTTCGCTAGCACTGCTTTAGTCAACAGTAGATTAAACAATATAAAAAAGAAAAAAAGCAAATATGGGGCACCTGTGTGGCTCAGTCGGTTAAGCTTCTGACTCTTGATTTTGGCTCAGGTCATGATCTCAGGTTCTGGGATCAAGCCAGCGTTTGGACTCCACACTCAACACAGAGTCTGCTTGTCCCTCCCACTTTCTCCTCCCCACCATCTCTCTCTCTTTCTAGAATAAATAAATAAAATCTTTTTTAAAAAAATAAGTAAATAAAAAAGGGAAAGAAAGCAAATATGATTTTTGAAACACAGGAAATACCTACTTTCCAGAGATAGCATAAGATTTAATTTATTTACTTCAGTGAAGAGTTAAAAATGAGAGATGACACAAATGCTAAGAACTATTTCAAACACTTTTTGGCTGAAGAACAAAATTGGAAAGAAACAATATTCTCCTACATACTCCTCTAACCAATCAAAATATTTTTCTTATGTCCATGGTAACAGTTATAAGGACCAAGTGGAATCAAATAATCAAAATGTGATGACATCACTGGACTAACAATATGTTGAAAAACACTCCTGTCGCCTATAACAACAAATGATTTTGTTATCGCCCATTAGCTACAATAGACTGCATGAGACTGCCTGGAGAACTCCCAGAAAGAATTTTAAAGTAAATTCATAAAATTAGACTAAATTAAACAACTTGAAAATGTAACTGGAGTCCTATGAAGAAGAATTAAACATAGTAACAGCAGAAAGATTCTTCTGTTGCTGCTGTGCAGACTGACATCTGGAGAACATTTTTCTTTTTCTCCATATGTTGGGATACAACTCTTCTTGAACAAGTTGAACTAAGCAAATATTTTCAAGAATAATTATAGTTTGTAGAAGTTTAAATGGAAAGATGGTCTCAAAGTTAGCACTATCTCATTGCAAAGCCATAATGCTAATTCTGTCTCTTTCTTTTTCTCACCTGGATTCTATTAGAATCTTCCTTCCAATCCCAATTTTTCTTTCTTTCTCTGTTTACACCACTTGCAGATTAATATTTTTAGAATTGTAACTCTGCTATTTTGCTTAAAAAAAAAACCTAATTGATAAATGTCCTATAATAGGACCATATTTTGCCTTTTGCTTCAATTAGTTTCAATTCATTTCAGTAAAATTTATTAAAATCATTATTACAACTCTATATTTTGAGAAGACAATGTGTTAGATCTTGATCTCAGAGAACTCACCTATAAAAATTGGGTATCTTTATACAACAGTGGATCGAATAGGAAAGAATTATATTGCAGGATTGGTTGACTATGTCTTAGGTCCAGCTGCTGTAACAAAGTCTCATAATCTGGGCGCCTGGGTGGCTCGGTCGGTTGGGCGTCTGCCTTTGGCTCAGGTCATGATCCTGGGGTCCTGGGATCGAGTCCCGCATTGGGCTCCCTGCTCCGTGGGAAGCCTGCTTCTCTCTCTCTCACTCCCCCTGCTTGTGTTCCCTCTTTTGCTGTGTCTCTCTGTCAAATAAATAAATCTTTAAAAAACAAAAACAAACAAACAAAAACCAAAGTCTCATAATCTGGGTGGTTTATGAAATGTATTTCTCACAGTTCTGGAGGCTGGAAGTCCCAGATCAGGGTGCTAGCATGATCAAGTTCTGGTGTTGACCCTCTTTCAGATTGCAGACTGCTGACTTTTCCTTATTCTCCTCACATGGTAGAAAGAGAATAAGAGAGCACTTTGGAGTCTCTTTTATAAGGGCACTAATCCCATTAGGTCAGGAATCTACCCTCCTGACCTAATTACTTCCCAAGGGCCCTGCCTCCTAATACCATTACAGTGGGGATTAGGATTTTAACATATGAATTCTGGAGAACATAAACATTCAATCTGTAACAACTACAATAGATAAATCCCCTGATAAATTGAAGAAGAAACCAAATAAGATGTTAGAAAAGTAGGAGCTCCTGGGTGGCTCAGTCAGTTAAGCTAATGACTCAGTTTCAACTCAGGTCCACCTCAGGGTCATGAGATGGAGCACCGCATTGAGTCCCTCCTTAGCATGAAGTCGGCTTGGGGCTTTCTCCCTCTCCTTCTGCCCCTCTCCTCTGCTCTCTCTCTCTAAAATAAATAAATAAATCTTAAAAAAAAAAAAAAATAGTAGGCAGCGTCCACAATTATGATAGGTTTTTCTTCTAGCATACGCTTTTCGACAATTCCCAGACCATGCCAAAACTGGACTGCTTCTAAATATTCAAGTTTAGCAGTGTGTGTGTGCGCATGTGTGTGTATTACTGTTTAAGTGTTGTTTGTAGCGGTCAGGTGCTGAGTTGTATTTAGGACTTGTTAAATTTGAGAAGTGTAAGTTTATTTAAAGGAAGTTATATTTGGTCTCTGGTTTTCTACCTAAATTATTTAATACAAACTCCAATTTACTATTAGACAAAAATAATGCATTTTCAAAACTTGATCCTTGTCTTATTTTTTCTGAATACAATAGATTTGCAAGGTAATTAGAGGGTAGGGATATTGTTAGGTTCATCTGAGTCCTAGCGTAACTGATATATAGTAGACTTAATTAGTGTTTTCAAAAGAACAGTTGGTGAAAAAATAAAGCATATATAAGAGCAACTTTTTTGTAATGACGTGTGTTGCTTATGATTTCTGGCATCCTTACCCACCTTTGGTTCTCAGCACCCCACATTTATTCTCACAGAGATATCTTCCCCTTAGTGGGTAAAACCTGTTGTCAGTGTCAGCCTGGGTGCTCTACTTTTGTAGACAAAATAATGCCCTCCCCAAAGATGTCCCTGTCCACTACCCCAGAACCCAGAAATAGTCACCTTACAAGGCAAAGGACCTTGCAGATATGATTGAGTTAAGGATCTGGTGATCGGAAAATCATCCTGTATTACCTGAATAGGTCAGTGTAATTACAGAAGGCCTTATAAGAAGGAGGGAGGGGAATTAGAATCAGAGAAGGAGATATGATTATGGAAGAGGTTGGGGAGATATGCTTTGACAAAGAAGATAGGGTCCATGAGCCAAAGAATGTAGGTGGGCTTTAGAAGCTAGGGAAGTCAAGGAACCAAATTCTCCCCTGCATTCTACAGAAGGAGTGCAGCCGTGCTGACACCTTGATTTTAACCCTGTAGGATTTATTTAGGATTTCTGACCTCCAGAACTCTAAGATAATAAATTTATCGTGTTTTAAGCCACTAAATTTACAGTAATTTGTTACAGCAGCAATAGGAAATGAATACAGTGTTCTGCTAGTTAATCAGTAGAACGATGACCCAAAATGTAAAGCAAAAGGATACTTGCTCCTTGGACAATAGACATGGTAGCTCAAGGCTGACAATAATTGAATCTGTGACAATAATACCCTGAGGAAAGAATGTTACTTTAGAGAAATTACCAGCATTTTCTTATTTCCTGTTGTCTTAATTTTGGTTTCTCTAAAAGTAGAGCTCGGAACAAGAATTTGACTGCATGTACAGGATGAAGAAACACAGAAATTGAAATAAGGAAGGAGGAAAAGCCAGTAAAAAATGTTTAATCTGGGTCTCTGGATTAGGCATAGGAAGGAGCGGGTGCTAGAGAAATATGTAGAATGCTTTAGACATTGGTGTGTCTGAAGACTGGGGCTTCTATCCACTGCAATTATTACACAGTAGTTGGGGGCTGCTCTAGAGGCCATTAACTTCCCTGCCCTTCTAGGCTATCCCTGCAAGCTGAGCAGGCTCCCCAAGGCTTCAGAGAAAGCCCCGAGGCACAAAAGTGAAGGTACTTGTGGAGTACTAGCTTGGGGCAGGACACAGTCAGCATGTACAGCTGTGACAGAAATCATTGATTAGCCCAGGGGATGTAATAATGGCCACCAAAAGCATCTGAGCTCCTGTCCTTTATAAACCTGGTTCTTGAGCTCCATGTCCTTTCTATGAACTGCCCCAAATCCTTTTGCTTAGCCATGTTTTAGTTTTTTAGAACTTACAAACCAGTACCCTAATCAATATATGTCTCCCAGGTGATTCTTCTGTGGTTCAATTATTTTTCTAAATTATGTTAGTGTTAGTAATTTTAGGGTCATTAAGCTAAAAATGATGACCTTCATTTCTTGCCTATTCAGCATGAATCCTCAAAAAATGTCCTTCCATTTGTTTGACTCACTTATATAAACCTTGCATACACTGAATGTGTCAAAAACAGTCTAAAATATGTTTAAAATACAAAATCATAGATAAGTATGACATTGTCCTGTAAAATTCCTGCATGTATCATAATCAATGTTAGAGAAAATCACACTGTACTTGCAATGCCAGATTGTGGTAATATATTACAATTTGAAGATGAGTTACAGAACACACAGTTTGTCACGTAAACTCTTTGTTCAATTTTAAAGTCCTGTTGACACTGATGCGAAAAAGAACATTACATTTTCAGCTATATGAACCACTTCCTGAAGTTACAGAAATCTGATTTTTGGAAATCCTGCACAGTCGTTTCCATGGTCCCAGCAGAATCAAGGGCAACTAAGCTGTCCCTGACTAGCTGTATGGGGTGATGCCATGTGTGGAAAGCTGTCAATCTAGTGACCCTTTCCCATGTTGTGCCAGTCCTGACATCACATTTATGCCACGTACCTCTTTTCTTCTGCTTCTCCCTGCTCAGAGTTCAGGTAATTCCATCTCAGAATATCCTTTCTCTTGAGTACTTCATACCAATTAACTCTCCTTCTCCTCTCTTTGTCTCTTCCAATTCTTTTTTTTTTTTTTTAAAGATTTTATTTATTTATTTGACAGAGAGAGACACAGCGAGAGAGGGAATACAAGCAGGGGGAATAGGAGAGGGAGAAGCAGGCTTCCCGCGGAGCAGGGAGCCTGACGCGGGACTCGATCCCAGGACCCTGGGATCATGACCTGAGCCGAAGGCAGACGCTTAACGACTGAGCCACCCAGGCGCCCCTGTCTCTTCCAATTCTTGCCTAATTACCTGTGGAGAACATCCCTTCCTGTGTTTAAGTGTCCACCTTTGCCACATTTCCTTCTCTCTGTTCTTCCTCATCCTGTTCTTTCTTAGCTTCTTTACTTTTCTCTTTCCTTCAATTACCTTTCTCTTTACTCTCTACTGAAACTCTTAACTAGTGATAAATTTTTTTCCAGAAAAACTAAACCCTTAATATGGACATTGCTTAATAAAACAACTACTTTCCTAAAGCTCTAGAAATCTTTGAAGTATCCAGCTCTTATCCTTCACCTTAGTGGGCCTGCCCCCCAAATTAAAATATTTTCTGAGTTTGCTATTCACTGGCAGGAAAGATTTAGGAATGGCATTCAATCCCCAATTTTCAAAAGCAGTAACATTTTATAATTCAAATTAACTTAAACACTTATTGGGATTATGTGAGGTCATGAGGTTTTTGTATATAGTGTTCCCTTTGCAATGTGACTTTTACCTGCATTGCTATTATCTACAGACTTTGGTCACAGGGCTGCCTCATTCCTTCAAGATTTTACTTCTGATTCAGTGTCCCGCTCTCCAGTATTACTCCTGTCATTATTCTTGGTGATTTCATTATCCACATAGATAATTCCTCAACTTCCCTGGGTACTTGCTACCCTGTCTCTTCCTGTGATTTCACCCTCTCCATCAGCCACCACTTTCCCTAGTCGTAGCTCAGACTTTCACATAAATAGTGACTGGAATCTTCATAATTTCATATTCAAGCATCAGGGTCTTAAGCCGACACCTCAAATATTTCCAACTTAATACTTTCAGAATCCTAAATTCTAAAATTCCTTTGCCCATCAGTACTTATATTATAGGGATTACGTATCATTTTCTCTCTGTTCAGATTCATGGTGTCCTCAAAGCCTCAAAGATTTTTTAAAAAATGGTTTATTATTAAAATCAGTAATTTTTATGTATGTTAAAACTCCTTGTACCTTCCCCCTATCATTTGCCTTACCTGGAAAAATAATCGATCTGGTTAAATTTACGTCTTTGCCTACTGTGTGTCTACAGAGGCAGAGCGGAAGTTTGCTGGGGAAAATACCACAAACATGCTAACTGGCACAATTTGCCATTCATGACTTCAAATCACAAACTCACCCTCAGTGCTGCAAAAGAAATTTACTGTAGGCCCCTAATCTGCTTACTCACTTATTCCTCTCGACAAGAATAGTGGTTTTCTTTTCTCTTCAATCTTACAACACACTCTCAGGTGTAACCTCACACTCAATAGTAATACTGTTTTCTATTTTCCTGAGAAAAGGGGATCATTCAGAAGAAACTTTCCACATGATCTCATCAATTCAATCTACCAACCTAATTTCATCTATATCTGTAAATTATCCTTTCTTCCATACCACAAAGGAATATAATCCATCTTCCCAAGTCAAACTCTCCACTTGAGCATCGTGTGGCCTAAGTAGTGAGTGTCCATGATTTCATTGCATGACAGTCGGATCAAGTCTACTCTCTGATCAAGATCTTCTGTTAAATTCCCATCTCAATAGAAATAAAGGCAAAGTGCCTCAATATTCCCAAGGTACACTGACTAGATCTGGTCCCTGGCTAGCAGAATTTCTTTTTTGTCTACCCTGTATCCATAATGGTTTCTTTGCCAATCTTCAGATTCACCATATGTTCCAAAGTCCAAGCATGTGCTGTCCTCTTGGATATATTATGGTTTCCTCCCTCATGCATTTACTATCTTTTCTCAAATGTCTCCTTACAAAGAATCGTTTTCTGATTAACGATAAAACATGAAGTCCAATCATCCTAACTCACTCTTACTTTGCTTTACTTTCTATAAACTATATCCACTTAATTTTGAATTTTTTTAATGTTTCTCCTGTCCCCCCTACTGCCGGTACATCCAATAGACTAGAAGGTAACCTGCATGAGGGTTAGTGTCTACCTCACCCATCAACTGCCATATCCCCAATGCCTAGAACCATACTAGGATTTTAATAAATGTTTGTTGAATGATTAAATAAATGAGTGGATAAATGAATTGTCATAAAACCTAATTGAAGTTCCTCAAAATGTGTTACTAGATTACTTATTTCAAATTATTTAAGGTGCTTAAATTAAGTGCATATTTCTGTGCAAAATCTTAATTAAATCTTAATCACTAGAGTTCAGATTCAGTGATTTGTATTTTTCTATTTTTTTTTTTTACAATTGTAAGAGATTTATAGTCAATTAAGTTTTAGGAAGCATTGGTCTAAAGGATTTAAATCAAATCTCACATTCTAATAAAACTGTTCCTCATGATCTAACCTTTGCTTACTTTTTTACCAGCCTCATCTCCAGTGCTTTGCCCTTGTACACTGTGTTCTCCAAACATACTGACCTCCCGGGTAAACAATCTAATTGAATTTGTTATATGCGGTGGCTTCCATCCACCTTTTTTACCTACACAAATCTGTAATGTGTACCTGACTCTTCCTCAATGATATGACAAAGAAAAAGAAGTAATGAGGATGCCTTTATGTATCATGTATGGTGTCATTTGAGAACCAGTATCAAAGGAGCTGAACCAGATAGGGACCTTTGGGTGGGATTAAGCATTTGTATAAGGTTTGTGTATGTGATTTATGCTACAAGTCAAATAATTGTACATCGAGCCCTTGGCACTGTGTGCCAACACACTGTTATGTGCATGTATCAGATTGCTAAGTGTTTATCTCTACTCTGATAATTTTAAAGAAAGAAAAAATTTACGGAAAGGATTTTAGGGTAGTTTACAGCATCAATAGGAGTGATGGAGAAACAGGCTTAAGAAATTGGGCAGATGCAGAACATGGCTAGGAACATAACCCACCCTGCACAAATCAGCCTAACTAGAACCATTTGGTAAGAACCACCATTGCCGAGCGCCTGGGTGGCTCAGTTGGTTAAGCGACTGCCTTCGGCTCAGGTCATGATCCTGGAGTCCCGGGATCGAGTCCCGCATCGGGCTCCCTGCTCGGCGGGGAGTCTGCTTCTCCCTCTGACCCTCCCCCCTCTCATGTGCTCTCTCTCTCTCATTCTCTCTCTCAAATAAATAAATAAAATTGCCACTGACAGGTATCATGCACCACAGCTTACAGTGTAGATGCTGCCATGACTTGACAGCACCATTTGCAAAGTATTCTTGGTAACTGAATATTGCTACCACCACTTCCACAGCTACCCACACAGTGAATTTCCACCATCCTTATTCTTGTGTTACTAGTTATTAAATAAACCATGGTGGGTAGATGTGTCTGATTGGCTGATTCAGGTCATGTGCTTGCACCAAACATAAACATTTGTCTGAGAGAGCTACTTTCATGAGAGATGAATTCTGCTACACAAAAAGACTCATACAGTGAGGAAAATTCCAAACACAAAAAGGGTATCATTTGGATACTAGGCAGCCAGTCATATGATGATTGTCCAATACAATTAAGAAAATTAAGTTTCCAATACAACTAAACTGAAAGGTTCTGATTCTCTTCCAAGGACTGAGGTGTGGCAAGTATCTGGCTATGAGAATTTTAAGACTTCATATGCTGCAATCTGAGTCTTAAGAAGAAGGTAGTTCCCTAGTTTTGCTGAGCCTCTAACATAAATAACATGAAGTTTCTGCAACACATCTAGTTGTCTGCCATCCATGTGCATTTGTCCTTGCTGTCCCTCTATCTGCCATTATTCTTGGGATATATCTGATACTTCTCATTCCTTCTTCTAATACCACTTTAGAATTTTCTTCTTTCCAAAGTCATTCTTAATGCTTAGAAGCTACTAACAGCATACTCTAGGGATGTATCTCTCTCTAGAGCATTCACAACTTGAGAACAGTGATGTCCATCTCTGTATTTGTAACCTCAGCACCTCACACTGAGTCTAAAACATGACAAGTTGCTCTTTAAAGGCCTCCTGTGTAACTGAATAGAATTTGAAAAGGAAACATATTTCATTGGGTTGCTCTTGGTCTGGATTTAGTACTGACTAAGAAGAAAACACAATTACTAGGAGTGAGAGAGGGGAAATATCTTAAACTAAATAATTGATAAGTTAGTATTTTTATGGGAAATAGGTTAAGTATATTCCAAACTCCCCATTGCCTGATTAAATTTTATCGCTTTTTTTTTTTTTCTGTGTGTTTGAACTGAACTAAAATATCAGAGGAAAAAATATCAATGGAAATAATTCAATATAATTATTTGCCACTGACTCTTTGCTTGGAATTATTTTTCTATTGATCTATTGTATGTTACACTCAGAAGAGAAAGTTTGCCATGAGATAGTACACCATGCTGGTTATTGATTTGCTGTGATGTACTGCTTCATCCACTCAGTGCTCATTTATGAAGAGTGCATTTCTACCATCAGGAAGAATGTGTTAAATTCCTAAAGGTTCATGAATCTCTTAAAAACTTCTTCCTTCAATGAACATATATTATGACTATACAGATGTGGGTCTTGATGGAATTTCCAGAAGCTGCACTTCAGAAATATAGCTAGTACTCAAACAATAAGCACATAAAGATTTGAGAATGAAGTTAAAGAATAATGAATTCTGCAGGGTATTTATTCTTTTTCCAGTGTACTCAGAACATTCTTGATCATCCCTTTGAAACTAATACAAGTATCTCTTAAAATGAAATTAGTCTACATTTTGACTATAACCAATGTATGTCTAAAGCTTGTCCACAATTTATCTTACATTTGTACACACATTTTCATTGAATACAAATAATGCAGTACCCACATTGGGCCTTAAAGTTAGTAGGTGATTACAAATACTCTTTTTTATGGTTTAAATTAAGTATTAAGTCACAAATCAGGCAGATTTCACAAGAGAACTGTTTTCTCCTTCAGTTTGTTTATTTATTTATTTATTCATTCATTCATTCATTCATTCATTCATTTATTTATTTTAAGATTTTATTTATTTATTTGACAGAGAGAGACACAGCGAGAGAGGGAACACAAGCAGGGGGAGTGGGAAGGGGAGAAGCAGGCTTCCTGCTGAGCAGGGAGCCCGATGTGGGGCTCGATCCCAGGACCCTGGGATCATGACCTGAGCCGAAGGCAGACGCTTAACGACTGAGCCACCCAGGCGCCCCATGTCCTTCAGTTTAAAATTAACAGTATCAACACATTTAGATTAGGGATGCTTGAAAAAAAAATGTTTCTAGAAAAACATACATACCATGAGTTAAAATATACTTGTCTATTAAATGTTTTGATATGATACACTACATTTTATTAATTTATTTTAGCACTTTTCTTTAATACAAACACTTTATATCCTTCCATTTTAAGTTCTTAGTAATAAAATGTACAAACTACCATAGGACAATGATAGTCTGCTTTGCTTCTCCACATGCTGCTCTATTACCTCTATCACCAAATAATTTTCCAAAGAAATTACTTCTTTTTCTTGGTCTCAAGATCTTTTTCTCCAAAAGAGTATAGAAAACTTTATCATCAAACACTCCCCTGTTACAGCATTAATGACTGCCATAACCCACAGATCAAGACATGTAGTAAGTTGGACAAATCAGCTAGTTCTATTTTTTTTCCTTATATACTAAAAGAAAATTAAAATTAAAAAGTCTAAAACAAGAGTTCATCATTTAATTATTTTTTCAACAACATATGTAAGCTCTTATTAAAAAGAAGATAAAGACAGTTGGCTATAATTTACTTTTCCAATTTAGAGTTCCAAATATTATGTTATAGTGTATGTAATAGTGCAGAGGAAGGATTCCAATAAGACATATCATCTAGATATAAACCTAAGTTACCTATTTAAAAGTCAGCTAATGACACCAAAACTATAAAATGTCATTTATGCTATAAGGCATGATTAATAAAATACACTGAGTTATTAAGGACAGTTGAATCTCTTAGCATGAATCACTTTATATAAATAGGTATATATCTTTATTTGAAAATAGGAACTCTTAATGGCTAACTCATATCCAGATTGAATAAATAATGGAAGATTTGGTCCCATATTCAAAATTAAATTAGTTTATAATTCATGAAAGAATTAGAAAAATAAACTTTGATAAATATTTTAGAATTGAATGCAAACTTTTTAATGTCATAAACCTAAGTAAGTGGTAAATTCATAAAAAATTAAAGTATAAAGCTGATATCATAAAGTAATAATTTAATGTTAATTTTGTGAAGGTCTTTCCAAACATTTAAGAAAAGGATTGATTCTTACGATTGAATACATACCTGGTAATCTATTTTCAAAAGACTGCACTAAAAATGAAACAAAAATGACCATTTGAAGGAAACATCTTGGCATAAATGGAAAATAAATCAACATAAACTTCTTAGAACAAAAGTAAAATTAAGTATAGATATGCACACACAGACACACACACATACTCATACACATGGATATATAAGTTAGGATACTAACACAATAATGTTATCAGGCAAATTTAAACATAAGTTGCATGCCTGAAAGTCAATGAGTACCACTAAAATTTGGAATAAACTGTTTGCTTAGATAAAGAGCTAGCTAATAAAATCTGCTTAGATTAATTATTAATGTGGAATAAATGAGTTTGTATATACACGTATAAATGCCTACATGTGAATAATATATATTTATTGTATCTATATATATGCAGAGATACACATATGTGTATATATCAGTGTTTATTCATGCATATATACGAATATATAAAAATGTGAGTATGTATGTGTGTGTGTACCTACACTCACACACAGAAATTCCCTAAAAAGAAAATAACTGATAAAAATGTTTAGAATTAGATTGTGGAGATGGTCACACAACTCCACACATATACTAAAAATCATTGATTTGGTTTGATAAATTAATTGTATAAGACATGAATTATATCTCAATACAGTTGTTTTTGAGAAGAAAGAAAAAGAAAACTTCTAGACTGTCACTTCTTGAAATTCAAAAAAAAAAAGTACAGTAAAGAGTGATAATTTGTTTTTCAATAAACTCTAAAGACAAAAATGTGAGAGACTTTTACAATAAATTATTGGGATCTGGAAAGCAGGTAGAAAATTGCAAATTATTCAGTGAAGTTAAGGATGTTGAATCTGAGCTAGCAGCAAGGAAAGCCAAAAAATTAATTGATTTGCCCATAGAAACTTCAGGAAGTGGGAGAACTGGGATACATCCAAAATATTAGGGAAGATGGTCTTAAATCTAAAGAAATGTTTTAGAGTTTAAGACACTCTTGGATATCCAGATCTCCTCAATTTATCAGTTGGGAAATCATTCCATCCACATTCCGGAGATAACTGGAAATTCATTCAAATATAGGGTATCTGGACTAGAAGTCAAAACGTGTAGCTCAGGAGAGTGTATACAGACTTCCAAGCCCACATTCTCATGTTCAGCTCTCAGAATAGAGATTTCACAAAAGTTGTCATTAAGACTCCAGGAAATCTTAAATCAATACATTACATCCAAGAAAGAAGAAAAATATATACATCATTCAATTTTTAAAAAGACTTTATATAATTAATATTACAGCACTGCTAAAAAATAACACACAAATTCATTAGTTGCGTATAACACCCAGGGCTCATCACATCATGTGCCCAAATAAAAAAATAAAAATGTAAAATAAATAAATAAATAAATACCTTCTCCTTAAATGGGATTTATTACTGAACGGGAAAAAAATTAGAAGTTATAATTGAGGGAAGACTAACAAAAAAAAGAGTACAAATTAATCAACAAATAGAAAGAGAAGTGCAAAATTTAAAATAAAATATTATTTAAAAGAAAGTTGAGAGGATTAGCTCTGGAGTTCCAACATCTAAATACTAGGAATACACCCAAAGAAAATCATATATTGAAATTTTAGAGCACTGCAAACCGAAAGAACCTCTTCAAACTCCAGAGAAAAATAAAACAAAATGAAGAAACAGTTCTCAGAATGGCCTCTGCATTCTAATTAGTAACAATGGAAATGAGGCAAGACATGCTTTCACTCTTTAACACTTGCAATCTGTCACCCATGTGGCTAGTAAGATCATACTCTTCAGACAACTGGCACTCTGTACAGGCTGAATATCATCTTCAGGATTCATCTTTTTAGAGCCTGCAGTATTTGACAATGTTGATCATTTTAGTCTTAAAGTTCTTTTTTTTTTTTTTTCTTTTTTAAGATTTTATTTATTTTAGAGAGAGTAAGTGTGAGCTGGGGGAGAGGCAGAGAGGGAGGGGGGGAGAGAATCTGAAGTAGACTCCTCCCTGATCCCACAAACTGGAGATCATGACTTGAGCTGAAACCAAGAGTAGGTCGCTTAACCAACTGAGCCACCCAGGTGCCCCTAGTTTTAAAATTCCTATACCTGTCTCAGGACTAAGTCACGCTGCAAGAACAACAATGCTAATACCTCATTGTGTCACAAGTCAGGTTTCTTTCTCCTCTTCCTAAATGTCCATCTGATTCAGTTTTAGCTCTGTCTATGGTGAACCTCACGCAGGAATCTGGGTTGACAGAGCATCCTTCACTGGGAATAGGGAAAATGGAGAAACATATGTCGGTTCTTAAAGCTTCCACCCAAGAATATTACATGCCACTTCTCCACAAGATCCAGAAGCTAAAAGAAGTCATGTCTGTGTTCAACAAAACTGGGATGTATACTCCTCTTCCTTAGAGGGGTGTTGAATCCTTATGAACAGTGGTGGTATGTACCAGATCCACATTTCTACATGAAATTCTAAAAAAATTCAATTTCTATACAATTATTTTGTCTCAAACTTAGTATATCAAAAATTGAACTTTCTTTTTTTTTTAAGATTTTATTTATTTATTTGAGAGAGAGAAAGAGCCAGGGAGTGAGCATAAAAGCACAAGCTGGGGAGGGGGTAGAGGGAGAAAGAGAAGCAGGCTTCCCAGTGGAGCAGGGAGCCCAATGAGGGACTCCATCCCAGGACCCTGGGATCATGACCTGAGCCAAAGGCAGACACTTAATTGACTGACCCACCTAGGTGCCCCAAAAATTGATTTCAAGTCCATTTTTAAAACAAGTCCATTTTTGCCTTCATTATTTGTTAATGGCACATTTTTTAATTACCCACACAGCCTTGAAATATTTTTTTCACATTTTTCAATATTAGACCAATATATTACTCTATATTTTCTACTCCTAAAATCACCAGCACGTTTTTTATCATTACAACTAATAAAATAACAAGAACAACACATTTTGAAAATGAAGGAAAAATTCATGTTTCATTTTCTATGTGCAAGGCACACAATTTTTAAACATTCTCCAAAACATCTTATAGCATCATCCTAAAAACTAAAACAGATACTATTATAATTATCTTGTTACATAGGATGAACTAATTTATTTCTCCCTTTAGTTATGGTCCAACCACAAATTTGAATCCTTCTTCCATGTTTCTCTTCTGGACTCTTGAAAGCTGCTTAGCAGCTTTCATATTTTTCAGGCAAACAAATGAATCTTAAAAACTGATATCATATTAATTCTCAAAAATTATATTTTTTCTAATATTATATCCTACTCAAAATCCTCCATTGGCTATCCATATCTACCTGTATTCAATATATTTTATCTGTACCACATTTAAGATCATCCAAATTGTGTCCTTAACTTCCTTCCCATTCATATCTTACTACACCTCAACTTGTACAAACTGGCCCAATTGCACTTTTCTAAATACATTTTCTGCCTCCTCAACATTACTTAAATTTTTCTTCACTTGGAACACTTTTTCTTCATTGTTTCAAGTCTCTGTGATTAGAAATGGCCATTTTTAAAAATTATGGTGAACAAAAAGAGAACAAACTACTATATTCTGTATCATCCAAAATTTACTTTTAAAATTTTTTATATGTACATGGTATAAACTATTATGCATTATTCTATTCTCTTATTTACAGATTTTTTCCCCAGAATTTTACTACCATGATTCCATGTTCCTTATATTTTAGAAAAGAGTAACACATAAAGAAAATGCTATTCATTTTCTAGGTTCTTCTGTAATAACTGCCTTTCCAGACCTCTCAGCTCACTGTAATCACCTTAGGAAATAGATCACTCTTCCTTGTTTTCTATAATTTAAATATTTGTCTAATTTCCTACAAAAGATCTCAAGATCCTTGAGAAGGGAGGATGTCTTTCCTCTCTATATAAGTCTCCTCTGTCTCATAAGACCAGGTCTTATGTGAAGAAGACTGTCACAAAAAGTTTTTGGAATAAAACTTCAATGAATTAAAAAAAATAAAAGCAATTAATATGTACGAGATAATGAGATGATTAATTATTTAATGACAAAACAAAAGAAGAATGCGTATTTCTTCTTAAAATGGAATTTTGACTAACATAGAGTAACTAGGCAGTAAACTTAAAAATGATACAATGTTGGGGTGCCTGGGTGGCTCAGTCAGTTGAGCGTCCAACTCTTGGTTTTGGCTCAGGTCTGATCTCAGGGTCATGAGATCGAGCCCTGTGTTGGGCTCCACACTCAGCACAGAGTTTGCTTGGGTTTCTCTCTCCCTCTCCCTCTGCCCCTCTCCCCCTCTAAAATAAATAAATACATCTTTTAAAAAATGATACAATGTTATATACCGAAATAACAAAGGGATTTAAAAGTAAGAATTAATCAAAAGATAAAATTGTTTAAGTAAAGACATAAAATTTAGTGAAATGAAAACTAGAACAATCTTTTAAGACAACTTCAAACAAATGAGACATGCAGAGTGTCAGTATTTTAATGTGAACTTATCCCTATAATTGAGAAAGATTTGTTCATTTGAAGGAAATAAAAAAGAACAATAAGCAGAGTTGAAAGATTTTATAGAGCATCATGAAATAAATGTCAGAAACAGTGATTCACACACACTCCCCATATGCTAATTTACATATGAGTAGTATGCGTTGCATATATCAAATTTTGTGACATTTATTTCAGGAAGCATTGTAAGACTTTCTACGCTGGTTATAGCACTCACTTTGAATTTTATCTCAATGGTGTCATTGCCGAATGGAGTAATGCACAGAAATCATTGCATATATTTTCTGTTCCTTTCGCATTATGATTACATGAAGTTGTATATTTCTACATAGTAATATTATCCCTTGTCAGTTGCATATCAAATATGATGACATTGAAACAAAGGAAACAAATATTTCATTTATTTGCATTAAGTTTCATTTAAAAAAAAATGATTCCATGTTTTGAGTTAGAGGAAAGAACTGTAATGTATTACATCTTTAGCAATTCATTTATATTAAATAGCCCCAAACTGCATGTTAGGTATCAGTCTCCCCCCAACAAAAAAAGGGATAGAAATTAATGATATATTTCTTATTAGTTAAGTTTCTTTATGACAATTCTCAGCTAAGTTGAAAAAAAGTAGCTTTCAGGTTATATGCCAAAGGAAAATCAGAGTTTATAACCAAAATCCAATAGCTGGATTAACTTCTGTTGTGGTGACATGACTAGAATTCTATAATTACCCAAATGCTTTATATTTATGCCTTCCAAGCTACTTGCTCAATTTTGCTTTCTTTGGGAATAATACAGTATCCTGATTCAAAAGAAAAGATATTTGGTGCTATTCAGGGATTAGTAGAGGTTTAAATGTTAATACTCTGCAACACTATTTCTTCTGAAGAATTACCATTTACATTCTTACAGGGGCCCTCAGAGTATATGCTGTGCTTAAAAAAGGCATTTGTGGAAAAAAATACTATCTTGGGAGTGCAAAATGCAACACACCACAATAATCTTTAAACATTACAGCATTCTGAATATAGCAGACTTAGTAAATACAGCTTAATGGATATATTTTATTTAAGCAAATATTTACCAGAAGATAAAATATTATTTTATTCTTTTCATAATTATTTATATGTTAAAAAATATAATTTTAGTATTGGTAAAAGGAGAGATCAACTTAACATTAATATATAGGGTAAGAAATTTCAAGTAAGATTTATTTTAAGCAGATTGAAAGCACTCTCTCTCTCTCTTTCTCCTTCCTTCCTACTCTCCTGCCTTCCCTCCCTCCCTCCCTTCTTTGTTTGGCTCCCTCCTTCCTTTCTTTTCCCCTTTGTTTTTCTTCCATTCTGTTTTGTGTTCATACTTGGTTAATATAAACGGAGACATAGAACCTCAATTCAAGCAGAAACATTCTCTGTAAGAGGAATGTTTATTGTCCATGGATTTAAAAAAAAAAAATTGACTCCTTAATTTTCACTTACCTCTTTGTGGTTCTCTGAAAATGTATTATAATTTTCCATTGTTCTGTGTGCCTTAGAAAATGAAAATTAATAAAGAAAATAAGTTCTCTTCTTGGCTTTTCCATAGTTCATATCAGAATCTAATTTTTGCTCTATTCTGAGATTAATATATTCTCCAAACAGCATACGAGGAAAGAACAAGTTTGGGAATATCTTCAGGGAGTCTTGGGATTTCTGGATAAGTTAGACGGGAGCCTTTGCATTTAATAATATACCAAACAGCGTGTACCAATTCACTTCCAGATAACTCAAAGTTTACAAGAGCGAATGTATTTCGCTCAATTAAACCTCAATTACTTTTTTGGTTGGTTTGTCAATTTCAGCTCAACCTACAACAAACATTTCATGTAATTTGGATTTTAAAATTATATATATATATGATATATATATATATATATATAATTTTTTATTATGTTATGTTAATCACCATACATTACATCATTAGTTTTTGATGTAGTGTTCCATGATTCATTGTTTGCGTATAACACCCAGTACTCCATTCAGTATGTGCCCTCTTTAATACCCATCACCAGGCTGACCCATCCCCCCACCCCCCTCCCCTCTAGAATGCTCAGTTTGTTTCTCAGAGTCCCTAGTCTTTTATGGTTCATCTCTCCCTCCGATATTATATATAATATATATATTATACACATTATACACATATATATGTGTATATTATACGCACATATATATATATAAAATATATAATTTACAATTTCTTTAGTTTATACATAATGACACTGGAACCCAGTATGGTTAAGGTACACATCCGCTGTTTAAAAATCTGGTTAATGTCAAAAGTTAGGTTAATGTAAAATTTCCTGACACCCACCCACTCCACTGCATTTTCTTTTTCTTTGTTTTTTGTTTTTATGGGTTTTTTTTTTTTTAGATTTTTATTTATTTGACAGAGAGAGAGATAGTGAGAGCAGGAACAGAAGCAGGAGGAGTGGGAGAGGGAGATGCAGGCTTCCATCCAAGCAGGGAGCCCGATGCAGGGCTCGATCCTGGGACCCTGGGATCATGACCTGAGCTGAAGGCAGAGGCTTAACTGACTGAGCCACCCAGGCACCCCTCCACTTCATTTTCTTATCTATAATCTTAACATCTTTTTCCGGTTTTTATATTAGCTGTAGAAATAAAGGATAGTCCATGAAAGATAATAGCTCTCAGCTTTATACTGAAAACATTAACTTTCCTGGAAAAGCACAAATTTTAACAACCCAAGTGATGGGGTCTTTGAGTGACTGCTCATCCAACACGGGTAGCACAGCAAAGCTCAGCAGACCCATGGACTGTCAAATAAGGTAACCACTCCTTTGCCCATCTGTAATGGCAGTTCAAAGTTAGGAAAATATGTGTAGGAGAAACTAGCATATGCCAATTTATTAATAGAAACATATGTGCATCTCTTACCGATATAAATAAATAACAAATAACCAAAAAATTTTTTTTCTACTTTTTTCTCTACACATTACTCTCCAATGATGAGCAGAATATTATCTTTCATCTATAAGAAATCTCCTTGTCTTAATATTTCTGAGGTTCACATTCCCATTGAGTCTAACAAATTGCCTTTCAAATTAACAGGGGAGGGAGAACTATATCTTTTATTTTATTTTTTATTTTTTTTAATTTTTTTTTAAGATTTTATTTATTTATTTGAGACAGAGAGAATGAGATACAGAGAGCATGAGAGGGAGGAGAGTCAGAGGGAGAAGCAGACTCCCCGCCGAGCAGGGAGCCCGATGCGGGACTCGATCCGGGGACTCCAGGATCATGACCTGAGCCGAAGGCAGTCGCCCAACCAACTGAGCCACCCAGGTGCCCCGAGAACCATATCTTTTAACATATTCTACCTATATATGTAGTCCATGAGAAATAACTTAATCAGGTATTCTGAATGATAATGTGGTTAACAAACAACATTGGCAGAAACATACAACATAGAAATAGTTTATCTGCTAATAAAACACAATTTTTTTATAAAATGAGTAATTTGAGTTATCCTTGAGTCTCCTTACCCAAAATGGAATAATGACTATGTTACCAATAGCATCTAAATTAGTATCAAGAGAGAAAGAGAGCATGGTAAACCAAGGTTAACACATGAAAGAACTCTTTGCCCTTTCTCACCATTTAAGCTTTTGGACACCCTATGAAAAAGTAGTCAACAAGTTGAGACACTGGTACCAATCCCAAAAGGTAAGACAATTTCACTTTCAGAGTATTGTGTGGTGAACAAACGATGTTTCAAAGGTCAGTGTAACAAGGAACTATGACTGTTGTCACCAGAGAGCATGAAGACTACGAAGTTGACATTGATGAAGAGCAAAAGTTATCTGCCACTGAAACCTTGACCAAAGCTTGTCTAAATAAAATACATGACCATCTTGACCTACTCTTTTTCCTATTGTAGTATTTCTCACCCACATTCATAAATCAAACCTAATCAGAACATAAGAGAGTAATGATCTAAAATGCAGTGACAATAATGTGTCTGATGCTTCCAAATCAAGGTAAATTTCTTGTGAATTGCTGTGTGATTTTAGGAGCTGTGGAGGAAAAAAAAAATTCTTGCATTTTGAACACCTAATTGTTATGTTTTATAAAATTCCCACCATAGTGCCTTGCACGCAAAAGTGCTCAATACTGTGAATCTTTAGTACACAAATAACTACTGGTGTTGAAACTGTACTCTGACTCCATTATAACACCAAATTTATCTTCAGTTCTATATTAACAATCTATTTTAGGACGAGTTATGTATTATACTTTCCCAAACATTTTAATTTCCTCACCTATGTAAACTGATTATTTTCAAAGCACACTATTCTCTTTTATGTTCTTCTTACTTAAATTATACTTTTGTTTTTTTCAAAATTCAACTCATCTAAATTATCCATTAAACTTTCCCTGTGTACATACCTCAATATCAAAAAAGCCATCTATGAAAAACCCATAGTGAATAACATTCTCAATGGGGAAAAACTGAGAGCTTTCCCCCTAAGGTCAGGAACACGTCAGGGATGTCCACTATCACCACTGCTATTCAACATAGTACTAGAAATCCTAGCCACAGCAATCAGACAACAAAAAGAAATAAAAGGCATCTGAATTGGCAAAGAAGAAGTCAAAGTCTCACTCTTTGCAGATGATATGATACTTATGTGGAAAACCCAAAAGACTGCACCCCAAAACTGCTAGAACTCATACAGGAATTCAGTAAAGTGGCAGGATATAAAATCAATGCACAGAAATCAGTGGCATTCCTATACACCAACAACAAGACAGAATAAAGAGAAATTAAGGAGTGGATCCCGTTTACAATTGCACCCAAAACCATAAGATACCTAGGAATAAATCTAACCAAAGAGGCAAAGAATCTGTACTCAGAAAACTATAAAATACTTATGAAAGTAATTGAGGAAGATACAAAGAAATGGAAAAACGTTCCATGCTCATGGATTGGAAGAACAAATACTGTGAAATTGTCTATGCTACCTAGAGCAATCTACACATTTAAAGCAATCCTTATCAAAATACCAACCACTTTTTTCAAAGAAATGGAACAAATAATCCTAAAATATTTATGGAACCAGAAAAGACCCCGAATAGCCAGAGGAATGTTGAAAAAGAAAACCAAAGCTGGTGGCATCACAATTCCAGACTTCAAGCTCTATTACAAAGCTGTCATCATCAAGATAGTATGGTACTGGCACAAAAACAGACACATAGATCAATGGAACAGAATAGAGAACCCAGAAATGGACCCTCAACTCTATGGTCAACTCATCTTTGACAAAGCAGGAAAGAATGTCCAATGGAAAAAGACAGTTTCTTCAACAAATGGTGTTGGGAAAATTGGACAGCCACATGCAGAAGAATGAAACTGGACCATTTCCTTACACCACACACAAAAATAGACTCCAAATGGTTGAAAGACTTAAATGTGAGACAGGAATCCATCCAAATCCTTGAGGAGAACACAGGCAGCAACCTCTTCGACCTCAGCCACAGCAACTTCTTCCTGGAAACATCGCCAAAGGCAAGGGAAGCAAGGGCAAAAATGAACTATTGGGACTTCATCAAGATAAAAAGCTTTTGCAAAGCAAAGGAAACAGTCAACAAAACCAGAGACAACTGACAGAATGGGATGAGATATTTGCAAATGACATATCAGATAAAGGGCTAGTATCCAAAATATATAAAGAACTTCTCAAACTCAACACCCAAAGAACAAATAATCCAATCAAGAAATGGGCAGAAGACATGAACAGACATTTTTCCAAAGAAGACATCCAAATGGCCAACAGACACATGAAAAATTGCTCAACATCGCTCGGCATCAGGGAAATCCAAATCAAAACTTCAATGAGATACCACCTCACACCAGTCAGAATGGCTAAAATTAACAAGTCAGGAAACGACAGATGTTGGCGGGATGCGGAGAAAGGGGAACCCTCCTACACTGTTGGTGGGAATGCAAGCTGGTGCAACCACTCTGGAAAACAGTATGGAGGTGCCTCAAAAAGTTGAAAATCGAGCTACCATATAACCCAGCAATTGTACTACTGGCTATTTACCCCAAAGATACAAATGTAGGGATCCAAAGGGGTATGTGCACCCCGATGTTTACAGCAGCAATGTCCACAATAGTCAAATTATGGAAAGAACCAAGATGTCCATCAACAGATGAATGGATAAAGAAGATGTGGTACACACACACACACACACACACACACACACACACACACAATGGAATATTATGCAGCCATCAAAAGGAATGAACTCTTGCCATTTGCAACGACGTGGATGGGACTGGAAGGTATTATGCTAAGCGAAATAAGTCAATCAGAGAAAAACATGTATCATATGATCTCACCGATATGAGGAATTCTTAATCTCAGGAAACAAACTGAGGGTTGCTGGAGTGGTGGGGGTGGGAGGGATGGGGTGCCTGGGTGATAGACCTTGGGGAGGGTATGTGCTATGGTGAGTGCTGTGAATTGTGTAAGACTGTTGAATCACAGACCTATACCTCTGAAACAAATAATACATTATATGTTAAAAGAAAGAAGAAGATAGTAGGAAGGGAAAAATGAAGGGGGGAGTCATAGGGGGTGATGAACCATGAGAGACGATGGACTCTGGAAAACAAACTGCGGGTTCTAGAGGGGAGGGCGGCTCGGGGATGGGTTATCCTGGTGATGGGTATTAAAGAGGGCACGTATTGAATGGAGCACTGGGTGTTATACACAAACATGAATCATGGAACACTACATCAAAAACTAATGATGTAATGTTTGGTGATTAACACAACATAATAAAAAAAAAAAAAAAAACTTTCCCTGGGTATTCAAAACTGAGATTCTAGAATTGTACTGTCTCAACCAAATTGTTACAGAATAGACTTATCTTATGGAATTTTAACCTTCATATGTGCCTCACTGTTTGTATTATTTGTGTCCTTTAATGATTTTTATGAGTATAACAATATATACAGTATGTATACAGTGAGCTTTATAAGTAAATACTAACCATTCATTGAACATTCATGTTTTGTAATACTTTGTGCAAGGTAAACATGCAAGGGAAAGACAGGATTGTTGAGAGACTGCCTGGGGTGACCAAATAAATAGAAGTTTTAACTTGTTTGAGATAATGTTCTATTTGATATTCTGGCCATTGGGCTTCAATAAGTAGATCTGCTATAAGAATCTTGGTGTTAAGAGTTCTTAGTTCAATTTTTAAAAACACATGCAAATAAGAAAGAAAGAGGAAACTAGTGATAGTACTGAGAGTTATAACCATCTGACACCATTGTTGCAATGTATTTGATTTTTGATCACATTCCCTTAGTAGTATCTTCTTTGTTACCTTTTTTATCTTCTCATGGTTTTCTGGAATGTAAACTTGGGAAGAGAACTGTGAAGCAATCATGGTTTATCTACTTTCCCAGTATTTCCAAACTTGTACAATAGAACACCTTTGATTTATAATCCTGTAATCCAAAAATACACTATATGGTCAACTAAATTTGAGAAATAGTGCACACTCCATCCCTCTGTTGGAGATTCATAACCTTTATGTGGACATCAAGGGTTCTGAGATGTATTTTTATGTTACAAAGACATGCACAGCCAGACACATGTTTGATCGAGATACTATCTCAACTGTTTAGCAATATTAACCCATTTAAACTTAGAACAAACCTATGAGAGCTACTATAATTATCCCCATTGTGTATAAGAAAGGATGAGACATTAAATAATTTTTCAAGATCACAAAACTAGGATAAGATAGAACTGGATTTGTAGGCCCTCTGACTCCAGAGTCCATGCTCTTACTCACTGTGTATGCTACTTCTTGTCTAAACCAAGCTGCAGTTTCAATTTCAATGTTAGCTCCTTCCACAGATTTATAGCCTGACTGGTCATTATCTTCTGTAACTTAGTCTTTCCAATATCGGAAGCCAATTTTTGCTACAAGTTAGATTTTTTTATAATGATAATTATTAGATTATTTTTAACTGCAAAATGAAAAAAAAATGTAGAGATGACTATAATGGCCTACACATGAGATTTAACCAGACTGCACATTTGTGGTTTAAAAAATCAGCACTTGGTAGCATTGATCATATTCTATTACAGAGCAACAATCAGCCAGGGAAAAATATCCAAGTTGGGTTTTTTTTTTTTTCTTTTCAGTACCTTTATATTATATACCTGTTCTGCCACACCCATTATTAAAGACATATATGTGTATCTGCATATACACACACACACGTGAACACACATGCATTTAGTATACAAGGTTTTAAATCTTTGAGTGAAAATTTACAAATCAGGATATATATATATACACACATATATATCCTACAATATTCATGCCAAATTTCATCTGTGGGATGGTACCAGAATATCTCTTTTCTCATCCATCACCTACCCTCTCTTTAAAGCTTTCCCTGACCAACTTAAAAAAAAAAAAAAGTGAACTGTATCAGGTTCCTGGAGTTTGTTTTATGTTTGTTTTTGGAAATTTCATGTATACATTGTTTCTGTATCCAAATTTTATGTTTAAGAAAGGCAAAAAGCATTACTTACCTTCCTGCTGTCACCCTCTTCGCAGCAAGTGCAATAGCGTGCATAATTAAGTTAATTAAGTAATTGATTTTATTCCTTGAATGCATCTATCATAAACTACTTTGGGAAATGCTTAACTATATTGCAAGAAAGTACTCCCATTTTTCTTTTGGTTAATCAATGTAGTCCTTCGGTTAATCACTTTAAAACACTGAGTAGTAAAACACTTTAAAACTCTTTGTAATTGTACATGAAAATGAACCTGTTGTTATAAGCAAAGACACTTCTAACGAGCATGGTTTTGCATGTACATCCCAAATAGAAATATTAAAACATGACACATTTATATTGTTGACTTAGATATAATTTGTTCTTTATCCAAATTAGCCTGCTGGCAATATACTATTTTAACATTGGTTTTAATCATGTTCACCGATTTAACTTTCTTAAAACATATAGATGTCATGACTAGAGAAAATGTCTTGAAAGTACCTTTTGCCTGAGCTCAATGATGTTTTTTTTCTTATAAAATAACTTTCAAAAGACAGAGAGAGAGAGCTAGAGAGAAGAGTATGACTTAATATAGTGCAGGTCAGCCTACTGCTGTCGTGAATGATGGATTCCTGGTGCCCTCACACTCTCTGGGAATTATAGCCACGTCAAGACTCTGGGTCGCAGAATATCAAATAAAATGGCCCTTCAAGGTGAATCACTCAGCAAGTCAATGCGTAAGTTTTGGCATTCCAAGACTTTGCTTAGGAAAACCTACTATCATGTAATTGCCTGCCACCATCTGTGACTATTTTGGAGAAATAGAAAATTCTCAAACTTAAGGGGAGCATGGAGAGATAAATAGAACTGTGCTACCCACAAAAACAGACACAAAACCAGTATCTCTTGTTTGTAATCAGCAAACATCCCCTTATTATCAGGCACTCAATAGACTTTTGCTATTTTTAAAGTCTAATACAATCAGAGGCAGGAAAAAGGAATTGCTTCTGAAACTGAATGCATCAGTCCCCTGCATTTTTTAAACCAATTTATCTCCCCAGATTTCAAGTGTCTGTTTAAAACAACATGGAAAAAATTGACACACTTATGTCATCAGCAAGGCTACGTTTACTGACTTATTAATTAATCAAGCATGCATGTGATGGGAAGAGCCATTTGGTTTCACCAGCAACTCTGGAAAATAATTCAAAATGAGTTAGACAGCCAACACGTTTCTAACTAAGTCAATTAACATATGATTAATTGAAAAATGGTAAATAAGGCAAGACTGCTGCCTGTACTTTCAGCTTGGAGGCAAAGGTCTGCTTGGAGAAACACAGTCCATATTCCTTCATAGTTGCTATTTTGTGTTACCAGTCACTGAAGTAATTGACCGTTTATTGCATCTGTTCAAAAATTCAGGAATACAGGCTGTAATAAAATGAGCATTTGTGTAATTACATTAGCTCTAAGACTCTTTTACTTAGAGACAACTGCCATCCATCACATTGTCCTTTAATTTCTCAGTGTTTGTTTTGGTGATGTGGTATTCCAAAACAAATGTGGGGGTATTTCTTTTAAAAATTGTATCTTGGGGTATTTGAAGTGGACAGGGGATAAAACAGACATTTGTCATGTTACAGAAACGATGTAAGTAGGGGGAAAATCACAAAGATATCCTAGCAATAAATGGCAATGGCTCTAAAGTGTTACTAGTGGCAAAACAAGAAAATAAGATGACTTTTCCCTACAATTCTTTTTTTTTTTTTTAAGATTTTATTTATTTATTTGACAGAGAGAGACACAGCGAGAGAGGGAACACAAGCAGGGGGAGTGGGAGAGGGAGAAGCAGGCTTCCCGTGGAGCAGGGAGCCCGATGCGGGGCTCGATCCCAGGACCCTGGGATCATGACCTGAGCCGAAGGCAGACGCTTAACGACTGAGCCACCCAGGTGCCCCTCCCTACAATTCTTTTTAACACCCTGTTGTCTGGTGAATGAAAGTCAACACATGTAGATATAATTATACTCTAATCTTCTTTACTGTGGTTAATTTCTAACTTAAACCATAAAGCATTGAAATGTGCTTTATTAAGAGGATTGCCCTTGAATCTTTGGGATCAAAGAGAAGAAAGAAATTCCATCACTTCAACTTGCTAGCTGTGTTACTTCTGTCTTGTTACTTAAAAATTCTGAGTTTCAATTTCTTTCCAGATTTGTTGTATAGATTAAATTATATCTCATGTTATATGGTGCATATATATATGCTATCAATTGCAAGAATATGGGGAAATTATACATTGTATATTTTCTTTATGATATTTTATATTATGAATTATTTTCACCTGTCAAGAATAGGTAGAGGGTGCCTGAGTGGCTCAGTTGGTTAAGTGACTCTTGATTTTGTCTCAGGTCATGATCTCAAGGTCATGGGTCGAGGCCCTTTTTGGACTCCTGCTCAGCATGGAGTCTGCTTGAGATTCTCTCCTTTTCCACACCCCTGCCCCTCTCCCCACTTGTGTGCTCTCTCTCCCTCTCTCTGTCTAAAATAAATAAATAAAATCTTAAAAAAAGAAGAATAGGCAGTAGTAGAAACAGGGATTGGGTGTTTTCGATGGATGAGGTAATTATTACCCAAGTTTTGCAAGTAAATAAAGTTGATCTTTTCACTTCTTTCTTCATGTTTAAAATTTTACCCTTAGTGAAATAAGTCAGAGAGACAAATACCATATGATTTCATTTAGATGTGGAGTATAAAAACAGCAACAACAATAAGAAAATTGAACTTACAGGTACAGAGAACACATTGGTAGTTGCCAGGGTGGGAGGGGTGAGGTGAAGACAAGAGAAATAGGAGAAGGTGATCGAAGGCATAAAATTCCAGTTATAAAATGAGGAAGACCCAGGGATGTCATATACAGCATGGTAGCTATACTTAATAATACCATGTTGTATATTTGAAAGTTGCTAAAAGAGTGGATCCTAAAACTTTCCATCACAGGAAAAAAAATTAACTATGTTAACTAGACTTATTGTGGTGACCGTTTCACAAGTGATGCATATATCAAATCATTATGTTGTACACCTGAAATTAATATAATGTTATAGGTCTCAGTGAAAGATCTCAGTTGAAATAACACCAACAAAAATAAACTCTTAACCTGTAGCTATTCTCCTGGTCCATCCATCCACCCATCCATCCATCCATTTACTTCACAAAAAAAGTTTTAAGTAACTTTCAAGTATCAGTTGGGTTTTTAGATGCTAAGTAAGACGGAATTTGAAATGCAAGAGATTTATGAGGGAAATGCTTGTGAAAGACAAAAGCAGAGCAGAAGTAGGCAGGGAAAGCTATTAGATTATAGGGCAGTGTGCAAAGAGAGGAGGAAGAAAGGGAGATTGTGAGGAAGAGCCTGTTCTGTGAAGCTGCTCTGAGAGCTTTTTTATAAGCCCATGGGAAACGTCAGCAAAAGGATTTCCTACAAGGGAGTCATAGAGGGCAGAATTGACCATATCATAGATTCCCCATCGTGCTCAGCCATTGCCAGGAGGCTGCAAGAGAAGAGCGTAGATGGTCTCAGCTCAAATACTTTGGTAGGTCTTGAAAGCTGACAGCTGTATGGTGTCAGCTAATTGTACTCCTTACAGCTGATTGACAAGTTCTTTCTTGAAACTGAGCCGCATATATTCATGACTACCACAGAGAGGCACTGGAGAGAAAAAAGATCTAAATCTACTAGGGCATATGACATCTTTTTTTTTTAACAGAGGAAATAGAAGCTAGGAAGTAAATAACTGAGTTTGAGTAAGATGAGTATTAATACAAGAATAATACTGAAATGTTCCAAGTGTCTAAATATGCCCAGGAAAATGGGAAACTCATGCTTTCCAGTCCAAACCACAGAGTAAATTTAATGAGAATGGAGGATTGGAAGAGTGTTATGAATTGACCAAATAGAACAGGGAACACCAGGATCATTGATTCCTGAACAGAAAAACTCTGAAGTCCACATTTAAGTGATCCCTACTTCCTTCATTCTTACTCTTTTGTTCTTCTCTTTACCATAGCCATGGTATAGAATTTATGAATTTTTTTTAAGATTTTATTTATTTATTTGAGTGAGAGAGAATGAGAGACAGAGAGCAACGAGAGGGAAGAGGGCAAAAGGAGAAGCAGACCCCCTGCTGAGCAGGGAGCCCGATGCGGGACTCGATCCCGGGACTCCAGGATCATGACCTGAGCCGAAGGCAGTCGCTTAACCAACTGAGCCACCCAGGCGCCCAAATTCATGAATTTGTTTTCATTCATTATAACTATAAAATATATTTCCCAACTACGCTAAGACTTCTGAATATCTCTAGTAAGGCAAATGATAAATATTATATTTCACTCCATGTTTATCTTTAATTTTTCCAAATGCTTATAAAATTGCTCAATAGAAAAAAAAATAGAAAAAACCCACTTCTTCTAAAGGAGTTAAATAAATTCCTTATATTTTTTTCAGTCTCACGCCATTTTTAAATAAGTATAAGTCCCATGGGGCGCCTGGGTGGCTCAGATGGTTAAGCGTCTGCCTTCGGCTCAGGTCATGATCCCAGGGCCCTGGGATCGAGTCCCGCATCGGGCTCCCTGCTCCTTGGGAGCCTGCTTCTCCCTCTGACCCTCTCCCCTCTCATGCTGTTTCTCTCTCGCTCGCTCTCTAAAAAATAAATAAAAATCTTAAAAAAAAAAAATAAGTATAAGTCCCCTTTATATCGAAACATGCACATTTATATGCCATTCCCTATACAGGAATTGGAAGATTCTTTCTCAACCCTTTGAATATGATATTATTTCAAATCTAATATTGTTCTCCTCATATGAAATAGGCCATAATTTTTTTTTATCTCATTCAAAATTCCATTTGAATAACTTTCTCTTAGAATAATCTTCCTAATGGTGGTCATTCTCTGAAGTTAGATGTAAATAGAAATCCTTCAGGGCATAGCTCAAATGCTCCTTCTCTATGGAGCATTTACTTTTCTTCTTTGTTAAAAAAAACTGCCTCTCTATCTCTACATTTTATTTTACTGTCTCTTTTAAAGCATGTTTTACTTTCTAATGTAATTATTTATGTCAAGAACAAGAATAGCTTTTAAGTACACAGAATGCTTCAGATTACAAAAGCCTTTTATATACATCTCATTCTCTATCTATACCAGCCACATGAGGAGGTGGTTATCATACTAATTTTGTTAGTTCTAGCCCAGAGGAGTGGTCAATCTGCTTACATCCCCAAATTAGGAGCAAAACCAAGAATCAAGCTCTGTCTTTCAGTCCCAAATTAAATGATGTTTCTATAATTTTTTGATGCAAACCGTTTGAGTAAATAAAAATTGATGTTTGTGTGTACCACACAAACTTTCATATAATCGCGATTCAATTAAAAAGTTGAATGAGTAAAGGAATAAATAGGACCCAACTTATGCCTATAATTTGAATATATCTCTCACAATAGCAGATAGCTGGATTTATTCCCTCTGTTTGGCTATACTCTACTTGACATTTGTCCATTATTTGCTTCTGTTAGTGGTCCTAAGTAATTTATGCGTGTATATTTTTGTCTGCAAAGTTCTAATATGTTCATCAAGGGCAAGGGGTAGTTTTTCATTGTTGCTTATTGGGTGTTTTGGCATCTGTCCTGTTATTTCAAAACAGAAGAGTGAGTGTATGTATACCGTTAGCCTGCCTTTGGGAAATGAAAACATGGTCCTTGAAAGCTGTAAAATTATGTATATGTTTCAGAGGAAATTTATATCCAGGATTATAACTTCTGTTATTGTAAATATCTAATTTTTTTTCTATTTTTTTAAAAAGGCAAATCCTTATAATATCATAGAATATTAATAGTGAAGTACTGAATTAATTTTTATTTTTTTAAAGATTTTATTTATTTGACAGAGAGAGAGACAGCGAGAGCAGGAACACAAGCAGGGGGAGTGGGAGAGGAAGAAGCAGGCTTCCTGCCGAGCGGGGAGTCCGATGTGGGACTCGATCCCAGGACCCTGGGATCATGACCTGAGCTGAAGTCAGACGCTTAATGACTGAGCCACATAGGCGCCCCTGAATTAATTTTTAATAAAGTGCTTTTTTACCTTAAACTGAGAAAGGCATCGTGAATTTTCATGACTATTTATTGTTTGCTAATAATATTTCCTCAAACTTGCAAATCCAATTAACAAATTTATGTTAAGTAAAACATTTTTGAAATTAAGTGCATAGGATGCCAGGAATACTTCTTAAAACATTTATACATATAACAAAAAGAGTCGTTGCTTATAATCCATGCATATAAATTAATATACTTTGTTTTCTAATCTTGTTTTGTCATTTTGAGTTCAGATGTTGACGATCAAACCAAATATATTTATTTTATGAGGGAGTTTTCAAAATACATGAAACTTGATTTTTCTGCACATGCACTCTTTATATTGTTTGTATAGGTCAAGAAAAGGAGCATACAAATGAAAATGTGTGGTTTAACATTTTATCCCAATACACATGTGTTCTGACCATCTTTGAACAGTGTATCTTACAGGAAATTTCCAGATCTTTAAGTGACACACACCTAGAGTTTTGTTCACTTCCTAAATAAAAGCCTTTTTTTCCAAGTGGTTTAAAAGGTTTTAGATGGGGAGGTACCAGATGTCAGTAGTCTCAATCTTTTTAATGCAACTATAATGGAGAACAGCTTAGTGATTACCGCTGTGGAATTTAACCTTCCAGGTCACCAATCCAATCCCTTGGTGCTGCTGGCCTTTTGATAATAATAGGTCTCCTACTCTTGGATACACACACAGAACACATAGCAACCACACCACATACAGGCACAGAGGGGACGAGCAGTCAAAGCAAGATATTAATAGAACATAAAAAATTATTGTCTTGAAATGAGTTACAAAGAAGAAGAGTAAATGTCATTTAACATCCCTTGCACAAAAAGTTAATGGGTGTAATAATACAAGGTTTAATAGCTCAAAAATGTCTCAAGTGCCATTACTACAGAATAATATTCCAGATTTTAAATTTCCTAATATTCTTCCACTAGGATTTCAGGGGGTTTTTTTCTATTGATTCATTGCCAGCTCACCTTTGTAATGGTCTTAAGCTAAAGAGTAGAAAATGGCAAAATTAACCAAACCCTAGGGTGCTCCAGGAGACATTTTGGAGGTTCAGTAGATGGTGTACTTCCCTTTGAGTCAGGACAAACTGTGATTATTTTAAAGCACTTTTTGATTGTGAATGGGTTGGGCTCTGCCTCAGCAAGAAGCCAGGCTACATATCCACAGGAAACTAATTTAGAAAGAATACAGATGAATCACAGACCTGTACCCTTGAAACAAATAATATATTATATGTTAATAAAAAAATAAATGGATTAAAAAAAAGAAAGAATACAGTAATTATTAAAGAGCTACCTCAGGTTGCAGAGTAAACTGTACGGCCCTCAGTAATGATATTTAGCATGGGGGACCTAATCAGAAAGGCCTTTGCTTGTGTTTCAAAAAATCTTATGAGCTAGAATAAACAAAAGAAAGAATTAAAAAAAAAAACAGCAATAGCCATCATGATTGCGATTTATTGACAACTTAATCCATGCTAACAGGTGTCCTGTTAAAGAAGTTAATTTTATTTAAAATATCAAGGACACAAATATTTAAGTCTTCATTTGTTTGGTAGAAACCGAGGTGACATTTAGCTTTTAATTTATCATTCAGTGTTTCATAGCATTGCTTTTAGTTCAATGACTTCTATTCATCATTAGCTGGGAGTAGACATCACTTCATCTTCTCCTTGACGATGCATAACTTTGGAATATTCTCTAGCCAATTTGTGTATCTCCACCTTGTCTCTCTAGCTTCATTTTACAGATTCTAGGATTTCTTCCTTTCTTTCTTTTTTTCTTGTATATGTTTGATAAACATATTAACAAAGTATTAAACAAAAAATATTCTTAAAATGTTACCTTTAAAAGAGGAATAAGAAATATTCTAAAACAATCATTGTGTGTCTTTCTTTACTCAAATCATTTGTGGTACCTGCCACTTTATAACAAGTAGAATTTATTTTGTTTCATTTGAATACTCTATTCTCCTCATCCTGGAATCACATTCCCTTAATAACCAACGTAGGTTCTCAACAAACCCTCAGGTTAAATTCCTAACAGTGAGCCATTTGGAATTATTGAGCCACTTGGAATTCTTATAAGTGATGGGAGTTGGTCCATGAAACTGATCCCTCCAGCTCTGAATAGTGCTAAGCCTCATTTTTCTTTTCAGCATTGACTCCCACGAGGCTGTGTGCATGTGTGACTGTGTGCACTTTAAAACATATAAATCACATACATTTATATGTATGTGATTTACATGTTGATTCTGATAGCACTGAAGTAAAATTGTTGCTATAGCTAGCAATTCAGAGTGCAATATTCCAAGGTAGAATTCACTTCTTACTAAAAAAAAAAAAAGGAAGGAAGTAAGAAAAAAGAAAAAGAAAGAAATTCAAATTAACCTTACATCTTTTGCCCAGGAAATTCCAAAAATTGCCCCATTATATTTAGGAAAATCCAGTGAAACTCACTGGGTCTTCATTCAATAATACGCCTCAGTAAAAGAACTTAGGTAGGTAAGTAAGAGAGACTATCTGTGTTAAATCTGAGTGTTTTTTCACATTTATCACATGGTTCATTACATAATTTTGCATCTTTTGCCTCATCTGATAGAAAATGGAGCTATATTTCAAATGTGAAATAAGAATACTGAATTTCAGGGGCGCCTGGGTGGCTCAGTGGTTAAGTGTCTGCCTTAGGCTCAGGTCATGATCCCAGGGTCCTGGGATCAAGCCCCGCATCGGGCTCCCTGCTCGGCGGGAGGCCTGCTTCTCCCTCTCCCATTCCCCCTGCTTGTGTTCCCTCTCCAGCTGTGTCTCTCTGTCAAATAAATAAGTAAAATCTTAAAAAAAAGAAAAAAAAAGAATACTGAACCTCAGACAATTTTTACAAAAACAAATACAAAAACGATATAGGGCCATTGAGTCCTAGTGCTTTGGTCATATGTCAGTTTGGGTCAGATGTTGTTCTTGAAGTTTTAGGCAGCTAGAACATTAGTTTTTTAACAATATTCTCTCAATTCATGTTGAATGCTTTCTGCTCTGATAAGCATACTACAAATTTTTATTCCACAATAGGAGTGTATCTCAGCATAAAAAAAATAAAATACATGCCATATATAATGTTTACAATTTCAAGTTTTTTAATGCCCATTCTCCTCTTCTTTTTGTATTTAAAACCATTAATTGTGGTAGTTACTATTAAAATTGCTATGCAGGCAAAGAATTTTGAAGTTACATTTTTACCACATGTTGATACTATAGTGGACAAATATGAGCCCATTGGTGATCGTTTATGTTCTGAAAAAAATTTGACATGTGACCACTAATGATAATTGGCTGAAAATCCTCTAAGGCAGTAGAAGGAACACTTGAGATCCTGGACTTCTGCTATATCATAACACATTGCAGATTGAAATTCAATATGACATGAGTCCATCTGAGAATTTGTAACTTGTCCCATAATGTAAATATTCTCTTTTAATATTGTCCATTTGCACCGATCAGTGATATCTAAAAAATCTCATCAGGATTTTTTAAAAGAAAAGTTTGATTGTTCCTTGTGCTCGCTCTCCCTCTCTCCGTGTACATATATATTTCACTATAAAGAGTTTTTGATATTATTATCTAAATTAACAAGCATGTGTTTGCACCTGTTGTGTGCTGGCCTCTGTGGTGACTTAGGAAATACTAAGATAAGTAACATGTGATCTTTAACTCACCAATATTTTACTCTAGTAAATAGAGCTATGATAGAGTGATATTAAAATTTTAAGTATATAAGTAAGCTTTATAAAAACTTAAATAATGTTTTATTCAGCTGGATAGTAACATAGACAACAGCCAAACATACACAGATCATTAAATATCAGTGATGTATGTCACACCAGAAATCAATTATTGGCAATTAATGATTAAAAGCAGAGAGTGTGTACCACATGCTAAGTAAAGCGTTGGGTGATGTCACCTCCAAGAACCATACCAAATCTAATATTGGTCAATATTTAAAATGCTTATTATATAATTGTATGGACAACATTCCTGCAAAAAGTATCTTAGTTGAGCTTCATAATACTGTAGCTTAGCAAGAACAATTGTTTTCATTTTATTAATAATGAAATGGGGACCCACCAATATCAAATAACTAGAATGAGTATGACTGGTATTTTCATCCATATTTCTCCTTTACTTTAGTCTGGCTCCAGATCTCATCTCTTAGGTCTGTTACTTGCCTGGAGATGTTAAGAAACAGAGAGGGTTTTGTTTTTTTTTTGTTTTCCCATTATTTTAAAATGGACGTAGAAAGATATTTGATCACAATTTCTTCACATATTTAGAATTGTTTTTCCATAGTAGGTTAAGATTTCTCAAGCCTTCTGGTTATTTCTTCCATGCACTTAAAAAATAAAAGATCATCCAATCTCATAAACAATTTATAAGAAAGAATAACTGGAAAATAGGTATAAATAACTGGAAAATGCAATATCATTAATTATATTAGTTATAATTCATTAGCATTGCTTTTTCAAAGTATTTGTCTTCTTTTCCCCATCTTAGTGGCAATCAGCACTCAAATAATGCTAATGTAGCATCATTGGTAAATATGAAAAATTGAGTTTTCTAGGTGGAAACGAGTCAGCATTTTTCAGCTATTTCAAAAATTTCCACAATATTGTTGCTTGGTTATAGAGTTTAAAATAACTTTGTCTTCTTAGAAGACCCATTCATGGTGATAAAAGATGCTGGCAGTAAATTTGGAACCTTCAAAAATATGAACTGTTAGGGATGCCTGGGTGGCTCAGTCAGTTAAGCATCTGCCTTTGGCTCAGTTCATGATCCCAGGGTCCTGGGATCAAGTCCCGCATCAGGTTCCTTGCTCGGCGGGGAATCTGCTTCTTCCTCTGTCTGCTGCTCCCCCTGCTTGTGCTCTCCCTCTCTCTCTCTGAAAAATAAATAAATAAAATCTTAAAAAAATATATGAACTGTTAGCACTAAATAACTACATTAGAAAGACACATTAAATTAGAATTAGAGAAGAAAAGACAGATAACTTCTAGTATCATTTACTTACTAAATTCTCCCTTAATCTCTCTGTTGCTTAGTCAGTAAAACAAAGTTTATGTCAGGTATATTCAAGTGCATTCAATTTCTAATCTCTAGAATTAGAATTCTAATGTCTAACTAGACCGAGTCAAGTTTTCTTTAGATATTAGATCAAGTGCATTCAATTTCTAATGTCTAGAGTTAGAATTCTAATGTCTAACTAGACTGAGTCAAGTTTTCTTTAGATATTGGATCACTTTTCAACTGTCAAAAATACTTTTAAAAAGTCTGCTCAATATAGCTCAGTAATTTAGTACATGCCAAATTAAGACTAAAAAGTTTTCCAGGTGATATGGCGCCACTATGGAAAGAGAATGGATAAAATCACTAGTCCCTGAAAGATGAAATTGTGGAAATATTCAATTATTTATTAAAAGACTTAAAATTAACAAAAGTTACAAAATTTGGGGCAGATTTGAGTTATGTAACTGTTCCAGATCTCTTCTTCAAATATCCTAAAACCAAAAGTTGAAAAAATACATAAATAATGCATCTTTATTGCTAGCATTGTCTAATTATATTTTTATAAATCCATAGCTGTATTACAATAGTAACCAATAGCACATGTATGATATAATTATTTTCCTTACTTGAAGTTTTGTAAATTTCTACTTTAAGCTCAAGTTAATGTGATTTTGGAAAAAGTCTATTGTAGAATTTCAACAATCACACATCAAATCTATATAGACCAATGCTTCCCTGCAGGTGGGATCTGGAACACGTAAGGTCTAATAAGATGGTAACTGACATCCACAAGGTATATTTTTGAAAATCTAATATTTCATCATTATAAAGTGAAAACTCTTCCAATGTAAGAAAAGACCACATGGTTAAGGTAAGATGTCAGCTTTCATTTTGACTAAAGCATCTACCACAGAGACTGGCTGAGCATAATGAGATGGAAAGGGACATAATTAGAATGTATTAAGAATGTAAGCATAATGATATATCTACTTAAAAAAATACTATTTTTAGAACTTCAGTTTAGAGATAAGTGATTTCTATATAATCGCATTAAATATTTAACATTTTGATGTAAAGCCAATAAAAATATCTCAAACAAACTTATACTTTTATTATAAAAAATTAGACCAACCAATGGATTTTACGCTGTAGCTGAGTAATTAAGGAAGGGAAAAGAGAGGAAAGGGATGGAAATGAGTTTACAAGTTCCAGTAGAATTTTGTATAAACCTATGTTTGAAATATAAAACAAACTCCAGACATATCTGGATGGAACAATAGTAAAAAAGGGAAAGAAAATAGAACCAACCTTGATATATGAACATTTCTCTTAACCCTCACAAGGGCTGAAGGGCCAGAAATTAATATTCTCCTTTAATCATCAATTTCTAGTATTTCTTGGACATTGCACAAACTCAAATACTCTGTGAAATGGAATGCAAGGGTAATGAATAAATAAGAGTATCAGTAGGAAAAAATTTATTAAATTGATTATTGAGCAGAACTATAATATTTACGTCATTAATTCTTTAACCATATGTATTTCTAATTACAGCATGACAGACGAGTATATCACTATTTTCTTTTTCTTCCCCCAAAAAGGCCGTTTTATTCTGCAGTGAGGATCTAGGCTGCTCTTCAGCCTTGTTTCCAAAAAAAGGCTTCATATGATGGAATGTATCAATCTTCCTTCTAAATGTGCATGACATTTTCTGAATGAAAATGTTTTGTCATGTGTAGCTACAGAATGAAGACCATAATATGATATTCATTACCTTGACACTATCTTTCTGAGGAAACCATGCTTTAGAATTTCAAGTCTTTGGTATAATCTGACTCTGACATTCAGCATTACGTTCTCAAATTATTTAAAATCTATCCAGTCTGTCTTACACAAAGACACTTCTTTTCATCTCAACATTCATGTTAGACTAGTATGACTGGGATGGAATTAAGGGGAGCAAATAATATGATCATTATGAAAGAAATCTTCATTGATGACACTGGTTGGAGAAACCCTGGAATACATATGTGTGTGTATATATACTAACATATATTATATAATTACATATGTCAATATTATATATAGTTACAACTACCTTTTAAATCAAAGTGCAAGCTTTGATATATTGGGAAAACCTATTGAAGTGAATATCCAGGTAAAAATATTATTAAAAATCAAAAGAATTGATCTAATGTCCTCTAACCTTTTGAAAATATTGACATTTAATATCAATCTTGGAATTCAGAGGGTGTTATTACCTTAACAAAGAGAAGCCTTTGTTTAATGCAGTAATGCATATCTTAAATCAAGAGAACCAAACCTACCATTGAGTCTAGAATAAGTTAAAGAGATTACTATTTATGATGGAACTGAGGCAATGAACCTCAAAAGTTAGCCCAAACCTGGTGATTGAAAATATTTTTCTTCAAAATGAAAAGGCTAAAACACCAACCAAACATGAGAAAATCATGTCCCAAATCTATCTTGTGAAATAATAGCTCCAAGTTATAAATATTAGTTGTGTCATTTAGGAAACAAAAAAGGTTTTTCCTGACCAAATAAGTTTAAGCACTGTTGTAGTAAATGAACTTTAACAGTTTTCTTTACTGCAAAACTTACTAGGACATGCTATTTTGTTGTGGAATCCAAGATAGAACATATCTATGATTTTGTTTTCAGATTTAGATCACCAACCTTTTCTACACTGATCTTTGTGTAATCCACAAAAGTCATTTTGAAAACCATGTTTGTAATCAATATCTTGTGCACATATAGATGTAATTATACTAAATAAAATTATTTTAAGAATGCAACTATGTTAATAGTGCATATAAAAGGGATCCATGATATACAACTAGGTTTCTCTCATAATTGCTCTCTTGATGGCTATAAATAAAATATTTCTTTTTACAACTTTCAAGAATGCTAATATCACCATTTTTCTTCAATATTTGATTTATTGAATAAAGGGTGTTAATGTCAATGTATGTTGCGTTTTCTAGGACACATTGATGATCTGTCTATAGAGTAAAAGTCAAAAATATTGGTTTACAACTCCTCAGCTATCTATCTGTTATATGATAACTTTATATTGAGTCTTCATCCATAATGGATACAGTAACAATGTTCCAAAAAGCCAAATCAATCAGTGATGATGATGATGATACAAATGGTGCTACATTGTAAAAACATGACATTACAAAACAAATTTTGATGCAAGCAGATGAAAACAGTACTGACAAGATGGAAAATTAAAAGTTATTTTTAAACACACTTGACTTTAGCAGTAAGTTCTATAAATCTGAATTCCTCTTAGAAACATGGCACTCTTGAAAGTCCAGGTGCAAATAGTTACTGGATATTTCTTATTTGCACCTAGAAATTACAGCATTTCTCTACTGTCATTAACCTTTTCCTGTATAAGACATTGAATTAATCAAATTTTGTCCCTGAAGGACTTTTTATCCCCCCTTTGGTATCACTCTCATATTTTTCTGTTGCCTCCCTACAAAAAGTAACAGAAGGAAACACAGACACAGACACACACACACACACACACACACACACACATCACACAAATTCGGTTGGCCTTTCCTCTTAGCTACTTAAAGTTTTAGTCCAAGGTAATCTCCTCACTCCAGCCCCCCATACACTGCTTTAAATATTTTTGGACCCATCTCTCCTCATGAAAATCTGCCTCACCATTTCTCTTTTCTTGGGGACTTCCTTAAAATTAAGGTAGCATTTATATTTCAGTAAGGTATACCAAATTTTAATCCAATAAAATTATAAAGTGAAAAATCTGTGCATCTCCGAGGAGGAAATGCAAATTGTCATGGGGTTTATATTGCGCTGGTAGATGCCTATTGTTCCTAAAAATTAAATTAAAACTGGCTCCAAAGTCATGTAGATTGTAATTTCAATAGTAGATGTATGCTTTTATGTGATATACAACTCTCCTTAAAAACTATTCATATTATATATTGTATATCTTTGTGTCAGGATATGTTTCATTCTAAGTAACATAAAATATAACTAAACTCATTTAAGTGATACAGAAGATTGATAGGCTCACTTTAAAATCTGAGCACAGCATGGGTTTCAGGTAATGGTCAATCAGCTTCTGATTTAGTTCATCTGCAGTGTCCTCTCTACCCTCTTCCATCTGTTAGCTTCATTGTTAGGCTGACTTCTCTCATATTTACCAAATAGTGATATACTTCTTCATTCATGTTGATAGGAAGGGGTGTTCCCAGGCATAACTATTAAAACGTATCTTGAGATCTTCACTCATTGAATCACCCTTCGGGAATATCTACTTTCAGGTAGTTTCACACACAGATGAGATTAAATCTAGATTACCTGAACCAATGATTGTGGACAGGGAAATGTGATTGCCTTCATCGTTCCCTCTAAACCACAGGACTACTGGTCAATGTGGCATAGCTGTAACAAAGAAAAGCAAATACCTTTTATAGGATTAGAAATGTATAGGCTAATGATTTGGATTCTGATTGTGTGAAATTTGATTTTCTTTAAAAGATAGGTTGCATAGACTAAAACTCATGCTGATTTTAAAATCTCCAAATCCCAAAGTTGGCATTGGATTCCTTCATGCTTCAAATCTGAGCAAATTCTTTGTAGTCTGGACCTTATAATGCTTTTCCCACTCAAGCAGTAAATATTCCTCTATGGGTCGTCTCCAAATTTTAGTCAGTGATGCAAAAACATGTATTGTCCATGGAGTGCCTATGTTCATGTATGCCGTCACACACTGTAAAAGAACAATCTTAAAAAAAAAAAAAAAGAAAGTCTTCCTTTCTATTAAGGCTTTAAAAATTAACACTCAATTGTAATTCTGGAAAATACATAACTCAATGTAAAACATGTTCTTTCATTAGATAATAGTAGCCACAGGTATTCAAGTCTTAAAAAATTTAAGCATTTTCCAATATAGATTCTTTTTATTTTTTTATTTTTTTTATTTTAAAGATTTTATTTATTTATTTGAGAGAGAGAATGAGAGACAGAGAGCATGAGAGGGAGGAGGATCAGAGGAAGAAGCAGACTCCCTGCCGAGCAGGGAGCCGGATGCGGGACTCGATCCAGGGACTCCAGGATCATGACCTGAGCCGAAGGCAGTCGCTTAGCCAACTGAGCCACCCAGGCGCCCTAGATTCTTTTTAAATAAGCTTAATTTAATATTAAATAATGAAAGTAAGGGAAAATGAATAATTATATGTATATGTGTTACATATATACACATATGTGTGTGTTTATAAATTTTATGATTACTTTATTCCCCATTCATTAAATACAAAGAGACTCATCAAACACTCACTCTACCCTCTGTTCTGACAAACTTCTATTCATCAATCAGAATTAACTCAGACATCACTTCTCCCTTATTCCTTTCCTGAATGATTCAACCAGAATCAATCATGCACTGCCCTAATGCCTGTGCACTTTATTTTCATTTGTTGTTAAGTTTGTTTCACTCTATCTTAAATACTTGTTTTCACTTCTGTGACCCACTAGACCAGACCCTGCAAATTTTCTCTATACAGAACCAGATAGTGAATATTTTAGGCTTTCAAAGCCTAAAAGTTGCAACTACTCAAATATGCCATTATAGCAAAAAAGCCACCATAGATGATAGGTAAGAAAGGGTGTGGATATGCTCCAGAAACACTGTATTTAAACAAGCAGATGGCAGGTTGGATTTGGCCATAAGCTGTAGTCCACAAGATGATGGAATTCCTGAAAAGTAAAGTCTTCAGTTTTCAGTGTTTTGCATGTTTGTTTTGCATCTGTTAGCATAATGCCAAACACACAAAGAAGAGCTGGTAAATGTGTTTTTAATTTTAGTTTAGTTAAATCAAATTCTAGTAATTCTAATATTTAGAAGTCTGGTACTTAAAAGCGGAGATGTGTGCTCTTCACTATGTAACCACTAGTGACGTGTGGCTGTTTAATCTTAAATTAATTAAAATTAAATAAAATTTAAAATTCAGTTCCTTTGTTACATTAACCATATTCCAAGGATTCAATGGCTATACGATGCTAATAGCTATTATATTTAAACAGCTCAGATATAGAACATAACCTTCATCATACAAAATCTATTGGGCAGTCCTAGATTATATGATGCACAAGGAGATATCTTCAAGAAGAATCTGGTAGTGCATAAAGTATGGTTTGGTATGGCTCAAATGCATCACCTGGATGGAATTTTAAAAAATGTGGAGTTACAATATGCACAACAAATAAGAGTGTGAATTCACTTAATAACTTGGTAAGTAGACATATTTATTCCATTATTTAAACCAGAATAATTAAGTAAAACTTTGTGTGTATGTGTGTTTGCATGTGTGTGGATAACTAAAACTCAAGATTCACAGTGGATTTTATGCAAAAAAATAACAGTTACTGGGGCGCCTGGGTGGCTCAGTCATTAAGCGTCTGCCTTTGGCTCAGGTCATGATCCCAGGGCCTGGGATGGAGCCCCGCATCGGGCTCCCTGCTCAGCGGGAAGCCTGCTTCTCCCTCTCCCACTCCCCCTGCTTGTGTTCCTGCTCTCGCTCTCTCTCTGTCAAATAAATAAATAAAATCTTTAAAAAAAAAAATAACAGTTACTGTTACCAAGGAGTTTTCAACATTATTGGCAAACTGTTGGAGGAACATGGAAAATATCTCTGTGCTATTTCTCGAGTGCGTGTGTATGTGTGTGTGTGTGTCATATATGATTTTGTTCAAAGAATAGAATGAGTTAAATAACTATTTTTGAACATTTTAGACTTTAACATCCTATTCTTCACATTTGTTATTTCCTCTCCAACCTGATTTTTTCATGATTTAATCATCTCTCACTTTGATTGCATCAATAATCTTCTAATCTGTCTTCCTATAAGATTGCTACCAGTAATTGATCTTCCACTTCATCATTTATGGGATAAATTTAAAAGGAAAGGAGGATTATGTCATGTTGCTCTCAAGCTTACAGTGGCTCCTCCCTGCCTACAAGAGCTGAGGCATTAATGGTTTTTGTCCAGCATTCCTAAATATTTTTCTGACTCTTTACACTTTATCCTCTCAATTACTGAACTACTTGAGTATCCCAATCATTGTATTCATGACTTTAATCATGTTGTTCTATTTCCCTGTACATACTTCCTCTTGCCCTTTATCTTGCTTATACTTACTCATCCTTTAAGATTCACTCAGTTGACATATGATATTGTTCAATCCACTTATTTCTATTACTATACAACATATTTAAATGATAATGGTAAGTGGTTTTGAGGGATAAGAACAGTAAGAGAAGACTCTCCTTTAAAGGTGAAATCTAAATTGTAACCACAAGGATGAATAAAATCCAGTCAAGTCAAAAGAGGCAAGAGAATATTCCAGGCAATCCAGGAAATTGCGTGTCCAAAGGAGTGCCTGCAGGCAGGAGAAAAACACAAATGTTAATCCGTCTGCAAGTAATTTAGTAGACCTGGAGCAAACATTATGAGTGTTGAGAAATGCTAAACGATGAGATGAGACATAGACGGGACTTTCTTCTTAAAGGGTCTTTAAATGTCATTCCAAGGAGTTTGCAATTTACCCTGAGATCAGAGAGTATTGGAAAGTATTAGTAGGGAAAGTGTGAACAATTAGACATGTGTGCCTGGAATTAAGCTAGACAGACAAAACTAGTTTGGAAGATTTATGTCTAATCAGCAAAATATGTTAACACTTCAGATTGGATAGATCAGAGAATTACTAAAAAGGTGAAAGTAAAGGTGATTCATGATAGGTTGAACACACTGGGAAAGTGGTAAAGGGTAATGAGAGTATAGCAGGCTTCTAGGATGGGGTACTACTTGAAACGTGTTTTTATTCTATTCACTAAAAACACTAACCACTGAACAAAGTTTGTGTGTGTGTGTGTGTGTGTGTGTGTTAAGGGTAGGGAAGATGTGATAATAAGTTAATTTCATATGTTGATATGCCTGTGGTCATACAAGTGCAAGAAGATAATTAAGAGTAAATAATTAGATGCATGAATTTGAACAAGAGAATTCAGGAATGAGGAATGGAGATATAAATTTTAGTGGCATTAGATTATAGATGGGTGACTAGGACTTGGGAGTGGATAATAAATAAATTAAGGACAGGCTATGAAAAAAAAATCAAACCTTTAAAACAAGTTTAAAGGAGAAGAAAAAAATAATAAAAAGCATTAAAGTGTGGTTTCAGAGGAACCAAAGAATGAGAACATCTCAAAGAGGAAATTGTGGCAGGCGGAATTCTACGATGATGCCCAAGATTCCCACCCAGTGGTTTACATGCCCAGTTTGGTCTCTTCTCTTTGAGTGTGGATAGGGCCTGTGACTATGATGGGATAGCTTCTCCCCACCCTGATTAAATCACCTTATATGGCAAAGGGCATACTATGGTCACTCTTCATGATTGTTATTTATCATTTTTCCATAGCAGACTGGAGGGAGATTCTCTTGCTGGCTTTGGAGAAGAAAGCTCCTATGTTATAGGAAAGGCCCCATGTCTAGGACATGACTCTATCCTCTAGGAGTAGACAGAGATCTCCAGTCAATAGTGAGCAAGGAAAACAAGGACCTCTGTCCTTCAATGTGAATGACCTTGGAAGAGGCCATGAGCTCCAGATGAGAGAACAGCTTGGCCAACACCTGGATTTCAGTCTTCTGAGACCCAATGCAGAGATGTCATGCCATGTCCAGACTCATGACCCACAGATCTGTAAGAAAATAAATATATGTTGTTTTAAGATTAAAAAAAAAAAAAAAATATATATATATATATATATATATATATATGTAACAAAGTTTTTGGTAATTTGTTACATAGCAATATAAAACCAGCACAGGAATATTGCAAAGTACTGAAGAAGCATGAGCAAAAAGTTTAACTTGAATTTGCCAGCAAATATGTTGGTGATAGAGATAAAAGAAGTTTTAGTGGAAAGATGGGTGGAACTCAGATTTTACAATATAAAAAAGGGAAGAGGAGGGAGGGGAAGGGGTTTTAACTGTATCTCTATCAATGGTGATGAGCAAAAACCTTGAATAGTATTTAAAGAGTGATCATTTTTCCTCTTATGTCTTAATATGGAACTTGATTATTATTATTATTAATATCATTGTTGTTTTTTTTATGTAATGGAGAATATCCAGAGGAGAATATGGAACCTAGAAAAGGGAAAGTGGATTATACAAAAGTGAAGCATCTTTGTAGGCAGAAGAGGATAAAATTAGATGCTCACAAACTCAGTAAGCAAAGCAACTTTGACAATATCAGGAGAAAATGTGAAACAAAAGACACCAAATCCATTTAAAATGGATATGAAGGAAAGAAGACAATTCTTATTTATTGGATTCTCAATTCTCAGTAAAGAATGGGCAAGTCTTTTTTTTTTTTTTTTTTTTTTTTTGCCCCCAGCTTAAGGAGACATGAGTTAGTGAATTCAAATTCAAGCTTTAACCATTATTCATTACAGAACCTTGATATTTATTCTATCATTCTCACCTTTGGTTTACTCTCAGTAAAACATCTTCTTGAGAAAATTTAGAGGATGAAACTAGATGATATTTGTAGAGGGTTGAGTAGATTGCTTAGCACATTGAGTACTCAGAAAATCGTAGCTATATTATAAGCAAGACTGAGCATGGCTTTGTGGGATAAAGAATTTGAAAGGAGTGGGAAACAACTTTGTGAAGAATAAGAAAGGCAATTGAGTGGGAAATTATGGAATAATTCCTCAAAAGCATTTAGGGCTCAGGTGAGATAGGAGATAAAGAATTTATTCTGCTACCAGTATTTGAGGGTACATGATTACTTGGAGCTGGCTTATAGAGAAGCTGAAAGCAGGAGAGAATACAGGGAAGCCAATCCTGGATAATATTTACGTGGGCTAATTGTGATTGAGGAACAATGGAGCAAAAGACTTGAGGGAGAAGTAAGGGGATGATAAAAGTGTTCAGAATTGATAAGGACCAAACTAAAGCCCGGAGTTACTGATAGAAAGGGTAAAGTAGAGAAGCCAAGGTACAGATATTTCCACTGATGCCAAGGATATACTGTGCTCAGAATGAGAAAAGGAGAAAAATGGAAGATTGTCATCACTGAATTTGATGATTACATTTAAATTTTTAGAGGTAAAATTGATAGATGTTGATTAATAAAACAAATAAATAAATTTTAAAAATCCTAAATGTTGTCCAGCATGATGGCAAAAATTGAAATAATGGGAAGACCTTAAGCCAGGTACCAAAGAATTTTAAACATAGAAGTGACTTGCCAGTTGGTTGAAGAGAGTGGCAGGGAATGGTGGGGGTGACATAGTCAAATATTGCCTTCATGTCAAATGGATATTTATTATAGTACTAAAATTTTTACCTTTGCAAATATTTGAACTAATTTGGTATTGAAATATGCATTGCTTTATGTCTAAGATTTGAAAACTTCAAGAAATTTTAGTCTCTTGCCTCATTTTTCTTTATTATTAAGAACATTTTAATTATGTTTTGTGAAGTGTTTGTCAGGAAGAACGACAATACTGTGGAAATGCTGTTCATGTTGTAGATGAGTGTCAGTGTTGTGGTGAAGTGTGAGTAAAAAAAGAGATACTTTCTGAGTATTTCATGTATATAGGTAATCAAAAATGTTAGTTTTCCTAGACTATCTGGAGTCTATAGAGTACTGAGGTACAAAAAAAAAAAAAAAAAAAGACTCTGAATTCCAAGTACAGATATGTGAATATTTGTTCCTCCTATTGCTCAGTTAATAGAAAATAAGTCAATATGCAAAATATTTTTATTTAGTGCTACAGATCCAAACATCTTTAGAGACTTATTATGTGAACTTCATGATGTACAGTTTTTCCTCTTTCGGAATCAGGAAAAACTGGTAGATGAAGGTGGAAAATTTCCGCAGTATACTTTCTTGTAATTATTTTTTCAGAAATGCCAACGTCTGCATCTTTTTCTCTAAGTTAAGATGGCATCTGCAACCTCTTGCAGTCCTGGCAGGAAAACTGCACAGCTTCATGGAAACATGCTTAGCAGGGAAGGCTGGAGGCTTGTGACACACATTTTACACCTGTTTAGACATCTTGTCACTTCATGGGGCTGCTTGCAGTTTCCACCTCATGTAAATTTTGAGTTGAAACTGCGGACTAACATTCTTTAGCAGAGGGCACTTTTGTCTGATTTTGGAACCCGATAGCCTTTTCTAACTCAGCCACACTTTCCATAAGTTAAAATAAAAATATTTGTGCCAATTTTTGTAACTGGGCTTTTATGACAGAAGCGTTCCCACTATGTGGCCCTGTAATCAGTCAGCTACGTTCCCTACGGTGTCTTAGTTATAATTGAGAATAGCTTTTGATATTCAAGCTTAATCGCTTTTACAAGTTCAAGGACTCGCTTAATAATCTTTGGTATGGCTCATGCCTTAGAAGCTATTTATTCTGTATGTCAATGTTGGAATAATCCAGGCATTACTCTCAATTTAGGAAACTATTGCTTCTCTCAGGATTCATAAAGAAAAAATAATAAAAATAAAACAAAATTGTGAGGTGCTTTACTTCTCTCTTTTTTTTTTCCATTGTACTATTACATATTACTATATGTACTGTTACTGGAACAATGCAGTAACAAAGTCATAATAAAGATTCTGAATTGGGCCCATTATAATAATAATGTTTTTAAATATATTGGGAAGTAGCCTGGCTTTTGATGTTTATATAATACAAGGTATAGATCAAGGATTTTTTTTTTTTTTTTGCATATCATTTTCCAATTGTTTTAGCATCACTTTTTGGAGACTATCTTTTCTCCATTCAATTACCTTTGCACTTTTGTTGAACATACATGCTTAAATCTACTTTGTAATTCTCTCTTCTACTTCATTTATTTGTCTATCATTATGCCTCAATACAATAGGTTTATAATAAGTGTTAAAAGTGGATAATGTAAGCCCTCCACCTTTGCCCCTGTTTCGAAGTTGTTGGGGTATTCCAAATCACTTGCATTCCTTCTATACAAATTTCAGAATCAGCTTGTGAATTTTTACAAAAAAGCCTTGTAGGTTTTGTTTGTAATCATATTTAATGTATAAATCAATCTGGAAATTATTTTAATAGCAAAAATAATATTTTAAACTTTAATTTAAGCTCATGTTCATAAATTGCAAGCTAAGTTTCACATCCCATGTTAGACTTAATTGGAGCAGATTTTACTGATTAAAATGCACCACATACTATAATTTTGTATATACTACAACTAAACATTTTGTAACTGATGAATATCCAAATTGTTTTCAATGTTTTGCTCTAATATACAAGGTAGAGATAAACATCTCTGTATAAACATTTCTAAATGTTTATAAATTCTAAGATTTTGGTAGGATCATTTCTTAGAAATCAAATTGCTCGTTCACAACTTTATGCATTTATAATATACAAAGACACTCCAAATTACCCTAAAATTAATATTTCCTAAACAGATAAAAGTTCCCATCTCTGTTAATCTTTGCCAACACTTATTTTAATTTTGTTTTATTTTTGCTACTCTGAAGAACAAAATAAATATTTTATTTTTATTTTGTAATACAAATATTTATTACTAGAAGCTGAGACTATGTAATATATTTTCTCTACTAATAACTCTATGCATTTGTTGTTAATATTTTTGGCAATTTCTCCTTTACTGTCATTTTTCACATTGAATACAGGAGTTCTTTGAATTTTAGGCCAATTCATTGCTATGTACATCATCTAGCTTTTCATAGCCTATTTAACCATTTTGACTTGACATCTATATTATTTCATTGATACTTTATATTTCTATGAATACAAATATTTGTGTTTTTTTCTTTTGTTTTGTTCTTGTTTTTTGGCTTAGGAAAGTATTCTTTATTCTGTAAATAAAGCACATACAGGGGCGCCTGGGTGGCTCAGTTGGTTAAGCAGCTGACTTAGGCTCAGGTCATGATCCTGGAATCCCAGGATTGAGTCCCACATCAGGCTCCCTGCTCAGCAGGGAGTCTGCTTCTCCCTCTGACCCTCCTCCCTCTCATGCTGTCTGTCTCTCATTCTCTCTCTCGCAAATAAATAAAATCTTAAAAAAAATTAAAAAATAAAGCACATACTAACAATCACATACACACACATATTACCCAATATTTTCTATAATGTGGTTATTCACTATCACAATAATAAATCTCTGTTACAAACAACATCAAAATGTCAGGCGGGTTAAGCAACATTTAATTTTCATGCACATGGGGCTGAGTCAGCAGGAACCCTGATGGGCTAATCTGTGATTCACTGGTTTTGTTCCGGGTTGTATATTGCGTTCAAAAGTACTCTAAATATTTCTTCATTCTAGGGCAAAACTCCCTCTGGACATGTTTTTTTCATGGTAAATGGAGAAGCAAGAAACAAGTCAAATTGCACAACCACATGTAAAGCTCCTGTTCACATTTTGCTTAGTAATTTTCCATGGGCCCAATTAAGTCACATGTTCAAGTTGAAATAAAATGAGAGAGGTAATTGCATGCTGTCTACAGTAAAGCCAGGGCAAAGGCAGATAGGATGGGAAGAATTGGGAGTACATTATCCAGTGTGCCCAAAACGATTTCAATTTTCATTTGAAGTTCATGTTCACTTTAAATGATATAGTTTTGTCTTTATATATGATAGTATATAGTGACCATATTTTATCAGTAGTATTTCTTCATATATATAATTTATTAAAACAATATATTTAATAATTATTATTTAACATAAACATATCATATTAATATAATATATTAAATTATTCCAACAAGATTCATTGAACAGTCTATCTCTTATCTACTGTTTTGAAATGGACATGTATTTAAAGATCATATATTCTTACTTTCTGGTCTTTCGTTAAGGTACTTTTCTCTTTTTACCCAACACAGTGAAAATTTAGACTGATGAAAAAGGTGCCCTTTCTCTATTATTTAATAAAAAGTATTTATGGCTATTCTTGGTCCCTTTCTCTTTACAAGATGTGATAGTTAATTTTACAAAATGTGATCGTTAATTTACAAGACACATCAATGTTCCTAGGCTATAGTACCCCATTATTTAATTAATCACTAACCTAGGTGTTGCTCTAAAGCTATTGTGTAAATGTTATTAACATCTACAATTAATTGCTTTAAGTAAAGGAGATTATGCTTTATGGTGTGGTGAGCCTCATCCAATGAGTCAAAGGCCTCAAATGCATGAACCAAGGTTTGCCGGCGAACAAATACTGCTTTAAGATTAAAGCATCAACTTCTGCCTGAGTTTCCAGCCTAACATCTCTTACTGATCCACTCGATACGTAGACAAATTTGTCAAGTTTCACATGAAGACCTATTGGAAATAGCTTGGAAATTACATTTAAATGTAGATTTATTTGGAGGCAAATGACATCTTTATAAGATTGAATTTTCTAATAAAAGGAAGTGGGACGATATAATTTGCATCCTTTTATATTCTTTTAATAAAATGTTATATATTTCTGGCCCAGACTTGTCAGTTCATTACTAGATATTTTACAGTTTTAGTTCTTTTGTGAATAAGTCTTTTTCTATGACATTTTTAAGTTGTGACTGGTATCAAGTTCAGATTATTTTTTTCTGTATCTATTACTTATACCTGTGCCTATTTTCAAATTTTTTTTAACTATTTTCCGGTCAAATATTTTGGATTTCTTCAAATAGACTATTTAGGAAAGATGTTTTCTTTTCTCTGAGTATATGTTTTCTATTTAGAAATACCTCTCTGAGCATAACATTCTTGGACTTCCTCTGGCTTCCCATTCACTCATCTGTGTGATAAGTTTGAAGAAAGAAATATGTGTATCTTCTATAAACTGCTTTCTTCCGGGAGAAAAAAGAAAGGAAAGAAGGGAGGAAGGGAAGGAAGGAAGGAAGGAAGGAAGGAAGGAAGGAAGGAAGGAAGGAAGGAAGGAAGGAAGGAAGGAAGGAGGAAAGGAAGGAAGGAAGGAGGGAAGGAAGGAAGGAAGCATTTCCCTTAATTGCATTTGGCTCTTTGGTAAATTTTGGATATAGGCTTTGCCTGCAAGGAAGCCCTATGGTGGTCTAGCATGACTTCAAAAAAGTATCTAATTTTTATTTCTGAGTTTCTTTAAAAGGAAAAGCATCTGCTGCAATTTTAACCACCATTTTCCAGTACCAGCTCTAGTGGTAATGAAGGCTATATATCTTTCTCATCTGTTACACTTCTGTTTCTTTCTAATGTTTTCAGCACTCAGGAGGGGAAAGTTGAGTTCTTAATTGAGTGCCCTAGGTATCCATTGAAATAGGAATCATTTGTAATTAATTAATGATTATTTTTTCCTTTTTTAATTTTTTGTCTTATTGCACTGAATATGATTACTAACAAAATTGTGAAAAGTAGTTTATACTAGAGAGCTTTCTTAATTTGTTCCTGGAACAATTCTGAGGTTAAATCATAAAAATATATTATATTTGCTCTAATTTTCTGGAAGATAGTATTTATCAATATTAGAATGTTTCATTTTAAATTTTGCTTACAAAAGTGTGATCATATTGCTATGAATTTATCTCCCTTATTATATTAAGGTGATGATTTTCTTTCCTATAATGAGATGTGGGTAAATATTTAGACAGCTTAAATTGTGTGTATAAACATACCTCTGCATGTGTAAAAGTAAATCGTTAGGATGAGCTCTGTGAACCAGACAAATTCGGAAATACACATTTCCAAGTTTGGGTAGCACTTCCTTAACTAATTATGTTTTTAAGTAGAGTTTAAAGATATAGAGATAATAAAATAGTAATTTTAAAAATTCTTTCCTAACTCCATATCTCACTTCCATGTTCCTCCTTCTTATTTACTTATGTTCCTAAAAAAAAATAAGTATTCTTTTGAATGCAAGTACTTTATAATTCACACATAAATGTCATTGTAGATTTCTAGCTTGTAGTCATTCAATATTATTATTTAAATTACCAATTCCTTATTGTTATGTATACATCTAATTTGTGGCTTCTATCTTGTGCATGGTAGTCCATGATATATATTTGATGGTGGAGACCTAAGATGTGAGACTTACCAAATATTACCTCAATAAACATCTTTCTATTGGTCCTCCTATGCAGTGTGAGAAATTGCTTCTGGATATAAATCCAGGATTGGAATCGCTATAATCAAGTTTATGTGAATATGAATGTTAGTAGAAGGTGCCCGTTTATTTAAAATTTCTTCCAGATCCTACAGTCCCACCAATAGAACATGAGCACTCTTGCACCTGTACTCTTTTTTTTTTTAAGATTTTATTTTTTTATTTATTCATGAGAGACAGAGAGAGATACAGCGAGAGAGGGAACACAAGCAGGGGGAGTGGGAGAGGGAGAAGCAAGCTTCCCACAGAGCAGGGAGCCCGATGTAGGGCTCGATCCCAGGACCCTGGGATCATGACCTGAGCCGAAGGCAGACACCCAACAACTGAGCCACTCAGGCGCCCCGAGACTTTCTTTTTTTAAAGATTATTTATTTAGTCATTCATTCATTCATTCATTCATTCATTATTTGACAGAAAGAGAGGGAGTGTGCATGAGGATACAGGCAATCCAGCGTCGGGGGAGGAGAAGAGGAGGAGGGAGAGGGAGAGAATCTCCAGTAGACTCCACACTGAGCATGGAGCCTGACCTGAGACTCAGTCTCATGACCCTGAGATCATGACCTGAGCAGAAACCAAAACTGAGCCACCAAAGGGACACTTTTAAATAAGGATGCATCGTAATGCATTAGAACTCATAACTGAAAGTAAACCCTTGGGCAGCTATGTAGACACTAATACTCTCTCTTAACTTCCTGCTGTCTTTTATAAGTAATACATAAGGATGTTAGCTATTTTTAGGTAAAAAATAAAAATCATGATATTGGAGCAATATACGTTATGATGATGCTTTATGACAGTTCTTAAAACTGAAATGACCATTTTTGGGAAAATATTTTATTTAATTATTTTTTTTAAGATTTTATTTATTTATTTGTTTGTTTATTTATTTTTGAGAGAGAGAGAAACAGCATGAGAGGGGAGAGGGTCAGAGGGAGAAGCAGGCTCCCCGTTGAGCCGGGAGGCCGATGTGGGACTCGATCCCAGGACCCTGGGATCATGACCTGAGCCCAAGGCAGACGCTTAACGGACTGAGCCACTGGGGTGCCCTTATTTTATTTTTTTTAATATTTATTTATTTATTTATTTATTTATTTGGGAGAGAGCATGAGCACAAGCCGGGGAAGGACAGAGGGAGAAGCAGACACCCCGCGGAGCAGGGAGCCCCATGCGGGACTCGATCCCAGGACGCTGGGATCGTGACCTGAGCGGCAGGCAGATGCTTAACCACTGAGCCACCCAGGCGTCCCGCACCTTTACTCTTTTGTCAACACTTGGTACTATACAGTCTCATAATGTGTGTGACTCTAGTATCTAAAAGGACTTTTACATCGTAATTTCAAAACTTAAATTTCATACCTTTGATTTCTAAGCATTTTAAGCATTTCTTCAAAATCATGATAGCATTTGTTTCTTCTCTTGCAGATTGCTTTCCTTACATAAATTATAGTGTCCTTATCTCTTGCACATTTTTCTGTTGGGGTTAGTGTCTCTTCTTGTTTCAAGATAGTGTAAGTAGTAGCACCTTGAGAATTTTTAAAATTGTAATTGTCTTCTTTTGTCATCTTCTCTTACTTTGTTAGTGGATTCTTTGCAAAACAGAAATTCTAGATTTTTATATAATCAATTCATCATTTTGTGTCAGATAATCTGGCTTTGGTATCTTGGTTAAGAGATTTTTCCTACCCTGAGTTAAATTAATAAAATATATAATGTGGAAGTCCAGTGATAAGATATTATTATCTATTTTAACTGATTGTAAACTTTGGTTAAGTATTTGGTAAGGTAACTTATTTTTGCTTGAACGCTTCTCTTTAATATCCCATATTTAGTTTGTATCTCTGTCTTTCTGTCTTTCTTTAGAAGTTATACAATACTAATTCCAGAAATAACTAAAAGAGTTGAATAACATGATTATAACAAAGTACCTTAGAAATATGAGAAACTTGAATCATAACGGTATTCCGAGGAAGAATAAGGTTCTATAACCCCTCACTCTGGCTCCCTGTTATTTCACTGACTCATCCCTTGCTCATTTTCTTTGTACGCACTAGTTTCCAGTAACACTGTCCGCATTTTCTCAGACACATCCCTAGCTCCTGCTTTGGGGCCTGGACCTTGCATGGCTCTGGCTAGAAGATTCATCTTTCAGATTCAAACACAGTTTACTCTCCTACTCCCTTTAGGTCATTTTTCAAATGTCACTTTCACTGGCATGCTTTCCCATAACGGCTCCCAACACACCTTCTCTTCTTCCTTGCTTTATTTTGCTCCTCATGACATATCATTCTGTAACCAGTAATATTTAAATTACATATGTCATTTACTGTCTGTCTCCCCAACTAGAAAATAAACTTCATGAAGGCAAAGATTTGTTACACTCTTTACTCCTGTTTTCTTATCATATGGAACAGTAACTAAAAGGGTGATCTCTTAAATACTTATTAGCTGAATGAATATGTCAATCAGTAAATACAGGTTAGTAAAGATTCAATTATCCCTTTTTAATCTAGGAACTGTCAGGTGTGATTGAAAGCTATTGGCAACCTTCAAGTACTCCACAAGGAAAACAAGACAAAACAAAGCAAAAACAAACAATAAAGCCTTTCTTGGTCATCCTGACCAGCCCTTTTGTAATTTAACAAGGATTCTAAACATTTTTCAATATGGATACTTGACATTAAAAAAATAAAAGATCAGAGATTGCTAATAATGGAAATAAATAATTATTCCCGTAAGGCTTCTAAAAGCATAGGAGATCAGGAACAGATATCTATTTAAATTTAATAGGACTTCCAAATTTGTATTTAAAATCTTTCTATTTACCAAGTAGTATATACCTACACAACACATACTTAAATTCTCATCTGTGCCTAAAATGTTATAGATGTGTGAAATGAGATAAATCTGTTCTCATGAACCTTATTTTCTAGTAGGGGATATAGATAACAAACAATAGAAATGACTAAAATAATACCGAATAATATGAGCTCTACTTTTCTGGACTAAAAGTAATGCAAAATGTACTAAATAACAGATTTATATTTTTCTCCAAAAACTAGGGCAAATTTAGCAAACATTTTTTCTCCTAAGATTTCATTAATTTCATAAAATATGGCAATGAGTTTATTAGCATACTGTGAAACATTACCATAGATGATTATAATTAAACTACACTTATCAAAATAATGAATAAAGCACATTTTGTGGTACAGCAGTGTTGATGTTTTTCATATGTATTCGTTCACTAACTAATCTGCCAAATTCAGTAATCTCTAGTGAGTCTCCCAGTTATTAGTGTAAATTACTGAGGGGCTACTCTGATAATAAATAATAATAGCAATTCTGGGAAACAAAGCATTAGCAGTTTAATGTCTAAACATATTTTGGTAGATGCTATAAATTAAGAACACAATGAAACATTTTTCATTCCATTAGAATATGTTTCCAGAGGGTTATAATGCAATTTAAAAGGCTGCTTATATTGGATATATCAAAGCACCTGAATTTTAATTCTATCAAAATGTTTTCAAGATGTTCTAAAGAAGAGGATTACCTACATAATGTATCATACAAAAGAGAACCTGCAACACGAAAACATCTCTAAATCTAAGATGTCTAAAAGCTCTTTGATTAATTCATTCATGTCCTTAGGTTCTGAAACTGGAACCTACAATGCCTAAGTTCCAGTATGTAGGGGCCAAGAAAAACAACAAAATCTAGACAGTATATTAATTAAATTAATTAACTAATTAATTAAACAAGTATCAGTTGAGCAACTATTATGCATCTGGTACTCTTCTAGACAATGAAGGTATAATCCTGAGCAAAACAGAACAAATTATTTGCTTATATTGTGTTTTCAGTTGTATTTGGAGAGAGAGACAAATAAATTAGATGCATAAGTAAAAACACACAGTCTACAGTACTAGTTAGGTTTCTAAATCTACCCCTCTTCTTCCTGAGCATATGTCTATCCTGCACTTCCAGTTTTCACTTGCAGTTAGGTGTCACTGTGTAACACGTTTCTCAAGAATGAAGGGTAAGAAGAAGAGCTTGTCTCTCTTTCAAGCCTGATCAGAGAAACCTGGAAATGGGTAATACTTGTGACTTGAGAGGAGATTGGGAAATGCACTTGTTGCTCCAGGCTGGCATTTACACACCAAGGGGAAATGTTGTGGAGCCACTAGAAGTTGATACAGGAATTAGGTATGAAAAAGTTCCTAGTTGGGCGCCTGGGTGGCTCAGTTGGTTAGGCGACTGCCTTCGGCTCAGGTCATGATCCTGGAGTCCCTGGATCGAGTCCCGCATCGGGCTCCCTGCTCAGCAGGGAGTCTGCTTCTCCCTCTGACCCTCCCCCCTCTCATGTGCTCTCTCTCTCTCATTCTCTCTCTCAAATAAATAAATAAAATCTTTATATACAATGGAATATTATGCAGCCATCAAAAGGAATGAGATCTTGCCATTTGCAACAACGTGGATGGAACTGGAGGGTATTATGTTGAGTGAAATAAGTCAAACAGAGAAAGACATGTATCCTATGATCTCACTGATATGAGGAATTCTTAATCGCAGGAAACAAACTGAGTGTTGTTGGAGTGGGGGGTGGGGTGGGAGGGATGGGGTGACTGGGTGATAGACACTGGGGAGGATATGTGCTCTGGTAAGCGCTGTGAATTGTTCAAGACTGTTGAATCTCAGATCTGTACCTCTGAAACAAATAATGCAATATATGTTAAGAAAAAAAAAAAAAGAAGAAGGTAGCGGGAGGGGAAGAATGAAGCGGGGGAAATCGGAGAGGTAGACGAACCATGAGAGACGATGGACTCTGAAAAACAAACAGGGTTCTAGAGGGGAGGGGGGTGGGAGGATGGGTTAGCCTGGTGGTGGGTATTGAGGAGGGCACATTCTGCATGGAGCACTGGGTGTTATGCACAAACAATGAATCATGGAACACTTCACCTAAAACTAATGATGTAATGTATGGGGATTAACGTAAGAATAAAAAAAAAAAAGGAAAGGAAAAGTTCCTAGTGCTACACACTGTTTAAAGGTGAGTCTTGAAAATAATTTGAAATGATCTAGGTGAACAAGAGTCGAAAGTAAGGGTGGTTTAGGCAAAAGAAAAGGCAAGTAGTCAAGAGAGAGCTTTGCTTTTAGGAAACTCTCAAACCTGCTCTGTATTTCACATACTCAACAAAACTAAATAATAATCATCATCATCATCATAAAGCAGGGCTCAGAAAATGTGTAAGAATTAGAAAAATAAATTTGAGAGTTACCACAACATAGGTAATTTGGAATTCAGGAATGCTGATTAGATTACAAACTAGAGTATGTAGAGAAAGATGTGGGAATGTATTTACATGTAGCCTGAAGAAGAGGAGTAGAAAAGAGAAAGAGGAATCTGAGGTGGGAAAAAAAGAGAGAGAGAATACTTATCGTAAGGATACTTAGTATTACCATACTTAATATTAGAAGAGTCATCAGAGACATCTTAATACCAGGAAGGAAAATCTTGATCAGGAATAGGGAAAGTTGAGTTAAATGCAATGGGAAAATGTCAGTGAACCTGTCTTTGAGGCATTTACTGGTAAAGGCTAGCAGAATATGCCACCCCAAAATATGACTCTGAGACTTCAGAACATGCCACCCAAAAAGTGCTTCTTTGGCATATTGATTATTTTGAGCTGTAGGCACTTGAAAAACAACAAATGGAAGGAGGAGCTTATTCTGAATTCCCTCTTATTTCCCTAAAGTAGACCTAACAAAAGGAACTCAATTGTTATAATCCTCTTCTGAGGACTTTGTCGATCGGGGTAAATTGATTCTTATCACAAAAGAGGGACAGAAATTAACATCACACACAGACATGACACAAACTGTCATACTTTCCATCTATTTTTCCAATAGCCCCTTCATCTTTCCTAAAAATTATTTATTCTTTCCTAAGAAGCCTACATCCCCTTCCCCTTTTCCCCCATTAAGATGGTATTTATCCTGAATTCTAAGCCACCTGAGAAGTTATTCATTTTTCCCTATGTATTTCCCATGTATACATGAGGGATACATGTTAATAAATTTATTTATTTTTCTCTTATTGTTTTTTACTACTGGGGTCTCAACCAGGAACTCAAAAATGTAGAAGGAAAAATATTTTTCCTCCTCTATATTGGAACTTCTGAAGCTTTTCTTTCCATGGAATATTTATTAAAAAATAAAATTAAAAAAAAAAAGATTAAAAGGCACTAAACAGAAGGTGTGTGGTGAAACTGAATGTGGGTATTCGTCCATAAGAAAGCCTCTAGAATCAGACTGTGGTTGAAATCCCAGTACCAGCACCACCAGAAAATGATATTTTAGAATAAATACTTATCTTCTCATGCCTCAGTGTCCAACACATAGATTAGCCATAATAGTATCCATTTCAAAGATTTATAATAAAGATTAAATTGAAAGATAAGTTAAATGATCTAAGTTTCAAAATGTAAAAGTGCTAAGAATAATCCTAGGTTCATAGCAAATACTCAATATAAGGAGGGCACGTGATGTGATGAGAACTGGGTGTCATACGCAACTAATGAATCATTGAACAATACATCAAAAATTAATGATGTACTATATGTTGGCTAATTGAATTTAAGTTAAAAAAGGGAAATACTCAATAAGGGTTAGCTATTAGTTTATTAATGCACATTTTTGTTAGAAATTTTGACAATGGAAGAAGGAAAATAATTAGAAGAGCAGTTCAAGAGGGCAATGAGTTGATGAGGATTTTGTTTTTTTTAGAGTGGGATGAGTGAGGATATGTTTAAAATTTGTGGGACAAAGGAACTTACTAAGTGAATGAGAGTAAATGATAATGATAGTTATGATGGCTGACATGGATGTAAGTCTTCAAAGGAAAAGAGGTCTAGAGGTCTTGAAAATACCTGGCAAACAGATACTATGTATAGAAGGTGAAATAGTGTCTAAAAAATTAGCAGAAAAAAAAAAATAAATAAAAATAAAAAATTAACAGAAATCTACTTTCTTGTTTTTCTCCTCTTTTTTTACAGAAAGAAACATTCAAATCAAGTTAATGAATAAAGAGAATGAGATAAATACAGGAAGAGGTAGAGAAAGAAAATAAAAGTTTAAAGAGTAATGGGGCGGGGCGCCTGGGTGGCTCAGTTGGTTAAGCGACTGCCTTCGGCTCAGGTCATGATCCTGGAGTCCCTGGATCGAGTCCCGCATCGGGCTCCCTGCTCAGTGGGGAGTCTGCTTCTCCCTCTGACCCTCCTCCCTCTCATGCTCTCTGTCTCTCATTCTCTCTCTCGCAAATAAATAAAATCTTAATAAATAAATAAATAAATAAATAAATAAATAAATAAATAAATAAAGAGTAATGGGGCACCTGAGTGGCTCAGTCAGTAGAGCATCTAACTCTTGATCTCAGATCATGATCTCAGGGTTGTGAATTCAAGCTCCGCATTGGGCAAGGAGCATACTTTAAAAAAAAAAGAGTTTAAAGAGTAAGAAACTCTACCAGACTTCATAATTTATTCCAAGACCCTCTGACCTTCTTACTCTCAGTTCCTCACATTACATTTTGGAGGCTTTTCTGATTTAGAGAATAATGAGGACAGTGGCTAACACTTGGTATGAGAAAGGTCTTAGGGTATTTTGAGAATGTACTATTCTACTTTATTATAATGATTGCTTTTTCTAATAACACAGGGGCCTTGACTGTATAATTCCCCTTGTCTTGCTTTGGGTGACTCCCTGTTCAGACTAAGTCTGCTCATCTCACATTATATTCAGTTATGACTGGGAAACTCTTGTGGCATGGGGTGGGGAGGGATTGTTTATTAATTATAGGCAATGCATTGTTCTTTAAATGTTTGCAGTCAATTTTGAAATAGAGCTTTAATAGCCTGTTAATTTTCTTAGACCCTTGGCTTTTTACACATAAGGAAATGGGATTCTAAAGAGCAGTGTCACTTTTTATTGCCTTTAGAAATATCCCTTTATCATTCCCCAATCTGCATTCCCCCTTTTCTTGATGCTACATGTTAATAAGATGAATATGATTCAAAGCATGAATATACACGACCCATCTTTTAGCACTGAATGATGAAAATATCAAGTTCAAGATTTTAGAAGATCTGATAATAACATTCTCTGCCATGCAAGAATTATATATAAAAAATAAGTGAAATATATATAGTTGACCCTGAACAATATATGGGTTAGGGGCACCTAACACCTACACTGCTGACTATCTGCATATAACTTATGACTCCCCGGAAACTTAACTACTGATAGCCGATGTCAACCAGAAGCACTTCCAATAACATAAACAGTTGGGATGCCCGGGTAGCTCAGTCGGTTGAACGTCTGCCTTTGGCTCAGGTCATGATCCCAGGTACCTGGGATGGAGTCCCTCACTGGGCTCCTTGCTCAGTGAGGAACCTGCTTCTCTCTCTACCTGCTGCTCCCCCTGCTTGTGTTCTCTCTCTCTTTCTGACAAATAAATAAAATCTTTAAAAAATAAAAATAAAAAATAAACGGTCGATTAACACATATTTTGTATATTATGCATATTATATACTGTATTATTATAATAAAGTAAGCAGAGAAAAAGTTATTATATATATGCTTTTAGGAAGGAATAATGTTTTTAATGTTTAAAAAAAATAAAAATACCAAAGAACAATGAAGAAAACCACACCAATGTTCATAGTGTAAGAATAAATTCATGGAAAATAATTAAAGACAGAAAAAGCACTAGAAATAGTGTTATGGAAGGTCTTACATGATATACTAAAACCATGACTTAGTACACATATGAACTTTTCTTTCTCCACGTTATTTTCTCATATTCTTTCTTTCAGTCACAATGTCAGTTCTTTAGGTTAGGCCCTTGTTATTTCATGCCAGAATTGCTTAAATAACCTTCTTATTCAGTCTCTAGGACTTCAAGCTCTTCCCTTCAGCTAGGTCTTGAACATTATCACCAGATTTATATACCTAATGCAATTTTTATATTATGTGTTGGTTCATAAACCACTTGGTAGCATCCTGAGTTAAATCTGAAACCACTCCCCACACATGGAGGGCAAGAAGAGATGGAAGAAAGAGGCAGACCATTTCAGATTGATTAGGTGGCAGTTTTAAAAAGCAAGGGAACTTCTATATGAGGCTTGCCTTGGGTGGCCTCCAGATGAATAGATAGATGTCCACACCCACCCACCAGAATATTAGAGGTTTATATAGAGGACTTACCTGAGTTCAGTGATATATACCATCCAGATGGTCTCAGCTCTACATTACTATCCCAAGGCAGCATAGTTGGGAGCAGATTCTGGGAATAGGGAAAACAAGTGGACCCCACATTCTAAGGATAGAAGAGGTGGTGAGGAGCCTCTGATTGCTCAGGTCCAGCTCAGAGGTCAACTGGCAGCCACATCCTCTAAAGACTGTCCAACACTGTCATTACCCCAATAGTGTTATTCAACAATTTGGTCATTAGTTTAATCATCCATCCAGCTGACTGTTTATTAGGCAGAACTAAGCCCTGATGCTTGATATTTAAAGTGAAAAAGCATATAATTTCCTTTGAGGAATTTACAGGTTAGCAGCTCTTTCCTCCTCCAGGATCAAGTCCAAGTTATCTCACTCATATTTAAACAAGTCTTCTTTACCTAAATTTTAGCACTAGCATGTTTATTCACACTGATCATCTGTACTCTGGAAATTCTCTTCCCTAGTCTACCTCTAATTCATCCTGCTATTTCTTTTGCCTTAAATTCCCCCTCTCTCCATTTACTGAAATATTGACCTTTAAGAAGCAGCTCAAGTGCCACTTCTGCTTTCAAAACTTCCCTGATGGTAATATCCTGAATCACTTTAAAATAATAGCAACACCAATAAATAGCTCGTAACTATAGGGGATTACTGTGTATATAATACTGCACTAAGAGCTTTATATGGATTATCTTTTTAATACTTGGAAAAACTCATTTATTCATTCAACAAATATTTGTTGAGCACTTACTCTGTAAGCTGATCTGAAGCTAAGGTGATGTGCAGACATTATAGTGAATCAAATAAGACCACTGTTCTTATTGAGTATTCCAGACTGGGGACACAAACAAACAAATACCAAGTGACATAACTCTTGATAGTGATAAAAACTCTCCAGAAAATTTAAAGAGCAAGCTGTAGGAATAATTAATATAATTGTTATTCTACTTTTTGTCTAAACAACTAAGGTGTGTGTGTGTGTGTAAATTATTTTACATAAAAGTAAGCAGTTTTAATTATACACATTGACTACTTCTATTCTCCTAGACTTAAATTCCTTGAGATGAGAATTCACATGCTCCGAGTTAATTATCTTTCTTTCCTTCATGTAGCCTAGGCTAGTCTTTTGTCCTAAATAAACCTAAACAGAAAATTAATAAATAACTTTTTTTTTTACAACTGTAATACCAAGGCAAAATATGGTAAGGTACATGGAAAAGACATTTCCATTTTGTTTTGTAGCATGTTTTCTTTACATAAAAATGTAAATATTTTTTCATGTCCATATGATGATCATGACTGAAAAGAAATATCCTATGGAATGCAAAAAATGAGATGCATTTAACCAATTTCTGTTTGTCTTAGGTTCTGTAATTTGTACCAAATTTTAAATAGCTATAAGTCTTTAATGTACAATATATTTAGCCAATATATGTGCTGAAATTTTAAAAGGGTAAGTGGAAATTTCAAACAATTACATCATCAATTGACCAAGAGATAAATTAATAGAGTAATACACATAAACTTAAAACATATGTTATCACCTTTTGAATGTGCTTACATGCAGCTTAATTTTTACTTTAGTTTAAAATTTATATTTCCTCTCCATCTTCAGTAATAAAGAATTATAACTTAATTATCAGAAAAATTATAAAAATATGCTTGGTCCTTTGCTGCTTTATGACTATTAAGATTTGCTTTGCAATAGCAGATTATAAGCAAACTTTCATTTATTAAACTAAGTAAAAGTCTTAAATAATTTTCAAAAGACTCAGGGTTTCTCTCTCTCTCTCTCTCTTATAATTCTTTTTCTCTATCCTTTAGTTTAGCTAATTGTCCTTTTTCTAAATATGCATTTTCTCAATTTTTGAATGGGTATCTCCCACAGTTTCTTTATAACTTTTAAGTATGTAGCAACAACATATTGACATTGGAAATGCCAGAGTTGTGTTCTTAAATTTTAATACCATTATTTCCTTAAACTAAGACCCAGGGCAATTCTATTGTAATGTTTAAAATAATATAACTGTTGTTAAGTAGTGAGTCAAAATTTTAATATTATTTTAATGATAATCATATAAGCATATAGGGGAAATTTCTTGCAACATGAAAAAATGTCATGATTGTCTTCTTTTAAATTGCTAGGTAGATTATCATTTTTTGCTTATTACTACTTAGTCTTTGTGATTTATTTTAAATTTTCAAGCTAACTCTTCTAAATGAGTATATAAATACATATACATAAGAATTTCATAAAACATGATATCTTGGTTTTGCTTCCCTAATACATAAGATGAATATGCAGTTATAATATCTTTTGACCTCATAGTTATTTAATATTAAATTTGCCAGAGTAAGTAAATCTCCATGTCTGCAGGATCTGGCAAGAGCTTTGAGTTCTCTGTGGTGATCATAGAGGGAGACTCCAAAGTGCATTATTGGTTTTGCTGTGGTGTTTCTGATCTCTTTGATCTTGGAAATGATGGGGGAAGATGATGAGAAAAATAATTTTGTAAATAAAACAGACATAGAAAAATGGTCTTATATCTCTGTCAAATGTTAAAGAAAAATTCAAATACACTTAGTACATTCAAGATCTTCCATTTAAAATTATTTCTGCACAGAACTCTTAACTGATATTTACAACAAATAAGTGAATCATAAAGAAATCAGCAACAACAAGACAAACTACTGTTTATTGACAATTGGCTGTATAAGGCAGTATGCTAAGCATTTAAGGTCAGATATTAATTCTTATACCATCTCAATACTGAAGGATCTATGATTTTCTATATTTTACAGAAGAGAAGGTGAAAGGTTAGCTGTTTTGCCAAGTTTCACACAGCTAAGAGGTAAATCCACACATAATGCCTAATCTTGTACCTTGAAAAATTGAACACGCTTATTTATATGTATTTTCAGCAACTGCATCCTTCCTTCCTATAGTTGCCTTACACTTTTTCCAGGTTATGGACGTTCTGGTTTAGACCCCCATATATATCTTTAGTATTTTCTCCAGTCATTTAACTGGGTATTCTACTTTAATAGAGCACTTAATGTTCAACTCCATTTATTGCTTCTTTAGGTTTCACAGATCTTAGCCCGGCTTACCATTGGTCAGAAAGTCTCCCTCACCTGGGCAGTCCCTCTGCATCCCTGAACCCTGATCTTACTTTTCCTCAAAACACCCTGTTGCTCCAGAATCAGTCTTCCATTGAAGTTAACTATTTGCCTTTCAATATGAGGTGGTTCCTATTTTGATTACCAATACTTCCATACAGTCCATCTCTTCCTCCCAATCAACATGGCTATTTTGTATCATTTTCTCTTTTTTTTTTAATATTTTATTTATTTGACAGAGAGAGATACAGCGAGAGAGGAACACAAGCAGCCAGAGTGGGAGAGGGAGAAGCAGGCTTCCCGCGGAGCAGGGAGCCCGATGCGGGGCTCGATCCCAGGACCCTGGGACCATGACCTGAGCCGAAGGCAGACGCTTAACGACTGAGCCACCCAGGCGCCCCTATCATTTTCTCTTAAAGTATAAACACAAAGCAGGACAAACTCTTACACTGAACTCTCCTTTATATGTGCAAACTATTTGAAAATGTTTGTTTAGTGTTTTACTACCAAGCATTTACACTCATTAAGATGACTAAAATTTTGTTAACTTTCCTCTCCAATTTCTAGATGTATGAAGAATGTTATCTTTCTTCATATCCTGTCTAGTACAAAATCTTTTTATTTTTTTGTTCAGTCTCCAAAGAAACCCCATTTTGAATAAAAGAATATTCATTCAATTCATTCATTGACATCTTCTGTCACTTCAGGTTGTTAGAGTTCCATCTTGTTCATGTTCACTCAATGACCTCTCTTGGGGCTATGGGTTCCAGGCCCTTTGGAGATTAATATACATACCTTAGAAGTGTCCTCCAAGCCCGAGACAGAGGGAAGCTTGCTTTGGCCTCCAGTGAATCTGTTAGAGATAATATACTCTCCAATTCTTGAAGTGCAGATGGCACCACAAAAGGTCTGTTAAATGTTAGCTGTCAATTAGGTACATACGAATTCTTTAATCTCACTACAATGACCTTCTGTGCATCCCCTCACTCTATAAAATCTGGGGACTAAGGTCCAGACTTTGTAACTGCATAGGTGGGTCATCATCCCCCTGATGCCCTCATTAGTAAGTCACCTTGAATAAAAGTCTGTGCAAACTGTATAGAGTGGCTTGCTTTGTTTTTCAGTCTCTAAGTGCCTTCTCAGTTTGGAGGATACTTTACTGTCCCTTCTCCACCTTTTAACATAGAATTTAAATTATAAGGTAGAGTCCATTTTTGGGCTTTCTATTCTGTTCCACTGATCTATGTGTCTGTTTTTGTGCCAGTACCATACTGTCCTGATGATGACAGCTTTGTAATAGAGCTACACTGTTGGTGGGAATGCAAGCTGGTGCGGCCACTCTGAAAAACAGTATGGAGGTTCCTCAAAAAGTTGAAAATAGAGCTACCATATGATCCAGCAATTGCACTACTGGGTATTTACCCCAAAGATACAAATGCAGGGATCTGAAGGGGTATATGCACCCTGATGTTTATAACAGAAATGTCCACAATAGCCAAACTGTGGAAAGAGCCAAGATGTCCATCAACAGATGAATGGATAAAGAAGATGTGGTGTATATATACATAATGGAATATTATGCAGCCATCAAAAGTAATGAAAACTTGCCATTTGCAACAACATGGATGGAACTGGAGGGTGTTATGCTAAGTGAAATAAGTCAATCAGGGAAAGACATGTATCATAGGACCTCACTGATATGAGGGATTCTTAATCTCAGGAAACAAACTGAGGGTTGCTGGAGTGGTGGGTGCAGTGGGAGGGATGGGGTGGCTGGGTGATAGACATTGGGGAGGGTATGTGCTATGGTGAGCACTGTGAATTGTGCAAGACTGTTGAATCACAGACCTGTACCTCTGAAACAAATAATACATTATATATTAAAAAAAAAAAAAAAGAAGAAGAAGAAGATAGCAGGAGGGGAAGAATGAAGGGGGGGAAATCGGAGGGAGAGATGAACCATGAGAGAGGATGGAATTTATATATATGACTAAGGGTTCTAGAGGGGAGGGGGGTGGGGGGATGGGCTAGCCTGGTGTTGGGTATTAAAGAGGGCATGTTCCACACAGAGCACTGGGTGTTATATACAAACAATGAATCATGGAACACTACATCAAAAACTAATGATGTAATGTATGGTGATTAACATAACATAATAATAAAAAATAAATAAATTATAAGGTAGACATATTTCATAAATATAATAGGGGGGCTATTAGGTATTTATCCTAAACATTATGGAAAAACCATAGGTAAAACAGCTTAATGCTTAGGATGTCATACCATAGAAATGAGACTGAACAATATCCAAGAAAGATAGGGTGATCAAGAGCATGGATTCTGTCACAGAGAAGCTCTTTAACTTTGGAAACTTATTTAATCTTTCTGTGCCTAAGTTTACTCAGCTATAAAATAGAACTAACAGGGGCGCCTGGGTGGCTCAGTGGTGAAGCGTCTGCCTTTGACTCAGGTCATGATCCCAGGGTCCTGGGATCGAGCCCCACATCTGGCTCCCTGCTCAGCAGAGAGCCTGCTTCTCCCTCTCCCTTTGCTGCTCCCCCTGCTCGTGCTCTCTCTGTGTCTGTCTCTCTCTCTCTGTCAAATAAATAAATAAAATATTTTTAAAAAATAAAAAATAAAAAAATAAAATAGAACTAACAATAACTCCTATTTTATAATATTGTTTTTAGGACAAATGCATTAACGAATGTAAAGAGCTTAGAGCACTGTGAGTCATTATATGCCCTTGATAATTGTCAGCTATAATGATGAGGACTAGTATGCAAGAAAGAAAAAGATCTATGCAGGAGAAACCTCACAGGAAAAGCACAAATATAGATAAGTTTAGAATACACACAGGGAAACAGAAATTACTTTGATTGGCAGGATTTGGAAGAGCAATAAACTATGGGGAAAAAAATGAAGCTAGAAAGATAAGCAGGGACCAAAGGGGAGGGACTATTTATTAGGCATAATAATTTTATGATATAAGTTATAGGATGAAGTTATTGAAAGATTTTATGCAGCAGAATATTATGGCCAAATGCACATCTTAGAAACACAAATCTAGTAAGAAGTATATAAAATGGATTGGAGAGAAAAATTTGAAGGAAGAGCTGATAACAAAAATGAAAACGTGACAGAGATGATTAGGTAACCTTGGAACTTGGTATTTTTAGGATGTGAAAAGATAAAATTTGTTATGTAGAATGTGTAACTCCTGGGACCATTTTAATTATTAAGGGCTTAGTTCAGAGTTAACGGTCAATTTATGTTAACTTATAATTATTATTGTGATGTCTGATATGTTTAAACAAGAATTACTAAATGTTATGACTTAAATGACTCTGGCAATGAATGATAAATTGACAAAATGGAAGAGTGAGTTTGGAACAAGAGATGATGACTTAATTTTAGACACATTGTATATGAGATTTCCATGGGATCTGCAAAAGCATATGTGTGCAGAAATCATATGAAAAAATACATTAAGAGTTCAAGTGAGAAGCCCAGGTATGTGCAATGGAAAGTGGAGTTGGGTCCATGGCAACCAACAATATATGGGGTACAGATGAAGCACTGGAAATAAATGAGTTCACTTAGGGAGACAGATACAAATAAGAAGAGAATAAAGAAAAGAGTAAGAACATAACCTTCATGTTCACTACTTTTTTCTTGGTGTATGGATGAAGATCAGCTAGGGAGTGAATGGTCAAGGAGATATGAGGAGAACTAACAATTAGTGGCTTTGAAGGAATTCATTAATCGATAACACTTACTAAGTGATTACTAATATGCTAGCTGGTATTTGTACTTCATAAGCATTAACTTTTTTAATAATAATAAAAAAAAAAACCTCTTGTGTGGGTCCTATTATTTAATCTTTTTTTACAGAGAATAAAACTCAGTGCACAGATGGGATAAGTAAAGTGCCCAAGATGGGAAAAATTCAAGAAGGGCAGTCATCACAATTTTCAATGCCCTTAGACCAGTACTGACGATGGCCCATTGGCTTTGGCAATTAGAAGGTGTGGTGATCAAAAAAAAAAAAAGAAGGTGTGGTGGTCCTACTGCAGAATGATTGTAGCAGTGAGGTAGGGGTTGAAGTCGAATTGCAATATGGTAGGAAGTGATAGGTCAATCAATAGAGAAGACAGTACAAATAGTAGTTTAGTAATTTAGACAAATAGTTTGTCTAAAATTTATCAGTTCTTTTTCTTTAAGCAAAGGTGAATGCACATAGCTATTATCAGAATAAACTACATTTGCTCCCTGATCATTTGAGGATGTGGACTGTACATATGAGATTACTTTCCACAAAGATAATTTTACCGTTCAGGTTCTTATTTCTTTTTCTTTTTTCTTTTTTTTTTTTCCCAGACCAGCTGACTGCAGTGTCTAGAAATTACCCTTCAACAAACTTTACATTGCCTAAAGTGTTTCAATATTTGAGTTTGATGAACCCCAAAATAATTGCATTTTATTGAGTTTGATATGGGCCAAATATTGTGCCTAATTCTTCATAGGGAATATTTCATTAATCCTCACAAAAGTATAATTTAACATTATCCATTTTTCTGATGAAAAACCTGAGACCTAAAAGATGCCTAAGGTCACAGACCAGAAAACAATAGAGCTGCCAATTAATCCAAGGGCAAACTCATTCCAAGGCCTGCGTGCTACTTCTCACTAACCAAAATCTCAAGACACAGCTTATTTTTCCTCATTAACGATTCCAATTGGTGACAGAATCTTAGAGACAGTGAGTTTTAATAGTTTTATATATATGACTTAGTTTAATGAGTCAATGATAAATTTTGCATCTCCTAATTTTATTTGATCTTATATTCTTGTATTTGAAAAGTCTTGAAAGGATAATTATTATTTCATGCGCTTCCGGGTTCCTTCTGGTTATGTATGAAGTAAACATATTTCCAAAATAAAACTATGACACCTGGTCTTGAAACAAAAAATGTATTTGAAAGAAATTCTAAGATTATTTTGCTATAACAGGTTTGTAATGGATTTCTATTTTTCTAAAAGATTTTATTGATTTATCTGTTTTAGAGAAAGGGAGAGAGAGCATACACGAGCAGAGGGAAGAGCAGAGGGGGAGGGAGAAGTAGGGGGAAAAAATCTCAAGCTGACTCTGTGCTGAGCCTGATCCTGATCTCAGGACCCTAAGATCATATCATGGCCTGAGCTAAAATCAAGAGTGGTATGCTTGGGCGCCTGGGTGGCTCAGTTGGTTAAGTGACTGCCTTCGGCTCAGGTCATGATCCTGCAGTCCCAGGATCGAGTCCCGCATCAGGCTCCTTGCTCAGCAGGGAGTCTGCTTCTCCCTCTGACCCTCCCCCCTCTCATGCTCTCTCTATCTCATTCTCTTTCAAATAAATAAATAAAAAAATCTTAAAAAAAAAAAAAGAGTGGGTATGCTTAATCAACTGAGCCACCCAGGTACCCCTATAAATGAACTTTTAAGTTGCATCTTCCACCTTGTAAAGATTATTAAACTTATTAAACGTTTTCTGTAGGCTTTGACTAGATTTGACTAGATTAACACTTGAAATAAATTAATGTCACATTTAACTTTAAGCAATATTTTAAAGAAATAAACAATTTTACTTAACCTGTATATTTTACTAAGTATTGAACTTTTCCTTAAGAGTGTTTTCCATTCTTGAAAGACAAAAATAATCAATAATTCAAAATACCACTATTTTAGGAAAAAAATTATTTGGTTTTTAAAGTCATTAAATCCATTTTCAATATCGTAATAAAAATACAATATGAAAAAATTAATTTCTACCACAATCTGTATATTGTTTTTAATTTTATCAATAGAGACATATTTGAAAAAGGAAATGTTTCTTTCTTGTGGTATTCCAATTACTTAATTGAAAATTGCAAAAGGCTGGAATTTGGGAAACATGTTTGAGGGCATGTCATGTGACCACTTAAAAACTTTGTATCAGTCATATAATCATCTGCCTGCAGTTAACATCCATACATTAGGGGAAGTTTGGTTCAAGGTTCATTCTAATTTAATATTCCAAGGTTCTATGACATTAATATACTCAGTTAAAATGCAATGTACATTTTTATCAGTGGTTTTGAACTTGGAAAAAGTAGTTTAACGCACCTATGATCGTCATTTCCTTCCTCTAATGGAAAATTCAATTAGACTGATTAACAGTCATAAAAACAAATCATAGAAGTTGATACTAGATATGATCATGGAGCAGTTGCTATATAAAATGACTCTTGCTATCATTTTAACTTGTTTGAATATTTTATTTTAGAAATCTTTTTCAGTCGTATTTTTAAAAAGCATACAACTTTTCTTTCTTTTTTTTTTTAATCTCTGAAGCAAAAGTAGAGTTCCTGTTCTGTTTGCTTAAAACTTTGCAAGGCTTTTTCTTTAATTGGTCCTCAAACGTCAGTGGAAATCAAGTGTCACCTCCTCAAACAAAGACTTTGACCCTTCAACTTAATATTGTGTAATTCAAACTATGAGTAAAGTTTCTTAAGGGATTTTTCTCCTTTGACCTTGAATAGTAGTTGTGTGTGTGTGTGTGTGTGAGAGAGAGAGAGAGGGAGTGAGACAGAGACAGAATTAAGAATTCCTTATTAGATTATGGATACTAAATAAAAATGATTACTTTTATTCTCACAATGTCATACATAGTAGGCTTACAACTATCTCATAAATAAACATTTTAATGAATTTAAATACATTTGCTAAATATTATTTTCTGTCCACATTTATAGTAGGGATTTCTAGTAAAATTCCCTATTGAGCTAATCAAAACAAAACAAAACAAAAAAAACAATAAAACAAAACAAAACAAAACCTTGGCTAGTTGCCTGAATATTTTTTAATAAAGCTACTGCTGCAAGTCCTGTATCTTTCCATTAATAGATTCTAAAATTTTAAAACATTGCCCACTGCTAAGATACTAACTAAATCTTAGCTAGCAGGAACTAATGAACCATATCCCAGCAAGTGCCACAATTATGGAGTGATTGTGTATTTTCCATGAGGCAAAGACACAGTATCTTTAAGAACTAAATTTTGACTTAGTAGGAACTTAGAAATTGAAACTTTCAGAACATTTCCTATTAGTCTTCAGTAAGGTGTATTATAATGTATCACAAGGGACCAGGGACCATACGCTGATTTTCACCATGTGTAGTCTTTTTTCCCTTTGTCCTTCACTGAGGCTTATGCTTCCTTTTTTTCTACCTCTGAAGCACTCCTCAGGGGCTAGTTTAACCAAGACAGAACATTCACCTCCTGACTGTTTCAGTCCTTGAGAAGAAAGTAACAGAGTTAAGGAAAAGAAAAAGATAGAAGAAAAGAAAAGGATTAGAAAATCCAAATTTGAGAAGAAAATTAGGCAATTATCAATAATTTAAAGTTACCCATAAACTTTGGCACATACAGCTTCAAACCCAAGTGTGAAAATTAGACATCCATTATAAGAACATATTAAACTTATCGTGTACATTTTTTAGACTTATCATGTAAATTTTTAGTGAGTTAATGTTTCACAGTGCTATTATAAATGTGCTCTTATATTTCTTTATTCTTAGCAAAAACTCTCTGAATCAATGTTGTCAAAGTCCCCATGTTAGAGATATATTTTCTGTAGTAAAAGAAATGAGGGACACTGCCGGTGGTTATATATAAAGGTAAATCACATATTATTTACCAATTGATAATCAAAAGGATATTATTTACATTAGAATCTGTCCTATGTCGATGTTCTATCTACACAGAGAACAATGTGACACATAGGGACAAAACTGCTCAAGAGAATTCTCTAAGATCATTTCACTACTTTCCTGATTTTGTCTGCTCTAGGCAGGAGAGTCTTGACTAGAGCGTCATGTAGGGTCCAAACCACTCAGGTTTAAGTAGATAGAGATGTTTATACACAGTTGCAATACTAAATTAGTAGGCTTGTTTTTTTCCTTTCTTTCTTTCTCTATTAACAGCTTTTCAAAGACTACCAAAAGAATGATTGGACTGATATTTATAAGAGAAACTGTATTAAGTGTAGTTCCAATACTTTTATATACAAAATATAAAGGATGTACATAAGATTCTCATTTCAGATACTAGTTTTCCTCTCAATTGGTGTCTAGTGGTAACTGGCAAAGCTAAGGAAATGGTTCTGTTCTAGTTGATAATATTTTCCTTACTTTCCAATTACTGTGACCTGCATTTCTCCCTTAGCTTATTGCTTCAGCACTCAAATTAGCCTGCTTTCATTTTGTTTATACACTTGCTCAAATAATAGCACTTAATAAGAGAGCTTTTATTGATTCATAAGAAATGCTTAATTCCCTCCAATATGCTATAGTCATGTCTGAGTCACCTGTACTTTCTCTCTAATTGGAGAACTCAGTGTCTGAATTTGCATTTTCTTTGGCAATTCTATTTTTTAAGGATCAGCAATTTTCTGTACAGCAGACAGAGAATTTGAAACCTCTCTGATGTTGAGATAATGCTCTATTCAAGGCAATCGAGGCTAATTGTTTAAGTTTCCTTGTAGCTAGTATAGGGGGACTTATATAATCACATGTGAGAATCACTTTCTCCAGAAAATTAAATGAGAAAATATGAAAGTGGAATCTTAGTTGTACAGGGGAAGAAATTCCTTTTCCCTCAGATTTTTTATCTTTATAATCCTTGGCAAAAATATGGTAGATAGCTGACGTCAAAGTCCACTAACAGCCATAAACTTCTTGTCTGTAGCTCTGGGTGCTATAAGACACTGAGGAAAATAGTCTAAATGTTTTGATGTTAAGAGATGAGCTTATAGGGGAGCCTGGGTGGCTCAGTTGATTAAGCCTCTGCCTTCGGCTCAGGTCCTGATCTCAGGGTCCCAGTGTCGAGCCCGCATCAGGCTCCCCGCTCAAACTTCCACTAGCCCCTGCTTGTGCTCTCTCTCTCTCAAATAAATAAATAAAATCGTTAAAAAATGAATAAAGTAAAATAAAATAAAATAAAATAAAATAAAATAAAATAAAGCGAGATGAGCTTCTAGATTCTAAATTCCAGTTCTATCACTTTTTACCATGTGTGAACTTGGACAAATTATCTAAGATTTCCAAGTTTAGTCAAAATCCATTTCAACAGAAAGAAAACACATGTCAACAAATATGAAAGGAAACTTATGTGGTTAAGAATATGTAGAGAATCAAACTAAGACATTTTTAAAAAAGTGCTAGAATCATTGTTTTCTGATTTGATGAGAAAACTGGAGTTTCAGGTATAAAGAACCTGCTATGTGTTGAGGAGAATAGATTATAAATGAAACAATCACTTTATAAATTGCAAAATGATAAAAACTTCCAAAGAAAGGATAAAGCCTATATGTAAAAAATAAACATCCCACAAAATTTTCAACTGCAACATGGGCTGCTCAAAAATCAAGGTCTTTATATTTAGGATATAAAAGACAAAACTGAAAAACTTTTAATTTTATATCCAGCTCTCTATTTTACGTGTGAGTTCTAAAATGCTCAATATTAAGTTTAAAATCGTAACTTATTACAAATATAAATTTAAGGCATTTCAAACATTTATTTAACCAAAATTAATGAAGAAACTGGTGTGATGTAAAAATTGGTTCAGGGTGAGTCCAAAAAGCATGTATATATTCAATTAGGAATCTGAAATAAATTTGTTTTATAAATGCAAAATCAGATTTCTTTTTGTATTGGAAGGTGATCAACTGCACTTCTAAGAGACAAATTTGTTTGTATTTCAATGGAAAATAATAATTTGCATTGCTATTCATTTTCTACATTTTACAAAGTAGTAAAATAACAATGAGAAGCAAAGACTTCAGGCATTAATATAATCCTTCTGGGTTGTAGTGTTTCAATGAAAAGACACTTTTTAGTCTATGTCAGTCCTTCTCAAGGGTTTAAATTAAATGACATCATTAGACACGGAAAAGATTCTGATTATTTGCTATCTGTGCACATTTTTTTTAAATACAAAAATCATAACGGTGAAATACACAGAATTAAAGTGAAAATTTTGTAGGTAAATCTGATCTACGGTTAACTTAAGATACTGTGTTGATGAGATAAAGGGAAACATTACATATGTTGCCCACTGCTTAACGTTCTTCCACTTTCATTTGGGGTAATAGCACCTCTGTTTGCCCGTAGGGAACATATACCTCAAATTTCGACAGTGTTTTGATCATGGAATTAATACATTTAGGTATGAGTTAGTGCGTTAATTAGAGAAATGCAGTAAATACACATACTAAATAAATATGTTAAGTAAACTTAGAAAAATATGGTGCACAGCTAGCAGACGTAAAAAAGAAGAAACCTTAGTTGATTGAATATGTCACAGAGGAAAGAAAACAAGCAAAAAATAGCCAGCAAAACATAAATAAGTCCAAATATAATAGAAACTAAAATATATATAATTAGGTTATATTCTTCCTTTAAAAACGTGTTTAAATCAAGTAAATAATAATAATAACATATGCTGTTACAAGAAAGACTTAAATTATAATGGCACAGAGAGTTTTAGAAAAGTGAGGGTAGATTATATAAATTATGATTCAGTGATTTAATAGGTTATTATACAGTCATAGAATATAATTTGTGGTAAATTCACCCTTCCAGGTGCACAGACACAAAGAACGTGGAAGCATCATTGATACCCATAGTCAAGTCAACAAAAAATACTACTAGCCCTACCTCAACATGCAGACAGAATACAATCATTTATCAACATCCTCCCACTACTTCCCTGAACTAACTCACCATCATTTCTCATCTGAATTATTTCAACATCCTCCTAAATGGTTTCCATAATGGCTGATGGTGATCTTTTTCAAAATAAAGTCAGCTTCTCGTATTCCTCTATCCAAACTGAAAAAGTTCTTCATTACAAACAGTTATAGCCTCAAAAGTCTTTTAGGACTGGAGACATATGGTTGGATTTCAGTTTGGGGGCATGAACAATTAAAATAATGAATTTCCCACCAATTTAGACTTCATATGACACATTGAAGTTGCTCAGTAAATAATAACTGAATAAAGGAAAGAACAATGAGAGATTACATCTTCTGACATGTTTTTTCCCAGAACAGAGAGACCGGACATGCTAAAGGATACAAGCTATAGTAAATGCAAATAATTCTACCATTAAAATTGATGTAGTAGACATGTAGAGTAATAGTTCTCCCCCAAATTAGAGAGCACATATTTTTTTCAAGCACATATGAAAATTTGGCAAAATATAATAGCATAATAATCTTTTTTTAAAGGTTTTGTTTATTTATTTGAGAGAGAGAGAGGCAGAGAGAGAGAGAGAGAGAGAGAGCACAAGCAGGAGGAGGGGCAGAGGGACAAGCAGACTCCCCTTTGAGCAGAGAACCCAACACAGGACTAAATCCCAAGACCTGAGCTGAAGGCAGATGCTTAACTGACTGAGTCACCCAGGCACCCCAATAGCGTAATAATCTTTAAAAGATGTAGCAAATACATTCCAAGTAATCAACATCAAATATGTCACATTCTATGTCAACAATGCAATAGATCTGATTTTTTTTTTTTTGAAGGACAGAAGCAGAAAAGTTTATTAAAGTGAAAGTGTCACAGGATTCCTTCTCCTTTAGTGCCTGTAGTTCCTGGTTACACAGCTTCGAAGAATGAAGAGGTAGACCAAACAGTGGTGGTCAGAAAAGTTTACTGAGCAATAATAAAGTTTATTTATTTATTTTTTTTTTTATCATGTTTAGTTAGCCAGCATATAGTACATCATAAGTTCTTGATGTACTATTCAATGATTCATTAATTTAGTATAACACCCAGTGCTAATCACAATAAATTTGATTTTAAAATATGTCTTAGTCCTCTAATACTTGGATAAAAATAATATTGCCTTTATTTATAGATGACAAAAATTGTTGTTACTATGAAAAAAATTAGCAAATAATCTAAGATGAGTGATAAAGAAAATATAAATATTAAAAATTATTAGATATACCCAAAATGCTTCTTAAAGGTAATTATATACATATATGATTTATATTATTTAAAATAGCAAGCAAAAATTTAAAACTAGAACCACAGAGTAGAAAACAAAGTAAAATAAAATAAAATACAGATTAGAATAGAAATTAATAAAAGTGATATTCTAAATGAAGATCTCATTCTTAGAAAAGATTGATGAAGTGGATGAATATCTGACAAAACTTATCACAAACAAAATTGAGGGGACACACACACACACACATATATATATATATAATTATTAAAAACTATAAAATGTGTATAATAAAAAATAAGACAGAAACTTTAATATCATCAAAGAACACTGAAAAAATTCATGGCAAAACTTTTTTTTTTTTTTTAGATTTTATTTATTTATTTGACAGAGAGAGACACAGTGAGAGAGGGAACACAAGCAGGGGGAGCGGGAGAGGGAGAAGCAGGCTCCCCACTGAGCAGGGAGCCCAATGCAGGGCTCAATCCCAGGACCCTGGGATCATGACCTGAGCCGAAGGCAGACGCTTAACAACTGAGCCACCCAGGCGCCCCGGCAGAACATTTTTTAAGCTTAAATGAAACACATATTTTTTTTAAAACAAACATAAACTGGCATAATTGGCTCAAGAAGAAGCATTAATGGCTATTATCAAAAAGACAAGAGATAAATGCTGGCAAGGATGAGGAGAAAAGGGAATCCTTGCATATTGTTGATGGAAATGTAGATATACCCAGTATAGAAAACAGTATGGAGAGTCCTCAAAAAATTCAAAATATGCCTACCATATGATCTAAAACTTCCAGTTTATGGTATATATCCAAAAGAAATAAAAATAACATCACTATCTTGAAGAAATATCTGGACTCTCATGTTAATTGCAGCATTATTCACAATAGCTAAGACATGGAAATAACTTGTATCCATCATCAGATGATGGGTAAAGAAACTGTGGAAACTGTATGTTATACACATACAGATATATAGAGATATAAATATTCACATTTATATATGAATGGATATATGTGGGAATATATATATTTATATATATGAGATCATGTATTTAGATATGTGGAATGTAAATAAATATCAAACACATAAAAACAGAGAATAGAATGGTGGTTGCCAGGGACTAAGGGGGGGGGAATGGGGAGATATTGGTTAAAGGGTACAAACTTTCAGTTATAAGATGAATAAATTCTGGGGATCTAATGTATAGCATGGTGACTATGGTTAATAATACTGTATTATTTGCTTAGCAAGTTGCTATGAGAGTAGAGTTTTAATGGTCTCACTATGACAACAACAACAAAATGGTAATTGTGTGAAGTAAAGGATATGCTGCGGTAAATATTTCACAATACATATATGCATCAAATCATCACATTAAGCACTTTAAACTTACACAACGTTATATACCTTAACATAGTTGAAAAAAAGAGAAACGTAGGTAAGTTTTGCAAGCAATACTCAATGAAAAAGAAAATTGCAAATGACAATTATAATTTTTGTAAATTTTAAAACCACACAAACAAAGCAATACTAATATTTACAGATGCACACATTTACCTTTAAAAATATACCTGAGAAAGATATATAGTAGCTACACCACCAGAAGTGATGATATTTGGGCAGGGACAGAAAGGTATGAGACCACAGAGATGAAATGGAGCTTGGGACATCAACTGCAACTAAAATATGAGTCTTTTCAAAAAAAGTTGGAATTAATCTTGCCACATGCTAATTTTAAAATATAGTGAGAGAAAACTCAAAATGGATGAAAGACCTAAGTGTGAGACAGGAATCCATCAAAACCCTAGAAGAGAACATAGGCAGCAATTTCTTCAACCTCAGCCGCAGCAGCTTCTTGCTAGACAAGTCTAGGGTAAGGGAAACAAAAACAAAAATAAACTATTGGGATATCATCAAGATAAAAAGCTTCTGCACAGCAAAGGAAATACTCAACAAAACTAAAAGGCAACCTATGGAAAGGGAGAAGATATTTGCAAATGTCATATCAGATGAAGGACTAATCTAAGATCTATAAAGAACTTAATCAAACTCAACACCCAAAGAACAAATAATCCAGCCAAGAAATGGGCAGAAGACATGAACAGACATTTCTCCAAAGAAGACATACAAATGGCCAACAGACACATGAAAAAATGTTCCACATCACTTGGCATCAGGGAATACAAATCAAAATCACAATGAGATACCACCTCACATCAGTCAGAATGGCTAAAATTAACAAGTCAGGAAACAACAGATGTTGGCGAAGATGTGGAGAAAGGGGAACCCTCTTACACTGTTGGTGGAAAGGCAAGCTGGTAGCCACTCTGGCAAACAGTATGGAAGTTCCTCAAGAAGTTAAAAATAGAGGTACCCTACGACCCAGCAATGGCACTACTAGGTATTTACCCAAAAGATACAAATGCAGTGATCTGAAGGGGCACCTGTACCCCAATGTTCATGGCAGCAATGTCCACAATAGCCAAACAGTAGAAAGAGCCGAGATGTCCATCAACAGATGAATGAATAAAGTTGTGGTATATAAATGCAATGGAATATTACTCAGCCATCAGAAAGGAAGAATACCATTTACATCAATGTGGATGGAACGACGTGGAGGGTATTATGCTGAGTGATATAAGTCAATCAGAGAAAGACAATTATCATATGGTTTCATTCATATGTGGATATAAGAAATAGCCAGAGGATCATAGGAGAAGGGAGGGAAAACAGAATGGGAAGTCATCAGAGAAGGAGAACCATGAAAGACTCTTAACTATAGGAAACAAACTGAGGGTTGTGGAAGGGGAGGTGGATGGACAGTGGGGCAACTGGGTGATGGGCATTAAGGAGGGCACGGCACGTGATGTGATGAGCACTGGGTGTTATACGGAACTGATAAATTATTGGACACTCCATCTGAAACTAATGATGTACTGTGGAATTAAAAAAAAATAGAGAGATGCTGAGTATATGTGTATATTGTTTTACACTTTAGTTTTCTGTTGGATTGGAATATTTCACAATTAAAAATAAAACATTTAAATGAAACAGTTAAAATTTTGATAAGTAGTATATAACAAGAAGTGGGTTTTAATGCCTGTTGCTGCATTTCCTTTCTGAGATCTTATAGAAAGCCATTTAGTTGCTCTATTTCCTCACTTGGGAATGGGATCATACCAGTCAAGACTGCAAAAAAAAAAAGTTTTAGGTAGTTGAAAAATCACATTTTATAATGTATGTAGAAGCTTTTGTAACTTGTATATTTATCACAGTCCAGATGTTTTTATGATTATTTGGTTGTTATGAATAAAATTATTTCAAGCAGTATTTCATTATATTCTTTTGACCCATTGCCAGGTAGTGTAGAGGTTTGATTCCACAACAGATGGAATCTGCAAAATCTCGCTTTCAGTATACATATTTTTTTTTTATTTTATCAAACATATATACCATACACCGTGTATATGTATTTTTTTCATGTGTATGTATCTTAAGCATGGGGGTGGAGTGCAGTTTTGAAATTCACCTTCTTACATCACTCTCAGTTGCTAAATGCACACAGTATTTCAAAAGATGTATTTAGTTCATGCAAATTTGTGAAGCAAGTTTAGACTGACAGGTGCATGACAAAATGTTATCAGATGGAGAGGAATGGCTTAAGAAAGTACCGGGATATCCCTGATATGGGAATACAGCAAAAAACAAGCTATTTCTGAGTAGTAAGAGAAGAGAGAAATTAATGGAGAAATTAATCCTCTGTGGTAAATATTTAAGGGCAGAGTGAATAAGCAGTGCAATTACAGAGTGCATTGTCTGACTTTTACAAACAAGAGGCAAGAAGCCCCTGAGCTGAGTTGCACTGAATGGAAGGACACTGGTCAAATGGCTTCTCTACTTGGCTTTCTAAATAGTTTATGATAATTGACTCTGTGTGCTTTGTAATTGGGCCTGATGGCTCTGTAATTACTTTGTCTCAAAAAGCACTAAAATTGTGAATAGGCTTTATTTTTTCATTTGTGTTTTTCTTGCCAGTTCCTCCTTTGGGACCTGTAGCTGTAGCAACTTGATGACAACGTGTTTGTGGGAGAAGACTGTGTCCAGTGATTGTTTATCTTTCTTATTTCTGTTTTACTCAGCTTTGCTGCATAGGCATTATACTTCACATCCCAATTCCCCAGGAAGACAGTAATGTCTTTACTGAATTTACCTTTTGTTACCTAGCTATTAGAGATTAATGTTGAGGGAATCTGATGTCAACTCTGCCTGGGAAGAAAGGGGTTCGACCAAAAAGCAGAGTCTTTAGAGACAAGAAAGGGCCTGGCTTTCAGTTGTTTGAAGCTTGTTGTTAGATCAGCATGATTTATGTTACTGCCCATGCTACACAGTTTGTTCTGTGTATATGTTTTTATGTTTCTGTGCAAACTAACTTCTAATGATGTTGTGTATTCCTACCCTATCTTTTTTGTATCCTTCAATAAGATACTACTTCATATCACAGTTCTGCCTGTGAGCCGACGACTTAATGCTCACAGACAGGGTCAGCTCTATCCTAGGCTTCAGGACATGCATTTAGGATTTTGAAATTAAGAAATCAATAATTGAAGTATAAGAGATTTATCAATATTTAAGAGTTAATAATTAAGTTCCAATGTCTTCCAATGTCTTACTTACTGATAACAATTAGATGAAAATTATTATCAAAAATATGAAAGCATAGGAGGATTTGTATGAAAATAATATTACTCCAATCTCCCATGATAAATTATGAAGTTGATCCTGAGTCATTAGCAAATCTGCTTTCCAGCAGGAAAAATAGCAGTACTGCAACAATCAGCAACATTCATATCGTAATTATTGCAAAAATTTGAGGCATCTCAATTAGGAAGATACCCTTAAGCAAGTTTACTTATAGGCAACATAATGAAAAAAAAAGACAGAATAAACTTAATTGCTTGAACTTCTTTCTTAAGGGATTTGAAATATAAATTCTAAAAGGGAAAACACAATAAGTATTAATTAAATATTCTGTTATGGTTTATTGTGGTAGAAATATGAATATAAGCTCAATTATGACATATAAACAATTACATTGAACTAAGCCTCATGAATAATTTTGTAGCTGAAAAGAAGCCGCAGGTCTTTTAATTCACCTGTGTCAGTCTCAAGATGGAGAAATAAGTCCATAGTGTCAAACAAGTCAAAAATAATAAATACATGTTGGGTAAAATCTGGATAAATATATGAGCATCCTATTATTTGATGTTTTTCCAGTAGATTTCCAATCACTCCCATTTCAGGGAAATCAAAGCTCCCCTCTGTCCATGCTCTTCTTCAGAATCTGTCCACCCCAATGACTTCAAAAGAGATCTCTTTGTCTCTGACAACCAAATCAATATTTTTAGCCCTGACCTCACATTCAACTAACTCCAGATCAATATTTTCTACTATTTCTGCAATGTCTTCAGCTATTTTCTTTTCCCTCATCTCAAACTCATGGTATTTAGAATTGAAGTTTTCAAAACTATATATTCACCTTTTATGAAACTTGGTACACCATTATAAACGAATAAACACTTCCAAGTTGTGTCTTTGTTTGTGTGTTTGATTTATTTAAAGCAGAAATCTTGGTCAGACATTCAACTCTGGAATCGGTTTCTGCAGAAGTGAAATTTCTTTATGGCAGAACTACCAGCAATATTTTGGGGAAATGTAAGGACTTGCTCCATTTTTAGAATTGTACCTATGCTTTTTTATAAAAAAAAAAAAAATTAAAAAAAAGGATTTAGAAAGTGAAGTCAAAAGCAGCAGTTATTTCAATATTTTTTTTAAAGTAGGAGACTGACTTTTTATAATCCCTAAGGCTAACTGTTCTGATCTTCAAGAGCCTTCTCATTCCTTAGAGCTGGAATACGTGTCAATTCCTCTTTGGGACTTAGAAGCACTTCATACTTTGCTATGTTACAATAGATCTGTCCTCACCACTCAATTAGCACACTTAGGTACATTCTTTTTACCCAGCTCTATCCGATTCTCCTCATGGAAAAGGACTTTGAATTCTCACTTACACAGTGAATTACATTAAAAATTATTATTCAAATACTGTTTTGGTTGTGATACAATTTCTGAACTGGGAAAAGAGTTTTAAATGATAACGTGAGTTTTGTCTGCATCACTTTCACTTTCTCTACTCCCCATTCCTTAAACAACTGTCTGTTCAAGTTCTACACTGTAGTCAGAGATCTACTCTTTCATTAATTCAATAATGGATTTTCAAGGCCCATTTTAAGGCAAATTGCTGTGACAGACACCGTATGCTAAAGAAGATGAATAGGGTATGGTCTCTTCCCTTGAGGAATTTACAGTCTAACATGGAGGTCAGCCAACTAAAGCCTGTGGGCCAAATTCAGTCCTCTACCTATTTTTGTATATTAGATTTTTTATTGAAATACAGCCATGGTGCTTAAGTTACAAATTGTGGCTGCTTATGTGTACCACAATGAGAGTTGAATATTGTAACAAAGTTTGAATGGCCTGAAAACCCTAGTATGTTTATTACTTGGCCCTTTGCAGAAAAAGTTAACCAATTGCTGGCTAAGTAGATATTATAGACTGAAATAGAAGAAGAAGCAAAACGTTAAAACTGGGCTTGCAAATGTGATGGAGAAAATTCTGTGAGCAACAATTTATGTGGACTCCAAGAAACAAGTAAGCATTGGAAAAAAAAAAATGAAGAGTGAGCACTGGTTGCTAGCAGTTTTGAAGTGCTATCAAAGATAAAGTACATACCTCCATAAAATGCACACCTAATTATGGAACAGTAGTGGAGGAAGATTTCCAGGCAATTATAAAGGGGTTTCATGGTATTAAAGGTGCCAGTTCTAGACGTTGTTCATTTGATTATATAAATATCTTTTTTTTTCCTGGGACGCCTGGGTGGCTCAGTCGGTTAAGCGTCTGCCTTCGGCTCAGGTCATGATCCCAGGGTCCTGGGATTGAGTCCCACATCAGGCTCCCTGCTCCGCGGGGAGCCTGCTTCTCCCTCTGCCTCTGTCTCTCTCTCTGTCTCTCATGAATAAATAAATAAAATCTGTAAAAAATAAAAAATAAATATCTTTTTTTTTCCTTTTTTTATTAACATATAATGTATTATTTGTTTCAGGGGTACAGGTCTGTGATTCATCAGTCTTAACACAATTCACAGCTCTCACCATAGCACATACCCTCCCCAATGTCCATCACCCAGCCACCCCATACCTCCCATACCCCTCCACTCCAGCAACCCTCAGTTTGTTTCCTAAGATTAAGAGTCTCTTATGGTTTGTCTCCCTGTCTGGTTTCGTCTTGTTTCATTTTTCCCTCCCTTCCCCTATGATCCTCTGTCTTGTTTCTCAAATTCCTCGTATCAGTGAGATCATATGATACTTGTCTTTCTCTGATTGACTTATTTTGCTTAGCACAATACCCTCTAGTTCCATCCACTTTTTTGCAAATGGCAAGATTTCAAATTTTTGATGGCTGCATAATATTCCATTGTTATATAAATACCTTCTTATAGCCACATCAAATATATGCTGGATCCTATTTGTTATTACAGATCAGGTCAACCATTAAAATCAACATCCACATTTTTATTTACAAAAATAAGAGTTTATACTAATAAAACTATGAAGTATATACCTTTGGACTTCTTAAATATGAACTTAAAACATTTAAATAAAGTATTTTAATAAATTTGTATGAAATATCATAGCACAATTATGGAGGGAGAAAAAATCATAATTGGTGAGATGTTTTGGGTGTGTAAATATTTATGGGTAATAATGATAGTAAATATTCATATAAGTTCAAGGGTTCAAACATATTTGCTGGAATCATATACTGAAATTAGTATTCTCACTTTTGTTTAATTACCCATTATCATTATTCTTTTACTTAGCATATCTCCTTCATTTTATAATCTTACATGATATCCTTCAGATTAACATTAAATATTTTAAATAAAATTGTCTCCTAACTTGGTCTCTGATTTTCACATTACTTTTAATCTTGTGTTCATTTATTTCCTAATAATTAAGGCAGAAATTATACGAATTATGTTTTATTTATGGAATGTGTACTAATCAACAATTCCATAACATTATGTTAAGCAATAGTTTAAAAGCAAGAATAGGCTACTTGTAGTACCAAGAACAAACCGTCTTGGTAATATAATTGAAAATTTTAATAGAGAGTGTAAAAATCTCACCATAAAAATGTTATAATACATTTTGAAAATGAAAGATATATGATACTAAAGAAAGTATAATTTCCATGTAAAAGTATCCTAGAATGTTAAAATATTTATATGATCTTGAGAGAAGGTTAAGACATGTAGGCTTCATATATAAATCATAGTTCTCATACATTCGGGATAACCTTAGAATATTTAGGGGTTTTTTGCTCCAATCCAAGCGAGTAATATGAAAACAAACCTTTGATAGGAATTAAGCTATTATCCCGGCATTGAGCTCATTTAGGTTCATTGGGGACAACAAATAATGCTATCTAATTAATTAGAATGACAGGAAACTGCATGACACATTTCTTATGGCTGGCTGGTTTAACATTCTAAAACCCTCCTGTTGATTAGAACTTGCATGTTTTAAATAGAAAAGGATGTTAGACATCCCATCTGTTGTGAAGCAGAGCTTCAGGAAAAAAAAAATAAAAAAGGTACACTCAAGTCTTGATAAGTTCAAGTCAGTAGAACAAGACAAATGTAACACGTTATCTGATACACAACATAGCAGACTAACTAATTGTTTCCAAAATTATTTTGTTTTCCATCAGGCTATAATTAAGGAAATTAACTATTTGAAATCTTGGCAGTTTAACCCTATTTGTCATATTGCAGAACATCTAGCTCAAGTTCGGAATTTTTCTTCCTCGTGTGTCTGTGTATATAATAGGCACAGTGGAAAAAGCACTATTGTTTTACCCTCAGCACATTATGCTATAATATAAACAATTACTCAGACCTTCATTCCCAATTATACATATATTCTGAAAGAGATTTGTTAGAAAGCATACACTTAAAAATATACAATTCTATTTCATGGCTGAAAACACTAATGGAAAAATCATGTACTTTTTTTATATTTCACATATATTTGAGAAGTATATGAATGGAAACTGAATGAATATATTTAAGTCTATCTAAATTAGGCTGAAACTAGATTTACCGTACATTTCTATAATATCACATGCAGTCTTCTATAAAATATGAATGTGTAATTATGCTAGTTGGTAAATGCTTGGCCTAAAGCAGAATTGAACCAAATTCCACAATTATTTACCAAAACAGAATTAGCTGGTGCTCTGGGAGGATCATCTATAATGTCTGTAAAGCTCTCAAACCCATAGAATTACTTTAAAAATAACTATAAGCAAACTAAAGTGAAATAAAAAAAAACTTTAAAAAAAATTAATTCTACCAGAAATACTTTCTTTAGTTTGAAAATGGAAAGCACAAGCTATTCAACAATAGATTGTTTAATCCATGACTAATTTCTAAGTCATATGCAAATCAGGAACTAGGACCACTAGATGGATCAAGGACAGAAGCTGAGAAGAAATTTATCTTGGTATATAATGAAAGAGGAATAATGGCAAGTAATTGCCACTAGCAAAATTTCAGCTCATCAAGGCAAATCTGCCAAATGCTATACTTATCTAGAGATAAGTAGAGATGAAAATGAGATATCATCAACCAGGAAATGGAACTAGATTAGAAGGCCAAGATGTAAGTCATAGGTGTTCAAAAAAGGAAATCTTATTTTGAAAGCATAAAGATAAGAGGCAGCACAAAAAAATCAACAAGGGTGATCTAGAAAATAAAGTGTTAGTGGAGGAAAACAAGGATATAGATAGATGATAGAGTTAGATGTAGTCATAAACACATATATATAAAACATACACGAAGTGTGTATGTGGGTGTGTGTGTATATATATATATTCATAGTCACAACACAAAATAACTACTTCATGCACACCCACCAGTGATGCGCGGATTCTTTATAAAGAAAGAACCAAAAAGATACTGACACTTTGGTGAGGTTAATTGTCTCCAATTTGAATCTGTATTTTTCTAGCTCTAATCTCTCTTCCGACCATTTTTTTCTATCTGGTAATTTCTTCCTGCTAAACCTTTCTCAGATTTGTCTATGTTTTTTGTTGTTATTGTTTGTTTGCAATTCAACCAAGGAAATATCACTTACATCCATTTTACTCATCTCTTCAGATACATTCACACTTCCCCAGAAGTGGTTCTTTATTCTACACAAAAATGAGATCTTAAAGTGCTCTTTGTTGTTGTTTTTTTTAAGATACAGTACAAAGTCATTAAACTAATCGGTCTGACCCTGCCTATACTTCTTAGATATCATATACATCATATATCATATGCATTGAAGAATAAAACAGAAACAAAGATGGTTCAAGTTCCAGCTCGGTCCTGGAACATAATCCTAAGCAAGTTTCTCAACTCTCTAAGCCTCGGTTCAATTATCTCTAAAATGGGAAATTATAATTACTTGGCTTGAGAGATAACTGGGAGGATTAGAAATTATAAATGTAAAATGCTAGCTTTGTAATCAAAGTAGTCTATCTCTATTCAGCACTTTCCAAAAGAAGCTAAGTTTGGGGAGTTTTAATGACTTGATCAAAGTCACAAACCTAAGAGATGAAGAGATGGGAATATCTCTCACACACACATTTTTATTTTCCCTAGCATGCCCTGAACCCCACCACCAACAATACAGCTTTCTAGAGATGGGGAAGAGATGAGTACATAGTTATTCAGTAAATGATAGCTGCTGGTAATCGATTACTCTTTCTAGTTTCCTTTCCTTTCATATTCTTCCTCTTTTTATACTCACTATAAGTTTTCAACATGAACCTTCTGACTATGAAGGCATCTTTGCTCACCCTTATAATGGAAAGTGAAGTGGCTGTTGCAATTTTACAAAGAAAGGAAATGTATCTTCCTAGAAGTCAGCACCCTAGTAACTTTTGATCACAGAGCTCAGTAAATTGCTTCTTGTTGCTCATATTAGAAATGGATAAGATTTGAGAAAAGATTTGCATTAATGAGAATATAGGTTAACCAAGTCAGTACCCACTAACTGTTTACATAGCCAATCTCTAGCACATACACTCACACTGCATTTCATCCACAAAACTTATTTTCTGGAATGCAAGCTAGACAAAACTTAATCAAATGTTAACTTCTACATCTTTGGCATTATAGGAGGTGTGTGTGTGCATGTGTGTGTGTGTGTGTGTGTGTGTGTGTGAGTAATCTACAGATGAAATCTAAGAGGTGACCTTAAATCAGTAAGAAAGTGATTGATATGTCACAGCGGCTAAAGTTGTTCCCAAGTGTTTTAGATCTGAAGACTTGTAGGAACTCTATTTTGATTTTTTGGGTTTCACATAAATTCTATTTTGGATCCAAATGTTTCACAGGATGCTATTTTGGTTTAAAAAAGAAAAGAGCTTTACTTAGCTATTTAAAAAGACATTAATTGAATAAAGTAGGTGGATATAAATCCAACCATGGTATCATGCATGGCACAGATCAAGATACTGTGTATGCAAAATATAGGGTCTACACTTGGAATATGGATACAGATTTATTTCTAATGTCTAGGATGAAAGGGCATTGTAAAACATTTGCCTAAAAAATCTTTTCTTTCTTTTTTTTTTCTTTTTTGCTTTTACATTATACTAAACTCTTTTTTTTTTAAAGATTTTATTTATTTGTGAGAGAGAGAAGGAGAGACAGAGAGCATGAAAGGGAGGAAGGTCAGAGGGAGAAGCAGACTCCCCGCTGAGCAGGGAGCCCAATGCGGGACTCGATCCCAGGACTCCAGGATCATGACCTGAGCCGAAGGCAGTCACTTAACCAACTGAGCCACCCAGGCGCCCACATTATACTAAACTCTTAAATGATATTCTTAAATTTAAAAAAAAATAACTCATTTCATTAATCAACTCCACCAAGAAAATATAATGTACATTCAAGTCAGATGTCCCCTATTTTAAAGAGCTAAATCTCCAATTCTATGGAATTTCATAGGCAAGGGATAATAATTAGAGTGTAACTAGCTTGGTTGCATTAAAATTTTACCATTGCCGTAACCTGTGCAAAGGGTACACCTAGAAATTACCCAGCAACTGAGAACAAAGGTTTTGAATCATCCTGTTTAAACTACTACTACCTCATTCTGGGTTATTCTCAATCTCCATCTCTAGAATCTGTATCAATCTTCTGCCCTTCTCTTTCTTGTTTTGCGCTGGAGGTGGAGATGGCTATTGGCTGTCCCTTGTAGACTACATCATTCAGGTTCCCCAGCTAGTTGGATTCTGGTTGGTTGAGACCATTGGATAGGAGAAGAGAAAAAGTTTCTTAACCCATTCTCAACTGACTATATTTTTGGTCACAGGTGCATTCCTTTAGCACACTACCAGGTGAACTCTCCTTCATGACTCTCAATATCACTAATTTCTGATAACATTACTTTATTGCCTTAGTACTTCAAAATCAGTTGAAGTAACACTTCCCTAATCTTGAGAGTCTTGGGGATCTTCACCATCCCTTCTTTGTTCTTCTATCTTTGCCCCTGTCCTTATTTGTAGTTCCTAACATTTGAACTATCTGAGGTGAATTCTGTTTCCTCCTGAAATGCTGACAGATACACTCTGTATATCCAATTGATGAGATCCATCTCTAATCTGTTTTTGCTGTAATTATGCAATGTCCTACACTGCACTTCACACCATTTTCCTAGGTAATATATTGTTCAACATAGTCTAAGGACAGGCATTATCCTTGCGGACAATCACTCTTTGCAAATACAAACTCAGGTCTCAAAAACATATATCACCATTTCCTTCCAAGTAAAATTCTTGTCTTTAAAATGCCATGTGTAACTCATGCTTTTTCTGCTTACCTTTTCCCCAAATAGTAATGTAAAATTGTAACCTCCCTGCCATATCTTATTCTGTAATTTCCAGAAGTTATTAGTATCATATATATGCTCATGAACAACTTCTCTTCATGTGCAATGATATTCTCCCATCTACTCTACTCACCTACAATACTGAAGGCTTGAAGACCTAAACAGCATAATGTGCAGGTTGGATCTGTTCTGCCTGCTTTGTCATGGCATTGTGGTTAGCAACATCAATGTGCTAACACTCTCAAGAGGACAAATACATGCACTGGAGTCTTCTATTGACCAAAACCATGCCTCACTAAAGACACTGACTCTGTCAGTCTGACTCTTCACTTTGCATGCACTTTCTTACCTAACCATAAAGGCGATATTACTCAGATCCCCAATTTCTCACTGAAGTCTTAGTAAATATAATTTCTTCAGATTGCCCATCTCATTTATCTGGAGTTTTATTAAGAATCACGGAACTCAGGCCAAGTGCCAAATATATCAGACATACACTACTGCTGGTTAAAAAAACCAAACCAAACCAAACCAAACAAAAAAACCGCTGTTTTTTTCAGTTCCTTATGTGTGAGCATTGCATTTTATTATACCTTTTCCTGACAAACTTTCATGCAGATTTTGACTCTTCACCCAAATTGGCAAAACATGATTTAACCCAAGGGATCCAGTTGAGATCATTTGACTTATAGAAGTTGATGTGTAGGGCACCAGATTCACAGATCTGACTTTCAGATCAAAAACACAGGTGTTTTTCTTCCTATTGCCTTTCAACAACAAAAATTCTACCGTGGAATACTCTTAGAACCAGTACCCTCTTCATGACACTAAAACTCCAATATCAAGTGGGCAATGCCTAAACTAACAACGGAGGACAGTCGTTTCTTCCACTTTCATCACATACAGGAACAGTTTGTTCAGCTACTCTTTATAATCTGTTCTGGTATTTGATTATCTTTATGGCCAAGAATTCTTCTAGGATTCACCAAACTCAAACTCTCCTTTTTACAAATTATGTTTGTAATCATGTTATTTCAGTATGTATCTTTCATAAAATACTGTTTGCCTATAATAAATGTGGTAATTTAACTTTATTTTCCATTTTTCAGGCCAACAAAAAATTAGTCCCTTAAATATTTTCTAAATACCATGTAACAGTAGATATTTAGAATCTTGAACAATAAACGGAAGACAGGAGGAGAGATGAAAGAAATTCAAGTCTATTTAATGTAAATTTTTGATTCAAAAATCTGAAAGAAATTCTTAAGATTAACTAAAAAACAATTTCATGTTTAAAGCTTTTTTATAGCTTTACTTCTTGAAGTGACTTTTATGCATATTCACTAATACTGTTTTATTTCAAAGAGTGGCCCTCCAATCTCCTGCTCATATTCATGTAGATGGGCAATAACTCACACTAACTAAAATTATGTGGAATGTGTGGTGGAGCATTTTCAGAAGCAGCCTAGGTGACTTCAATGCCTTCTAAAGTTCAAGCAATTTCTTTAAGGTAGAAACTATTTTGCATTAGTCTTTGTATTGCCAACACCTCCTGCAGTGACTAGAACAAAAAAACAAATCGATAAATATTTATTAAATAAATAATGGAATGATTGATTTCTTTGGCTGCCATTTTCTCCTTACTGTGGCTTTTATCCTGCTTGACATACTTTATTCTCTAACATTTGGGAGGTAACATCAAGTCTCTTCTCCCTTTGCTCTCATGACCTATGTCAGTTAGTTCTTACTCTACCTCTTAAACCACTTTTTAAAAATTTTATTTACTTCTTTCCCTTCTAATAAGGAAACTTACTATTATCATTTCCACACTACAGAAGAGATACATGAATCAAAAACGTTAACAGAATTGTTCAAATGTTAAATATTATATTGCAAAGTAACAATAATGACTCACTTTTTTACACTTTTAATTATTTTTATTTTTATTTATTGTTTTATTTTTTAAAGATTTTATTTATTTATTTGAGAGAGAGAGAGGGAGAGAGAGAGAGAGAGAGCACAAGAGGGGGGAGCGGGAGAGAGAGAAGCAGACTCCCCGCCGAGCCAGGAGCCTGATGCGGGACTCGATCCCAGGACTCCAGGATCATGACCTGAGCCGAAGGCAGTCGCTTAACCAACTGAGCCACCCAGCGCCCTTTATTTTTATTTTTTTAAAGATTTTACTACTTGAGAGAAAGAGTGTGCATGAGCGGGGAAGGGACAGAGAGAGAAGCAGACCTCCCACCAAGCAGGGATCCCCAACAAGGGGCTCTATCTCCAGGACCCTGGTATCATGACCTGAGCTGCAGGCAGATGCTTAACCGACTGAGCCACCCAGAAACCCTATTTTTACAGATTGAATTCATTTTTAGTACTTAACTAGCACCATTTTAGTCACTTAGAAAAGTAGTATAATATTTATTGAATAAATAAATAAATGTCTGAATGAATGTGTAATGGGATCTCTGCATTGAGCGAACATTAGAGGTTGTATAATCCAATCTCTAACAAGTTAAAACCCTAAATTTGCCATGTATGTGCAGGAGCTTCTAGATTAAACATTAAAGGTGTCTATGACTGTAATTGTCCAAGTACAGAGAATTTAAGAAGTTTATCCATTAGTGGTCTATCTATAGGAGGTTTAGTTAACTCCTAAGATGTTTCAAATACCTTTCCCTCAAAAAAGAGGTCTGTTTCTCCAACTTGATCTAAGGAAGTTCTTAGTACATCAATGTGTTTTTTCCCTAGGTCTAGTCTCTCTGGCTAGCCTTTCATGGACTCAACTTTGGGCCTAGGTATCAATAAGGCACCTTTACCCAGTTTTGTAGCTATCAGAGATCCCAGCAGCACACTTAGCCAAAGAGGGACGTGACTGTCGATGAAAAACAAGAAAGTCATATGGTAAGTGAAAGGTTTTCTCATAAGACAAAGTGAATCCTTGAAGCCTTCTAAGATAATCGGGAGCAAAGTAATTGGTGGAACAAAGACTCGGAAGTCTCTTATTAGGAAGTGAAGATAATATTCAGAAAAATGTGGGTAATTATTTTGGTAATTATTCCCTTTTTCCAGTGTCTAAAGAATAATGGTAATAAAACAATTACACATTTTCAAGCCACAAAATTAAACACTACCACAATATTCCTAGGTTTCCTTTGAGAGATGTAAGCATCTCAAATTCCAGATTTGAGTCTTTTGTTTGTACATTTATTCATTCATCATTTAATAAGCATTTTCTGAATATAAACAATGGGTCAAGCATGTTGCAAGATTTTTCAATACAGAATTGAATAAAACATAATACTTATTATCATGTAACTCATAGTCTAGTGGATGATACAGATATATAAACATATAATTATACTGAGATAAGTTTTCAAGGAGTATTATAAAAATTAATTGTGACAACACAAAAGAGTGAGCAATAAATTTGCTATCTTATGAGAAAATTACAAATATGTTCACGACTATTTCTCATAGCCTTTTTCTCTCAATGTTCAGTTCACAAATCCCTTTTAAAGATGATGCATCTCAGTAAAAGAGTATTCATTTCAACATCTGGGACTGCATTAATTAAAATTCAATTTAGCAAATACAAACAATGCTTATTCTGAGGAATTACTGGTTATTACTTATACAACAATCCATCTATAGAGGTCACTAGGAATTTGCACTGTATCTGGTGAGATAGATTGCTATCAATAAACTTAAAAATGAGAATAATTTTCATGTAAAGATTATTCTAATAGCTTGCAAAAAGAAAACAGGAGTTAGACACGTATAACTCAAACTAGAGAAACTGTAAGAAAAAAAAAAGTTATGTAATAGTAAAAACTCAGAATAACCTAAAAAGACAGATTACACTTTGACGAATAACTTAAAGGAGTACTTTCTAGGTGAAGGGATTTGTGCAAGCAAATATAGTACAAAAAGTGCAGGGATTGATCAGTTTTAGATAACTAAAGAAGAGTTTGCACAGTGCAAGAGGGTTTAACACAACCTAAGTGCTGGTCAACAGATAAATGGATAAAGAAAAAAAAAACATTATATATATAATGTGGGGATATATATATATATATATCCCCACAGACACCCCTGCCCCCCCACCTCCCATGTGCCACGTGCCACATGGGCATGTGGATTATTTTGAACTGAAGGCACATGAGACCCTGCATGCTTAAGAGAAACTTTTGTCCTCCCTTAACCACACAGAAGAATTTAAACTGGAGCTTTGTCCCAGAATAAGTGTTATTAACATAAGTTTTATCTGTGTGACCCATATTACCAAACACCCACTCTTTTTATAGCCCAATAAACTGCATTCCTTTCCTCTGAAGTCCCTACCCCTTTCTCTTTAACTCATAACATATATTCTTCCTTTTGCCTCTTTGTATTTTCCATGTCCATATGTATTCCCTGTACATATGCCTATGAAATTTAATTTTCTCCTGTTAATCTGCCTCATGTCAATTTGTTTCTTAGTCCAACTAGAAAGCCTTTGAGGGGACAGGAATTCTTGTTTCCCAACAATATATACATTCAGTATACAATATACAGTGGAATATTTTTTAGCCATGAGAAAGAAGGAAATCCTGCCATTTGAGACAATATGGATGGACCTCAAAGGCATTATACTAAGTGAGGTAAGTCAGTTATATGTGAAATCTGAAAAAGCTGAACTTACAGAAACAGAGAGTACAATGGTGTTTCCTAGGGCCTGCGGGTGAGAGGAATTGGAGAGACATTGGTCAAAGGATACAAACTTTCAGTTAGAAGATGAATAAGTTCTAGATAATAATAAGGCACAGCACTGTGATTATAGCCAAAAATACTGTATTATATAATTCAAAGTTGCCAAGAGACTAGATCTTAAATATTCTCACTATAAAATAAAATGATAATTATGTGACATGATGAAGGTGTCACAAATGCTATGGTGGCAATCATATTGCAATATATAAATGTATTCAATCAACACATTGTTCATCTTAAATTTACACAATGTTATATGTCAGTTATATTTCAATTAAAAAAAGAAAAAAGCTGGAAAATCTAAGTGGGCTTGGATTACAAAATCTTTGGGGAATTTGATTTTGTTTAGTGTCATTTAGGGTCATTAAAGACTTTAATAAAATAAGTGCAATTTTTCTTTTTTATTTAGAATGTCTTTAGAGACAATGTATAGAATAGCTCAGAGAAGGAGAAAACGTAGAGAATATTGTTTAAAAATGCAAAAGTCAGGGGCGCCTGGGTGGCTCAGTCGGTTAAGCTCTGCCTTCGGCTCAGGTCATGATCCTGGAGTCCCTGGATCGAGTCCCGCATCGGGCTCCCTGCTCAGCGGGGAGCCTGCTTCTCCATCTCTCTCTGCCTGCCTCTCTGCCTACTTGTTCTCTCTCTCTATCTCTCTGTCAAATAAATAAATAAAATCTTAAATAAATAAATAAATAAATAAATAAATAAATAAATAAATAAATAAATAAAAATGCAAAAGTCAAAAACCAAACAAATGTAAAACTTTGGGAAACAGCTAATGAAAGGAACTAGAGCAGGGAAATAACCCACAAATGGTATAAGAGCACCCAAAAAGTACAAATATAAACAGAACCAATGAATGCATAACAATTTTAATATATCCAAAATTATGCATCAACTTTTGTATTAAAGCTATCATCACCAGTAATGCCAACTAATAGCCTTAGACCAATTAAGAAGCATGTGACCTGCATTATACTTACATTTTTTAACATAATCAAATTAATCCCATTGAAAAAAACATGCCAAACTGTTGGACAACAAAGTGGACTGGGATCTGTCATTCTATTTTCACTATGTTATTATTATTTTTTTTTTTAAGAGGCAACATAAAGAAAATTTGGTGGGTTGGGGCGCCTGGGTGGCTCAGTTGTTAAGCAGCTGACTTTGGCTCAGGTCATGATCCCAGGGCCCTGGGATCAAGCCCCGCATTGGGCTCTGGGCTCTGCGTGAAGCCTGCTTCTCCCTCTGCCACTCCCCCTGTTTGTGATCCCTCTCTCGCTGTGTCTCTCTCTGTCAAATAAATAAATAAATAAATCTTTAAAAAAAAAAGAAGAAGAAAAAGAAAATTTGGTGGGTTCATGTAAAAAAGAAATCTGGAGGCCTGTCTTCTCAAAAAAATATGAAAATAATACAAGATGACTTGAAAGTGTTTGGCTTATGTCTTTCTGCACATCAACAACTGGTTGTTGCCATTAAACAGTACAGTGCACTAAAATTTTTACCACAACCTGTGGAATTGCGAACACCCCACTACAGGGCCAATTATTATTTATCATCAGGCTTGCTATTATTACATTCATAGAAAGGAAATATTTCTCTGTAATCCTACTCTCTCAATTGTGCAAAAACTAAGCATAAACCAAGGGGGATATGGATCTCAAGAAAATTGGTACAAAATCAATTTCAGTACCTAAGACAGTTCCTGGCATAAAGTAGGCTTTCAATAAATATGTATTCAATGTATGAATACATTTCTACTACCTATCTACTTCTAATTATCTGCTTCTGCCACAGTAGGGATTTGAATGTTAAATCACTGCCATGGATGCCATGGATGTTCTATGTAGGTTCTTTGCTACTCAGTTTATTTACCACCAATAGCAAAGAAACAACCTCACAGGTTCACTGTGACAACAATGGAATTCAAGAATTCCAAAAATATAATGATTGTTTTCTGCCTTTCATATTCAATAATGCTAATGATTCTTTTTGCACTAGTCCCAAATAATTTACACCAATAAAGTAATTAATGACCCAATGTTGCCAATCACAATAGTAAACATTTACTTTAAAATAATTGCAAAATGTGAAAAATAAAGAGGTATCTTGAGAATATATGATCATGTATATACTTGTAAGAAAGATACTGTCAAAAATAATATCAAATACTACATTTGAAACAATTTAATGGAAACAAGAAAAATATGCCCATAGTGTCTCATTCTTCAGTTTGATCAATTTCTCTTCCCTTTCCCCTCCTTGTTTCTAATGAAAATGTGTTGACTTTTAAACTATGTTTTTGTTTATTGTTTCATTTTCTTTTTCTCTGCTTGGGTCTGCTGTTAGAGCAGAAAGAAACTTTCTGCCAAGATATAATCCTCTCGGTCAGTTTATTATTCATATGCAGAAACCTTGATTTTAGTCCTTCATGAAACTAGAGAATGTTTATAGAAATGCCATCAACACTTTGATATGGAAATGGGATAGAGCAGTGTTAGAAACTGGGAACAAAGAGAGAGAATTACAATCAGTGTACCAGTATAAAGAATAGTGTATTGTTGATGAGAGACTGAATATACAAATGGACCATGGCCAGACCACGTAGAAAAATAGAACTTGGGCCCAAAACCTACAGCAATCAGCAGAGGAAACCAACTTTTTATCTATAATAAACAACCCAGGAGGCCAGCTTGATGTAAATCAGATTTGCAAGAAGACAGATTGCTATCTCTACTGATAATCCAGGGTGTTAAACAATAACTCTGTAACAACTGGTCCAAAATGGCCAGGGTTAGATTGATAACTGAGAGCTTCCCTGATTTTTGTCCCCATTTCCAAGTTAGGACCAACCTGAGAAGCCAAATATGTTCTCCTAACCAATTATGTAAAATGCTCTGCTTCTGGTTAGCTTACCTACAGTTTCCCCATGCCAAGCCTCCATCAAGGGCATACCTGAAAGTTCCTTTCTTTCCATTATAAAGCTTCCTCACTCTTCTGCCTCAAGTGATGGTGGCTCACCCCCTTGCTATGGCAAATTCAGAATAAATAGTCTTTACTTTTCTTATTTGGTTGGCCTTTATTTTTTCCCCCATTGAAGATATTAAGGAAGGTGCCTAATTCAATGATCAACAGACACAGAGAGGCAAGAAGAACATTTTAACTGATGTAACGTATAGGTCAGAACACTTATGTCTTGATCTCTTACAATCAATTTTAGACATACTATTTATGAAACTGGTATCGGCATGATTTATTTTTTTTTTCTTGGTTTCAGTTCTTAGTTTTCTATCTGTAGACAAAAAATACAAGTAAATCACTCATCTATCTTACTCTTTCAAAATTCCTTTTCTTCCAGATCCCTCTCTCCATTTCTTCCTTATTTCTCACCTTGTACCTTCAATCATTTTTATTTTTTCTTTAAGAAAATATTATCCAAATGTCCATAACACCAGTGTATCAGTGAAGCTCTTACTGTATCAGGACTTAACAACAACAACAATGCCCAAAACAGACCACAGATGTCTCTTCTGTGCTAGAATATTTACAGGAAAAATAATAATTTCCAGTGGTTTATTATCCTGTTCCCAAACTCTCAACCAATGACCTATAAAATAATGTGGTTAATAATTATACAGAACTCATGATAAGATGGACATCGCTTTAAGTGTCTATTAATGATGTATTGTTGAAATAATAAACTACCCAAAAATTTAGTGGCTTAAAACAACCAACTTTTATTTACTCAAAATTTCTGTGTGGTTAGCGCTCAGGATTTGACTTAGAGTCTCTCAGGAGGTCAGAGTCATAGACATGTGAAGACTTGACCAGAGCAGGAGGATCTAATTCCAAGAGGATTCATTCACACGGCTGTTTTTAGGAGTACTTGGTTTCTCACTGGCTGAGAAACCAGTGAGAAACCAGATCCAATGAGGAACCAGATCAGTTCCTCATCATGTGGATCTCTCCAAAGGGTTTCATGAATCATCTCCACAAGATAGCTGACTTCCTTCATATATATATATATATATATATATATATATATATATATATATAATTTATTTGACAGAGAGAGAGACAACGAGACAGGGAACACAAGCAGCGGGGAGTGGGAAAGGGAGAAGCAGGCTTCCCGCTGAGCAGGGACCCCGATGAGGGGCTGGATCCCAGGACTCTGGGATCATGACCTGAGCCGAAGGCAGCTGCTTAACGACCGAGCCACCCAGGCGCCCCTGACTTTCTTCATAGTTAATGATCAGAGAGAGAGATGCAATAGGAAGACAGGGTATTTTTGGTGATCTGACTTCCAAAGTCACACCAGTAACTTCTGACTTATTCTATTAGTTAGAAGTGAATTACTAAGTCTAGCCCATACTCAAGAAAAGGGACTTATGTTCCACTTTTTTGCAGGACATGTCAAAGATTTTGGGAATATATTATAAACTACAACTAAGTGTTTTATCTGATTATTAACTCAATCGCTCCTAAAACTCCTAAAACAGGTATTACTATTCCCATTTCACAGATGAAGAAGGTGAGGTTCAAAGAGACAAAGTAATTTGTTCTCACGGCTGGTACACTGCAGAGCTAGGATTTGGACTTTGACAATCTGGCTTGCAAGTCTGTACTTTTAACTTCTATACTTTCTGTGTACAAGGTACATACCTCACTGGACAGATTATTTTTCAGTTCTGAAATCATCTCCCAGGTTCATATCACCTGTAATTCCTGATTCCCATTCTCCCTCTTTTCTAGTTCTTTCTCCTTTCTGCCAGAGCAGCACCCTTGCCTTTCAGAGCTCCCATCTCCTTGCTTACTGAGGAAAACTACATCGTCTAACAACACAGTCTTTTTTTCCCCTCTGATTGTGTCCCAGATTCTTGCCTTTTGGAGAAGTGAGTCCACTCCTCTGAGAAGCATGCTGGATTATTACATTTAGAGGTCAAAGACACTCAATAGATTATTGGCTAAAGAACATTATGGGAGAGGCAGGAGCACTTGTAATTCAAAATAAGAACAATGTTCATTTGAAAGATATGGTATGGTAATACAAGGAGATGCCTAGTGCTTCCCCCCCATCCTCCCAATTTTGACTGTGATGCTTCTTTGTGAAATACTCCATAACAAATACTCTCATTTCGTTGTCATGGCTCTGGTTTGCAAGTGCCCTAAGCACCCATTTGATCTGAGTCTTAAATAATCCTAGCACTGAAAAGAGGCTTAGGCCCCAAAAGGACACAGGCCTAAAATTCTGTCATCCTAATTCTTTATTTTTTTTTTTATTTATTTTTATTTTTTTAATTTATCTGACAGAGAGAGACACGGCGAGAGAGGAAACACAAGCAGGGGGAGTGGGAGAGGGAGAAGCAGGCTTCCCACGGAGCAGGGAGCCCGATGCGGGGCTCGATCCCAGGACCCTGGGATCATGACCTGAGCCGAAGGCAGAAGCTTAACGACTGAGCCACCCAGGCACCCCTGTCATCCTAATTCTTAAGACCCACACCAGCAGTGCATACTATATCAGTGGTATTGTGGGTTAATTAGGCAATTACTGATAATATTTCCTCAATAGGGGAAATATGTTTTATAATCTAAAGAGCTGGCATAAAACAGTTGAGAACAAAATGGGTATTAATTGTATTCCAATGGAAAATTTCCTCCTATAGTTAGGAAGAGTATTTCAGTCTGTTCAGAGATCCAATATTTTAACATTGTTAGATTCAGCAAGCATAATTCTTTTCTTTCTAAAATATTTCTGAAATACTTTGCCTGGTATAAGTTATTTAAGAATTTCAGGAAAACAATTAAAGAAGCTGATCTAATGAACTGGCAAATCACTGTTGGGAATCAACCCTATAGATTTATGCAAATTTTAGGATTAAATACAAATCACTAGAGAAAAGTTTTAAATGGTACTGATTTTAATATACTTTCTGTCCCCATATATTAACACATGCACACATCTTCCGAAAATAACTGCGCTAAGACAAACGTGTAATTTAAATGTTTATCTTCTTAATTGCTGGTCAGTTTTAACAGTTTACCTATGACTCCATGATTCCTGTCAGACCACAAGATTTCTATTTTGTGAATTCAACAAAACCCTCAGGTAGGCTTGGTAAGACTTATTTTTTTAAAAGGTTTTCTTTACTTATTTGAGAGAGAGAGACAGCATGAGCCAGGGAGAGGAGCAGAGGGAAAGGGAGAAGCAGACTCCCCACTGAACTCGTGTGGAACTCGATCCCATGACCCTGAGATCATGACCTGAGCTGAGGGCATTTAACTGAGCCACCCAGGCGCTTCGGTAAGACTTATTTTTTGAGAACATCAGACATGCTGATGACATGCTGGGAGATGATTTCAGTACTGAAAAATAATCTGTCCAGTGAGGTATGTACCTTGTACACAGAAAGCATAGAAGTTAAAAATACAGACTTGCAAGCCAGATTGTCAAAGTCCAAATCCTAGCTCTGCAGTCACTATCACACTCTCATAATTTTGACCAGTTTATCCTATTTTAGTTGGATTTGTGCCTCCTTTTCTAGTGCATGGAGTAAGTTGACAGTGTGGATGATCTCTTAGGAAAGGTTGAGCCAGCCTGAGGCAGTTCATGTTAATGTTAATAAAAACAACACACAGGGCCCAGTATGGATCATGTGAGCAAAAACAGTCCATGCAGGGGGAACCAGATGGGATTCTCTTGCTTCTTCTAATGTACATTACATTTATTTATAACAAGGGAAGAAAAACACTTTTAACTTAATATTAAATCAGTTATTCAGAGTCTCTGTCTTCTAGAAACCCTAAGAATCACAAACTTCATCAGTTTAAATTTGTGCTAGCCATTCTAGTAAAGATGGCAGAGACTGGGGTTCAATGTAATGGGATTATTTATTTGAACACCTGAACTCCATAACCTTCTGTGGTCCTAGGCACTTAGTATTAAGATGACCTGACTTTGATTGAATTAGAGGAGGGCCAGAGGGAGATTGGATCAACAGTACATGCCAAGCATGTATATCATCTCTCCTATCTTAACTCCTAAGTGGCAGAGAATATTTTTCTTTGAAAATATATATCAAGAACAGTGCCAGAAAATAAGAACTATTACCACCAGTGGGCCAACATTTTTTGAGACATTCCTAGACTATAGAAAGCAGATGGGATTAGATAAACAGAGTAGAAAACCCATGAAGTATTTGTAGGGGACAAGCAGGGTAGGCCTGCTGGGAAGAAGGGAGTGGTCAGAGGGAGGGCTGGGGCAATTGACAGAGTGATGAATGGACAACTGCCCTAGGCTCTGCTGGGTTTCCAGACACAGGCTCTCCACTCTCCTTGAATTCCTAGATTAATGTACGGGGCCTCATCTGCCTCCTTGACAGTCAACGGCTGTGGGTGTTGGGGTTCAAGAGGCATAAGGAGGTCGCAGATGGCCAGCAATCCCAGCAAAGTAGAAATGTCACAAAGGAAAATAAACTATAGCATCCCCATAACACGAGGGGCAATCCTTGTAATCAAGTTGTACTCTATATATTTTTCAATGTTTAGATCGCTTATAATGGGAATATGTCCCTTTGTAACTTGTGAAATTAAGAATGCTCCAGTTCCAGGAGCGCCGGCTGGACTATCCTAAATTCAGGCTCCTTTCATCCCTTCCCAGTTCCCAGGTGTCACCCACTAGTCAGGGTCTGCCACTTCCTCAAATACCTACCTCCCTGAACTGGACTGTGCTAAGCCAGCTTGGGTTAAGCATACCGCAGGAGGAATCCTCACTTTTCTTACTCATGTACTTAAACTGCTTTCTACTTCAAGAAGGTAGACCTGTGAGAAGAAGGTTAAAATCGTGAGGCTAGGCCATCGAAGTGTTAAAGAGAGCACAAGGCCAGAGGTGATGAGAGTTACAGCTTACAGTTTGGTTCTGGTCCTAGGTCTTTTAAGTCCTGAACTCTCTAACTCTTTTCTATATTCCCTGGCAGTGCCTTGTACATTCTATCTTTATGACTTGGATCACACAGTGTTCATTCCAGATTCTTTATTTCCATGGCAGAGGCTCTGCTTAATCTGGTAACTAATCGAACTGCTTATGTATCATGAGGGCCTGAATCAAAACAGCGTTGACACCTGGGCAATAAATGCAGCCACTTCCCGACCTTTCAGTGTAGTGGGGCACCACATCCTTGGACAGGACTCCTACCTGACCATACATAGCTGCTCCCTTTCATTCATAGGAACGCCTCTGTTGCTGTGTTGTGTCCATGCTGTGCATTTGCACCTTTGTGTTCCTTTTAAATTCATATCTTATTCTCCATTCTTTTGTCTCATTTTGACAAAATTAAGAATCAGTGTATTTAGCACACTGATGCTATCTGAAAACAGTATTAGCAACAAAGTTTCTTTAAATGAAAAATTTTAAAGATTTTGTTTATTTGAGAGAAAGAGAGAACACAAGAAACAGAGCATGAGAGTGGAGGGGGAGGGGCAGACTCCCTGCTGAGCAGGGAGCCAATGTTGGGCTCTGTGGCTTGATCCTAGGACCCCGGGATCATGACCTGAGCCAAAGGCAGATGCTTAACCAACTAAGCCCTCTTTAAATGAAATTTTATGTGAATGTCAACTATGGGAAATACCAGCCCACCACACAGTCTCTCGACCCCTTCCTGCCACCCAGCTACTCTGGGCCACTTCATGGAGTCCCCATATTCCTGGTCACTGAGGGTGACATGCTCTGATCTCCCCCCCATCCAGGAAAGGGGACCCAGTGAAGTTCACTGAGGGAACACTAGTCCTTTTTTAGAGGTAAAAAAGTTAAAGCTTGTCATTGTGAATGCCATTAAGCAAATATTTTCCATTTAAAAACTCCAGGTATACACTACTTAAAAAAGAATTAATAAATAAAAGTAAGGTCGTAACTACATTTCTTCATTCATTTACTATTTTATTAATCCACTAAACACATATGTTCAAGTGCCTACTTTTGTCAGGCACTGTTCTAGGTGTGGGGCAAAGAAGAAAAGCTAAATTTTTTCTGCTCTTGGGGCACTTGCATCTATTATATTGTGCTTACAAGGGACTGACATGGAGCAACAAGTTTGCATGTGAATCCTGCTTTGATGATGCTCCTGAAGGAATGGATAGAAACAGAGCTTCCCCAACCTCCACACACAAACTCTTTAGCTAAGACTTAACATATGTCTCCTCAAAAATAATGACAGTAAGTTATTCTCCTTACAAAGTTACACAGTAGGATGATGCGCACTCTTATACCTGAGGGTATTCTTGTCTGCCCCTGAGAATAGAAGTCATTAGCAGTGGGGCACCTGGTGGCTCAGTCGGTTAAGCATCTGCCTTCTGCTCAGGTCATGATCTCAGGGTCCTGGGATTGAGCCCGCATGGAGTCTGGCACTCAGCGGGGAGCTTGCTTCTCCTTCTCCCTCTGTCCCTCCCTGCTCTCTCTCTCTCAAATAAATAGATAAAATCTAAAAAAAAAAAAAAAAAAAAAGTCATTAGCATTAAGACCTAGTCTGTTTATAAAAGGAAGCCTCAACTCCAGAAGGCTGAGAGCCAAGGAGCAACTGTATGGACCCGGCTCTTAATTCTTTGCCGCAACCAGCTCTGCTTTCCTGTCTGGAGCAACCTGGCTGGGTGAAGTTTGGATTCCTAATGCACCTCTTTAGTCAGCTTAGGACACATTTTTTGTGTTTGGTTTTAGTAAATACTCTTTGTTTGATCTCTTGCATTCTGAAGGCATGTGGATTTACAATTTTATTTCCTTTATTTTCTTGAATTTTAAGTTAGAATTGAAATGATTCTTTACATAATTTAAAGTATCAAAAACACATCTTTGGTGTTTTGATAACTTCTTTGAATTTTTTTTTGCGAACTAATAATAGGAAAAATTATTTCTTGCTAATTTTAGGTCATGAAGTCTTTTCATCTTATACTAGAAATATATGGGATCAAAGGAACTAGGCAAAGACATGGTTAGAATCTTTCTATTTCTGAATGTGTGCATGTGTTTCTTCCATCTGACTCGGTCTTATGCTCAACTATGCAATGACATAGTTACAATGAGTATTCTGCTCCCTCACTAACTGGTAAAATGCAGAATCATGAATTTGTCTTTGACTCTATGCACAGCAGCATGCTATTGTTAGGTCAAACTTCAGCTAGTACAGATAAAATCCCAAGCATGCGAGAGGTTCCAGTGGAGCTCCCCCAGGTTTAATGGACCACATGTGGTAGAGAGAAATGGCAGAGGGGTTCTGGGAATTCAGATGGGAGCTATGAATTTGAAGTGCTTGCTTCTAGCTGCTTTTTGAAAACTAATGAGCCCCCTTCCAGCTAAAAATATTTGATATAATAAGCCTTACATTCACAAGAGAAGCGGGACCAGTGGTAATGTAGACAAAACAACAAAACATGCTTAATATGGAATTATCGTTTACAGTGTTACATTTCCTTGGTGAGATTAAGGCTCATGCTGCGAATTTGTATTAAAGACACCTTTGAGAATATTTCTGTCAGAATGTTTTAACCTTGGGATCAGGTTTGAAGGAGTATCAGATATAAGGTGACAGAAGCAACAATAACTAACCCCACATATGCCTGGTTTGAAAGCTCAATAGAACCATAAAGAAAAGCACAGCTGGTGTGGTGGTATTATAAAAGCACAAAGAAAAATATCCATCTCCTTGACTCCTTGCTCCACTCACTCTCCAGCATTCCTCATCTCCTGTTATAAAGATTAAGCACATACCTCCCACCTCCTCAGTTTTCCCTTGTTGTTGTTTTCTGAACATTCAAAGAGCCTTGTCATCAGTGTGACGTATTTCAAAATATGCGGCTACAAAATTAAAGCCATTCCATCTCCATTCCTTCATTAACTCCTATTTCTTCAGCACAGCTGGATCTCATGCAGTCCTTTGAGAGAAGAAATATTAACAAATGACCTGGCTTTAAAGTTTTCACAGAGAAAAAACCGCTTTAACAAGTCCGTTTCTAACAAAAGACATTTTTTTTAGTTCTCTATGTCTTAAGATGTGGAAAACAAGGTCCCAGCTTTTAGGGGGTTAGTACCTAATTTTTTTTTTTTAATATGATGCTTGTTTGTGTGCATCTTAAGTGGTGGAATTGCTGAAAATACTAGGATACAAAAGACTGATTCAATTTCAGAAAAGGGCACATTTCAAACATTAGTAAAATCGTACTTCAGAACAAGTAATATCGGCCTTGGGATGTGTGGCATGGAAGGGCATAACCCACATTCTTCCAGGAGAGAAGAAATCACTTCCACATATTTATTCCTACTGAGAAATATGTTTTCTTGTAAGGAGTTTTGAACCTTATTGTATATTTTTATTTAGACAGATTTATAGAGCACTTTATATTAAAAAACTCAATACTAGCCATTAGGAGGGAAACACAAATAACTATAACTTAAATGCAAAAGAAAAAACAAAATAATAAGAGTAGACAGTTCCAGGAACAATCTCTTCTGGCTTCCCCAACACTCTCTGATGAAGCACCTGACCTGAACCCAGAAGCAGTGGGTTCAAACCACTGAGTCCCCTCTATCGTCCTGTGCAGCAGATGGGGCTGACTTAGATAGACCTCCTTCCCCAGTACAATTGTATTGTGCCTGAGGATTTCTGGAGTGCCCTTGGAGGCAGGCTGCATTCCTCATTCTAGCTCAGACCCAGTGCTCTTTCCTTTCTAGGGGCTCTCTGACTCTGGCATTTTATGGCTCCAGGTTGCTCCAGACCAGCTCTCATCAAACATTTTTGGATACAAAATCAACAAGAGTGGTTTGGATAGAATGAGTTAGGAAATAAATATTAAGTATTGGCTCCTGGGTCCTAAAGTAGGAACTAAATCGAATTCTGTTCTTCAACGAAGTATGATCAGGCTTTCTAATGTGTAGTGTTAACATTTCGCAGAACAATGCCAAGTACTCAAATTTGACACAAGAGAGGGAATGAGAGAGAATAAGAGAGAGAGGAAAAGAAAGAAAATTATTGACAGTCATAAAAATATACTTTTTGCTTACGTTTCATAACACCAAAGAATTTAAACTAATTCCAGAAAAAATATATATATATGTATTTTTTTTAATTAATGAAATAACCCACCTAGATAGACTTATCTGATACCCTCTTAGGTCTCCATGACTGTGTTTGCTTCTGAGGTAACTGACTGAGGGGAGCTGCATGCATTCTGTCAACCTTGTTACATGTGAAGGAAGGGAGGTGATGTCAAATTAAGGGAGTCTACTGCATAATAAGTACTGGGACAAGTTCATACAAACTGTTTTTGGAAAATAATTTGCAAGACTCGAATTACAAAGGCTTGCGTATATATGGCCAGAATTATGTAAAAGCCATCTGTACTTTAGTTACTCTACCTAATTCTATTTCATTAGACTTACTCTTGACCTAAATGCTGGTATACTGTCATGTGTAATTTACAATTTTTCATAAATATATCCTTGCATCCAATGAAATTACTATCTTTACCAAAACTTATGAGAAAGATACAAAGGCAGAGAGAGAAAAACTGTCTTCCCTATATCTGGTTTTGTGGACCCAGAGAAAGTAGGCCTCCGCTTGTGTGAATCATCATGATTTTGAAAAATTGCCTGCAGTCTCCTGAGATTTCTTCTGCCTAATTTTAATACCAATTGCTTACCTATTTCAAAAATGAAGCAGCAAGCAGGAATGCTAATCCTGAACTCTCTATCTTGCTCCATAATAGATTCAGCATCTTTGAGAGAATAATACTTTTATTTCAGTGAGCAAAAAGGCCTTTACAGACCTTTCATTAAATCACAAAACAACCTGTGACAAAACTACAGGGTACTATTATTATCTTCCATCTCCAGATGGAAAAGTGAGGGAGAGAAAGAGTTAGCTTTTTAGGATTACCTGGCTGATGACTAGCATGCTGGCCCTGCAGTGTCTAGGGTCTGGTCTGTCCATACCCCAGGACTGCTTGAGTCTGCCCCGCTGCTACATTGCATGCCATCCTTTTGGAAGCATATCTATTATTGATATATTGCTGGACAAGTATTTACTCATCAAATGCTTTGTGAATTACAAGTTATCATTGTCATAATTAATTAATTAATTGTTTCAGTTGAACTGTAGTCGACACACAATGTGACGTTAGTTTCAGGTCTACAACATCATGATTCGACACTTCTATAGGGTATGCTACGTTTGCCACGAGTGTGTAGCTACCATCTGTCTCCAGTGATTATTTCTTGCCCAGTCTCTTAGCGATAGTTGCTGAACAAAAGCTCCTGGATGAAATTAAGCCAATCAGATTCTATATCCCTTAGTTATCTGAAACATGAACAAAAACACTTATGCATTAAGAATATGTTGATACTCTTGGCACCTGGATGGCTCAGTCATTAAGCGTCTGCCTTCGGCTCAGGTCATGGTCCTGGGGTCCTGGGATGAGCCCTGCATCGGGGCTCCACGGGAAGCCTGCTTCTCTCTCTCCCATTCCCCCTGCTTGTGTTCCCTCTCTAGCTCTCTCTCTCTCTGTCAAATAAATAAATAAATCTTAATTAAAAAAAAAAAAAGAATATGTTGATACTGGCTTGTAAAATGAGAGTACTCCAGAGCGGAAGAAGGTCAATGTACTTGTACAGCAGAGTCCTTGGGGCCTCCCTGGTCTGTGGCCTTCCTGCAGTTTTATTGTTCAATTCTTCAATTGATTTATGATCTACCATAATTTTCTTCATTTTTCCTTAAGAGGCATATGACCAAAAGTAAGTTTTAATTCAGTATGGCTTGTGGCTCTCTTTTTATAAAGGCAATTTAGTGACATTTCAAGTAAAATTAAAAAAAAAAATCTTCTGATCAAAAAATTACTAACATTGCCAAATGATGTTTCTTCTATCATCACCAAACTAGCTTAACCTCCTTCCTCTAAGTGCTGTGAACATGCTACCTTTTACAAATAGTCACTCAAAACCACGTTTTACAATGTCCATTTTAGTTTGAGCTCATTTTTTTATTCATCGATATGTCAGCAAAATTAAATTAAAAGTAGCTAGACAAACATCTTGTAGCTACTGACTTTTAAGTACAATTTTTCTTAAAGAGCTATTTATGTATTTGATGGGGGAGGGGCAAAGGGAGAGGGAGAGAGAGTCTCAAGCAGACTCTGTGCCAATCTCATGTCCCTGAAATCACTACCAAAGCCGAAACCAAGAGTTGGTCGCTCAACCGACTGTGCCACGCTGGTGCCCCGAGTACAATACAATTTTGATGGAAAAAAAAAAAAATTAACACTAAAAATATACAACTGCTAATAATTTATTAATTCATTTCCTACAAAGTATGAAAAAGAAAGTAGGGTAAAATAAATAATTTTTTTTTCTTAAGATACTTAGAATCTACATAGAATAATATGGAAAGGACCAATGAGAAGTTGTCTTGATTCAATTTCTGTGTCTGTTACTAGGTCCATTCATTGTCACTTCTTGAGTTTTCCTGCAAAACAGTGGGGGTGAGAGGTTAAAAAGACTAGGGGCAGTGGGATTATGAGGATATCTAGATTAAATCCTCTGGCCATAAAATCCTTAGGAATGTCTTGAAGGACTACAAAACCATATACAAATCAAACTTTTGCATTTAACATAATGAGAGAACACAATTTTGATAAATATTTTTATATGTAGATATCATAGTCATATGTTATCATTGCTATTTTCAAGGGCAGTTATGGGGAAGTTTTGAGGAAAATTATATATGCAATTTGAAGAAAAGCATATATGCAACTCCCAACCACCAGAAGTGATTAATCAGAAAAGATGTAGTCGGTATTATATATATGCAAAAGACCCAAAGAGATATACATACACATATGTAAACAATATATAGGTGAATATCCATGAGGGATTATGACCAAGAATATTTTTAAAGATGTTTTCACACTGTCATTATTTTTCTATTCTATTTGGATTGAAGGGGATAAAATTAGTGGATATGCCAAAATTAATTTTGTTGCAATGCCGAGATACGGAGAAATTTTTGACACAGTTTATGGAATCAGTCAGATTGAGCTCAAATGCAAATTCTGCTGCTTTCTAATGTCCTCATTCTCAATTTCCTTACTTGTAAAAGGGAGATAATACCATGTCATAGTGTTGTTGAAAAGAGGAAATAAAATAAGTACCTAATGGTCACAGCACAGTTTAAGCTGTATTTATTATCATTACTGATCACATGGAAAATTGCCCGACAGCACCCACATTGGTGGTGGTGGTGGAAGGGTGGTTAGAGCTTTAGCATAGTAGAGGACGGACAAGTATTCCAGGAAGGGCTAACTACACATAATATCCATAACTAACCATACATAATATCCAATCTGCCCTTAAGTTTAACATCTGGTTTTAAGGAGACTAACTCAAAATCATACACAGCATGTAGACCTAAGAGTCAGTGAGAAGAATCTTCCTAGAAACATTGACTGAAATATAATGAAGTTGCATATATTTACAAAGCAACTACATTGATGTATGAACTGTCACAAATGCTTATGTTGCCTAAGAATATCTGTGATTTTCCTATTTATTAAGTAGCAACATTATTGCTTTTCACAATAAAATATTCATATGACAATGAATGCATTGTCATAATTAGTGGAAAAAACATAAAATATTCATTTTGTTTCCATTGTCCTTTTGAAAGGAAAAAGAAACATTATAAGGGGGATAAATACTCGATTAATATTTAAATGATAAAATATATTCTTTTTCTTGAAATCAACTTACATCAAAGAACTGTAATAAATGTTATTTTTAGCTTTTAGTAATTTTTAAAATATTTCAATAAAATGTTATAGCTGCATTTTGGTCATTTTGTCTTTCTGTATCTTCCTACTTGAGTGTACATCATTTGTCATGCAGGGTGTTACTGGATGCTACAATCAAAAAAAAAGAGAGAGAGAGAGAAAGAGAGAGAAGATTCTTACTTCTCAGTGCTTGTGAATATGAGATTGAAGTGCTGTAACTTCTAGTTTTCAATATATAGTTACATGGGTCAGGCTATATGTTACATGGGTCAGGCTACATGCTGACTTGTGAACTCACTGTTCCCACAGGATTCATAAACAGATGAAACATCAGTTTATTTGGGTTGATATTGACTGATGTTTCTCTTAAATAATATTGTCAGTATACCATTCCAGTAACAACACAAAAGAAGCAAGCTTTTCTTTTTTTTTTTCCAATAGTAAGCTGCATCTCAATATTTTTTCCTTATACAAGGGGAAAATATCCTGTTACTGCTATACTGCTTGGTATAGACTCAAAATGATAATAAAGTTGTGAATTCCTAACAGTTAATTAGCAGACCATTGTTGAATGCACATTGTGTATGGGTAATAAGATATAAGCAATACAAAATATTGTGAAGGGAACAAAATTCTTAAAAACACTTTAGTTTCAAGAGTTTCACTTTAGAGTCCAAATTTTAAAGTATTAACATTGGTAATACCATTGGATTTTGTTTTATTTTTTAAGAATCTTTTTTTTTTTTTTTTGTAATCTCTACACCCAGTGTGGGGCTTGATTTTACAACCTTGAGATCAAGAGTCACATATTCCACCGACTGAGCCACAGGAGCCCCAATAATCACCATTGGATTTTAAATTCTGTATGTGTGTGTGTGTATATATGCCCTGTTTATTTGTTGTGAGTCCTTAAATAAATTAATCTCTCTAAATATAAGATTCTTCATCTATAAAATGGCAATGATGATGATGATGATAATGATGATGATAGACACATATTTCATGGCTTTGTGATAAGAAGTTTGTGAGATAAATTATATATAGGATTTAGAACACTGCCTAGTGCGTAGTATATATTTAATAAAAGCTGAGGTATTTTTTACTACAAAATCTTAGCAGTTATTTTGTAGTATATGTTTTAATAAACAAACGGTTATTTATTTTATTTCTTTTTTTTTTTTTTAATGAGAGACAGAGAGCATGAGTGGGAGGAGGGTCAGAGGGAGAAGCAGACTCCCTGCTGAGCAGGGAGCCTGATGTGGGACTCGATCCCGGGACTCCAGGATCATGACCTGAGCCAAAGGCAGTCACTCAACCAACTGAGCCACCCAGGCGCCCCAATAAATGGTTATTTAAATGACTAATTTTTCCTGCTATACTGAACTTGAATTATGCATAATGAAATATGAAATAAATGAAAAGGCATCACTACATATTTAATCACATATTATTCTTTATTTTAAGGGAAATTATATTTCTTTAATTTTATGAAAACTATTATAGATATTCTAGAAAGGCTTAAACTATTCAAAATATCCTTACTGTTTCCTGTCTTACTGTCAATTAAATTCCTTGAGCTTTAAGTGACACAATCTTATGGTTTATACTTCAAGGGAATATTTGCATGGAAAAAAAAAAAAAACCTCATAGGTTCTGTCAACAAAATATTAGCAAATCAAGTCCAATAATGTAAAACAACAACAACAAAACAAAACAATTATACATCCTGACCAGTTTATCCCAGGTATGCAAGGATGGTTCAACATTAGAAAATCAATTAATGTAATCCATCATATAAATAACCTAAGTTCAGAAGCAAATAATGTAATCCATCATATAAATAACCTAAGTTCAGAAGCCTAATACTAGGTCACAATGTCTGCATCATTCACCTCACTGCATCTCATCACATAGACATTTTATCATCTCACATCATCACAAGAAGAAGAAGGGTGAATACAGTATAATATAGTTTGAGAGACAGAGACAAACCATATTCATGTAACATTTATTACAGTATATTATTATAAAGCTAATCTATTTTATTATTAGTTGTTAGTAATCTCTTACTGCGTCATGTTTATGAATTAAACTTTATTATAAGGATGTATATATAGGAAATATATATTATAGGGTTCAGTACTATCTACATTTTTAGGTATCTACTGGGGGTATTGAAACATATCCCCTGTGAATAAAGGGAACTACCATAGTGATAGACTTGAAGTTTTCCTTGCTAAGATCAGGTAAAAAGCAAAGATTTCCCTTCTCACCACTCCTTTTCAACACTGTGCTGGAAGTTCTAGCTAGAACAGTAAGACCAGAAAAGGAACTAAAAGGCATAAAGATTTGAAAGGAAGAAATAAAACTGTCTGTTCTCACATGACAAGACTGTCTATGTAGAAAATGCAAAAGAATTGACAACAAACAAACAGAAAGCCCTCTTGGAACTAGTAAGTCATTATAACAAGGTCATAGGATACAAGGCCATTATAACAAGATTGCATGATACAAGGTCAATCACTTTTCTATATACCAGCAATGAGCACATGATTTGATTAAAAGCAGAATTTACATGAGCACTCCCCAAAAATGCAATACTTAAGTATAAATCTAACATAATGTGCAAGATCTTTGTGAGAAAAACCCACAAAACTGTGATGAATGAAACCAAAGAAGAACTAAATAATTGGAAAGAGATTCCATGTTCATGTGTAGGAAGACTCAATATTGTAAAGATGTTAGTTCTTCCCATCTTGATCTATACATTCAAGGCAACCTCAATCAAATCTCACCAAGTTATTTTGTGGATAAGAACAAATGGATTGTAAAGTTTATATGATAAAGTTTATATGTCTCTTCTATTCCAGAATAGACAAAACAATATTTAAGGAAAAGAACAAAGTTGGAGGACTGACACTACCCATATTTAAGACTTACTATAAAGCGTCATTAATCAAGACAGTACAGTACTGGTAAAAGAATAGAAAAATAAAACATTGGTACAGAATAGAAAGCCCAGAAATAGACCCTCATACATATTGACAGCTAATCTTTGATACAGATTTTATACCCTTCACAAAATTTTATACCCTTCACAAAATTATATACCCTTCACAAAATTTTATACCCTTCACAAAAATTAACTCAAAATGGATCATAAATTTAAGTGAAAAATGCAAAACTATAAAACTCCTAGGAAATAACATAAGAGAAACCATAAATGACCACAGGCATGACAATGACTATTTGATACAACACCAAAGTCATGATCCATGAAATAAATAATTGATAAGCTGTATTTTATTAAAATTAAAAACTTTTGCTCAGTGAAAGATAATGTCAAGAGAACAAGAACACAAGCCACAGACTGGAGAAAATATTTGCAAAAGACACATTTGTACGTGACAGTTATTCACAATATATAAAGAGCTCTTATAATTCAACATTAAGAAAACAACCACCCTGATGTAAAAAAGGGAGTAAATACTTCAACAGATACTTCAGCTAAGAAGATTTATGGATAATAAGCATATGAAAAGATGCTAAACATACGTTAGTAAGAAATGCAAATTAAAACAACAATGAGATATCACTAACATCTATTGGAATGGCCAAAATCTGAAACACTACCAACATCAAATTTGGCAAGGATGTGGAGCAACAGGAACTCTCAGTAATTCCTGGTCAGAGTACAAAATGGTATGGCCACTTGGGAAGACAGTTTGGCAGTTTCTTACAAAACTAAACATGCCATATGATCCAACAATTTTGCCCCTTTCAACTACCCAAAGCAGTTGAAAACTTATATCCACACAGTAAAACCTGTGCACAGATGTTTATAGCAGCTTTCTTCATAACTGTCAAAACTTGGAAGCAATCAAGATATATTTCAGTAAATTAATGTATGAACTGTGTATATCCAGACACTACAATATTATTCAGTGCTAAAAAGAAATGAGCTATTAGGGCGCCTGGGTGGCTCAGTTGGTTAAGTGACTGCCTTCGGCTCAGGTCATGATCCTGGAGTCCCAGGATTGAGTCCCCCATTGGGCTCCCTGCTCAGCAGGGAGTCTGCTTCTCCCTCTGACCCTCCCCACTCTCATGCTCTCTCTATCTCATTCTCTCTCTCAAATAAATGAATAAAATCTTTAAAAAAAAGGAAATGAGCTATTAAACTATGAAAAGACATAGAAGAACCTTAAGTGTACATTACTACATGAGAGAAGCCAATCTGAAAAGGCTATATACTGCAAAAATCCAAGTATAAGACATTCTGGAAAGGGCAAAACTATGGAGACAGTAGAGAGATCAGTGGTTGTCAGGGGTTGGGGATAGAGAAAGGTGAATAGGCAGAGAACAAAGGATTTTAGGGCTGTAAAAATATGCTGTATTATAATAAAATCGTAATGAATGCATGTTATTATACATTTATCCAAGCTCATAGATTGTTTAACACCAAGAGTGAACTATAAAGTTAACTATGGACTTTGGGTTACTATGATGTCTCAGTGTAGGTTTGTCAATTGTAACAACTATACCACTCTGGTTGGGGACATTGATAATTGGATTGGCTACATATGCTGGGGGCAGGGGACACATGGCAAATCTCGGTACCTTCCTTTCAATCTTGTTTTGGCCCTAAAACTGCTCTGAAAATATAAAGTCTTAATAAAATGTCTTAAAAAAAACCCTCACAAATCAAGTGAATGGAAGATATTTTATTTATAAACATTGCTCAATATCAATAGCAGTCCAAACATAGAGCATAGAGAGCTGCTTACTCTGGGTGTTTTTGACTTGCTTGGATTAGGAAAGAAACCTATGGTTATTTTGCCATCATCATCCATTTCACATCATAAGGTCATTATATTCAATCATGCCCGTGGTCACAGAGGTGACTATAGAGTGATGCTGTGTTTGTTGGTGGGAAATTCCACAAATCCTGTCTTCTTGATGTCAAATTCTTAGCATTAAAGTTGCCAAAATTCTAGCACAATGAGGATATACTTACAGTTTTTAGAATAAAGCTAGGGCTTTTTTCCTTACTTTATAAAGTCTCTGAGGTTTAAGAGAAAATAAAATGGCCTTTAATTTACTTCATAATGCAAAGAACATAAATTCAATTCTAAACCCAGTATATATAGACACTTCCGCCTCATACACACACATTTATACACATGCCATATCTATTGTAGTGAGTGCAAGTTCATTATTTGGGAAAATTTTGTTGTGGAGTGCAACTGGATTTTTTGTTTTGTTAACTTGTCAATTTTGTTAATTTGTGATTGATGCATTCTAAAGCATGCCAATTAAAAAGGGTTAATCTGGGTTTTAAGATTATTTTAAGGTAATTCCTCAACTACTGTTTTCTATAATAAAACTGAACTGATACTCAGTTCAAAGTACCATAATCACCATGTTTAAATGTTTCTATGATGAACTAGGAGCGCTCACCAATTGATCTTTCAAATGTTTCCAATCAGTACTATTCCAGCAGTTGAAAAGAAGGGGACTACATAGAGCACATGTTCCCCATTTGATGCATGTGTGTTTTATCCATATATTGGGAGAATAAATTACTTCGTATTGAAATATTTATCCATATTTCTCATTAGTTTTTCAGTGTAATCATATTTTGTTCATTAACGATTAGAAGGTTAAAACTTGGTATACTGTGATGTGAGAAAGGCTTGTTTTTTTATATTTTTCAATACAACTGATACATAGATATGACTCTTGTTCAAATCTTCAAAAGGTAGCACACACACAAAAAAAATATGTATAATCAGTTCACTTTAGTACGTATCTTTTGTTTTTGAAAGTTAAATAAGAACATTTTATTATTGGTGAGAAGAATAGATATGCTATTCTCATTATATATCATGATTAAAAGTAACATGCTTTAATGCATTTCTTTGTGGAAAAATTAATTGCAAGTTAAAAAGCAGTTTTTCCTTGTTGTATTTTTTTGTGTCTAGCACACTTCACAGGATTCCTCAGTCACTATTGGGTGCTTATTTCTGAGCATTAAAAAAAAAAAAAAAATAACTTAGAGTTAAAAATAGTAGTATGATCAGGTACAAAAATTAAAAAGAATAGTTAAATATGAGAAAATGAGCTCGAAGCAAGATCACTTATTTACAAGGCTTTTCTCTCACTAACTAGTTGCATGACTATGATATGAGTTGTCATTTTATGGGTTTTGTTTTGTTTTTTTAACAAATAACTTTATTTCTTTCCAGGACTAATGCTTCCAATTAAGATAATCTTCCACTGGGTACACAGAGACCATAACAGAAAACAACAACAATACATCTATTTGGTGTTTATTCTCTCCCAAGTGCTCATTATCTCACTTAAATCTAAATTCAAACCAACAAACTAGATCTTATTATTAAATTTATTTTATATGTAAAGAAACCGAGGATCAGAAAATTCCTAAATTCAGAGAAAGACATGTATCATATGACCTCACTGATATGAGGAATTCTTAATCTCAGCAAACAAACTGAGGGTTGCTGGAGTGGGGGGTGCAGTGGGAGGGATGGGGTGGCTGGGTGATAGACACTGCGGAGGGTATGTGCTATGGTGAGCGCTGTGAATTGTGCAAGACTGTTGAATCACAGATCTGTACCTCTGAAACAAATAATGCAATATATGTTAAGAAAAATGAAGAAGAAGAAGAAGAAGAAGAAGAAGAAGAAGAAGAAGAAGAAGAAGAAGATAGCAGGAGGGGAAGAATGAAGGGGGGGAAATCAGAGGGGGGGACGAACCATGAGAGACGATGGACTCTGAAAAACAAACTGAGGGTTCTAGAGGGGAGGGGGGTGGGAGGATGGGTTAACCTGGTGATGGGTCTTGAAGGCACGTTCTGTATGGAGCACTGGGTGTTATGCACAAACAATGAATCATGGAACACTACATCAAAAACTAATGATGTAATGTATGGTGATTAACATAACAATAAAAAAGAAAAAAAAGAAAAGTCTTTATTTTTACAGAAAAAAAATTTAAAAAAAAGAAAATTCCTAAATTAATCATGACTACACAACTAAAAAAAGAAGGAACCAGGATTTTGGTTTAGGGTTATCTGATTCTACAGCCTATATACTTAACCTTTCACCATATTGCTTATGTTAAACTGTATACAAGTCCAGTTTTTCTAAGTAATAATTAACTAGGAATAAAGATCAGGACATTATTCCTTTAATAATTTTTGCTATCAACATTAGATTTCTTTATTTAACATATTTTGAAGAAAATGAAATATTAAAGTATTAAAATATAATATTTTATTATGACATACATCATAATTTGGAGCAAAATTTAAAGAAATACAAATACTAGTTATAGCCTGTCCATGGAAACCCTCATTAGTAAATGTTCTAATGTTTCTATTACTGTCCTTTGGTGTTGATTAGATTTAACATCTCCCAAACACTATGGTTTCCAGATCTTACTTGAAAATGTGTGAAGTTCTTAAACAACTACAATTTTTAGTAGAAATTTTAAGGCCAGCAGTTTATCTTTGCTATAGTTATGCTTAACCCAGTAAGAATAGCTGTGTTAGTGAAGAGAATAAGTTTTCTGCCTTTTCTGCCAAATCAATGAATTCTTTGTAAGTTTATTTTGTTTTCTTGGAAGGAAAACAAATAGATGTGATAGCATGTTGGCTAGATAGAACCTTATTTTTGAAGTCAGAGCAAATTTTAAAATTCCAATAGATATTTTTAGAAAAATATCAATTGCTCTAACATTTAACCACTGGGTCATCCTAATCTCTTCCAATTAGATAACTTAATCTTAAATATATATTGATTATTTTCTTTAAATAATTGTTGGCTCAATAGTTTCTTAGCCTTCCTTTTGAAACTAATGACTTAAAAATCATGTGGTAAAGACTTAGTAAAAGTAATTCGTAATAAACCATATATTCTTTCTTTGTTTTGGAAGCTATATAATGGAAATATCTTTGACATAGAACTGTTGGTTATAAGGATAAAAAATGTATGTGAAAATATTAAAGTATTGGAGAACCTGGGTGGCTCAATCGGTTAAGCATCCAACTCTTGATTTCAGCTCAGGTCATGATCTCAGGGTTGTGAGATCAAGCCCCAGGCCAGGCTCCACACTCAGCATGCAGTCTGTTTGTCCATCTCCCTCTGCGCCTCCCCCCACTCATACACTCTCTCTCTCTCTAAAATAAATAATAAATAAATAAATAATAAATAAAATCTTAAAAAAATAAAGTATTGATCACATTTATAATTGCATTGTGTAAGCAGTTGGTAAATTTTCTGTTGTGGGCCAGATAATAAATATTTTAGGCTTTGCAGGCCAAACAGTCTCTGTCACAACTACTCAACTCTGGCATTATATTATAAAAGCAATCATAGATAGTACAGAAACAAATGTGACTGTGTTCCAATAAAACTCTATTTAAAAAAATAGGCAGTGGGCCCTGAATTATATTTTATACAATAGTTTTAACTTATTTTTACAATTAATCAATAGTTAATATTATACTACATAACACGAACATATAAAAAAATCTATAGAGTTCAGCCATCAGACAGACAAAAATGAAATGTTTACATATATGTGTACATATCAACACTTCTCATAATTGTCTTGTACATTATGGGATGGAAGTATTTTAGTGATCAAGAAGGGAGAGTAATCAGTAAAGATTTAGGTAGTGGAGATAGTTAGCCAGGAGAGAAAATCTGTTCACACATTGAGCAAAGAGAAGGCCTGGCCTCTACATAACTTCATACTGCTTCTTAGTCCCAGCAACTTTCTTATATCTGCTGGTGCCTATGCTCAGCAAACCTACTTATGATTCCCCCAACCTCTGAAATACTTTGTTGTCACTTTGCCTATGATTCTCTTTTCCATACTCAGGCTCATCTGTATGCGTTGACCTCATACTCATTTTCCAATTTCAGTATCAAAATATTTATTCTGAAGAAAGCATTTTATGATTCCTTCAAAGTATTCCTCACTATTGAATACTACACAGACCATTTTCCACCACCTGGTTGGGAGATCCACATTCTATATATTAATATCACTTTGTGTGTGTTTCTCCCCACTCTTATTTTAGTCTGTGAAATACTTGAGGGTCTTATTTATTTGTAGAATTTGATGTTGTCTAGTCACCAGACCAAAAACACTGAGACATAGAATAGTGTATCTGAATTGAATTAAATGCCTTCAATATGAATTAAAAGAAAGGAGTAAACTCTTATACCCAGGGAACCAACAAGTGTTTGAAACACAGTGCTACCAAGAGCTGAATAACCTATTGCTTGCACCTGTAACCAGTCTTTTACATTAACCCTTTTAGCTGTATTTCCATCAGCCTAGGCCAACATCATGATGGTAGTATCCATCTTGACCAGCAAATTTTTAAGTGTTTTTCCTACTGTTTTCAAAAGTGATGTGAAAGTGTTTATACCGTGGAAAAGAGCACTATTCAGTCACCCGTATGGTTTTATGAGCTATCTAAATGTGAAAATACCTCCCAATCTTTTGAACACTGACTTTTATCTCACAGGAATCTTTTAACTGCTCACCTAACTGCAAATGTTTTACTAATTTGATAACTATGTTTTTCCTTTATTTTCCTAGTTTATGATATCTTGGTTGGAGAACTTTTAACTTCAAAGGTAGGTTTGCATGTGGTATCTATGTTGTCCTTATTTCACTAATATTTTAAAAATCCCATATGTGCTCTTTGCACCCATGACCATCACAGAACATGTATTTAGTTGACGTTAGTGCTGTTCGTCAAATGTTTTTAGTTCTCCTACTTTCTTGACTCAAAATTAGAAGTCATTTCCTGCCCCATTTGAGGGTGGGTGGGGCTATATGACTAGTTCTAGCTAAAGATTTGTGAGCATAAATGAAACATGTTACTTCTGGGCCAGGCAATTAATTGTCACTGTAAGACCCTCCACACCTCAATTTTCACTCTGTCATGGTCACTAACAATAGTCAATGTGTTTGCTCACCTGTCAGCCTGTCTCCAAGTGACATAACTAGCAGAATTGCTAACCTATAATGGACATGCAGAATGAACAATATGTATATATATATGAACAAAACATATATTTTGTGTTGCTTGAGCCACCAAGATTTTGGGATTGATACTCACCACAGCATAACCTAGTCTACCTGAAGTGACACAGAAATCAAACCAAAAGAGGGATGTTGTGGGGCACCTGGGTGGCTCAGTTAATTGTCTGCCTTCGACTCAGGTCATGATCCCAGGGTCCTGGGATCGAGCCCTGCATCAGGCTCCCCATTCAGCAGGGGTCTGCTTCCCCCTCTGTCCCTCAGCCTGCTCGTGTTCTCTCTCTCTCTCTCTCTCTCTCACTTTCTCTCATTCTGTCTCTCTCAAAAAAAATAAATAAAATCTTAAAAAAAAAAAAAAGAGGGATGTTGCTCTCACAAAAGAAACAAACCTAAACACATGGCAGTGTCTTAAGGATGGGCCATCTGAAGGTGAGGAAACTGAAAAATGGAAATCCATGCTATGTAGTGGCAACACATTTGATTAAACAATCACTTGAGATAGTTTGACAGTCAGAATACATAGGTAGTGATGTTGTAGTATTCAGAAATGAGATTGGATAGCAAAATGATAGTAGTCAATGGCGGATGTATCATCTGCATTAGACAAGATATTACAATTAAGAAATGATTTCAGTAAATAATTGGGCTAGTTGAGATCAGAGATAAAAGAGTTCAGAAACAGGGACAATTTTAAGTTGGAAGTAGATATTACTCCTTTTTTTATTTTATTTATTTATTTTTTGGAAGTAGATATTACTTCTTAACAGTAAGGAAATAAAGATCAAAATGAGGAAAGTCAAAAGCAAAAACGTCAAACTCTAACTTGCAAGAGGATCAAATCAAATAGAGAACTATTACATTGATTTTTAAAGTTTCTGAAAGATTTAATGTGGTTTTCAGAAAATCTATTTTGTTGGCAAAATTGTTCAGAAAAAGTTCGAATGATGTAACATGCTCACTAAAGTTGATAAGCTTGACTTATTTGTGATTAAGTTAAGAGAAACAGGGATGTCCCAAACAGAATTGTGATTGTAGTTACTGGTACTGACTGGACTCCAATTGTTAAGAAGGTGAGTAAGTTACTGAGAGAGTTGTACTGCCAAAAGAACCATAACTTACACTAAAAAAGACTGTGACTGTCCAAGGCTTAAAATGAGTTTTCTCTGGAAAGGAACAAAGGAGGATATATTTTTCTACTTTGAACATCAGATGTGGCCAAAAATGATAACAAAGAGTAAAATCTCTGAAACAGATACAAAGAGCCACAGAGAATAATAGGTTGAGGGATTCATCCCACAGAGCAGAATCAGAGAATATTCAAAGAACATTCCTTAACACCAGGGTAAGAGTACCTCAGAAAAGTTAGTCCAGTGGTGATTTCAGGATTGCAATAGACTACTACATGCCGTGTATCTTCCCCTTTCTAAATGTGAGTATTGATTGAAGTTTTCTAGTATTTGTTGTACCATTTTATATTGGGTTGTGGGTACAGATAACATATATTTATCTGGATCAAGAAGAGTCATATCTGGTCCTGATGTACAGAATTTCACATTATCACATCCATGCAACCACCAACATAGATGACTCAAAGATCCATCGCTTTTAGGTTGTTATTATTAGTTAGTGCTTATGAGTTGTTTACTCTGAGAATGCAGAAAGAAGAGTGAATCAGATATTTGGTGATCGGAAGTACAAATTGTGGTGGTCATAAAAGTGTTGTTGTTCAGCAAATATTTCTGGTTGGTTCTCCTTTTAGGCGCTTACAAGGATGCACTTTTTGGCCCACTTCTAAGTGGATATAGCCAAGTGACCAGATATGGCTTTTGAGTTGTGAGTGGAAGGACTGATGATTAATCTCATTTGCCTCTGAAATAACGGCCAGTAAAATTGGAGATGGTGGCCATAGTGACAGATGACTGAGGAAAAGAGTGCCTGACAAAACTTCAGTGGGGATGAATGGCAGTAAGAAATGCAAATTTGTGGTTTTCAAGTCAAAGAGATTTTTGGAGGGTGTCTGTTACTCTGGAGTAATTTGACCTATGCTGACTGATAGAGCATACCTTTTCCAAACTAACAGTATAAGCTGTTTCTTTCATAAATATATTTTTTTCTTTAAAAAAAATCTACAAATAGATTATATGCATAACAACAAACTGTTTTAAGGACCTCACATTAAAAAAGTATGATTTTATCAAGCCAATACAAAACTCTCTGTAATATTAAAAAGTCAATACCACATATAAATTTATTTAAATATGAGAACTCCATTATTAATACTTTATATTTCAGTACCATGTCAGTAAAGGCTGTAAATAATGGCACACAAAAAACAAATTTGTCACATTGAACTTTGAAAGGAAGTCAGGGTACTGTAAGCCTGAGGTTTATGACTACTTCCATTCTGCTTCCATGTTTGGAACTAACCTAAGTTAGTCTGAGAAGTAAGCTAATATATTTTTAAAAATATTATCTGAAGCATCATTGCTATTTTTTCCAGTGCTAGGTTGACAAAGAATGTTATCTCTGGAAGACTATTATTTAACTGATTTCTCTTTGAAAGTGAGAAATATGTAAACTGACCAATAATATTTCTCCTGTGTCTCAATAAGGCTAAAAGCTCTACTGTTAATACTGTTGATTGTCAAAAGAAAATCTTCATACCAAGATAAATTCTTTAGCACTGAAACTTCCAAAAGTCATTGAATTTAAGACCTTCAAACTCAGAGATATTATACAAAAGCAATTTTTGTTCCTACTTTTTGCTTTTGCTTTTTCAGTATTTTCCTATAACCAAGGGAAGATAATGAAGGCAGGATTTTTAAAACATTGTATACCTGCACAACTAGATATGTGACTCCATAATCAATCTAGTAAGTATTTTTAGGAGAATTGGTGGAAAAAAGACATACAGATGTTCTGAAAAGAAAAAAATTAAAAACCAAAACATAGCAACCTAGTTATGTACATATAATGGGGGACAATACACCATTGATTGGATGCATTTTGCTATGCATGTCAACACTACAAGAAAAACCATTAAATTATTCTAACTTATATTTTTGCCTTCCTCAGTCCAGTTAAGGATCCAAAAATGAAGTTTTAATCTCTTAATATTAATATAAAATACTTCATCTGGGGGCGCCTGGGTGGCTCAGTTGGTTAAAATACTTCATCTGTCTCAGAAATGACCTTGCCTCTTCTGGGATAGCCACTGCACTAAACCTCTAGAATTTAGGTAAAATTCAAGAATGTTAATGATTTACTCAACCTAAAGTGCGAGTCCTACTTGTGGTGGAAAAACAGGAACATATAAATGAGATCAGTTATTAGTGCCTCCTTTCTCTGCTGGCCTGCTTCTCTCCTTGTCACCACAACTAGTGTCAGTAACACAGCTATAAAAAAAAAAAGAAATAGAAACTTGAGAATTCTCTGGCCATGACCTACATCCACAATTCTGCTCTAACACATACACCGCACCAGGCTTGACCACTCCAGGTTTTCCCCAGGTAAATCCTTATTTTTCTATTGCTTTTTATTCCAAATTCCAATCTACCTGGGCCCCTTTATTTTCAAAAGCTTATCTGTTTGTATGATTTTGGTGCATCATGCAGAGTCTGAGTTCAGGAGATTTTCTTTAATTATTCTATATTCTTCCTTTTTTTCCCATTTCCATACTGAAAAAAAGGTATGTATATTAAAAATCATATATATCAGGCTCTTAAATGGCCTCCTCAGCCTTTCTTTGCTTATAGCTCACTCTTCTTCACATAAGAAATAAACATGAGTCCAAGAGGTTTACATTTTTTTTTTAAGATTTTATTTATTTATTTGAGAGAGAGAATGAGAGAGAGAGAGCACATGAGAGGGGGGAGGGTCAGAGGGAGAAGCAGACTCCCCGCCGAGCAGGGAGCCCGATGCGGGACTCGATCCAGGGACTCCAGGATCATGACCTGAGCTGAAGGCAGTCGCTTAACCGACTGAGCTACCCAGGCGCCCGAGGTTTACACTTTTATAAAGGTTTCCCTCTAATGTTCCTTATTTCCCTACCACTCAAGTCTGAAAAATGAAAACACCTACTGAAGCACACAAATTTATGGGATAACTTTATTTTCATAATTACAGCCAATTCAATAAATAACTGGTCAACTCTTCTGCTGAAACAGCTAAAAATGCTGGATTATAATACATTTTTAAAATTGTTGAATTTTATCAATGGCCAGGGAATTGAAATCTTAATGCCAGTCCTGGGATTGAGTCCCATATCAGGCTCCTTGCTCAGCGAGGAGCCTGCTTCTCCCTCTGCCTGCCGCTTCCCCTGCTTGTGCTCTGTCTCTCTTTCTCTCTGTCTCAAATAAAGATAAAATCTTTAAAAAAAATAATTCCTCTGAGATGTCATAACCATAAGTCAAGTTTGAAAATAAATTCACACTGGAGGGATGATGTAGAAGGTAAAAAAAAAAAAAAATCAAGGCAAAATTCTGTTTAAAATTAACATTGAATTGCCAGTATCCCAAATCCTGGAAGTAGGCAATATAAATCATCATGAGAAGTAGAGGAAACTACTTCACAATCAGGTCTGAAAAAATTCTCACCAGTAACATTCCAGTGTTTATGTAGTCATTAATACATGCAAGGACGGACAACCCAGAATTTCATAACTAACAAAAACAAACAAACAGACAAATAAAAACAACACTTTCAACATGAGGAAGAAATGAGAATAGCATGGTACATTTTCAGACAGGCAAACCTGAGTTGCCATGAGCAGATTTTATCAATAGGAAATTCTATAGTGTATAATTTAAGCAAAATGGAATAATTTAGAATCTAAAACATTAGATGATGAATAAGGATAAAGGTAAGCATATACACATCAAATTAATTGTATAAATGATAATAAAGTCTTCAAAATTTATGACATAGTAGAAATAATTAATAATTAATTATTTTATTTTAATTAACTAATAATTAATAATAACAATAAAATTTTATATACTATCTTATCTTTCATAATTAAATTCTTCCAACATTCTTAAAACATTTAGAAAGAGGATAGAGTTTTTATAAAGTTTAGAGTTTTGTATATTCAACTGGTTAAAATTTCTATAGTAATCACTAAAAGAAAAAGAGCAAATGAAAAATGGTTTGAGCAAAAAAATAAATAAATAAATAAAAAACATAATCGACTTCCCCCCCAAAAAAAGGGCAAGGAAGGGAAAAAGAAAAAGGAAGTGATGAGTCAAATAATCAATGGTGTTAAATAATAATCCAGAATGGGCACCGTTTCACAAATACCAGATTGACAAACTTTAAAACTGCAATATTAATATACCACAGAGGATATAAAACAATAAGACCACTTACCAATTACAACAAGTGTGAGTATCAGTTGGTATAACCACTTTGGAAGCAATTTAGCATTAACCTATAAAATTTAATATGTAAATCACTTTGAAATAAGAAAGTCAAACTTAGGTTTATACCTAGAGTAGCCTTACATGTATGCACCCTAAAACAGATATAAGAATCCCACTGCTTGGATGGAAACATGCTAGAAATAACCATCAAAAGCATAATCAATAAATAAGGAGTTATAGAGTTAATCAAAATAATTCTATACATCTGTAAAAATGAATTAATCAGTGCTGCAGTCAACTACATGGATGAACATTAGAAATAGCATTGAGAGAAGAAGGCAAATGATTCCATTTCTACGAAGTCTGCAAAACTTACAAAATTATGTACACTCTACTGATACAAACCTAATTAGTAAAGGGGCGCCTAGGTGGCTCAGTCGGTTGACTTGCTTTTGGCTCAGATCATGATCTCAGAGTCATAAGATCGAACACCGCATCAGGCTCCGTGCTCAGCTCAGAGTCTGCTTGTGATTCTTTCTCCCTCTCTCTGACCCTACACCCCCCCACCAAAATAAATAAATAAATAAATCTTTAAAAAAACCCACGAATTAGTAAAGTTCTAAAAAATAATAAAAATTATAAACCTATATGTTGGCTAATTGAACATAATAAAAAATTTAAAAATTTAAAAAAATTTAAAAAAAATTATAAACCTAAAATTCAGGTAATGGTTAATGCTGAAGTAGAAAGAGATTGGGATGCATTTAGCCCCTGATTTCCAATGTTGCTATTCTTTCTTCTTTGAAATGGATTATTATCTTTATCTTTAAATTTACTCCTACTTTATTAATGTTTTTTTTTTTTTTAAGATTTTATTTATTTATTTGAGAGAGAGAGAATGAGAGATAGAGACCACGAGAGGGAAGAGGGCAGAGGGAGAAGCAGACTCCCTGTCGAGCAGGGAGCCCGAGGCGGGACTCGATCCCGGGACTCCAGGATCATGACCTGAGCCGAAGGCAGTCACTTAACCAACTGAGCCACCCAGGCGCCCCATTAATGTTTTTATATATAATATTGAAGAAAAATGAAAACTAAAAATTTATGTATAAAATAGAAGTTATACGTGAGGTATATGATTTTAGGGAGAAGTCTTTATCTGGGTCCCTGTTTATCGAGCCTCTCCCAAAAATCTTATGAACTTTTTTATATTAATTCAATCCTTTAACCTGTGCTTGCCAGCCTTCCTTCTTTCTCTTTGCTGTCATCATATTTTTTTATCCATTTAATTATGTATTTATTGATGGTGATGGATATTCTAAGAACTCTAAAACATATGATGAAATGTATTTTTACTTCTGGAAATATATATTAACAAAAGAATGATTTTTCTCCATATGATGCCATTGTTCTTACATGTTTTAATTTCCTCTATAAAGTTTTGATTTGGTGGTTTATGTAATTAAAACTCAAGAATTGTCCATTGGCTTGCTTTTTCTTTCTTCTTTTCTTTTCCTTTTTCTCTTTTCTTTTCTTTCTTTTTTCTTTTTCTTTCTTTCTTTCTTTCTTTCTTTCTTTCTTTCTTTCTTTCTTTCTTTCTTTCCTTCCTTCCTTCCTTCCTTCCTTCCTTCCTTCCTTCCTTCCTTCCTTCCTTCCTTCTTTCTTTCTTTCTTTCTTTCTTTCTTTCTTTCTTTCTTTCTTTCTTTCTTTCTTTCTTTCTTTTACCCCAGAAACATTTTTCTCCCCTTGCTATGAATTTTGAGAGTTGGAAATCAGGACTCCACATGCACTAAAATGTTGTGTAAACTCTAAAGCTTTGTTTGTTTAGAGATTTTTTTTTAAGTATGCTGTGGCTGTTCAATACATCCCACATCTTTATTATTTTATTTTATTTTTTTAGATTTTATTTATCTATTTGAGAGAGAGACAGCGAGGGAGGGAACACAAGCAAGGGGAGTGGGAGAGGGAGAAGCAGGCTTCCCACTGAGCAGGGAGCCCGAAGCGGGGCTCAATCCCAGGACCCTGGGATCATGACCTGAGCTGAAGGCAGATGCTTAATGACTGAGCCACGCAGGCGCCCCTACATCCCACATCTTTAAACTTTTGTCTTGAGAAATGAAAGATTATCATTTTATATTGTATCATCCAGTATTTAGCTGTTTTCATTTTTCTTTATTGTCTTCTGACAGGCAAAATAAATTAATAAATAAAGCAAGCAAGCAAGCAAGCAAGCAAAACTGTGTAAACCTTTCACAAAAGACCTTAAGGTTTTATACTATTTTTTTGGCACGGAAAGAAGTTGAAAGGAAACTAGAGCACATCCAAAACTGTACCCTTAGGTCAATGTGAAACAAGTATAAAATGATTAATATTTGAATATAGCTGTTTTTAAAGCTAGACACTCTTCTGTTTTGTTGGCCTTTAGCCTAAACAAAAATAAAACATTCCAACAGAATATAATCTATACACTCTGGATGTCAATGTTTTGTTGGCAGAGTTGTTTCTTTTCATGTTTTGGCTATTTTATAAAATCTCCAGGTAAGTGTTAAATCTTGGTTTTATATCTTTATGTACAAAGAGCCTCTGTACCTCATAAGCAGTTTTAAAATCCTTTTGAGGAAAATACTGTGGAAGACACTCAAGTATTAGGTGCTACGGTTGATTCATCTCCATCAAAATATTAAGGAAGACACTTCTGCTTACAATAAAAGAGGCCTGACTGAAACTGAGTATTAAGCTAAATTTATCTCAATCTTGGAACACTGAGAGAATCCACGACATGAAAACCACCAAAGTCTCAAATGCATGTGTAAGAATTACGTTGCCAAGTAGAAGAGCACAGTCCAATATGACAGACTTAAAGAAGATCAACGATGAAAGAGAGAAAACACATTCCACAAATAAAAGAACTTAAAGAGAATAATGTTAAATACCTGAACAGGTTTTCAAACAAAGAGTCAGAAAGACAAAAGAAGGAATTACCTCCCTAAAACAATAAATGCAGATTATTGTACAAGAACAGAAAAGTATAACAAAAGAAAAGGGATATTAAGATAAATTATAAAGAATTGTTTAAAATAAGGTATAAATTTTAAAATAATTTAAAAATATGAAGGGTATTAAGGAGGGCATGTACTGCATGGAGCACTGGGTGTTATACAAAAACAATGAATCATGGAACACTACATCAAAAACTAATGATATATTGTATGGTGACTAACATAACATAGTAAATAATGTGTGGTGAGAGAGAAAAATAAAGAAAATAAAAATAAAAATATGAGGCAAATTAGCTGAATGGACATCATTCATGACAGAGTTGGTGATTAAATAAATGATCAGGCTGAGGAATTCTCCCAGAATGCACTGCAATTACAAGTACTGATAAAAATGAAAGACATCCAATAAGTCAGAGTCACAATATTCATCTAGTAAGATTTTCAGAAGGAGAATAAAACATATGGGAGGAAAGATAGATAATTAAGAATTTTCTAGAACTAGGGCGCCTGGGTGGCTCAGTTGGTTAAGCGACTGCCTTCGGCTCAGGTCATGATCCTGGAGTCCCGGGATCGAGTCCCGCATCGGGCTCCCTGCTCGGCGGGGAGTCTGCTTCTCCCTCTGACCCTCCTCCCTCTCATGCTTTCTGTCTCTCATTCTCTATCTCTCAAATAAATAAAAATAAAATCTTTAAAAAAAAAAAAAAAAAAAAGAATTTTCTAGAACTAAAAAGCCAAGATTTCTCATATGAAAAAACTCAGTGAGTGTTGAACAAAAAATTGAGGAGAGGGAAAGAAAAGAAAAAAGAAAAAGCACATACATTGATATACTATAATGTATCTTGAAAACATTGGGACTAACACTAAAATTCTAATAGCTTCAAGAATTAAAGACAGATTATCAACAATGTAATGAAAATGGACTATTTGTATCATATTTTAGCAAAGATATTTGATACAAGGAGAAATGGGAAAATATTTTCAAAGTGCCACATAAAAATTCTTTACACATAAAACTCTGTATCTACATAAATTATCACTCAAGAACAAAGATGTAATACAGACATTTTTAGATTATTAAAAATAAGAATATATATGAGTAAATCATCCTTTAAAGACCTATTTGAGAAAAGCTATTATGGCAAAAAGAAAAATAAAACAAAATAGAGTGAATGTGAAAATAATTACAATACAGTTAAATTCTAAATGTAAATAATAAGTTACACATATGAATTGTACATGTATGAATTTACAATTGTTATCAATATATATTGATAGATGACAGAAATATATAAAATTATTCAAAATTATTGACTTTCTAACAGAAAGGATAGCAAATCTGGTTCATTCCAGAATATTTTAAGAAATAAAAGTTCATATGTATTAAAAATATGAGCAAACTCCTGGAAGAATAGATACAGTACCTAAAACTTCCAAATTAAATAAAAATCTTAGGGAAAAAGAAAAAAAAGGAAAGAAAGTATGGTACATATACATTTTATGGAAAGCTACCAAAATAAAATTATTCTTTCAAGAAGTGATGAGAACTAGTATCCTTTGGTAACTTAAAACAACCCTAATCACAAGCAGAGAATAATTATATTAAAAAAAAAATAAGAGAATTTTAGTCTCTAAAGAACATGAACATAGTTATGAAGAACCCGCTCCTCTATATTATTTTACCAATTCACAATTGAAGGGAAATTCTACAATCTATTAAATGCTTAACAGGATACTCATTTTTTTCACTTCACAAATTAAAAACAAAAAAAATCTAAAAACAACCTTAAAATCCATCGTTACTTTCTGTAGTAGAAGCACTCTAGGGGCGCCTGGGTGGCTCAGTTGGTTAAGCGACTGCCTTCGGCTCAGGTCATGATCCTGGAGTCCCGGGATCGAGTCCCACATGGGCTCCCTGTTCAGCAGGGAGTCTGCTTCTCCCTCTGACCCTCCCCCCTCTCATGCTCTCTCTATCTCATTCTCTCTCTCAAATAAATAAATAAAATCTTAAAAAAAAAAAAAAAGAAGCACTCTAGTTTTTTACAACAAATATTTAGATATGAACAGCTGGAAGCTAAAAGTTTAAAAAATGTCCTTTATTTGTAAACTAGAATTGATGTTGTGTAAAAACTACATGTATACCACCAGTGTGCTTGCTTACAAGAATACTGCCCGTGATTTGTGTGTACCTAAAACCCCAAGGTATAGATTTTCAGTATGAAAAATTGGAATCCCTCAATCTGACTAAACACAACCCACTGAACTACAATTTCTCAGGACATAGAGAACTTCACAAGAATGAAACGATAGGTTTTAAAACCTGTGTGGCTTCATTCCATCTGAAATACTGCTTTGAACTTGGCATTACTTATTATCCTATGGTTAAACTAACTGGGCCACTGCAGAGACATTTTAATCTTATTGTTCCTATTAAGGGTGACATCATCATTGGTTATTTAGTAATTATCACTTTCTGCATGTTATGTGAAAAGTGTATTCTTGGGCGCCTTGGTGGCTCAGTTGGTTGACCATCTGACTCTTGGTTTGACTCAGGTCATGATCTCATGGGTTGTGAGATGGAGCCCTGAAGCCCCACATTGGGCTCTGAGCTCAGCAGGGGGTCTGCTTGAAGACTCTCTCGCTCTGCCCCTCTCCCCCACTCTCTCTCTCTAAAATAAATAAATAAATCTTTTTAAAAAGTGTATTCTAAACTGCAAAACTTTACATATCAAATCTAATGGGGTATAATTATTTTGGCAATGTAATTTCATTCATGCAAACACAATTAGCAACTTTATTAAGATATAGTTCACATAACATACAACTAATTCGTCCATTAAAGTGTACCATTCAGTGTTTTTAGTACATCCCCAGAGTTGTGCATCCATTACCACAATCAATTTAGAAGATTTTCTTTACCCTCCTCACAAAATCCAGTTCTGCTTAGCTTCCACTTCCCACCCTCAACCCTTCCCTCTTCCTCACCTCTGGGCAACCACTAGCCTATTTTCTGTCTCTATAGATTTTTCTCAAATGGACATTTAAATATGTGGTTCTTTGTGTTAGGCTTTTTTCACTAAGAATAATATTTTTAAGGTTCATCCATGTTGTAGCATGTATCAGTACTTCATTTCTTTTTGTTAACAAATAATATTACATTATACGGATATACCACATTAAATTTATCCTTGCATTAGTTGATAGATATTTGGCTTGTTTCCACTTTTTGTCTATTATGAATAATGCTGCTATGAATATCCATGTGCATGTTTTTGCTGAAACATGTCTTGATTTCTCTTGAGTATATATATGCCTTGCAGTGAAATTCAGGTCATACAGTTTAACCATTTGAAGAACTGCCAGAATGTGTTCCAACATGGCTGACATATTTTACATTCTTACTGATAAGAATATGAGGGATCTAATTTCTCTCCATTTCTCTTGCTAACACATGCAATTATCAATCTTTTTTATTATAACCATCATTTTGGCTGTAAAGTATTGTCATTGTGCTTTTGATTTGCATGTACTTGATGGCTAATGACATTGAATATGTTTTCATATACTTTTTAGCCACTTGTGTGTCTTCTTCCTTTCTATTCAGATATTTTGCTCACTTTTAATTGAGTTATTTCCTTTTTAGTTATAGTTTTACTGTGTCTTTATATATCTTAGATATATGTATATACATTACAATGCTATCCCCAAATTCTCAAATCTCAAGAATTCATTTAAAAGTGAACCTTAGGTTGACTATTTTTACAACATGGCACAAACTTCTCCCATAAACTACATTCTGACACACACATATTTTAATCAAAATATATTGACTGATTAACCTTTCTCAGAATATATAGTGAAGTAGTTTAAGTTACTGTTATAATTTGTTTCATTATAAACTACTGCTTCTCTTTCCATTATCCATATATGGCCATCTTAGTGTTAATCAGTAATAATTTTTTAGGTAGAAGTCTCAAAAGAGTTACTATTTCATAATGAGCTTATAAAATGTGGTCACTTTTTCAAAAGCTAAACAACAATAATTTTTAATTATCTTAATTATAGTTTTACATTATTTAAATTAACCAAAGCTATATATTAACAGTGTTCACAGCATTATATAAGATACTATAAATTTAGAAAAATCTCTGTTTTCTTTTATTTTAATTCAGAGTAGTATTCTTTAAATATTTTGATTATCTTTTCACTATTGCTATTGTCTCTCCTTGGGACTCTATACTCCTTACCTACTTGCCTAATTCCATTTTTTCACCTCTTTCATCTTTGTCTATTGATTTTGTAATTTCAAACTTGGTTGTTTCTAACTAAGAGGTTTTTTTTTTTTTTTTTAAGATTTTTATTTATTTATTTGACAGAGAGAGACAGCGAGAGAGGGAACACAAGCAGGGGGAGTGGGAGAGAGAGAAGCAGGCTCCCCGCCGAGCAGGGAGCCCGATGCGGGGCTCGATCCCAGGACCCTGGGATCATGACCTGAGCCGAAGGCAGATGCTTAACGACTGAGCCACCCAGGCGCCCCAAGAGGGATATTTTTTTTTTTCCATCTTGTTAAATATTCTGATCTGTTACCTAGCTCAGGCCTCCGTCTTCACAAATATCATGCTTATCATTCTCCTAGTATCTTAATTGATCCAAATTAAACTGAGATTTACACTCTGCATTTCCAGTGACTGCACCCATATCATTCCAGAGTATCAGACCATGTCTTCCCTTTTAAAGTGTAATTCTTCCTTTGCACAATGAACTCCTCTGGAAAATATTTTAAATGTGGTGGTTTCACAAATTTAACTCCATAGGAGCCAATCTTTTTTGAAGCATCAATACCACTATTACCTGAAATACACTTTTAAAAGCTTTTAGTTCCAGGGTGCCCGAGTGGCTCAGTCGATTAAGGATCTGCCTGCAGCTCAGGTCATGATCCCAGGATCCTGGGATCCAGCCCCACCTCCGGCTCCATGCTCAGCGGAGAGCCTGCTTCTCCCTCTGTCTGCCACTGTGCCTACTTGTGCTCTCTCTATCTCTCTGTCAAATAAATAAATTATTTAAAATAAATAAAATAAAAGTTTTTAGTTCCTCAGTAAATTAAAACAGAAATATATGTATTTTTCTTTTCATAATATAAACAAATTATAAGTTATTTATTAAGCACTTATGTGCTCTTAACTGTACCTGGAATCCACAAGAAACACAGAAGTTTTTTTTGTTTGTTTGTTTTTAAGATTTTATTTATTTATTTGTTAGGGAGAGAGGGAGAGAGAAAGCGAGCACAAGCAGGGGGAGCGGCTGGCAGAGGGAGAAACAGGCTCCCTGAGAAGCAGGGAGCCCGATTCGGGGCTCAATCGCAGGACACTGGGATCATGACCTGAGCAGAAGGCCATCGCTTAACCAAATGAGCCCCCCAGGCACGCCCGAGACACAGAAGTTTTGGTAGTCCTCATCTCAAAAGCCAGTGCTAAAAAAAGGGCGAAAGAATGAAAGGATTAAAGAAAGCAAGAAAGAAAGAGAGAAAGGAAGGAGGGAAGGAGGGAGGGAAAGAAGGAAGGAAGGAAGGAAAACCAGAAGGAAGGAAGGAAAGAGGGAGGGAAGGAAGGAAGGAAGGAAGGAAGGATGGAAGGAAGGAACGAACAAACGAATGAACAAATGAACGAAAAAAGGAAGGGTCAGAACCTTAAGAAAGGTTTATCTAATTCTTAAGAATAGTTTAGATGTTAATATTCTAAACTATCATACTACTCTGTCCTTTCAATTTATGTTTCTAAATATGACTTATAATGTTTTCATTATATTTTGAATTTTTACACATATAAAATATAATATATATAATATAAATACACAATTTATATATTCAATAGAATATGTGGTATGCAGAAGGCATGTCTGGCTTGCTGTTTTATATTGAGGGTTTAGATTATGTTAAATAGATCCTCAAAAATATTTGATAAATCAATAAATAGGAGAAATGAATCAATGGGGGCTTGAATAGTCAGAGAATTTTTTGCAGAGATGGTGAGGTTTAGGAAGAACCTAGAAAGATGTTGAAATTTAAAGAGTTGGAGAAAAAAGTGTAAGTGAAAGGAATTCCAGAATGAGTGACAAATCAAGCAAAAGAGAGCATGAAATCCTGTGGAGATTTCATGGGATCATGGGACAGCTGTCGAGACTAGAGTAATGGTTGTACGTGGGAAATTAAGTTAGATATAGTATATGAAATTGAATTACAAAAAAAAATCTTAAAACCAGCAAATTTAGACACCCGTGGTAGGATAAGGGAGTCACTGAAGATTTTTACCCTGAGGAGCAAGCAGCACAATAAAAGCAGTAGTTTAAAGAAATACTACTTACCACATTTCTGATAGTTTTCTGTCCTGAAGGTATGTGCAGAGTGAATTGGAAGATTTTTGAGTCTGAGAAATAACTCAAAGCTAAATATTGTTCTTAGATCTGAAAGTTCAACTTAGCCCAGATTTTTCGGAAAAAAAAATATATATATATACATATAGAGAGAGATCCCAAATTACTCACTTTTTCACACTTGCCCTTACTTATATTTTGCAGTTTTATTTTCTCTGAACGATAAAATAATACATATTTTTTTTTAATTAGCAATATATAAATAAGTAGAAGCTAAAAATAAATTCTGGTTGCTCTCTGAAAATGCTGCCACATCCAAACAGAAAAAGTTTGGCAATTTATGTCATGAGTCTCATAAAGGTTCATATCTTTTGACACAGTAATAACATTCTGTTAATTTTCCCAAGAATTGAGCACTCACACACACGCACACACACACACACACATGCACACACAGTTTATGTATACCATTACTTATTGTAGCATTATTTTTAAGAATAAAACAGAAAAGCAGTATAAATGCTCAACAATGTAAGATAATATTTATGCATGTTATCTCACATATATGTAATAGAGTACTATGCAGCTTTTACAATCATGTTTAATGAATATGAGAACATGGAAACACGTAAATTGTATAAAATGAGAAAGGCAATGTAAAGAGAAAATAAAGTGTTCAGCCAAAGTGCCATTTCAAGAGCAGTGAAAGGTTTATAGACTGCTTGTTTTTAATTAAAAAAAAAAAAAAAAACCTCTTTGCTTTATTACATCCCATGGTAAACATTTCTTTTTAATTATATAGCTCAGATTACTTTATTCAGTACATAAATGTCAATTAAAAAATTGCATTATATTCCAGCTACTATCACGATGTTAAAAACTGGAAATATTTATTAAGTAGCTACTCAGGAGCTCTTTTCTGACTATGTAATATGTTCACTGCGAGAGTTCACTAATTTCATTTGTCAATCTGTGAACTAAAAGGCATCTAGAAAGGTATGGACGCAGGAAGAATGGGTCAGAAAGGTAAAATCCCTTGATCCAAATCACACAGGGATTGAGTAGCAGATCTAGATAGCTCCCGAATTATCATCCAGCTTAGAATCCTAGGTATTATGGGAAATATTATTTTTAAAATAATATCTTTATTTCATGTAAATAATTATTCAATATCAATGGAAACATTATATGTAATGTACCTAATTTTATCAAAAAGTTCCCAAATAACAACAGGCTATTTTAATCTACTATTGCATAAAACTCTGCCTTTAGTATTAGAATAAAATCAAGTATAAATTTTATTTGAACTCCAGTTTAAAGAGTATTCTGAATTACTTTAGGCTTAGGAATGACAGATTTTATATACTATGTTCAGGGCCTTGGATTCTTCAGTTTCTTTAAGATCAATAGCATATTTTCAAAGCATATGAACAATTCTAATATTTTTTTTAGATTTCCCCTTCGGTGAAACAGAGTTTCATTTTATTCCATTAATTGAACTCCACATTATTGAAAGTTAGACATCAGTGTTAAGAGTCGTCCAGTAGTTTTTGACAGATATTCAGTGTTTGAATTATACTCTCTACAGACAGACCAATAGAGCCTTCTAGCTATAACTTTTCTGGGATCTATTATGAAAGACTTGGTCATGTCTGCTATCTCTAGTTGCATTTCCTGCTTTGTAACAATCTTCTTCAGGCCCATATTTCTTCAATACTGCACTATGGTTCCATATATATATATTTTAAAATTTAGAGTAAAATTGGGTTGTACTAATTTAAATTAGAATTGCTACCAATGCAAAAAAATTTAATACAGCTCATGGACTTCATATGGCTAATACTGCCCATGCCCAGGAAATAATTATGAACAGTATACCTATAAATTACTTCTCAGAGTAACAACTGAAAAATTTATTTTAACCTGACTGCAATACAAATTCTGATCTTAGAAATATAGTATGTTAGGAGAAGAAGGTGCTCTGAGATCTATCATCTGTAGTAGTCCATTTAATGCTACATTTATTAAGTGGTTGGCTCTCTGTATTATGCTATATCTAGGAATGTTGTGATGACTTCAATGGCCCCCTTCATTCCCACCACTCAGCCCACCACCTATTCTATGCCAAGCCTACCTCCTCTGTGATTAAAACATTTGCTCTTGGCTTATACTGGTGAGGTGGAGCAAGCTGTATACACAGGGAATATCTCTAGTAATGCCAATTTCACAAATGTACTTCAATGCTAGGCCATTCTGACAAACTAGCTGTGTGCTCTTGAGCTCTAAGTTTGCTCCTAGTGCCAGAGGATACCAAACTATTCCCAAGTTGTCCCTACCCTGGCATGTAGAAGTATCTCCTTTCCTGGCAGGAGTCCCCTATACTGACCCTTACCTTTTGCCCAGGAGGTAGCCTGGCACTGCCACAAAGCATGTGCATGGGCACAAATATCTCCTTACTGCATTAAAGGGGAAAAATACGTCCAAAGTATATGCATATGTTACCCACCCCCATCTCTTTAAGCAGTACCTCTATTCACCCAATTATTAAACATCAAATCTAGCGGTTGTCCATCATTTCTCCCTTCCCTCCAACCCTTATATAAAACTGATCAGTAAGTTCCTCCCAAAACTCATCCTAAACCAGTCTATTTTTTACCGTCTCCATTGCTACAAATGAAATAACCTTCATTTCTTTTCTGAACTATTAGAATCACCTTCTAACATCTTTTTTTTTTAATTCTCGCCTCTGATCATCTCTTTTCCGCTAACATGGTTTTTAAAAACATAAATCAGATCCTGGAACTCCCTTTCTTAAATCCTCCTATGATCCCCATCACATATCCAGACATACTACCCTGGTTTATGTCCAAATATATTACCCTATGTTATAAAGCCTTCCTTGGTCCTGCCCCTCCCTGTCTCTAACTTCAATTCTCTCTGCCTCACTTTGCTCCACCTACACTGAATTTCTCTCTGCTCTTTATTGAGTCAAACTAATTTCTGCCTCATGGCTTGCACTGACTGTGAACCTGGAAGAAGATCTTCCTCTTGGCCCTCACAAGGCTGACTACTCTGTTTACTTTCTGTTAGGGAAACCTCTCTTAAATGTCACCTTTTTGGAGTCTATATTCCTTACCCACCCAATCTATAATAATTTCCTATTCATTCACCATAATATCACTGTACTATTATTATCTTTTGGTACATTTCTATGTACTTATGCATTTATTGTTTGACTCTCCTAATTAGAACGTGAGCTCTTTTATAAGGACCTGTCTTCTTTACTATTGTATTTTCAATTTCAAACACTATACCTCTGAAGCAATTTAGCATATACTCCTGTAATAATCAGAGTCCTCTGAAAAACAGGACCATGAGGGTAAAAAAAGAAAGAAGGAAGAGAAGGAGAAGGAAGGGAGGGAGATAAGTTGGGGAGAAATAGCGTAGCTGCTGTACAGTTCTATGGAACATTCAGGAAGGCCATTGGAGAGTCCTTGAGCCAAAGTTGCCCAACAGAGGGGTCATGATCCCCATGAATTGGTCTTCCTTAGCATTTCTACCATGCTTAATCTTCAGCTGAGAGCTGCCAGAGGGAAGTGCAGCCTCAGGACCAATGGGATGATGAATTTAAGAACACAGGTGCTGGGCTGCCTGGGGAATTTTCTCCCTGAAGCTGGAAATCTGAAAGGTGCATTATTCAGAATGCTACAGAAGGTATAAGGGTTAAAGGTCTTTTTTCTTTCATAATGATTGTTCTATATAATATATATGTGGGGGGGATTGGGGTTGGTGAAGGGGATATATATTCACCTACACAAACATTCATGCACACACACACACACACACCACTTAATACAAATATAACTTTTTACCAAAAAAAGGTCATCAAATATAATGAAACAAATAGAAAGAAATGACCAAAAACATGTTAAAATGGTTATTTTGGGGTGGTAGAACTGACAGTAACTTTTATTTTCTACTTTATTTTGCCCTCTATTTGTCAAATCCTCTTCAAAATAACATAGTCTCCTATAACAAACAGGAAAAGAGTGATTAAATGAATACAAAACAATGTGGTGAGTAAAGAAATATATTAAAAAGTCATTTTTTTCCCTTCACATCCATATAAAATCACAGAACCTTGAGGTTAGGAAGCTCCTAAAAGATTGTATCTTAAATCCAGAAAAGATGGAACTTTATTTAAGTATTGAACAAAAGAAGTCCAGTTGAATTTTGCCCATGGAATAAGAAAAAGGTAATTGTGAATAAAAAATATAAGTAAATATAAAACACTGAGTTCTGTCCTTCAAGAAAGAGTGATTAGAATCTGGAGAAAGGAGGATAAACAATAATGTTAATGACAATAAATTAAAAGGTCATGTGCTTACCTGCTTCTTACTCAGTATCTTTGAGTATTATCTTCACTATATTCTTTTTTTTTCTTCAAATTTTTACTTGAATTCCAGTTAGTTAACAAATAGCGTAATAATGGTTTCAGGAGTAGAATTTAGTGATTTATCACTCACATATAACACCCAGTGCTCATCACAAGGGCTCTCCTTAATCCCCATCATCCATCTAGCCCATCCTGCCCACTTCCCCTCCAGCAACCCTCAGTTTGTTCTCTATAGTTAAGAGTCTCTTATGGTTTGCTACCCTGTTTTTTTTTTTTTCCCCTCCCCTATGTTCCTCTATTTTGTTTCTTAAATTCCACAAAAGAGTGAATTCATATGGTATTCGTCTTTCTCTGACTGACTTATTTTGCTTAGCATAATATACTCTAGTTCCACCCATGTTGTTGCAAATGGCAAGATTTCATTCTTTTTGATGGCTGGGTAATATTCTATTGTATATGTATATAGCATCTTCTTTACCCATCCATCAGTTAATGGACATTTGGGCTCTTTCCATAATTTGACTATTGTTGATAAAGCTGCTATAAACCTCAGGGTGCATGTGCTCCTTCTAATCAGTATTTGTGTATCCTTTGGGTAAATACCTAGTAGTGCAATTGCTGAATCATAGGGTCATTCTTTTTTAACTTTTTGAGGAACCTCCATACTGTTTTCAAGAGCAGTGTGCCAGTTTGCATTCCCACCAACAGTGTCAGAGGGTTCACCTTTCTCCGCATCCTCGCCAACACCTGTTGTTTCCTGAGTTGTTAATTTTAGCCATTCTGACAGGTGTGAGGTGGTATCTCATAGTGGTTTTAATTTGTATTTCCCTGATGATGAGTGATATTGAGCATCTTTTCATGTGTCTGTTGGCCATCTGGATATCTTCTTTGGAAAAATGTCTATTCATTTCTTCTGCCCATTTCTTAACTGGATTATTCATTTTTGGGGCATTGAGTTTGATAAGTCCTTTATAGATTTTAGATACTGACCCCTTATCAGATATGTCATTTGCAAATATCTTCTCCCATTCCATAGGCTGCCTTTTAGTTTGATTGATTGTTTCCTTTGCTATACAGAAGCTTTTGTTCTTGATGAAGTCACATAATGAGGTACTAGAGGTTAGGACTTTAACATGAATTTTGAGGGAACACAACTGAACCCACAGTATATACTAAACAATTACCCATTGTTTATCTGAAATTCAAATTTAATTGTATGTCTTGTATTTTGTTAGGCAATCCTACTGGAATCCCAAAGTTGTTCATCTAAACTACAGTTTCATATATTTTCATTTACTTTTGTATATTTTTAGGATATATATTTTCCATAGATGGTTTTAAAAGCCATAGAAGAAATTATTTTATTTGAAGTATATATTCCATTCATATTAGTAATAAGAAATTCTTTTGATTTAAAAATGAATCCCTGTTAATTTGAAAGCAGATACTTGAGCCAGTATCTTTTTCTCCTTTAAAGGTTAATCACATGTAAACTAGATAAAATAATACCATACTTAATTCACTTTTTGCATGTTCTTCCATTGATTAAAACAAGAGACTCTCTTAGAATACTTTAATATCTAATCACCAAAGAACCCAGTCTGGTGGTGTTAGCATCACCTACTTTAATTATCTGAATTTGTAAAATCAGAAATCTTTGACATTATATTTAAATAATAATCTGAACAGAACAAAATTTATGCTAAGAATACTTTTTTCTATCTTTAGTAAATTAAGGGCTCTGAGTTTACAATTCTGGTTTGCCTCCATAATCTCAGCTAAGGTTCACCTATACTTAGGCATAAAATATAATTCTGGATGAAAGAAATATTGATTTGATCTGAGCTGCAGATGCTAACATTACTTTTTAACCCAGACCTACTTTCTTACAAGTAAGATTTCTCAGTTATAATTTTATATTTTAAATACTCATGTATTACAAATGATACTGATATTGATTACATTACAAATGAAATGATATTGATTCCAGCACACTGGAATTTTGTAGTCACTATCCCAAGAGCTAGTATCATTATGTGTTGCCTTCATTCCAGATTTATTATCAATTAAAACTGTTTAGAGGCAATCCAACATCAGTTATAATAAATGAAAACAAAACAATTGTAAAAAGCACATATTAAAAAAAAAGAACTTTGTGTGATAAACATTTTGTCAAACCTAAATTTTTAGCAGCAGTAAAAAGAACAGGAGGCTTGGAATGGGAATCTGGAGTTCTCTTTTCAATATTGATACTTAATAGGAATCTTGGCCAAGACTTTGACTTTCTTAGATTTGAGTCCCTCACTTTTTTAAATGGCGATAAGAGTGGTCTAAGAACAAGATGAAACAAAGTATTAAATATTTTAAGGTTCTTATGACTGCAGTTATTTACACTACCTGTGGAGATGAAAAATTCAATTCCACACTGATAGAATTATTTGTTTATAATTTTAATTGTCCACAATCTTCAATTGAGTCTACAATTTTAATATAATACGAAGTAATTATATTTAATAATGTTATCTCAGGAACTGGTAATTATTGATTATAGGGTTTAGCAAGATAAGAGTCAAGGCTGTGGGGTTTTTTGAATAACACATTTAAAACATGTAAATAATCCTTGGGATTTCTGGGTTTTTTTATTTTTATTTAAATGTACCAGTCATTTATTTTCCACAGAGGTGCTTCACTTAATGTCTTAGAAAATATGACATTAAGTAAAATTCTTCTTATAAAAGAATGACACACAGAACAAGAGAAGCATAATCATAACAGAAGAAAACTTAATAATGTGCCTTTGTGTATCCACATTGATGGAGCTCTTATTATGTATCAGACACTCTGCTAGGTGTTCTATGTAGTTTTCTCATTAAAGCACCAGAAAATCCAGGCAGTAATTGTTATTTTCCTTAATTTGTTGATAAATAAACAGGCTTTTAGCCAATCCTTTTCTCAAGGACAAAAGCTGGAAGTGGAAGTAAAGGATTTAACTATTTTTTTCCATATCACTTACAATAAATAGTGTGTCGAGCTATTAAGTGAGATAGTATTTGATGCCTTATCTGAAATAGATTTTTTTTTAATGTTATAAATGCAAGTCAGTCATTTTTTCCCCCCCAAATCTTTGGCAATTTGAGTAGGAAACAGTTGTGTAAGCTCTACCTAGGACTTATTTGCTGGTGATTCATTCACAAGAGGCAAATGTAAGGTAGATTCAGAGAGTAAACACTAATGATTAGTCTGGAGTAGCTCCACTCTAGATGCTGAAGCTACACAAAAATGAGTTCTGTAGAGCTATACCCATTTTGCAGATTCTGTGTGTTATAAACCCAGCTGTTACAAACCCAGAGATATTTTCACTGAAGCCCTTTGAGTGTGTACGGGTAAGTTTTCCTTATTTCTATAGCCTAGAAAATGCCTCATCACCATTTGTATTATTCTCTTAGGGCTGCAATTATAGGCTACTACTGACTAGATGATTTAATAAACAGAAATTTATTTTCTTACAGTTCTGGAGACTGTAAGTCCATGATCAAGGTGCCAGTGGGGGTGATTTCTGGTGAGACCTTTCATGTTGGCTTGCAGATGGCTAACTTCTTGCTGTGTCCTCACATGGTCTTTCTTTTGTGTGCAGGGAGAAAAAAAGTTGTCTTCTGCCCCTTCTTCCTCTTATAAAGACAGCAACCCCAAAAGATCATGGGCCCATCCTTATGATCTCATTAATTATCTCCTTAAAGTCCATATCTCCAAATACAGTCACTAGGGGATTAGAACATTAACATATGAATTTGGGAGGGTTGAAGGACTCAATTCAGTATATAACAGCATTTCATTGTAATCTCCCATTTACTAATTTAGCATTTATTCATCCCTATTGTTTTACTCATTAGTAACAGGAGGGTAACACTCCCATTGAAAATAAGTGGCTCCTTAACAAACGTTGATGATTTAAGTATGGATAAGGGCATAGGGAGGAGCAAAGGATAATTGCAATTGCTGTAATGGGGTTTTGGTATACATGAAAATGTTCTTGAATAGCAATAAATATCAAACTAGAAAGATGAAGAGTAACCGTAGCTTTTGATATAGCATTTGGAGGCTATCTATGGAAAGGGAAAATACTTTTTGAAAGGGAAAATATGCACAGAACATCTAAGTTGATGTGTTCTGCTGACAATGAAATAAACTTACATTCCCTTTAACTATTCAGCAAGAGAGGCAACTAATCCTTCATTCAGTAGCTCATTATGCATTGTCATGAAACAGATAATACAATTTCCACAAACCTCTTTTGATTTCATGTCAAACAAATTCTACCAAAGCCATTTAATAAACAAACAGACAGAAAAAGCAAACCTGAAACCTCAATTTGTGTAATCGATTACTTTGAGCCATCTATTATTCTTCCCTCAAAGCAGATGTATATTTGTATCCAATTGAGGAAAGTTCCCAAATTGAGGTTAGATAAATTGCATATTAAGGAAGAAATTAACACAGCATACTTCTTTGGTATTTAAAATAAAAATTAAGAATATATTAAATTATTCCTCATATTGAGAATCAAAAATAATTAAATTTAATTAAATTAGGTTAAATTAATTAAATCTTGGTAATTTCTTGCAAAGACATTGACTCTCTAGGTCTCTATATAAATATAGTTTTTTTTTCCAAAATGTTTTCTAATAATGCATTCTCTAATTCAGTCTTATAAGGTCCTTATCAGTCCTCAATTTTACTTTATAATATAATACTCTTCCTGCCTGCAATGTCCGTTCATATGCAACCAATATCTAGACGGCAAATTCTAATTTTTTCTTCAAGGTCGAGCTCAAGAATCTCTTCTGTGAAGAGCTTTTGAACCCTCTGACCTCTGTGCTTTGGCACTGCCACTTAAGATATCAAGGTGTTCTTTTACTTCTGTGTCTATCTACTGTACCACTCTACAGTAAAGACTCATATCCAATTCATCTTTATTTCTCTCCTGCCTAGAATAGGCATTAGTCCAAAGTAACAACTTAGCATATGTTTCTTAAAGCACAGCCCACCAAACAAGAGTACAAGCTTTTTATCAGAGGGAATTGTATTTGAATCAGTCTATGTCAGTTTCTGAATTTGTTGTCCTGAGCAAGTTACTTGATGTCTCCAAGTTTCAGTTTGCCTGTTTGGACAATGGGGGAAATTATAATACTTATATATCGTGTTATTGTGAAGTTATGAAGAGATAAAGAGATAGGAGAGAAAAAGAGGGAGGGAGAGAAAGATAAAGAAAGAGAATAAGGACAAGCTTAGCATAACTGGCCCATATGCTCATTGTACTTCTGTACCTACTCTTATTATTTCCCTAAAAAGAAAACTTCTATGGCTTACTATCCCTTTACTACTCATTATTACTTCAATAAAAAATGGAAACTTTAATGGATATATTAATTGTGGCTGTGTAGTTAAGTGTGTCTCTCATTATGTTTGCTTGCATTTATGTTATTATGGCCCTTATGTTTCAGAAAAGCAAATGATAAAATGAAATACAACTATTCTTTTCATTAATTTCATTAAATTCATTCAATGCAATTGAATACCAAATTCTTTTCTCTGAAGATTTTTGCAAATAAATTAATTTATATAAGTTGGGAAGCTTTCCAAAGATTTTACAAACATGTATGTGACTGACAGTCTCATGTGTGACCTTCAGACTGGAATAGATCTCCCTCTACCATACTTATCAGCCAAATGTTTTTATCAGAGAGAATTGAACTTGAATCAATCTACCAAAATAGAGAATGAACTGATCAGCCAAAAGTCAGTTTTACCTAGTGTAAGAGTGGAATTAGAGATGATAGAAACAGTGGAATGATGAGTTAATTATGAGAAGAGTCAATGATCTAAGTGCATCTATACCTACCACCATGATGATTAGGCGTTTTGCAAGAGATAGTATGAAAAATAGCAAATTTAATAACAACAAAAAATTTCTCCAATTAACTTTTTTTTAAGATTTTATTTATTTATCTGTCAGAGAGAGAGAGAGCACAAGCAGAGAGAGAAGCAGGCTCCCTAATGAGCAGGGAGCCCGATGCAGGACTCAATCACAGGACCTGGGGATCATGACCTGACCTGAAGGCAGATACTTAACCAACTGAACCACCCAGGTGTCCCTCCTATTAACTTGTAACAATCAGATTTATTCAAAGATGAAATGAGCTTTCCTATAGTCAAGGTGTTCACATAGGTTGTGCAAGAACTTTTTTGGAGAGCTCAAGCATCAGTTTCCTTCTAGTCAGGAACTTTTTAATAAAAAGTCTCTTTTCATTCATTAGAGAGCATAAATCTTTCTCAGGAAACTTCTAAACATACAGTAGAGTAATGAAATAAATCTCAATGGCTCTAACTGACTATTCCTTTGTGTTAATTAAAGATAATAGAAGTAGCAGCAGATTTTAAAGGCTGGAAAAGCAGAGATTTTCATGCATGTCCTAATGGTGTGCCACTCAGTGAAAAATCATCAGAATAATGTAAACCCCTCATTAATTTATTAGTGATTAATTGTCTAGAAAGAACTGCATTTTGCAATTTTTTAGGTTGTTAATTTTAGTGTTTTTTTCACTTCATAAATATTAAAAATAAGTTCTGATTATTGTTTTTAAGAAGTCTTACTACATTTATGATTCTATGCAAAAATGATATGCAAAATTCAATTACTGACATGTTACCTCAACATTACCAGAAATAGAGTCAACTATTAAACTTACAGTCACAAGAAACTTAGAAAAAATAAATATCTCCTAAAATTTTAAAGTCTAGTAGATTTACCTTACCATGAAAAGTCTCTAAACAATTGTAAATTGTATGATAATGAGATTTAACAACAATAACAACAAAATTATTAGCATGCTACCCCGAATCCAGCATAATATTAATCTGTAGTAGATGAAGTTGAGTATCATTGGAATAGAAACAGACATTTTGGAAGGTTTGGTTTTTCTGTTTGTTTCTTATTCAGTCCAAGTTTATACAACTTTTTAATTGTTTTTTATTATTTTAGTAGTGGTTAATCCATTTCAGGGGCTTAGTTTCTCTTCTTCAAAAGAGCATTGAAATTTGTTTCAGGAGGCAGTTTAATTCCTGGCTAGTCATCTTGAACTTATGTAGGCTTCCTTTTATCATTTGTTAAGGCAGATTTGTGGAAAGACCAAGGTATTTGACAATCCTATAATTTGGCAGGACTCAGAATGCAAAGTATTTTCCCTATGAATATGTTCAGATTTTCTTTTAGACTTCCTTAGTGTGGGTCTTGAGCAGGACTTATTCTAGAGCATGGACATTCCTCCAAAGATTTGGTCTTTCTGGTGTGCCAGCTGGAATTCATGGTACTAATGAGGTTCCCCCCATTCTGACCAGGCCAGAATTCCAACATTTCCAGGAACTTCCTGATCTTTAGTATATCTGTCTTATTCTTGACTCTGTGGGGACTGCATCCCGGTAAACCTCCTATTGTCTTACCCTGAATCCATGCAGCCCAGTTCATATCCAAGTTCTTGCAGAAAACCCCCAATCAGAATCCAACATTGACCTGCTTTCTCCTCTCCAGTACCATGCTCCAAGGATTCCATCAGCAACCCAATCTCTTGGGGCTCTGCTTCTTCCACTTAGCAGGACCTCCATAGGATACTACCTTGTGTTATAGCCAGAAAATTAACCACAGATAGAGATGTGGGGCAAATACAGAGCTCCTAATGTAAATTTCCCTTTTCTCCAATGCCCGAAAACAGTTGTCTCATACATTTTGTTCAATGTAACAGTTTTTAATGGCAGGGTACTAATAGAGAACCCATCACACTTCACTGCTACTAATTTTTAATATCGTTTCTTAGGACCATTTTCTAGACTGATTGAACTTATGAAGCCAAAGTGTGTGCCACACAGCCTCATCTTAACATATGTAGATAAATCAGCATAACTCACAATTAAAGTCAGTCCCTTTCCTCAAGGTCAATTTCCATGACTCATCAAATTTTTTTGAAATCCAAATATACAAATTAGTAACTCTCAGAAGGCTGAACCATACTGTAATCCTCATATCTTTTAGTCACATTTGATTTCCAAAAAGAGCTACCTAATCTATTTTCTTCTATATAAAATCATCACACACTTATATTTCAACTGGTATTTGTTGTTATTAAAATAAATAAATGATAATTCAATTACAGCATTAAATTTAATTGAACTGTAATTAGTTCTGTTTAGTATAACCGTGCAATTCAACATAATTACTTTGCCCTGAGAATTTTCCCCCTTCACTCAAACTACTTAAATATAATAAAAAGAAGGATATGACTCACATCTGCCATAATGTGGGAGAATTAGCCAAGTGGCAAGTTTCAAAAAGGGGTTAGAATAGGGTAGTGATAGTTACTTCCTAAAGACACATGTGGGCAGCTGAATTCCTGGATAACTTTCCATCAAGTATACCAACTAGCCAATTTATTATATCCATGAATGTTTAAATACAAGCATGAGTCACATTGGGTCAGGACAGGAAACTCCAAAGAGCAGCTGATTCCAAAGGGTTGGAACCATGAAGGATATATCAGATAATTATAGTCATCATATCACACAAATTAAAATAAAATGACCTATTGTGCAAAATCATGCTTATCCCGTCTAGCCCCTTCTGGTCATCAAGGTGAGCATTCCCTTAACGTGGAAGGGGTGGTATTTGAGCCATAATATGGATCAGTCCATGTTGTCTATTCATGTACTTATTCAGAAAATATTTTGGATAACCCACTGTTTTAGACAGAGCAGTTCCTGGGGAAGCTAGCTTAATGAGACATAATTCCTGTCTATGCTGGCAGGAAGTATAACCGGGATAAGCGCATAGACACTGAAGCCAAAATCCTGTGGAGTTTGGAAAGTTAGAGAGTAGATCTCAGAGAAAGTAGCACTGTAACCCTAGATGGAATATTTTAGAAACCCATTGGGAGGGGCGCCTGGGTGGCTCAGTCGTTAAGTGTCTGCCTTCGGCTCAGGTCATGATCCCAGGGTCCTGGGATCGAGCCTGCATCAGGCTCCCTGCTCCATGAGAAGCCTGCTTCTCCCTCCCCCACTGACCCTGCTTGTGTTCCCTCTCTTGCTGTGTCTCTCTCTGTCAAATAAATAAATAAAATCTTAAAAAAAAAAAAAAAGAAAGAAAGAAACACATTGGGAAACCACAGTTCTTTCAATAGTTCATGTGTTAAGGTTGTGAGGATCAGAAGTAAATTGTTTATGTATTCTCCTACCAGATTGTTTGTAAAAAAAAAAAAAAAAAAAAGAAGAAGAGTTTTGTGAAAGAAAATATTATAGTTTTTGGCTAGTGTTGGAGAGGAAATTTTTTTTTTCTCTACCCTTCTTGGTTCTTTGGCTGGCCTAATAATTGAAATAACATAAAACAAGACATTTAGAAATGTAGGTGGTCTGCAATCAATGGAATTTGGTATATTCTGGGTCTCATAGGGCTAAATCTAATCCAAGGGAATATATAACACAATTTCACTGTTTCAGTTTTAACTTGAGAATTAGTTTTTCTACTAAAAGGAAGTTGTCTGTAATCTCAGAGACATGAAATGTTCAGTGTAAGCAATCAAGACTGTTTCTTTCTTTTTATTTTTTTAAAGATTTTACTTATTTATTTGTCAGAGAGAGAGAGAGCACACAAGCAGGGGGAATGGCAGGCAGAGGGAGAAGCAGGCTCGCTTGGTTCTTGGTTCTACCCTTTCTTGGTTCTTTGGCTGGCCTAATAATTGAAATAACGTAAAACAGATTAACACGAGAAAAACAAATTTAATTATATATATGTATATATAGAGAGAGATAGAGAGAGAGGAATCTCACATACATGAGAGGTTCAAAGAAAGAAAGGTAAAATGAGGTAGATATGCCATCCTAAACTAAGAAATGGGTAATAGACCTGGGGCCTCAAAGGGGATGGGTTCAATTCACATGGCAATAAGAAGAGCAGATGTTTGGTAATTAGATGTTTGCCCTGCCATACAGATGGGTTACTCAGATAAATTTTATCTCTGGTAATAACACATAGTTGGTGGGGGGAGGGGGAGAGTTCTTAGATTCTTTTTTTTTTTTTTAAGTAGTTAAGGGAGGGGAAAAAATCTCTCTTGAGCCCAGAGGGTCTCAATTACCTTCAGCTCAAATAGCCCACATGCCAAAGTGGCACATTTTGGGGAGACTTGCTCTGATTTCCTTTACTAAAATTGTGTTTATTTTGGAATTATAAAATATATTATACTGCAACAGAATAAAAGTTTCAGAACAGCTGGTCACTTGTGCCTGGGTTAGGGGATGTGGAGAGGAAAAGGGCTGGGACAGAGTAACATACAGAGAGATAACATAATATACACACTTTTAACCTTTAACTTTATGGAGTGAATTGTGTCCAAATAACTTGTAGCATTTCCTAAAGTTTAAAAGAATTATTTTAAAAATATATATGCTATAATAATTCAATTTAGATAAACACATATTTATATTCTCACAACTGCAGTTTCTAGAAATAATGAAAATCTGATTAATTAATTAGCAGATTAATTAATTGAGTAGATTAGATTAGTAATTAGAGTAGTAATAAGATTTTTCATAAAATAAGTTTGAAGCACAATGTGAAGCTTTCATGTTTCTAAAATTTATCAAATTAGATACTCATGAAGTTTACTTCTTGGGCAACCAAGTTCAGGGCTCATCAGTAAGCATCGTGATGGGATCTTCAGCAAACTAGGAAAAACTCATAGGCAATTTCTTATTACTGAAGGATATTTTACTTGCAATAATAAAATTTAGTGCAAAGAAATCCTGATTTAAATAACAATGAACACCCAAAGTAAAGACTGTGTACTGTGGATTATTATATATGAGACAAAATTCTGATTGGGGTCAGTTTTGTAAAAAAATAAATTAATAAATAAGTTCAGTCTTTGATACCTGGGAAGATAAAGGAAGAGAGGGAGAGAGAAAGGAAAGGAGTCAAAGGAGGGAAGGAAGGGACGAGGAGAGGGGGAAAAAAAAGAGCCAAATATAACAACAGAAAAAAAAATAATAAGACAAATAAGTAAAAAATAAACAGCGGTGTAGCTTATTTCAGGATTTAAAACTTTCAGAAATGCCCTTTTATCCTTTAGAATACAAGACATTTAGAAATGTAGGTGGTCTGCAATCAATGGAATTTGGTATATTCTGGGTCTCATAGGGCTAAATCTAATCCAAGGGAATATATAACACAATTTCACTGTTTCAGTTTTAACTTGAGAATTAGTTTTTCTACTAAAAGGAAGTTGTCTGTAATCTCAGAGACATGAAATGTTCAGTGTAAGCAATCAAGATTGTTTCTTTCTTTTTATTTTTTTAAAGATTTTACTTATTTATTTGTCAGAGAGAGAGAGAGCACACAAGCAGAGGGAATGGCAGGCAGAGGGAGAAGCAGGCTCGCTGATGAGCAAGGAGCCTGATGCAGGACTCGATCCCAGGACCCTGAGATCATGACCTGAGCTGAAGACAGATGCTTGACTGACTGAGCCGCCCAGGTCCTTATTTCTTTATTTAAATTTAGAATGACAATGTTAGAAATAATAACCACACCAGTTGAAAAGAGTAAAAGAAAGACACTTTTGTGTTTATATTTACTAACTTTGTTCTTTTTTTTTTTTTTTTAATACAGACTTATTTATTTATTAGGAGGGAAAGAGCATAAGAAGTGGGAATGGGCAGGGAGAGGGAGAGAGAATATCAAGCAGACTCCACTCTGAGAACAGCCTGACTCAGGGCTCCATCTCATAACCCTGAGATCACAATCTGAGCTGAAATCAAGAATCAGAGGCTTAACTAATTGAGCCACCCAGATGCCCCTAAGCTTTGTTCTTAATTATATATTATTTACTAATAAGTTTAAAGTAATATTATTAAAAATTACGCTTACTGGGGCGCCTGGGTGGCTCAGTTGTTAAGCATCTGCCTTCGGCTCAGGTCATGATCCCAGGGTCCTGGGATTGAGCCCCGCATCGGGCTCCCTGCTCGGCGGGAAGCCTGCTTCTCTCTCTCCCACTCCCCCTGCTTGTGTTCCCTCCCTCGCTGTCTCTCTCTCTGTGTCAAATAAATAAATAAAATCTTAAAAAAAAAAAAATTACGCTTGCTTGTTGTATGTCAGAACTTATCAAATTCCATATATAAAATTTGTGCAGTTTTTAATATATCAATTATACCTCAATAAGGCAATAAAAACATAGTAATTTAAGCTTAGCTGTTTCAATAAAAAACACTACACTATTGGTGCAAAGAAATCACTGATTGGGAAAGCATGCAAATCTGCTTCTCAGTTTAACCTGGCTCAAGGGAAAAAAAAGTATTTTGGACCACAAGGCCATAACCAAAGCTTGTTCTTGGTACTGTCAATGCAGGCAAAGTCCTCAGAAGAAATAAATGCCTCCCCCAGTGCTGATGTTATAAACTCTGTAAAAATGAGTGATGTCAGTCATCAAACAGACAGGACAATGAAAGTCAAATCTGGTTTGTGAGTTTGTCCACTTAATGCTCTTGGGAAATTAAAGGATTTACATCTCATATAAAAATCCAATAACACTTTCCACAGTTTGGCTATTGTGGACATTGCTGCTATAAACATCGGGGTGCACATACCCCTTTGGATCCCTAGATGAATGGATAAAGAAGATGTGGTATATATATACAATGGAATATTATGCAGCCATCAAAAGGAATGACATCTTGCCATTGGCAACGACGTGGATGGAACTGGAGGGTATTATGTTGAGTGAAATAAGTCAATCAGAGAAAGACATGTATCATATGACCTCACTGATATGAGGAATTCTTAATCTCAGGAAACAAACTGAGTGTTGCTGGTGTGGGGTTTGGGGTGGGAGGGATGGGATGGCTGGGTGATAGACGCTGGGGAGGGTATGTGTTATGGTGAGTGCTGTGAATTGTGCAAGACTGTTGAATCACAGATCTGTACCTCTGAAACAAATAATACATTATATGTTAAGAAAAAAAAAGAAGAAGAAGAAGATAGCAGGAGGGGAAGAATGAAGGGGGGGGAGATCAGAGGGGGAGACGAACCATGAGAGACTATGGACTTTGAAAAACAAACTGAGGGTTCTAGAGGAGAGGGGGTGGGAGAATAGGTTAGCCTGGTGATGGGTATTAAAGAGGGCACGTCTGCATGGAGCACTGGGTGTTATGCACAAACAATGAATCATGGAACACTTCATCTAAAACTAATGATGTAATGTATGGTGATTAACATAACAATAAAAAATTTTTAAAAAATCCAATAACATTTTAGGCACATTTTTGTAACTTTCCAGGTGAAAAAAAATTATTTTAAATACTCAAGGACAAGTAGCTATGATCATCTTTTAGGATCATTAACTCTTTCTTCCTATGGAGTTAAATGTACTTTACCCTTCCTTAATGCATCCTTAATACTACCAAAGAAATAATTTTGATGATAAATAAGCTCCAAGCTAAGAATTTAAGTCTATCATTTAATGTTTTGCTTGAATTGAAGCACTCCTAACTATTCACATACTGAATCCTTATCCTCTACAGAACAGTTAAAGTTTAATCCTTGTTCCATTTTTGGTGGATTTTAAAGCATTCCATGAATGCTTAGGGGGATTTTGCATATTTGCTTTTGGTGTTTTAATAATTTGAAACAAATCACTTATTTTCTATTTCAGTTCATGTATTTTGAATATTTTCCAATATTAATACTCATACACAAATACACATAAGCAGAAAGAGATTCATTATAAAGAGTGTTGAACGGACATATAGTATATTATAATTACTCACTATATATATCGAACCTACACATATATGAACATACACAGCAGAAAAAGATAAACTGAAAACAGTAAAATACATAATATTATATATATATATATATATGGTTATATATATGTGGCTTAAACATATATAAACATATCAATATATATTACTACAAATATATATTTTAAGTACTGTGTCCTTATACATATTATATTATAATTATATATTATTTGTATTGGATGTTCAGCTCTGTTTCAAGTATTTTCTGCTAATTTTACATCAAATTAGAAATGAAATAAATCATAGATTTTATATTTTTATATTAGGAGTATCATTTTCATATATACATTCAATCTGAAAGTTAAAATATTTCATTTAGAAAAGAATATGTGCTAGATTGTATACTTTTCACCTATCTACGGTAGAGATAGATATAATAAAAATAAGAATAAATGGTCTGAGAGTAAGAATTCCTCATATCAGTGAGGTCATATGATACGTGTCTTTCTCTGATTGACTTATTTCGCTCAGCACATCCCCTCCAGTTCCATCCACATCATTGCAAATGACAAGACTTCATTCCTTTTGATGGCTGCATAATATTCCATTGTATATATATATAGCAGATCTTTATCCATTCATCTGTCGATGGACTTCTTGGCTCTTTCCATAGACTGAGGGTTGCTGGAGTGGTGGGGTTTGGGAGGGATGGGGTAGCTGGGTGATAGACATTGGGGAGGGTATGTACTATGGTGAGCCCTGTGAATTGTGTAAGACTGTTGAATCACAGACCTGTACCTCTGAAACAAATAATACATTATATGTTAAAAAAAAGAAGAAGATAGTGGGAAGGGAAAAATGAAGGGGGGGAAATCGGAGGGGGAGACAAACCATGAGAGACTATGGACTCTGAGAAACAAACTGAGGGTTCTAGAGGAGAGGGGGATGGGGGGATGGGTTAGCCTGGTGATGGGTATTAAAGAGGGCATGTACTGCATGGAGCACTGTGTTATACACAAACAATGAATCATGGAACACTACACCAAAAATTAATGAGGTAATGTATGGTGATTAACATAACATAATAAAAAAAAACCCTCAATTACAAAAAAAAAAATAACAATAAGTGGCTCGAATGATTACATGTATGTGGATCTTATTTTTTTATTTCTTCTACAATTTGACCTTGTCTTCAGTTTTATTTTTCCTTAAGATGTGCCAACTTTCTAGTTCTTCCTTCAATGTCTTACAATATACTATATGGGAAATAGAGCATCACAAATATTGAATCATTAGTTGTACACCTGAAACCAGTATGTTATATGTCAATTATATCTCAATTAAAAAGAGAAATAGAACCTGATTTTTTTTCAAATGACCATGGCTATTATCATGATAATGTCTGAATACACATAGCATTGTCATATGCTGTAGATAAAGCATCATTAATGGAATTGTATTGGCAGAAGTGATAGCTAGGTGTAATAACAGCTTGACTAGAATTCCTGCACCTAATTCCTAAAACATGTGAATACATTTTGTTACATGGCAAAGAATTGAAGTAATGGATGGAATTAAGTTGGCTCATTAGCTAACTTTGAGATCGGAAGGGCTTCCTGGATTATCCAAGTTGACTCAATGTAATCACAAATGGCCTTACAAGTAAATGGGGGTGCAGGAAGTCAATAAGGCCTCCCTCTGGAAGCTAAAAAGCCAAGAAGACAGACTTTCCCATAGAGTCTCCAGAAAGGAATGCCGCTCTGTTGAAATCTTTTAGCCCAGTGATGCTCATTTTGGACCTCTGACTTCCAGAAGTGTAAGATAATACATTTCTATTGTTTCAGCTCATTAAGTCTGTTGTAATTTGGTACAGTAGAAATATACAACTAATATAACAGGCATTACTCTGTTGTGTAGCCTCAAAATTTTCTCCTGCTTGGGAGAGTCATAAGCCTTATGAAAGAGTGGGAATTTTCATCATTTGTATTTATGTGAAAAATGCCTAGCAAGACATTAAATGATGTGAAATGATGAATTTATTAAGATTTTACGCTATCAGAAATTTGCCCCCAGACTTTATTTGGAAAAATGATAATTTAACAGTAATATCTTTTACAATATAATTAACAGTAAAGTAAATGATAAACTCACCTACATTTTGTTTTAAATATATCATGAAGGGAACCATGTTCCATGTCCTCGTTTTTTTACTTGAATTCTTTAAGGTAACAGCACCATATGCATAAATTTATATTTCTCTGTTTGGGGGTGTTTGTTCTCAAGTTGTAGGAAATACTTCCATGGATTTCTTTTCATAGCTTCCAGGTGTGATTTCCTTGCCCATCATCTAATGATGGAAATGATGGCAACAGAGGAGGGGTGAATATGTAAGTTCTTCTTAGCATTCATCACAGTGCCCTGTAGTGCAAATAACAAAGTCCTTAATAAACACTTGATTGTAGGATTTAAATTTATTTAATTTTCCTGGAAATAAATATGGTAGAGTTCTTTATATTTTATTTTTCGATGTCATTAATTGTTTGGTATAACTTCCTGATGAACTGGTAGTTCAGCGAATTTGGCAGGTGTTGAGGGGAGATATTTATTTATTTATTTGTTTGTTTATTTATTTTAAAACTTTTTTGGGGGGGAGCTTTATTGTTAACAGAAAACTTTTAATGAAGTATAGTATGAATATAGTTAAGTGCATACCTCTTAAAAGTGTAACCTAAGTGTTAGAAACTGAAACACGTGTAACCAGCACACAGCTTCAGATATAGAACCTAGGTGCCTGGGGGGCTCAGTCTGTTAAGCATCTGCCTTTGGCTCAGGTCATGATCCCAAAATCCTGGGATCTGAGTCCCACATTGGGCTCCTTGCTCAGCAGGGAGGCTGCTTCTCCCTCTGCTTGCTGCTCCCTTTGCTTGTGCTTGCTCGCACACATGCACTCTCTCTCTCTGACAAATAAATAAAATCTTAAAAAAAAAAAAGATACAGTACCTTACTAGCACCCCAGATACTCTCCTCTTCTTCTCTATTCTGGTCTTTACCGGCAATCAAATGTAATCCCTGTCCTTACTTCTGGAACCACACATTGATATTGCCTTTTTCTGGCTTTATAGTAATGAAAACAGGCAGTAAAAACTATCTATCTATCTATCTATCTATCTATCTATCTATCTATCTATCTATCTATGTCTATATATGTTTGTTGTTGTTGTTGTTTTTGTTGTTGTTGTTTGGTCTGGCTTCTTTTGCTTAACACTATTTTCATGAGATTTATCCAAGAAGTTGCTTGTAGTTGTGATTTACTCATCTGCATTGCTACAAAGAATTTGAACTGTGTGATTGTAGCAAACTTCATTTATCTATTCCACAGTGGCACATTGAGTAGTTCTCGGTTTTCAGGGACTACAAACTGTTATAAACATTCTAATACAGAACGTTTAGTGAATACCTGTACTCAGTTTTCTTAAGTACATTCCCAAATTTGGAACTGCTAACTCATAGAATAAGCATTTATTTAACCTTAGTACTTCCACACAATTTTCCAAAGTCCTTCTACAAATTCGCTCCCTATGTTGGTTTGCGTCTTTTAGTATTGCTTTTTTTCTCATTTTTGTCAATCTGGTAAGTGTGTTGTGGTATTGTGTTGAGTTTTTAGGGTTAATTTCTTTGAATAATGAAGCACACATTTAGTCACTTCATATGTTTATGTATCCGTAGTGATTGAACTAGCCTTTTGACTATTTTTAAGCTTTCTTTTCTCATTCATTTGTAAGACTTTAAAATATACTGAGTTCTTTACTGGTTACATGTATTATAAATATCTTCCTCCAAATAGTGGCTTTCTTTTTCACTCCATCAATAGTGGGTTTTCTTTAATAAGTGTGAATTTTTAATTTTGTGTGGTCCATTTTGTTTTGTTTTTGTTTTTATCTTTCAGGCTAGTGGAGTGGTTTTGTTGTTGTTTTGTTTTGTTTTTAACATTCAGGTTAAGCAAAATATTCCTATATAAAAAAAAGTTATAACTATATTTTTTCCCTTCTAAATATGACTGTTTTACAGCCTTAAGATAATCTCACAGTATCAAGGTCCTTATTCCTGTCCCCTATGACTTGTATTTAAACATTTTCAAATTCCAGGGATTAGGATGTAGACATATTAGGGGGAGGGTGATCATTATGCCTACCATGATGGATAATTATGCATAAATGTAACTTATAAATATCAAGTAATTATATATAACATATACATAAGAATATAAATATTTAAAAAAATAACTAAATGAGCTAAGAGATTCTCTTGGGGAACAGGACAGGAGAGAGAGCTAGGATTCTGAGCTTTAAACTAAAAACGAATGATTTTCCTTTTATGAACAATAAAAATTTTAAGCATTAAATGGGTCCCAGGAACCAATTTTTATTTAAGTGCAATCCAGTTAAAAATGCCATGAATTTTTATCCACTAAATTGGATACCATTGAGACATAAAATAAAACTTCATACAAATATTAAGCAAACTTAATGTACCTCAGTCTTTAACAAATTAAGTGTGCATGCACACACACACACTCGTTCATTCATCCACACATGCACAATACTTATAGTTCAAAGCTCAGAATTTTTTAAAAAAATAAAACACTAAAATCTCATAAGAAAGTTGCTTAAATTTATCATGAATCAAGCTACAAATAAAAACTTAAGTAAATCTTTTCTTTAATTTTATTTTTAAGTAATCCCTACACCCAATGTGGGGCTTGAACTTACAACCCCCAGATCAAGAATCACACTTAAGGTTCAGGTGGGGGCTAGGTAGGGAGAGATAGATATGAGGCTATGTGATTAGGCTCAAAGAAATCCCCGAAATGTGGAGGTGTGAGGAAACCAGAGATAAGGGAACAAACTGGACTACCCTGCCCTGGGCCTATGGGGTGGGTGTCTTTTTTATGATAGCCATCTGTGACCAGTAGGGAATAATCAGATCCTAAAAAGGAAGTAAACCACTGAAGGTGTTATCAATAGAGATGGTAAAAGGATTTAAGTTCTCTGGTTAGCTTTCTGGAAAAGACCCACCCTAAAGGCCCTCATTGGCCACCCTGTTGGGACCCCTCTCACTCTTGAGAGCTTTTTCTGTATCTTCACTTACACTCTGTTGTCTGAGAGATTCATTCTTTGAATTTGTGAGGCAAGAACCTAGCTCTCCTCCTTCAAAATGAATGTTGTTGTGTTTTAATAAAACTTTATTTATAATAACAGTCTAGATTAGGCCCATAGGCAATGGTTTGCTGACCTCTGAATAAAGTATATATATTTAAGAATAAGATCATTAGCAATCTTTCTCAATTTGGCAACCAAGTGTATATTAACCAAGCATAAATATATACTATTCAAGGTAAGACTCAAAAATTTCTCTCTGGGGGTTCCTGGGTGGCTCAGTCATTGAGCGTCTGCTTTCGGCTCAGGTCATGATCCCAGGGTCCTGGGATCGAGCCCCGTGTCAAGCTCCCTGTTCTGCGGGAAGCCTGCTTCTCCCTCTCCCACTCTCCCTGCTTGTGTTCCCTCTCTCACTGTGTCTCTCCCTGTCAAATAAATAAATAAAACCTTTAAAAAAATTTTTTTTTCTCTGAAGATCATGATGAATAGTTGAAAGAAAGGCAGGCAGGGACAAGGGGCCCCTCCAACTCTAAGGGGTCCCCCAACCCTAAGAGGAAACCACCCTTAAAAGCATTTTACACCACACTGGAAGGAGCCCTCCACCCTTTCCCATAGGCATCCCATAGATGACAAAAACCCAATTGGGTGACTGGCACCTGGAGGGTTAATCAGATTAAAACAACCCACCAACAGGCCCTTAAAAACACCTAGATTTAGAAATTCCAATGGAAACCATTTCAGGTCCCCTCCCTCTTCGGGGGAGCTTTGTACTATAAACTTCACTATCACTCAATAGACCTCCTTGCTTTGCTGCCCACCATTCTTCCTCAGGTCTACCTCTTCATTCTTTGAAGTGGCGTGATCAAGAACCACAGGCACTAAAGAAGAAATCCTGTAGCAAAGATACTGATTATCGAAGGGAGAACTACTTATAACTGCTGCTTGCGAGACCCCAGACAAACCATTCTATCCCTACCTGATCAATCTAAAATGAATTTTTACCATGAAAATGTGCACATAGAGCCTCTGGTAAGCTTTTTAGTGCCTCATTTTTAAGTATTAATGGAAAAAACATCAGATATTTGAGAAATGTCTACTATGAAAGACAAATCAAAAGAACACAAGAATATGGAATTTAGAGGTAAAAAAGACACAGCAGGCAGAAATTTGTAACTATATTAGATGTTAATATTTATTATTAATGTCTTCTGAAATAGAAGTGAAAAATTATATTCATGAAACAGGAAGATGATACACAATTGAAATCATTCATCCTTTTATTCAACAAATGTTTGATATCTACCACATACAAGACTCACTTTAGGTATTTGATACATGGCCATAAAATGTAAAAATCCCTGCGTTCATAGAGCTGCCAATTTAATAAAGGGGGAGAAAAACTTATAAATACCACAACAAATGTAACAACAGAATATAGCAAAAGCAATGAAGAAAATATGCAATGTGTAAGTCAAATCAAGAGTTCTTAGAATAGTAGTCTTCAACAGTACGGTCAGGTAAGGTCATTGGTAAGGTAATGTTTGAGCAATGGCTGAGTCAGCTGTTAGCTGACCAGCCTTTTGGATATCTTGAAAGACCGATCTTGGCAGAGGAAACAGCCCATACCACTGAACAGAAATCAGGTCAATGTGGCTGAAGGGGAGTATGTGAGGAGAGGATAGGACATGATGGTGTAGAGGAGGCAGTCGGCCAAATAAAAGAATTTTCTAGATCAGAGATTCTCATAGCACGAGCCACAGACCCTTGAAGGTTTCCGAGACCCTGTATAGAAGTCTGTGAGATCAAATATATTCTCAGGATTGTAAGATATTTTTGCCATTTTTTGGTTTTGATGTTAATATTGATGGTGCAAAGGGATGGGGGGTAACACAGCTGATGTTTTAGCACTACAGAGATAGTGAGCTGAACTCTATTAGTGCTTACTGTATGCTTGGCCACCATGCACACACATTCAGGGAGATGAATGACCATGTTACCTAAAGCTGTTCTTAATGAAGCAGTAAAAATTATTAATTTGATTAAATCTCAACCCTTTTCATATCAACTTTGCAAACGCCTTTTTCATATTTGTGTGTGACAAAATAAAAAGTAGACATAAAGCAAATCTGTTGTAATGAAAGCCACAAGATTTGCCTTCTGAGTTGAGCTAGCTGCTTTTATCATCAAACACCATTTTATGTAAAAGAGCAATGGCCAAACTCTGTTTTTTCAGACTTAAGGAAGATAATTTCTCAAAAATAAGCCTATGACTTGAATGACAACAATTACAGCATTTGTCACTAAGGGCAAAATTTGGATTTTCAAAAAAAAAAAAAAAAAAAAGCATCTTGAAGAGCTTGTATCACCTACCACAACCATGACTGCTTCCTAATACTTAAAGGCTTTTTGGATACAAGTAGTAATATTAATGAATTTGATATTTTGATAATGTATAATGTAATATGTCAATATTCTAGGAGACATGCATAAGTAAGAACTGATGTTGAACATTGCATGTTAGAAAACCTATATTCAAAAAAAAAAAAAAAATCAATCAATTTTAATGTAACCGAGCACAAGTTTTCATTGACATGGGTCCAGGTTCTATATCGTAACTCACCTTTAACTGCATATCACTTCACAGGTTTTAGTGTGATATTAAAGAAAAATATTCACAAATATTAAAATAGTCTTTCCTTTTCCAAGGAGAGATGTCTGTATGAAACCAGATTTTCTTCATATACCTCAACCAAAGAAAGTATCACAACAAAGTGAATACAAAAGCAGGTATGAGAATCTTGCTGTCATTTATTAAACAGACAAGAGATTTGCAAAACTATAAAACAATGCCTCTCTTAATATTTTGACATTTGGGAAAATAGTTATTCATCACAATATGCTATTTGTTTCCTATAAGAGGTTTATTATTGGTATTTGAAATGCTTATTTAAAAACTTCATCAGTTTTTATCTAATACAGTGATAATGAGAGATAGAACCCAAAAGTACATTGGGGTTCTCCAGAGTTATTAATAAGGGTGTCTTATTTTTTTCCCTCTATCATTTTTCAACATGTGAGATCTTTTTTTATTCCTTTTCTTCATTCACCAGGAGCCCAGACTAAGTCCTATTAATTCAGTGCCAAGCAATACTTTCTTTTATGAAGGGATTTCTTTCCCATTGACCAGCTTAGAAATTGGCAATATCTACCTTAACGGTTAATGTAATCTTTGGCCAGATGCCAAAAGACACTACTCATGGAGGAAATGTCTTGAAAACCATTTTGAGGACAATATTTAAAATCCTGAAGCCAAACTTGTATCTACTGCTACTGCTTTGACTGTGAGCATCAATAGCAAGAGAGCTAGATAGGAACATTTCCTCTTGCCAATGAAAATCATTAATAGTTTTGGAGAGAATTTAGAAGACATCTGAAAATTGAACAATATCATAAGTTTCATACTTTCAACATGTTTTGGCAATAATTATAGCTCTTTTATTTTATTTTTTTTATTTCATAGCAATGGAGTTTCTATTCCCCATCCCCATGTCTCTTTCACTTTTCTACAGTAGCCAAGACCTATGTTTACAATAGAAAACTCAATTAGTACTTCCTTTTGGTCAATATAACCACATATAGTACTTGTTTCAGAAATTTGGATGAAACCTGATGTACACTAATCTATACACTAGCCTGAGACAGTTTTATTAGAGTCCTTCATCAGTTTTCAGTAGAATTGTCTGCTGAGCCCATAAGCTTAGGTCAGGGGTGCTGCTTTATAACCTCATACAGCACTCAGCACTATTCTCTCTCAGCATTTAGCGTGTTGTATTTTTTGTTTTTTTAAGAAACTGGTCTATATTCCAATTTGACTAACCTCTATACAAGTAGGAGTCATGTCTACCTTGTTCATCATTATATCTTCAGTATTAACTAGGCTTGGGAACACATTTTAGTATGATAGAGGGGATTTTAACCTGTGTTGTTTGTTTTAAAGTCCCACATTTCAATGATAGAGTGGCATTCATTGACTCAGGAGGAAAAAACATAAATAATGGAAAAAAAAGGTCTCAGCTGTGTTTTGTAAATGTATATATTTTAAATTATTGTGAAACAGTAATGTGCAATCCAGTGTGCTTTTGATTCTCAAAAGCTAAGCAATGGAGAGAGAAGAACTTTTTTTTTTTTTTAATAAAATAGAATTCTAAATATCGGGATGTACTTATCATGAGCTAAACTTGGGAAACTAAAGAGCTAGAGATTATATCCATGAACTATTGGGTCACAAATAATGCAGAAGTTAAATTAGAGCTGTTGTTCTGAAAGCAGGGAAGAGATAAAACTCCTCTGGGATCAGAAATTTGGAGAGGATTAGTAAAACAGAACATGGAGTTTAGATGCTAGTGCAGGTTCTGCTCTCCTATCCCCCAACCACGATTAGGGCCAAAACCTAGGCATGGTAGAGGAGATGACCTGTCTTGAAGTCAACTGTCAGGTTTGGGATCTGAAAGAATAGGGGACTCTGGGGCCACCTATCCTCTGGAACTCTGGAAATGGATAAATAAATGCAGAATGCCTATAGGCCAACATGGCTGCAGTAAAGTAGCAATGGCGAAGTGGCCTGTTTAGTCGATTAGAGACTGTTATAGACTCCCTGCATTCCAAATTTCCCTGCACTTCTAATATCCCCAAGCTTGGATGAGACATGGATAATATCCAAAAATTTCCGGGATACAAGTCTCTGAGAGAAATACTAACCCAGCTGTGATGAAATTGTTATGAGGATTATGGATTCCATGGCAGGAGCTACAAAAGCCATAAGGAGCCAGATTTGGAACAGAGTCATCCAAAGGGATAATTGTGTTATTTCCAGAACAGGTATCATGCTTTTCCTGTTCCATATGATTGGATAAAACACTAACCAGGACTGTTCATGAAGAAGACAAAAGCCAGTTCTCAATATCAGGTAGAAAAAGCTAGACATTAACAGAGGCCAGTGAGGACAAAAAAAAGCATTCTCTTCAATTCCAGGACTATAAAGAGTAGAATATTGGCACTTGTTCAAACCAGCTTATTTAGAGTTGACTGAGGGTTATTTCTTTCCAACCCCACATGCAATGATGTCAGATTGGGAACCTGAAATTGGCCGCTGAGACTGCATTTGTACCATGAACTTGGAAACTTTCCAAAAGGTTCCTTTCTCCCACCCCCCTCCAGAGTGGTGGTTGTTAAGCATTTACCAGCACACCACAGAGGATATGTAAGCCTACTGTGTACTTAGATGATCCTGAGAAGAAAGAAAACAGTACAGTAAAAATCATCAGAGACCACCTTGAATTGGCAAGAATGGATGTCCAGTTCTGCAAAAAATGACTCCTAAGAGCTAAATCAACTTCAGCTATACAGAAAAATAAAAACAAGGCTTTAATTTTTGTCAGTTTAGACTGTAAAATTGTGAAAACAATAAACCTGTTAGTTGAATGAATGCATAACCTGATGTTATCCTCAATATTAACCTATCAGAATTCAAGGCAAATAAGATACCCTATTACTATTCAATTCACCCTTAACCATGTCTGTTTTCCCTACTGAGAAAGCTTTCTGCAGCAGAGATACTTTTGTTTTAAACATGTTGAGTTAGCCATCCAGAGAGTGAAAGGCAGCCTTCCCGATGGTTTTGTTAATGCATGGCTTATTGCCCGTTGTACTGAACTACTTACTGTGCTTCCAGAGATATCCATACCGTCAGTACCATCAGCAGGGCTTTTTTAAAATTCAATCTATAAATTGGTGCCAAAGTAGGTTACACATTGGCATCAGTTACTAGCTTCTCATAGTGGTTTTTAGGGGAAAGCAACATCAAAGCCTTTGGTAAAGCTTGCAGTTTCCTAGATGTAATTTTGCCCTGGTATCTGCCATGTGTATGTTTTCCCTGGACTGTCAGCAAGTAACTTGAGTTAGTCTCAGAAACCTACAGGGAGGGGACTACCTTAGTTTGGGGTTGGCCAGTCCGCAAGGAATGCCCTCTGCTTACCAATCCACCTGTCAGCTCATGTTAAGCCTCATTCCTCTGAAAGGTCTTTTCTGGTTTACCCAGTCTAAGTAGTACATTTTTTTAAAAAAACAGCAATATTTTCCATCAAAAAATGTATAACTTTGCATTTATTTTATGTGATTAATTAAAAACCACCCCCCCAGACTGTAGGATCAATGAGAGTCTGATCTTGTTAGCTTTTCCTACCTATTGTTATGTCACTAGAACACTGTATAGCTTGTAGTGAATATGAATATGCTTTTGTGGAATAAATAAATGATAATTAGACAAAATTATTTGTAATAATTAACATTTCTTATATATTTCCAAAGAAATCTTACATCTAAATAAAATTCAAACAGCTAGTAGGAAAATATAATTCAAACTGGTAAGAAGGAAATAGAAATGAGAAACAAAGAAACATTCAGCATCACTATTACTCAACAAGCTTGAAATTAAACCAGCATCTTAATAAACAAAACTAAATACTAAGTGGTATGCTGTTTTGATAAGCAGATACTCAAATTCCCAAATGGAAGGAATAAAACTTTCTGTACATTTTCTGGTAGATAACTGGTCAATATCAAAAAAATGCATACTTTTCTCCAACAATTCCATTTTTGTTCAGTTGTCTTCAGGAAATATATACAGAGATGGATAAAACAAAATGTTCACTAAAACATTATAATGGAAATTAAACATTCAAAAATACAGGATGAGTATAATATTTTAGTTATGAAGAAAGTATTAGATAACAAAAATGATATAGTACATATCAATTGATTGACTTAGCAATTTATCGACTATGTATTTTAGTGATATTCAGTGATGAGAAACTTTAAATGTTTTATATGTCACATCCCAGAAGGACATGCACAAAAGGGTTTACAGCGCTTATCTTTGATGTTATAAATCTTCAGGTATTTCAATTTTTTTTCTTTGCAGGTTTCTAAATTCCAAGTATTTTCTACTTTGATATTGCATTACTTGAATAAATTATTGAGAGGATTAAAAGAAGTAGTGGTAAAGCATGAAATAGTTTCTGTAGCCCACTGAAATTGGCTTAAAGATAAATGTTTCAAAAAGAAGAGTTGGGTTTGAATATTGAAGCAGAGATTTTAAACTGAGAATTTTATGGATAGGAGCTTAATAGTTTCACATCAAAGCTGTTATTTTCAAATTTAACCTTCCAATGTATCAGAAATATTATCTTGGTGTATTCTTAAGAAAGAGATATCGTGGGGCGCCTGGGTGGCTCAGTCATTAAGCATCTGCCTTCAGCTCAGGTCATGATCCCAGGGTCCTGGGATCGAGCCCCGCATCGAGCTCCATATCCAGCCCCACATCGAGCCCCACATTGAGCCCCGCATCAGGCTCCCTGCTTGGAAGGAGGCCTGCTTCTCCCTCTCCCACTCCCTCTGCTTGTGTTCCCTCTTTCGCTGTGTCTCTCCCTGTCAAATAAATAAATAAAATCTTAAAAAAAAAAAAAAGAAAGAGACATCGTTAGATGGTCAAATGTTAAGGTCAAAGTTTAAAGTGACTTATGTTATTTTTTTTTTTACTTCAGATAATGTAAAGAACGGGTTGTAGCCCCCTCCCCGCCTTCAGGTGGTAAGTAGCAGCAAATGATTTTGGCTTTCTACAGGTCTCTTCCCCCCCCCCTTTTTTTTTTTTAAGATTTTGTTTATTTATTTGACAGGGAGAGATAAACAGCGTGAGAGGGAACACAAGCAGGGGGAGTGGGAGAGGGAGAAGCAGGCTTCCCGCTGAGCAGGGAGCCTGATGTGGGGCTCGATCCCAGGACCCTGGGATCATGACCTGAGTCAAAGGCAGACGCTTAACGACTAAGCCACCCAGGCACCACTCTTTTCCTTTTCCCCTTTTTTAACTGTCAGGGCAGAAACATGTTAAGTTCATAAAAATGGGCAGCACCTGCTGTGGAAAACATCTCTTTTGACTTAAAAGGAGCATTAAAGCCTCTGTCACTTCACAGTGAAATGATGATCAAAAAAATAAGTACTTAGATATCCAGGTTATAAAAGTTACAAGTAAAAAAGGTTTGTTTTGCTGTTGTTTTTTTGTGGGGCAGTGTTTACTTGTGACCAGTAAATCTGTTATTATTCTTGAAATATGATGAAGCAGAAAAACAAGGTGGTAATGAACACAGCCTTGCGGTAGGAAGACCTGGGATTTGGCCCCAACTCCGCAACCTGCCAGCTCAGTGAATGTGAACTAGTTGATTACCTAATTGGTAAAACGGATAATAACAATGCTTATTCACAGGGTCATTGTGGGAATTAAGTAATATGTGTGATACTCAATCAGTGTTAATTCTCCATGCATCCCATTGGAGTGACTCAGTAAAGCCTTAATAAATCCCAGTTGTACTTTCCATCTTAAAGGCACCAATACTTTGACTATTCTTGTCAGGATAAAGTCAGTTCCTGGGTTTTGACTTATCCTGACTAGTCATCTGACAAAACGTGTACATTAAATTCGTCCCAAAGTCATCTTCCAAGAAAGTTTCATGAAATAATTACCCTTTTTTCCTTAAGAGCACATTTCTGGGACTTCCCATTAGTAGCTAGATAAAATCTGGCTACCTCTTTTCATTTCATTTTATCTTTTTATTTTATTTTTTAATAAAGATTTTATTTATTTATTTGACAGAGAGAGAGCAAGCACAAGCAGGGGGAGCCATAGAGGGAGAGGGAGAAGCAGACTCCCCATTGAGCTGAGCAGGGAGCCAGATGCAGGATTCGATACCAGAACCCTGGGATCATGACCTAAGCCAAAGGGAGATGCTTAACTGACTGAGCTACCCAGGTGCCCCGTGGCTACCTCTTTAATGCACAATTCTGTTTTCAACATTTTAAGAAAATGCTTAGCCAAAGTTCTATCAGTCTTTAATATTTTAAGTCATGGTTATCTGTCAACGACTGTAAGTTCCAAAAAGTTTATCTTTCTTCTCTTTAATTCACCATGCACAGCAGTTGAACAGAACATAGCAATAAATTTAGGGCATAGGATTGGTTTTGATGATACAAATACATCTAGAGCAACGTTTCTCAACTTAAAACCATCGACATATTGGACTACCAAATTTTTGTTCTAAGAGGTTACTGTGCTCATTGTAGGGTGGTTTGAGGCACTCCTGGCTACTGCCGCAATGTACCCACTGGATTTTTTGTTATTGTTTACAGTAGCACTCACTTCCAACCAAAATGACAACCAAAAAGGTCTCTAAACATTGTCCAGTGTCCCCTGAGGGGCAAAATAGTCCCTGGTTGTAAATGACTGATCTAGAAAATTTAAAAAAATTGTATCACAATAATTCGTATACTATGCATTTAAAAAAATAGTTTTGTCACTCACATGTAAGTTTGCCATAATTAAGCAAATTGTCTTGAAGATATAAGCTCATAATCAAGAATCAACCTATTAAATCTTGATGTAGATAATCAGGTATAAAAGGTTGGTTTTATAACTAAATACATGGTAAATGTAGAGGCCACTTTTAGGCAACAGGCTCGAGCAATGGAAACTTGATAAAGGCAAAAGGGCCCAAAGTGACCCCAACCCCCTGGCTGAATACAGACAAGAGCATCAAGCTACCCGACTCGCCATACCTCCTCATCCTCCCCTTTAAAAAACAGCCCCTACCCTAGGCGACGCAAGGAATTTTCCTTTTTTTGGTAACTGTGCCTGGTTGTAAGTAGCCTGTTGGTCAGTTAAGGTCTATGGATATTTTGAGTTGGGTCGCCTGATGGTCCTGTCTGTATTCAGCCAGGGGATTGCTGTCCTGCCCCAGCTCCCTTGCAGGGTCTTCAATCAACTTCTATCTCCTTTGTTCTGCCCGGGTCGATTTTTTTTTTTTTTTAAAGAAGAATTTTATTCATTTATTGACAGAGAGAGACGCAGCCAGAGAGGGAACACAAGCAGGGGGAGTGGGAGAGGGAGAAGCAGGCTTCCCGCGGAGCAGGGAGCCGGATGCGGGGCTCGATCCCAGGACCCTGGGATCATGACCTGAGCCGAAGGCAGACGCTCAACGACTGAGCCACCCAGGCGCCCCTGCCCGGGTCAAGTCTTTACACGGCCTGCAACATGCTGCCAAGCTGCCAAGCTGCCACATGATCATCACCCCCATCTGATCGGGAGAGACACCACATTTAGACACCACAGTGAAGGGGGACAGAAAGGAATCTCGTAGTTTGAGTTTTCAGCAAGCCTTCCATCCTGAATCTTTTTTTTGTCCTTACTGTGGTATGTGGCTGTTTCACAAACCATCACCAGCTAGCCCTGACCTTGACTGCCCCGCTGCTTCTACTCATGGACCTCTGTCCCACATTTTTCCTTAAGAGATAAGCTGGAAAGTAGAGCTTAACTCCAGCAAATGGAAAGTGAAACCGCCCCTAGAGGGATCTGACTGCTCAGACAGGACCTCCAGCCAGCCCAGACCAGTTTGAGCTTAGCTCCTGACTTGCATCTGTACAGAGGGACAAAGGAGTGACCTCTAGAATGACTGGTGACCTTTACCTCATTATAGTACTAAAATCTCCACCTACGGAGGAGACTCAGCCTCGTTTACCTAACATAAAGTGTACGTGCAAGGGTATAAAGCATGTTTACTCATGGCTCACGTGCAACCTTATCCCAAGGCTTCCCTATCTAAATATTCATCCGAACCCTAAATAAAAGGAACCCATTCACCCTTGCTTGGGGAGTCAGGGCTTTGGAAGCCATTCCCTGTGACCTCCGTATGTGCTACAAATTTTTCTTTGTGTGACAAATCAACCCAGAGCAGTTGCTGACTTACCAAGGAGTGAACTCATATTGGTTCAGTTACAGAACCAGCGATAGGGGGCTCCTGGCTGGCTGAGTTGCTAGAGTGCCAGACTCTTTCTTAATCTTAGGGTGGTGAGTTCATGCTCCTGTTGGGCATGGGGCCTACAAAAGAAACAAAACAAAACAAAACAAAACAAAAGCAGCTGTAGGCGTATGTCCCAGGAGAAAGGCTGCCCACAGGTGGGATTGAGCTAAACCAGAGGCCTCTTATGTGCATTGTTTACCAAAGTGTGTTTTAGTTTGCCTTCGACATAAATGAAAAATCCAAATTTCACTTAACGTATGAAAGATTGTTGCCGAATTCAGAATGGAAAGACTTAGCATGCCTCTAATAGTTGTTAAATGTTAACAATTATGTTTGTGGTGATATATAAAGAATATGGATTTCTGAGTTAAGAAATATTTGGGTTAAATCCTTTTGAACACTTACTAGTTGTGTAATATCAGGTATCGGTTTGCAACCTCCTGGGGAGCTTCCTTGGTGAAATCTGAAATGGGCCCTAGGGCAAGGAGAGGCCAGCAGCCACTCAGATTAGTAGGTGGACTTGTAAGTAAGCAAGCAAATTTACAAACAAGGCTCACCCTCCGTGGCCTCAAGACTAGTAGATCTCTGCATACCCACCTGCCAAGTCTTAGTTTATATAGAAGACTTACCTTGGTTCAGTCACAGAGACCTTGCAGATAGCCTCAATACCACTTCACTATCTCAAGGTTATCTCCTTAGTGCAGCTTCTAACCAGAGAGGCTAATGGAATGCACATTCCACCGAGGGAGTGAGAAGCCTCCCAGTCTTCCAGCTCACAGTTCAACCGGCAGTCACGTCCTCTTGATGACCTCCCCCAACATCAGGCAAGCCTTTCGTTTGTTTAGTTTTTATGCTTCCAACTTTTTTTATCAGTAAAATGGCATAATAATCTACAGGATTATTAGAACTAAATAAAAAAAAAATCAAAATAGCATAATGCCTTGAACTCATGATTTAATAAATACTTGTTAAGTGAGGAAATACATGATTAAAGTGACTCTCAAGAACCTAGAAGTCTATAAACAAATTATATATTAGTTTTTCCCTAACTTTTTATCCGAAAAAAAAAAGTTTCAGAAGGGAAAACAGGGAGATAAAAGGAGGGGGAAACTTTGCTTTAAGATGTAAGAACAGTATTTTAGTGCAGTCAGTATTTTATGTATCATGGAACTTCAAATATTATTCAGAAGAAAGCCACCTATATTCATGTCATGTTCAAAATATTAAACCAATTCCAAGTTGGCAAGGATAAAAATAAAACCTCACTATGCTTTAGTCAATTGCTTCCTAAACATTTCAATGGACTTAAATTCTGTGCATGTAACACCCTTTAACCACCAGTAGTGTTAATATAAGAACTTTAATTTCCCCACTTATTATTATGTATTGCAGCATGTATGTTAAGGTCTTCAACATGTTATTTGGAACAGTTTGAATTAAAATTTTTTCTTGTGTGTTGGGGAAGTGAATTTGCCTTTTTCAACATAAGCTTGCAGAAGTAATGATTTATTACATGATATACGTTCAATTACAAGAATGTAAAACTCAGCTGGTCTTATTTTGTGCATCAAACATTTATAAAGTAAGTAACGAACTTTGTAGTAGATGCTTGAGCTACAGACACACAAAGCACAGAGCATAACTTCTAGGTGCTATCAGTTTAGTGTAAAGGAGAGAAACAAGGATCAGGACATGGTATGATAAAAGCTAGAATCTAAGTAAGCAAAGGATCCTATGGAAGGACAGAAAAAAAATTATCTTCATGTGTACTTCCTAGTCAACTAAGAGAAGCTGTTTTTCTGGGGTATGAGATATGTCATCATTTATTCATAAAACTTTTGAAAGCATTTGAGATGAAAACCATAAAGAACGTCAGCCAAGGTTTTCAAATTGATCTATACTTCAGAATCACCTGAAGATATTTAAACTCCTGATATCCACGTCAAAACTCCAGATCCATTAAATCAGAATTTCTGAGATTAGAATTTAGGAAGCAGGAATTAAAGCTCCTCAAATGATTTCCGTGGGCAGCCAAGTTTGAAAACCACTGATCTAAGAAGAGCAGAGGGGATCTGATGTGGAAATGTTGCGGTTCAGAGCTGATGGCACAGAAAGAATTCTTGAGACATCTTCAGTGCAAAAAGGCGGTTTTACTAAAGCATGGAGACAGGACCTGTGGGCAGAAAGGGCTACACTGGTGTTGTGTGATGGGTTACTGACTATATACTTTCAAGTTGGGAGGGGCTTAGGGATTGCCTAAGTCTCTAGGGAATTTTATTTATTTATTTTTATTTTATTTATTTATTTAAAGATTTTATTTATTTATTTGACAGAGAGAGAGAGAGGAAACACAAGCAGGGGGTGCAGCAGGACGAGGCAGAGGGAGAAGCAGGCTCCCCCGCAGAGCAGGGAGCCCATCGGGGGCTTGAACCCAGGACTCTGGGATCATGACCTGAGCTGAAGGCAGATGCTTAACTGACTGAACCACCCAGGCGCCCCTCTAGGGAATTTTAGAGGCAAAGTTTCTAAGACCCTTAAGGGGCTAGCTATTGTTAGGTAAAGGTCATTTATTACTGTTTAATAAACCCTTAGTCATGAGACTCTTCAGATGTCTATCAATGGGCCACATGCTTGGAGGATGATTATTAACATGTATCTTGGGGGGTAGAGATAAAGGAAATTTCTAAAGGAATTTTTGTATGTCAAAGAAGACTTACAGTATCCTGGGAGGTCGGGATAATGTTAAACTAAGATCGCCTTTTGCCTTTAGCAAAGTATTAAACTAGAGACAGCTGAGTTACTAGAGGAACATCTCTGCATGTTTCAAGGACTTGTCAATGGGCTATAGGCAGTAAGGAAATTTGATTTTTGTTTTGTTTTGTTTATTTTGCCTATGTTTCCCACATCAGAATCCATGTTACTTAATGTTTGAAATAAGCTCAATGTTCTACTGACCAGTGAATTTGACTATTAATTTTGTAACAGACAAAACAGGTGAAATGTAGATTGTTGTTTTTGTAAAAGAAAGCGTATGCATTTTCTGGGGAAAAAAAAAATGCAAGATTGTTTTTCTTCATTAAACCAAACAATAGTATCATATTTTATTTGTAATTATATTTAAATTGTACTGCACCCTGTTTTTGTTATCTTTTTCCTTATCTCAGATGAATGTAGTAACAGTTTGGTAGTAGACCTGTAATCTAATCCAAGTTAATGAGAACCTTCCCCAAGACTTTGGCTGAGATTATTGGATATTTTCTTTAGTAGGGTTTCAGTAGTCTGGTCCACCTGCTAAATTTGTAGGTTTGAATTTCTGGTGACCATGTTTGTTTTCTTTTGAGAAAAACCAGTCTGGAAGTGAGGAAAGCAGAGGGAAAGGCTAGAACAGGGAGATTCTGGCTTTTGTACAGCACCTGGATCCAGCTATGCAAGGAACTTTCTAGTTAAAAACAAAAAGAAAGTCTTTTTTGCCTAGGGCCAAGTTGAAATGTATTTCTGACTTTTCCAAATAAAAGTATCTCAATACAGACATGGATATCTCATTTAAAAGGCTTAAAAGCATGATACCTGTATTGTTTGTTTCTGTGATTGATTAGGTTATAAAGTTAAATAAATTTTTTACTGATATGAGGAATTCTTAATCTCAGCAAACAAACTGAGGGTTGCTGGAGTGGTGGGTGGGGTGGGAGGGATGGGGTGGCTGGGTGATAGACATTGGGGAAGGTATGTGCTATGGTGAGCGCTGTGAATTGTGCAAGACTGTTGAATCACAGATCTGTACCTCTGAAACAAATAATGCAATATATGTTAAGAAAAAAAAAAGAAGAAGAAAAAGAAGATAGCAGGAGGGGAAAAATGAAGTGGGGTATCGGAGGGGGAGACGAACCATGAGAGACGATGGACTCTGAAAAACAAACTGAGGGTTCTAGAGGGGAGGGGGGTGGGAGGATGGGTTAGCCTGGTGATGGGTATTAAGGAGGGCACGTTCTGCATGGAGCACTGGGTGTTATGCACAAACAATGAATCATGGAACACTACATCAAAAACTAATGATGTAATGTATGGTGATTAACATAACAATAAAAAATTTTAAAAAGTTAAATGAATTTAGTGAAGATAATCTGAGTGAGGGGAGATAGGGATGAGGAATTAACCTGAGATAATTATGATCAGGGTTTTGCTTTTTTATGTCATGAATTTATGCTATAGAAAATGTGACATTAGTTATTGATGTCATTTTGTATTGGCAGAGGATTATTTGTGGAAGGGGTACAGAAATGGTGATAAAAACAGTGTTATTTACTGACAAGTGGTTCTTGCATATAGGATACTGTGGTAAGGAAGCACACGGCAAGGCTATGACTGGAATAAGGGCAAAAATGCTATGTAACACAATATCTAAGGAAAAAAATTCTATAGCCACAGGCTAGTATTTTTATCTCCTTTTGACCAGTAAAAAAATACTTTCACATAATTCTGTTAAACTTACCTCAAGAAATGCTTTTATGCATACCAAAAAATAAAATTAGACTTAATGCATATAGAATGTCCTGTAAAATGGCTCACTCAGTTGAGTCCGACTCTTGATTTCAAGTCATGATCAGGGTCCTGAGATCAAGCCCCCAGTTGAGTCCTGCATCTGTCTCCACACTAGCTCTGGGTAGGGGGTGGGGGGTGTCTGTTTGAGATTCTCTATCTCCCTCTGACCCTCCCCCACTCATGCACGCACCTGCACATGCACTCTCTCTCACTCTCTCTCTCAAATAAACAAATCTTTAAAAAAAAGTTCTATAAAATGAATGAGATTATGCCTAAAATCACATAGGTTAGGGGTATGACAATCTATATTTCTGATGAAAGTGTTATGGTGGTTTTTTAATATTTTTCTGATTTTACTAAATTTCAATTACATGGGGCCCTTACTAAATTAATGTAACTTGGAAGGAGTTGAAAACAGAATAAACTGAGAATTTCTGTTATAAATCAAATGTCTCTAATAATAATGTACTGTTTATAATGTCTCAAATTCCTGAACAAAAGGATTAGCTTAATTTATTCCTAGGTTTATTTATTGTTTGGGGGCCAAAATGCACATTTCATAGTGTGAGAAAGTTTTTTGTTTTTGTTTTTGTTTTTTTTGTAATGGATAACTCAAAGAAAGTATCCCTAGAGGATGAATTTAATTGAAATAATAGCTACAATATAAGGAGAGAAACATTTTTCATTTACACATATAAAACTCCTTTTTTCCCCTAATTTTGTCCTTCTCCACCAAGAAGCAGTCTCAGAATTCCAACTTTTTCCTCTGCCTGTTATGTGTCATTTTACTTTTTACTTTTTCAGCCTGTGGAAGGGCCCTAGGCTTTAGTGTCAAGCAGATCTGGGCGTCAGTTTTAATTTTGCCAATGACAGGAATTTTGACTTTTGGGAGTATAGAGTTAGAAGCTCAATTTCCTCATTTGTGAAATAGGGATGATAATAGCAGGTCTTCGATAAATGACAATTATCTTTATTTGCTTAGGCTGATGCTTATGTTAAGTAGGTTGTCTCATAATAAATTGGGCAATAAAATTACTGCACTATGTATTTTATAGGGTAGATTGTTACTCTATTCTGTCATAGTTCCATGTAACAAAACCTTGTCTACCTTAACTGGTAAACCTATCCTCAGGCCTTAACTTCTTTCTCACCACTTGTAGAGAAGTCACCTATAGACTGACATCCATTTTTCTTATTCGCAAACTTCACATGTCCAAAATTAGCTCTTCAATGGCCCTTCCATGTCCCCTCTCCTTCCAAAGTTTCCCATTTCTTTCTGTGCAAGTTTTTTTTTTTCCCTTTAAACTTTCTCAGCAAGACCATCAGCCAGTTTTATTCTCCCTTCTCCACGTGTAATATCTCATCTGTCACCAGTGTCGCCACTTTTATCCCCCTCTAAAAATATGTCTCTAACTTTGTCTTCATGTCATTTCTACTGCCATTTTAGTCTAGGTCCTCATCAGCTCACTCCCTCCTCTAAATCTTTGATGAGGCTTAATTAATGAAACAACGATATACATATATAAATAAATGCAGAGAATATATATTACACGTTCTGAGAGTTGAAAGTCTTAATTAGAAGCGATAGTTTAAAATAACTAGTCAGATTTGAAACTCATGCTTTCTTTCATATTAATTTAAATCACCTTAAATTGATTTGGCTTGATCAGATGAAAGAATAATGTTTTTAGCACTTTACTCATTTCTTTGTTCAATTGGTGTTCAATCTTTATCAAAAGCATAACCCAGTTTTTTGTTTTTTGTTTTTTTTTTTACACTGGAAAATATACCAAATATAACATGATATATTATTATTCTCAAGGTAAGTAAAGTGTTGGTGAAAAATATTCTGCAGTCAGTCTGTGAGTATTTATACATCTAAATGATTATCTTGATAAAATTATATTGCAAAAAATAAAATTTTCATTATAATACTAACACACTTATTATAGGGTTATATGGTTATATGACACCACCATATAAGTTAAGACAGAGAAAGACAAGTACCATATGATTTCACTTACATGTGGAATCTAAAAAACAAAACAAATGAACAAACAAAAAAACTCTCATAAATACAGGGAATAATGTGATGGTTGCCTGAGTGGAGGTGGATGGGAGGATAGACAGAATAGATGAAGGGGATTAAGAGATACACATTGTTAGTCATGGAGATGAAAGGTACAGCATAGAGAATATAGTTAATAATATTATAATAACGTTGTAGGATGACAGATGGTTACTAAAATTTCTTTTACCAGTCTATGCACTTGATGATAGTTGAGCTAACCTCCATGAAGCTTTTGTTTACCTGGTCATGGCATACTCTTCATGTTTTCCTAAGATCCTGACTTTCACTATTTGTGCTATTTCCCATGCTCTTCGAACATAGACAGGTCCCAGATTTGCATCCTAGACTTTCTAATCTCCCTTCTTGTCTGTCTCTCCCCTGTCTCTCTCTCTCATTCTAGACTATCTCCCAGGAAATCTCTCTCTCCCCCTGCCACCCCGCCCCACATTACATCAACTATCTTTATGGGCATGACTCCTTGAGCACGGCAAGTCTGTTTCATTAGTTCAAATCTCATTATCCTGACTGCACAGCACTATTCAGTACTCAACAGAATTTCCCTTCAACTTTTTCTTTTGACACATTCAGAAATTCTAGACTTAGATATAAAAACTTCAAAGTACTTTATAATGGTTTCAGTAAGAATTAATTGAGCACAGTCCCAGCATTTAGGCACTTTAATATATAACTTTACATTTGTATAGACAGGTAGATTTTAAAAAATTTCCACTTGAAGCATTTTTGTTTGTCACAACACTTGGTAGGTAGAGCAAATATTTTGATTCCTATCTTATAAATGAAGAGACTATGAAAATCTTTAGGAAATTTGCCCAGTCTTTTGAATTGCATGATAATAAGTTTTCCACTGTTTGAATCCTGCCTTTTTTTTATCCAGAAATAAAGTACTCAAATTAACCAATAACCATTGTATAGCTTTTGGTTTTATGTCATTACTGACAATGCTGTATTTTTAAATTACCAAATTAAAAATACTGACTCTTATAAGAAAGTATAGGCATAATTATGACCCACATAAGGGTCACATTTTTTTTGAATCAAAGTTTATTTTCTTAATTTTTGAATTGTTATAACACAATGCAATGATTTTAATCATCTATAATCATTTTCATTTCCCTTATCTCTTCCCCACCCCCCCATTTATATTTTCCTTGAAGACAGGGACAAGATTTTTGAAAATATTATTCTGATTTTTCACTTGGCCTGTACAATACTACTTAATTAACTCAATGCTGTGGGCTGAATGTGTCTCCCCAAAATTCGTATGTTGAGTCCCTAATCCCCAATGTAACTTTATTTGGAAATAGATTCTGTAAGGAAGTGACAAAAGTTAAATGAGGTCTTTTATTTATTTATTTATTTTTAACATCTAGTAGATCTCATGCCCTTATGAGAAGAAGAGGAGATGCCAGGGCTCTCTAGCACCTCCAATTGAGGAGACAGAGAAGGCGGAAGACCCTAAGAAAGAGAGCCCTCACTAGGAACTAAATCCATTAGTTACCTTCATCTTGGATGTCTTGACCTCTGGAATTATAAGAAAACTTTTTTTTTTTTTTTTTTTTTAAGGCCATCCAGTTTATAGTATTTTGTTAGGGCAGCTGAGACGACAAAAACACTCAACAAACTAATGGTCCTTTTCTAATTAGAGAGTTAACTATTATCAATGTGCCATAGGGAAGGGAAGATAGTCAAAATATTCTTATATTTTTAAGGTGTATATCAGAGTTGAACTGATAGTTTAAATGCTATTCTGTAGTTACAGTTTTGAAATTTTTTTTTTGAAATAATTCTCAGAAAGTTGTCTGGATCTATGAGATTCCAAGATGGCATATTGGAAAAATCTAATTAAAATGTAGACCATTGTAAGATTTACACTCATAAAAGTGATGAGAAAAAAGCAAACTATTTATTATCGAATTTCCTTGAAATGTATTTAAGGACTAATATAAATTCCAGGAGGATAAAACCATAGATAATATATCATTAGCTACATACACTGAAAAAAGTAGTTAATAAAAAATGTATCACAATGAATTCATATATAGTAGGGTTCCAAGATCTAAAAAAGGGATATCAAAAAAAAGAGTGAAATGGGGAAGCACAGAGAAATACTTATTATCTCCATCCAATCCTTAGAGTGTAAAATCATTACCGTAATTAGAGAATCCATTATATTTGTCCCCTAATTTCAAATATATTCACACTCATATCATCTGTCCTAAATGGTCTTTAAAAAGAATGTTATGAAGTTTAATTATACATTTTCAAGTAAATAAACCTAATAAAATATTTGTATATACACCAAGGAAGCTGAATTTTGATAACACAACTTTTTGCTTAGTTCTGTTAATCTTTCCCCCAAACAAATGTTTCATGGTGAACATCTCAATCTAGCTAGCTAATGAGCCCCTCTGATCTTAGCTCCAAATTCTCTGTCCTTCACTATTTAGGCAAAAATTTAGCAAAAAACAAACAATTGTGGCAAAATTAAATCTCAAAACTGCCAGTGCAAGATGTATATTTGTAGCCTCAAATGCAAATTACAAAAAGAGACTAAATCTCAGACTAGAACAAAAATATATCAAAATACTCTTTTGGGGGCACCTCTGTTGAGCAAACCAAATCTTGATTTCGGTTCAGGTCATGATCTTGGAGTGGCGAAATCCAGGCGCATTAGGCTCCAAGCCGAGCTCGAGTCTGCTGGAGATTCTCTCTCCCTCTGCCCTTCCCCCACCAAAATGAATAGATAAATCTTTAAAAAAAATAGTCTTTTGACTTTCAGAGATTTCAATTGTCTTTAATATCATAGGCATCACTTTAAATTTTTAGAAAGTCTCTCTTTCTGGAAATTCATTTACCTAAAAGCTCACTTTTTAATTTTGTTTTGATCTTTTGGGAAAACATTTACCACTTTACTAGCTAGTAATAAAAACATTTTTAATTCAATATGATTTAAAATGTTGTCATAGAGCATCACATATGCTTGTTTATTTTTAAAAATCTAAGTCTTCATATGAGGAAGGTTTATTTTCCCCCCATTTCAATCGTGTAGTGGGTTGAATGGTGGCCACCAAAAAGATATGTCCATGCCAGGCATTTGGGAATATGACCTTAATTGGAAACAAACAAACAAACAAACAAAAAAACTATGCAGATATAATTAAGGATCTCCAGAAGGTATCCTGGATCATCAGGGTGGGCCACGAATCCAATGGCAGATGCTCTTACTAGAGTCTCATAAAGAAGAGAAGGCCATGTGAAGACAGAAGCAGAGATTATAGTGATATAGCCAGAAGCCAAGCAATGCCTAGAGCCACCAGAAGATGGAAGAGGCAAAGAAGGATTCCTTTTTAGATCCTTCAGAGGGAGCACGACTGTGCCCAAAACCTTGATTTTGGACTTCTAACCTCCAAAACTGTGAAAATAAATTGCTGTTTTAAGCTACCACATTTGTGGTAATTTTTACAGCAGCCCTAGGAAAACAAATATACTTAACGAAATGTGATAGTTTGCTTCTTTATATTATTGGTCTAAAACAAAGCTAGAAAATGTTACAATGACACTTACAAATCCCACTGTCTCCCCATTTCAAGTCCATTCTTTTGGTCAAAATCCTACACAAAGGACAGAAAAAAAAAAAAAAATCAGTTAAATGTTTGACCCTAGATCTCCAGGCTTTTACAAGTTAAAAAGACTTACAAATTTTAGAACTCAAACACTTCATATTATAGAAGAAACCAGGTTGAGAATCCTAATGATTTGCCACTGCTCTCAAAACCAACACTGAACCCCAGTCTTTGAACGCATTTGCAATATGAACACATGCCCCTGTTAGTCACAGCAAATGTTACAGATATACTGCTTTTCCCCTTATATTACTCTGCTAAGGCTGTCCTAATAAAATATCATGGACTGAGTAGCTTAAACAGCAGATGTTTATTTTCTCACAGTTTTGGAGCCTGGAAGTCCATGATTATGCTGAGAACTCTCTTCCTGGCTTATAGACTGCTGCTTTCTTGCTATGTCCTCTCATGACCTTTCCTTTGTATTTGTATACACAGAGAGAGAGCACTCTGAATTACTGGATTAGTGCCCATCCTTGTGACCTCATTTAACCTTAATTATCTCCTTATAGGCCCTGTTTCCAAATATAGGGCCTATATGGTCACATTGGGAGTTAGGAGTTTTCAAAATATGAATTTTGGGGGACACGATTCTGTCCATAACATCCATCACTGTGCTTAGGTAAGGAAGAGGTTGTCCTACTGCTAACTTGAATTTTGGAAGTGGGAGAACAGACACAATTAATTAGATATCAATATTGTCTCCTTTATCAAACTTTTTAGGTAGACCTGACTAGAAACCCACATCATGTTCAAAGAAGACTGGATTCTCTATTTTTTATTAAGTTTTTATTTTAATTCCAGTATAGTTAACCTACAGTGTTCTATTAGTTTCACAGTACAGTGTAGTGATTCACCAATTCCATACATCACCCAGTTCTCTTATTTTTTTTTTTAAATAGGAATCGTCTTTGAGATAGCTATCCAAAACAAAGGCAAACTCCTCAAATTTGCAGTAATGTCTATAATTTTCAGTCAAAATAACTTTTGTTTTATATAAATGCATTCATAAGACAGCATTTAGGAATTCCATGGTAGATATGAAAGGGACTGAGAAAATAATTTGAACATTTTTAGCTCATTTAAGAACGAGTTCCTCTTGATGTTTTAACTGCTGTTCTCACCCTAATTCTTTCTTTTGTCACCATGAATGCTGCTCAGTCTTCTGAAAACTGCCTGATTGAGGATTTCTATACAGGCAGGGAAGGTCAGTAATGGATATTTTCACACTTGCGCCAGAAAGAACAGAAAAGAATCTTCAAAAGTTTGTAATAAACAGAGCAATCTTCAGGGATCAAAACAGTCCCTTAGATTCAATGCTAGGTGTCTTCCCAACAATCTTAGCTTCACAACGGATCCAGTCACATCAGCTACTTACTCTGAGTAGGAATCCGTCCCTGTTTCTGCTGTCAGAGAGATTCTAGGAAAAAAAAAAAAAGCACAGCTGCTTCAGGCATATATTGTACCTGCCAATTTCACAAAACGAAAATGAGGGTGATATATGGTGTCCACAGGATATTAAGTTATTTTTTCTTTCTACTCCTTTCTCCATTTTTCTGTCTGAATACCTTATACTCCCTTTTTTCCCTCAGTGTATATCTTCAGAGACTTTGTCCTTTCTTGTCACTGAGGTAGGTGTACCAGAATCTGAATTGGAGAGTCCCAAATCAACACCTTTGATATTTCAGCAGACAAGAGAGCAATGATAATAACTTCAGTGAAGTGTCCTACTCCTTACTGCATGAAATGTGAAATGTCAGTTCCTGGGATGAGCTGCTGCAACCTGTTGTTATGCGGAATAGAAAATGGTTAGGCCATCTTAAGTAGAATGGAAGCAAGAGGCATTGTACTTCTAAATTAATTTAGTGAAATTTGTTGTTTAATACATCATTTGATGAGGTTTGGACATGGTACTTTCAGTTTCATTTGGAGGCAAGGCTCACTGAACTGAAGTTTGAAAGCCTAGACTTGATTTAAGTCCCCATGGGCTCAATTAAATAATAAGCCTTTCTTATAAAGGTGTCATTACTTTTGCTTATTAGGTAGTATCTTAAATACACAGAACTAAAACAAGATTTAGTATAAAGTATAGGAGTTGCAGAATTTTTTTTTAATATTTTATTTTTAAGTAATCTCTACACCCAGTGTGGGGTTCAAACTCACAACCCTAAGATCAAGAACCACATGCTCTACAGACTGAGCCAGCCAGGTGTCCCAGGAGTTACAGAATTTTGAATGATGGAAAGTTAAAAAGCATTTGTATTCACACTGATAATACAAGTTAACCAATTGATGAATTTTTAAAAATATTTTACTAATTTTCTTTTAAATACAAATGTTCATTCTGAAAAGCAAGTAAGATCGGTGTAGAGAAGCACTAAGTTTTATATTTCCAAAGAACATCCAATGAAATTACTTTAAACAGCTACATAAAGATACAACCTTAAAGTCCATCTACAGGAATGGTGGAATTAATTACACACTCAAACTATGAAATATCTCACAGAGCTTTAAAAATAATGATTTAAGTTTTATATTTTGAAAACCAGTATCTCTAATGCAATATTCTTTTAGAAGATGAAGGTAATGAAAAAAATAAGCCTAGGATACATTTGATAGGAAATTGTACTTTTTTGTAAAGGTAATATGGTCTGTGGTAAATAATCTAGTAAATTACAGGTTGTGAACAAGAATAATGAAACATTGGCATACAATGTGCTCTTGAGTTACATGCAATGTTATGTTTATTGCAGCTCTATGGAGGAGAAATAAGAGAAAATCTCCATTTGTAGACAGACAACTCATTTCATCTTCAAATATCAAGATAGGTCCCCTGAAAAACAAAATCATTTAGAACTATTCAGTCCATTCTTTTTATAAATTTAGTGATAGTAAATAAGGCTTCTGGAGAAAACCAGATTGCTTCCTATTCTTTATTCTTTCAAGACACAAGATTCTCAAAGGTGTGCGTGCTGGAGACAGGTTCAATGATATTAATACTTTGTTTCCTTCCATAAGCTCACAAATTCATAAAACTTAATACTTGCCTTCGTCTTCATACTCATTGAGAGGTGATCAAAATAAATGCTACTTTGAAAGGATTTCACCTGTTTATCTAAACTAACCTAAAGCCTATTTGGTCATCATTAATGTATCTTACCAATGTATTCTTACATTATTTAGTGTCAGCTGTCATGCTAGGCTTTGCAGTAATATATATACCATAGGACCTCTGATGACCTCTCCAAAAAAGGTAAATTAACAGAGGAAAATATGATACTACATGTGTTGTGAACTGTATGAGTGATAAAGGGAAAGTAGAAGTGTGTTCAGTCAATGAGCACTATTAGGCAATGTGCTGAAAGATGAAGATACAGTCCAGACTTTCTCCACACACATATAATTAGCTACAAGTATTTAGTAATAGTATATATTATATTTATGCTGTATATAGCTTTCTCGGGAGTATCTGCTTCCTAGCACAATTTCCAGATTTATGATCAAAATTGCGTTCTTCTTAGGACCATATTCATTCCAGGACCTACTTCTTGGCATCCTATAACAGGGGTGTTTTTTCTTACATATTTGCTCAAACTCAGGGCAAATGTCTTTTGCTATTGCAGCACAACAGCTTGGTCACTTAGATACTGTGGATTCCCAGCTGGCCACAGCTCTGCTGATTCACTGGAAATTGCACTTCCATCAATCAAAGCCTCTTCTCTTACCCCATCCCTGTTTTCCATGGAAGAGATGTCAGCATATACCACCATGATCCATGCTCCTCTCAGAGCTCAAAACACGGATTCAGAGTTGATGTTCTGAAGAAATTCCAGGACCTTGTTACAGGCAAACCTGTCTGGCCACTTAAAGCTGATTTTTACTTTATATGATGCTGATAAAAACTGCTCAAGAGTTTACAACATTATGACTCTAGTCAACTGTCTTTGAGTCAAATGAACCAGAAAAGAAATCAATGGTACAACCAAGCAATGGAATAAATGTATCTTATCATGAAACATCTGGCATCTGGACTCAGGTTTATTTATTAGTTGGATGACCTTGAATTAACTACTTAATACTTTGTGCTTTAGTTACTATTTTATTTTATTTATTTATTTTAAAGATTTATTTATTTGAGAGAAAGAGAGAGAGCATGAGTGGGAGGGACAGAGAGAGAAGGAGAGAGAATCCAAAGGAGACTCCACACTGAGTGCACAACCCAATGTGGGCTCGATCCCAGGACCCTGAGATCACAACCTAAGCTGAAACCAAGAGTGGGATGCTTAACCAACTGCGCCACCCAGGCACCCATATCCTTTTATTTATATTAATGGTTCTCAACCAGGGGCAATTCTGTTTGCCCCACCTCCCAACCCTGAGTATGTTTAGTAATATCTGGAGTCATTTTATTGTAGATACTACCATCATCTAAAAGTACAGGTTAGAGGGGCACCTGGGTGGCAGTTGGTTAAGTGTGCAACTCTTGATTTTGGCTCAGGTCATGGCTCAGGTTTCTGAGACTGAGCCCCACATTGTGCTCTGTTCTGAGTGTGGAGCCTGCTTAAGATTGTCTCTCTTGCTCTGCCCCACCCCTCAAAAAAATAAAATAAAAGTACAGGTTAGATATGATGCTTGAACAATCTACAGTGAGCCAGACAGCCCTAGACAACAAAGAATTTATCTGGCCCCCCAAATCAATAAGCTCAAGGTTCAGAAACCCTGATTTATATAATGGCCACTAGAATACGTTCCGTAGGCTCTATGAGATGAAAGGTCTTTACATCTGTCTGTGAGTGAGTCCTTATATGTTCTGTCTGCACAGCTTCCCTCTCCCTAACCCCGTTCCTTCTTTAACTCTTTCTTACTCAGATCCACGCATATTCTTTTTTTTTTTTAAGATTTATTTATTTATTTGAGAGAGCAAGAATGAGAGAGAGTACATGAGAGGGGGGAGGGTCAGAGGGAGAAGGAGTCTCCTCACTGAGCGGGGAGCCCGATGCGGGACTCGATCCTGGGACTCCAGGATCATGACCTGAGCCGAAGGCAGTTGCTTAACCAACTGAGCCACCCAGGCGCCCAGATCCACGCATGTTCTTGCCTTAGGATTCTTATACCAGATGCTCTTTCTTCTAGAAGCAATATTCCCCCCAGATATCTCTGTCTTTAAATCAGTGTTTCTCCTTGAAGCCTACCTTGACCACCCTACTTAAAACTGCACTCATCCATCCCCACAGGCATATATATACATATACTCCTGATTCTCTTTTGTGTTATTTATTATCCAAAGCACTTAACCTTTTATAGCATACTATATATTTTTACATGTTATTGTCATTGGTTATTAATTGTTCCCTGATAGAATGTAAGCTTCAAGGAGATAGGGATTTGCCTTTTTTTTTTAATTGATATGTCCCAAGAACATGCATGATATATGCACAATAGATTTGTAATACATATTTGTTGAATGTGATGGACTTCATTAAAACAAAGATGTTTAGTAAATATTTGTCAAATGATTTTAGTTTTGAGTGCTTTGCATTGCACCATCATCTAATAAGCAATAAAAGTGACATGATTATTATTCAAAGTAGTCTGTTTCAACTGCCTATGTTAGTGTAGGTACAAAAGGAAAGAAAGCTATAGGTATCAGTAAAATAGAGAAAGATTTAGAGATTATATCTCTTATACTTCAAGTGTATATGCAGGTAAACATGAAAAAATCATTCAATACGTTCTTGTGCTTCTCAGATCAAACAGCATCTTTATCTTTGGTTTGGAAATGCCTTCAGGATTGGCACTTGGCTTTCTCCTTCTTAATTTCCCCTCAATAGGTATGCTGTGTTCTGATTGTATCTTACTGAGAGTCTTGTTTTTGAAAACCAGTATTCTATGATTTACCTAATTTTTTTGCCATTGTATCTGGTTTCCAATAACCATTTATTCTTCTGAGTTAGAGCTATAGTGGTAGGAAAAATTTCTTTACCTTGCTATGAAAATTCCATAATTCAACATGCCAATAACTGGGAATTGACATAGAAAATTATACATTTTCTACTTTGTACATCTAAAATTTACATAAGAGTTTGAACAATTGACATCTCCTGGTTTATTATAGTAAGTGTTGACCAACCTCAGACAAGTAGGTTTCCTTCTCTGATTCTCAATAATTAGGAGCCCCTGGAAATTGTAGTATTTCTTAGAAATTTTAACAGTACCAACGTCCTAATTATCTTAATGTAACCTTATTCACTTCTAAGTTGTAAAACATTGCCAGAGTAAGCCATTTGAAATGAAGTATCTTGCTTTTGCTAACATTTATTTTCCTAACAAGCATGTTTAATCCAGATTTACCACTGAGTGCTGGCATGAACAAATTTCATATCATATATTAGAAAGTAAATTTTCTAATGATTCTACAAAGGGCTTATGAATTGCAAAATAAAGTTACTTCCTTATGAATGTTTCATTTTGACATAAATCCCATAATAGAATCTAAATGATCTCAGGTTGTTTGCCTGATCCTTTAGTCTAATTCCATTCCCTTGATATCCAAACAGAATGGATAATTTTACTTTCTCCCTGCTAATTGGTTGCTTTCCTCTTGCCCTTTTCAGTGCTTGAAGATGTAGTGATTGGGGAAAAAAGAAGCAAACCTTATTTGTACACATGTATAATGAGTATTTCTTTTGTATTACAAACCCTGGTGCTTTGCAAACTAACATTACCACCACCTTAAAACTATTGCCTTGAAATGTCAGGGAATCAAAAAATGCCTGCCATGCATACTTGATACGCTGAAGTCGTGGACCTGCCAAATTTATACTTGTCTAAATTAGCAATCCCTTTCACAATTCAGGTGTAATTTGAATTGTTACAAGCAATCGTTAATTGCACTACCTTCTCTACCCAACTAGTGAGTGACTTTTGCTTTCATTACCCACCACTTGCTGCTGAGAGTAAATTAAGTACAACCAGGGTGATTTACCCTATTAAGACAAAATGGTGACCTACTGATTAAATTTAAACTGCCAGATTATATTTCATTTGTTACTATTACCATTTTTTTTTTAAGATTTTATTTATTTATTTGACAGAGAGAACGAAAGAGCACAAGCAGGGGGAGCAGCAGGAGAGGAAGACGCAGGCCCCCTTCCAAGCAGGGAGCCTGATGTGGGACTCGATCCCAGAACCGAAGGCAGATGCTTAACCATCTGAGCCACCCAGGAGCCCTTACTATAACCATTTTCTGAAGAGTATAACCAGTCAGTTTTTTTCCGATACTCTCATTGAAAATTTTGTCCTTAGAAACTAGGGATCGCTATGCTAAATATGGATTTCTAAGCTATTAAAACAGGATTTTGTTAAAGGAGAAGAATGCCATTTTTTAAAGGAAGAATTTACCATCATAAAAACCCAGCAGTTAGTTAAAAATTCATACTGTTGAAGGAGTCAGGTATGTACCAGCGTGTTTGTGGAAATGGGTGTATATTTAAATGTCAATGTTTATTTTATTTGGTTCACTGGTTTTCAAGCTTTTTAATCTTTGAGATTTTTACATCACCTTACTCTTTGCTGCCTGAACAGCAAAGATAAGAGTTCTTTTAATTTATTGTCTTTTTTTGTTTTTTTGTCTTTTTTGTTTTGTTTTTTGTGTGGAATACCCTATCTTTGAAAGTTAAAGGATAAATGTGCAAGGCAGAAAGCTCTGAGATGTTAAGAAGGCAAGACTAGTATAATCCAGGCTATAGATTGATCAACAACTATTTTATTTCTCAAAGTAAATCTCAGTTGCAGTCTTCATAGTTCCATTATGTCCCTTCGTGATGACCCAATCATATTTGAAAAGAAAAATGATCTAATAAACTCAAGGAATTAAAACTATTTAAGTTATTTGTGATGTATTATGGTACTCTTTCCAGGTGGTTTATATAGGGGAAAAAAGTTTTAAGTAATAAATAATACAAAAATGAGATATTAAAATTAAAATTTCTCCACCACATTTCTTCTGTACTAAAAGTAAATGAAGACTGATAGTATCATGTATCTTAGAAAGGAGGAGACAAACCTAGATGTTTTGGCAGAAAGCAGTAATTGTTTCAAAGATTGTCATTGAAATTAGAAATCACAAAATAATTTTTGTGATTCTCTCTCTCCTTCTCCTAATGAAATATAGACACCAGAATTGCAGGGTTTTGTCTGAGACTTCTAGTAAGTTTAAGCTATCGTTTTGGGCAATGTACTTCCCATTAATCTAAAAAGCCTCAGAGCCTGTTTTAAGAGAATTATTTCGTCTACACAGTATATTTAAAACATTTTTATCCTTTCCTTCATCTTCCCACTTACATGTCATTTCAAGTACTCAGTGTTGAACATATTCCCTTTATAATACATCTAAGCTTACAATTTATTTCTAAAGTCATCTTAGTTAACCATAATTTGGATTTCTGAAAGTCTAGTAACCTATCCCTGGGTGAGACATTTTAGTAAAGATTATGACATTTATACTCTAAAATTATTAATGCTAAGTTTAACCCTAAATATGGTGAATTTTATTTTTTCTCATTTTATTATGTTCCTTCCTTGATTCTTTTCATTCTGACATTTCCAATGTTTACATTTTACAGCAACATCACCTCAGTGATCTTAATATTTCTCTAAAATCCTAATAGTAATAATTACAGCAAAGAAGTGAACACTATATATGTATTATATGTATAACATATATATATGGTTCAGTTGGTTAAGCAAATGACTCTTGATTTCAGCTTGGATCATGATCTCAGGGTCATGAGATTGAGCCCTGCATGGTGCTCTGAACTGGGCATGGAGCCTGCTCAAGATTCTCTCTCTCCTTCTCTCTCTCTGCTCCCCCCACCACCCCCACTCCCCCAGGCATGCTCTCTCTTTATCAAAAAAAAAAAAAAAATAGAAAGTGAATATTATATCTTAACTATAGAGAACAAACTGATGGTTACCAGAGGGGAGGTGGGTGGGGGGATGGGTGAAATAGGGGATGGGGATTAAGGAGAGCAATTGTGATGAACACCAGGCGATGTATAGAAGTGTTGAATCACTATATTGTACACCTGAAACTAATATAACACTGTATGTGAACTATGCTGAAATTTAAAATTAAATTAAATTAAAGAAAAAGTGAACCCTATAAAACAAAAGTCACTTAGAAAAATATAAGATACTGGTGTATTGCTAACCAGAGCCCTGTGACTATAGTTTGCAATGCAATTCCATGGCTTTCTTAACATTGGCAAATTACAATAATTGATGTATCATTATTTTTTTTCTTGTTGTTTTTAAAACAGACTTATGAAGATCCAAATGGAAACCTTTATTATTTGATTTTATGTTTTAAAAGTTTTTTTTTTTTTTGATCCTTGTCAGAGGATGCTTCTTGATATATCAATGTAGCATGTTACTTTTTTATATACATCTCAAGTTATTTTGAAATAAAATGAAAGGCCTCCTGCTGTCAATCACATTATTTCAGTGGAACCTCAGCTTTTCCCTGGGATATTTCAAAAGCATCAGCTTTATTGTAAGATTTTTTTTTTTTTTTGATACTTAACCTTGATATGTGACTTATCAGATTACCACATGACATTCATGCTTTGTTGAGGAAATTTGAGTGTTTAATAATGAAAATAACAGTGGGGATTGAAGAAATATCAGCTTTTAAAGTAGCAGGAAGACAAAAATCTTTGTGTCCCAAAGGGCAGTGTGTAACTCATCACAGAGTAGAAAATAGAAGCTTAAAGTAGATAGAAACATAGTTTCCCACATTGCCTTCATCCCATCCTTTAACCAGGTGAATAATTCACAGTATAATGTGTTATTTTTTTTTTAAAGATTTTATTTATTTATTTGAGAGAGAGAGAGTGAGAGACAGAGAGCACGAGAGGGAAGAGGGTCAGAGGGAGAAGCAGACCCCCTGCTGAGCAGGGAGCCTGATGCGGGACTCGATCCTGGGACTCCAGGATCATGACCTGAGCCGAAGGCAGTCGCTTAACCGACTGAGCCACCCAGGCGCCCCTATAATGTGTTATTTATGAAGGTAAAGTTTGTGGCCAGTTAATCCTCTGTTTAACTGTTTAATCCATTTCATAATAGATGAATGTGGCTTTGGACAAATTATTTACTATCCCTGGGGCAGTATCCCTTTTTATAAAATAAGGATTTTAATACCAATCTCATAGGACTATTGAGAGGATTTAAATGAACAGAATTTACTGTGTAAATTTGGGTAATGCTAGAGTCAGAAGGTCTAACTCTGAACTCTGATTCTGGATCTTTCAGTAAAAAAAAACTGTATTCTCAGAACAAGTTATGTAACCTTTGAGTCCTTTATATATTCTGCATTTCATTTTTTCAACCTGTCTACTATAGACTGAATACATGTGTCCCTCCAAAATTCATATGTTGATACCTATTCCCCCAATATGGTGGTTTTAGATGTGAGGACTTTAGGAACTTATATTTTTAATGCCCTTGTAAAAAGAGACCCTGGAGCACTCTCCTTCCCCTTCCACCATGGAAGGACAAAGAGAGAAGATAGCCAGGCAGGTTCTCACCAGACACCAAATCTGTCAGTGCCTTGATCTTGAACTTCCCAGCCTCATGAACTGTGAGAAAGAAATTTCTGTTGTTAAGCCTTCAGGCCATGGTGCTTTGTTAATATCAGCCTAAACCAACTAGGACATCTTCATGAGGATTAAATAAGATGACCATATGTGTCTTCTATTATTTCTTAATACATCAACAAATATTTTATGGCTTAAAACAACACCTATTCATTTTCTCATAGAATCTGTAGGTAACATGGCTAACAGAGTCCTTTTCTCAGGGTCTCATGAGGCTACAGTGTAGGTGTTGGCCGGGCTATGTTTCTTTCTGGAGCTTATGGTTCTCTTCCAAGTTCACGTAGTTGTTGGCAGAATTCATTTCCTTGTGATTTTGGATCGATATCCCAGTGTTCTTGCTGAATCAGCTGGGCACATTTTCACAGGCCTTTCCACAGTATAGCAGCTTACTTCTAGGACAGCAAGATAATTTCTCTCTTTCAGCCCTTCTTTTAAAAGTTTTCACCTGATTGACTAGGTCAACTCAAAAAGAAAAAAAAGAATTCCCTTTCAATGCCAAAACAAAAATTTTGTTACTCAGGTATAATTGCAAAATTTCTTCACCTTTACCTTATAATGTAGCTTAATAATGGCAGGTGATATCCTATTCACACATCCCATCTAAACTCAAGTGAAGTGATTTATATAGAGCAAGATACAGAAACTTGGAGGCCACCTTAGAATTTTGCTTACAACTTCTATGAAAGAAAAATGCTTAGCACAGAATCTGACAAGTAGTAAGTATTGATTATATGTTACCTATGGTCATGTAAAGTACTTAGCACCATTCCTAACCAATGGTAAAAACTCCCTAAAGATTACCTTTTATGATCATGACTATTTCAACTTCTTAGTCATTTGATGTAATGATGTAATGTATTTTTCTTGTCAACACATTCAATCTCAAGAACATTTGCATTGTTATCAATCAATCATTAAGGTTCAGCATCTACCTTGACCAGCTAGGAATTCTGTACTTTTTGCTTTAGTGAGTTTCACTCCAGCAAAGATAGTAATATTCCTATAGCCACAAACAATTTTAGTTTCAAAGGAAAAATTACATATTGGCTACTTGTACTTCATCTTCTTGAGAAAAATAATGTTTTTGACTTTTTTTTTTTTAAAGATTTTATTTATTTAATTGACAGGGAGAGAGAGAGAGAGACAGCATGAGAGGGAACACAAGCAGGGGGAGTGGGAGAGGAAGTAGCAGGCTTCCGGCTGAGCAGAGAGCCCGATGTGGGGCTCGATCCCAGGACCCTGGGATCATGACCTGAGCTGAAGGCAGTCACTTAACCAACTGAGCCACCCAGGCGCCCCTGTTTTTGACTTTTAACTGGCCAAATGAAGTCATTTTATGGAGAGAAGTTCATGAACATCCAGATAATTAAGGATCGTATTTATCTGGTGTGTGAAATGTGTGCCAGTTCAGTTGACTATTCAACTGTGTATTGAATGTCATTTTCAGTGTCACTGTTTGTTACTTGCTTAAACTAAAAAGTCAATATAAAAGTGTTTTCCAAAATTAAATTTCTACAAAGTAGAAAAGGTTAAAAAGGTTAATTTATAAAGACTACCCTGGATCACTTGTATTCAAATCATTCAAAAGCCCACTCCATACAGTGATGTATTAAGTGGGGATCAATTGTTCAGTAAACGGTCTTTGATTCTCTTTGGCCAAACACTATCATTTTTCTGATTTTTACAAACTGTACAACTTTTTTTTTCAAACATGCTGCGAGTACAGCAATTTCTAGTTATGTAAAAAGGAGTAAATATTCAGTGCTTATTTTATTAGCTCTGTGTCAAGATTTTTTTTTCCATTATAATTTTCCCTGTTGACTATTTTAGAGATTTTTTGTTTCCCAGAGAAATTTACAATTGGACTAAGTCTAAATAGTTGCCCCACTTAAAACCATTTTCCAAAAATATGATACTAATATGAGCTAAGAGTTTATTAATATTTAGATCTCTTACAATTAAAAGCAGAACTAGGGTCCTACACTTGGGAGAATTGCATCAGCTGAAAAGTCTCTTTTATTAAAAACCTAAGGCTGTAATGGAAATCTATTCTCATTTAAAATTATGCTCTAGATATCATGCCATGTAGATCATCTTATTTCCCCTAAAAACATTTACATTCATTCTCAAGTGATACTTAGAGGTGACTTTTCCATCTTTTGTTGAAATAGTAAATATAGCAATTATTTATTAAAGGATGACAGATGGAGTCAAGAGCAGATGCCAGAGGATTTTAAGGTAACAATGATTTTCTTTTTTCTTTCTTTCTTTCTTCTTTCTTTCTTTTTCTTTCTTTCTTTCTTTCTTTCTTTCTTTCTTTCTTTCTTTCTTTCTTTCTTTCTTTCTTTCTTTCTTTCTTTCTTTTCTTTCTTTCTTCCTCCCTCCCTCCCTCCCTCTTTTCTTTTCTTTTCTTTCTTTTCTTTTCTTTTCTTTTCTTTTCTTTTCTTTTCTTTTCTTTCTTTTCTTTTCTTTTTTTTCAGAGAGAGGAGAGGGAGAGAGAGGGAGAGAGAGAGAATGCCAAGCAGACTCCATGCCCATTTTTTTCAGAGAGAGGAGAGGGAGAGAGAGAGAATGCCAAGCAGACTCCATGCCCATTGCAGGGCCTGAAGTGGAGCTCTGTCTCAAGACCCTGAGATCATGATCTGAGTGGAAATCAAGAGGCAGACATTTAACACACTGAGCCATCCAGGTGCCCAAGGTAACAATGATTTTAGTGTATACTTTTATATATGTCACAGTCACCTTATCTTTGTAAGAAATTATCAAACATCCATCTGTAAATCACAGTATTCAGAACCTTTAAGTCTTTTGAATATTCATAAGTGCACAATGCAATGCCAAAATTAAATCCACTATAGTGTAACTGTACATTCACACTTTTTTTTTGTTAATTTCTATTTTGATATATTTAAAGCAATACATTTTTACTAACATTTTATATTTCTGCTCATTTAATAATAACAAGATGTTTTCATTGAAAACAGATCTATTTACATCAGAAAAGTCTGTGGATGAGAGCAGTTGTTTTTTATTCACTTAAGTAGGTGTATAGAATTAGTAGGAAAGAGCAATGGAAGTATTAGAAAACCACAATTATGTTCAATCCTTAGCCAGTTTACATTGCATATCGAGAATATGCCATCTGTCATATGACAGTGATTTTAGTCCCAGCTTAAAGAGCTAATGTTTGGAATATTTAATCTGCACTTTAATTTAGAAACATGGAGATATATTAGATAATCAAGATTTCATACTTTTTCAAATGAATTTGTGTGTAAGTTGCCTATAAATTAATACATGTTGGCATTTGTTCATTCAATATTTATTCCCAGACACTTCAGTGAATTAGCAGCTCAGGTTTACTGGCATGTGCCAGATTAACATGCTTTACTTAGAAAGTAGTCTTTCCCTTAACCTTTAAGAATATAATATAGACAATTTACAGAATTTTTCTCAATCCAAGTTTTGTCTCAGATCAACTATCAACACATTTTTAATCACGTTTATCATATTTATTTTGTGTGTGTATCTGAGAACATTTAAATTCTACTCTTAGCAAATTTCAGTTAAAGTGTCTTTAACCATGGCCACCATATTATACATTAGATCCTTACACCTTGTTCATTTTATAGCTGAAAGTTTGTACCCTTTTACCAACTTCTTTCTATTTCCTCTAAACCCTAGCCCCAGCAACCAGTTTTTTACTCTTTTGTTCTAGGAGTTTGAATTTTTAATTTGGATTCCATAGGTAAGTGGTACCATACAGTATTTGTCTTTCTCTGTCTGGCTATTTCACTCAGTGTAATGCCATAAAGGTTTATCCATGTAGCAATGCACAGGATTTTTTTCTTTCTCATGGCTGAATACTATTCTCGTGTGTGTGTGTGACAACTTTTTTTTGTTTTGTTTTAATCCATTCATCAGTTTACGGACACAGGTAGTTTCCATACCTTGACTATTGTTAATAGTGTTGCAATGACCATGGGGGTATAGATACCCCTTCAATATCCCATTTTCATTTCTTTTGGTATATACCGAGAAATGGGTTTGCTGGATCATATGGTAATTCTATTTTTAATTTTTTGAGGAAACCCCATACTGTTTTCCATAGTGGCTGTACCAATTTACATTCACCAACAGTGCATCCAGATTCTCTTTTCTCTTCATGCTTACCCATACTGTTAACCCTTGTCTTTCTGATACAGCTGTTATGAAAGGTATATGGTGATATCCCATTGTGGTTTTGATTTGTATTTCCTTGATGATGAGTGATGTTGAGCACTTTCCATGTACCTGTTGACCATTTGTATGTCTTCTTTAGAAAGATGTCTGTCCAGATACTCTGCTGATTTATTTGGATATTTTTTCCCTTATTGAGTTGTAAGTTATTTATATATTTTGCATATTAACCCCTATCAGAGATAGGATTTGTGAATATATTCTCCCACTTGGTAAGTTCTTTTTTTGTTTTATTGATGGTTTCCTTTTCTATGTAGCACTTTTTAATTTGATGAAGTTCCACTTGTTTACTTTGCTTTTTTGCCTTTGAATCTGATATCAACAACCCCCACCCCCCAAAAAAAAACCACCAGAGATGATGTGAAGGAGCTTACCACCTATGTTTTCTTCTTAGGAACTTTATGGTTCCAGAATTTTTATTTTAAGATTTTATTTATTTATTTGACAGAGAGAGACACAGTGAGAGAGGGAACACAAGCAGGGGGAGCGGGAGAGGGAGAAGCAGGCTCCCCACTGAGCAAGGAGCCCAGTGCAGGGCTCAATCCCAGGATCCTGGGGTCATGACCCGAGCTGAAGGCAGACGCTTAATGACTGAGCTACCCAGGTACCCCATGGTTCCAGAACTTAAATTTAAAATCCTGAATGCTCTTTAAGTTGATTTTTGTGTATGGAGTAAAGTAGGAGTCCAGTTTTACTTTTTGCATGTGGCTGTCCGGATCTCCCCACCCCATTTATTGAAGAGACTACTTTCCCCACTGTATATTCTTGGCTGCTTTATTGTAAATTAATTGACTATATATGCATGGGTTTATTTCTGAGTTCTATGTTCCAATGTTCTATACATCAATTTTTATGTCAATACCATACTGTTTTGATTACTATAGATTTGTAATAGAGTTTGAAATCAGAAAGTGTGATATTTCCAGCTTTGCTCTTTATCAAGATTTCTTTGCTATTTAGGGCCATTTTCAGTTCCATACAAATTTTAATATTGCTTTTTCTATTTTTGTGAAAGATGACATTGAAAATTTGATAAGGCTTACATTGAATCTGTAGATTTCATTGGATGATACAGACATTTTAACAATATTACATCTTCCAGTCCATGAGCATGGAATATCTTTCCATTTATTTTGTTCTTCAACATTTAATTAATATCTTACAGTTTTCAGTGTATAGATATTTTACCTCCTTGGTTAAATTTATTCCTAAATATTTTATTCTTTTTGTAAATGGAATTGTAAATGGAATTGCTTTATTAATTTTTTTTCTCATACTTTGTTGTTGATGTGTAGAATTGAAATTGATTTTTGTACATTGATTTTGGTACCCCCAGCTTTACTGAATTTATTAGTTTTTTTTTTTTTATTTGAGACAGAGAGAATGAGAGACAGAGAGCATGAGAGGGAGGAGGGTCAGAGGGAGAAGCAGACTCCCTGCCGAGCAGGGAGCCCGATGCGGGACTCGATCCCGGGACTCCAGGATCATGACCTGAGCCGAAGGCAGTCGCTTAACCAACTGAGCCACCCAGGCGCCCTGAATTTATTAGTTTTAACAGGTTTTTTTTTGGGGGGTGGAGTCTTTAGGGTTTTATATATATATAATATGTCATCTGCAAATAGAAACAATTTCTTTCTTTCTAATTTGGATGTCTTTTTATTTCTCTTTTTTGTGTAATGGCTCTGGCTAGACTTCCAGTACTAATTTAAATAAAAGTGGTGAGATTTGGGCATCCCTGTCTTATTCCTAGTCTTTTAGCTTTTTACTGTTGAGTATGATATATATTAGTTGTGGGCTTAATATATAAGGACTTTAATATATTGAAGTGTATTCCCTCTATACACAGTTTGTTGAGAATTTTTATATGAAGGAATATAGACTTTTGTCAAAAGTTGTTTCTGCTTCTATTGTGCTTCTATCCTTTATTTTTAATCTCTCTTGTGTTAATTTTTGGAAAGATTTTATTTATTTATTTATTTAACAGAGAGAGCGTGCACAAGCAGGCAGAGTGACAGAGGGAGAGGGAGAAGCAGGCTTCCCCCTGAGCAGAGAGCCTGACACAGGGCTTAATCCCTGGACCCTGGGGTCATGACCTGAGCTGAAGGCAGATGCTCAACCAACTGAGCCACCCAGGTGCCCCTCTTTTCTTAATTTTTTATATCACATTGAATTTTCATCTCTGGAACCATCTTTGCATCCCTGGAATAAATCCCACTGGACATGATGTATGATCCTTTTAATGTACTGTTGAATTAGATTTGCTAACATTTTGTTGAGAATTTTTGCTTTTGTTTTGATGTCCTTGTCTGGTATTGGTATTAAAGTAATGCTGACCTTGTAAAATGAAAAGGATGTGTTTCTCTTTTTCTACTTTTTGGAAGAATTTGAGAAAGATTGGTACTAATTTTTCTTTAAATGTTTGGTATAATTTACCAATGAAGCCACCTGGCCCTGGATTTTTATTTGGGAAGTTTTTGATTACTGATTCAATAATTCAAAAACAGTAATTAGTCTACTTGATTTTTTATTTCTTCATGATCCAGTCTAGGTAAATTATATGTTTCTAGAAATGTATCCCTTTCTTCTAGGTTGTCCAATTTGTTGGCATGGAAATTATTCACAGTAGTCTTTTATTGTCTTTTTTATTTCTGTGGTATCAGTTGTAATGTCTGCTGCTTCATTTCTGTTTCGTTTCTGATTTTGAGTCCTCTTTTGTTTTGGGTTATTTTTTTATTTTTTATTTTTTGGTCTAGCTAAAGGCTTTTAAAAAAAGCTCTTAATTTCATTGATCTTTTCTGTTCTCTTTAACCTCTATCATTTATTTCTGCTCTGATTTTTATTTCCTTCTTTCAACTATTATTTGTTTTTCTAGTTTCTTGAGGTATACAGTTAGGCTTTTTTTTTTCTTTTTAATCTTTCTTAATATAGGCATTTGTTGCTTTGAAATTCCCTCTTAGAACTGCTTTTGCTGCATCTCATAAGTTTTGGTATGTTGTGTTTCTGTTTTGATTTGTGTCAATATATTTGTTTTTAATTTTTCCTTTGATTTCTTTTTGACCCATGGGTTGTTCAGAAGCATGTTATTTAATCTCCAAGTATTTGTGAATTTTCCAGTTTTTTCTTATAATTTTAGTTTCATACTATTGTGGTTGGAAAAGATGCTTAATATGATCAATCTCAAATTTATTAAAACTTGTTATGTGACCTAATATATGACATGTCCTGGAGAACATTCTTATGTGTACTTGAAAAGAATGTGCATTTTACTACTGTTGGCTAGAATGTTCTATAAATATCCGTTAACTCCATCAGTTTAAGTCCAGTGTTTCCTTATTGATTTTATGTCTGCATGATCCATACATTGTTGAAAGTGAGGTATTGAAGTCCCCTAATATAATTATATTGCTGTTTATTTCTTCCTTCAGGTCTGTTAATATTTGCTTTATAAATTTAGGTGCTCCTACTGTCAATATATTTTTATTTCATGCTGGAATATTTTATAGTGCTCGATACTGAAAGAAACTACCTAGAGACTGGTAGAATTGGAGGATCTTTTTTCTATTCATAAGTTGGAAGCTTTTGCAAAATAATTCTGCATATGTTTAGAATGGCAGAAGCAGGCATCAGCAAACTCCTGTGGTCAAATCCAACCTGTAACCTGTTTTGAAAATAAAGTTTTATTGGAGCTCAACATGATCATTTGAATAGGTACTATCTCTGGTTGCTTTTGTGCTACACTGGAAGAGTTGGGATAGTTGTGACAGAGACCACACGGTCCACAGAGTCTAAAATATTTGCTCTTTTTTGGTCACATATAGAAAAAGTTTCCATGGAGTTACACCATGGTTTGATGTAAGAGGCAAAAAAGAAGTACTAGGAGAATATGAATGGTGATCAAAGCTAGGACTGAAGCTGAAATGAAGAGGAGACCAGATTTAGAATGTTAAAATAAAGACCTGATTTCTATGTCAATGAGTTATGACAGGTAAATTAAAATTGTAATGATCAAATGTTCACAAAGTAATTTACTTAAGGCACACCCTCTGCTGATAGTTCTGTGAGTGCAGACCTCTGATTTATAATAAAATATTAATAGCTAACATTTATTAATCATATATTTGTTCTAAGCATTTTGCATTAATCCATTCATGTAAACCATAAAGAAAATTTAGTAAAGTTTTGCAAACCCATTCTTTAGGTACCATTATTCGTCTCATTTTATTTTTTTTATTTTTTATTTATGTATTTTTAAATTTTATTTTATTATGTTAGTCACCATACAATACATCATTAGTTTTTGATGTAGTGATCCACGATTCATTGTTTTCATATAACACCCAGTGCTCCATGCAGTACGTGCCCTCCTTAATACCCATCACCAGGCATTTTATAATAAGGGGCACAAAGCACCCAGAATTCAAAAATTTATCCAAAGTCACAGAACCAGTACATGGTGGAACTAAAATTCATACTTGGGAATTTTGTACACTGCATTCTTGTGCAGAAGTAGGACTGAATAATTTGTTTAGAAAAATACTTTTTGTTAACAGATTTTTGAAAAAAAATAAAAAAATAATTTTGTTAAAAAGTAACTATTAAAGGACTAAGGTAGGGAATTCACACTTGTTACTAATTTTGTAGCTTTATCTTTAAAGCCCAACTTATATTTTTGACTGAAAAAGACCTTCATAAAATTTCCTTCATTGCAATGAAATTTATTAATATTTTAATAAAAGTTTACTCCTAAGTTTTGTTTTGTTTTTCATCTCTTATATTTAGAATGTTTTGATAATGTAAAACTTCTGGAAGCATAGTGTTATTCACAGAATATCAAACACTTATTAGAGAATCAAAGGCCCATTTCTTTTTTTTTTTTTAAGATTTTATTTATTTATTTGACAGAGAGAGGGAACACAAGCAGAGGGGGTGCGAGAGAGAGAATCAGGCTTCCCGCCAAGCAGGGAGCCTGATGCAGGGCTTGATCCCAGGACCCTGGGATCATGACCTGAGCAGAAGGCAGACGCTTAACTGACTGAGCTGACCCAGGCGCCCCTCAAAGGCCCATTTCTTGAACAAATATTTACTGTATGTTTAAAAAAAAAAAAAAACAAAAAAACAACATATAGCCATGATGTATACTGCAAATATTCCAGTAACCTAAAGAAAGATACTTTTGAAAAAAATTAATTAACTTTATTTTTTTTAGCAGTTTTAGATTCAAAGCAAAAGGGAGTGAAAAATACAGAGTTCCCCTATCTCCTGCCCTCACACATGTACAACCTCCCCATTAGCAACATCCCCACCAGAATGTTGTATTGTTACAATTGATAAACCTACGCTGATATATTACCATTATCACTCTGTGTCCATAGTTAACATTATGGTTCACTTTTGTGTTGTATATTCTATGGCTTCTTATATATGTATATCATAAGTATCAACCATTGAGTATAATACAGAATAGTTTCACTGTCCTAAAAGTCCTGTGAGCTCTGCCAGTTCATCCATCTCCCTACTCCTATTCCTGGAAACCACAAAATGTTCACTGTCTCTGTACAGTGAATGTCAGAGTTTGAATGTAGCCTTTTTTTGGATTGGCTTCTTTCACTTCATAATATGCATTTAATATTCCTTTATGCCTTTTCATGGCTTGATAGCCGATCTCTTTTTAGAACTAAATACTATTTCATGGGCTGGATGTAACAAAATTTATTTATCTATTCACCTACTAAAGGACTTCTTCGTTGTTTCTAAGTTTTGACAATTGTGAATAAAAGTGCTATAAACATTGGTGCACAAATTTTTGTGTGGATAGAGTTCTTAATTCATTTGAGTAAATACCAAAGAGCATTATGGCTGAATTACATAAGAGTATATTTAATGTAGCTAATAATAATAATAATAAATAATAAGAGAAACTGTCCTCTAAAATAGCTATGTAATTTTGTATTCCCACCAGCAAAGAATGAGAATTCCCATTGCTCTACATCCTTGCTAGCATTTAGTGCTTTCAGTGTTTTGGATTTTGGCCATTCTAATAGATGTGAATTGAAGTCTTATTATTTTAAGTTGCAATTACCTAATGACATATATTGAACCTTTTTTCATATGCTTAAGCACTTGGCATTTTAATACCTTTTTGGTGAGGTATCTCCTGAGACTTTTGGCCCATTTTTAATTGAGTTGCTTTCTTATTGTTGAGTTTTAAGAGTTCTTAGTGTATTTTGGATAATAGTCTTTTATTACATGTGTCTTTTGCAAATATTTTCTCCCAGGACATGGCTTGTCTTCTAATTCTCTTGATGTTGCTTTTTGCAGAGCAGAGTTTTGAATTTTAATGAAGTCCTGTTCATCAAATATTTTTTCATAGATTGTACCTTTTCATTTTCATCAAAAAGGTCATTATCATACCCAGGGTCAGTTAAATCTTCTCCTATGTAGTATAGGAGCTTTACAGTTGTGCATTTTACATTTAGGCCTGTGATTCATTTTTAGTTAATATTTGTGAAGAATGTAATGTCTATGTCTTGATTCATTTTTTGGGTGGATGCCCATTTGTTCCAATGCCATTTATTGAAAAGACTATCTTTGCTACAGTGTATTTCCTTTGCTAGTTTAGCAAAGATCAGTTGACTATTTATTGGGGTTTATTTTCTGGCTCTGTATTCTGTTACAATAATCAATTTGTCTATTCTTTGGCCGACACCACACTGTCTTGATTACTGTAACTATATGGTAAATCTTGAAGTCAGATATGTTGGTTCTCCAACTTTGTTCTTCTTCAATATTGTGTTGGCTTTTCTTGCTCTTTTGCCTCTTCATCCATATTTTAGAATCCATTTCAATAGCCACAAAAAATTTTGGGGGGATTTTGATTGGGACCGTACTAAATCGAGATGAAGCTGGAAAGAACTCACATCTTGATGATATTGAGTTTTCCTGTCCTTGAACATGAACTATCTCTCCATTTTAGTTCTTTGATCATTCTTCAGATTTCTATAGTCTTCCTCATACAGATCTTGTATATTATGTTAGATTTATATTTCTTAATATTTTGTTGAGGATTTTTGTATCTATTCTCATGAGAGATATTGACCCGTAGTTTTCTCTCTGCCTAGTTTTGGTTATTTGGTAGAATAAGTTAGGAAGTATTCCTCTCCTTCTATTGTCTTGAAGAGTTTGTAAAGAACTGGTATAATTTCTTCCTTAAATGTTTGTTAGAATCCATCATTGAATCCATCTGGCCTGGTACTTCCTGCTTTGTAAAGTTATTACTGTTTCTATTTCTTTAATAGATACAGGCCTTTTCAGATTACATATTTTTTCTCATGTGAATTTTGGCAGATTGTGTTTTTCAAGGGGTTGGTCAATTTCATCTAGATTATCAAATTTATAATCACAGAGTTGTTCATAATATTTTTTATTAACCTTTTAATGTCCATAGGATATGTTGCAGTGTCCCATCTTTCATTTCTGATATTAGTAATTTGTGCTGTCTCTTTTCCTTAGCCTATCAGTTTTATTGATCTTTTCAAAGAACTAGCTTTTGTATTTGTTAATTTTTTTCTTCATCAATTTTGTTCTTTTATTTCTACTAAATTTTTATTTTCTTCTTAGTTTGGATGAATTTTTTATTTTTTAGTTTCCTATGGTGGTAGCTTAAAGTATTGACTTTAGATCTTTTTTCTTTTCTAATATATGCATTCACTGCTATAAATTTCTAAGTACTACTTTCACTATTTCCCACAACTTTTGATAAATTGTATTTTGAAATTTCTTCTTTAACCCATTTGCTACTTAGAGGTGGGCTGTTTAATATCTAAACATTCTGGGATTCTTTTTTCTCTTTGTCTTATTATTATTTTATTATTATTGTTTTATTAACATGCAGCGTTATATTAGTTTCAGGTGTACAACATATTGATTCAATAATTGTATACACTATAAAATACTCACCATGATAAGGTGTAGTTATCATCTGTCACTATACAATGTTTTACACTATTATTGACTATATTCCCAATGCTTTAGTGCTTTGGGACTTATAGGGACTTTTAGTGACTTATTTTATAACAGCTATCTTTATGTTATTGATTTATAGTTTCATTCCATAGTATTCTAAGAGCGGGTATTATATGATTTTTATTTTTTTTTAATTTGTTAAGATGTGTTTTGTGACCCAAATGTGATATATCTTGGTAATGTCCCATGTGAGCTTAAGAAAAATGTATAATTTACTGTTGTCGATGAAGTTGTCTATAGATGTCAATACCAGTTTATTGATGTTGCTGTTGAGTTCAACTATGTCCTTACTGATTTTTCTGTATGCGGTATCTATCCATATCTGATGAAAGCACATTAAGTTCTAAGTGTAATAGTAGATCCATCTATGTCTCCTTGTACTTCTATTAGTTTTAACCTCATGTGTTTTGATGTTCTCTTGATGGGCTCATATATGTTAAGTGTTGTTATGACTTGAAGAATTGCCTCCTTTATCACTGTAATGCTCCTCTTAATGGCTGATAATGTTCCTTGCTCTGAAATCAGCTCTCTCTGCTTTCTTTATTTTCTTTCCTTTTTAAAGTTTTTATTTAAAATCCAATTAGTTAACATACAGTATAATATTACTTTAAGGTATAGAATTGAGTGATTCATCATTTACATACAACACCCAGTGCTCATCACAAGTGCTCTTGTGAATGCCCATCACCTATTTAACCCATTCCAAAGCACACCTCCCCTCCAGTAACCCTCAGTTTGTGCTCTATAGTTGAGAGTCTGTTTTCTGGTTTGCTTCTCTTTCTTTTTTTCCTTTCCCCTATGTTCATCTGTTCTTTTTCTTAAATTCCACATATGAGTGAAATTGTATGGTATTTTCTTTCTCTCACTTAATTTCACTTAGCATAATACTCTCTAGGTCCATCCACATCATTGCAAAGGACAAGACTTTATTATTTTTTATGACAAGTAAAGTATATATGTATATATATATCACCTCTTCTTTATCCATTAGTCAGTTGATGGACATTTGGGCTCTTTCCATAATCTGGCTATTGTCGATAATACTGCTATTAACATCAGTGCATGTGTCCCTTCGAATCAGTATTTTCGTATTTTTTGGGTAAATGCCTAGTAGCGCAATTGCTGACTCATTGGGTAGTTCTAGTTTTAACTTTTTGAGGAACCTCCATACTGTTTTCCAGAGTGGCTGCACCAGCTTGCATTCCCACCAACAGTACAAGAAGGTTCCTCTTTTTCCGCATCCTAGCCAACACGTGTTGTTTCCCGAGTTGTCAGTTTTAGCCATTCTGACAGTTGTGAAGTGATATCTCATTGTGGTTTTGATTTGTATATCCCTGATAATGAGTGACGTTGAGCATCTTTTCATATATCTGTTGGCCATCAGTATGTCTTCTTTGGAAAAATGTCTATTTGTGTCTTCTACTGATTTTTTTTAAATTGTTTAATTGTTTTTTAATTGTTTTGTTTAATTGTTAGATTATTTGTTTTCTGGGTGTTGAGTTTGATAAGTTCTTTTGGATATTAACCCTTTATCAGATGTCATTTGTAAACATCTTCTCCCATTCCATAGGTTGCCTTTTAGTTTGGTTGATTGTTTCCTTTGCTGTACAGAAGATTTTTATCTTGATGAAGTCCCAATAGTTTATTTTTTGCTTTTGTTTCCCTGGCCTCAGAAGACATATCTAGCAAGAAGTTACTACAGTTAATGTCACAGAGGTTACTACCTGTCTTCTCTTCTTGGATTTTTATGGATTATGTGTCACATTTAGGTCTTTCATCCATTTTGAGTTTATTATTTTTGTGTGTGGTATAAGAAAGTGGTCCAGTTTCATTCTTTTGCATGTTGTTGTCCACTGTTCCCAGCACCATTTTTTGAAGAGACTGTCTTTTTTTTTTTTTTTTAATTTGGATATTCTTTCCTGTTTTGTGTAAGATTAGTTGACAATATAGTTTTGGGTCCCTTTCTGGGTTTTCTGTTCTGTTCCAGTGATCGTCTGTTTTTACGCCAGTTTTATCCAGTTATCGTCTGTTTTATGCCAGTACCATACTGTCTTAATCTCTACAGCTTTGTAATATAATTTGAAGTCTGGAATTGTGATGCCTCAAAGTTTGCTTTTCTTTTTCAACATTGCCTTGACTATTTGGGGTCTTTTGTGGTTCCATACAAATTTTAGAATTATTTGTTTTAGCTCTGTGAAAAATGTTGGTGATATTTTGATAGAGATTGCACTGAATGTATAGATTGCTTTGGGTAGTACAGTCATTTTAACAATATTTGTTCTTCTAATCCATGAGCACGGAATGTTTTTCCATTTCTTTGGGACAACTTCAATTTCTCTCATCAGTGTTTTATAGTTTTCAGAGTATAGATCTTTTCCCTCCTGGTTAGGTTTCTAAAGATATTATGGTTTTTCATATATGGCCTTTATGATGTTTAGGTATGTTCCCTCTATCCCTACTTTGTTGACAGTTTTTATCAAGATTCAATACTTTGTCAAATTTTTTTTCTGCATCTATTGAAAGGATCATATGTTTCTTACTCTTTGTTTTATTAATGTGGTGCATCACATTGATGGATTTGTGAATATTGAACTGCCCTTGCAACCCAGGAATAAATCCCACTTGACTGTGGTGAATGATTTTTTTAATGTATTGTTGGATGCAATTTGCTAGTATTTGTTCAGAATTTTTGCATCCATATTCATCAGGGATATTGGCCTGTAGTTCTTTTTTTTAGTGGAGTCTTTGTCTGGTTTTGGAATTAGGGTAATCCTGGCCTCATAGAATGCGTTTGGCAGTTTTCCTTCTCTTTCTATTTTTGGAATAGTTTGAGAAGAATAGGTATTAACCCTTCTTTAAATGTTTGGTAGAATTCCCATGTGAAGCCATCTACCCCTTGACTTTGGTTTGTTGGGAGAGTTTTGATTACTGATTAAATTTATTTTCTCATTATCAATCTGTTCAAATTTTCTATTTCTTCTTGTTTCAGTTTTGGCAATTTATATGTTTCTAAGGATTTATACATTTCTTCCAGATTATTCAGTTTGTTGGCATAAAATTTTTCAAAGTATCCTCTTATAATTGTATTTCTGTGGTGTTAGTTGTTATTTCTCCTCTCTCATTTGTTAATTTATTTATTTGGGTCCTTTCTCTTTTCTTTTTGATAAGTCCAGCTAGGGGTTTATCAATTTCATTAATCTTTTCAGAGAATCAACTCCTGTTTTCCTTCTTCTGCTCTACTGTTTTTTGTTTGTTTATTTCTATATCACTTATTTCTTTTCTAATCTTAAGTATTTCTCCTCTGATGTTTTAGGCTTCTTTTGTTGTTCTTTTTCTAGCTCCTTTAGGTGTAAGGTTAGGTTGTATTTGAGACTTTTCTTGCTTCTTTTCTTGCTTCTTGAGGTAGGCCTGTATTGCTATATACTCCCCTCTTAATGATTGCTTTTGCAGCATCCCAAAGGTTTTGGATTGTTGTATTTTCATTTTCATTAGTTTCCATGTATTTTTTTTTTAATTTCTTCTTTGATTTCCTGGTTGAACCATTTATTCTTTAGTAGCATTTTGTTTAACCTCCATGTATTTGTGGTCTTTGCAAAGTTTTTTTCTATGGTTGACTTCAGTTTCACAGCATTGTGCTAAGAAAAGATGCATGTATGATTTCAATCTTTTTGCAGTTGTTGAGGCCTGATTAGTGACCTAGTATGTGATCTGTTCTGAAGAATGTCTCATATGCACTTGTAAAGAAGGTGTACTCTGTTCCTTTAGGATTAAATGTTCTGAATATATCTGTTAAGTCCATCTGATCCAGTGTGTCATTCAAAGCCATTGTTTCCTTATTGATTTTCTGCTTAGATGATCTGTCCATTGATGTAAGTAGGGTGTTAAAGTCCCCTACTATTATAGTACTATTATCAACAAGTTTCTTTGTTTGTTATTAATCGTTTTATATATTTGGGTGCTCGGAAGTTGGGGGTTTAAATATTTACAATTGTTAGATCTACTTTGTGGGTAGTCCCCTTTATTATGATATAGAGCCTTTCTTCATCTCTTGTTACAGTCTTTGCTTTAAAGCTGAGTTTCTGATATAAGTATGGCTAATCCAGCTTTCTTTTGATGTACATTAGTATGATAGATGGTTCTCCATCCCCTCACTTTCAATCTGCAGGTGTTTTTAGGTCTAAAATGAATCTCTGGTAGGTAGCATATAGATGGATCTTGATTTTTTTTTTTTAATCCATTCTGACATCCTATGTCTTTTGATTACAGTGTTTTGTCCATTTACATTCAGAGTAATTATAGATATGTATTTAGTGCCTTTTTTTTTTTTTTAACTTGTTTTACTTGTCATTGCTTCTGGAGTTTTTCTCTGTTTCTTTCTTGTCTTTATCACTTTTGGTCTTTCCTTCTCACTCAAAGAGTCCCCTTTAATATTTCTTGCAAGGCTTGTTTAGTGGTCAGGAACTTTTTTAGTTTCTGTTTGGGAAACTCTCTCTCCTTCTGTTCTGAATGACAATCTTGCTGGATAGAGTACTCTTAGCTGTGGATTCTTTTTTTTTTTTTTTTAAGATTTTATTTATTTATTTGACAGAGAGAGACACAGTGAGAGAGGAACACAAGCAGGGGGAGTGGGGGAGGGAGAAGCAGGCTTCCCGCTGAGTAGGGAGCCCGATGCGGGGCTCGATCCCAGGACCCTGGGATCATGACCTGAGCCGAAGGCAGACGCCCAGTGACTGAGCCACCCAGGCGCCCCTTGGCTGTGGATTTTTTACATTAAGTATGTTAAATATATCATGCCACTTTCTTCTGGCTTTCTAAGTTTCTGTAGAGAGATCTGCTGCTAACCTTATGGGTCTTCCCTTGTAAGTTAGGGAATTCCTTTGTCTTGCTGCTTTTAGGATTTTTTTCTTTATCACTATATTTTGCAAATTTAACTATGATATGTCTTGGTGTTGGCCTGCTTTTGTTGATTTTGATGGGAGTTCTCTGTGCCTCCTGGATGTGGATGCCTGTTTCCACAGATTAGGGAAATTTTCAGCTATTATTTCCTCAAATAAATCTTCTGCCTCCTTTTCTCTCTCTTCTTCTTGTGGGACTCATATGATAACTAATGTTAGTAGGTTTGATGGAGTCACTGAGATCCCCAAGTCTACTCTTGTGATCCATAATTCTTTCTCTCTTTTGTTCAGCTTCATTATTTTCCATAACTGTATCTTCTATATCACTTACTCATTCCTCTGCTTCTTTCATCCTTGTAGTCATTGCATCAAGTCAGTTTTGAATCTCAACTATTGCATTTTTCATTCTGCCTGATTGTTCTTTAGCTCTTTTATCTCTGTGGTAAGGATTTCCCTGATGTCTTCCAGGATTTTCTCAAGGATAGCTAGTATCTTTATGACTAGTGCTTTAAATTCTGCATCAGACATATTACTTATATCTGTTTTGATTAGATCTCTGGCCATGACCTTTTCTTGTTCTTTCTTTTGGGATGAATTCCTCCATCTTGGCATTTTGTCTAGGTATCTGTCTTTTTCTCTATGTTAGAAAATCCTGCTATTTTTCCTGTTATTGTGAGTAATGGCTTTATGTAGAAGAGGTCACATACTGTCCAGGGCCTGGAACTTCAGGAAGTGCTACTGTGTTTTTGCTGCTCTATCCCTCAGGTCAGTCATTTGCAGAGGTTCTCCTTGCCTGCAGTGGAGAATGTTTGGAACTTGGCTAGAATGTGGGGAGTTTTAACTAGGTATGTTCTGATCTGCTTGTTAAATGAGACCTGATGCTACTTCCATTTGAACTGAAGTTTTGCAGAACTCTGTGGTCAATAGATGTGGTGAGTACTGGGGCTTCTGCTGGTCTTCTGGGGGAGGGTCCCATTGTGCTGCTCCTTAGGCACACCTGCCCAAGAAAATCAGTATCAACAGAGCATAGGGGGCGGGATCTGGTGTAAGCAGATTAGGCAGCCAGTGTTGGTACTGTACTGTTTGCTAAAGTTGATTTATGCTGAGGGGTGGGGGAAGGAAATGGCACCTGCTAGCAACTTTTTCCCTGGAGAAGGGAGTCTGTGCTTGCTGTGCTCAGGGAAACCCTCCCAGAAGAGCAAATAATTTTCCCTCCTGCATCCTAGGCATAAGAAAAACAGGATTTTTCTCAGACATTTACTGTGAGAACCTCTTGGAACTCCTGGTAGTAAACCCCACAAAAGTGTCCCCCTATGGCTGGGTCTCCATGGAAGTTTTAACCTTCAAACTTGTGCATGCTGAGCTTCCAACATTAATCAACTACAATTCAAGTTTTCCTACCCTGGTACTGTGGTTCCTGTGGAGGTTTCTGCTCCAGCAAGTTATGTCTTCAATTTAGAGGTAGCAGTGTTCCTTGTGGCCTCACTTCTCTGCAAATCTAAATAAAGTTGTTCATTTTTCTTATAGTAGAAGCAGACCATTAAGTTAATTAAATAAAGGAATCATGGGAAATGGAGTAAATCTTAGGAAGGAATACTGCCAATAATGTCTATATACAAAGTGATGATCCAAATAGTAATAAAGGAAAAAGATGATTATAAATTATAATTATCGACATGGAATGGATAAACATCATATTGATTATCCCATTTTGTCAGTTATCAGTCATCCTAGCTGAGCTTTTTACAGGCATTAGACAGCCAACATTGAACAGCAGTATCTAGAGTGCCATAATTAACCTTTTCAATGAAAGGAAGATCTATATTACATATGCATGAATATAATCATGTTACACAATTGATGAGCCTGACTTATTCTTGCCCAGAATAAGCATCATCTAATGTCTTTATGGAGATATATTAAATTATTATCAAAATATTCCTTAATACATGATTTTGGATGAGTAAAATTATCTAAACAGGTATTCTGTTGAACCCAAATTTCTGCACCCTGAAGCCTGCAAGAGATTAATATTTTATGTTAGAAGTATTCCTTTCAGTTTATTAATTGCATTATCTAATTAAGAAAGTTGCATTGTTTTAGGTATGTCACAGTGTAGAAGTTGCTAATGCAAAAATCTTAATCACTAAACATATAATTGAAAAGTGGGACCATGTTCCTTATGAGAGAATTAATGATGGGTTTTCATTCTGTATGAACAAGAAGTAACCTATAACTGTTAGTAAACCATTTTTTAAGCCAGACATTGTAATAGCTGACTACTCCTGTTACTATATTTAACTAACATGCAGCACTATGCTGATACACCATTTTGCAGATGAGCAATCTAAGGCAAAGAGAATCTGAGCCGCTGGCCCCTAACCACCCAGATCATAAAATGCAGTGTAGGTATTACAATACTGGCTTATCTGACTGCAAAGTTTACCTTCCTTTCTCCTATTTTTATATCTTTTAAATTATTAATTTTGTACACAAAACATTATTTATAATGTGGAGTTGCACTAGTTTTAGAGACAGATAAACACACGGTTTATTGGCATAGTATTTATCAGTTACTATTTCTCTATTGTAAAACATTATCTGGAAGAGTATTTTTGAACACCATAGATTTGTCTTTTATTGTTCTTTTTAATACTGTCATTCCCTCCCTCAAAATAAAATCTAATTGCTACCTCTTAATATAGCCACAGCTTTTTTGCTGCTTTGTTATTTTCCACAGTAACTACATCTAATCATATGAGTGAGTGGCCTCTCTACCATGAGTAAGTTATCTGTTGCTGTATGACAGACCATTTCAAAACATGCAGACTTAAAATGATTTACTATTTCTTAAGATTCTGTGCTTACACCAGGCAGTTTTTTGGTGATATCTGCTAGGTTCACTCACATGATTGCAATCACCTGATGACTTGGCTGGAAGTGGATTGTTTACTATGCTCTTACTCATATATATCTGGACCTATGGTGCTAGTTATTGGCTGATCCTCCCTTTTTCAAGTTGGTGTCTCATTTAGTAGTGTAGCTTAGGTTCCCTATAAGAAAGCCAAAGCAAATACAACAAGGACTCTTGGAGCTATGCTATCGAACTCACACAATCCTGAATTTGCCCAATCTTACTGATTAAGCAAGGTACAGGACCAATCTCAATTCAAGATGTGGCGGAATAGTCTTCAACTTGTGATGCAAGGACTACAAAATATCATAATAATATTTTTCAATTTACCACAATTGTGTACTTTTATTTTTGTCTTATTACTAGAATTAGTACCAGTATTGACAATATTAAGAGCTACAGAGTAATGTAGAGCTAAGTATCACAAATCCCAGAGCAAGATGTCCTTGAGTTCAAACCCCAGCTCTACTACTTATTAGCACTGTATACTTGGGTAAATTGCTTACTCTTTCTATGCCTCAATTTTCTTATCTATAAAATAGAAATGATTATAGTAGTATTTACCAATAAGGCTATTAAGATGGTAAATTATTTATTTATTTATTTATTTATTTATTTATTTATTTATTTATTTAAAGATTTTATTTATTTGAGAGAGAGTGAGTGAGTGAGATAGAAAGAGAGAGAGAGAACAAAGCCAGATGAGGAACAGAGAAACAGACTTCCTGCTGAGCAGAGAGCCTGACATGGGACTCGATCCCAGGATTCTGGGATCATGACCTTAGCTGGAGGCAGAAGCTTAACCAACTGAGCCACTCAGGTGCCTGATGGTTAAAGTATTTAATAGTATAAAGTGCTTAGAATAGTACCTGGTTCACAATAAGCACTATATGTTTTAAATAAATTTTCTACACTTTGTAATCTTAGAATTAGTTAACCAATATACTAATAGAGTACTTTGAAATAATTAAGTACTTCCTACATATTTCTCACTGAAATCTAAGCTAATGTTAAGGTGTGTCATTGTTTCATATTATTTCAATGTACATATTGGAATGAATTTGATACAATCTCACTTCTCTTCACCTTCATTTTCTGGAAGTTAACCTCAAATATTCTTCCTCCCTTTCCCTTCTATAGTCAGTTTTTAAGTACTATCAGTTGCCTTACATTATCATCTTCGATTTATCCTTTTGTCACTGCCTTGATTCAGACTTTTATTGCCTCATAAATAAAACATTACAGTGATTCCCTTGTAAATAAGACAGCTTTTCTTTGTCTTGGTTAAAATTCTTAAACACACAAACTGAGATCAAGGCTTAAGTACTGATAATCTATTTGGGGCGTGATCACAGGAAGCAGTATCTAGGGAATAAGTTGCTAATATGGGCACCAGTATTCAATTCCACTGGTAACTTTGCAAAAGTAGAGAATAATCCACATAAAAGATGGGAGGGAGGCATTATCCATGAACTTTCACTCCCCAAAATGAAGATCTACTACCCCTGGGAGCCTTAAAACTCCCCAATCCTCCCATGACTTCTGGGCTATTGTTGTGAGGAAAGTGGAAAAAAAGTTTGCAGGATAAATGAGCTAAGGTGGGAAAACTAGGAGAGCTTGGTGCATTTGAGCTCACAAGATGAGACTGAAATCATAAAATCAGAAGTGGGTTGAGAGATGTAATACCATCACCTGCAAAATTATTTACAAATCTAACTAATGCTACCAACTGCTACTGTCTCCAGAAAAAATCTTCTAAAATCTAAATCTAATCTTAGCACATTTGATTGCCCAAAGATGTCCATAAATTAATCTCTGGGAACCTCTCAGTTTGTTATGTTACATATCAAAAGGGATGCTGCAGATGTAATTAAGGCTGAGGACTTTAAAACAGGGAGATTATCTTATATCATCTCGATGTGGTCAGTGTAATTAGATGGGTCCTTAAAAAGAGAAAAACAGACTTCTGGTTTTTAGTTTCTCATAGAAGGAGCTTAGATATTTTCAATCTGTCATCACAAGTAAGAGCTAAACAGACTGAAAAATCAATGACTCTTCTGGGATCCATACAAGAGAAGACAGAGCAAACTGCTGTCCCCAACATTGGAGAGACCAGTGAACACAGGGAGTCTAGGCTTACTGAAATAGACAAGAAGAAATTGCCTCAGGAAACATGGCTGTAGGAAAACCTGAACTGTAATTGACAAATTGCTGAAGACTCAGTACAGACAAGTCTGACAGTTAAACTTGAGGAGTTCCCAGTCAGAGAGAAGCACCCATAATACTGTGAGATTTAACTCCTGGAACTTGACCAGATTTCTACAGTAAACATTGTAGAGTAAACCCTTGGGGCTTCCAACATGGGAGGTGCTGGGGTATAAGGGATGGAAGGAACCAATCTGAAATATACTGGAGCACCCTGTTCTTTTTAAGGTCTGCCCTCAGGAAAATTTATTTAACCAGAGACTAACCTGCAGGAGTATTATCAGAGCCTAACTGATCTGGGGAAGGAAAATATCAAACTCTAGCCCATTCTAGCTATTCTGTGCTACCTAAGGAAGAGGAGGGAAAAGAGCCCTGAGGAACACTTGTTCACAGTCCAGAGGCATAAGCTCACGAAAAGACCAAAACTTTACCAGAGAATTATAGAATGTATTCCCTTCCCCCACAACTCACCACCACTATACTGAAGGCTTGTTTTTAGCAGTTCCTTTCCTGTTCTATATGTCCACCTATCAAGAAAAAAATTGCAAGGCATACCAAAAGGCAAAAGCAAACAAAAAACAATTCAAGGAGACAGAGAAAGCATTGAACCAGACAGGGCAAAGAGGTTGGAATTATCAGGCCAGGAATTTAATTAATTGATATGCTAATTGATTTAATGGAGAAGGTAGACAGTGTGGGGGTGCTTGGGTGGCTCAGTCCTGTTAGTGTCTGCCTTTGGCTCAGGTCATGATCCCAGGGTCCTGGGATTGCCCCTGAATTGGGGTCCCTAATCAACAGGGAGGCTGCTTCTCCCTCTCTCTCTGCCCCCCCCCCCCGTTCATGGTTGCTCTCTCTCTCTCAATAAGAAAAACTAATATAATAAATAAAATAAAATAAGACAGCATGTAAGAGCAAATGGACAATGCAAGCAGAGAGATACAAATTCTAAGAAAGAACCAAAAAGGAATGTTAGAGACAATTAAAAAAAAAAATGAACAGAAATAAATGCCTTTGATAGACTCGTTAGCATACTGGACACCGCTGAGGTAAGAATCTCTGAGCTAGAGGATATGTCAATAGAATCCTTGAAAACTAAAAAGCAAAGAGAATAAAGACTGGGGGGGAAAAACAAAACAAAGAAAAAAAACAAAAAAACTAGAATACCCAGGGATTGAGACAACTATGAAATGTATAATACGCAAGTAGTAGCTCTGCAAAAGACAATATTGAGATGATTGAATACTAGCCACAGAAGGTTTGCAAAAGGTACATGTGATAAAGGACGTTATACAAAATATACAAAGAACACTTAAACCTCAATAAGGAAAGCAACCTTATTTAAAAATGGTCCAAATACCTTAGACATTTCACCAAAGGAGATATACATATAGCGAATAGACATATTAGCAAAGATACTTCATATCATATATCATCAGGGAAATGCAAATTAAAACAATGATGAGATATCACTACACACCCTCTTATAATGTCCAAAATCCAGTACTCTGGATTATATATTATATTCGTTTGTATATACATTATACAAACGTCCAACACAAAATGCTGGTGAGTATGTGGAAGAACAAGAACTGTCATTCATTGCTGGTGTAAATGCAAAACAATATAGCTATTTTGGACGATAGTTTAGAGGTTTCTTACAAACCCAAATGACTTTTACCACACATTATAGCAAGTGCAGTCCTCAATATTCACCCAAAGGAACTGAAAACTTATGTCACACAAAACCTATACACAAAACCTGCACTTGCATGTTTATGTAAACTTTATAATGTCCAAAACTTAGACATTACCAAGATAACCCTAACTAGGGGAATAGATAAATGTGATATATCCAGATAATAGAATATTATTCAGTGCTAAAAAGCAATGCTCTATCAAGCCATGCAAAGACATGTAGGAAACTTAAATGCATATGACGAAGTGAAAGAAGCCAATCAGGAAAGTCTACATACTGTATGATTACAATCATATGACAATCTAGAAAAGGGAAAACTATGGAAACAATAAAAACACCAGTAGTTACCAGCAGTATGGGGGTAGGAAGAGAGATGAATAGAAAACAAAAAAATTTCAGGGCAGTGAATATTCTCAATATGGTATTATAGGCATGTCCTTATATATTTTTCCAAACTCATAGAATATGTAACTGCAAGAGTGATTCCTAAAGTAAGCAATGGACGTTGAGCAATTATGATATTTCATTTTACTTTCATTCTTGGTTTAAAAAAGCAAAACAAAACATCATTCTGGTGAGTGATATTGGTAATAGGGGAGGTTATACATGTGTGGGGTCAAGGAGTATCTGAGAAATCTCTGTACCTTTCATTGTCTTGTAAAACTGCAGGTGCTCTTTAAAAAAAAGTTAAAACTAGAACACCTTTTCTAGTTGTAAGAAGAAATACTGCAGAACACTGAAGCACAAAATGAAGTCAGAGATTACAAGTATGAGAGGATTTAATGGGGGTCTAAGATAAAGAGCGCCACATACAGGAACTAGAGAGGGGCCTCTGGGAGCTACTGGTGGTTTCCAGGTGCCACCAACAAGGAACAGTTATCTCAACTGTATAGCTGTGAGGAACTGGAGTTTTCTACCAACCTGAATGAACTTGGACTCATCTAGAGTCTCTTGACAAGAGCCCAATCAACACCTTGATTTCTGCCTTCTAAGGCTGAGTCAGGTAAACCAACTGAACCAACAGGGATTTTTGACATTCAAAGCCATGAGAGAATAAATTTGGGTTGTTTTACATCACTAAACATGTATATCTTTATGGCATCAATGCACAACAAATGCAATGTGTAGAGAACTTTCCAATCAGTTCCTATCACTTTCCTAGATGATGACAGAATTCCTTAGCAGAGCATTTGTTCTCCATACAGCCTAGATCTCCACTGGTAGCTCCTGCCATTCCCTGGAGGCATTTAGGTCAAACAATATCAAAATTACTTTCAAGATGCCCACCCATCCATCCATATCAACTCATTATGGTTTTTTGGGTTTTTTTTAACTGTTTTTTAAACATTCTGTTCTCTTTGCCCTAAATTATTATGCCTTCCCTGACTGATATTCTCCTATTCAAACTTGGAAAGAAATTTAACCCAGACAAGAAAACAAAGGAAAACTGGAGGCACAGAAAACAACAACAAAAAAAGTCAAAGCAAGAGAAAGTGGACTGAAACAAAATATGTGGGGATTTAAATGGAATCAGAAAATCCTGAAGCATAAAAGAGATAAGGCAGGCAAAGGAGGGAGAGAACTGATCTAGAATGATCATGTATACAATGTTACAAGGCTCATGCTTTAATTATTTGAGAGGATCCACTGAAAGATATTTGGCAGAAGATTGTATAGTTATATTTAATGCTTTTTTTTTTTTTTAAGAGGGCTTTAAGGCAGTATGAAAGTATTTGAAAAGGTCATAATGTAAGTAATCTATGTAGTCAATAGAAGTGATAAAGATGTGAAACAGGTTTGTGACAAAAGTGTTGGTGGGGACAGTACTTAAACATTTGACACAAAAGTATACACACCATATGGTTCTATTTATACCAAGTTCAAGAACAGGCAAAACTAAATTGTGTTGATAGATTTCAGATGAACAGTTGCCTTGGGAGGCTGAGTCTGACTACAAAGATCATGAAGGAACATTCAGGGATGTTGGAAATATACAATACCTTAATTTAAGGTAGTGCTTTCACAAATGTATACATTTGTCAAAATTTGTGCATTTCATTGTATGAATACTATAATCCTATAGAGTCGATTAAATAATTGTAAGGCAAAATTAGCAAAAATACAGATGTCAGCAGTAAGGAGAGAGGATAGTCAAATAAATCAAAAACTTCATCAGAACCTGGGGATATGACAAATTGAGAGAGGGAATTCATAAGGTGCAGTTTGGATTAAGAGAAAAATATGAGCATGATGAGTTCATTTTGCAATATTCAGTCTGAGACATGTATGAAGTAGCCAAATAGGACTGTTGGATTTTTAAGCTTGAAGTTCAGGATGAAACATAAGAGTGATTCTGTCAGTTTTGCTGTTGTGACTATGTTTTCATTTATTTATATTTAACTGATTATTGCTGATATCTGGGAAAGCCATTCACGTTTATACATCAATTCTGTAACTTCCTACATTACTAAATTCTCTAAATTTTTGTACTTTATAAATCATGCCCATGGCTTTTCTATGTAGACAAGCATAGTATCTGCAAATAATGAAATTACTTCCTTATTCTAGGCATTTACTTACTTATTTGATATCTTCATTCTCTCTGAAGGCAGTTAGCACAAGAAAATGGATGGAGGTGAGAAAGGAAGGCCTTGGTCTGTTTCTGACATTAGATTTTCTTTGCAATTCATTGGTTCTTTTCCTGTTCTGGTCCTCAATCAGTATGGTGTAATCTTCACTACCATGTGTTTCAGATACAAACAAAAGTACACTTAAGTCTTAATAATGCCATTCAATAGTGACGTGATCTTAGACAAGTAATTGAACTTCAGGGAGACTAAGTTTTGGTCATTGCAAATTTAAAAGAATAATAATACTTTGCATGTATATTGTGAAGAGAAAGTAATAAACAATGAAATAACACCTGTGGCAAGTTATTTGGAATAATATCTACAAATGTTATTTCTTTATATTCATCCTTCTTTGTAATATGGCTTTACAGCAACTCATAACTCCTAGGAAGGACTAGAGTTTTTCACTTCCTTTGAATTGAGTAGTTTTGTGCCTTCATTTAACCATTAGAATGCAGTGCAAATGATGATATGTCAGTACCTTGACCTAGGCCTCAAAAGTCTTCTCTGACCCATGTTCTAGTCAATTGCTCAAAAAAAAAAAAAAAAAAACACCTCATGAATACATTATTTCTTAGGTTATTGAATGCTTCAAACTATTTAAACAGCTTTGTCAGTTACAAACAACATACACACATGTATAATATATATAGTTCTAATTATATATATTATAATATAATATATATATTTTAGTTTCAAATACCTCTTGTCTTCCATTGTTTTGATTTTCTTCCTTTGGGATTTCAGTTTAACATAATTTAGATCTTTTTTTTTTTTTTTGCCTGTCTTCCAAATCAACGAGTTTGGCTCTGACCATATTTATACTTTATATTTCTTCCTATATCTCAACATTATTCTCTTTTTGGTTTTGCTGCCCTTTTCCAATACCCATTATTAAATTTTTATTTGAATTAATTTTCGGTCAAACTCCTTGCTGTTTGATTTTCATTCCTGATATTAGGTTTTTTATCATTCTTTACTGAGCTCGGTCAACTTTTGTTTCATATCTTCTTGTTTTTGTTTTTTTTTCTTTCTACCTGTTTGTATTCTTTTTGAATTTCTGATTCGAGTTATTTATTCATGTCTCTAAATGCTTCTTTGTAGATATTCAGTTTGAAGTGTTGTATTATGGTTAACTTCTGTTTTATGATATTTTTGTTGGGGTAACCATCTTTAAAATACTTTGATCTCTTCATTTTCTATTTTTTTTTCTTATAATAGTTTTGCATTAAAAAAACTTTATGCACTTTGAATTTTATAGACAATTTCTTAAGATTTTTGCTGTCCTCTACTTTACTGAAAACTTGAGATATATGTGGTTTTCATTTCTTCTTATAGATCAGTCTTTGAATATTTATTAGGAAATTTAAATTATTAGGACTATTACTATTATTAACCTATTACTTTAACCACCTCAGAAATCTCTTTTTCATTTTTGAAATATATTTTTTTCTGAATATAGAATTTTATGTTGACGGTTTTTTGTTTTGTTTTGGCTTGGTTTTGGTTTTGGTTTCTTTCATTTTACAGATATTGCTCCTCTATCTTCTGGCCTTCCTTGTGTCTGATGTGAATTCACTGGTCATTTATATCATTATATCATGTTATCTTCTGTTTCTGGCTTCTTTCACCAGTGTAATGCTTCTAGTTGATCCATGTTGTCGCACATATCTGTGCTTCCTTTTTAATGGCCAAAAAATACCCCATCATATAGATATGCCATGTTTGGTTTATCCATTCATCAGTAGGTGGGCATTTGGATAGTTTTTGCCTTTTGACTATTCATGATCCTTGAATTTAATGTAAAAAGAAAAAAAAAAATCCTCTGGCAGGGTTTTCCCATGAGACTTCCAGAAATGTATTATACTTTAGGGAAACATTAGGTTTAAACTAGGTGTTATGAAATATTTTTTTTGTTCTACTTATAAATCATATTTTTATAATATAAATCTAACAAAGCAGGAATATTTCACAGTTGATGTTCTATCTCTAGAGTTAGGTGGTCAATTATCCATAGAGTGAATGGATATATATATTTATAAATTATAAATAAATATATTTACTGTGCTCAATACCAGTGAATATTCCCTATTCAGCAGTTTCTTAGACATATTTTTCCCACACATTCAATTGTATTAGGTTCATTATTGCTATAAGTTCATTCTACTTATAGGAAGAATGCATCTAATGTAGGTTTTTCTAAAAAATATCCCAGGCATTTGTTATAGCAATCAGGGAAAGTTCCAAATTTTATCTGCAGAATGTCTAATATGATACTTTATATTCATTATTTGGGAATACAAATTGGATATTTACTAAGTAGCTTCATACTGGATTATATTGTCTTTATTTCTTAAGTTCATGAACATTCAACCTAAAACTTATTCAATATATATGAATTTGTTCATAAATTTATTAGGTTATCAGTGTACTTACTAAGTGAGAAAAAAATGGCCACACTACTTTACAGCTCCTTTAATTAAATATGGAGTTTATTTCTATACCCCTTGAATCAGAACACTCCTGGTGACTTCCTTTGAACAATAAAATTCAGGAGCACTGATGTTAGAAGTATAAGCCTGGGGAGGAGGGGCAAGATGGCAGAGGAGTTGGAGACCTAAATTTCGTCTGGTCTCAGAAATTCAGCTAGGTAGGTATTACACCATTCTGAGCACCTACAAACTCAACAGGAGATCGAAGAAAAGAATAGCAGCTATTCTCTGAACAGAAACGTGACCACTTTCTGGAAGGTAGGACATGCAGAGAAGTGAATTTGCGGTGATATTCGGGAAGATAGACCGCGGGGGGAGGGAGCCTCCGTCAGCCAGAGTGATAGAGCAGCGGAGCACAAAATCAGAACTTTTAGAAGTTGGCTCCTCTGAGGGATGTTGCTCCGTGGCTAAGTGTGGGGTGGAACCCTTGCTGGGACAGTGTGGTCTCAGGACCCACAGGGTCACAGAAAGACCAGGGATGCCTAAGTGGGGCAGAGCCCCCAGGTGTCAGGGCAGGGTAGATGGCTGCAAAGACAGAGCTGAGGAGTGGGCTCTCAGCTCAGGGTTGCTGCCGTGATCTGCGGCACAGTCAGGCCACTACTCTTCCAGCAGGGACCCAACAAGTGGTAGGTCCGGGGAGACAGCCCTTCCACCCCCGGGAGGAGCAGCGAGGGAGAGCTCACTGCAGGAATCTGCTGGGTTTGGAGACTCCAGACAGGGTTGGGTGCCAGAGATAGAAACACTTGGTCACAGGCCAGGTGACCACAGAGTGTGGCCGGGGACTGGGGAGACAGGAGAGATTGACCGCTTTACTCTGAGGGCTCACTGAGAAGTGGGGCCCTGAGTTCCCGACTCCTCTGGGGCAGAGATTGGGAGGCCGCCATTTTCACTCTCATCCTCCAAAGTGTACAGAAAGCTTGCAGGGAATAAAAGCTACCAAGAGCAAACCCAAGCAGATTACTTAGCCCGGCCCCTGACAAGGGCAGTGCAATTCTGCCTCAGGCAAAGACATTTGAAAATCACTGCAACAAGCGCCTCCCCCAGAAGATCAGCAAGAACTGCCAGCCAAGACCAAGCAGTAGATCGGTAGATCAATGAGAACAACAGAATTCCAGCACTAGGGGAATACAGCACATAGAATTCTTGGCTTTTTTCCCCCCGATTCTTTAGTCTTTCAGGGTTAATTTTTTAAATTTTTTTTCTATTTTTTTTTTAATTTTTCTTTTTCCCTTTTTCAACCAACATCTTATCAATTTCTTTTTTAAAACCTTTTTAATTTTCATTTTTAGAGTCATATTCTATCCCTTCATAGTAGTTAACCTTAATTTTGGTATATATATATATATATATATATATATATAAGTTGTTCTCTCTTTAAAATTTTGGGATACAGTTTCTTCTGACAGACAAAAATATACCCTAAATCTCTAGTGTATGGCTTTGTTCTAGTCTCCTGCCTGATCACATTCTCTCCCTTTTTTTTTTTTAATTTCTCTTCTTTCTTTTTTCAACCAACTTCTTATCAATTCCTTTTATAAAATCTTTTATAATTTTCATCTTTACAGTCATATTCCATCCCATCATATTTACCCTTATTTTTGTACATATATAAGTTTTTCTTTCTTTAAAATTTTGGGAGGCAGTTTCTTCTAACAGACGAAAACATGCCCCAAATCTAGTGTGTGGTACTGATCTAGTCACCAGCCTGATCATATTTGACCGTATTCTTTTTTTTTTTCCTTCCCTTTCTTTTCCCCTGGTTTCAGGTCTCTACTGATTTGTTTAGTGTATATTTTTCTGGGGTCATTGGTAACCTGTTAGCATTTTGTTCTCTCATTCATCTATTCTCCTCTGGACAAAATGACAAGACAGAAAAAAATCACCTCAAAAAAAAAGAACAAGGGGTGCCTGGGTGGCTCAGTCATTAAGCGTCTGCCTTCAGCTCAGGTCATGATCCCAGGGTCCTGGGATCGAGCCCCACATCGGGCTCCCTGCTCAGCGGGAAGCCTTCTTCTCCCTCTCCCACTCCCCCTGCTTTTGTTCCCTCTCTTGCTGTGTCTCTGTCAAATAAATAAAATCTTAAAAAAAAAAAAAGAATGAGAGGCAGTACCAACTGCCAGGGACCTAATCAATATGGACATTAGTAAGATGTTGGAACTAGAGTTCAGAATGATGATTATAAAGATACTAGCTGGGCTTGAAAAAAGCATGGAAGATACTAAAACCTTTTCTGGAGAAATAAAAGAACTAAAACCTAACCAAGTTGAAGAAATCAAAAAGGCTATTAATGAGGTAAAATAAAAAATGGAGGCTCTAACTGCTAGGATAAATGAGGCAGAAGAGAGAATTAGTGATATAGAAGACCAAATGATGGAAAATAAAGAAGCTGAGAAAAAGAGAGATAAACAACTACTGGATCACGAGCACAGTATTCAAGAGATAAGTGATACCATAAGATGAAACAATATTAGAATAATTGGGATCTCAGAAGAAGAAGAAAGAGAGAGAGGGCCAGAAAGTATATTGGAGCAAATTGTAGCAGAGAACTTCCCTAATTTGAGGAAGGAAACAGGCATCAAAATCTAGGAGGCACAGAGAACCCCTCTCAAAATCAATAAAAATAGGTCAACACCCCAACATCTAATAATAAAACTTACTAGTTTCAGAGACAAGGAGAAAATCCTGAAAGCAGCTCGGGAGAAGAGATCTGTAACCTACAATGCTAGAAACATTGGATTGACAACAGACCTATCCACAGAGACCTGGCAGGCCAGAAAGGACTGGTGTGATATCTTCAGAGCACTAAATGAGAAAGATATGCAGCCAAGAATCCTATATCCAGCTAGGCTGTCATAGAAAATAGAAGGAGAGATAAAAACCTTCCAGGACAAACAAAAACTAAAGGAATTCATAAACATGAAACCAGTCCTACAAGAAATCTTGAAAGGGGTCCTCTAAGCAAAGAGAGAGCCTAAAAGTAACATAGACCAGAAAGGAAAAGAGACAATATACAGTAACAGTCACCTTATAGGCAATACAATGGCACTAAATTCATATCTTTCAATACTTACCCTGAATGTAAATGGGCTAAATGCCCCAATCAAAAGACACAGTGTATCAGATTGGATAAAAAAATGAGACCCATCGATATGCGGTCTGCAAGAGACTCATTTTAGACCAAAAGACACCTCCAGATTGAAAGTGAGGGCATGGAAAACCATTTACCATGCTAATGGACATTAAAAAAAAAAAAAAAAAAAAAAAAGCTGGTGTAGCAATCCTTACATCAGAGAAATTAGATTTTAAACCAAAGATTATAATAAGAGGTGAGGAAGGACACTATATTATATTTAAAGGGCCTATCGAACAAGAAGATCTAACAATTGTAAATATCTATGCCCCTAACATGGGAGCAGCCAACTATATAAGCCAATTAATAATAAAAGCAAAGAAACACATCAACAATCATACAATAATAGTAGGGGACTTTAACAGCCCCCTTCCTGAAATGGACAGATCATCTAAGCAAAAGATCAACAAGGAAATAAAGACTTGAAATGACACACTGGACCAAATGGACTTCACAGATACATTCAGAACGTTCCATTCCAAAGCAACAGAATACACATTCTTCTCTAGTGCCCATGGAACAGTCTCCAGAATAGATCACACCCTAGGTCACAAATCAGGTCTCAACTGGTACCAAAAGTTTGGGATCATTCCCTGCATATTTTTGGACCACAATGCTTTGAAACCAGAACTCAATCACAAGAGGAGAGTCAAAAAGAACTCAAATACATGGAGGCTAAAGAGCATCCTACTAAAGAATGAATGGGTCAACCAGGAAACTAAAGAAGAATTAAAAAATTTCACGGAAACAAATGAAAATGGAAACACAACTATTTAAAATCTTTGGGATGCAGCAAAGGCAGTCCTAAGAGGAAAGTATATAGCAATACAAGCCTTTCTCAAGAAACAGGAGAGGTCTCAAATACACAACCTAACCCTACACCTAAAGGAGCTGGAGAAAGAACAGCAAATAGAGCCTAAACCCAGCAGGAGAAGAGAAATAATAAAGATCAGAGCAGAAATCAATGAAATAGAAACCAAAAGAACAGTAGAACAGATTAACGAAACTAGGAGATGGTTCTTTGAAAGAATTAACAAGATTGATAAACCCCTGGCCAGACTTATCAAAAAGAAAAGAGAAATGACCGAAATAAATAAAATCATGAATGAAAGTGGAAAGATCACAACCAACACCAAAGAAATACAATTATAAGAACATATGAGCAGCTATATGCCAGCAAATTAGATAATCTGGAAGAAATGGATGCATTCCTAGAGATGTATAAACTACCAAAACTGAACCAGGAAGAAATAGAAAACCTGAACAGACCTATAACCACTAAGGAAATGGAAGCAGTCATCAAAAATCTCCCAACAAACAAGAGCCCAGGGCCAGATGTCTTCCCAAGGGAATTCTACCAAACATTTAAAGAAGAATTAATGCCTATTCTTCTGAAATTGTTCCAAAAAATAGAAATGGAAGGAAAACTTCCAAACTCATTTTATGAGGCCAACATCCTTAATCCCAAAATCAGACAACGATCCCATCAAAAAGGAGAATAACAGACCAGTATCCTTGATGAACATGGATGCAAAAATTCTCACAAAAATACTAGCCAATAGGATCTAACAGTGCATTAAAAGGATTATTCACCATGACCAAGTGGGATTTATTCCTGGGCTGCAAGTTTGGTTCAACATCTGCATATCAATCAATGTGATACAATACTTAATAAAAGAAAAAACAAGAACCATATGATCCTCTCAATAGATGCAAAAAAATTAGAGATAGAGGGTACATAACTCAATATCATGAAAGCCATCTATGAAAAACCCACAGCAAATATCATTCTCCACAGGGAAAAACTGAGAGCTTTCCCCCTAAGGTCAGGAACACGTCAGGGATGTCCACTATCACCACTGCTATTCAATATAATACTAGAAGTTTTAGCCACAGCAATCAGACAACAAAAAGAAATAAAAGGCATCCAAATCAGCAAAGAAGAAGTCAAACTCTCACTCTTTGCAGATGATATGATACTTTATGTGGAAAACCCAAAAGACTCCACCCCAAAACTGCTAGAACTCATACAGGAATTCAGTAAAGTGGCAGGATATAAAATCAGTGCACAGAAATCATGGCATTTCTATACACCAACAACAAGACAAAAGAAAGAGAAATTAAGGAGTCGATTCCATTTACAATTGCACCCAAAACCATAAGATACCTAGGAATAAATCTAACCAAAGAGGCAAAGAATCTGTACTCAGAAAACTATAAAATACTCATGAAAGATATTGAGGAAGACACAAAGAAATGGAAAAACGTTCCATGCTCATGGATTGGAAGAACAAATATTGTGAAGATGTCAATGCTACGTAGAGCAATCTACACATTCAATGCAATCCCTATTAAAATACTATCAACTTTTTTCAAAGAAATGGAACAAATAAACCTAAAATTTGTATGGAACCAGAAAAGACCCCGCATAGCCAGAGGAATGTTGAAAAAGAAAAGCAAAGCTGGTGGCATCACAATTCCAGACTTCAAGCTCTATTACAAAGCTGTCATCATCAAGACAGTATGGTACTGGCACAAAAGCAGACACATAGATCAATGGAACAGAATAGAGAGCCCAGAAATGGACCCTCAACTCTATGGTCAACTAATCTTTGACAAAGCAGGAAAGAATATCCAATGGAAAAAAGACAGTCTTGTCAACAAATGGTGTTGGGAAAATTAGACAGCCACATGCAGAAGAATGAAACTGTACAATTTCTTACACCACACACAAAAATAGACTCAAAATGGATGAAAGACCTCAATGTGAGACAGGAATCCATCAAAATCCTAAAGGAGAACACAGGCAGCAACCTCTTCGACCTCAGCCACAGCAACTTCTTCCTAGAAATATCGCCAAAGGCAAGGGAAACAAGAGCAAAAATGAACTATTGGGACTTCATCAAGATGAAAAGCTTTTGCACAGCAAAGGAAATAGTCAAAACCAAAAGACAACCGACAGAATGGGAGAAGATATTTGCAAATGACATATCAGATAAAGGGCTAGTATCCAAAATCTATAAAGAACTTATCAAACTCAACATCCAAAGAACAAAGAATCCAATCAAGAAATGGGCAGAAGACATGAACAGACATTTCTGCAAAGAAGACATCCAAATGGCCAACAGACACATGAAAAAGTGCTCAACATCGCTCGGCATCAGGGAAATCCAAATCAAAACTCAATGAGATACTCCCTCACACCAGTCAGAATGGCTAAAAGTAACAAGCCAGGAAACGACAGATGTTGGTGGGGATGTCGAGAAAGGGGAACCCTCCTACACTGTTGGTGGGAATGCAAGCTGGAGCAGCCACTCTGGAAAACAGTATGGAGGTTCCTCAAAAAGTTGAAATGGAGCTACCCTATGACCCAGCAATTGCACTACTTGGTATTTACCCCAAAGATACAAATGTAGGGATCCAAAGGGGTATGTGCACCCCAATGTTTATGGCAGCAATGTCCACAATAGCCAAACTATGGAAAGAGCGAAGATGCCCATTGACAGATGAATGGATAAAGAAGATGTGGTATATATATATACACAATGGAATATTATGGAGCCATCAAAAGGAATGGAATCTTGCCATTTGCAATGTTGTGGATGGAAATGTAAGGTATTATGCTAAGTGAAATAAGTCAATCAGAGAAAGATATGTATCATATGATCTCACCGATATAAGGAATTCTTAATCTCAGGAAACAAACTGAGGGATGCTGGAGTGGAGAGGGGTGGAGGGATGGGTTGGCTGGGTGATAGACATTGGGGAGGGTTTGTGCTATGGTGAGCCCTGTGAATTGTGTCAGACTGTTGAATCACAGACCTGTACCTCTGAAAAAAATAATACATTATATGTTAAAAAAAAAAAAAAGAAGAAGATAGTATGTAGGGCAAAATGAAGGGGGGTGGAAATCAGAGGGTAGATGAACCATGAGAGACTATGGACTCTGAGAAACAAACTGAGGGTTCTAGAGGGGAGGGCGGCTCAGGGATGGGTTAGCCTGGTGATGGGTATTAAAGAGGGCATGTATTGAATGGAGCACTGGGTGTTATATACTAACAATTCATCATGGAACGCTATATCAAAAACTAATGATGTAATGTATGATGATTAACATAACATAATAAAATTTAAAAAAAAAGAAGAAGTATAAGCCTGGATCTCAAGAGGCCTTTTTGTGTCCTTGGTTGCTGTCAATGTGGACCTCACCACCTTTTGCTTAAATCTGGGCTAAAGTAAAGGAGATTGAGAGATCTCACATGGAACAGAACTAAGCCATCCAAAGAGAGACTCCTCTAGACCAACCAGCTGGTAGTCATCCTGGCAGATGACCACAGATGTTTGTATGAGTCTTGTCAAGGCCAGTGGGAAACATACAAAAATAAATCCAGCCCAAAATGCAGATTCATAGAATATAGATCTAAATAGCTGATTCTGATTTTAAACCAGCATGTTTTGGCTTGAATTATTATGAAACAAAGTTAATTAATACAATTGATACAATGGTCAAGAAAGTCATGTATATAAACTCATATAAAGTAAGTTTCGAAATTAAAAAAAAGAATATATCTGAGAATTTTTGAACTTTAGATGCATTAGCTCTACTTGTAGAAGACAATGGTAATCATCTCTTCTACATTTTCCTCCTGGATTGTTTTATATGAACAAGCAACAAAAGTGTTTTTTCCCATCATCTGTGAAATCAGTTATAACTTTGAGAAAGTTGTTGGCTATTGTAAATTTACTTATTGAAAAGCAAAAGCAAGACTTTCTACACATGAAAGATGAAAATGTAAAAATGTAAAATGTATGAATTCAGTAAGAAATGTTAGGTTAAAGAATTTTCCTCACTATAAATAACCCTCATTTTTTTCAGAGATGTGAAATTGGAAAAATAAAACCTATAGACGTTCACATTGTTAATAATGAGGTGTTTGATATCCAGCAGGAACTGTGGCCAGCATCCTTTCTCTTTCTTATACAAATGCAAGAAATATATAGTGAATGAAAATCAACTGGAAGATTTGCTATCTCTGAAGAATTAGTGTGTTAGCAAAACCAGGTGTGCAACTTTAGAAATGGAAAGGCTTAAGTCATATAATTTAATTAACCATTGTTAGTTTCTGAAGAGGAAATAGAAATTCATGGTAAGTTCTTTCCCCAGTGATAAAAACATCTATTATTACACATTTGTTCAGGATCTAAGTTTTCAGACTTCCAGTTAAATAATTATCTTTATACACATCTGATTAATCTTAATTTTTATTATAAAACTGAGATCTAAATTCAGTTAGTGGTAAAGATACAAATATTTAGAAATTTTAAAGAATTTAAAAGTATTTAGCATAAGTTCACTTAAAAATTTCATGTTTTCTTAAATATTCCTTAAAATACATTGTATTTTTTTCTTTATCAAAAATGTGAAGTAAACAAGGCTTTTGAAATTTCTTTTTTTGCACATACAGTTTTGAATACAGTGCTTTAATGGACCAACTGTTTTACATGTTAGGAATTTTTCTATTTTATTTATTTTCATTGAAATGTCAACTGAATTAGTTAAAAAGGAAAAAATAATAATAATTTCTTCCAAAAGCTAATTGTAGACATAAGGACAGTGGCTAGAATCATGTATCTTGGAATGAAATAGTTTTGGCTTGATTTTTAGCTCCACCTCTTACTAAATCTGTATTTGGGGTGTAGTTACTTTATATCTAAGTTACTTTACTTTTATCACAGGACATATTTTTCTTGGATTTGTAGATTTTCAAAGTCTGTTAGCTGGTATGGTTGTTTTTAGTCTGGTTGTCAGAAACAGAACTCCTGATTTTGGTAAAGAGAAGAACCTTGGAGTCCATGCCCAGGGACGAATTTTCTGAAAATGGCTTTTGGGGTGCTCAGGTGGCTCAGTTGGTTAATTGTCTGACTCTTGGTTTCAGCTCAGGTCATGATCTCATGGGTTGTGGGACTGAGCCCTTGGTCTGGCTCTGTGCTAAGCACAGAATCTGCTTGGGATTCTTCCTCTCCTTTCCCTCTGCCCCTCCCCTGTGCTCATGTACTCTCTCTCTCTCTCATAAATAAATACCTTAAAACAAACAAACAACAACAACAACAAAAAAAAACAAATACAAAAACAAAGAAAGAAAAGAAAAAGAAGAAACATTTTTTTTTTAATATTTTATTTATTTATTCATGAGAGACAGAGAGAGAGAGAGGCAGAGGGAGAAGCAGGCTCCCAAGGAGCAGAGAGCCCGATGCGGGACTCGATCCCAGGACCCTGGGATCATGACCCGAGCCGAAGGCAGACGCTTAACCATCTGAGCCACCCAGGCGCCCCGAAACATGGGTTTTTAAAAAGACTGGTACCCAAGCAGGACAGAGCTTCAGTGCTGGATGACTCAAGATAAGGTGTCTGATGCTGAGGATGATCCATATAAAGTCTTCTAATGAAACTCCTAATGTGTTTCAATCAGATACATTTTAGAATGACACATTAATTTTCTAAATAGAAAAAGTTAAGTTTCAAGTATATGGAATATTAGTGTGAATAAGCTGATTTCCCTAGTGAGATGATAGAAAACAAATTTGAGAAGTCCGCAAACAACAGTTTAAGTAGAGGTACTGGGATTTTTCCTACAGTGCTACTTCTTTATCTTGTCCATTTTTCTCCCCTCAGTCCTTTTAAATTATTTTTTTTATTGGTTGACATTGTCAAAAGTGAGTCAATTTCTACATTTCTACATGAGCATTTCTTTAGGGGAAATTGCAAAATTAATGATTCTGAGAGAAAATTGTTGCATTATAGTGAGTACACTAGGATCAATGGTTATATCAAGTATAAGAATGCCCATTGTGGCAGAAAAACAAAAGTAAAGAAGTGCTCTAGGTTAGAATTTTTCAGATTTTTTTTGTAAGTTTGGTCTTTTTTTTTTTTATTTTGACCCTCTGCGTGTGCGTACACACACACCCCCCCACATATTTATATTATATATACATATAAAATCAAATTTTATTTTATTATATATGATCCACTCTATTTTAATCTATTTTTTCTTAAAAAAAATGTTCTCTTGTAGTTTTAGTTCTTATAGGTAAAGAGCTTTGAAGCTGTCATTCCAGTTCTTACAAGTTGAAAAATCTTAAACTAAAAATTTATGAGCTTTCTTGGACTCATCAGCTAAGGTCACAGAGCAAACTGGCACCCTAAAATATGGAAAGAGAAATGAAACTAAAAGTCATAACCAACATCTACTTACCTGGAACAGATGGTGTTGGAGCCAGAAACAAATAAGAATAGATAATTTTGATGAATGCCAGAGACTGTGAACTGGAATACAGAGTGGAAAACTCCCACAGACTGTGTAAGTGGGTGCTCCCATTTTCTGGGTTTTACATCCATGAACCTACCGGTCTCTTGCCTTGAAGAGCTAAGCAGGATACCCTTCTGGCTCTAGCAGTGGAAAGGGAAAAGTAATCATTGTGAAATACATCCAAATCTTTACATCTAACAGAGGTTGAATCTGAAGGGCAAACATCAAATAGTGTTGTTCCATCTAGAGGAAGATCGCTTCTCAATTCCATCTTTCTAGCCTTCCTGTCTCACCTAATTGAGGATAAAAAGTTAAGAAACGTGTAAAGGGGCGCCTGGGTGGCTCAGTCACTTAAGTGGCTGCCATCGTGATCACAGGGTTCCTGGACCGAGCCCCAGGTCTAGCTCCCTGCTCAGAGGGGAGTCTGCTTCTCCCCCTGCCTCATGCTCTCTCCTTCTCTCTCTCCTTGTCAAATGAATAAATAAAATCTTAAAAAAATCACTAGAAGAATATTTTAAGAAAGAAGAAAGAAAGAAAGAACGAAAGAAAGAAAAAGAAAAGAAATATATGTAAATATAACAGCCCAGGAGTATCAGGACACAAAAGACAGATTTAATCTTAACATAATAGGATCCTTCCTCTACAATCCCCACAACATCAGTTAGGATTCCAGTGTAATAGCAGTGGATTATAGCAAAAGAAAAAAAAAAACCTGCTAGATGCAGCCTCATCCTGAGAAGGAATTATTAGAGTGGCCCAAAGACAATAGTAAAAACAAACACAGGAATAGGAGAATTTTTGTAATCTGGCACATACAACTATAGCAAATATTAAACACAGCTCTACTTCAGGGAAGAATAACCCAATTCCTCACACTAAAGATATATATAATTCAGTTTCTATTATCTAATACATCGTGTCTGGCTTCAACAAAAAATTACATAGCATACCAAAAGCCAAAAAAAAATTCTAAAGGGACAAAGCTTTCATCATAACAATACCCAAATAGGACATAGATGTTGAAATAATCAAATGGAGAATTTTATTTTATTTATTTTAAAGATTTTTATTTACTTATTTATTTGACAGAGAGAGACACAGCGAGAGAGGGAACACAAGCAGGGGGAGTGGGAGAGGGAGAAGCAGGCCTCCCGCCGAGCAGGGAGCCCGATGCGGGGCTCGATCCCAGGACCCTGGGATCATGACCTGAGCTGAAGGCAGATGCTTAACGACTGAGCCACCCAGGCGCCCCTCAAATGGAGAATTTTAAAGGACTATGATTAATATGTTAAGGGATCTAATGGAAAATTATGCAGGACTGAAACTCAGATCTATATAAAGACAGGAAGATCATCAAAGAAGAAATACATGAAATCAGTACTTTTGAAATTTTTCCATTCTTAAATGAGCTAAGAAATAACTGTTTAAGTTAAAAATATGACAACATATTGGGTGATTATAGCATATGGATAACTTAAATGAAAGCAGCCTCAAAAGGGACAGAAAGAATAAATTAGGGAAACTCTTAAAACATATCTACAATATACAAGAAGCAGTATAGTCTACTTATGTGGAGGTTGACTTAGTTAAAAATCTATGTTGTCAATTCTAAGAAAACAACTGATTTTTTAAGAATAAGTATAATATGCTAAGAAAAAGGACAAAATGTAATAATTCGGAATGATCCATTAAAACTAGAGAAGACAGATGAAGGGGAAAAATGAACATATAAATAGAAAATCACTAAAATGGTAGATTTTACTCCAGCTGTATCAGTCATTTTATTGTATCTTTTTTATTGAGGTATAACTTACATTTAGCATACCAGTTTCAGCTGTACAAAATAATGATTCAGTATTTGTATATATTGTGAAATGATCACTGTAGTAAGGCTGACTAACATCCATCACAAATCATAGTTACAATTCATTTCCTTTTAATGAGAAATTTCAATACTTACTCTCTTACCAACTTTCAAATATGCAATACAGTATTTTAATTATAGTCAGTATACTCTGCATTACATTTCTACGGCTTGCTTATTTTATAACTGGAAGTTGGTAGCTTTTGACCCTCTGCATTCACTGGTTTTGCCCACCCCCACCTCTGGCAATCACCATTCTCTCCTCTGTATTTATGGGTTTGATTTTTGTTTTGTTTTGGTTTTAGATTATATATAATTGAGATCACATGTTATTTGTCTTTAGTTAATCTGACTGTATTTCACTTAACCTAATGCCTCAAGGTCAATTGATGTTGCTGCAAATGTCAAGATTTTATTCTGTTATATGGCTAAATATTCCTCTGTGTGTGTGTGTGTGTGTGTGTGTAAAATCACATTTTCTTTATCCATGAATCCCCTGGTGGACACTTACGTTGTTTCAATACCTTGACTATTGTGAATAATGCTGCAATGAACACGGGAGTCCAGATCTGTCAAGATAGTGATTTTATTTTCTTTAGACATATACCCAGGAGTGGGATTGCTGGATTATATGGTAGTTCTGTTTTTAATTTTTTGAGAAACTTCCATACTATTTTCCATAGTGACTGTACCAATTTATATTCCCACCAACAGTGCATAGTGTTGCCCTTTTCTTCACATTCTCTCCAGCACTTGTTATTTTTAATCTTTTTAATAATAGCTGTTCTAACAGGGTGAGGTGATAACTCATTGTGGTTTTTGTGTGGGTTTTTTTTGTTGTTGTTGAGAAAGGGGGGCATAAAAATCTATAGGCATTTTAATTGAAGTCAGGAATTATAATAAACTCTGACAGTCAGTACATCTTTCATTTGATCTACTGTGGACTGCTAAGAATTATGACGATCCTATGTGGATAAAAGAATTTCAGGCATACTTTCTCTTTGAAAGTGGGAATTACAGGCCTGTGAGGTTGATGAATGAGATCATCCTGTACAACTGTATTAAATGTAATTTTTCTCTTGTATTTCTGCTCATTGTGGTTTTGATTTGCATTTTCCTGATGGTTGGTGATATTGAACATCTTCACATGTACTTGTTGGCCATCTGTATGTTGTCTTTGGAAAAATGTCTATTTGGATGCTTTGCCTATTTTTCAGTTGGATTTCTTCTTCTTTTTTTTTTTTTTTTGCTATTGAGATGTACAAGTTCTTTATATACTAGGATATTAACCCTTTATCAGATATGATTTGGAAATATTTTCTTCCATTCAGTAGGTTGCCTTTTTATTTTGTTGATTCTTTCTTTTGTTGTGTCAAAGTTTTTTAGCTCAAGATACTCCCATTTGTTTATATTTGCTTCTGTTTCCTTTGCTTTTAGAGTCAGATCAAAAAAAAAAAAAAATCACCAAGATTGATATCAAGGAGCTTATAACCTATGTTTTCTTCTAGGAGTTTTATGGTTCCAAGTTTACATTCAAATCTTTAATTCATATTGAGTTAATTTTTGTATATGGTGTAAGATAACAGTCCAATTTCATTCTATTGTGTGTGGCTGTCCACTTTTCCCAACACCATTTATTGAGAAGACTCTCTTTTCCCCATTGCATATTCTTGGCTCCTTTGTCATAAATCAATTGACCATACATACGTTAGTTTATTTCTGGGATTTTTATTCCATTCTATTGATCTATGTGTCCGTTTTTATGTCAATACCATACTGTTTTGATCTTATAGTTTTGTATTATAGTTTGAAATCAGAGTTTGATACCTCCAGTTTTGTTTTTCTTTTTCAAGATTGCTTTTGCCATTTAGAGACTTCTTTGGTTCCATACAAAATTTAGGAATTTTTTTTCATTTCTGTGAAAAAATGCCCTATCAGAGGGAATTTTGATAGGGATGGCATTGAATCTGGATATTGCTTTGGGTAGTATGGACATTTTAACATTATTATCCCCATCCATGAGAATGTAATATTTTTTCCATTTATTTGTGTCATCTTCAGTGTCTTTCAGCAATGTCTTTTAGTTTCAGTGTACAGATCTTTCACCTTTTTGAATTTAACCTTTTTTAAATTTCATTCTAGGTATTTTATTCTTTTTAAAGAAATAATAAATGGGATTGCCATCTCAATTTATCTTTCTAATAGTTTGTTATTAGTGTAGAGAAAGTAACTCATTTTTACATTGATTTTGTATCCTGCAAACTCACTAAATTTGTTTATTAGTTCTAACAATTTTTTTTTTTTTTTGGTGGAATCTTTAGGGTTCTGTATATAACGCATCATTTGCAAATAGTGACAGTTTTACTTCTTTTTTCCATTTTTTTTTCTTAATTGCTTTGGCTAGAACCTCCAATACTATATTGAATAAAAGTAAGGATAGTGAGCATCCTTGTTTTGTTTCTGATCCTAGAGGAAAAATTTTCAGCTTTTCATCATTGAGTATAAAACAATGAACATGTAAAATGAATAGAAATGATTACAAATATGACAGATATTAATCCAACAATGTTAATATTTTAGATGTGAATGGTTTAAAGACACCAAAGGCAGAAATTGGCAGAGTGGATTAAAAATAATAATATCCAACTATATGGTATCTAAAAGAAAACCACTTTAAATATAAAGACTCCGACTGGTTAAAAGTAAATGGATGGAGAAAGTTATACCATACCAACATTAATGAAAAATAAAATGCTAGAGTAGCTCTTCAATTTTAGACAAAGAAAACTTCAGTACAAGGAAAATTATAAAGAATAAAGAGAGGCATTACATAAGTATAAAGAGTTCTCCAAGAAGTCATAATTCTAAATGTGTATAAAGCTAACAATACATTGTCAAAATATGAGGCAAAACTGATCAGACTGCAATGAGAAATAGCTCATTCCACTATTAAATTGGTAACTTAAATATGCCTCTTTCAAAAATTGATAGATGAAGCTGGAAGAAAATCAGTAAGGATATATTTGACCTCAAGGGTGATACCAATCCTTGATCTGATTAATTGGCACTTATTGACTACATCTGGAGAGGTAGACTAAACAGTCTTCTCAAGCTCCCATGAAACATTCTCAAAGATAGACTAGCTTCTCAGCAATAGAATACACTTTGACAACTTAAAGTTTTAGGAATCATACAATGTATGTTCTCAGAACATTGTGGAATTAAATGACAAATCAGTAACTGAAGGATAGCTGGAAAGTCCCTAAACATCTGATGATTGAACAACGCATATCCAAATAACATATGACAGGTCTTGGGGGAAATTAAAAAGTAATTTGAGCTAAATGAAAATGAACATGAAATTAAAATGTATGGGATCTGTAGAATGCACCAAATTTATAGGAAGCATCAAAAGCAGTACTTAGAGGGAACAGTAACCTATAGCATAAAAGGCATGTAAAAGAAAGATCTGAAATCAATAGCCTAAGCTTCTGCCTTAGGAAACTCGAGAAAGTAGAGTAATTTAGTCCTACCATAAAAACCTTACACACATGTTTGAAGTAGCTTTATATATAATAGTCCCAGCTGAAAGCAACCAAGGCTTCTTTCAAATGGATAAACTATGGTACAAACTTCCAATGGAATATTATTTAGTGAACAAAAGGAACTAGCATCATGCTCTGAAACACAAGGTGAAAATGTAAGAGAAGCGTGCAAAGACATTGAGTGAAAGAAATCAGTTTAAGGGGCCCCATACTACATGTCCCAATTTTATGGCATTTTGGAAATGGCAAAACAGCAACATTAAAAAGCTCAGCATTTACCATGGGTTCTGGTGGAAGAAAGGTAAGGATAAGTATCTGAACCAAAGGGGAATTTTGAGGTGGTGAAATTATTCTCTATGATACTGTAGTGTGGACACATGAAACAATGCATTTGTTAAAATCCATAGAACTACAGAACACAAGTGAAATGTATGCAAACTTATGCAAAGTATATGCAAACTTTTAAAAGTTAAAAACCCATATACAATGTTGGAGAGTTCACGATGAAATGAAAAATGTGACAAAACTATCTCGCTGTATTTAAAGTGCATGAAATAACTTCTGTGAAAGGAATGGGAGAGAAAGGGTTACATACTTGAGTATCTTAGGAAATGAGTGGAATAATATGATTTAGGTAAAAATTCAGTGAAAAAAAATCATATGTGAGTTCTGTATTCTAGTTGATAAAATTGTTTCCCATGATAGTATGCATTAATAGTTCTAATACTGTATATGTGTAAACTGGAATTGAATAATGAAATGGCTGGTGAATAAATGGGAGCTATATTTACCACTTTTGGAGTGAGAGGTTGCAAATAAGCAAAGGGAGGAAGATAGAATGATTCTTGTGGTAATGGATTAAAGTTGAAGAAATCAGTATGAATTACATGTCACTTAATATAGGTAGAGATGGTTACATTTAGAAAATATTTATGGTCATTTGTACAAGCAGATATTAGTATAGACATATTTTTTCTTCTTCTGTGTCGGTTGAGAAAGCCTAGAAACAGGGACATCCCAGTATTAGTAAGCACATGTGTCACTCAGATCCTGGTTCTTAATATCACTGTCTAATAAAAGGAACCAGGACTTTTTAGAGAAATGGCTGATTGTAAGACAGGGGCAGGAAATATACAAGATGCACTCAGAGCATCTTATAGTTCCAGAAAGTAAGGCGGTGCTGAATATTCTCTCTTTCTCTCTCTGTCACACACACACCCATATACCCACACAGACAATGATGGTTTGTCCAAGAGACACAGCATCAACTGACAGAATTTCTATTGGCCAAGGTTGAAACACTTTGAAAAATAATATAAAAGAAGTATTGGATCACAAACAGAAGTATAAAACAAATATCCATGACTCATGTTTTGATTTAAATAAATGATTAAATAAATGAAAGAATGGGTAAGAATAGACAAATCTGCCATGCAGAAGAATTCCAAGTAATTTATGTAAATACACCACCGTTGAAAACATGAAATGTAACTCCCTACATCTTAACTGTTGACTGTGCTTGGTGATGTCTTCCTCAAATGTGCAATATGGGCAAGAAAGAGGAGAGAGTGAGTTTCACAGTGGAGAAACTTTACAGCCATCTGAAGCTAAGTGTTCAAGTACAACATCAGCAGTGAAAAGTCATGTTGAAAATATGTTGGTCTGATGTGATAAAAATGGCATTTAGCTTCTGTGACCTGCCACTCAAAACTCATAATCCTAGACTCATCATAAGGAAATATCAGACAAACCCCAATTAAGGGATATACTATAAAATAGTCGTAGTCTTCAAAACTGTGAAGGTCTTCAAAAACAAAAACAAAACAATCTGAGCAATTGTCTCAGTCAAGAGGAGCCTTAGAAACATAAAAACTAGGGGCACCTGGGTGGCTCAGTTGGTTAAGCGGCTGCCTTCGGCTCAGGTCATGATCCTGGAGTCCCGGGACCGAGTCCTGCATCGGGCTCCCTGCTCAGCGGGGAGTCTGCTTCTCCCTCTGACCCTCCCCCCTCTTGTGCTCTCTCTCTCTCTCTAAAATAAATGAATAAAATTAAAAAAAAAGAAACATAAAAACTAAGTGTAATGTGGTATCTGGAATAGGCTCCTGGAACAGCACAGAGACATTATTCAGATTTCCTTTGTTTTTACCTAAAGTATAGACTTCATTTTATAATAACATATCAGTATTTGTTTATTAATTATAATAAATTTACCATACATTTGTAAGATGTTGATGGGGGAAACTGGTTGTGGAATGTATGGGGACTCTCTATACTATCTTCTCAAATTATTTGTAAATCTAAAATTGTTCAAACATTCATTAAAACGTAAGAAAAAGAAAAAAAAGAGGGGCACCTGCGTGGTACAGTCAATCATCCGACTCTTGGTTTTAGCTCAGGTCGTGATCTCATGATCTCATGGTCGTGGTATCGGCCACAGCATTGGGCTCAGTGCTCAGCACAGAGTCTGCTTGAGATTCTCTCTCCCTCTTCCTCTGCCACACCCTCTCCTCCTCCTCTCATGCTTTTTCTGTCTCTTTCTAAAATAAATAAATAAATCTTTAAAAAATAAAATGTTAAAAAAGAAAGTCCTTTTAGTAATAACATACTGTTGGTAATAATAATAGCAAGCCGTAGGACTTTTTGTGCATGCTGCACTATTGTGGATACATGGAATGTTATAATACATATAATTACACAACAAACCCATAGAAAGATCTTATTAATAATTCCATTTTATAGATGAAGAAACAGAGGCACAGAGAGGTGACGTACCTTGCCCAGGGTCATGGCAATTAAGTAGCAGAGACAAAACTCAAATCCAGTTCATCAGGCTCCAGAAGCTATGCTCTTAATGACCTCACTATTTTATCTCTTGAAGTAATTGATCATGTGTTTTAATAAATGGGTTGAGTTTGAAAACACCCATCCAGATTAGGAACCCAAGGAATGAGACCCTTTGAGAGACAGTGATACAACAATCAGTGGTATCTCAGCAACTCCTGGGTTTGACTCTCTCTTTTTGAAATTTCTTACATCTTTTATTTTCCGTTACCTTCTCCTTTTCCTTATCCCCATCCTGTATTCTTAATCTATCCTGCAGCTTCTCATTTTTCTTCCTCACTTCTGTTGTCTTAAATTTTCACACAACTGAACTTTTGCTTATTTTAAAATTATTCTTTCCTATAAATATAAATATGGTTGAGCTCTCTCAGTGGCTTATTAATCTCACCGGTAGCACTGAAGACTCATCCTAGAATTGGGTAGAAAAATAAATACTGTTAAATTTGTCTTCTTAATCCATCTTACAGCTCTATGTTCCAAAGCTCCTTTTTGCCTAAAGCTTCCAAATTTCCTGCATATTTGTATTACTGGTAGTCTTTATTGACTAAAAAAATTAGGCATTTTATCCTATCAAAAATTAAAATAACATCTTTATATACAAATGACTGTGTGGAAGCATGAAAAAGATTCCAATTTATCCTAGGGCCACAAAAAGTGATGACAGAGTATGCTCAAATGATTTGGCTTTATTTCAGAATGCTTTCATATTGCCCAATTTAAGAAATAGACTTCAGTCCAAACAAGGTTAATAAGACTACTGGATTTATGATCATGTTTGCAAAATAACCCCGTAACATTCTTGAGACCAATTTTAATAATAATAAAAAAAATCTTTTACTTATTATATTACTAAACTGTCAAGACCATGCTAAGTCACTTACCATTGTTATACATTTCCAATATAGCAAGACTTTTCCAGAATTATATGGCCACTAGATTGGCCTCAGCACAATAACTTTAGTATTTAAACTCTATGCTTAGCTTATTTTTATTCACTAGTTAGGATGGGCTACTGTCAGTATGATTTATTTCTTTAACCAAATTAGCTCCAGTTTTCTATATATATATATATATATATATATATATATATATATATATATATACATTTTGAATGAACATATTGTTTAAAAAAAAATGTATACCCTGAACACAACTTTGGATGAGGCTACAGATTGTCAATAAACTAAGCGAAATTCATTAGTCCTTCTCCCCCTCCCTATTTCTGTCTTTGTCTCTCTGTCTCTCTCTCCTCTCTAATCTACATGTGCAAATGCCAACAAATAGCACACATCAGCTATTTATGAAGGCCCTGCTGCCTATAAAGTCAATTCAATTAGATCTTTTTCCATAAGCAAATGTCTTCAAATAACAACATCCTGCATGAAAAATCAATGCATGAATCAACAAATAATCATTGAATACCTAATAGAGTTGACTATAAATACATGAGGTTATTTTCCTTCTGATGATCTGAAAGGAAAGAGTAATTACACTCAGTCCTACATTTATGGGCTGTAACTTCAGAGTTATAGAGATGATAGCTTCTCAGTGGGAAATATCACTAGCTATGCTCGTGTTTCAAAGATGAGTGCATATCTCTATCACTGTTTAATAGTGTTTAAACCTGTTAATGCATGTAGTCTGATGAAATGAAGCAGCCAAAAATACATTAAGTAGAAAAATAGTTTCCCTGGATTTGTCTGTCCTAGAAATATAATCTATGGAATTCATTTGCTCATACCTTCAGTTAGAATTTTACATATCAAATGGACAACCCAAAGGAAGCCTGTGTAATTCTCTAAGTGGACTGCCTTCCATGAAGCTTTTCAGGGCTCATTTAATATGACTCAAGCAGCTTTAGTTACTCTAGTAATGGCAACCATTTTTTTTCCCTTCAACTTTCAAATCACTTTATACTTGCACATCTATTTCATCACTTTTCTAGTCTACTATTTAATTTGGAAAACATTCTTTTGTATGTATGCAGAGTACCTGCGTTCTGTTGCAACCTACTCATATACCTTCAGCTATTCATTTCAGTTGGCATCCCAGCATCATATCCTTCTTGAGCATCAACCCCAATTTGTATTTGGTTATTCATTTATCACAAATCTTTGTCCATGTCATCCAAGTGAGAAGGTTCCACCTCCCAGTTTTCTGTTCTATGCTCTGAGCCCTTGACAACAAATCATATTACTCTATACCCAGCTACTGGTTGAGGATTAGGCATGAAATGCAAGCCTGTCAAATCAGAATTACTCTTAGGAATTTTGCAAGCATTATTGATAAAATTTTATCTGCCTTTATGATAATTTTCCCTTGGGAGAGGGGGGCAACTATCTCCCCCTATGCTTGGGGATACCACTCAGTGCCTGCGAATGAAATTTAATGACATTTCTGAGGAATAATATGAAACTATTTCCTTATTAGCCATGAATTCAATCATGCCTGAAACTCTCCCTAATCTCAGACCGTTATTACATAAGACAATAAAATCTTTTAAATCTAACCATTTTAGGTTATAACATTTCTCTTAAAAATTAAATATCTATCCTTGATAGATCTTTAAAATTTTTCAGATTTTTTAATCCTCAATTTTAAAATCAAATAATAAACCATGTCCTATTTACTGCATAAGGATTTAAGAAAATATTTGTGAATTTGTCTTGTAAATGGTGAAGCACTATAGAAGAGTTAAAATATTACTATTGTACTATTGAATATTTACTTTTAGTATCATTTGTCTACTCTCATCACTAGATTTTTAGATTCTAGGCAAAACTTTTTCTGTATTCAAACATAAGTTGCTCCTGTACAAAAGGTGCCTATAAATTATTAATTTTATTCTCCTCATTGTGTGTAGATATGGAAACTCAAGGATCAGAGAAGCTATGTTGCTTACCCAAAGCTATGCTATTATCATGTGGTAGAATTAGGTACCAACCAGCAGCCTTTCACAGTTTGAAATTAATGACTTTATTGTACTTACTAATACCTGTTGAGATATTTGGCCACCCTATTGTAACACCTGTTAGTGACACCTACCTAAAAAGAAAGGAACCTATCATGGCATACAGTTCACACATTTAACTTTAGTTATTAGCTTGGACTCTCCACCAAAAGCCAAAACTATCACTAATCATCACCTTTTGGATCTGTCCTAGATTCTGCGCTTATTGATCTTAAGTCTGGGCTTTAGATAGTTGCCCCAACTGCTCTCTGAAACCCTACCAGTCAAGCCTGACCATATGTCCAGAAATCCTTCAAAAAGCATTCCTCCACACCTAGATTATTTCAAGTACATGACTAGATAGCTTGTGAATGAATCATTTTTCAATGACTTGATTGGAAAATTGGATCATAAAAATCCGATACAAAGAAGCATGTAGATATGGCTTTAAAACGAAGAAGGGAAAAAGTGAAAGGATTTCCTAAAACTTATTATCTTTAAAGATTTATTTATTAATTTGAGAGAAAGAGCACACAAGCAGAAGGAGGGGCAGAGGGAGGGGAAGAGAGAGAAAATCCTCAAGCAGAATCTCCGCTGAGCACAGAGCTTGATCTCAGGACCCATGAGATAATGACCTGAGCTGAAATCACGAGTCAGACGCTCAACCGACTGAGTCACCCAGAAGCCCCAAAACTTATTATCTTTATAAGGTGAAAATGTTGGTCTCAAATTGAAATCTGTAGTTCTATTATCCTAAACAGAAATCATCAAACCTACTGAGGTTTAAAAATAAAAACTGGCACTAATTCTAATGGAATATAAGCAATTAGCAAGCATCGGGGCCCAGTGTGGGGATCAGCCACGTATCCTCAATGATTCCAGGTGTCCAGCATTTCTAGGGGAACCCACAAGACCAAGCATTCCAAGATTTTCTTTGCTACAGAAGGCTTTAGGCCATAGGACTCGGTCATCTTATTGCATAAAGAAGAGAAGTATTCCTCTCCTAAACCCGAGGCAGACCTCAATTACCAGTGTTGCAAAGACAGGGTTAAACTAGAGAATAGGGCGCCTGGGTGGCTCAGTTGGTTAAGCGACTGCCTTCGGCTCAGGTCATGATCCTGGAGTCCCGGGATCGAGTCCCGCATCGGGCTCCCTGTTCATCAGGGAGTCTGCTTCTCCCTCTGACCTCCCCCCCTCTCCTGCTCTCTCTATCTCATTCTCTCTCTCAAATAAATAAATAAAATCTTTAAAAAATAAATAAATAAATAAACAAACTAGAGAATAGAATGGGAAAGATTGAGGACTTTTCTGTGAGCCAGTTCATTCGGGAAAATGAACATTGTTGTGAAGAATGAAAGATCCCAGAGGGGGGAAACACAAAACAATAATAGTCATAATAAATAAATTGTTAATGAATGGAAGAAATTTATACAGTAAAGACAGGAAATATTAAACTACATTTAAACTAGAGTTAAGGGTTTATTCCCGAAAGTATTTAATCTGTTATATCTTATCTCAAAGCCATTCTCTGTTTTGGTGCTGATGGTTAGCCTGTCTAATGATGAATCATAGGGTTTCTGTTTGTGAGGAATTCACAGACTTACTGAGGAACAGGACACATAAGTAAGGAAGTCTGCTAAAATAAAAGTATGTAGCATTCACACTTGGGAGCACTTGAGTGTTTGAATGAGCCTAAATCTTCGAAGCTGAAGATCTCTACATGGTCTGAACAGCATATTTTCCTATGTTTCTGTATATTTTTGCATGCCTGAAATATGCCCTATTCTTGCTGAAAACAGATTTAGGACCACAGTTGTTGTTGTTGTTTTTTCATTTTAATGCATAGCCAATTGGAAATCTAAAGGAGTCTTGAAATAACAAAAAATCTGCATCTTACAGCTATCAAAGAGAATGTGATGTTAGCTATTTGAATAGGTATGTATACCTTTCTCAAAGGTAAGAGATCAAATACAATGAGAGGTGGGGGTCCTCTTGGCATTAAGACCATGTGTAATTCTAGAAAGCTACTCTTTATCACCTAACAATAGTTATTTATTATAATGATGGTTAGCTTTATGATACCAGTTATTCTTGATTTAGCCATCTTTTTCTGTTTCATTCACTTATGTCTGCAAAATGCTTAGAACAATACCTGGGCATGCAGGCACTCAGAATAAATAAATTAATATATTGCAGGTAGAACCATGGTGAATATTAAAGAAAATAAAAAGTATTTACATGTGTGTATGTACATGTGTTACTTGTGCATGCGCACGCACACACACACACACACACAGCCTTAAACAAGCGGGTAGATATGGTTGACTTTTTTTTTTTTAAAGATTTTATTTATTTATTTGAGAGAGAGAGAATGAGAGACAGAGAGCATGAGAGGGAGGAGGGTCAGAGGGAGAAGCAGACTCCCTGCTGAGCAGGGAGCCCGACGCGGGACTCGATCCAGGGACTCCAGGATCATAACCTGAGCCGAAGGCAGTCGCTTAACCAACTGAGCCACCCAGGCGCCCTGATATGGTTGACTTTTATTTTTCAGATATAAAAAGTAAAAGATAGTTGATGGTATTGGAAGACTAAAAAGAAAAAAAAAATAACCTTTTTGTTACTCCATATTAAAGACAAATGTAATTAATGTTGTCTTTGGAATTACTGTTTAATTTTAATAAGATTACTTAGTTCTCTTTGCTGCCCATACATTCTATTCCCTTCCAGTTTGATTCTTGTGTACTTCAATGTCAGACCATTACATATTAGCAAAGAAGAAAGTGTGTTTCATTTTATTAAGTTGCTTATGGAAAAATGTAAATTCTTTGACCTAAAATTTCAGACTTTTCCTAATTTAACTCCAACTTTATATTAAAATATGTTAAATTTTAAAACTACTGCTCCCATAGTTCTACATTGCAAATATATTTTGCACATTTTGGTCTCTGTCCCTTTATCCCACAGTCATGTCCATTCTACATCTATTTTGTCCATTACAGTTGCCTAAGGATTTATTCTAAATGCCTGTTTTAAGGATGCTCACTTAACATTGACTTAATCATACAAAAAGATATAATGCAAAGTCCCTTCTCTCCAATGTTGATTATTGGTGGTGGTGGTGGTTTCTTTGGGGCTGAGAAAAGAACACAAATATTCTCTCCTTATCCTAGTAGGGTTTAAATGAGCTGTAACAGAATACTGAGACAATTCATCAGAGTCGTGGGACCTTTCTTAGAGCAGTTCCTGAGGTGACAGATACCCACAACCTTTAAGCAAGGATATATCTTTGTACTAAATGGTAGATTCTCAACAGAACTAGACTGGACAGATCATGTTCCAGAAAAGTTAGATGGACTCTTCTGTATTCCACTGGGAACAAGGAGAAGCAGGAATAAAATGAATCCAAAGTGTTAGGATTTCTTCTTGCCTAAATTTATGTATAGAATTTAGTCATTTGGGCATCCCCGAGTGGCACAGTCATTTAAGCATCAAACTCCTGGTTTCAGCTCAGTTCGTGATCTCAGGGTCATGAGATCGAGCCCAGTTGGGCTCCATGCTCTGCATGGAGCCTGCTTAAGTTTTTCCTCCATTTCCCTCTGCTCCTACCCCCTATTCTCTCTCTCTCTCTCAAATAAATAAATCTTTTAAAAAACCAATTTAGCAAGAAGCTCTACAAAATAAATAAATAACTCTTTGGCATGACGATGAAAATAATTACCGTTTATTGAACAGTACCTCTTTTTTACTGATGATCTCATTTAATCCTCACAACATACTTCTGAGGTGAATGCTATTTTCATCACTACTTTTTATTTTTTTATTTTATTTATTTATTTTTTTTAAAAGATTTTATTTATTTATTTGACAGAAACACAGCGAGAGAGGGAACACAAGCAGGGGGAGTGGGAGAGGGAGAAGCAGGCTTCCCATGGAGCAGGGAGCCCAATGTGGGGCTCGATCCCAGGACCCTGGGATCATGACCTGAGCCGAAGGCAGACGCTCAACCGACTGAGCCACCCGGGCGCCCCATCACTACTTCTTAAATGAAGAAATTAAAACTTAGAAGATGAAGTAATAAGCATTTTATTGTGCATGTACTGTATGACAAGTACTGCACTAACTGCTTTACACATATACATGACCTTACCTCAACCTATAACAACTCCATGGGGTGAGTTCCTCTTTTATCCCCATTCTTCAATGAAGAAATACACAAACACACACATAGGAGCTAGCCCAAGTTCACATACCTACAGGACTCAAATCCACTGTCGAAACTCAATTATTAACCACTTTATAATGCCTTTCACGAATTTTTTTTACATGTGCCAGACTTCTGTGTCAAATAGAAGTGAAATTGAATTTTCGCTCTGACATATAGCAGCTGTTAACCTTTCCAAAACTCAGTCTCCTCTGTAAAATTAAATAAATGTACTTAGCTCAAAGTGTTGTTTGAGGTTTAAATGAGATACTGGTATTTAAAGCATTTAGTGCAGGGCTTGATACATAGTAAATACTCCATAAATAGTAGTTGCCATTTTTAAGTTTTAGACCCACTATTAATATATTAAATATAAGGTAAATATTAACAGATGTTTAGTATTAGTACAGAAAAATTACTTAATATCCATATTAGAAAAAAAATTAAGAAATACAATAAATTGTAAATCTTACATCTGTGCAGTGCTGTCGAGTGCAAACATTGGTGTTGGACAATTTGTTTTTACATTTTTTAATTATTTCCCCTGGATTAGGTAAAGCAGAGTCTGTTTTCCCTCTACCACATATGAAAAACAGATTCCTTTTTTAAAAAAATTTATTTATTTATTTGAGAGAGAGAGAGAGAGCGGGGCAAGTGGTAGAGGGAGAGGGAGAGAATCCCATGCAGACTCCCAGGGAGCCTGACCTGGGGCTGAATCACATGACCCTGAGATCATGACCTGAGCCATAACAAAGAGTTGGATACTCAGCTGACTGAACCACCCAGGTGCCCCAGGAAAAACAGATTCGAGTGATTAGTCAAAGTAAAAAATGACTAATGGTTGAGCTGGGAGTCTTCTAATCAAGTCTCTCAGTGAATATCCACAATTAATGTCATGTATGGAATAGACATCAACCTACTGGTTTTATATATAATTGAAATTCTAAATACAAAATCCTTTTACATACTTATGTATTAGTTTCAAATATGAAAACTTAACATGTATACAAATGCCAGTTTTCATCAAAGAGCAGACTGTGTAGTAGTAATACAATTTTAGGTATATTCATTCTAAAAATCATGTTCACTGCTATTTAAAGAACAATCTGTCACTACCATAAAGGAAGCAGAAAAATATAAACATTTAAAAACAGAGGTCTTTGAAAAGTATTATGAGTTATAAGAAGTTGATTTCCTTCCATTTATTTAAGTCAATGCAATTGTGAGGAAATACTTGAATCTGGAGAAAAATGCATATTGAATAGCATAAGCATACTTAATTGTATTTTCCTTAAACAGATATTGCTATTTAGAATAGTAAACAAAAATCAATCAGACATTCCTATTTTAAAGTATGCTCAATTATACTTTCTGTACATATAAATATAAAAGATAACTAAAGTATATTTGAAAAAGTTCATTTGAAATATAAAAATTAGAGGTCAATATGTTCTTTCCCATACTAAAAACAAAAAAGTCCTTTCTATGAGGCTCTTTTGATGAGGTTTAGCAATTTCCAAATTATTATATTAATTAATGCTTAGCAATTTTTGAATCCCAACACTGAGGAAAGATAGGAAAGGGACATAAGACATAAAAAGGGAAGGAAATTGGTAGTTTCTAAAATTAAAAAAATAGTAACAAACTCCTAGTGAGCATATTCTGCCTTTATGTTTTGTTAGATTAGCTCCTAGAACATATTGGAAAATGATATTTGATGTTTTCTTCTCCTTGCCACCTAATCTATTCCAATCAAATTTGTTTTCTGACCCTCACCCTGAGAATAATTGCCCTCTCACTTGACTTAGAAAATAGAAATATTCAACAAGAAATTCCTCTACTCCCTCTTCAGTGTTTCTATCTCCATTCAAATGTTCTTTCTTCACTTTTGTTTCAGAAGAATTTATTGATCCCCTTCTCTCAGAACTCTTCTGAGTCTCCTCTTATTTTTCCATGTTTTGTACATATAATTTCTGATTTGTTCTTGGTTTTACTTAACCTAATGTTATACTCAAATCTCCTTCATGAGAAAGCATGGTCTCCTTCATCTTACCACCCTTTCAAGGAACTCAGTAAGTTTAGATACTATAGTATGAAGTAAGGATCAAAGGTTTATTCCCTAAATATTCTGGAATATGTAATAATAATAGCTGATTCAACACCTAACATGTGCTAAACATAGGTCCACATATTTCAACCCCCCTTCAATTCTCAGAAAACTTAATGAAATTTAAATTGCTTTTATGTTTGGGTGTTGGGTTAGATTGATGTCTTTTAAATACATTATTTAAAATGCATTACTTAAAACTATGCTTGACAATGAAGCAAATATAGTCTTCAATATATGTTGCTGGGAACAACTGGACATCTACATGCAAAAAAAAAAAAGAATCTAAATACTAATCTTAAATCTGTCACAAAAATTAACTCAAAATGGATCATAGACTAAGTGTAAAACTCAAAAGTATGAAATTTCTAGAAAATAACAAAAAATCCAGATGGTCATGGGCATGGTGGTGCCTTTCTGATATAAGACCAAAGACACAATTCATGAAAGAAATAACTGATAAACTGCCCTTAATTAAATTTAAAAACTTTCACAAAAGACAATATCAAGAGAATTAAACAAGCAGTTGATTGGGAGAAAAAATTCACAAAAGACACATCTGATAAGGGATTGTTTATCCAAAATATACGAAGAACTCTTAAAACTCAACAATAAGAAAACAAATAACCTAATTAAAAAACAGACCAAAGAACTTCACAGACAACGCACCAAAGAAGATATATCGATGGCAAATAAGCATATGAAAAGATGTTCCACACCATATGTCATCAAGGAATGCAAATAAAACAACAGTGAGATACCACTACACATGTATTAGAACGGTCAAAATCCAGCACACTGACAACCAAATGTTGGCAAGAATGTGAAACAATGGGAACTCTCATCCACAATGAGAACTCTCTTCAACAGGAATTCTAATTGCTGGTGGAAATAAGAAATTGCTTCCACCACTTTGGAAGACAGTTAAACAGTTTGTTACAAAACAAAACATACCCTTACCATATGATCCAGCAATCGTGTTTCTTGCTACTTACCCAAAAGAAGTTGAAAACAGTCATCCACACAAACCTTCATGCACATGTTTATAGCACCTTTATTTATAATTGTCAAAACTTGGAGGCAACCAGGATGTCCTTCAGTAAGTGAATGCATAAATAAACTGTGGAAAACTCAAACAATGGAATATTATTTGGCACTAAAAAGAAATGAGCCATGGAGCCAAGAAAAGACATGGAGGAACATTAAATACATATTGCTAAGTGAAAAAAGCCAATCTGAAAATGCCACATATTGTATGTTTCCAGCTATAAAACATTCTAGAAAAGGTAAAACTATGGAGAAAATAAAAAGATCAGTGGTTGGGGGAACAGGCTGGTGAGGAAGAGAGATGAATAGATGGAACATAGAGGATGTATAGAATGGTGAAAATAATCTTTGATATCATAATGATGGATAAATGTAATTATACTTTTGTCCAAACCCATGGAATGTACAACACCAAGAGTGAACCATAATGCAAACTATGGACTTGGGGTGATTATGATATGTCAATATAGGTTCATCCTTGGTTAAAAGAAAGTACCATTCTGGTGAATAATGTTGATAATGGTGAAGGCTATGCATGTATGGGGACAGGGAATATATGGGAAGTCTCTATACCATCCTATCAATTTTTTTGTAAACCTTAAACTGTTCTAAAAAATAAAGGTCACGGGGTGCCTGGGTGGCTCAGTCGGTTAAGTGACTGCCTTCGACTCGGATCATGATCTCAGGGTCCTGGGATCGAGCCCCGCATCGGGTTCTCTGCTCAGCAGGAGGCCTGCTTCTCCCTCTCCCATTCCCCCTGCTTGTGTTCCCTCTCTCGTTGTGTCTGTCTCTGTCAAATAAATAAGTAAAATCTTACAAAATAAATAAATAAATAAATAATAAAGGTCACTTTAAAAAAATCCTCCCTTCTTGGAAACGTATGTTAAAAAAGTTTTAAAGTGGTACTAAACAGGATTGGTATGTCATGATTTTGTTTTGTATCCTTTTTTTTTTTTTTTCCTTAACTAAGGCAATTGGGCCTAGGTGACAAAGTTTGAGAGATACTTGCAGATAAGTAAAAGAGAGCAATAAAAACAACACAATGATTGACATGTCTTGGAATCCTGAATGAGAAAGAAAGGAAAGCTAGAATATTAAGGGACTGGTAGGAAATAGACTGGTCCAGAAACAAAAAGTCTCTATGAAGTTAAAATGTAAATAGACATATTTAAAAGGGGAAACTGAGAGCTAGAAAAGTATGAGATCAGATAATGCAATTTTATAGTATTTATTTGTGGTAATTTCTGGATTATGACAAAGTTTTAAGTTGTGGACGTGAAGTGTATTAGGATGTATGTGGTATGAAGCTTAAAGCTATTCGGGTCGAGGAGAAAACATCACCAAACATGTGAATTAAATATTAATTATAAAAAATAGTTAAACCTAGGATAATGGTGGAACTAAAGATAGCTATAAAGCCAGGACTTAATCTTTAGTGAGTAACTGAGAGTGATACCAAAGAATGTAATAAAGTATTATGACCAGATGATCTGAATTCAACATTGTTTTTATTCAAGAATGAAAGATTAATAGTTTGGAATAATAACTATCATAGACATCTGTTTTTGATAGCTTCATCCCCGCCATCAATGAAGTGGATGGGAGCACAGTGGAGGCCATAGGTTTTGCAGAGACTCGGGTTGTATAAGAAAAGGGTGGACAGAAAGAATTTTCATTGTAGTTGATTTGCTAGTTAACCAATCAAAAAGCGTGGATTTCACAGAGGGAACAGCAGTGGGAGAATACATTAAAAGAATTTAAGGTACTGTTTTAAAGACAATAGATTGTTAAATAGTTTTAGCATCTCAATGTAGTGACAGTTGACAGAGATAATAAGTATGTTGGAATTAGTTAATACCAAAATATTTATAGGAACTTTGTGCAAAAGTTCATGCAAGCTGATAACACAGGCAGAGGCATTTGATACTGTTTGAGGGTAAATAATGTTTTGTGCTTGCTAACCAGTTGCTCACACTTTCATGTAAAAATGAATCTCCTATTAACTTTTTTAAAAAATACATTTATTCTGGGCGTGCCTGGCTGGCTCAGTCAGTAGAGCATTGGACTCTTGATCTTAGGGTTGTGAGTTCAAGTCCCATGTTGGATGTGGAGATTTCTTAAAAATAAAATCTTTAAAAAAATAAAATAAAAAACATTTATTCCAAAGAGGAATAGTGCCCATAGAGCCATAATCTTTAATTTTTCTTTTTTGTCTATAAGATATCCTTAAAAAAAAACATTTTTCAGGAGGAAGCATATTTTTCTTTATGGTTTTCATTCTGCCATAACTGTTTTAAAACATTGATTTCTCTACTGATTCTGTAAATCACCCAGAAGCAGCTTATATTTGTGTGACTCTAAGCTACACATGTTTCTCATTATTATGTAGTACCCCTGATCCAACTTTTTCTGATAAGACTAAATTTAATTGATGTGATAAAAACATGCTCCTTTCCTAGAAATTGTCATTATTCATAGACAGCATTCCAGAATCACACACCAAACAAACGTGGATACAAATCCTGTATTCAAGGCAATTTGGGGAAAAACAACATCCACAGTTTCAGTATTGTTGCTGATCAGAAATATCTGCAATTTTTTCTTCTTTTTTTCTCCAGTGCTGTTTAATTTGTTCTCTATTAAACTATTCAGTATCGTTGCTGATCAGAAATATCTGCAGTTTTTTCTTCTTTTTTTCTCCAGTGCTGTTTAATTCTATAAGGCCATGGAAGGTTAGAGTGGGACAGACATGGGCTTTTCAGTTGGGCAACCTCAACTCTTCTTTATTCTCTCATTGGTTGGCATTTATCGGTGGTACTGGGCTGTCATCAGATACTTGAATGTTAACTACTGCCCTGTAGCACCGCTCATAGTGCCCAGCTCACATGGCCAGAATGAAGAATAAATCAAATATCTATCTTCCCTATCCTCTCCCTTCATTTTACAGTGTAGAACAGTGAAGTTGTTATTCCAGAGTCTTATCAGGTCATAGAACTGAGATTTAAAAAGCAAAAATAAAATCTACTGTCTTCACATCCAGTGCACTTTCCAATATAATATAGTTTTTTCATCTTTTCGGAAAGTGTTTAAAGTATAATTACTTTACTTAAGAAAATAAAAGAAATCTGGTGAAGGCTATAATCATTCAGTTTTTAGTCCTAGTAAAGTTTGTTTGTTTGTTTTTTTAATAACAGAAGAAATTAGCAATCTTGAGAATGGTATTATGCTTACTCTGCAGTTTTATTGTATTTATGTACATTGCAAATACCAATTTCCCTTTCCCTCTCTTTCCCATATATTGTTAAATAATATCCAAGAAACACAGAGGTATGTTCTTGCTGTTGCTAAGATTTAAAGATCATCTGTTGAAATGATTACTTATTAATTTATTCATGCTCTAATTTATTTTCTTAATTTGTGTATTTTTATTTTATTTTTTGCTGAAGATTAGATAGATTTAAGATGTACAACATGATGATTTGATATACATATTCATAGTGAAATGATTACTATAGTCAAGCTAATTAACAGATCATATCCTCACATAGTTGCTATTGTGTGTGTGTGATGTTAGCACCAGAAACCTACTCTTTTGGCAAATTTTCAGTACTCAGTACAGTATTAACTATAGTCACCATGCTGTATATAAGCTCTCTAGATTTAACCACCTTACATAATGCAACTTTATACCCTTTAACTAATATTCCCCCGTTTCTCCCATCTCCCTGCCCCACTTCCACTCTCAGCTTCTATGTATTCAAGGAAATTCTGCCATTTGCAACAACATGAATGAAGGAGGTGGGGGATATTATGCTAAGTGAGATAAACCAGCCACAAAAAGAAGAACAAACAAACAAAACTTCATGATCTCACCTATGCATGGAGTTCACAAAACTAAATTGAGTTCTGGGGCGTGCCTGGGTGGCTCAGATGGTTAAGCATCTGCCTTTGGCTCAGGTCATGATCTCCCAGTCCTGGGATTAAGCTCCACATCATCCTCTGGCTCCCAGCTCAGCAGAGAGTCTGCTTCTTCCTCTCCCAATGCCTCTCCCCCGGCTTGTGTTCTCTCTATCTTCTCTCTCTCAAATGAATAAATAAAAAATCTTAAAAAAAAATATAGTGCTAGGATAAGACACAGACTCGGATTTCTAAGATACATGGTAAAAAAAAAAAAAAAAAAGTAAGAGTATATATGTGTTGGGAAACATTTATGCCCATTACAAATACAGTTTGTTTTCTATTCTTGTCTAGGTGTCTAGGATCTAAATCCTTTATTTTCTTACATCTTGGAATAGTAGGAAATTGAAAGCACTTAATAACTAGAGGGAATTCAAGTGATACATTTTACATAATTTTACCAGTAAAAACATTTTTTTCAAACCTTGTGAAAGGACTGCTTTTGTACAAGAGCAGTGAAGGAGGAAGATGAAGGGGACATGGAGGAACAGTTGGAGGCTGCACTCTATAGGAAGAGCTGTTCATAGAGTCCACCCAGATGACCTCTCTTCAATTATTCTCTTTGGCATTCGCTGAATGTTTGTTAAACTGCTTGTATACCATCTAGAGGGTGGACATGCAGTTGGGACAGTGGTGCTAAGGAGTACCTCGTGAACTTATTTTATTTTTTAAATATTTTATTTATTTATGAGAGACAGAGAGAGAGAAAGGAAGAGGCAGAGGGAGAAGCAGGACTCAGTTCCAGAACTCTGGGATCATGACCTGAGCCAAAGGCAGAGGCTTAACTGACTGAGGTACCCAGGCACCCCTTCCTTGTGAACTTATTTTGCTAAAAGTGAAATAAAGAATTTCCTGTTGGGAGTGGGGGGTGGAAAAATAGTTGGAAATTGAGAAATTGCAAAGGCTTCTTCCCTTCTATTACGATAACCAATGTCCATTGGCCTGTCTTCTAGTCACGGTTTCTCCAGATTCCAATTTGTCTTATTTTCTCTACTATAATAATAACCTGAATTTACACTTTGATAAATATCCTTTAGAAATGGGAGTAAGATGCTAGTAGAGATTCCTGCACCAGCATACTATTAACTACTTGAATATCTTGAATTCTAAAGAGACCCTTGCTGAGTATAATCAGAGAAATGTAAAGCTCTTTTATCCTATGGTGACAATTTTTCAAGTGCTCACTAGATTACAGGCACATGTTCCTGAAATGAGCGATTTCATAGTTTAAGAATCTAAATGATTCTGCATTGGTTCATTTCCAATTAGACCCAGCCTTTCGTCTCCATAGAGAGGATACAAATTCCACTTGGTTTTATTTACTTTAGAGATAACAAAGAATGAAGTATCTCTGTTTTGAAATTTTGTATCCATGTACTCAATTTCAGCCATGTGATTGTCATTTTGTGTTAACTGAAGAAATTTATGCCATAAAGTTATAGGACTTTTAAACATATAATTAACTGGTGAAATGCTGCTTGCATGTGCATACCTTATTTCATGAAGTCGATCTGAAACTTCATTTGCCCTGAAACCCTTTCAAGACTCATTAATAATGAGCTTTCATGAATATATGAAGATGGTACATTGGAGCCTATTGCAGCTCTGCACTGTTTATGGAGTTTTAACACACATCCCTCATTGGCAGTGGGTATCTATTAATTTATTCTTAGTCTCCAACCTGGTCTCTTTTGTGTTGAATATTAACTATTTAACATGCAGTTTATTAGATGCATTATTATTTTTGATTTTTAAGGTATATGTGCATATTCATATGCATATGTATATATAGAAAGATAATGTGCATCAAAATATCAATATTTTTCTCAGCATAAACCAGAGAAAACTATTTTCTATATTTCTGTATTTTGTAATTTTTACAAAACTAAAAAATTTATCTGTGTACGAATTGTTAGAAATGGGTCAAGGATTCAGAAATACGAATCGTTATCATCCTCAAGTTTACAAGATAAGGAAGATGCCCTGAAATAATAATAAGATAGTAGGAATAATAAATATGTGTTTTCTCTAGTACTTCTGAATTGACAGGTATACTCATAAAGGCATTTAAAGAAGCAATATTGTCACCATTTTGCAGATAAGGACCCTCATATTGATTATCTTATATGAATAAGTCGTAAGATTGAACCCATACATTCCAACTATAAATCTAGTGCATTTTCCACTATAATTAATTTTTTTGTTTGTTTGTTTTTGGGTTTTTTTTTGTTTTTTTAAAGATTTTATTTATTTGAGAGAGAGAGAATGAGAGACAGAGAGCATGAGAAGGAGGAGGGTCAGAGGGAGAAGCAGACTCCCTGCCGAGCAGGGAGCCCGATGCGGGACTCAATTCCGGGACTCCAGGATCATGACCTGAGCCGAAGGCAGTTGCTTAACCAACTGAGCCACCCAGGCGCCCCTCCACTATAATTAATTTTAAAAACCCTAAATGCTGAACTTTTTAAGACTGAAATAAATGTCTAAGAGCAGGTAAAAAGAAAAAAAAAATAGAAGCTCAATCATCAGAGAAGAATATTTGGGCAAATTGACACTCAACCCTACCTTCTAGCACAGCCAGGATACAGATAGGTGGGAATTCAGAAGGGTGGGCTTTCTGGGCAAGAGACAGAACACCAGGAAAAGCAAAACTATGGGGAAAAAAGATGATCATGGGACAGATAAAGATGTAGGAAAATGTAGAAAATAAAATTTGGTTAAATAAATGCCTAAATCATACTCACCTGACTATGCTTTTAATATTTTCTTGTTGAATAAACTGGGATAAAAAAAGGAAAAAAATTATTAAGAAATGAAGAGAAATGCACTTAGATAATTAAGATAGAACATCTATTTCTTTAACAATACAGTTGCATAATTTATGATGAAAAATTAGTAGATTTTTATTGTGCATTTACTATTTGTTGTCAGTGTGCTAAGAACTTTAAACACATTGTTTTACTTAAATACCGTAACAACTCATGGAAGTAGATATTATTGTCTCCATTTTTTAGATGACAAAAATAAATTTCAGAGATTAAGTAACCTGAGAATAATAAGTCATTTAGGTAGTGACAGAGTCAGACTTTGACACTGAATCCCCAAATTCAACGTCCAAGCGGTTATTATTTCTTTAACTTTTAGTATAAGGACCCTAACATTCAGGAATTTTGAACCAATGAGCTAATCCTTTCATACTTACAAAATTTCACCGCCCAGGAGCGTCTGGGTAGCTCAGTTGGTTAAGTGGCTGGCTCTTGATTTCAGCTCTCATCATGATCTCAGGGTCTTAGGACAGAGCCAATAGTCAGGCATCAGGCTCCCTGCTCAGCAGGGAGTCTGCTTGAGGGTTCTCTCTCTCCCTCTCTCTTTACCCCTCCCCACACTTACACTTGCTCACTCTCACTATATAAAATAAATAAATAAATCTTAAACAAAGAAGATTCTCTGCCCCTCCCCCCTGCTTGCACAAGCTCTCTCCATCTCAAAAAAAAGTACTTATTACTGGCTCAACTTTGTAAATGTCATCCGTGTATATGCTAATAAAGCAAGCTCTCTATCACCTTTCTTGCTATGCAATCCTGACAAAACCTTAATTAGAAAGACATAAAAAAGTTCCCTTGTACTAATTATCCAAAATTTGCTCTCTCACAACCATTTGCTAGTCATACTTGCTATTACATGGAAGTCAGATATCTTGGTTTGTGAAAATTCAATTACTACTATGTTAACTCAGGATGAGGAAATTTTTTTGTTTTTGTTTTTCCAAAATGCACCATCTACCTCCATCATAGCTATAGAAATCTAATGCCTTCAAGCTATGGCAAAAGAACCTGCAAAGGGGATACTGGAAAAGAGCAGTTGTAGAGTCTCTGTTCCTTTGTCCACATGTATAGCCCTCTGATGTCATGTGACTGGGAACAGTTTGCATGTTATGTATAGTACGAAATAATGGCAGCTTGAAATTAAAACACATTCTGAACATTGTAATTTCAAGTTTATCAAAGTTAAATTACTACTGTTATAAAAATACTAATCTTTACATTTGAAAATGATGCTTAATAACATTAAAAAAAAATAATGCCTACCTGTCTGGTTATATTCTTTTCCAATGATCAGTTAAGCTGGAAATTTAAATTTTTCTGTTATATAGAATTTTACAAATTACAGAAGCCTTCACCACACCTTATCAATCCAACTTCTTTGTACTGAGCAAGGCAGGCAATAATATACAACTTCTTATTTGACCATTTACTACTAAAGGAAAAAGAGTGGTGTATTTTAGTGCATTAAGAAATACAGCCGTGAGGGGCACCTGGGTGGCGCCCTGGGTGGCCTTCGGCTCGGGTCATGATCCTGGAGTCCCGGGATCGAGTCCCGCATCGGGCTCCCTGCTCGGCAGGGAGTCTGCTTCTCCCTCTGACCCTCCTCCTTCTCATGCTCTCTGTCTCTCATTCTCTCTGTCTCAAATAAATAAATAAAATCTTTAAAAAAAAAAAAAAGAAATACAGCTGCGAAAAATAACAGAAGAGCTGGAGGTGTATATGAGGTTGCCCACTTAAATACAGTGGTCAGGGAGGCACTATTTATAAAGTAACATTTAAGTGCAGACCTGAAGGAGGGAGAGAACAAGCCAAGGAGCTCTGGGGGAAGATTTCAGACCATAAACAGCCAAGATGCCAGTGTGGTTAACAAGGAGTAAGTAATGGGTTTCCTATAGGTGACAACAGACACATGGGGCAGGACAATCACGTAAGGGCTGGGAATACGTTTGAGGGATCTTGGTTTTTGATCTGTATAATGTAGCCACATATCAGAGGACTCCAAACAGGTGGCAAGCATGTTAAAACGCTTTTTTTTTTTAATTTTTTTTTTTTTTAAGATTTTATTTATTTGCGAGAGAGACAATGAGAGACAGAGAGCATGAGAGGGAGGAGGGTCAGAGGGAGAAGCAGACTCCCTGCTGAGCAGGGAGCCCGATGCGGGACTCGATCCCAGGACTCCAGGATCATGACCTGAGCCGAAGGCAGTCACTTAACCAACTGAGCCACCCAGGCGCCCAGCATGTTAAAACACTTTAAAAGAAACTGCTGAGAGCTGTGTTGTGAATTGACTGTAGAGGGCAGATAAAAAGCAGACACAGTAAATCAGTTCTGAGCCAACTGCAAAATACTAGGAAAAGATAAAAGCCACTTTGAAACATAATTTGATCATTATAGGTGTTAATCTTTGCACTTGAAAATGAGAAATGGACAGACTCTGGCTTTATTTCTATGGCAGAACCAAAAAGCTTTCTGACAGATCGGATATGATGAGAGAGACAAAAAGAAAAACCAAGAACACCACCAAGGATTTGAGTAACTGGATGGGAAGGTCTTTGTTGAGAAGAATAAGACTGCAGAGGATTAGGTTTGATGGTGGAAAAAAGTTTGATCTGCCTATCGGACATGTATAAGAAGATGGTAAGCGAGCATTCAGAGATAGGAGACTGAAGTTTAGGATTGTGTTTCTGGGCTGGGGATGGAGATTTGGAAATTGTCTATGTATAAAATGACTTTAATGTAATATGACGAGATGAAATCACCAAGGGACGGAAGGAAGAGGTCAGGGAATAAAAAGAAGAATTAGTTAAGGATAATGAGAAGAAAAACTTAGGAGAATATTTATTCCTTGAAGCCAAACAAAGAGAAAATGTGGCATTTTGTATTTCCTTATAGAAATAGGATCTAGCAAATGCCGTAACTTGAGACATCTTAAAAACATCTATATTTTTATCCAACTATGTATGTTTGACATTTCAAAGATAGTAATTGATGTCTCAATGATATTTTAATAATTTTCTTTTTACCATTAAGAAATTGATAGTATAATTTGGCTGAGTATTTAACTACTTTGATAATCTATTCACCACATTGGTTGATGCTTTTCTACTAGAATATAACAACAACAGAAACCTACCAAAAATGCCACCAAAAAACCTGAGTATAATATCTTAAAAATTGTAATTATAGCATTTTATTTTATTAAAACATTAATACTATTTATTCAGTTTGATAGCTTTTCTACTTGGATTATTTTAAAAAATGATACAGTTTAGTTAATTAACTTTAACAGACAACTCTATCCACTTCTTAGGTAATATTAGAAACCTCCCACAGTTTAATAAATTTTGACAGGTTTGCCCATTTACTTATCACTCATTTGCAAAATTTAAGAACACAGTGGAAACATTAGTTTATCACAGATGAACTTCATTTAAATACTAATACATTTGATTTTTGTGAGTAAAAATCAGTTCTATTGAAATATGGGTGTGCTTTTCAGGACTAAAGCAAATGATAAATGTATTTCAAGTAGAGGGTGTTTTTGCTTTTTCTTTTAACAGTTTTTCCTTTTTCAGATTGGAATAAAGTGATATGTACAGGTTGATGCTTATCTATGGAAAGATCCTTCCTTGTTTTGGAAAATTTACAGTTGATAATAGGTTTAATGAGCAATTAAAGTCAAGAGAGTCCAGTCAAAGCAGAGACTCCCCACTATAGGAATACATTCAAAAACACTATGACAAAGATCAATTCTGAGTACAGTAATTTTAAAGTAAACTTTTACCATGGAATGTACTTAGATTTACAAAAATATTGCAAAAAAAAAAACCCACAATCAGTCCCCATATACCCTGCACCATTTTTACAAAAGTTATTGCTTCACGTAACTATAGTTAGTTTGTCATAACTGAGCAACGGACATTGGTATATTAACATTAACTAGACCCCAGATTTCATTCAGACCTCAGCATTGTTTCCTTTTTTTTTTTTTTTTTTTAAGATTTATTTATTTATTTGAGAGAGAGAGAACGGCATGGGGGGGGCAGAAGGAGAGGAGAGAGAATTTCAAGCAAGCAGATTCCCTGCTGAGCACAGAGCTCAACTCTGATCTCACAACTCTGAGACCACAACCTGAGTCAAAACCAAGAGTCAGATGTTCAACCAACAGAGCCAGCCAGGGGCCCCAGCAATGTGTTTTCTACTCCAGGATTCAATCCAGTACACCAGATTGTATTTAGTCATCACATTTCAGTAGTCTGTGGTCTGTGACAGTTTCTCAATCTTTCCTTGTAAAATATGCTTTAAAGCAAACTATTGGAGACATCTTTGACTGGTTAGTTAGTAACTTTGTTCAGCAATTGAGCCTTGACAAATCTTCTTACCTCTTTACACAATCAGAATTTTCTGCATTGTTTGTAGCCAGAAGTATGTGAATTCAAAAATTGTGAAAAATATGTAAACTTCTAACCTGGTGTTCAAAAATCATTGGTAAGAATAGTTATAATTATGAAACACAGAAACATGCAAAAAAATAGAGTCTGAGGCATGTACATCAAAATATAAATTTCGCTGGAAAAAATGATGAAAGAATGGGGGCCTGGGTGGCTCAGTCGGTTAAGCATCTGTCTTTGACTCAGGTCATGATTCCAGGGTTCTGAGTTCAAGCCCCATGTCAGGCTCCCTGCTCACTGAGGAGTCTGCTTCTCCCTCCCCTCTGCTCAACCCCTCCACCCCACTCGTGCTCTCTCTCTTGCGCTGCTCTCTCTCTCAAATAAATAAATAAAATCTTTAAAGAAAAATGATGAAAAGGAAGGTGCTATGTCCTAAGGGAGATTATAATTTTAAGACAACTTTCAATAAGGTCTTTAATTTCCCCCTCAGGAAATCTAGAAAAGCCCAAATAAGCTTGCTTCAGAAAGGATGAAGCCCTATAGGTTTTTACAAGGAATTGTTGTTGTTTATAAAAATAGACCTCTCATAAATACAGATTAATAGGCTGTATTTATTTTTTCCTGAGAATTTGTTTTGAAAGAAGCAAGCAAGTGCAATAATTTTGATTTATAAAATTTATTTTGAGGTGATATTTGAAGCAGAGATATATAAGTGTAGAATTGGAAAGAATTAGAAGTATCATTAAATATAATTTGTTTATTTTATAGTTAGGGAAACTGGGGCTCTATGAGGTTTAGTGACAACACCAGGAGCACAAAAGTACTTGGTGAGGACCTATCAGGGAACCTTACTCACCAGGAAAGAAGTAGTGTTGTTTTCCTGTTTAGTGAATTACTAGCCCGGCAAGTTTTGAGAACACAAGGCTAGTAAAATAAATTGACTCAGTTGTTAGGAATTATATTACAGGATGTGTGGAGACTAAGAGAACTAGCTGAATGTAAAAAGAGATTACTCACATCCACAGAAAATGGGTAGCAATTTTTGATGGTTGAGAAATAGAAGGAGAAATGAGACTTTGCTTGTGTGAAACGAACTATAATAGATGTATACGCAACATACATTTTTTTTTCTTCAGAATTGGAGATCGTTGTAAAATGTGACTTTTGCAGTGATGAAACTGTTTTTGTTTGAACTATGTGAGGAAAATGGTTTGCAGCTTCACATGTTAGTGCCTTGTTACTGTGGACTTCTGTCCATTTAAGTCAGTCTTAGGTTGATGGGTTGGTGTTTAGATCATGGGATCCCCTGAGAAAATCAAAGATAGTAGGGTAGAAGTATTTCATGACAGACATTGTGGAGGCATGACACAGTCTCAAAATCTGAATTAGAAGATCTTTGAGACTAATTCAGTCACTCTTGCCACCAAATGCCTGGATTGGAAGGATGGAAATAAAACAACAGGCTTGTAATTATTCTGAGATCCTTTTCTCTCTCTCTCTCTTCTCTCTCTAAATGAAGTGTAAAACTAAAGAAGAAAAGCTGAGAGAGAAAGGTACATGCAGCCAAATACTCCAATTAAGTCATGAGCAAGGGAAGGTAAAGAAAATGGATAAATCTTAATATGAGTCTATCCATAAGAAAGCTGACAACCCAATTCATTCCAGAAGAGGTGATAAAGTCTATACATCCTGTATCCAATTATAAGGGCACTTCAGACTAGGGACAAACCTCCCAGAAGGATACAAAAAAAAAAAAAAAAAAATTGTCCATGCAAATCAGCAGGTTTTTTTGTGGAGAGAAGACATGGTACGGTTCAGAAATAACTTAACACTGTATTTCTTACCCTGAAGACAAATGAATATTCTGTTGGTATTTTTCTTAAGAATAACTATGAAATTGAAACATTTTGTCATATTTGCTTTAAAATTTCTCAGGAAAAAGATATTTACAAATGTAGTTGCAGCTGGTCTGGAAGGACATATTGAATCTACTTTTTCCTCTTCACTAGGGATTGTCATTTTTGTGTGTGTTTTTACCATGTTATACACTGTGCACCCTCACAAACAACATGTAATTGTTTTCACATTATTCAATATATATATAGGTAAATGGTATTATACTGTATATATCCTCTTGATACTTGTAAAGTGAAAACAGCATTATGTTTCTGCAATTTAATAAGGTTGATAAATGTAGCCCTAGTTGATTTGATTTCAATGCTGAGAATGTATATCAATTTTTATGCATTATCTTGTTTAAGAAATTTAGATTATTTCAAATTTCCTATTATAAAATATATTGTGACATTTGTGCCCAGAAGTATCAAAGGTCTGAGATTTTACTATATTTTCAAACTAACAAGTTTGCCCCACCAGTTTTCAAATTCCAAAATACTGTGTAACAGTTTTAAGCTTACTTTCTTCATTATAGCTGGCTTTTCCCAAAAAGTTAAATAACCAAAGGGAAAGGAGGAAAGGAGGAGAGAGAGGGAGGAAAGAAGGGAGGAGACAGAAGAGAAAGGAAAGGGAAGGAAAGAAAGAAGGGAAGATGAAAGGAGAGAAAAAAAGATAAAGAAAGAAAGAAGGAAATGAAAGAAAAAAAGATAAACATCCATTACAATGAAACAGTATTGATCCATTATTAGTAACTAAGTCCATATTCATTCGAATTTCCTCATTCCTATCCAGAGTGTCATGAGGGATGTTTCATGGCTGTGACCACCACCAAAATTTTCTCAGATTTTCTTTGTCGTTGATTACTTTGACTTTTTTGAGGATTACTGGTTAGGTATTTTGTAGAACGTCCCTTCCTTTGGAATTAGGTGTAATCCTGTTTTAGATTAATCATGGTTATACTGGGGTAACATATGTTTGAGAGGAAGATCACAGGGGCAAAGTGTCATTGTCATTGTATATCAAGGACATATCAGTTGCACATACAATTAATATGACTTCTTGCTGTTGATGTTAACCTTGATCACCCAGCTTGAGGTAGTATATGCCAGTTTTTTTCAATGTAAAGTTACTCTACATGTCCCTATTTCCATACTGTATTCTTTGGAAGAAAGCAACTATATGCAGACCACACTTAAAGAGTAGAAAATGATGTTCCACTTCTTTCAGGGTATCTATAAAAATTATTAGGACTTCTATACCAGATATTTCTCTATTCTCACTCATTTATTTATTTAGTAATTTAATTATGTCAGTGTGGACCCAAAGATTTTTATTTTATTTATTTATTTATTTTTTTACTTTGGGTTGTAATTCAATACTTCTTTGTTTTCTTGCTTACATTGTCCCAGCTTTAGCTATTGGGAGCCCTTCCATTTAGCTCCTGTATCCCTTTGACAAACTGTATCATTGACAGGGAGATGGGGGGTGGGGTGGGGGAGACAGGTTGTGTTTGGACTTCCTTATTTTCTGCCAGTTCGAAATGTCCAGGCTTATGTTGTTCTTGTCCTGTTCCTGGAAACATCTCATTCTCCAGGGAACCCTGATTTCTTTTGTTGGAGGATGGTATTAGATAGCAAGATCTGGATGCTAGGTGTACTCATTTACTCTAGGTTCTCTTGAGACATATATGCATATAATTTCTATATGTGAAACTGTATCTGTATTAATCTAAATATGCATTCAAATTGTAATCCATTGCCACATGTATTTTTTATCCGTTGTTTATCTTTTTCCTCCCCCTACAACAGTGAGAAACTTGTCTCCCATCAGTCACCAGCAATCTACTTCATTGTTCACTTCCAACATACATGTATAATAGAATCAGAAATGTTAAGCCCTCTCCCCATGTGAAACAAATTTATCAACTAGGATTATGTATAGTTTATTAATCTTTAGTCTTACACACTCCGTTCTTTTTGAAAGTTACATAAATCAGCACCTTTCCCCACCCCCATCCCTTTCAGTGAGGTGGTTTCATCACATTTAAATACAATTAGATCATTTTGTCATGTTCTGTATTCCAAACGAGGACTCTCCAAATTCTTTTTTTTAATTTGCATGCATTAAGGCTTACTTTTTTGTGCTGTGAAGTTCTATGGATATTGACAAATGTTTAATGTCTTTCATACATCATTATAGTATTGTACAATAAGTTTCAACACCATAAAACACCCTGTGCTTCATCTATTCAGTCTACCCCATCCCCTGTCCTGATCTGCGCACATGCCATCTTTACAGTTTGTCCTTTCCAGAATATCATATATTTGCAGTGATTTAGTGTATTTAAGAAAAGGTGTTGGTTTTCAGTTCATTCTGATTTTCTTGTTGTAAGAACAGGGTTGACAACATCCAAGTTTTTTTTGTTTTTTTTTTAAGATTTTATTTATTTATTTGACAGAGAGAGACACAGCGAGAGAGGGAACAGAAGCAGGGGGAGTGGGAAAGGGAGAAGCAGGCTTCCTGCCGAGCAGGGATCCCAATGCGGGGCTTGATCCCAGGACCCCGGGATCATGACCTGAGCCGAAGGCAGACGCTTAACGACCAAGCCACCCAGGCGCCCCGACAACATCCAAGTTTTTTACAAGTTGAAGCTGAGACTGGAAGCAAATTTTATGTATTTGTATTTAAAATTCCAAACAATTTAATTTTTCTTTATTTTTTTGGTAAGAGGTCTTGACAAATTAGGGAGGAGGTTTTTCTTTATTTTAGAATATAAGGTTCTAATAATAACTCTGGTATTCTTAGGAAAAAATAACATTTTTGATATGGTCGATTTGAGTGTTGGTACAGAAGCTACACTGATGAGAATTCTATGGAAACTATCTTCATACACATTTTGAATTTCTTTCTATGCAGCATTAAGGATCTGCCTTTCTTTTATACTAAAATTTTACCCTGGATTATTTGCTGAATATGTGTTTACCTGCCTATGGAATTATGATGATTCTTGCAAACCCTTTACCACAGTATTCTTTTTTTTTAAGGTTTTATTTGAGAGAGAGAGTGAGTGAGAGAGAGAGCATACAAGCAGGGGCAGAGGGAGAGGGAGAAGCAGACTCCTCACTGAACAGGGAGCCGGAGGTGGGGCTCGATCCCAGGACCCCGGAATCATGACTTGAGCTGAAGGCAGACACTTAATCCACTGAGCCACTCAGGAGCCCCCCACAGTATTCCCTTTTATGTATATTTGTTGATGTATAAAAATTATTACTTATTTGCACTTAAAGATTTGTCTTCATGACTTAAAACTGAAGCTGTGCTATGAAATTAGTATGTTCTCAATCTCTAAGAAGTTTTATAATCAAGTTTCATGTGTAGAATTACAAATTTATTTATTTATTCAATATGTATGTCTGATAAAAATTAGAAATAGGTTTGTAAGATTTTAATATCAGAGATAATATACTATACCACCCAATCCTTCTAAACAAATCTGTAGTGATCAAAAGTAGAGTGAAATATCTCTAATTGTCATAAAAGAGTTGTTATGAGTAATAACAGAAAAATCATTCTGCAAATATTTTAATATTATAATACATAGTTCATATAATATAATTTTTGAACAAAGTAGGACACTCTGGAGAGTGAAAGGGGACACTTTCAATAATTATGTTGGTACAACAGGTATAATTTGAGAATAACCCAAGTAAATCAGGATATGTTTTCATTCTATGTGTAGTTCCATCATATCTCCTTCCTTTACTCTGTAGTTCATTATTTTAAATCTCATTTATGCAGCATGTTTATTGGGTCTATCATGTACTGATCGCTGTTTGGCAGTTAAACTTTTATATTTAAAAACAAAAAGAAACAAAACACCAGGTAAGCATGTATTTATTTTTGTAGCAATTGTAACAGTGTGATTAAGTGCCATGGGATACCTGAACCTGGCATAGAGAAATTATTTCTTAGAGTAGATGTACCATGTCTAAACTGAAGCAATGTCCTACACACATACACATCCACATAACTGGTGTTTTCCCAGCATAGTTATACAAAAAGCTTTTTATACACTTTTATTTTTCCTTATGTTTAATGTGCTAAGGAAATAGAATGCTTCTAAGTTGATCTCTGTATTAATGATACTAGGGGTAAAGATGATATTTATTCAGTAATTATCTAGTAACAAAGGTTATTCCTGGACTGAGTCAGATGCTAAACATGTTTCATTAAGTATCACAAGGATAGTCTCTTCTTTCACTGAAGAGAATTCATTAATGTTTATCTTTGGAGGGTTTCATTTATAATACTATTAAATAGTTTTCCTTTTGAAATTTTCTTTATTAGAAAAATCATACTTTACAAAAATTAGCAAACTGATTTTGCTCTACAAAAATATCATTGTAAAATAGCAATCTCCCACTTTAAAACAGTTTCTGGCACATATTAGAAACTGAGTAGATAATGATTCAGTGAATGAATGAATGAATAAAGTTCAGTAAGTCTTTGGAGGGGTGCCTGTGTGGCTCAGTCTGTTAAGCATATGCCTTTGACTTAGGTCATGATCCCAGGGTCCTGGGATTGCCCCCCCACCCAACGTCAGGACCCACATAGGGCCCCCCACCCATCAGGCCACTAAGAGGAGAATCTGTTTCTCCCTCTCCTTTTCTCCCTCCGACCCTCCCCCCTGCTCCTGCTCTCACTTGCTCTCTCTCTCTTAAAAGAATAATGAAAAAAAATTTTTTTTTAATATTCAGTAAGTCTTTCAATATGGATTTGAGATTTGAACAAGGATTTGAGATTTATAAATAAAACACATTGCTACTCTAAATCGCTTAACTAGGTAAATAATATTAACCACCTGACTATACTTAGGAACCAGAGTTTCAAATTTTTTCATGCCATCCAACTTTTTCCACCCTTAGTAAACAGGCTAATGTGGAAACAAATAATGTAAAGTTAGAAATTACATGGAACATGGTCTTAATAATTAACAGCTAGAACAACATTCCCAGTAGAAATGCCAGTAGAACTTGCCTTTCATGCTAAAATTTAGAAAACCACAATCAACAAACCATCACACTTCATGAAATACATGTCAACAAAGTGCCAACAAGCTAACAAGTAATGTATTTATTACATATTTTTTTTAATTTTATTCTTACTGACAAAGTTTAAGAATTACTGAGATAGTTTTTAAATCTTGCATCATTCTTATATATACACAGAAAGGAAAATCTGAGCAAAGTAAATTGTTTCATGCTTTCCTAAATCTTTTTTTGTATCCAGTGGTGATTTTTCTGATTCTATTTTTGATTCAGAGTTTTCACTGAATCACAACACACAATATTGGTCACTGTGTCATCAAGAATGCTAATGGAGATGCCTGGGTAAGTTCAGTAAGTTAGGAATCTGCCTTCTGGTCCAGTCATGGTCCTGGGGGTTGTGGGATCGAGTCTTGTGTGGGGCTCCTTGCTCAACTGAGAGCCTGCTTCTCTCTCTGCCTGCTGCTCCCCCTGCTTGTGCTCTCTCTCTCTCTCTCTGTTTCTGTCTCTCTCTCTCTGACAAATGGATGAGTGGAATCTTTAAAAAAAAAAAAGTGCTGATGATGCAGGATTTCTTGACAGTATTCTACTCTTGGCTCCAACTCTTTTTTTCCAAATCATTGATGCTTATTTTACAAATTTTTAATGTTGGTGTGTTTTTGATCTACTAAAGATATTAATTGAAGGTTATCTTATAACAGCAAGGGTTCTCATTCTTTTCTCAAATAATCTTTTTTTTAAGACTCATTTATTTATTTGAGAGAGAGAGAGCACTCCTGAGTATGAGGGGTGGGGAGAGGGGCAGAGGGAGAGGAGAGGAGAAGCAAACTGCCTTCTGAGCAGGGAACCCCATGCTGGGCTTGATCTAAAGACCCTGAGATCATGACCTGAGCCGAAACCAAAAGTTGGAGTCTTAACCAACTGAGCCACCCAGGCACCCCTCAAATAATATTTAAATGGTTGTTGACTGAAATAATATGAGATTATGATTGGCTAGTTATGCCAGTAAGAATGGCAACCAGTTACATGCATAGGAAATGATAGAATGTGACTGTACAATAGCACTAGGTTTTCACCTAGTGTAAGACGTCTCATTTTCAGAGATATTTAGATGCTGTGTGTGAGAATGTGTTGTCCATATATTTATGTATATGTTATTATATACATGCATAGATACGTGTACATGCTTTCCATCTCACCTTATTGTAATGAAATATATACAGTAAATGAAATAGAGTAGAGTAAATCTCTGCAATTACTACTCCTGTGAATAATGTGAATAGGTATGAATGATTTGTTTCAAAAGTGGACTAGCTATTGTTTAATTGCACATTTATGTGTTTATTTGAAAAGCAATTTTTAGAAAGGAGAAAAAGAATCAAAACGTCCCTAAAATACATTGAAAGTACACTACATTTTAGATTATCTAGAGGAAAGCTTAGGTATTGTGTTACTTGTTATGTGGCATAATAAAACTGATTTTAATATAAGCTTATTGCAAAATGAAAAAAAAGTCTCATTTTGTAGCATTGGTTTTCCATTTCCTATCTACTTGGCCACATGAATCTTGGGTGCCTGTAAAGGCAGGATAATAACTAATCCTCTTTGGTGTTTAGCGTCACTTAATCCTTTCTGGTACTTATCCTATTAACATTTTTTTTCTCTTGTATTTAAATGCCAGTGCAGAACACTCGAATTACTTGCATTTATTTCTGGGCTTCTGAATTTCCCAGTTAGAAGAAGTAGCTTCAGAAATGTTTGATTAAGTATATGCATTTATTTGAGTCTATATTCATTTTCAAGTGCTTATTCTAGCTTAATGACTTTTAGCTTGGATATTTTAAGCTACCAGTTTATGTTTACCGTTATTTTGTAACTGTAGAATTCATCTGCAATGTAACATAAGCTCTTTAACTGGGTTATCAAAAAATACATATAAAACTTCTGCATACTTTTAGATTTTAGTTAAAACCTTATTTGAGGTCCATAAATCCTTAAAGCATGTTACTGGGCATTACTTATGTATAAACCAATATATTTTATCTTTCAAAGAACTCTGTTAGTCAGACCAGGCTAAGCTATGCTGCATTAACTAGCATGCACAAAATCACAGTGGTTTTGAAAAACAAAAGTTTATTATTTCTCACTCATAACCTGTCCATGGAGGTTGGCCGGAGAGTTTGTTTCAGATAGACTTGTATTTCCAGATCAACAACACAAAGGGGGTCAGTTGTGACAAATCAGGCCTGGCTTTTAAAACTTTGGTTTCAAAGTATCACATTTTATTCCCTTCTTGTTTCCTTAGGCAAAGCAAGTCATGGAGGTAGCAAGGAACCTCAAGGCAGGGAAGTACAGTCATACTATGTGTCAAAAAAGGGACTGGAAATATTTGTAATCAGCCCTAATGACTACTCTGTTCACTTTAATGTAGCTTCCCTTTAAAGGAACACTGAGAAACTTAATAATATAAAACCAAGACACTGAGGTGCTAGTAAATGTTTAACTATCTTTTGAAAAAAAGTGAAGAGTAGAGAATTTTTAGTATTATACATTTTTTAGTTTACATATAAGAAATGATTACATATATGCGTATGTTTTCCGTGTATAATAATATACATGTATTACCACTGTACATTTGTATATGGTATTTAATTTAATACTTCAGCAAACTCCATGTATAAATATCTTTATTCTCCTATATTATGATTGAAGAAGAAACTTAGACTAGAGAATTTAAGTAAACCTTTCTAAATTACATATCTAATAAATCATCACACTAAAATCTAGTTCCATTAGTTCCTGGTTTTCTCACTACAAAATGCTAACTCTTAGGAAAAGTAGAAATTACCATTTAGATAAATGAGAAAACATCTGTTTTGTAGGTATAACTTTTAAGATTATACCCAGTCTTTTTTTTTTTTTTTTAAGATTTTATTTATTTATTTAAGAGAGAGAGCACAAGTGGGAGGTGGGTGTGCAGAGGGAGAGGGAGAAGCAGGCTCCTCGCTGAGCAGGGAGTCAGACCCTGAGATCATGACCTGAGCTGAAGGCAGACACTTTAACCAACTGAGCCACCCAGGTGCCCCAAAATTACACTCAGTCTTGTACTTACCTGCCTTTAAGTGGGAGTCAAATATAAAATATTATAAATTGGGCACTTTCAATACAGTGAAATGAAAGTTTTGGGAAATCCTCTCCGTTTAAAAAAATTATAAAACTGGACACTTACTAAAAACAACAATTTCAGCGCTCTGGAAATGGGCAAATAGCATACAACAAATTAACTAATGTTTATTCTTGAAAATGTACTGAACTTCAGGTTAAGAAAAGTGAGAATCTGTGCTGTTCTTACCCAGTGATTTCTCATCATTCACCGGGCCCCCAGTTTGGTCAAAGTTTTAACTCTACTATGGAAAGACAAGCTCTAAAAACCACATATTTTCCTGATGAAGCCAGCTCACCTCACTGGGAGGGAAAGCAAAAGTGCAGTACCAACTGCATTATAAGCAAAAGTAGCAATTCGGGTGATGAGAGAGAGGGAGGGCATTGGCTCTGCTAGTCTGAGGTTGGAGTCTGGTTGCTTCTCCATGCTCAGCACAACTATCCAAAATTGTACTGGAGGTCCTAGCCAGCGAAATAATATATATGTATCACCCATATTAGAATGAAAGAAGTAAAACTATCTTAATTCACAGATTATGTGATATGATCCAGTATGTAGGAAACTAAAGAATCTACAAAAAAACAGAAACAAACAAACAAACAAACCCACAAAAACCTAGAGAAACTAATAAAAAAAATTTAATAGGCCCAGTAGGAGACTCCAAAATAGGTTCACATTTGAATCCCTCGTACCTGTCAATGTTACGTTATAGGACAAAGAGTTAATCACATCTTTTGTAGTATAAGATAATAATATTAAGTTAAATTTTGAGAAGAGGAGCTTATCCTTGATTATCTAGGTGGATTTAAGTGCTTTAATGTGCAACTTTATAAGAGGAACACAGAGGGAGGTTAGAAGAAAGAGCTGGAGAGGAGAAGGTGAAGTGAGGGTGAAGGCAGTGATTGGAGTAATAACTGACACAAATCATAGAATGCCAAGGAATTTGAGGCACCCGCCTGAAGCTAGAAGCAAGGAGTGGATTCTCCCCTGAGAACCTGCAGAGGGAGCACAGCCTTGCCATACCTTGATTTCAGAGTCCTGGCATCCAGAACTCTGAGAGAATTAATTTCTGTTGTTTTAAGCCACCAGGTTAACATTATGTTAACATAAAAAATCTATTGTATCTGTAATCTAGAAAGGAAGAATCTACAAGTAAAATCAAGCATCTAATTCCATTCACAATAGGATGAAAAAGAACAAAATACTTAGGAATAAATTTAATAAAAGCAGTGCAAAACTTGCAAAATGAAAAATATAAAACATTGCTTAGAAAAATTAAATATCTAAATAAATTGAGAGATCTCCCAAGTTTATGGGATAAAACAACTCAAGATGGCAATCCCCCCCCCAATTGATATATAGATTCAAAAATTATCCCCGTCAAAATTCCAGATTTTTTTTTTATAAACCAACGACTGTATCCTAAAATATAAATGAAAGTCAAAGGATCTAGAATAGCCAAAATAATTTTAGAAAATAAAAACAAAGTTTAGATGACTACACTAACCATATTTAAAATATCCTGTAAAGCAACTGTAATGAAACAGATGTAACAGAATTAAGAGTCCGGAAATGAACACCTCTATGTTCACTTATTTTTTTTATAAAGATAACAAGGCAGATGTCTTCAGTAAATGGGATTAAGACAATTGGAAATCTATATTTACATACAACTTACACTATACACATAAATTAACTAGTTTATCTGATAAAAGAGTTGTTTCCAAATTATATAAAGAACACTTATAATTCAGTAATAAGAGATTTTAACAGTTTTATTGAAGCATAATTTATATACTATACAATTTACCCATAATAAGTATAACATTCAATGATTATAGTAAATGTGCAGAGTTGTGTGACCATCACCATAACCCAGGTAAAAATAAAACGACGAAATCAGAGAGGGACACAAACTATAAGACTCTTAAGCATAGGAAACAAACTGAGGGTTGCTGGAGGTGAGGTGGGCAGGTGGATGGGGTAACTGGGTGATGGGCATTAAGGAGGGCACTGTTAAAATTTTCTGAAGAACTTTTCCGTTTTTTGCTAATTCATGATTAATTTGTAAATTTTGAAGCTTAATAATAACACCTTAATGTCTACCACCTCCCTCAGACAGAGGGCTCGCAAGGGTAGTAAAATCCCCTTGGCCACACTCAAAAACATCCCATACATGGCCCAACCCATCTCAAGCAGATTTCACCAACAGCAACATGCCATAGAAGCACTATTCTGCAATAGATTAAAAAAAAATTCAAAACCTTGACCTTTAATCATATAGACATGAAGTCATGAACAAGTTGTCCCTACTCTATTGAGCATAATTTCTCAATTATGAGCTTTCCAATTGGGATACTCAGTGTTACCACACTGGGTTATTATCAGAATGAAAAGGAACAATATGTGAAAGATGCCCAGCACAGTGCCTGGCAAATTCTAAGTATGCATTCCCTTTCCTACAAAAGGACTTCATAGTTATATTTAACTCTCCACCATTTTGGTTTCCAGCAAATGTGAAGAAGAGTTGTTCACTAAAGTGTTGGATCTCTGATTTATGTCATGGGTTTGCAAATTTATCCGTATCAGTCTGTATGCAAGCATAAAATAGGCCCCAAATACTGGAGAACATGTTTTGATAATATGGAGGTTAAACATCCTCCAGACTAGTGTAAACACAATTGAACAACTATTTTTTTTTTTTTTTTAAGATTTTATTTATTTATTTGACAGAGAGAGAGATAGTGAGAGCAGGAACACAAGCAGCGGGAGTGGGAGAGGGAGAAGCAGGCTTCCCGCCGAACAGGGAGCCCGATGTGGGACTGGATCCCAGGACCCTGGGATCATGACCTGAGCCGAAGGCAGACACTTAACGACTGAGCCACCCAGGTGCCCCACAATTGAACAACTATTAAACGTAGAAAGCAATATGGATGAAAACGAGCAAGAAGAAAATCATGATTATAGCAAGCTAATAATTAGTGACACAGCAAAATTAAGATTTTATCTTTATGGAATATGTTAATGTTTCAAAGTTCTACGATAAATGTGAGGAAATGTAGATATAAGAGAACTGGGTAAATCGGAGTAGTTCACCAGGTTGGGGACAAGGTAAAAGGCTTATGCCAGAGGAGGCCACACTAAGGAAACTTTTTTTTTTTTTAATTTTTTTTTTAAAGATTTTATTTATTTATTTGACAGAGAGAGACACAGCGAGAGAGGGAACACAAGCAGGGGGAGTGGGAGAGGGAGAAGCAGGCTTCCCGCGGAGCAGGGAGCCCGATGTGGGGCTCGATCCCAGGACCCTGGGATCATGACCTGAGCCGAAGGCAGACGCCTAATGACTGAGCCACCCAGGCGCCCCTCAAGTCAGTGTTTTACTTGGTAAACACGTCTGAGACCATGCATCCCTGGCTGCTAAGCACCATGGCGGACAGGGCTAGAAAGGTAACAGCTTTATTTTGAGCAGGGGGCAAAGACAAGGCAGCACTTTATAGCTACATTGTAACTAGATCCTGCATCACTAAGGAAACTTTTATGTACTTCCTGTATATGTTTTTTTTTTTTTTTAGATTTTTTAAATTTATTTTTGAGAGAGAGAGAGAGTGTACAAGCAGGGGAAGAAGCAGGCAGATGGAGAGGGAGAAGCAGTTTCCCCACTGAGCAGGGAGCCCGATGTGGGGCTCGATCCCAGGACTCTGGGATCACGACCCGAGCCGAAGGCAGACACTTAACCGACTGAGCCACCCAGGTGCCCCCCTGTATATGTTTCTGATGGAGAGCAGTGCTGAAAACTGGGAGTGGAGGTACAGAATTTGGCTTTGTTCAGGCTTGTAGTAGGCTCAGACTTCACAATCCTAAAAGCTCAGCAGTGTACACTTGAGGCTATGGGAAGCCAACTGCTAATTAAATAAAGTCCTACCCCTTGTTGACGATTTTGAGGCGTATATAGTTGAAAGACCAAGCTGTGAGCTTCTCCTGTATGTGCAGCAGCTTCTTAGGTACACATGAAAATCATGAACCTCATTGCTCTTTGTTTTTTCCCTGTGAGGTTCTGTTACATTAAGTGGGAGGTGATGTCAGAATCGGGGGGCAAAAGTCTGAGTGTCAAAAAACACGTTTTTTGTTTCTTATACTTTTTACTAGAGGTCTTTAGAAATATAGAGGTAAAAAATATATATGATATTATTATGGGGCGCCTGGGTGGCTCAGTCATTAAGTGTCTGCCTTTGGCTCAGATCAGGATCCCAGGGTCCTGGGACTGAGCCCTACATTGGGCTCCCTGCTGGGCAGGAAGCCTGCTTCTCCCTCTCCCACTCCCCTGCTTGTGTTCCTGCTCTCACAATCTCTCTCCCTGTCAAATAAATAAATAAAATTTAAAAATATATATATGATATTTTTAAAATTTATATAGTATTTACTATATACTAGGCATTTACATTTGACCTCATCTACAAAGTAGGTATCATTTGTATTCCCATTTTACAACTAATGAAGTAGATATATAGAAAATTAAATGACTAGTCCGATGTCAAAGTCACATGGTTAGTAAATACTAGAACTCAAATTCACACCCAGACTGTCTCGAGTTTCATCTCTTAACAATTTTATGCACTAAATACATATGTATGTTCATGCATATTTCTCTGTTTATACATTTGAGATCAAAGGATTTATATTTTCCTTTCTCAGTATAGAGAAGTTACCGACCTACTATTTGTTGATTTAAGGCATGTGCCTTTTGTTGATTTGTAATTATTTAAACATGCATGCATTTTTCCTTCTGTCTTTGACTTTAGTTTTTAAGCCCATATGAGGAGTTAATAATAGGATCCCCTCTATAGAGGTTAGTATCACCCAAATGCTTCTGATGATATATTGGTTGAGTAATCTTTCATAAAATACTGAAACTTCCAGAATAAGCAAGAAACTTGAAATGCCATTTATATCCTCGTTTACTCCTATATTAAGCATAACATTCTAAACTGGGTTATGACAAAGATCTCATATCTAGACATTGTTCTAGTGTTCTCTCCTTAACATCTATTTTTCCAGGAGCTTTCAGAGAGATTTTCATATGAGGTTATGTACCAATGGCACAATTTGTTTGACAGTTTAATAGTTGTGAAGTTCATATTTTTTGTTTTCCTCAGACTTAAACAAAAGTTTATTGTTATATATTGTGATAAGCATTCAAGGAAAAATATCATTAAAAAAAAACAAAACTAGTCACTTGTTCAGGCCAAAAGTTCTGTGACAGAATCTTTTACATAGCAATAACATGGTAATCGCTTCTTGGCCTTTTGGCTGAGATCGATGTGTGGCAATAACATGGTAAACATAAAAGTATATATTTCCATTTGCTTTTTTTACTTAAAAAATGAAAATCTATCATTCATAAAAAATGTCACAGATATTTTAGACATAAAGTACCTCTTAAATTCATAGATGTATTGACAAATTATTCTGCTAGAATATCAAATATGAAAGACATTTTAGCCTAGCTTTGTGTTTTGAGCAAAAATGTTCTAACTAGTATTCAAAATTTTAAGACAACTTGCAACTGAAACTTTAAGTATAAGCATGTGGTTAATCCCAAGTGATAACATTAATACTGGATGTTTGGCAGATAAAAAAAATATTTCTGAATACCATGTTCATATTAGCCTAGAAGAAAAGTAAAATTGGGAGAAAAAGTATATATTGGTTTGATATGTAGCCTACTTTCATAAAACCATAAATTGTATGACTAATTTTAAAGGGTACCTATGTAAAAAACCTTGACATCCCTATCTTTCTTTAATTGTGTTTTCATATTTAAACCCTGCATACGTAATTTGCTTTACTCTTTCAATGAACTATGAACTTTCCATAAAAGCCTAATTCTCCAATCCAATTAAGAACTATCTATGTAGAGGGGCGTCTGGGTGGCTCAGTCGTTAAGTGTCTGCCTTCAGCTCAGGTCATGATCCCAGGTCCTGGGATTGAGCCCTGCATCGGGCTCCCTGCTCTGCAGGAAGCCTGCTTCTCCCTCTCCCACTCCCCCTGCTTGTGTTCCCTCTCTCGCTGGGTCTCTCTCTGTCAAATAAATAAATAAAATCTTAAAAAAAAAAAAAAAAAAAGAACTATCTATGTAGAGAAACTGTAACTATGTGCAAATCTAAATTTAAAAATATTCTCTGTAGCAGACTTCTGATAATGCAGATGTTTGTTAAGAATAATGCCTGTCAGTAGACAAAAGCCATAGAATTATTTTCTGGCTAGTTTAAGACTTTAGTGAAAGTAGAAAATTTGGAAGTAGAAAACTTTTGGACTTACGAAGTGTGGGACCATGGAGTGTGGCTCTCCAGGACAAATAAGGCTAAAATGTGGAGAAGGAAGATTGTGGTTTTAAAGAGGCCACCCTGTGGTCAATAAATGTAAAAAACTGTCTTTCATTTCAACCATAAGTAAGGAGAAAGTAAAGTCAAAGAAATCCAATTTAAGAGAAAAAGCATAACTCTACATGTTGGATTGGCAACTGATAGCTACCTCCTTCCAGTTTCTTAAATCTTAGGACCACTCTTACATAATAGAAATAGTAGCCTCCAATTTTTGTTTAAATTAATTGTAACAAATTATGTACCCCAGAGATGAGCCCTAGCACAGAGTATGTACTGGTTGCAAGATCAGATTTTTATTTTTCTAATGGATTGTTCCTTTTTATAGTAATGTTCACTCTCTCCTACTAATTTCACAGGATTATCATGGGAACTTCTATTTAGTATGACATGATCTCACCCATTGTCAGCAGTTGATTTGTCCTATATTAAGCACCTGAGACAACCTGTCCAATAAAGATTTTCCTGGAGATTTTTGGATTTCAAAAGGAATCATAACATTCTCTTTATTGCCACTGAAATGGTAAAATGTAATGTTCAGGAACTGTCAGCAAATACATTTTATGACATGTAGCAAAAGTAAAAACCAACTTCCATAGAGGATAAAGATGAGAGACAAAAATTTGCATACTAGGCTTCATCCTTGACTTCCAGAAGTTTAGTTGTTAAACTCTTGAATTTCTAGAGATGCCCTAGGTTCATTCCCATAAAGCTTCCCTTTACCTTGAGTTCTTTCCATTTGGGCTTTTTGTCAGACTCATTTTCTAAATCATGAATTATGAGTAGGAGTATATGTAACTAAAGGTTTATTTTCTTAACTCATAAATAACAGAATTAAATATCACTTCTAAATATGTGTCTTTCCATAGGGAAATCAGGGCAACAAAACTGAGACAAAAGGAGAAGCTTCTTATTATGTAAAAGCAAGAGAGTAATTTTAGAAATACTTATAATCATCCTTACTTTGATATTTCTTATTTCATGTTCATACATGAATTTACCTATATTGAATTTGAGAGACTGAAAGAAAGGAGGTAATGAGAAAGATACATGAGTTATAATCAATAGGATGGGGAGACTAAAATACAGGGAAGTGCTATCTCTGCCTGGTAGCTGCATATAAGCCATGAGGATATTGGCCAGAACACTAAGACTTGTATTTTATGATATGCATCAATAATTATTACTCCTAGAATCCAAAAAAGTTATCTAACCAGGAGTGATTTGACCTTTTATGAGCTGGAGTACTTCAGCCAGTCTGCATTCACCTAGAATTTCCTCAAAATAAATAACATTTGGGTCAAATGACACATGATTAGGAAATAAAGCCTTTCTCTTCTATGAAATTATAAGGAATGTGGAATAACACCAGTTCTGAGCCTATTCAAATTTTTTTCATTATTTCTAGGAGTCCTCAGGTGTGTCTCACATGGGCTTCTGAACATACATGGTCTTTGTCTACACCAACTACAAAACCTTTCACTGTCCACAGAGATAGAAAGATGTCCAAAGACTGTCATTAAAACCAGATATTAAGAAACCAATTGCTGGTATTTGGGATGAGAACTGTAATCTCATATAAATGTTGATGCTATTTAGAAGTGTCTTCCTCTCTTCTTAAAGCTACTGTTACCCAATCTAATGTCCCTGCCAGATCTGGAGAATTACTGATAATTATTCTCAGTATGTTGTTGGATATATGCTTCATATTTGGAATCAAACTCAATATAGGGTTAAAACCCAGTTCTGTCACTAACTAGTTGTTTTACTTTGGGCAAGTCATGTACTCTCTCCATTCCATAGGCGTTTCATATTTAAAATGGAAATAATAGCAACCTGGTTCTATTGAGTATTAAAGCAAGTAATGTGGTATGGTGGACTACCCCAACCCGTGTTCCAAACAGAAGTGAGAGTATTCGGTTAAATTTTCCAGTGTTTCACAAATTACCCATTTTCACTTGCTTTCATTCTTTTATAAATTTCACATATTTATTGAAGCAGTTACAGGTGCAGCTTCCATGAAAGTAGAGTACATGTGAGTGGCAAACCATGTGTGTTTGGAATTGATTTTGCCCACTGATTACTTAGTCACTATACTTGGCCTATAGGACTAGTTCTTTCCCAGACTGATTATTTGCCCTTCAAGTCAAAGCCTTATGGATACCCTTTAATCTGATAAGACACTTATAACCACAACCATTATCTCACCCACTATGTTTTTCACACACATCTGACATCTGCATCTCAAGCAAAGAACAGTCTACCAGAGGTCCCTTTAACACATCTGAATCAGTATGAAAGTATCATGTTAAGTCAAGGTGGGACACACATACTAACACACATGTAGTTATTTACATGCACATCATGTACTAAGTCCTGAATTGCCTCATCTTCAACCACAAACAAACAAAAATATCCTTCATGACAAATATCATCTCAAGTTTGTGAAAAATGTGTAAGGATCAGAAAATTCAATTAAGTTGTTTTATCAGTGCTTATAATTTTCAGCTTGATAGCTCTTTAAGTCTTTTTTTTTTTTTTTGTAAGATTTTATTTATTTATTTGACACAGAGAGAGGGAGAGAGAACAGGAACACAAGCAGGGGGAGAGGGAGAGGGAGAAGCAGGCTCCCCGCCGAGCAGGGAGCCCAATGTGGGGCTCCATCCCAGGACCCTGGTATCATGACCTGAGCCGAAGGCAGATGCTTAACGATTGAGCCACCCAGGCGCCCCTCTTTAGGTCTTCTTAACAACAAAACTGCAGTCTTAAAATCCTCAAATTATTTTTTTGTCCCAAATGGTTTGCTATCTTAATAAATTTTGCTATCTGGCTGCAGATTACAAGTGGGTTGCATCTAAAAATTCCACAGATAAGCAAATTGAAACCTGCTGTCTGAAATGTTAACTACTCTCTTTACTTAGAAATAATGACTTGGTTTTCTACACTTAAAAAAAAATGTAGTACTAATATACGTATATCTCAGTTGAAAGCTGGAATTGACAGGATTTTCTATGACTAAAAGATTTGTAACTTAAATGGAAAAGCTTTGAGTTCACATGTGTTCCTCCCATGGCTTACACAGGGACTATTTGGAGTAGATTCAGTAACCTTTCCCATGCCTTCTTTTGCTTCCTTTGTCTATGCTAATCATTCTAAACCAGAAAGTTCCAAATTCCTTGTTAAATTTTGTTGCTGACAGAATTGAGGACAAGCACAAGCTGATGAAGAGAGACAGAGACAGGGTATGAAGTGATTATAGTCAAATTATTACCAATTTGGGTAATAAAATCCAAGTTGGTGCTGAACCTCAGTTCTGCCACTAACCGGCTGTTTGATGTTGGACAAATCACTGAGCCCCTCTGATCCTTGAGAGTTTCATAAATAAAATGGACATCATAATGGTGGGGGTTCCATGGAGTTGCTATTAGTATCCCAGAGAAAAAAATGTTATAAATGGAGTATAATGACTCAATGCAATGCCAGTACGGCACAATACCGAATGAGGCAAGTTGGTGGATCTTTGTTTGGTGACTAGTCAATGTAAAGACGGTTAAGTCTGAATATGTCAGATAATCACAGTTTCAACATTTCTTAACTTTTTTTTTTAACTTTAGAAATTGATGTTCTTTCTATTCTTGTTTATTTCCAGTTAAGGTATTTACCAATAAACCATTTTTTTTGGTAAGCATTTCATAGACAAGCAACTATTAAATCCCTCAGTAAATTTGCATTCACTGTCAAGTGTGCTTGAGTGCTAAACAGGAGATTGAAGACATTGTGTCATATTCAACAAAATAGACAGATCCTGCCCTCAAGAAACTTTCAGATTAATGGAGGAGAAACTACATTTTTTAAAAAAATTATTACATCAACAGACCAAAACTATACGTTGCTTTAAGTGCTATGAAGGAAAAAGTACAGAGTGCCAAAGAAGGATTTAACAAGAAGCCCTAATTTCATTTGAGAGATTAGAAAAGGTTTTCCTGTACTGCTTTTTTTTTCAGTTTATACATTTTAAAATAATTGAAAATACACTCAGAAGAAAGTTAATATTTTGTGACACATCAAAATTATTAACAAATTCAAATTTCATTGTTCAAAAATAAAATGTTATCGGAACCAGACATGCTCATTTATTTAAATAATGTCTACACGGTTGCTTTCATGCTCCAAGAGACCTGCATAGTTCAAGCAGAGACTGGTCCACAAAGCCTAACATGTTTAGTGGATGGCCTCATACAAAAAACATTTGCTGACTCCTGAGGTAGAACCTTGCAAGCCTCCATAGGATTTTTCTTTTTCATAAGTTATATGAAATGCTGTTCAAGGGTGTTATTGAAATATTTTAAAGCTATTGCGGAGTTTCATCAGATTTACACTTTAAGATCTCTCTGACTGATAAATTTTTTTTTCAGGTTTATTTTCATCTTAATATGAAAAAGTAAGGATTCAAAATCACAGCTCTTTATAAAGGTTTGGAAATGGGTACTGGGACCAAGTAATAAAACTCAAGCAAGCTCATTCCTAGTTGATCTAATAAACATGTTTGAAAACATACAGTATCTAGACAGTGTTAGGTGCTACATAAACAAAGATGAATCAAATATAGCTCTTGCCCTCAACTTACTTGCAGTCTATTCAATATAAGGTCTTAACAGCCTGTTAGCAGATTTAGATATTTGGTTGTTTTAACCCCTTCCTCTACATACTTTTTAGAGACTCTAAAGGAAAAAGAAATCATAGCAACTCAAGAAAGACTTCTAACTTCTAAGATTTAAATAAAATTCATTAGCTATTTTTTATTGAATGCATATATTATGTGTAATCTTGCCTACAACCCTCTCAAGTGGTTATATTAGTTCAGCATTGTGAAAAAAACACTAGGATATAGAAAAATTAAGTAATTTACCCAAGGTCTCAAGAACAATAGTAGTGGAATCTAAATTTGAATCAAGATCTGTCTTAGTCAATTTGGATTGTTATAATAGAGTATCACAGATTGTGTAGTTTACAAACAACAGAAATTTATTTCCTCACAGTTCTGGAGACCTCCAAGTCTAAGAAAAAGGAGCTACAGGTGCCAACAGATCCAGTGTCTAGTAAAGACCTGCTTTACTCTGTACTCACATAGTAGAGGAGACAAGGAAACTCTCTGAGGCCTCTTTTAAAAGGCCACTAATCCCATCACCTCGCAAAGATCCCCACCTCCCAATACCATCACCTTGGGTGTTAGAATTCATCATATGAGTTTGGGGTGGGGGGAAAAATATCCAGGCTGTAGCACTATCCAACTGCAAATTTTGTGTTTTCTCACTATGCCAGTATTCACTAAAGTATGGGTCATAAATGACAGCAGAGATTCAAGATGAATATAGATGCCATTCAACACATTGAATGTCTTAATGAGAAAGCTATTGTCATCTCCTCTTACCATTCCTTTCAATACAGTACTGGAAATTCAAGCTAATGCACTAAGACAAGAAAATAAATATAATATATAAATTAGGAAAGAACATATAAAACTATCTTTGTTCATAGAATATCATCCATGTAGAAAATAGAAAAGAATCAACCAAAACTCCTGGAACTAATTAGTGATTATAGTTAACTTGCTGTGCCCTAGGTTAATATACAAAAGCCAATCATTTTCTTATATACCAGGAATAAACAAATAGATTTGAAATTAAAAACACAGTGACATTTACATTAGAATCTCAAAAATAAAATACTTAGGTATAAGTCCAACAAAATATATGTAAGTACAAAACTGATGAACAAAATCAAAGAAAAACTAAATAAACGGAGAGAGATTCCATGTTCAAGGATAAGAAAACAACAATGTTAAGGTCATTTCTTCCCAACTTGATCTATAGATTCAATACAATACCAATTAAAATAAAAATCCTAGCAGTTATTCTGTGGCTATTAACCAACTGATTCGAAGCTTATATGGAGAGATGAAATACCCAGAATTGCCAACACAATATTGAAGAAGAACAAAATTAAAGGATTAACACAATCTGACATCAGTACTTAGATAAAGCTACAGTAATCAAATATGGTGGTATTGGTGAAAGAATACACAGAGATGGATGGAAAAGAATAGAAAGCCAAGAAATAGACCCCCATAAATATAGTCAATTAATCTTTGACAATAGAGCAAAGGCAGTATAATAGAGCAAAGATAATCTCTTCAAAAATGCTGCTGGAACAGCTGGATGTCCATAAGCCATCATCATCATCAACAACAACATCACCTAGACACAGACCTTATATCCTTCATTAAAATTAACCCAAAATTGATCATAGACCTAAATGTAAAACTCAAAATTATAAAGCACATAGGAGAAAACCTCGATGACTTTGGGTATGACTTTTTAAATACAACACCAAAGACATGATCTATGAGAGAAACAATTGATAAACTGGATTTATTAAAATTAAAAACTAAGTGAAAGACAATGTCAAGAGAATAAGACAAGCCACAGACTGGGAAAAAAAATACTTTCAAAAGACATACCTGATAAAAGACCGTTGTCCAAAATATACGAGGTACTCTTAAAAATCAACAATAAAAACAAAAAGCAAAAACAAAATCTGTTTTAAAAAATGGAGCAAAGACCTTAACAGACACCTCATCAAGAAAGGGCTACAGATGGCAAATGGGCATATGAAAAGGTGCTCTACTTCATACATCTCTACTCCAAAAAAGCTGGCAATGTTCCCGTAGCAGTAGGAGACTAGAGAGTGTGATCTGGAGGACATGGAAAAGCTCTCTAGGAAAATAGGTTGCTATTGAAATCCTTTAACTGTTGTTGCTTCTCTTGGCTAGCACTGAATCGTGACCTCTGTATTTTATGTAACGGCCAGTCCTACTCTAACTCGTCTACTGGGTACATGTGAGAGTCCCAAACAAGGTTCTGTAGAGAGCCTCTCCCCTGGCCTTGATGACACTTTGAAGAAACATATAGAAGAGAACAAGTCATAAAAATAAATAATACTGTGCTGCCAAATGTGTCGTTCCAATGTCCTTGACAGTCACGGAGAAAGTGTTTTACGTCTGTGCATCATTGTCTCCCTAGCAACAGGTTCAGTACCGGAAACCCAATAGAGGAATAAACTTTTGGTAAATGAATGTCTTTTATTTTTTTGTTTTTTGCTTGATATCATTTTATTGAGTTTCATGTCTACCATGAAATGTGAAAGCAAAGCTGTTTTTAAACTAAACAACAGGTAGGCCATAGCTGCAATAATGCATCTATTGGGAAAAACTAATGTATTATTTATTTTCTTGTTAAAAATACTAGTCAGAAAACTGCCTTAATGCCAAAAAAAAAAAAAAAGAAATAAATGAATGTCTACATATTTATATTTACTGAGTTATAAATTTTCAGTGAAACTTGGAAAGCCATCAATTATCACATTAAATTCTTATAAGAATTTCATGCCGTTAATATTATTTTTTTTTTTTAAGATTTTATTTATTTATTCATGAGAGACAGAGACAGAGAGAGAGGCAGAGGGAGAAGCAGGCTCCCAAGGAGCAGGGAGCCCGATGCGGGACTCGATCCCAGGACCCTGGGATCATGACCTGAGCCGAAGGCAGACGCTTAACCATCTGAGCCACCCAGGCGCCCATCATGCCGTTAATATTATTAATCCCATTTCAGAGTTGAGAAAACTGAGGTTCAGAAAAGTCACATAATATGTCTAATGTGACAGAACTTATAAGTGATAGAAACAGTATTTCAACTCAGACCCATCTGTTGTCAAGTAAATGGAATCCTTGGAAGTCTTTGCTTTTTGGATAAGCATAAAAATCACACTCCCACACTTAACTTTCCTAAAGAAACTTCTTGGTTAGTATGCATTCACAGACTTTCAATTAAGCATTTGAAACACATTTTTGGCAATTCTTTTTCTGTGTGTTTTGCATTATAAAAATAATAGTTTTTCAATTATTTAAATATAAATAGAACATGTCATTTCAAACCATTCCCTACCTAAGTTTCAGATGTATGATTTTTCCACTGCAAAGTTGAGAAATACATTAAGCAAATTTCCATGGTCATAAGATAATATTCGATGGGTGGATGGATGAAAGAAAATGCATAATTATTCATAGTGCCTGGAAAATCATCATAAATGTATGCTACTTAATAAAATTTAGGATGATGTTTATAATACACTACAAATAATTAAAGCATTTTTTTTTGCCATGAATTATCTCTTAAGATGGTCCCAGACACTTTAGTTTTTTGCTCTACTTTCCACAGCTGTGACTACAAAACTAGAAACCTAATTTCCAGTTGATAATAAAACTGACTTGAGTTTGTTTTTCAAATAAAGATGTTTTGTGAAAACATGCATGTCTCTTCAAATCATATTCTTATTTTTTTAATGTCTGGAAAAAAACACAAGTATTTCTTTGGGAACAGAATAAGATGTCCTGTATATGAGAGCCCTCAACAATATTGTCCTTTCATTATCATCTCTAATTAGTCTACTGAATTTTTCTATCTTCATCACTTAGCACTTTTGAGTGATGTGGAAAAAATCAAGTGGGAAATGTATACCATATATCTGATTTTGCTAATTACCTAATAATGTCTTTTCTTCCACAGAATAATTATTTTGGAAAGACATCATCATCATTTATAAATTTGACACAGATATTTGAGCAGAGTGTAAAATCATATTTTACTTTTCCTTATACATATAAATAATCCTTACATATTAAAATCTAACTCCACAATGCATTAGGAAATCCAGCTAAAGCTATCTTTGAATATATCTTTTCACATTTTCTTCACCACTACTAACTTAGACCAAACCACCATCATCTCTTGCTGGGACTACTGAACCACCTTCCTAACTGATCTTCCCATCTTTCCCATTGCCCATATGCAGGTGTTTCTCCACGAAGCAGTTAGAGGATTTCTTTGAAAAGATGTCTTATCATTTCCTCTTTTTAGCTCAATACTTCTAAGGATTCCTACTTCACTCTAAGTAAAATCCAGAGTTTTCATCATCAATTACAAGCTTCAGTGTGACCAGGACCCTGTCTACTATCTCTTATTTTGTGTCCTACTATTATCAAAGATAAACACAGCCAGACATTAGTTAAATTGGTGAAAACACAATTTATTTAGTTAACTATTAAAAATAGGCAAAGAGCTAAGCCCCATTCTAATCTGTGCAGAAGTGACTGGCATTTTAAAGGGAAAATGAAGGACTAGAGAGGAGGAATTGAGTAGAGTCAGGGCATAAAAGTTACAAAAAGTGGGAAGGAGAGTATATGTGAAACCCATCTAGGTTTGCTCACTGGCACTTATCAGAGGTAAGTTCCTATCCTGCCACCTAACATCAGGTCTTGGCTAGGACAAACAGTAAATTATTTTGGGAGCCTTGAGTTTTCCTAGGGAGGCATTTTAAGTTAGGCTTGGATTATCCTAGAGATGTATCTTTGAACTGTTGGAGACTCTGTCAGTGTTTGTTCAAGCCTTTATGGGCCAAGGTTGAGGCCCACTAGGAAAGATGGCTCAGAGGATCCTGGTTGGAGTTTGCTCAAGGACAGAATCTTTGCCACAACACTATCTTCTTTCATCCCCCACTGGACTCCTCTTATTTCCCAAACATGCCAAGCATGTAAGATGCTTCAAAGGTAGTGTTTCCTCTTTCTTCCATCTGAAATACTTTACAGATAGCTAACCACACAGCTTTTCTCCACTCTTACTCAAATCTCTGCTTATTTTTCATCTTCTGAATTGAGCTCCTTAATTGTTCATACGGTTTTCCCCTACCCTCCTACTTTCTTCAGATTGTAAAAATCTTTCCTTCAGATTGTAAAAATGCCTTCTGATTAAATCTCATATATTGTAGATTCTAATGGTGCTATATTTCTGTCTTAGCATATTTAATCACAGTAGAAATTTTACATTAATTTGCAATTTTCTGATTAAGATTTGCTTTGTTTTTTCTCCTGTAAGATCCATGAAGATGTGACCTTAAATAACTTTTATTATCAGAGTCTGAGTACTGTGCCTGACATAAAATGTATATTCAAGTGTAGGTTTCTAATAAATTCATGGCTAAATATATACAATTGATATTAGAAATTTACAACATTCACAATACAGTCACCAAACCTCCATCTCATGTCTCAAATTAAGATGCAAGATCAGGAAGAATAAAAGGTTTTGGGGTGATCTAGGAGTCCTAACAACAGCAAAAGAAGCACACACATAAATGGCCTCTGTGTGTGTGTGTATTGAAATGTGTTCAAGGTCATCTAATAAAAAGGAATATCATGGTTTAATTGTGTCTGATTTACTATCTTTAAATGTAGCTAGGAAATTATCCTCCTTCAAAAGGTACATATGTAAACTAGTGCAAAATGTTAAAGCAGATTACAGATTTCATTTTATATAATAACTAAACAATAAAGATATCAAATTGTTCTTTCTTCCGTTATTTACTTTGATAGGCAGTGAGTTCCTGCGGACCAGTCACCTTGCAACTTGTTACCTTGGTTTTCCCCACTGGGGGAAAAAAAAATAATGTGTCATCATGCCCTGATAATTGGCTCATCCTGTCCTATCAAATTAATTCTAGTATTTGCCTGAGGCATTTTCACATTTCTCCTTTTCTCAGCCAATAGAAGCCATATATAGATATTTGCCTAAAATAGGCAGTAAGTACTACATCTAAAGGAAGAAATGGGGCACTGTATAGAGCTAGTATAAGAAAAATAGGAGAGAATAGCTTCCTACCCCCCAATGAACTCAAAGTCTTATCAAAATCCATGGAATACATTATGATACTGTAAGTTTACATGTGCCTTAAGTAATACCTAAATGAATGTAGAATTAGCAAACTGAAAATGTTTCACATTGATGGGAAAGCACAGTCAGCTTGATTTTCCCACTTAACATACTTGCTTTGAAACCTCACCTAAGACAGAAGAAGGCAAGGGCAACAAGAGCCTGGCTCTACAGCCAAGCATGAGCCTCATTTTATACCTGAAGAGAATGCAGAATTTTCCTGAGGACCCAAAGCAGCAAGGAGGAAACACGACAATGCAAGCCAAGAAAGGACAATGACCTCTGTTTTGGTCTCCTTGCCCAGTTTCTTCTATTGTTAGTTTATGTGCTTTCACAGTAGGTCTGAGCATCTACTCCAGAGACTACTGTGTAACCTTAGACAAAACGCTTAACCTCAGCATGCTCCTTGCTTCCTCATTTGTAAAATGAGTATAACAACTTTACCTACCTCACTGGGTTGTTGTGAAGACTAAAAGATATATAGGGTTATTTTCTGCATTAATATATTATGTAAAGCACATAGAATTATAACTGACAGCATTTTAAGTTTACAGAAGAGTTATTACTATTATTCTCAATTCAGAATCTTAGCAAACCATATTAGGGATGCATATAATTTAATAGAGTGTCCAGTCCTAGTGTCTCCTCACTTTTCCTCATTTTACATGTCTGAAAGATTGAGGAGCAAAACAATCCATTTATATCACTTCTCTAGAAAGCTGCTCAATCTATATCTAAAATGTAACAACAACAACAAAAAAACAAATTCAAAACCAAAAACAAATGAATGAAGCTGAGGAGACCTAAGAAAGAAAATGTGTTTTGTTTTTTGTGTGTGTGTGTTTGTTTTATATTTTAAATAAAGCTTGTAAATAAAATAGAATATAAAAAAAGAAGTAAATATATAGCACATGAAGAAGACATATGCAAAGAATATTCTTATTTAAAGGTGACCTTCCTAGAAATAGCATCGGACTTCCAAGTTACATTTTCAACTTCAATATCATCAAGAGAAACTAAAAGCAGAGTATATAAATATGTTGGGGATTGTAAAAGTGTTATGTTCATTTGATTAAATATGGCAATATTAAAGAAAATGTTACCTTTACCCAATAAATGCCAAAGTCACTTTTGAGAGAAATCAATTACAAATTGATGATACTTAAAGCATACTAAATAGATTTACAGGTTACTAGAGAAGCATCTAGATGCTTTGGTTAAAGATATACTACTACACTCTATGTGAGGTTTGGTATTCTTCTTAGCCACACAGGATGTTATCATATATAGAGTCAAGAACTCTTGATGCATAAGTCAAGATTTCTTACCATACTACACTGTCTTCTAGTCTATGTATTAAAGAATTTTTGTGTTAAGTGCATCATAAGCAGTTCAAAGACAGTGACACAGATATTAGTAGGACTCAGATCGTGAAAATGGCCTCTAATTGGGAAATACAAGAATAGGTAAGCTAGTTTGAAAAAAATGATCAAAACTCCTATTAAATTTTTTTGAATGATATTTCTGTTTAATCCAATCTAAAGAATATACACAAAGGCCTACATACAGTAGCTATGTACTCTCTCATGAAGAGCAGCAACCTCATTTCTGAAGAGTATTTCTAATTCATTTGGTATCATTCAAACTTAAAGTTCACTGTTCAGGCAAAAATAAAAAGTGACAACTTTTTAGAAAAGCTCTGTAGTATTTATTGTCATTCCAGTATGGGTATCTGTCAACATTTCCCAAAAGAATTTAGTGACATGAAAATTCATATTATTTCTTATTCTCAATACTAACAAGTCTTTCATAAATAAAATAAATATCATTGATATCTTTATTGGATTCTTGAACAGTAACAGCACTTTTAACAATTGTTTCCTACCTCAGGTTGAGATCTAGCTCCTTCGCCTTTCACCTCTGGTAACTATGGAAACCAGCCACCTAGCAGCTACTGAAGTGGCCACAAGAAGTTTGGAGTCCCCCAAATTCCATTGTTACAAGATTGTAACTATTATCCCTGACTAGAAGCTCCCTGTAAAGCTTCATTCCTTTACTTCTTCTCAGAGCTCATTCTGCATAAACCTCCAAATCCCTAATTTATTTTTTAAGATTTTATTTATTTATTTGAGAGAGGAAGAGAGAGAGCATGAGGGAGGCAGGCAGAGGCAGAGGGAGCAGACTCCCCACTGATCAGGGAAGCCTGATGTGGGACTCAATCCCAGGACCCCTGGATCATTACCTGAGCCTAAGGCAGTTGTTTAACCAACTGAGCCACCCAGGTGCCCCCCTAATTTTGTTTAAAAATATCAGTGGTGACTGTTTAACATCACAGCTTCCTGAGGTGGTAACACCATTGATGCTAACAAGAGGTTGACCAAAACAAAAGAAAAGAACTGGTAGATGATACGTCCATATGGAGGATGAAAATCTCCATCATATCCCTGGGTATTTAGAAGACCAGGCACATGTTCAAGGCTGTGTGCATGCCAATGAAAGACATGCAAAGACCCTAATCTCTCACCTTTCAGTGACCTTGAGGCTCTGCACAGTAGGAAGTGAAGGCTAAGACAAAACTATAAACTTCCTGCTGGAGTATTGAAACCTATTGCAACATGCACAGCAACTTGGCAAGAGCTGAGAGATTTATTGGTTCATGGAATTTAAGGAAATCTCTGCCAATCAATAAATGACACCTGAGACAACTGATGAGAGAACTCACTGGTTGCACATAACAAAGAATACAGACATTGAGAATTCATTCAGGAAAACAGTAAACAAAGCAAAACACCAACAAGAAGAAACAGAAATGACAACCAAACTATAGGGAGAGGTCTCATTTCCAGGGTAACCACATAATATTAAAGATGCCTAATTTTCAATAATAAGAAAATATGATACACAAAAGAAACAAAGTATGGGTCCCATACAAGAAAAAGCAGTCCCTAAAAATTGTCTCTAAAGAAAAGCAGACATTGGATTTACTAGAGAAAGACTTCAGCCATTACAAATAGGTTCAAAGGACTTAAGCTAATCATGTCTAAAGAACTAAAAGAAATTTTGAAAACAATGGTTCATTAAGACCATCAATATACTATATACAAATTCTGTAAAAATGCAATAGCAGAAATGAAAATTTCACTAGCGTGATACAAAAACATATTTGAACTGGCAAAAGAAAGAATCAGCAAACTTCAAGATAAATTCATTAAGATTATCCAATCTAAGGAACAACAACAACCAAAAAAATCAAAATGAATGGAACTTAGAGATCTGTGGTATACAAACAAGTGTACCAATACATACATAATGGGGGACCCAGAAGGAAAGAGAGAAAAGAGAAATCAGGATGAATATATAAAGCAAAACAGCCCCAAACTTCCTAAAGGTGATACAAAATGTTAAAATGCATATCCAAGAAGCTCAGCAAACATTAAGAAAGATAAATTCAAAGAGATCTCCATCTATGCATATTATAGTCAGACTGACAAAAGACAAAGAGAGGATTTGAAGCAATAAAAGAAAAGAGACTCATACACAAAGAATCCCCAATATGCTTAACAGTTTACTTCTCATCAGAAATCATGGAAGCCAAAAAGCAGTGGAATGCCATAATCAAAGTGCTGAAAGAAAAAGATTGTCAACCAAGAATTCCACATACCTCAAAGCTATCATTCAGAAAAAAAGAATAAATTGAGATATTCTTAGATAAACACAAACTGACAGCATTCATCACTAGTGTACCTGCCTACAAGAAATACTAATGACTATCCATCAGATTGAAATAAAGGACATCAAATATTAACCAAAATCTGCATGAAGAAATAACACCAGTAAAGGTAACTGCATAAGAAAATATAAAAGACAGCATAAATATACATTTGTGTGTAATACATTTCTTCTATCTGATTTAATGACCACTGCATAAAACAATAATTACAAAACTATGTTGATGGACATATACCATATAAATGATTTGTGTAACAATAATAGCAAAAGGGTAGTGTAAGGGAATGAAATGTTATTGAAGCAAATATTTGTTATACTATCGGTATTAATCTGAATTAGTTTGTCTTAAATGAAGAGGTTAATTGTAATCTCCAGGACTACTATTAAAAAGTAACTCAAAAAATAGTAGAACAGAAATGACAAGGCTATTAAAATGATATACTAGACAATATTGGTCTAACATAAATATGCCAGTAATGAAGAAATAGAATAGAAGAGATACAGAAAGCAAATAGCGAAATGGAAGGCATAAATCCTAATTTATTAGCAATTACAGTAATGTAAATGGACTAAACACTCTAATCAAAAGGCAGAGATCAGCTGAATGGATATTAAAACAACAACAACAAAATGATAAACTATTTTTTTTTTTAAAGATTTTATTTATTTTTTTGACAGAGAGAGACACAGTCAGAGAGGGAACACAAGCAGGGGGAGTGGGAGAGGGAGAAGCAGGCTTCCCGCGGAGCAGGGAGCCCGATGCGGGACTCAATCCCAGGACCTGGGATCATGACCTGAGCCGAAGGCAGACGCTTAACCAACTGAGCCACTCAGGCGCCCCAAAATGATAAACTATTTGCTGTCATCAAGAAACATGCACTAGATTCAAAGTCAAAAAGAGATTGAAAATAATAAAAAAGATAGACCATGCAAACAATAACCAAAAGACAATTGAAGTAGCTATATTAACATCAGATACAATAGATTAATTTATTAGAGACAAATTAAGACATTGTTAATGATGAAAGTAATATTCTATCAAGAAGACATAAAACATTTATATGTATTTAACAAAAGAGCCCTAAAATACATGAAATAAAACCTGTTGGTATTGAAAGAAGTAGACAATTCAACAAAAATAGTTGGTGACTTCAATTCCCCACTTTTCTTGATGAATAGAATAACTAGGAAGAGTATTAATATTAAATGGGAAATGTAAACAACACTGTAAACCAAGTAGACCTAACATTTCTTTAGAACCTTCTGCCCACGAACAGCAGAATACACATTCTTCTCAAGGGCACATGGAACATTATCAAGAACAGACCATATGTTAGGTCATAAAACATTTTAAAGGATTGAAATCACTAAAAAAATTATTTCAGATTTTGGCAATATTGAATAATAATTTCCTAAGGAAATGTTATGACTAAAAATATTATCTAAAATACATTGTTTTGAGAAGTTATCTGACTGGCTTGTAGAACTTTCCAATCATTCATTTTGTGAGTTTCAGTAAGCTTTGATGCATTTGTGTTTATTGAAATTTAAAGGTATAAAGGATGACTTAGTAAGTGAGCTGTTACTAGTGCTTCAATGGGAAATATGTGTATGTAGTTTCATAATCCTCTTTACCCTAAAACAATTTTAGCAACACTGCTACCTTTGCAATTATGGCAATTAAACTCCAACTAGTTCTAAATAGATAAGATAAATACATAAATAAAAAGAAAATGAAAATTCTCCAAACGTACAGTGAGTATTTGGAAGTGGATTATAAATCCTCAGGCTAGCCAACTAGAAAGATTAGGAGAGGGATGTAGGGTTATTGGGAAAACAGGTAGTATCTGGAAAGACCACAATATTGAAAGGAAAATAATCCTTGACAGTCAAATTACAGGTTTCCCTTGCTATCCGAAAGTTTGCTTTCTGACACTTTGCTTTTACAAAAAATCTGTAATAGTACCTGTTTACACTAACCAAAAGAAATCCAAAAAGATTTTCATTTTTATGAAATAGAAGTTGCTTCCATGCTTTATGCCATTTGAGCTTATGAAAGGGAATGCTCTATTTTTGAATAGCAAGGGAAACCTGTATACCTCTTCTTGTGGAGTTTATTTCCATTTAAAAAACATCAACTTCATAGAGTCTTGCTTAAATGAAACCAAGCATAATATTGTTAGTGATAATCCACAAAACACTCACTCACAGAGAGGATTATTTGCCCAGGGGTAAAAATTCTGAATCCCTAACCCTGCATTGTAAATTCTTTAATACAAATTTAAACTTTGTCAAGGATAAAATTGTTTCCCACACTGAAGTTTTATTTATAAGCCTTAGGTCAATCTGTTTTTATTTTCCATCAACAGATTAATAAGGAAAAAAAAATTGACCAATAAAATTGTTATTAAAATGCAGATGGTCTTGTTCTAATGGGTTATAAGGTTGTTCTTTTTTCAGATGGAAGAAATATATTACATAAAATCACCAAGTTTGAAACTTTTAATAAATGTCTAACCATGAAACTGGCTAAAAATTCACTTTGATTCCATATTTGAATATTTCCTCTCCCTCTCTACGTTTTGCCTGGGGAAAGACTTACACATTATATTCAGATATGGGCAATCTTTGCCCCACATCCTTGTTTTGGTTTTTGTTTTCAATGTAGCATAAAGAGAGAATATTGAACAAAGCAGACTGGGAATATTAACAACTCTGAATTATTTATCGATATGATACCATTTGAAATAGTAAATGTCATCTACATAGATAACTGCTCCAATAGAAAAACCACTAAGATATTTCTTAGATGATTCAATCTAAAGAAATTTTTTGTTAGAAAAAATGTTATTTAAAAAAAGAAAAAACTTCTAAATTTGTAAAATTTTGCATTTTTTGCTTAACTTTCCACTTTAATGTGCTTTTTTAGGACTACGATTACATTCTCCTTCTATATCTCACACAATGAATTTTACGTTGCTTCAGAAACAGTTATAGTGGAGAAGATAAGAGAAAGTCTGAGATAAACAGTAGTCAGAATATTAAACTCCTGTTAAAAGTAATTGACTTGTTATGTTCGTAGAAGTTCTGGCCATTTGGCAGAATCCATGTGTATTTGGACTGTTTTGTTTGTTATTCTTCAAATGGGTTTTGTGAACCGTTCCAGAGACTTTAATTTTCTACGTAAAAATCAAAACTCCTTTTGCAGCCATTCAAGGTTCTTAAAAATCTGGCTCAGTGTAACTCTCAGCTTCCAGAGCTCCAGTCTCAGCTCTGCTCAGACATGCCGAAGCAGACCATGAGCTCTCTGCATTCTTCTTTTTTTTTTTTTTAATTGTGGTATAATTGACATACAATATTGTGTTAGTTTCAGGTGTACAACATAATGATTTGACATTTTATACATTGTGACATGGTCACCACAATAAGTCTAGATACCATCTGTCACCTTACCAAGTTAACACAATTCTATTGACTATATTACCCATGATGTACATTATATCCCCATGATTTATTAATAGCTAGAAGTTTGTACTTCTTAATCTCTTTCACCTTTTCACTGCTCCCTCCTTCAATTTCCTCCCCTCTGGCAACCACCAATCTTTTCTATGAGTTTAGGTATTGTTTTGTTTGATTTTAGGTTCTGCGTATAAGTAAAACCATGCAACATTTTCCTTTCTCTGTCTGACTTTTTTCACTTAACATAATATCATCAAGTTCTATCCATGCTGTTGCAAATGATAAGATTCATTTTTTTTATGGCTGAGTAGTATTACATTGTGTATATATACTGTATCTTCTTTATTCATTCATCTATAGATGGACACATAGGTTGCTTCCATATATTAGCTATTGTGAATAATGCTGCTGTAAACAGGAGTGCATATAACTTCAAATTACTATTTTCATTTTCTTCAGGTAAATACTGAAAAGTGGAATTACTGGATCATATGGTATTTCTATTTTTAGTTTTTTGAGAAAACTCCATGCTGTTTTCCATAGTGGCTGGGCCATTTACATTTCCACCAACAGTATATGAGGGTTTTCTTTTCTCCACATCCTTGCCAACACTGATATTTCTTGTCTTTTTGCTACTAGCTATTCTGAGTGGTGTGAAATGATATCTGTCTTTTCAACTTGCATTTCCCTGATGATTAGTGATATTGAGCATTTTTTTTAATGTGTCTGTTGGCCATCTGTATGTCTTCAAAGAAATGTCTATTCAGATCCTTCACCCATTTTTAAATTGGATTATTTGGTTTTTTGGTGTTGAGTTGTATGTAATCTTTATATATTTTGACTATCAACCCCTTATTGGTATATCATTTGCAAATAACTTCAGCCTTAGTCTTTTTGCTTTGTTGATGGTTTCCTTTGCTGTGCAAATGACTTTTAGTTTGACGTAGTCTAATCTGTTTGTTTTTGCTCTTATTTCCTTCATCTTTGGAGTCAGATAAAAAAAAAAAAACACTTAGACCAATGTTAAGGAACTTACCACTTATGTTTTCCTCTACGGGTTTTATGATTTCAAGTCTTACATTCAAGTCTTTATCCATTTTGATTTGATTTTTGTATATGGTGCACTATAGTGGTCCAGATTCACTGTTTTGCATATAGCTGTCCAGTTTCTCAACCCCATTTATTGAAGAGACTATCTTTTCTCCATTTTATATTATTGCCTCCTTTGTTGGACTTAATTAATTGACCACGAATGTGTAGGTTTATATCTGGGCTCTTTATTCTATTCTATTGATCTATGAGTCTGTATAGGATTTTGTTGTTGTTGTTGTTTTGTTTGTTTGTTTTTTGTTTTTAGAGCAAGAGAGAGGGGACAGGACAGGCAGAAGGAGAGGGAGAGAGATAATCTTAAGCAGGCTCCACACCCAGTGCAGGTCTTGATGTGGGGCTTCTCACCACCCTGAGATCATGACCTGAACCAAAATCAAGGGTCAGATGCTTGACCAACTGAACCACCCAGGCCCAGGGTTTTGATTAGTATAGCATTGCAGTATTGTTTGAAATCAGGGAGTGTGATATCCCTGGCATTTTTTCTCTTTCTCAAGACTGTTTCAGTTATTCAGGGTCTTTTGTCATTCTATACAGATTTTATAATTATTTGTTCTAGTTTTGTGGAAAATTTCATTGGAATTTTGGTAGGGATTGCATTGAATCTGCAGGATGACTTTGGATAGTACAGACATTTCAATAATGTTAATTCTTCCAATCCATGAGCACAAAATAGCTTTCCATGTATTTGTGTCTTCTTTAATTTCTTTCATCAATGTCTTTCAGAGTACATGTCCTTTACCTCCTTAGCTAAATTTATCCCTGGGTATTTTTTGATGCAGTTTTAAATGGAAATGTTTGTTTGGTTTGTCTAATAGTTTATTATTATGTATGGAAATGCAACAAATTTTTTCTCTATTAATTTTGTATCCTGCAACTTAACTGAATTCTTCATTTAGTTCTAACAGTTTCTTGGTGGTCTTTAAGGCTTTCTCTATATAATAGCCTGTCATCTGCAAATAGTAACAGTTTTCTTCTTCCTTTCCAATTTGGATGCCTTTTATTTTTCTTGCCTAATTGCTCTGGCTAGTACTTCCTGTACTATGTTGAATAAAAGTGGAGTTAGTGGGCATCTTTTTCTTGTCCTGATTTTAGAAAAAAAACATGTAGCTTTTCAAGGCTGAATATTATGTTATTATCAATGAGTTTGTCATATATGGCCTTTATTACATTGAGGTATATTCCCTCCATACCCACTTTGTTGAGAGTTTTTATCATAAATGAATGTTAAATTCTGTAAAATGCTTTTTCTGCATGTGTTGAGATGATCATACAATTTTTATCTTTCATTTTGTTAATGTGGTGTATCATGTTGATTTACTTGCTGTTGTACTATTCTGCATTCCTGAAGCAAATTCCACTTGATCATGGTGAATAATCCTTTTAATATACTGTTGAATTTGGTTTTCTAATATTTTATTAAGGATTTTACATCTAGTTTCACTAAATTTATTGGCCTTATAGTTTATAGTTTTATTTTTTGGTGATATCCTTCTCTGGTTTTGGTATCAGGCCTTTTAACGTTTGCCTCATAAATGATTTGGAGAGCTTTCCTTCCTCTTTAACTTTCTGGAAGAGTTTGAGAAGAATAGGTATTAAGTCTTTGATTGTTTGGTAGAATTCACCAGTGAAGCTGCCTGGTCCTGGACTTTTGTTTTTTGGGAGGTTTGTGATTACTGATCAATCTTCTTACTAGTTATTGTTCTATTCAGATTTTCTATTTCTTCATGATTCAGGCTTCGCAAGTTGTATGTGTCTCAGAATTTATCTATTTCTTTTAGTTTGTCCAATTTTTTGGAATATAATTGTTCACAGTAGTCTCTTATGATCCTTTGTATATCTGTGGTATCAGTTGTAAAGTCTCCTCTTTCATTTCTGATCTTATTTACTTGAGCCTTCTCTTTTTTTCTTGTGAGTCTAATCAAAGTTTGTCAGTTTGGTTGATCTTTTAAAGAAACTGCTCTTAGTTTCATTGATCATTTCTATTATCATTTAATCTCTTTTTCTTTTATTTCCACTCTGATTTTTATTATTTTATTCCTTCTACTAACTTTAGGTTCCATTCTTCTTTTTCTAGTTCCTTTAGGTATAAAGTTAGATTGTTTATTTGAGATTTTTCTTGTTTCTTAAGATAGGCCTGAATTGCCATGAATTCCTTCTTAGAACAACTTTTGCTGCATCCATAGATTTTGTCAAATTATGTCTTTTTGCATTTATGTGTACATATTTTATTGCTACTTTAATTTCTTTTGTGACCACAGTAGTTGTTCAGTAACATGTTGTTTAATCTTCATGTATTTGTAGTTTTCCTGTTTTCTTCTTTAAATTGATGTCTAATTTCATAACATTGTGGCCAGAAAATTTTCTTGATATGACTTCAGTCTTCTTAAATATTGAAATTTGTTTTGTGGCCTAACATGTTATTTATCTTAGAGACTGTTCCTTATACACTTGAGAAGAATATATATTTTACTGCTCTTGGATGGAATGTTCTGTATATACCTATTAAATTAATTTGGTCTAATGTGTCATTTAAGGTACATTTCCTTATTGATCTTTTGTCTGGATGATATATTGGTGGATGTAAGTGGGGCATTAAAGTCCCTTGCTATTATTGTATTGTTGTCAACTTCTCCCTTTAGGTCTATTAATATTTGCTTTATATATTTAGGTACACTTTTGTTGGGTGCATAAATATTTATAAATGTTATAACTTCTTGCTGGGTTGACCCCTTTATCATTATTTAGTGCTACTCTTTGTCTTTTATTAGTCTTTATTTTAGTCTATTTTTCTGATATGAGTATAGCTATACCAACTCTGTTTTCATTTCCATTTGCATGGAATATCTGTTTCCATTTCTTCACTTTCAGTCTGTTTGTATCTTTACTTCTAAAGTGAGTCTTTGTAGGATATATATATGTATGTAATTTGTCTTGTTTGTTTAATCCATTCAGCTACTCTATATCTCTTGATTGGAGAATTTAGTCCATTTACATTTAAAGTAATCATTGATAGGTATGTGCTTATTGCCATTTTTTTCATGGTGTCCTGGCTGATTTTGTAGTTTTTCTCTATTACTTTCTTCTCTTTCTCTCCTCCCTTATGGTCTTGATGTCTTTTTTTAGTGTTATATTTACATTCCTTTCTCATTTTCTTTTATATTTACTATAATTTTTTGCTTTTTTATTACCCTAAAGTTCATATATCTCATCCTATGTATATAACAGTATAAGTTGATAGCAACTTAAACTTGAATACATTCCAAAATTCTACATTTTTACTCACCCCATGTTTTATATTTTTGGTGTCACCTTCTTGCTTTTATATATATCCCCTAACCGATTATTATAGTTTTAGTTAAATTTGCTGTTTTTATCTTTTAATCTTTTTAGTAGCTTTATAAGTGATTAAGCCACTACCTTTACTATATATTTACCTTTTACCTTTTCCAGTGATTTTTTTACTTTTATGTGTTTGTTGCTGTTGTTATTAATTAGTGTTATTTCTTTTCATCTTAAAGAAGTCCTTTTAATATTTCTTGTAAGGCTACTTTAGTAATAATGAACTTTTTTAGATTTGCTTATATGGAAAAATCTGTGTCTCTCTTTCATTTGATTGATAACCTTGCCAGGTAGAGTATTCTTGGTTGTAAGTTTTTTTCCCTTCAGCTCTGTGAATATGCCAAATTGTGACTTGCAAATTTCCTTCCAAGAATCTTCTGATAGTCTTATGGTATTTCCCTGGTATTTTAATTTTTGTCATTTTAATTATAATATGTCTTGGCGTGGTCCTTTTTGTGTTCATTTTATTTCAAATTCACTAGACTTCCTAGATCTGGATCTCTGTTTCCTTCTTTAGGCTTCAGCCATTATTTCTTCAAATAAGTTTTCTGCTCCTTTCTCTCTTCTCTTCTGGAATCTGTATAATGTGAATGTTATTCTGCTTGATGTCATTCCTTAGGTCTTTTAAGTTACCTTCTTTTTACAAATTATTTTTTCCTTTTTGCTGCTCTGAGTTCCACTGCTTTATCTTCCAGTTTGTTGATCTGTATTTTTAGTTTATGCAGTCTGCTGTTGAACCACTCTGGTGTATTTTTCAGTTCAGGTTTTGTATTGTTTAGCTCTGTAACTTCTGTTTGGTACTATCTCATGTTTTGTATCTTTTTGTTGAGTTCTCACTGTGCTCATCTATTCTTCTCCTGAATTCAGTGAGTATCTTTGTGACCTTTATTTTGAATTCTTTATCAGATAGATTACTTATCTCCATTTCATTAAGGCCTTTTTCTGAATTTTTGTCTTGTTCTTTCATTTGGAAACTATATGTCTGTTTTCTCATCTGTTGACTCTCTGTGTTTGTTTTTATGTAGTAGGTAAAGCAGCTAATTTTCTCAGTCTTGAAAGAGTGATCTTGTGTAGGTTATCATCCTTCATGTTCAGCCTTACCCTAGTTCTTGTTTGTCTCTTAAACTTTTGTGATTTCCTAAGCCACCTGATTTATACTTAACTTATATCGGTTGTTGAGGGTGTGCCAAACTTATCAGTGATCCAAGGGGAGGAATTTCATTTGGTACCTAGTTTCAGGCCTATTGGAAGCCATACCCCCAGGCAGCAGCTTCTAAAGTATGCAAATATATACAATCCTGTGGGGCCACAGTTGTAATCCCTATTGGCTTTCAGACCAAAAGATCTGGAGGCATACACTTGGGGATGATTCTTTATGAGAAGTTTTGTAAAGTTATAAAAAGGCTAAGTGGGAGCACAAGGATTGTGTCTCCTTGTTTATGATCCCTGGGTATGCCTCTTTTGCCTCTAGGGAAAAGAGAAACCTGCACCCTTTCCCTCAGGCTGAAGTTGCATGCTAATAGGCCTTTTCACCAGAAGACTGGAGTTATGTTTCAGTCTGATATCTGTGCAGTGCCTTGAGGGTTGTGGCCTGCCAAGAGCTGTCTTTCCAATTGTTACAGTCCCATGGAGCTCTGAAATTCCAACTTCTTGGCTTTAGCAAGGCAGCTGGAGAGGTAGTAGGCTGGTACACATGCTCCAGAAAGGCAGTGGGAAAATGTCTTGTATACAAGTGCCCATATGCTTCAGCAATGCAGCAAGCTTGCTTAGCTACATTTAGGTTGGGAGAGGGAGGATGCTGTAATTGCTCATGCTCACCAGTCCCAGCCAGGGGGCAAGGGAGTGTTGCAACACCCATGTTCACCAGCTTAACTAGGGAACAGGAGAACTCCATGATGGTTCATGCTTGCTTATCCCAAGGAATGGGGGAGGCTTCAACTGCCTGTGCTCTCCAGTATTAGCAAGTGCTATAATCAGTAGTCCCTATTCTTCCCAGAAAGGTGGTAGGAGAGTGTCACATTTGAACTTGCCCATCTGTCCTAGCAGGCTACATGAAGCATGCAGCAAGTGCACCTGCCAGTGCCTCTACCACAGGGAGGGTCTCAACTGTCCCTTACCCCTCCAGCCAATGTTTCTGGATTAGCAAATGAATCTCCCTAACATATAATCTCAGTTTCCACAGCACTTTGGGACCTCTGGATATCAGTCTTGTTGATTTTCCAAGCTAGATTTTCTGGGGTTTTGTCTTTCCAGTACATATCCCAAGGGCTGGATACCTGATGTGGGACACCAACCCCTCATTACTCTGAGAGAAGTGCCTGTCTGGTGAGATCCTTCCCTTTTGTGTGTCACCAGGCCAGGGTTGGCTTGGTGAAACAATGTTTCTGCCTTGTTTAACCATCTTGATGTGGCTCTTTCATCCTTTGTTGTAGAAAACAGTTCATCTAGTTGTCACATCTTTTTCAGAGGGAAATGATCCACATGTAGCTATAGAATTGGTGTGTCCATTTGAAGAGTGAGTTCAGGATTTTCCTGTGCAGCCATCTTGGACAAGTCCATCTCACCCTACCCCCATTCCAGTTTTTATTTCCGGATTCTTACATTTGCATATAACTTTCCCTCTGCATGGATCATTCTTCCTTATTTGCTGTCCTGAAATCTTGCTCATCTTCAAGGCTTAGCTCAAATTCTCTGTGCTCTGAAGCTTTTCCCATCCCATTCCAGGCAGAATTAATCAATCCTTCCTTTATGTTTCCACCACACTTCCAGTGGTGAATTGAAGTCAGCTATTACCACTGGTGAGAGCCAATTATTAAATATTCAGGATTTTTCAAGCTGATATTTAAACTGCTATGAGCTTTAAATCAACCATGGTAAAAATACTTACACTATAGTAATGGGCAAATCAGGGCTCTTCCCTTCACTTCCCATCCCCTGCCCACCTCCCAGAAAGCTGGTTTCCAGCACACCATTGTTTGTTCATAACTATAACATATATCCTATTTCCACTTGTGTTCCCATTGAAAGATCAATTCCTCCTATGAATTGATCTCATTAGAGCTCACCAAGAGCAGAGTCAGTAACTTAATTAATTTTTCTTCCTTCCACAACTCAGGAAAACTATTTGGCAAATGGTAGCTGATAAGTAAATAACAGTTTAAATGAAAAAATATGCATAAAAAATTACACTAAGTTATTTTTTCTAACTCATTCCTAATGAGACATTAGGCACGTTGTATAACCACTTAAATATATTTCTAGTTCAGCAATATGTAGAGAAATATATTTATGTGACCAAGTTGTTGGGATTAAACAAGATAATGTTTAGAGAAATGATTTATAAATAATAAAAGTCTATTTTAAAAGCCAGGATCTATTGTTAATTTTATTACAATTGAGACATTTTATCCAGTGCTATCAATATCCACATAGTGTCAAATTTTTCTTAAAATATCCATGAAAATAAATTAATAAGCAACACTGAAATTAATACCCTATTTATTATACATTCATTAATAAGATAATTTTTTTGTGAAGGAAACACTATTATTTAGCTCTTTTTTTAATTAAACTCAAATTCTATTGGCTACATAAAACTCGCTTGTATCACTGAATGCGAAAGTAACTATGGAAAGGAAAAGAGTGAGTAAATAATATAATTTCATTTTCCAATCTTCCAGCTCAGTTTTATCTGCTTCTTAAAATAGACATTTGTGTATGCTTTTCTTCAAATATTGTTTTCCACAGTCCAATTAAATTTTTAAAAGTTTAAGACAATTGGAACATACATATTAGTTATATGTTTTATTGTATATGCTAAATGATTGCAGCTAAATAGAATATTCTAGGAGTTGATTTGGAGCAATTTTACACTAAATTTAGGTACATCTACTTTAGAAATGTCTACATTCGATTTCTGATCAAATTAAAAATAATAATTCCAGTGCCAGTTGGAACATGAGTCAATGTGTTTATTCGCTATGAACCCAAAATTTGAGTGAAAATAAGAATGCTTTTTTAACAATTTTTCACTGTCAGTTTTTTGAATTAGGACCCATTTACTGATATAGGGAAACATCTCTGTCTTTTTTTATGAGTCAAATAGAAAGGCTAATACTGATACTCAGATTTCAAATTGTGTAAATGAATTTCAGGGAGAAACTAGGCAATAAGGAGAAGTAAAAAGTTAAATATGGATTAATGATGTGACTTTATCTAATAACTCTAGTTTTGTTGATAACTAAATTTTTAAAATATATATATTTTTTAAGACTGTGAACTAAAGAATCATACATATTTTTGTCTATTTTTGATGCTTCCCTAATTCCTGTTAGCTTTTATATGGCAATGAATAGGAAACCTATGATTCTAGTATAGAATCTTAGAACCATGTTTTGCTTAGAGTATAAAAGCAACAATATAGCAATAGTTCAAGCAGAAGAGTACCAAATCAATATAAGACAACTCATTAAATATTGGGTTAAATTATTTTTTTCTGTGAAACAGGAAAAAAATTAAAGGCAAATTAACAGTTTTGTGAGTCACATCTTATATTTGCTGAAAAAGCATTTTTTTTCATTTTTTTAATTTTATTTGATTATGTTATGTTAATCACCATACATTACACCATTAGTTTTTGATGTAGTGTTCCATGATTCATTGTTTGCATATAATACCCAGTGCTCCATGCAGTACATTTCCTCTTTAATACCCATCACCGGGCTAACCCATCCCCCACCCCCCCTCCCCTCTAGAACCCTCAGTTTGTTTCTCAAGAGTCCATAGTCTCTCATGGTTTGTCTCGGCCTCCAATCCCCCCCTTCATTTTTCCTTCCTACTATCTTCTTCTTCTTCTTTTTTTTTTTTTTAACATATAATGTATTATTTGTTTCAGAGGTACAGGTCTGTGATTCATCAGTCTGAAAATGCATTTTTTGAATCAAGAGCTATGTGGATGAAAGCACGTAAGCAAGAGATAAAATGAATGCATGTATGTAAATACACTTGGCTTTTAACATGAGCAATAGATTTAGAAAGATGCTATAAAGCTATGGACATAAAAGCATTGGACTTCTTTTCTTTAAATATGTATAGAAAATCGATATCATTCAGAAATTTTGCAGAATTCTTTCTAGGAGCTGGTTTTTGAATGGTCTACATGGCCGTACAAAATGGCACTACAACCAAGAAAATCCAACACTGTTTCAGAGAAAATGCTACTGACTAGCATGTTCATTCTTCCAAAGAAGCTGGAAATTTATACTTTCATGTGAAACATTCTGATTTTTAAATATTGCAACTAAAATCAACAAAGAAAACCGGCTTAAAGGAAACCAAAATGTATATATATGAGCTTACTATATCATGAAGCCAGCAGTTTCTTTCTTCAAACTTCCTATATAGAAAACTATGATTTTTTCAAATATTTTTAAACTAGTGAGTGAGCAAAATGACCATTTAAAACTAAATAATTGACTCTTTTTATATCTATGGCCCAAGTTATTTATAGGACTGCTACTTTTCTGAGGGAATAATTTCCAATTCCAGGTCATTGGGTTTAAACACCAGGCCTTACTTACTTACGTACTTACTTATTTAAAAAGAAATAAGGTTGAAGGACAAATGAGTAGCAGACCTATAATAAGCAAAGGGTTAAAGATCTGATTATGTATTTTTTTTTTTAAAGATTTTATTTATTTGACAGAGAGAGATACAGTGAGAGAGGGAACACAAGCAGGGGGAGTGGGAGAGGGAGAAGCAGGCTTCCCGCTGAGCAGGGAGCCCAATGTGGGGCTCGATCCCAGGACCCTGGGACCGTGACCCGAGCCGAAGGCAGACGCTTAACGACTGAGCCACCCAGGCGCCCCAGATCTGATTATGTATTAAACACTCCCAACAACTCTGCCAAAAATGATTCAGATTAAAATAAAACAAATAAAATAAGAAAACAGCATCTCTCATATGTGGTCCTAATCATAAACATATATATTCTTTAATTGTATATGATTGTTTATCCTCACCTAAACACATTTGAAGTGATCTGTCAATTTGGCATTTTCAAAACTAGGGATTTTAAGGATTCATCAAAGATACACTGACTCTAAAAATGCTTTTTATCTATCCGGAATCAACCTTAATCTGACCATTTTAGTGGACATTTTAAAAACCTGCTAGCAAGGCAAGAAACATCAAAAATTAATCTGAAGGTCAAAATGACCCATTTAAATATATTTTTAAATCAGTTCAAATGAGAGAACTTTTGGATAGACTTCTTCCAAATTACCATTTTGACCAAGTTAGCAGCATATAAAACAGGAAAGTTGTTATGTGAAGTTAGACTTAAAATTCATGTCTTCCTACTCCTCCCCAGATCTATGTGGAGCCTGAGAAATATAATAGCATAGTTTGTTTTTTTTAACTTTATCTCATTAATTTGAATATATAAACATATATTTCTCCAAAGAGTCCACTCATCATATTTGTGCCATTACTCAGACTGTAAATACCTTAAAAAGATAATATGTAATCTCCTGGTTATTGAAATTTAGGCAGTTTCAGGAATGCCCCAAATAATTTAAGACAGGATAGTATTTCACAATGGTCACTTAAAATATTTTCTATGTTTCCTGTATTTTGTCCCTGGTTTTGGAGATTGACCAAATATATTTTAAATTGCACCTTAACTTTACATGAGAAGTAATTCTTATAAATGTATGAATATTTTGGAATCCCAAAGATTTCTTTTTAATGCTTTTCTAATATGCCCCTATCAGTCTAATTACAAAGTACCATGTGTTCTTGGGCATGCTTTTTGGACTATTAAGATCAGCTTTTTAATTATATATATTATGTTGTTTTATTTGGTCTAATTTTACAACAAAATGAGGCAGAGATTTGTGCATGAATCATTGGTTTGTTGAATGTTATCTATAATAGTGAAACTAACAATACATTTTAAATAAATCACTTTAAATATTTGCTTTTATCATAGATTAAATGCTAAATAATTTTCACATGTTATATGTTTAGTAACTTTGTATTTTAAAATAGTTTAAGATTTATAAGAAAGTTGCAAAGAACATTGAGAGTTCCCATAAACCTCACAACCAGTTCCCCCTATTACATCTTACACTAGTATGGTATAATTCTGATAGTTAATGAAAAATATTGACATTAATATAAGGATTATATTTTATTAAATTTTCTTAGGTTCTTCCAATATCCTTTTTCTGTTCCAGCACCTCACCCAGCATGACTTTCAGTCATCATGTCTAACTTAGGCTCCTCTTGGCTATGATAATTTCTCAAACTTTTCATTTTTTTATGACATTGACATGTTGAGAGGTACCAGAATCAAGTATTTTATAGACTGTCCTTCATTTGGGACTTCTCTGAATATTTTTCTTATAATTAAACTGGGGATATGGGTTTGGGGAAGGAAAACCACCGGGGTAAAGTACCATTTTTTATCCTATCATATCAAGGCCACATGCTACTAACATGACTCATCACAATTGATAGGATCATTACTCACCTGGCTGAGGTAGTATTTCTCAAGTTTCTGCCTCTAAAGTTACTCATTTATCCTCCTTTATAAAGTGTACTTTACGGAGGGAAGTCATTAGGAGCAATCTACACTTAAGGAGGGGGAATTATGTCCCACCTTCATAGGGGTAGAGTATCTGCATAAATTATTTGTAATTCGACTGCAAAAGAGATTAGTCTATTCTTTCTGATTTATTTGTTTACTCAATTATTTATATCATGGATGTTGATTTTCTACTTTGGGCCACAATTTAGAATTATTTTATTTTTGTGATGCAAAGTTTTCCAGCTTTGACTTTTAGAAGCTCTTTCAGTTGGCTCCTATATCAAATTGACACTCTCCCTCATCACCCTCACACCAATTACATAATTCTCATTGTGTGTGTGTGTGTGTGTGTATTTGAGCCTTTCCTTACTTTCTGTCAATATGGGACATTCTAGGCTCAATTTGGAATCTGCTTGTCCCTCTCCCTCTGCTCCTCCCCCTGCTCTCTCTCTCTCACATAAATAAATAAAATCTTAAAAAAAAAAAAAAAAAAGCCAGGTGCTAGGTTCTAGGACCTCTCAGTTTATCTCCTCTTCTTAGCATAATCATTCTTTCACAAAATTTTAATGGTCTCCCTAGAATTTACAATGTACATTTTTAAGGACTCTAAAAACGCTCTCAGGGCGCCTGGGTGGCTCAGTTGGTTAAGTGACTGCCTTCGGCTCAGGTCATGATCCTGGAGTCCCAGGATGGAGTCCCACATCGGGCTCCCTGCTCGGCAGGGAGTCTGCTTCTCCCTCTGACCCTCCCCCCTCTCATGCTCTCTCTCTCTCATTCTCTCTCTCAAATAAATAAATAAAATCTTTAAAAAAAAAAAAACGCTCTCAAATACACTATACCACCTCACTTGCTGTGCAGTTAACTTGTGACAAAGTATTACCAATTTCTTCTAACCACTGTGACATTGATGTCTTTTATTTTATTTCTTCATATGTTATAATCAACTACTACATTGCTACTATTATTATTATTTGTTTAAACAAACAATTATCTTTTTGATAAGCAAGTGAGAATGAGAAAAATAAAAGATTTCTTCTTTGAACTATGGTTCTTTCATATTTTGTTTTTAATTCTTTTTTTTCTTTCAATTTCAATTAACTATCTTTAAACTTACTGATTTTTTTCCTTAGCCATGTCATGTCTACTGTTAAATCTGTCAAAGGCATTTTTTCTTTTTCTTACAGTGTTGTTTTTTTTTTTTTTTTGCTAGCATTTTTCTTTTAATTTTTTTTCAAATTTTTATTTAAATTCTAGGTAGTTAACATATAGCACTATATTAGTTTCAGGAGTAGAATTTAGTGATTCATTACTTACATATAACACCCAATGCTCAATGCAACAAGTGCCCTCCTTAATAAATTCTTAGAATTGCCCTGCCCCTGGTTATAATACTCATCTATTCTTGCAACAGGGCCCTTCACATATTTACTTTTTCCAACAGTGCCCTTAACATATTAATCAAAGTTATTTAAAATCCCCTGTGTGATAATTCCCACATGCTCATTATATGTGGGTTTGGTTATAATGATAATGTTTCCTTTTCAGACTTTTTTTTAATTGCCTTTTGACATATTTTTTTTTAAAGATTTTATTTATTTATTTGAGATAGAGAATGAGATAGAGAGCATGAGAGGGGGGAGGGTCAGAGGGAGAAGCAGACTCCCTGCTGAACAGGGAGCCCGATGTGGGACTCAATCCCGGGACTCCAGGATCATGACCTGAGCCGAAGGCAGTCGCTTAACCAACTGAGCCACCCAGGCGCCCTGCCTTTTGACATATTTTGTAATTGATTTGCTGAAAGCCAGACATGCTGTATCAAATAATAGGAACTGAGGTACATAGACCTTTATTGTGAGATTTTATGTTGAGTTGGAGTGTGTTTAATGTTTGCTACAGCTGTAGGTAACAGAGGATTCATATTCCTTTAATGTTCCTGTTTTTGTCTACCCTGCTGACTTTGGGTTTCCCTAAGTATTCCTTCTCAGACAGAGTCTATATCTTATAGACCTTTCTTTTTTTCTTTTTCTTTTTTAAAGATTTTATTTATTTATTTGAGAGATAGAGACACAGCGAGAGAGGGAACACAAGCAAGGGGAGTGGGAGAGGGAGAAGCAGGCTCCCGGCTGAGCAGGGAGCCTGATGTGGGGCTCGATCCCAGGACCCTGGGATCAGGACCTGAGTCAAAGGCACATGCTTAACCAACTGAGCCACCCAGCCATCCCTTTGTTGTTTTAAGGATAGGAATGACAACTTCCAAGCTCTTCCTATGTTGGAACTTAAAATGTCAAAGTAATTACTTTTTAAATGTAAAATACTATTAAACATATTATGGGTCATTCACAATATTTGTAGAAACAAAAATATAATAATAGGTTATTTCCTGAATCAGGTAAAATATAACACATAGGATTATAAATTTAATAAAAATATCTCCTAAGAAGATAAGGTGAGGAGTTCTCTGAAAAGAGAGCACATTTTTGAATACCTGTTTTAAAAAAAGAGACATTTTTTAATAATTAAGTTTATTTCAAAAGTATATAAATACGTTTATTCACGTAGCATCAATTTGTAGAAGTCTCCACATCTAGGGAATATTGAGTCTGATAACATCTACAATAATTGCATTTATACTTAGGCTAAGGAAAGGACAATTCAATTTTAGCTTTTAGGACATTAGCTGATTAATTCAGGGGTCAAAATAGGAATGTTCCCTTGAAAAGCAATGAATCGACTCAGTACATTCCATACACCATATGTATGTTTTTTATAGCTAAGGAGTCCTTGGTATTTCTAGGATTGCCCATAGTATGACATGTGTGTGCCTCCACTCCAGAAAGTAGCAAAGAAAAAATAAAGTATGATTCCTGGCACTTTAGCCATTTGTCCATTGTATGTTTGCGTGTATGTGTACACTACATTTTTTACAAATGACTCTTTCAAGATTTAAAAGGATTTCTCATAGTGTTTCTGCAACATAAGTAAAATGGGTCAGACAGCATGTGAGCTCAAATGAAAATAACTAAGGAAGACTGTCCATAGACATACTTCTCTTCTTTAGCTTTCTAAATGTATCCATCCTGCTGAATAGAGACTCTCAATAGGGGAATGAAAATATAGGCTATTGTGTAGGTGTTTAAATTGTGTGCACTGACCTAAACCAAAATTGTTAACATAATTCAGAGTCATAAGTTTTGGCAGATGAGTGTGTGACTGAAAAATGCACAGTATGTGGAATACAGGGTGACATATTTATTCTCAACTGACTGGTTAATGCAGCTGTGTCCTGTCTGTCCTATATAACTCCATATTAAAATTTTGAAGAGGACATTTCCTTATAACAGCATGATACATCTTTTGATATAATATGACTTCATATTATACTAAGATAGTAAAATGTAGCATACACTTTCTACTACTTTGGAAAGGAAAAATCAAGATGGAATGCATTATGGACTAAGTCGACTATTGTCTATTTTAAACATTGTGTAACTGGTGAAAAATGAACAGCTAATAGAAGAAAGAGGATGCTGTCACAAAATAGAACGTGAAGTTCGGTTAAATTAAGCACTCACAACAAAGCAAATTTAAGACTAAAATTTATAATCTTATGATTATGTTTACACAAACAGTATATCTTTTATACTTTTTACAAGTAATATGATGCAGAAGCAATTGGTCGGTGAAAGAGGCCTGAATTTATATTCAGTGACAGGAAAATTTTGTAAATTATCCAAATGCTGCAAAAACTCTAATTTTCAATGTCATTTGGTCTCCCTGCTCATATTTAAGTTTGATTTAGACTGTGAAAGAAATGGCAAATACCTTAGTTGCTATGTAAAGGTCACATTTAAAAGATAAGTATTTTCTGAGTCTGAATTTTTTTCCTTCTTTTCCAAATTGAAATTTAGGAGCGGACTTTTTTGGAGAAAGCCCTGGCCTGCTGACTTCAAAGAATATATTGGGCTGGGGAGGAGGAAGGCTATAAAAAGAGAAAAAAGCTTAAATGACTCCTTACTCCTTTAAACTGTAGCCAGCGGTTAGAAATGGAAAGGAACCTAGCGGATAATTAAGATAAATCACATCCTGAAACCTTTTAATATTTTTTGCCCTAGGATTTAGAACTTGTGATCTTATGTTTTTTTTGTTTTTTTGTTTTGTTTTGTTTTGTTTTAATATTTCAATGATGTCTGACATTTAAACAATTGTTTTAAGAGAAGAAAATAACTGTGACATAAAAGATGAACTGAATTATACTCTGGACATAAAGGACTGTAAGTGGGAATATGCAGTTATAAAGCAGTGCACATCAAAAACACTGTGGCAACAAATAAGCAGACTAAGTGACTTTGAAACTACGAAACTAGGTCAGATGTCAGATGTCAGATATATCTGTAACAGCAGTATTTTGTTATCTGAATTGTTTAAGTTTGAATATTGAGGTTTAGTGTGTTTACTTTTGTTTAACTACAGGTGGTTCAGAATTTCATTTATAAGTTAACTTTATATCCCTAAAGTACCTGATAAAAGCAAGATAAAATCACAAATCAACAGCAGTTCCTAAAGTCAAGACTTAATCTAACATTGCTCACTTTGGATGATAATCACAGCTCATTTGCTCATTTGAGAGTCTTTCCTCTGGATCTTAAAAATAGCCTAATATAAGGCAGTCCCCTGAGAGGAATATCAACCAAAAGCACTGTTCATCTTCCCTAACCTTAGTTAATAATAAATCCCTGTCAAAGAACCCTTGGAAAAAGATTAGATTGGGAGATAAGAAGTCTTACAAAAATTAGTGACTTCAGGAAGGCAAAAAGAAGAGATGGAGAGAAGAGAGGTTTATGAAAGGAGTTAGTATCTGGAAAAAAAATACATATATAAACAGACATACATACTTATTATGTACATATATACATGACATCATTAGCTCATGTTTAGACATTATCAAACATGTTGGAGGTAATCTCAAAGTTTCAAAATCTATTGCCAAAGTTTACTGTGAGTCACAAACATGAAAGCTTTGTATACACCTTGTGTACACCTGTTTATACACACCTTTCATAGAAGATTTTTCTGGAGAAAATTTGAATTTAAAGAGTCTCTTGCACTCTCCCTTTTCATTATGCCCTTACCCCCTTTTCATGCAATTGGTCTGCATGACCTGTTGCTCTTTATATCCAATATTTCACCAGTTGTGTCCCACTTGTCCAGTGAACCCATTACTTCTGCATCTGAGAATCCTCTTGCTTCAATCTCCGTGCAACTTCTTTCTGTTCAGGCCTCTTGTGGTTTAAGAAGACATTTTAGACTCTACTGTAACTTCCTGAATTAAAATCCCCCTTTCAATTACTCCTCCTTCCTTGAATTCCACTTTTCTCCAACTCCTTTGACCAGAACTCATACTTACAGGACTGAGCAAGAGACACTTTTTTTTCCTATAGCCTCTGTTCTTAGGCACCTCATCGGCATTCCCCTTTTAAACTCTATTCTTTGCTTCCTACCCTGCCCCCCACACATTTACAGGCACCAAGTAAGGAAATTAGCATAACATGCATATTTAAACATACTATACTGTCCTGAATTTTTATTTGAAAAATATGATCTTTCATTCTTTGAGGATTTGGGTAGCCATCAGAATGCACCACTTAGATCTCCTGCTGTAAGAAGTGTAATTGACATCCCCACCATTTTCAAACTGAGGCTTTGTTCTTCCAAGATGCTTTCAGCCAGGGACTGAGCATGGCTGGCCCATTCTTAGAACATGAAACAAGTTTGGCTCAAGCACACACTCACCCATATGCCCTCATGAGCCTTTCTTGGATCTATACTATAGTTCAAGACTCTTATGCATTCCTCTTTCTTTCCCTCTTTATTCTTCATGGGTGTTTTACCCAATCATTTTTTTTTTCCATATCTAATCCAGGCGAGTTTTTGCTTTTTGGAAGACCCAAACTGAAATAAGAATATAGAATGAATATATATATGATCTCTCTCTTTAAAATATTTTTTTTAAAAAGAATACAGAATGTGTGGTCTCCAATCCAAGTATCATGTCCATTAATGAATTTTAATGTAAACTAGTAAAGAATTTCATGGCTACTTAAGTTGGTAGCATTTGGAATGAAATACCAATTCTGTAGAGTATCAGTTATGATTTTAGACTATCCTTTTAAGCCATTGTTTTATATATTCTGAAATAAAAATATCAATAATTATCTCATATAGGACTATTATCTAGAGGAGTTTTCCTACATATAGTAAACATCTATTAAGTGGTAATTTTAAAAAAATGATTGAAGAATCAGGAATCTTCAGGAAATTCATTTTGGACACTTGAAAGAATGGGCTTTGAAAGGCAATTTAAATATTACTCGCTGGGACTGGGGAAATGGCAATTTGAATAGACAGAAGAAAGATTGGCATGGTTGGCAAGATCTCCTGGAATTACCTCTGCAGTGTTAAAGTTTTCCTGAAAACCTTGGGTGGCTGAAGTCCTGACTTGCTCTCAGGGATTTTACTAGGTCTCATTTTTTAATAGGAAAGAATCACAATCTCATGAAAAATTTATCATTAGGACCCCTACAGACCTGTGGAAACTGAACTTTTGAAATTTTAACTTTGTGTTTTTTGCCTGCACTTGAAGGATTATAGAAATGACCTCATTTTTATTTTTTTATTTATTTTTTAAAAGATTTATTTATTATCACCACTGCTATTCAACATAGTACTAGAAGTCCTAGCCTCAGCAATCAGACAACAAAAAGAAATAAAAGGCATCCGAACTGGCAAAGAAGAAGTCAAACTCTGACTCTTTGCAGATGATATGATACTTTATGTGGAAAACCCCAAAGACTCCATCCCAAAACTGCTAGAACTCATACAGGAATTCAGTAAAGTGGCAGGACATAAAATCAATGCACAGAAATCAGGTGCATTCTTATACAACAACAAAAAGACAAAGAAAGAGAAATTAAGGAGTCGATTCCATTTACAATTGCACCTAAAACCATAAGACCTAGGAATAAATCTAACCAAAGAGGCAAAATATCTGTACTCAGAAAACTATAAAATATGCATGAAAGACATTGAAGAAGACACAAAGGAATGGAAAAACGTTCCATGCTCATGGATTGGAAGAACAAATATTGTGAAAATGCCAATGCTACCTAGAGCAATCTACACATTTAATGCAATCCCCATCAAAATACCATCAACTTTTTTCAAAGAAATGGAACAAATAATCCTAAAATTTGTATGGAACCAGAAAAGACCCTGAATAGCCAGAGGAATGTTGAAAAAGAAAAGCAAAGCTGGTGGCATCACAATTCCAGACTTCAAGCTCTATTCAGTCTGTAATCATCATGATAGTATAGAACTGGCACAAAAACAGACACATAGATCAATGGAACAGAATAGAGAGGCCAGAAATGGACCCTTAACTCTGTGGTCAACTAATCTTTGACAAAGCAGGAAAGAATGTCCCATGGAAAAAAGACAGTCTCTTCAACAAATGGTGTTGGGAAAATTGGACAGCCACATGCAGAAGAATGAAACTGGACCATTTCTTTACACCACACACAAAAAGAGACTCAAAATGGATGAAAGACCTCAATGTGAGACAGGAATCCATCAAAATCTTTGAGAAGAACAGAGGCAGCAACCTCTGTGACCTCAGTCACAGCAACTTCTTCCTAGACACATCACCAAAGGCAAGGGAAGCAAGGGCAAAAATGAACTATTGGGACTTCATCAAGGTAAAAAGCTTTTGCACAGCAAAGGAAACAGTCAACAAAACCAAAAAACAACTGACAGAATGGGAGAAGATATTTGCAAATGACATGTCAGATAAAGGGCTAGTATCCAAAATCTATAAAGAACTTATCAAATCCAACACCCAAAGAACAAATAATCCAATCAAGAAATGGGTAGAAGACATGAACAGACATTTCTGCAAAGAAGACATCCAAATGACCAACAGACACATGGAAAAGTGCTCAACATCACTGGGCATCAGGGAAATCCAAATCAAAACCTCAATGAGATAACCCCTCACATCAGTCAGAATACTAAAATTAACAAGTCAGGAAACAACAGATGTTGGTGAGGATGCGGAGAAAGGGGAACCCTCCTACACTGTTGGTGGGAATGCAAGCCGGTGCAGCCACTCTGGGAAACAGTATGGAAGTTCCTCAAAAAGTTGAAAATAGAGCTACCCTATTACCTAGCAATTGCACTACTGGGTATTTATCCCAAAAATACAAATGTAGTGATCCTAAGGGGCACATGCACCCTGATGTTTATAGCAGCAATGTCCACAACAGCCAAACTATGGAAAGAGCCTAGATGTCCGTTAACAGATGGATGGGTAAAGAAGATGCGGTACACACACACACACACACACACACACACACACACACACACACACACAGGAATATTATGCAGTCATCAAAAATGGAAATCTTGCCATTTGCAACAACATGGTTGGAACTAGAGGGCATTATGCTAAGCGAGATAAGTCAATCAGAGAAAGACAAATATCATATGATCTCACTGATAGGAGGAATTTGAGAAACAAGACAGATCATAGGGGAAGGGAGGGAAAAAATGAAACAAGATGAAACCAGAGAGGGAGACAAACCTTAAGAAACTCTTAATCTCAGGAAACAAACTGAGGGTTGCTGGAGTGGAAGGAGGTGGGAGAGATGGGGTGGCTTGGTGATGGATATTGGGGAGGGTATGTGCTATGGTGAGCACTTTGAATAGTTTAACACTGATGAATCACAGACCTGTACCCCTGAAAAAAAATGTTAATTAAAAATTATAATAATAGTGCTAAAAAAAGTTTTATTTATTTATTTTAGAGAGAAAGTGGAGGGGAGGGGCAGAAGGAGAGGGAGAGAAGCTCAAGCAGACTCCCTGCTGAGCATGGAGCCAAAAGTGGGGCTCAGTCGACCCACCCCAAAATCATGACCTAAGCCAAAATCAAGAGGCACACACATAACTGAGCTACTGAGATGCCCCAGAAATGACCTCATTTTTAAGTAACCCCCATCTTAAGCATGATAATTTGGGGTAATTAGTGCTGTGTCCTCAGGTTAACCCTCAGATAACTTGACTAAGGCAAAAGGAAATGAACATAAGGCAATTCAGAATTTTTGCAAGGTTTAAATATAGTGAAACAGCATTTAAAAGAAACTACAGGTGTTCGAGATTGAATTTTGATCTGCAAAAGTCTCTGCTACATGAAAGAAATAATAAATTTGCATTTTATTTTATTATTCAAGCAGAACTTTAATATATAGAGAACTTTAATATTTGATTCAAAAATTTAATTATTGCAAATTCTTAGTCATACATGTGAAGAATGAAATATATCAAACATGAAATGTCCTTCTCGTTTAAGAACACCATGATATGCATGACAGAAGAGAGGTTTTGAGGTCAAGTCTGTCATTTCATATAATGTGACTTCCTTAAAGATTAGATGGTAATGCAGGTCAGTGATAAGAAAATAATGGGCCATGTACATTCAGACAATAAGTTAACACTTCAGGAACCAATCTGGCTTCTTTTAAAGTATCAGAACTTAGTCAGACTTTGGTTAAGGAGTAAAGAATGTTACCGATGGGAGAGTCTGCATTGTGAATGGAAGTCTCAGTTCTTGGATTTCCTATGAAAAGATTTATGTGGGCATCCACACTCGAATAAAGATAGCCAGAAGGAAAGTAGCAAGCACAAAGCAATTTATTAAAGCAAAAGTATACTCTCAAGGTGAAGAGTGGGCAGCTTCCGTGAGGTGGAACTGGGCCCTAGGTTGTTTTGGAATTGGATATTCATTGGGTCTTTCTGGGCTGGAAGGAGCTATGACAGACAGGGGGGTGGGCTCTAATGGAAGCGGCTTCTAATCATTTACAGAACTCCTCCTACAGGTTGGGAGGGAGAGCTTTTGATCCTATAAGGTTTGTACCAGAACCCTCATGGGGGCCTTTCTCTCTGGTGGGAATGGTGGTGGAAGAGGAGAGTGTATGCTCTGCATGTCTGGATTTTTGTCTGTTAGTCCCAAGGTCTTGGAAGCCAGGAGGTCAGGATGTTGAGCCCCCTGGGCTTCTAAGGTGTAAGCTATATAACACCATCCAGGCCTCTAGCTCCTTTTCTATCATTCCCCCACTCAAAGACCTGGGACTCTGCCTCAGGGTGTTCTTTCCACTGCTCAAGTCTAGCTTCTACCTAACAAAAAAAAGATGTTACGTCCTAGAGTAATGGTGCTATCTAAGATGATAATTCACACATGAAAACAACACTGAAAAGAAAGTGGACAAATTCTTTAACAGATATATCAATAATTATATTCTGAGGAATTATATACAAACAGTGATGCTGAGTGAACAAATGCATATTATGTTAGTAGATTTAATAAATAAGAAATTCCCTGGAATACTGACCGAAATCAGTTTCAATGGAGTAAAGAGCATGAACTTCCTGAAAAATGGATTAGTAGCAACATAACCATACTGTATATGAACACACAGCAAGTTGCTGAGATTAAGAGAATAAACAGGAAAAAAAATAAAGTAGCTTTTTATTAAAATTTTTAGAAACTCACGATCAAATAGTGCAGTTGAGGGTTAGGCATGAAATATTATACCCAAGAATAATATTGACAATTTAGAAGGATAAACCAGATATTGGAAGACTTTTCTGTAGATGGCCAGATAGTCAATAATTTAGGCTTTGCGGGCCACTTATAGTCTTTGTTCCACACTACTTTGTTTCTTTTCTTTTCTTAAGAAACTTAAATATTTTAAAACTTTTCTTAGCTAGAGCTAGAGCATACAATGACCAAGGCCCAGATTTGACTCAAGGGCTGTAGTTTGCCAATCCTTGATTAGTATTCTTGAAATAAGGATATTCACACCCTCCACAGAAGGGGTACAGCAGATGACAGGATAAATGAAGTGTCCTGATACGATAATGAGTTCAAAATGATAGAAAACTCTTATCACCAGGTTCTAGGATAGAGAGAACTGGAATATCTAGGAATGAGAAACTTACCTGATTGGACTATCATATGGAAATGCAATCAATACTGTACATCCACTTCCATATTCTAGCTTATACATTTGATTCTAGGTTTCTGTTCTCTCCTTTGCCTCCTTGCCCATTTCTCTTATAGATACAAAACAGTTTATGATTTTTAACAGAGATGACTGAATACATTTCCCCCATCTTATTTAACATAACAGGTGAAGGAAAAAAAATTGGTAAAGAATTTGTAGTTATGATGGATTTTCATTTCTTATTTTCCTTCGAGAATTATTTGACATGGCTTAAATTGAATATAGCAGAAATGTCTACATGAACCTGAAATTAGTAGACTGCTTTACTTTGAGATATCTTAACAAACATAGAATTATCTACATTACATCCATAGAAAAGAAGGCAAAGGACTTAATTGCTTTTAGTTTGTCCACCCCACAAATCAAGGGAAAGATTTTAAAAGAGCATAAAAGAACATATTTTTGTAGCATTCTGAAATACCCCTATTTGGAATGCTAATTATAATCAGCACACATATTACAGTGTTTCATCTAGAGAATAATATATTTCACTTTTGACCTTATAGCTTTCTATGATGTCCTTATGCAGAATTCACATTTCTCTGACAAAGAAGGCCAGAAAAGAAGTCTGTTGATGGATGTTGAGAGCTTCCTGTGGATGTACATCATAATACTTTTTGATCAGTCTGGATGAGACATTTTATGCAACATACTCCACTTAAATAGATGTGATTCTAATCCTTAAATGATTGCAGCTTCCAAACAAAATCAGAAAGAAAGAAAAGGAAGGGAGATGACATATAAGAAGTAAAAAAGAGAAATTAAAACTCAACAGACGAAAAGAGGAAGCACAAAAAAGGAAGTGTCTTCACTTCTTAAGATGGATTCAGAATGTATGGACTAAACATTAACAATACAAAAGTAATATAAAATGACAAGCAAAAGTACAAGAAACAAGATATGGGGGAAAAAGCAATTTAAAATTTTCTATTTGCTTGATGGCTTTGAGCAAGCCATGTATTTTATAGTTTCTTTTTCTATTTGAGAGTGATGACGATGGTTGAATTGAACCTGTATGTTCGACAAATACACTTGGATATTTTTGACATTTTAGCAAATTTATGTTGCACTGATATCACCAGTTTTATGGAATATGATAGGACCATATGGAACTGGCCTAATACCATAGTCACTAGCTGGCTAGTGCAATTAAAGAACTGAAATTTTAATTTAATTAAATTCATTTTAATTTAAAGTTAAAGATTAAAGTACCGATAATATTTTTGTGCTACAACATTGCTCTTGTGGCCAGATTACATTTCACTTTAACCATTGCATTATGTAAAATGACATTGTTGTATTATAGTGCCCATGTTGAACTCAGGCATTGTTTCTAGAATTACAAATAAACATACCACCAATCTAGCTGGTGTCCACAAATTCAATTGAGTTGCTTTTTTTAGATGCAAGGGTGTAATACTGTAATGTGTTTTTTAAATATTTTATGAGACAGCGTGAGTTACAGTGTTACCTATATAAATTATAACTGATAATTAAATGGAAAGATTGGGTCCCTTGCTGGCTCAGTCAGAAAAGCATGCAACTCGATATCGGGGTCCTGAGTTGGAGCCCCACACGGGCTGTAGAGATGACTAAAAATAAATAAATTTTAAATGGAAAGATTATTCTAATTATAAAAAAAATCCAAATTAAAAATAAAAAAGTAGAGAAGAAACTTTAAAATTTAAAACAAAGGCATAGCGGGGCGCCTGGGTGGCTCAGTCATTAAGCATCTGCCTTTGGCTCAGGTCATGATCCCAGGGTCCTGGGATGGAGCCCCGCATCGGGCTCCCTGCTCAGCGGGGAGTCTGCTTCTCCCTCTCCCTCTCCCCCTGCTTGTGTTCCCTCTTTCGCTGTGTCTCTCTCTGTCAAATAAATAAATAAAAATCTTGAAAAAAAAAATAAAATAAAATAAATAAAAAAAAAACAAAGGCATAGTAACTATGCAGAATAGACTAGTTTGTACTACAACCTCTCTAACAGTAATGAAAAAGATTAGAAGATTTGATGCAAATTTCACGATTAGTGGCCATTGCAATTTGCTATGACAGAACAAAATAAAAAAAAAACTCTTGGGGGAAATAATATTAAAAATAATAAGGTGAGCAATAGTAATAGATGTTTTAAGCAAAAAGGTAAATTCCTTGGGACATTGCTTCTTGACATTCAAAAAATTGATAAAATTCATAAAATTGATAACCTGAATTCAAAACTAAATGTCCCAAAAAAGTTTTTAATGATTTTAATGGGGTATGAACTTATACTTTTGGCCAGCCATAAAATAGATATGTAGGTTTTAAAAAGTCATTTTTGAGTGATGGTATAAGAAGTTATTATTTCAGTTATGGCTAATTTGAAAGAAAATTATGGAAAGGAGAAGAGAGCCTACAAATTTTTTTTTTTAATTCAATGAAGCAACCAAGCAGTTGCCAGTGGAATGCAATTTTTTTTTTTTTTACAATATGAAAAATCAATTGATTCAAAATTCTAATCACTTTTTTTTTTAGCTTTAGATGAGTCATGTTTTGTCTTAAAGGACTTGCAAATATCAATGAGGACTATTAATGGAACTCATGGAATAGGGTTTTTTAAATTTTTTATATCTGCCAAAAAAAAATCTTCAGTGAGATAAGAAATAATAGTTTCTATTTGACACAAGAAACTTTATTATATTAGGTCAAATGGCCAGGTTTAGTGGAATTTTTTTTTTAAGATTTTTTTTATTTATTTGCGAGAGAGAGAATGAGAGACAGAGAGCATGAGAGGGAGGAGGGTCAGAGGGAGAAGCAGACTCCCTGCTGAGCAGGGAGCCCGATGCGGGACTCAATCCTGGGACTCTGGGATCATGACCTGAGCCGAAGGCAGTCACCTAACCAACTGAGCCACCCAGGAGCCCCGGTTTAGTGGAATTTTAAGACAAGAGATTGATGTTTTCCTCATCGCATCATTTCACTGTTTAAGGCATATGGAAAATATTTGCACTCATTGAATGGAAGCAGACTCTATGAAAATAGTCATAGCCTTAATGGTTAATACTGTTGCATAGATATATGCAAATGTATGAATCGTCACCAGTTTATGACTGTTGAAGGAAATAGAAGGTTAATGATGAGTTGTACTTTGGCAAAACTCAAAGTTTTAGAAAGATTTGCCAGATTGTTAATTCCAATTCAAGATTTTCTTGAAACAAAATGCTTGCTAAATATTCCACAATGAAAGGCAATTAAAAAAAATTGCAGTGTGATTTGCATTTTCTCACCAACACCAAACAAATATGAATATTCTAAATTTGAAGTGCTGTGAAAAGAAAAACTTTGTGCTACCTAGCTAGACAGGTAGGATAATTTATGATTAAATCTCAACTTTTCCTACAGTAATAATAATTTTACATAATTTTCTGACATGAATCAATAGAAAAGAATTTCATTGTAAAGAACAGCATTATGTAAATTGTAAAACTTCAAGAAAAATTTGAAGAATATTCTGTTGGTATTCATAAATTCAGAGCTGCTTTTCAATTTATACAACGTTCTTTGAATTGAATGTTAATACAATAAGTTGACACAAGAATGAATTTATGTATTTAACTGAATAAATGTAACTTTAAAATTAATGGTTTTGCTTCAAGCCAAATCAGTTATTTTTTTAAAAGACCAACTTTCTCAAATAATTACAAATATTAAAGGGAAATTATTTTTGATAATCAATTCTTTATTGGAAAACTATATATTTTATATATTTAAATGCCTAAGCTTATATATTCACCTGTAAATTCTGTGAAATTTAAATAGAGGTAACATATTTCTGATGAAAATGTAGCATCTAAATTGAGATGTGTTGTAAGTATAAAATGTACACTGGATTTCAATGACAGTACAAAAAAAGAATGTAAGATACCTCATTTTTATATTGATTCTTGATGAAACGATAACCCTTTGAATATGTTGGGTTATAAAACATATGTTAATAAAATTAATATCATTTGTTCCTTTTTAATTTTATATGAAGTGATCAATTTAAAATTACACTCATGACTCACATTTTATTTCTACTGGATAGCGCTAATGTTGAGCATATAAGAAAATCAATGCAAAACATAGGCTGCTGTCTTTGTCACAGCATTGCTCAAAGATCAATAACAGGAACAAAAACACTCAAACTGTTTTTCTCACTATTTAACCATTGATTTTTGTTTATAAAGCATTGAAGGTATTTTTTCATGGGTGTGTATATTTATTTGTTTTGTTTTACAGGCAATGAACAAAATAAGACTTTGAAAACCAAGGTTTAAATCTTGTCCTTTTCACTTAAATCTCTTTTACACTGAAAACAATACTTCTCTGGTTAACATTATTGAATTAATAATATCTACCCAAAAGGTCCTTCCACAACTACCAAGGGGGAGAATTAAGAATATGTAGTTCTAAGTGTTAAATTTTTCTGTGAGTTTCATAAAGATTTTACTGGGCAGTTGCATTTCCTGCCTACATAGATATATACTTCATAAACCTTCTGCTAGCCAAAGTGATGTAACATATAATCAAATGCTATCTCTATCTTTATCAGCAAAAGAAAATTAAGGCATATATTTTGAACAATAAAATCAGGGGCTCCTGGTGGCTCAGTTGGTTAAGCGACTGCCTTCAGCTCAGGTCATGATCCTGGACTCCCAGGATTGAGTCCCGCATCGGACTCCCAGCTCAGAAGGGAGTCTGCTTCTCCCTCTGACCCTCCCCCTTTTCATGTGCTCTCTCTCTCAAATAAATAAATAAAATCTTAAAAAAAATCAAATGTGTATATATATATATATATATATAAACAAATTATGCTTAATAATAATTAATTTTATTCAAGGGTTTCAGAAGGAGAAAAATCCTAAAATATTCTTTTAAGATTTAGTAAAAAATCTCCAAATACTTAGAAATTATACAACATACTTCAGAATAGCATGAGTCACAGAAGAAATCTCAAAAAATCTAAAAATATTTAACTAAATGACAATGAAACACCAACTTGTCAAAATTTGCAGTGAGGGCGCCTGGGTGGCTCAGTTGGTTAAGCGACTGCCTTCGGCTCAGGTCATGATCCTGGAGTCCTGGGATCGAGTCCCGCATCGGGCTCCCTGCTCGGCAGGGAGTCTGCTTCTCCCTCTGACCCTCCCCCCTCTCATGTGCTCTCTCTCTCATTCTCTCGGTCTCAAATAAATAAATAAAATCTTAAAAAAAAAAAAAATTGCAGTGAAAGCAGTCCTTAGAGAGAAATATATAGCATTGAGTGCATACATTAGAAAAGAAGAAAGATCTAAAATCAATCACCCAAGCTCCCATCTTAGGCATCTTAGGAAACAGGAGCAAATTAAATTGCTTTAGAAATTTAGAAAGAAAAGAAATAATAAAAATTAGAGTAGACATTAATGAATTTAAAAGTAGGAAATCAATAGAAAAAAAAATCAACAAAACCAAAAGCTGGTTCTTTGAAAAGATCTCTAAAATCAATAAGTATCTAGCCAAGCTAACAAGGACAAACAAACAAAAAATGACATGAATTACTAACACCAGAAAGGAATGAGAAAAAAAAATCACTACAGATTTCATGGACATCAAAAAAATAATAAAAGAACACTATGAATAACTCTATGCTCACCAATTTGATAACCCAGATGAAGTAGACTAATTCCTTGAAAGACATAATCTGCCAAAGAAATAGATGACATTGGAAAAGTCCTATATCTATTGAAGAAATTTAATCACTAGTGAACCTTAATATAAGTGATTGAACCCTAATGTAAACTATGGATTTGGGGTCTAATGATATGTTAATGTAAGTTCACAGATTGTAGCAAACGCACCATTCTGATTTGCATGTTATTTTTTGGGGAGGCTATTTGTGTGTGGGAACAGGGACTATAAGGGAACTCTGTACTTTCTGCTTGATTTTGCTGTGAATCTAAAACTGCTCTAAAAAATAGCATATTTGAAAGGAAAATATGAAAGAATTAATTCTGAAAATCCAGGTTGATTCAGTTCAACATTTAAACTAGAAATTTTTCTACAATATTGCATGCTGCCTGTTAACAGAACCTAAAAGGACAAACTGGAAAAAGAAGTATGTAGGAAGGTCATGGTGGAAGGTCAAAGGAAAAATAAACTTCTTAGGACTGAAAGTAGGAAACAGAAGAAACTCTTATGTGTAAATTTTTAATAATTTTCAAGATAAATGCACCTAATGTTCATAAAAGATTTCAGTTGTTTCCGAATAAATGTCTAAATCAAGCTCATTATTTCAAAAATAACCGAAAGACTGATGCAAAAATCAAATAAACAAATTGCATCTACCATCCTGCTATGTGGAAGTGGAAAATTACAAATACAACCAAAGTTCCCTTAGGGTTTCCATTCCATTAAGGACTTTGACACACCTGACCTGCCAGCCAGCCTTAGCTTAAAAACCAAGTAAGTGTTGGGGCGCCTGGGTGGCCCAGTTGGTTAAGCGTCTGCCTTCGGCTCAGGTCATGATCCCAGGGTCCTGGGATTGAGTCCCGCATTGGGCTCCCTGCTCCTTGGGAGCCTGCTTCTCCCTCTGCCTCCCACTCCCCCTGCTTGTGTGCGCTCTCTCTTTCTCTTTCTGACAAATAAAAAAAAACAAAGAAAAAAAAAACAAGTGTTACCAGGGATGTTTGCTGATATGATAGGTAAGTCAGTTGTTTCTATCTGTAGTGAAAGAGTATCACAGACACCATCATATCACTTTCACTGCCTTTAATTTATGTTACTGGGACCCAGCAAAATGGACCAATGATGAGTAATTAAAAAGAAAACAGACAATTGGACTTGGGTTCCAGCACTCACTTTATCAATTCTGTTTGGCCTTGACCAACTTTCATTGGCTATTGTGAGGATCAAATGATGTGTATGAGTAGCAATTTTTAAAATGTTAATTTCTACAGTAAGTATAAAAGTGCATCTTGTGGACTTTAATGTTGGCTTGCGGTCATCATTGTGTCATCAAGGTTGTTTAGCAAGCTGTATAAAAAGAAAGAACCCCGTTGGTTTTGATTGACTTCAATTTTAACAAATTCTTTTACAGACAAGGACCTATTAGGCAAGTTATGCCTCCTATTGGTTTATATAAAAACACATAATAAATCTAAATCCTGAGGCATTCAGTTTGTGCTCTCTTACATAAGATCGTGTGTGGGGGGGGGTGAGAGAGTGTACGTGTGTACTCTTAAGTACTCATGTTATGAACACGTGTGTACACACACCCACACACCCACACACACTCAGTAGGGAATTGCATACTATTTCCTTTTAAATGAAATAATGTAATACTAACTAAGATATATTATTTATTATTTGGCATATGTCAGACACTGGAATAACATTCTATGATGGATTGCCCCTTGTAATAAGGGACCAATATTTTTTTTTACAAATAAATATCATTAACCCCACTTTTAAAATGAGGAAACTGAGGCTCAGAATGTTTAAAGAACTTGCACCAAGTGCCTCTTGAACTAAGGTTGCTGTTTTGAGTTTTGGAAAACCTCACACTTCAGTTGCGTCCTTTAACTAAGTATTTTATTTGTGGACTTTTAATTGTTTCATATGGCCTTGGCTTTTGAGAGACAGATAAGGTGATGTAGTTCAAAGAACTTTTGATGGGTCACTTCCTGGCTGTCTGCACTCTACTGATTGAGAAGTAGGAGGCACAGAAGTTTTGCTCATTTCTTTCATAAAGGGAAGAAATAATAAATCATACTACACCTCATTTTATGTTGCAAAATTGCCTAATAGCATCTTGTTTTCAGCATTTTATTAAACCTAATGTAATTGCAAATACGCAGCTCTCTAGCAAAGACAAGATTTTCTTCAATTCTTTACTCATCTTGTGGAAGCTGCTCAGTATTATGCAGCACAAATCATTATAATAGATTAGAGAAGCAGCGATTGCTTAGCAGCTTTTTTAGTACAATATAAACAGTAAATACAAATAATAACTTAAATGAATATTTGTGGCCATTAGACTGCCCATGGCTCAAGGAATAAATTATGCCAACAGCTTTAATTTGCATCATAAAACAAAATTATTTTTAAAATGTATAATGATGTTGAAAGTAAGTATAATCTTGAATAATGATTTTTCACCTAGAAGCATAATCACAAATTTATGTGACCTAATCATTATGTATATTTTCAAGTATGTCTTTTCCCATAACCCATTTGTCTGACAAGCTATTTCTTAACACTGTAGGGAGATACCACAGAAAATTCAGTAATTTTTTTAAGAATTTATATAATAAAATATAGGATTTCTGCATACTTACATGGGATTCATTTAGGTGTTTTTGTTTGTTTGTTTCATTTTTCTCTCCTGGCATCACTCAGAACATTTATTTCATTAAAATCCCATAGGTCGTTAGGTCTTAAAATGTAGAGTTCCATTTTATGCTATTCTTCTGCTAATGTCACATTTTTTTTAAAAAAATCATGACTTTCTTCATATTAACCATATATTTTTCCTTGATATATCTTCCTCTCCATGTCCCCTCTAATTGTATTCTTCAGTGACAATAACATAACTGCTGGAAAAAAAAAAATCCTCCATTCTAAATTATGTGTAACATTAATGTTGGGATGTCACTTTAATTGCCTTATAAAAAAATGTGTGAAAATAAAATGTGAGTACGAGAGAAAACTTTAGGTCCCAGGTCAGAAAATTCTAGTATTCTTTGCTTCCATTTGACGATAAGAAAAAAAAAAAATGACACAAAGTTGAAAAAGAATGTTGCATAGGTATTAAACCAAGTTTTCCTAATAAACTTGAATAGGTGTTGCCATGAAGCACGTACAGAATCTGAAAGTTTCCTGCTCTCTTGGGAGCGCAGGCATTTTTATTAACATTAGAAATGTTATAGCACTTTTAGATAGCAAAGAGTGATCCTGGACTTACTATTTCCAGGCCCTCAAAATTCTTTTTGCTTCTCCTGTGGAATTTTAGAATGGACAACTGTACCCCTGTCATCCTTCATCGAAAGTGTTCTGTTTGTAGAGTGAGTTGAGGGAAAAATGAAATGTGTCTTTATTTTACCTGTTAATTTTTAGTATTGCTTGAAATTTAAATTTCTAATAGCAGTTTGAAATATTTCTGCTAGAGAGTGCAAGGACAGAAAAATGCATATATGCATATATGTAGAAAATCTACTCTATCCGTTTCTGTTTCTGTATTCCTTCATTGAAAAACATGAAAGCAGGAGTAAATTAGGATAAGTATTGAATTTGATCTGAGTTGTATAACTTTCCTCCCTATGACTGGACAGGCCTTCAGATTTAGAATTCGGAGAAATTATTTTTTAGGTCATCAGTTTTATAATACAGAACATAATTATTAACAAATAATATTAATAAAGGTAAAATCCACATGGTCTATCACACAAAACCAAAGTACACTATTTGAATTTATCCTTGTAACAAAAACTTCAAATTTTCTAACTTTGTTCCACTGAATTTGCAAACCTAATGTTGCATTAACTTTTACTTAAGCTAATTCTTTTTTTTTTTTTTTAAGATTTTATTTATTTATTTATTTTGAGAGAGAGAATGAGAGACAGAGAGCATGAGAGGGAGGAGGGTCAGAGGGAGAAGCAGACTCCCTGCCGAGCAGGGAGCCCGATGCGGGACTCGATCCCGGGACTCCGGGATCATGACCTGAGCCGAAGGCAGTCGCCCAACCAACTGAGCCACCCAGGCGCCCTACTTAAGCTAATTCTTACCTCATTTTCCCATTTGTATTTTAAAAAGTTCTTAGTGTTGAAATCCTATCCCTATTTAAGCAAATCTCGTCCAATAAAACTACTCCCTTGAATTGGATTATTTGCCATACAGTGCTTTATTTCCTCTTCCTAAATACTTGATAAACATTATCTGGAACCAATTAACACATTGATCATTTCAATGTTTATTAAAACCCTCTTAATGACTTTTAAAGAGGAAACATGGTTGTATTTACAAACATTATATAGCGCATTAATCTAGGACATCATGCAGAGAGAAAAAGACATTTAAGGCATAATTCATTGGTTGTATAAAAGAGAGTTTCGTTAGCAGCTTGGTGAAATATTCTCAGAATGCTGTTATAAATATAATAACAATTTTCTGGTAGAGAAGTCAAGACAGCTTAGGGAATTGGTAAGGAGTTATGGGTGAAATTCTCAAAGGGTGCTACAGAGGCCCCAAGAAGGGGCTTAAATGCACTAGAGCGCAGTAAGCAGCTGCAATTGATTTAGCAAGTAATAACTCGGAACACAGGGAAGGAAAGAACAGAGGAACACGCAGCACTTCTGTCCTGGCTTCAGTGTTTTTCTGAAGGCCAAGGACATAATTCTGCCGAACTTCGGAAGTTGTTTTTCTTCTTAAAAAAGTATCATTCTGCTTTATGACTAAGTGTGTGTCAGTTTTAATACAAGCATTTGATGGCTGCTCTCTCTCTCGAGGACATGAGACTGCCTTGTGTAAATGCAAACTCAAAACTTTGCTTTCCCATTCCCTGCTATGCATTAAGAAATGACTTTCATCTTTTGCTTCACCTTCTCAAGGATGAAGCTACGCAAGTCAACCATTTTGTTCTGTAGCTCCTGGATGGGTCTTGATGGTGACAGGACTAGGAAGAAGCCACAATACGTGGTGTAGTTAATGCTCTTACCTTTGCTCTTGGAGACAGTTGTAACTGGTGTATCTGACAACACGCAGCATTGTTTAAGAGCCCCATATGTTAAGAATGATTTCACACAGTCATTTAAAGATAACCTTCCCTGGCTGCCTGAAACTCAGCAGGATTTCAGGGACTGGAAGGTCATAGTTCTTCAGGTTCAGACAGCTATGGTGACCCTTTCAAATGCCTCACAAAGATTGGGCTGTCACACCTTGTCAGGTGGTCTATGTTTTCAGAGCTTTATCCTTGTAAAAGATTTAAAGTGTTCTCATTGCTGTAGAATTTCCTTTGTCACATCTTCCAGAGTTTTCCCTCTATATGTCCTTTTTTTCTATCCAAACAATCCATCGCTATTTATAGACCATCTCCTGCAGCATCTTACTGTGACACCACCGTTCATATAATCTCCTCAGATTAAAACCTGTCCATCCTCATACCAACTCGACCCTTCATCTCAGCCCATTGAAATCAGGCTTATTATTCAAAGGTCGATCCTTATGCTACCTACATATTAGGAGCCTACAACTAACTCTAATTGTATTAGCTATGTTATATATATTAGATTTCTTTTCTTACCTGTATCAATTAAAATAGGCATTGCATCACAGTGATTGAATTGGAGTCTGGACTCTACATGCACTCAAATCTGGGTTGCTAATCTTAGTAGACGTGTGATATTGAACAAGTTTTCTGACTTTGGCACTTTAGTTTCCTCATCTGTAAATTAAAATAATAGTACCTAACAGAAAGGATTTTTAAGACAATCAAATTGAAATAATATGCATAGCTAACAAGAGGCATGTTTAGCACAACCTAAGTGTTATAACATTATAAATCACTATTAATGCTCTTGGATGTAATGATTACTCACATGTACTTGTCAATCATACAAAACTCTAAGAAAGAAGCATTCTGTTATCTCAATAACTGTATCATCTATAAAAACTTATTTCCTTATACATATTGATCCTTCAACAAACATTTATTAAATCTGTCCATTGTGAAACAGGCTCAGGTAGTAATTTTGAACTCTTTGGAAGTGGAAACTATCTCTTCTCTAAATTTCTCAATATGTTTTTACCGTAAGAAGTCAATAAATGGTATTTGAATGAAAGACTGAAAGACTTAATAAAGGAAGAAAGAATATCAAGCAGACTCCCGACTGAGTATGGAACCCCAGGTGGGGCTTGATCTCACAACCCTGAGAGCATGACCTGAGCCTAAATCAAGAGTTGGATGCCTAACCGACTGAGCCAACCATGTGCCCCCAAAATAGGTTAAATTATTTAAGAGACATGTCAAAAAGCCTCAATCTCTCCCTTCATAATTGGGCAAAGTCAGTTTTGTTGTACCAATTTTACAGATGAGAAATGTTTAGTCAAAGAAATGAAGTCAAGGTCACAAAGTAGTGGGAGGCAACATTTAGTATCAAATCAGAGTTTGAACGATCAAAGCCCACAGTTTTCTACTGCATTACATTTAGAAATGACTTACGGAAGTAAGCTCATAAGCATGATTTAAGTCAAGAAAAATTAGAGAACATATTGTCTATGCTACTCCAATTCATTTGAAGTAACTATTTTATAGCAGCAATTCAAATAATAGTGAAATATAGAAGTAGCAATAGTTGATCCTTTGAGGGTAGAAAATACTACCTAAAAGGCTCTTTTCTCAAAATGAGGATTTGGGATTTGAAACCTCATAAATTGTACTACAAACTCTTTTATTGCTCAGATGTGTTAAAGGTTATTCTGTTTTGAGACCCTCTTGATAGCTTTACCTGTTCTTAGTAAGTAGTAATGATTACTGTTTAAGAATGCATTAACTACATGTACTGAATAGTTATTGTGACACACAGGGAGTCTCTACAATAACACATTGACACAGTTCACTCTGGTAGAGATTTCTGCACTGTATTTAAACAACTTATAACTTGAGAAAGCAGGAGAGGGGAAGGAAGGCAGAGAGTTGACAAGGAGAAGGGCAAGGAGGAAAAGATGAACAGGAAGGACAAAACATTTGCGAGCATTTTCTAAAATAATTTTTGCGTTATGAAGGCATTCCTATTACTGGAAGTAATTAAAGCAAAAGCTATCATTTCACTTGTCAGGAATGGATTATCAGACCAAGAGATACTCTCTAAGAATTCTGTCCTAGCCAGCTGTTAGTCGGCATACTTTTATCACATAAATTAGATTTTGAGGAATAGAGAGCCTTTTAAGATTACGTTGGTGATTGGGGTGTATTGTAAGGAAGCATAAGGAAGTGAGTTAGGAGTTGTGTCACACATTCTCTCAGAGAAGGGAAGGAGAATCTGAGATAGAGTAATGTGTTATACTGTAACCTCCAGAGTGGGGAATTTTCCAGTTCCTTCTTTAATCTCCTGCCGATATATATCTGCTTCAAATTTTAATTTTTCTTTACCTTTTTCTTTCTCTCTTGGATTCCTCACAATTTACACTGTTTTTGCTTTCTGTCTTTTCTGTGGTGCCTCTCTTCTCTTCCTTCAACATCATTTTAGTCTTTGCTTTTCCTTATTCATCTGACACCCATCGGTTCCCCTACAAGTCCCATAGCTCAGAGCATCCATATAAGGTAGGGTTTCCAAGCCTGGAAATCAAGTCAAAGAGTTAATGTTAAACTGATACTGAAGATAATTGTATCTTTCCTGATGACTGAATAGATACTTCAGGGTCTTGAAGTACCCCAGAGTCATCTTTAAATGCATTAATTATCTTTCCTATTATTTGTAATTTCTTTCTTTCACATAAAAGTCAAGTGGGAAAATAAATTAGTGAGTTGAGCTTTCAAGTAATTTGGAATCCAGATAAATGAGAATGTATTGTAATTGTGTGTATTGCAATTGAAGAGTCATTTCCTCAGCTATAAGATTAATGACCTCGAACTTCCTGCTTAATTCCAATTCTAAGACTTCTATGATCTACATAAATACAGTTCAGAGTTTGTCACCACGTTCTGATGATTGCTTTCCTATAGTCACATTTATAACTTGAATTCTATTTCCTGTATTAAATACCTGGCTTACTCAAGAATTTGAAAAATAATCCCAATATTTTGCATTCATATGATAGTAAGCCTGCGGGATTTTCTTAAAATCTGATGAGGCCTTGAGAACTCTTAATCCTCAGGAGAACATGGTAATTCTGATCTGCTTCCCTATTTTTAGAACCAAGAGAACGCCAAACTATTATACATACTATAGGTGTTTGTTTCTTCTGCTCGGATATTACCATTTTGAGGAGTGATAGTAGGTTGCTAATTCTTAACATCAAATGCATTTTACAGAAGCTAGAAATAATTCACAGTCCAAATTAATTTCAAAACTAGTTTACTCACATGATTTGATCATTTATTCAGTCTTTTAAGAAATTTTAATTATTATCTGATACTGGGTACTGTTCTGGGTCCTCAAAATGGGGTAGTGAACAAAACATACAAAAATCTCTGTTTTAAGGAGTTTCTTCTCATGGCATTCTGGAGAGTCTTTAAAATAAGTAAACATTTCATTTTGGACAACTACTTTTCAATGATTCTTTTATGTTGTTTTATGTTTTGTTTTGCACATTTTAAATTATCATGGAAACTATGTGGATTGTTTACTGGAAACAGGATTGACATATCCACCTACTTTATAAAACTACTGAACGTTGAACTCTTTACACCTGTGAGTAAACCCAAAGAATGGCAAAATAGCAATGTGTAGAAGTTTTTGCTGTTTTCCAATTTAGTATTTACTCAAAGGATAGCAGGAGTTGTGTAGAGAGAGCTTTTTCATTCATTCAATTCACAATATTCAGATTAATTGAAAGATTACAAATAGCTGATAAGCAATAAGCCAGAACAAATAAACAATTTTCCACTGACCATTATGAAGGAAAATAATATCTTTTTGCCTTCTCTCTGGAATAAACTAAATAAGTAACAAGCATTTGTAGCTATGTTGTCATTGATTTCACTTGAGAGCAGAAATGTTTCTAACTCACTTGTGGCTTTGGCTTTGGCTAAATTATATGGTTTTCTCATTGCTTCCATAAAGCACCTGATACTCTACCAATGACTGGTCATTCTAATGTGTACACATTTACCACTGCCCCTGCTGTGATTAAACTACATTTATCCTGGCCCCCACATATTAAATGTTGAAGAATTGTGCCTCGGCCTTAAAGAACACTTGACCTAAAACACAAAAACTGCACTACAGGCTTTGTTAAGCAATAGGTTTTTTCCATAAATAATGACAGAAAGAAACTATTTCCTTCTCCCAAAGACAAAGTTAAGAGAATGCTTCTCCCTTCATCTTGGCACATTGTTAAGTTCAGACCACTCAATAAGACATAAATATTGACTTGAATTAATGGTGATCAGTGTGATTTTAGAATTAAAAAAAAAAAGTAAAAGCTCTTGTCACAGAATTTCTATTACCTAGCAAATTATATAAAGTGACTTCACTCAACCAATGCAGTAAGTTAAGCATAGTAATATTTACTAGAGTTTTGGGAAAATTAAAAAAAAAAGAGAGAAATTTTTGAAAATATTTACAATTATCTTTATGTCATTATTAATAGATCATGTTTTTGCATAACCTAACTTTCTGATGGACTGATAAATATGATTAATCAGCATGAGGATAATGAGCACAGTCCCTCAGCATTTATTTCTAGTTGCTATTCAGACTCATGTCATGTACCAGTTTGACTAGATGCTTGTGATTCTTGTTAATACACAAAATTCACACTCCTACCCATGGTTTGGATTAATTTAGAGGGGTTTTTTTTCTTAATAATGTCAAATCAAAAAATTAACTACCAGCAATAATTTTCAAATCATTACCACAGAAAGGCCAAATTAACTCAGTCCGGTTAGCTGATTTTTTTTTTTTTTCCTTTTCTATCTGCTAATTGATGGGTAATTATTTGATTGATAGAATAGCCTTAACTTAAAGAATGTTTCTTTTATGATATTTGGATTTGGATTTTCTTGGGACTCAAATAAGATGAGCTTGAAAATTTTAAAGATAAATGTTTTCTCAATTATCAATCAAAGCTACACTTGTTTTATATGGAATAGTGTTTTTGCAATCTGGCAATATTAGGCTTGGAACTTGAGTATCTGGAGGTAACATATTCAAGTGTGTTGTCTTGTAGAAGCTTTACTATAAACAAAAGCCTAAGTATTCAATAATCATGCTGGCATGACTGCCTTTACTGACCTGACCACTGACAATTGATGAATTAGTTAAATAAAGAATGATATCTGTTTTAAATAGGCTACTATGATATGACTATGGAAGATCAAAGTAGAGATGTCTAGTAGGTAACCGAAGGGCAAAATCAATCAACCAATCAATCAGTCTCATTGGGAAATGAAGCTTTGTGAATCAAAAATATGTGTATGATGATTGAAGTTATCCAATGGATAAACTGTTGGGAGTTATACTTAGGACTAAGTTAAGTGTAAGGACCATGGGTTTATGCTGCATTAGTCTATTTCTTTCTCCATCATCTTCAGCCAACAAAATAAACAATTAGAGTAAGCTAGGATTAGGTTTTTCTCGGGTGGTTCCTGCAAAAATAATGCAAAGAATCAATAATGACAGAGGAGTGATTGAGGTAATGACCTTTTTAGAGAACAATGTGAAGACAGGATGCAGATAAAAGGAGAAGACTGTAATGGAGCCAAAGACGAGAGGTGCCAATGAATTCATAGCCTAAGTGTTTATGAATGATGGTGTAAAAGAGTGGACATTATTTGAAGTTATGGTTATATTGTGTCTGCAAAATGTAAACTTGGAAGTGATACACTTAAGGGTAATGACAAGGATTGCTTGTGCCCGGTGTTCTCATGGCAGTTTATACTTAATTCTACTTTAGCACTCATTACATTGTATAGAAATTGTTTTTTGGTGCCTTTCTTCATGACTCCAGTGGGAATAACTTTCAGGTAGGGAAAATTATTTAGTCCTACCTATTTCTGGGACATAGAGGATTTCTGGTACACAGTGGATGCCCAGTACATGGTGTGGGTGTGGGTATGGATGCCTGTGCACATATGGGAAGATGTGTATATTTTAAATATGTGCTATTGAATAAAGCTAAATTTATTTTCTATAAATGTAGACCAGAGTATTACTTTTGGATGCAGTCATCATAAGCTTTCTAGAGCTAGATGAAAAGCACTTTTAAAAGTTGAGTTTTTAATGGATATTTCTGACAAACTTATGTGTATTATTCTCTGCATAAACGGATAATTGTGGTATTAAAGCTTTCCTTCTCTTATTTTTCTCATGCATTTTCCAGAAGGACATTTTTTTTTAAACTGCAAATTTTAGATTTCATCCCCTAAGCCCTTATAACTTTTCCATTGAGGAAAGACCTCTTCACCCTTAGCTCTTGTCCATTCATTGAGACAAAAGTGTGTCTCATCCCTTGATTTTAACATATTCTATTATCAACAATACCCTTAAAATATTCCCAAAATAAGATTATTATTTATTATAATCTAACAACCATAAGAAAACTTGTAAATTTAAATTTAAAATAAACTAAAATAAAAATTAAAAATTTTAAATATATAAATAACAGTCTATTACATCTCTGGGAAATATCCTGGGAGTGAAATAGACAGGCAAAATAGGGTAAAATTTAAATTCTCTTTAATCATTCAAGTTCTGCTATTTCCAAAGTATACAAAGCTGTAAAATATTTGAAAATTTTGGTCTACTACTTTCATAAAAGTTAGATTTCATTCAGCACCAAAAGCTTAGTAGAAAGTATTTTTATAATTATCATCATATATAACTTAGTTGTTTTATATAACTAATTACAATTAAAACTATTTTGGGGTATGTTGTTGCATAAACCAAGTAATTTCAGGCTTTTATTGTATTTCCAGGATACCAACCATCTGGTTGAAAGTGAATAATTCAATCAACTGTCTGTAGTCCCAGGGTCTACCAAGAGGTAAATAAATAATTTCACTATTTGGAGCAATGTGTTTGTAATTATATGACTAGAAAACTGATATATTAAGACCAAATGATTATTATTTAAAGAATAATCTGTAAGCATGATTATATTTGCATGTCCCTACATTTACCCTAAATTAGAAGGTCCTAGAATTGTGCCTTTCAGTATCCCTGATTTTTGATATTAAGTGTGAGTTATAACTGTGAATAGTGAGGTGTTACTTATGACACTTGTGTTGGGAGTTTATGCATGGTTCAACAAATATATTTATTGTCCTTCTAAAATACATAGGTATACATAATTTGAATTTTATATAGATGACATTTTCATATTATGAAGATTAGAAACCAAAAGTTGTCATCAGAGAAGGACTAAGAGGAACTGTTGAGTGTTGTTGATTGTAGCAGGTAAACAAGAAAACTCAGTGTGTGTTTGTGTTGGATGAATCTGTGGTTTACTACGATGATGGTATTCTTGCTTCTTCCTTTAGTCAAAAAATTCAGTGAGGATCCATGGGTGGCTCAGTTGGTTGATTGTCAGACCCTTGGTTTCAGCTCAGGTCATGGTCTCAGGTCGTGAGACCAGTTTGCCTAGCAGAGAGAGGCAATGGAGTAGCCAAAATATTCTAAAGGAACCCTTCCTGCTTCATATTACTTACACTTAATTTTTTTTTCAATATGAAAATGACAATCACTGAAACAGAATAAAATAAAACGCTGTTACTAGTGAATCTAAATTGAGTTCTTTTGTAAAGCAAGGAAAACATTTATGTTGTGCCCATATTCCAACAACAATATATATACGGATTCTGATAAATATGTCAATTTTAGTTTACTTTTCAAATATGATGTATAAAATTGGACTTAGCAATATTCACAGTAAACTTTTCATGTGATTATCATATTCTATGAAATGCAAGCAGTACTAGATAATTAGTTGAAAATCATTCAACAGCACAAATATTCTTCTAAATGTGACACATAATAGAACTCATTCAGCAAAGATTACAGTGAAGCTAGATCATTATTTCTGACATTCAGCAGTCAACATCCAACATCATTGCCGAAGATGCTTTTCAGAGCAGCTAAACACTTTAAAATAACAATTGTGGTATCAGAGCATTCATGAATAACACACAAAGCTGGAATTTACATTCTTCATTAGTAAAACTGCCTATTTTCTTCTAAAGAATGTTGTTTATTTGGGTAAATAATACCAAGCCATGGTTTTGATATGATTCTGGTACAATTGGAAAGTTTCAGTAATTAACTCCCTAGCCAGTGGATCTAAAAATTTAGAGGCCCAGATTACCACCAGACACACTTTTCAGATTTGTCCTTAGTTAATTATTAAAAATGGAAAGAACAAAAGGAAAGGTCCGGTCAGTCAAAACATTACATAAATATATTTGTTAGCATTGACTACATAAATAACCCATTGAGAAGTGCCTGCTCTTTCTAATCTGGCACTTCCCAATTTATTCCATCACCGAGAAATACCAAGTATTTTCATGGTGCCTGCTAGATTCGTGTATAATCGGAGAAACTCACGAATATTTATAAGTACAGGTGATGAACAACAAAAAGCCACAATATTTCAACGTTATTCTGAACTTTCACAACACTTTCTAGGGCATTTGTTTCTCTCCTTACGTTCTTTCAGAAACATTCACATAGGCTCTCCTTATTCTGCTAAAATCAAATGCCATTTCAAGGCTGTTTCCTGTTTTGTCTTTTTAAAAATATGTTTTTTAAATAAAAATTGATTTCCACTCCAAAGATTGCTCCCTAAGTGAAACAAACAAACAAACAAACAAAAAACCACACACACATACCCCAAAACCCCACAATAGTTAAATAAGGTCATTGTGACTATATTATCTATTTACAGGACTGAACAAATCCATCTTTCCATAGCACAGTTGCCCTGAAATTCTGAACTACCTCTTGGTACTTATCACTTCTTTGCTTGAAAGCAGTTAATGAGTCCCCCTCTCCTGCAGGATAGGATTTTATTTCCTTATTCTGTCACATAAGACTTTCCTCTATTCCCTGACTAGGGTTAAAATCCCAGTTCTCCCATTTACTAGCTGTATGACCTTGTGCAAGTAACTTGAAACTCCTTGTACTTCTGTATAGTGGAAGTGGAAGTAACTTGAAACTCCTTGGACTTCTTATCTGTATAGTGGAAATAATAATCATATATAGATTATAAGGCTGTTATTGGAAACAAATAACATTTAAGTATATAAGTATTTGTTACATTACATAATTGTACTGTGCAAGAATATCCTCAGCTAAGATTTGTTCTTATTATATGAATTAAATATAAACAAACTTAAGTATAAATATATAGGTATAGAAATGCACACACATGAAATATTCATTTTAACTATGCAATTGAGTTATTTTATCTTTTAGGAACACCATGGCCTAAAATTGGCATGCCATTTTATTTATCTTTTCCCTTGGTATCCAATATTCCTGAGTTTCTAAAAGGTCTGAGGCTTCTCGAGTCCCCACTATCCCAGAAAGCATCCTCTCGTGGTAGCCTGATTTTGTTTCTCTCTCTTAATTGTAAGTTAATAGTAAGATTAGGTCTTATGTATCTTTATATATCCTTTACCCAGAACATCAAGTCACACAAATTTTTTAAATGGTCATTGAATAAATGTTACCTGATTTGCTAGTATTGAAGAGCACTTGAAATGTTCCACTGTTGAAATACATAAAGCGTGTAGACAAGTGAACTTTCCCCTATAAATACAATATACATACCTTCCTGAAAAGTCGTATGTAAGGACATTGATATAGTACAAAACTCTAGAGATCTTTGAAAACATTTTTGAATCACTAGTATAGAACTTGTTTTTAAAAAGTTGGATAAATCGTATTAGTGGGTCGTTCTTCCTGGTTGACGTCTCTGAAGTCAACATTATCTCTAAGAGTGAAGGATAACTGAATGCATCCCTAAGTGAATAACTGAATGCGATATTAAGTGGATTTTCACTGATTTAAATCAGAGCAGTCACACTCAAGAGCTTCTCATGTTAAAAAAGAGTTTATTTTATGCAGGATTATGCAAACTAAAAGGGAAACCAGAGATTACTAGCATTTGTCTGAACTCAGTATTTTAACATTTTGAAAATAGGCAGAAAATACTGAGAAGTCAGAGAAATCAGGCTAGAAAATGAATTTATTCACAATAATCTTCTGCAGATAGAAATTGCAGAGATGGAGAATCAATAGTCACACTTTGTACCCACTTCATCATAAACTTCAGTGGATGGCAAATTAAAGTCCAAATGAACTGTTCCTGAACTTTCTTAATAAAATGTCAAATGGATTCTCAGTTTGTCTCTTTGATCCTCAGCAATATTTTCAGTTTTCAAAAAGGTAAACCACTTGATAAGTGCATGGCCACTTGTATATAAGAAGAAAATATCGTTTAAAACTGTCTTCCACATTTTATGAAAACACATTATGTCTCCGTCAATTAAGTTTTCCAATTAAAATGACAATTTTTGATTAGCCTAAATCCCTATTATTAAAACAGTAAATTCAATATTCCATGTCATTTTAATATTAATTACAGTCACATCTTCATACATGAGAAATAAACATATGTTAAAGATATATTTACTTACTTTTCTTTTTCTCTTTTTAATTAAATGTTCTCAACCCAATACATAGAGGGAAAAAATGATTAAATAATTAACTTTTTTTTATTCTTTGGAGATTCCCTGTGCATTTTAATTTACATGTTGATTATGTAGCCAGGAAAAGTCTTCCATGTTTAATTTGATTAAGCAAGGCAGAAAGTGCCTTAAAATGAACTGATAGTTGAAACTGAGAATGTGGGTGCCTGGGTGGCTCAGTTGGTTGGGCGACTGCCTTCGGCTCGGGTCATGATCCTGGAGTCCCAGGATCGAGTCCCACGTCGGGCTCCCTGCTCAGCGGGGGGTCTGCTTCTCCCTCTGCCCTCTTCCCTCTCGTGCTCTCTGTCTCTCATTCTCTCTCTCTCAAATAAATAAATAAAATCTTAAAAAAAAAAAAGAAACTGAGAATGCATTTTGCCTAATTGTGTTAATGAACTACCCTGATGAGACTTGTTTAGTACAAAAGGCCCCCTGACCTTTTGATTAACTATAAAATAGGATACTTCTAATATCTGCAGAGTTTTACTCCATTTTTATAATTTCTTAAACTGAACACTTAAGCCACTTAAATACTTTAGAAAATAATGGAATGAGTAAAAGAGCTAGGCATTCATTGTCTTAGCTGTAAAACTCCGGATTCTTGTTCACTGTAAAACTCAGGTGGGAGTTTTTGAATTCATCACTTCCTTTGTATCCCAGACTAAGGTAGACATTGGGGGGGATCCATAAGAGATGTAAGTCATATAATCCATAATAGCACGTGTAAAGGCTATGATTCATGTACCAGGCACAAAGCAGTATCTGATTATAAATTGTAATAATATAATCTAAACATGAATGGAGTTCATGCAGCAGTTTTCAAAAAGAACACTCTGATAGTCTGAGATGAGAATTATAGCCCTCTCCTATGGAAAGTGTATCACCTGTCAGTGCAATGTATCACATTCCTGTGTCACTGCAATATCTAACTTTTACACATATAATCATCTGACAAATAGAAAGAATTGTGTAGCTATTCAATAGCTATCTAATTTGGGGGGCCAAAATCTTCATGGTCAGGTGGTATCTCAAATGTGTGTGTGTGTGTATGTGTGCGTATGTTAAATGATATACATATATCTTTAAAGAAAAAGGAGACTCACAAATAAAGAAATTTTTAGCAAGAATTCAAGTCATGTTTTTCCCCATTACACTGGGAGAATTTTCCTTTCCATAACTTATAGAATAAGTTAAGAGATAACTTTGAATAATTTTAAGTAAAGACAACAATAATGGACACCAGTATGCTGACTTCTGTAGAATGAATGATAAAATGATTATTGTTCAAAAGAGTAATCACTAAATACATTTACCCATATCATAAAAAATATTAAGAGAGAGAGAGAGAGTCCCCAGAATGCTCTATGCCCAGAGTGGAAACTGGCACAGAGCTCAATCTCACCACCCTGAGATCATGACCTGAGCCAAAATCAGGAGTCAGACACCCAACCAACTGAGCCACTAAGATACCCCAAGTTTAACATTTTCAAGACAGATCATATGTGCATTCTCAAAGTTTATCCTCCATGCTGTTTTTGAAGGTTCATTCAAAAGTTTTTACATTGAACACTACTTATATTGCTTGTACTATATAAATATTGTTAGTGTAGAACCAATTATATGTTTGGGTACATATTGTTTCCAATGATTCTAATTTTACAGTTCCTGTGCTACTCAAAAAGAATGAGTCTAAAATGCAGGTTAAGTACATTTTTCTTTATTATATGAATTAATTCTTTCATTCATCAAAGAGTTATTGAGCACCTGCTATGTGACAAATGTTCTCTCCATTCCCTAATATTTAGAAATCACACCATATTACAGTTTGCTTCATATTCACCATGCAATTTCTTTTTCTTCTGTTTTACCTAGAATTTTGGTCACCTTTTTTTTTTCATTGTTGGGAGAAATTATGCATGCTTGCTTCCCCACTTCTTTAATATTTTATGATTTATTGTCACAATTCCTTGATCTTGATGCTTTGAGCAGGCAAAAAATTTATAATAAGGACAGTAACTGTTTTGTTTGTTATTTAATCTCTACTATTCACTTAACATAGAATCTGGAATATTTTGATTCCTTAACAATTATTTTTATAATGGGTGAATAAGAAAAAACAATAACATGGTTAACATGTTTTTTTTTTTTTCCTTTTTTGTCTTTCCATTTCCAAAAAATTGGAGATGTAGAAGCCTATTGTCTCATAAACTTTCAGGTTTTATAATCCAAGAGTGATTGTTTGTAGCTAGGCACCAGTTGAATGTGCTGTAGAAAGAAGCTAAAGCAGATATGCATCTATTCTTTCAATTATTTATCAGACTTTATTATGAAAATTAAAATTTCTTAAAGATTTTATTTTTAAGTGATCTCTAACCCAATGTGGGGCTTGAACCTACAACCCTGAGATCAAGAATCATGTGCTCTACCAACTGAGCCAGACAGGTGGCCCTAAAAATAAATTGCTGCACTCACACTTTGCATGGTTTTAGTCTGTATGATTTAAATTAGATTCAGATGTTTAAAAAGAAAGAATTAAAGGAAAAAGAAAAATACCAAGACACTGGGACACTATTCAAAAATTTTAGTTATTTCATTTGGTTTCATATTATACCTGAAAGACTTGATTTGGTACCTATTAAATGGCTTCTTTCCATTGCCAATTAAACAAGCTTTTAGGGGCGCCTGGGTGGTTCAGTCGGCTAAGCGTCTGCCTTCAGCTCAGGTCATGATCCCAGGGGCCTGGGATCGAGCCCCGCATCGGGCTCCCAGCTTGAGGGGAGCCTGCTTCTCCCTCTGCCTGCCGCTCCCCTTGCTTGTGCTCTCTCTCTCTATCTCTCTCTCTGTAATAAATAAATAAATCTTTTAAAAAAATAAAAAAATAAACAAGCTTTTGGTTCTGTGGCATTATCTGCAATGCTGTAATGTTCCCACAGGGAATAAAATGCTTTCATGGTGGATCCCCAGGAAACTTGATGTGAGAGAAATAAGTTTCAAAAACACAGAAATATGGAGACATATCTTATAAGGGCATTTCTACCAAAATTTTTAAATGACCACAATATAAAGATATAAATCAGTAATTAGAAATCTCAGCATTTTTATCCACTTACTCATCTATGAGCCACCTCTGTTCATAAGTACAAAAATCCACAATACTAGCTACATATTACCCTCCTTACTTCCATGTTGCACTGTGCCCCCCAATACCTGCATTTTTTCCCTATCTTCAAACTTCAACTCTCAATCCACAACAAACTTTGACTCCTCAGTGCTCTGAATATATTTCCTAAAAATGAAAAATAGCTTAATTCCTCTGTCCCTTCTCACCTCAAACTCAAAACCTTAAAGATGCTATCTAGCCACAGTTTAACATAAGAATATGATGTAAATATTGGCATATGGTCTAGTAACATCAATAGTCTCCAGTATTCAAATGACTGCCAAGGGCATAGAAAGAGCCTAGCTAATATATAATTGGATTTACATTGATTGAGCTTCTACTGAAAAGAAAGTTAATGCACTTGAATATGTTTACAGGGTCCTAGCTATTTTACTCATTTGATTTACAATTCCTTAATCTTAGGCATACATTTTTTTTGTTGTTGTTAGCTTAGGCATTTTGAAGTTTCCCAATTTGTAAGTCCTTCATCTCTCGATTTGTTCTCCTATTCACATACTTAGTTAAGAATTCATAGATATCAGTATTTATTTATTTATTTATTATTTATTTAAAGATTTATTTATTTATTTGAGAGAGAGAATGAGAGAGAGGCAGAGGGAGAGCGAGAGAAAGTCTCAAGCACCGACACAGGGCTTGATCCCACAACCCAGAGATCATGACCTGAGCTGAAACCAAGAGTTGGAGGCTTAACCAACTGCACCACCCAGGCATCCTAGATTTCAGTCTGGATGAAATGGAGATGCTAAACAGAAGCACAATTTAAGGTTCCCTAGAATGTGAGGGCCTGAATGAACAGTCCTGCTACTGGAGGACCGCTAGCCTCACTCTTCTTGCAACTGAACCAAAGTGAGTCTGTTCCTTGGTGAGTCAGAAATTGCGCCAGGTTGAGCTGCCGCACAAGGGAAACGTTTATTTGCGGCAAATAAGGAGATCATGGGGAATGGCTTCCAAAGCGCTTACTCCCCAGAGAGGGTGATTGGGTTCCTTTTGTTTAGGGTTAGGATGAATATTTAGATAGGGAAGCCTTGTCTTGTACGTTCAGGTGGGCATAAGGCCGCACATGGGCCTTAAGGAAACATGCCTATACATACATTGTATGTTATGCAAATGAGGCTGAAGCTCCTCCTCGGGCAGAGATTTTAGAATTATAGTGAGATTAAAGACAATTGCTGTCCATTTCAGGGGGTCACTCCATGGTCCATCTGTGAAGGCTTAGTTCAACAGCTCTGGGTGGTCCGGGCCTTTGGGGAGGTCTTGTCAGGGCAGTCGCCATCACCTGAGGGGTGGTTTCACGTTTCATTGCCTGAGTTAAGAGGTAAGCTGGAAAGAGGAGCTTAAGGAAAAGTTTAAGACAAGGGATAGTGAGTACAGGGGGTGGGCAGTAAAGGCCAGGTCTTGGGGTCTAGCTGGTGACATGCCCTCTGCTTGTCCTACTAAGATGAAAACTAAGACATCTTGTTCCTATGATACAATTTACTTTTTTTGTCTCTGTAAAAGCACTTTACTTTTAGGAAGAATTTTGCTAGAGAGATCAAGCAATGGAATGCCTGAAGAGGAAGAAACAATGTTTTCCATGAAGACACTAGCAGCAAACCATGTTTCCCTGAAACAGATTAAGGATGTTAAGTAGAGGAGAGATGCATTATTATCTTTTGCAATTAGAAAGAATAAATACTTTTCCCAAGGTCACAAACCCAATAATCATTTTTTTTAAAGATTTTATTTATTTATTTGACAGAGAGAGACACAACGAGAGAGGGAACACAAGCGGCGGGGGGGGGGGGGCGGGAGAGGGACAAGCAGGCTTCCCGCTGAGCAGGCAGCCCGATGAGGGGCTCGATCCCAGGACCCTGGGACCATGACCTGAGCCGAAGGCAGACGCTTAACGTTTGAGACACCCAGGCGCCCCACAAACCCAATAATCATTAAAATCAGGATTTCAATCCAGGACGTCTCTCTTCACAATGCTGTAGGATTTTCCATTAAAAAAAGGAACACCTTACAGATAATAATTTCCAACAGGCTAAAGAAGGCATGCAACCTCCACTACATCATTTTTAAAGTGTTCTATTAACAACTTGCTTGGGCATTTAACAGCCATCTGTTACTCATTAATTTTAATAAGTTAGGATTCTCTGTGCCTAGGTGTCTTTCAACTTGTAGGGAAACTATTCCTCAGTGGTTCATTACTAGCCAACACTTGATACCACTTAAACAAGTAACCATTTGCATGCCGTACATTCCATGTGTCCCATGCCTTTATCTATCCAGGTGTGCAGAATCCATCACAACAAGGCATTATTATACATAACTTGTTTCATTTCTTAAATGTTAACAGAAATAGCAATTTCCATGAAATATAAAGGAATAACATTTTATGTAACATTCTGAATATCACATATAAATTCATGATTTTCAGCATCATTCAACATCAGGGACAAGCATTGTACTCAAGATAGCAATCAGAGTAAAGGAAAGGATATGAGAATCAGACAAATGCCAAAAAGATGACTGAAAGGAAATTCATTTGCTTTTGAGAGAAAGGAAAAACACTGAGTCGAAAAGAAACCACATATCACACATAGGAAATTTTATTTGCGTAATATATGTGCAAAGCTGTTTACATAGATAAAGTTAAAGAGATATTTGGGAATGGTAGGCTCCATTTTATGCCAGGTATGCTAGTGCTTACCTCATAGACTTGTTGTAAATTTAAATGAGAATGCATAGAAAGCACTTATCACACTGCCTGGCTCATATTACGCAGTCAATAAATGCTAGCTCTTATGATTTTTTATTGTGATCATTATTCTGAAAGCCCAGGATGAATGATTTGGAGGTATATGCATTAATGAATTAATGAAACAAATATAGAAATGTTTATATCCTCAAATTTTTTATTGAATCTGCATGGTAGTTATCTAGACAATTCAGTTCAGAATGTTCACTGGGGATGGGGATTATTTGGTTTGGCTGTCATACACTGAGATAATTAGTTGGACAGTTGACAAATTTCTCTATTCTTTTATACCAGGCAGCAGCCTGGAATAGATTTGTAATAGTGGAATCCGTGGACTTTCTTTCTATGGTACTGCTAATTAAAAAAAAAAAAAGTCAGGTATATATGTTTTTCTGAAAAAAAAAAAAAGAAAGAAACTGCATGATGTTTTTATTTCCTAGAAAGGAAACAGAAATCATGTAAATCTGACCATGTATTGTAATTGTCAGTTCTATATAATGAATGTCTTGGAATAGTAAGAGTATATTGATTTTGTCCACACATGAAAGTCAGAAGCTTCAAACTGTGTATATCCTGAGAATCTGAGGACATGGTGAAAAAAGTGTTGCTTTTTGAATGTGTGGCTGATGAGAAGAGGGTGGCAACATGGTCATTTTGATCACCCAGTTATTTTTCTCAGCTAAAATTATGCAATTGCCATTAAGGCTTATACATTACTTTCTCACGGAATTAATTTGGTTATATCGGTTCCCCAGGACCTACTTATTCCTACTGAATTGGAAAATTGGGCTCTCCTGTAGCTGGGAAGCTGAGATATAGATTCAGAGTCAACTGCCTACTTATAGTCCACCCCCCCCCCCCGCCCCCCGCCTTAGAAAATAAGCCTCTTACTGCTGTATATGGCAGGCGCGCGGTTCCCTTAATGAAGGCTTAGGGCTGTCAATCACAGTGAAACTAAACCTAAGTGGGAGCATCCTAGGTCAGCAACAGGTTTGGAATGTTTTCTCTTTGCAGTTATTATAGAAAGGACAAATTGGGCAATTGACCAGCTCCCTGCAGAAAAGACAGCTCTCACCGTATGGGGAAAACCAGGGAGGCAGAAGGACCCGAAGCCAGGTAAATTGCCTGCAAAGTGGCTCCAGCCATTTGAGGCTGGAATGTTAACATTCCTGGGGAATAAAACAGGGGCTTTTGGCCCAATAAACTACTTAAATGCTACAGGAGCAGAAACCTGTTTTATCTAAGCCCCTGCAGTTTTTAATGCCTCTTGTACATTATTTGTTTCTCTTTATTCTCCCTATATATTTAGAAAACTTCCTTTTGAAAATCCTGAGCTTATCTCTGATCCACTATGGAGAGAAAAAAAAAATAAGATTTTTTTTTTTCTTTTCACAAATAGACTGACATTGTGATATTTTTAAGGGAGATTTGTATAACCCAGGGGCAAAGAGAGGATAATGACAGATGTGTTCCATGTGAATGAACCTCCAGAAGGTGTCACTTAAGGGGAGATAGAAGTTGGTGACTATTTGTTCAGCTATCCCTCCCCACCAGTGAATAATTTAGAGGAACTGATTCTGATCTGGTGGGGAGGAGAGTTCCTCTGCTTTATGGTCCTTCTAGCTGAACTTAGGATCAAATTGACATGAGACAGATTAACAGGAGAAAATCAAATTTAATAGGTATACATACAAGGAGTCCACAAAGAAGAACATAAAACAAAACAAAACAAAAACACCCAGATGGGGTAGAAGTCCCTGGGAAATCCAATTCGATTTTAGTCACTGAGATGACTTGAAGATGGGCTTCTTTTGCCCAGGAGAGCTGGCTGTGGCTTGTCCACCCTTACTGCTATGGTGACCCCTTTAGAATTTGCATATCACAATGTCAGTCTATTTGTGACAAAATGCATGTTTGAAAATTTTAGCAGAAAAGTGGGATATTAAAAGTGGAAATTTTGGAACTAGGTTCTTAATGATTGGATTTCAAAACAGATCATACACATCTGGAGAGAGAATTACTCAATTGAAACATATTTCAGAAGAAAATATGTATAATGTAGCATGGAGTAGGAAAAAAAACACACATTAAAAACAAAGGAGAGAATAAGAAACCTAAAGAATAGAATGAGAAGTTCTAGCATACTTGCAATTGAAATCTTAGAATAAGAGGAGAGGAAGCATGGGGCAAAAGCAATATTTAAAGAGATAGTAAATATTCCAACATTTCAAATTTAAAGTCAATTATATTATGGCAACAAAATAAATAGTAAATGCCTCACTTATTTATACTTCTCAAGTGAAAATAACAAGTCCATCAATAAATGGATACAGAAGTAGTATATAACACATAGATGGATGGAACAGACTAGAAAGCCCAGAAATAAACCCACAATTAATCCTTGACAAAAGAGGCAAGAATATGCAATAAGAAAAAAGAGTCTCTTCAACAAATGGTGCTGGGAAATAGGAGGCAACATGCAAAAGAATGAAACTGGACCACTTTCTTAGACCATACACAAAAATAAATTCAAAATGGATTAAAGACCTAAATGTGAGACCTGAAACCATTAAAATACTGGAAGAGAACATAGGCAGTAACCTTCTTGACATCAGCCATTGCAACTTCTTACTAGATATGTCTCCTGAAGCAAGGTAAACAAAAGCAAAAATAAACTATTGAGACTTCATTAAAATAAAAACTTCTGCACAGCAAAGGAAATATTCAACAAAACTAAAAGACAACCTACTGAATGGGAGATGATATTTGCAAATGACTTCTCCAATAACGGGTTTGTATCTAAAATATATAAAGAACTGATACAATTCAACTCCCCCAAAGCAAATAATACAATTAAAAATAGGCAGAAGGGGCACCTGAAGGGCTAACTTGGTTAAGCATCTGACTCTTGATTTCAGTTCAGGTCATGATCTCAGGGTCGTGAGATGGAACCCTGTGTTGGGCTCTGTGCTCAGCAGGGAGTCTGTTTGAGATTCTCTCTCTCCCCCTCTGCCCCTCCCCCTGCTTGAACGCATGTGCTCTCTCTCTCAAATAAATAAGTACATCTTTAAAAAAATAATAAAAATAAAAATGGGCAGAAGACATGAACAGACATGTCTCCAAAGAAGACATCCAGATGACCAGCAGACACATGAAAAGATGCTCAACCTCACTAATCATTAAGGAAATGCAAATCAAAACCACAATGAGATATCACCTCACACCTGCCAGAATGGCTAAAATCAAAAACGCAAGAAAACACAAGTTTGGGCAAGGATGTGGAGAACCCTCTTGCACTATTAATAGGAATGCACACTGGCGCAGCCACTGTGGAAGATAGTATGGAGGCTCCCAAAAAATTAAAAATAGAAATACACTATGATTCAGTAATTGCATTACTGGGTATTTACCCAAAGAAAATGAAAACACTAATTTGAAAGGATACACACATCCCTATGTTTATTGCAGCATTATTTACAATAGCCAAATTATGAAAACAACCCAAGTGTCCATTGATAGAAGAATGGATAAAGAAGATGTGGTATATGTATACAATGGAATATTATTCAGCCATAAAAAAAATGAAATCTTGCCATTTGCAATGACGTAGATGGATCTAAAGAATATAGTACTAGGCAAAAGAAGCCAGTCAGAGAAAGACAAATACCACAAGATATCACTTATATGTGGAATTTAAGAAAAAAAATAAATGAACAAAGGAAAAGAGAGAGACAGAGAGAGAAACCAAAAAACAGACTCTCAACTATAGAGAACAAACTGATAATTACCAGAGGGGAGGTAGGTGGGAGGATGGGTGAAATAGGTGAAGGGGATTAAGAATACACTTATCCTAATGAGCACTCAATAATATATGGAATTATTGAATCACTATATTGTACACCTTAAATTAATATAAAACTATTAACTACACTGGAATTAATATAAAAATTAAACAAATAATAAAAAATGAAATAAAATCTAATGTTTAAAAAACTTGTGGTGTGTGTATATATACATATATATATAATATATTGAAATAAAAGATGAAATATATTCAACCATGAGACTGAAATCCTATAATTTGTGACATATATGGACCTTGAGGGCATTATGTGTTAACTGAGATAAACCAGAGAGAGAAAGACAAAGTATGGCATCACTTATATGTGAAATCTTAAAAAGTCAAATTCATACAAATAGAGAGTAAAATGTGGTTATCAGGGGCTGGGGTGGAAGAATTAAGGAGATACTGATCAAAGGTACAGTTAGAAGATGAATAAGTTCTGGGACTCTAATGTAAGACATGGTGACATACTTAACACTGTATTGCATAACTGAAATGTGCTCAAAGGATAGAATTTGAATTTTCTCACACAAAAAAAGTGATGGCTGGGGGCACTTGGGTGGCTCAGTTGGTTAAGCATTTGCCTTTGGCTCAGGTCATGATCTCAGAGGACCTGGGATCAAGTCCTACATTGGGCTCCCTACTCAGCAGGGATTCTGCTTCTCCCTCTCCCTCACCCTTTGTGTGGACTTGCTCTCTCTCTCTCTCTCTCTCTCAAATAAATAAATAAATAAATAAATAAATAAATCTTTAAAAAAAGTGATGGCTGTATTAATTACCTAAACCAAAAGAATCCTTTCCCAAGGTGTGTGTATGTATATATATATATATATATATATATATATATATATATATATATATATACCAATCATTACAATGTATACTCTAAATATCTTAATATTTTATACATCAATTTTACCCCAATAAAGCTGAAATTTTTTTAAGAAAGTACAAAATAACAATTATTTACAGGTTTGAACAATTGTTGCTATTTTCAAAAGAGACAAGACTAAAGACAAGTTGGTCATTCAGCCCTTGCTGATTTCTGCAATTTTTCATGCTTCTTTTAAAAAATTTATTCAAAAAGAATTGATTTTTTTTTTTAGTGCTGATATACTTAAGAAAGAGAAGAAATTTTACATTATGTAGCTGTTTATTATTCAAACTCCCATCTGCATACAAGCAGTCATTTATCAATACAGAAAGTTTATATAAAGACCACATTAAAGCATGGAATATGATCACTATTAGATTTCTTTAATGTTTCCTCTTTCCAGACAGGAGTATTCCCTGGTGGGCTTTATGGGGATCATATTATTCTATCTTATTAAAATTGCTTCTACTTTTTTTTTTTTTTAAAGATTTTATTTATTTATTTGACAGAGAAAGACACAGCGAGAGAGGGAACACAAACGGGGAGTGGGAGAGGGAGAGGGAGAAGCAGACTCCCTGCTGAGCAGGGAGCCCGATGCGGGACTCGATCCCGGGACTCCAGGATCATGACCTGAGCCGAAGGCAGTCGTTTAACCAACTGAGCCACCCAGGCGCCCAAAATTGCTTCTACTTTTATTTCAAGATACTAGTTTTTTGAATTTCAGGAGTCTGTCCCTGATTCAAATGGCATGGTGCTTTAGATACACTTCCACAGGTTTTGAGACATGGTTCTAAACTGGTCCTCAATGCCTAAAATAAGTTCAAATTATCTCTTTTTTCCTTCACCATTCCTCTTGCTCTTTTTTTCTCTCTTCCACTAAACATTCAGGTCTCTTGCTCTTCATCTGTTTTTCTGTTTTCCACATAACCTTCTGTTTTATAATTATTTCAGTTTCTGTTTCTCCTCCACTCATTCAATCTAAACTCTAGAGCCATTGCCTATGAATCCAATTTTATCGTTAGCTTAAGTCTATAGTGGTGTGACATTGTATACAAAGTTTATCAACAGAGCTGTATCTTTCAAATACTCAGGAACCATATATTCTAGTTGGTATTCTCCAGAGAAACAGAACCTACAGGAAGGCCTCCAAGCCTCCTATACAGAAGTCAGAAAGTAGGAAGTGGCAAAGTTCTGGGTACTATAAATTAGAAGCATCATTATCAGGAGAGAAGAAAGAGGTCATGGGATTTTAATATTTCTGCCAAGATTTACAAACCTTGAAGCCTCTCACTATAATCTGCTTTTGGATCCATCAGTACTAACCCAAGCATGCCATTTATCTCAATATATTTTAGTAACCCCCAGGATCTCCAAATCTGTGGTTCTCTCTCATGACCTGGACACTCACACTTAAGTAATTTTCTTAATCTTACCCTATCTCACACCCTCCCTGACTCACAAGTCTTCCCATGTGTCTCCCAGGTTTAATGCAAGTCATCTACAAAATCCCCTACAGCTTCAAACTCTTCTCTGAACTTTTCTTTTATTGTGTTCTAACCTACACTGAAGTAAACGAAAGAACGACTAAGGGGCTCAGGAATTGAGACAATCTGTTGAGCAAACCTTTCTTTCTTCCTCTTTGTTTTTCCCAGTGAATTCTTTGTTTAAATGAAATGAGACTCTTATGGCGTACCCCTGTATATAGCAAAAGTTTAAAGTGTTGGTTGAAGCTGTGCAGATAATCTTGTTTGAACACTTTGGGTGTGTTCATGTTTTGACATGAACATGTTTTGAAAAGCAGTAGTTTAAACAAATTTGCCTTATAAGAAAAAGGTATAGGAAGTTCTATCTTACAAATGTTAATCTTTAAGGAATGACTTAGCAACAACACACACTCTTTAAGGCAGTATTTAAGAGTGCTAAATTATGTTTCCTTATTTTCACTGTGGACATGAAGACAAGATTTAAATTGAAGCACAATAAATTTAGTTTTATTATTAAGCAATCCAAAAACTGCACTGAGAGAGAATGGATCCTGCTGAATATTAAAAAAAAAAAAAAAAAACCTAGATCAATCATAATACCTGAAACCAAAACCAAACCAAAACAAAATGATTCTACATGACTGATAAAATTTAAACTGTTAAATCTTACCTTTGGAGTACTTGGAGTCAAGTGTAAAGAACATTGATTTGTAAGCATGTTAAGGAATTTACAAAACTTTTTTTGGGGGGAGGGGTCAGTGAAGGAAGCCTTCTTGAAGCATTCTCCAGCAAGTGATAACTTAAAAATTGAAAATAATATCTACCTGAGAGCAGAAAGTCAAGATGTGTAATTGGGTCATCCAATAGAATCAAGAGAATTGTTAGCAAAACATGCCCTGGAGCAATGTGGATTGCACAGTTCACAATATGATGGACTGAACACAGCAAGAGTCCACTTTTGTTCTGTAAAATAGTCTGCCAAGGTGCTCAACATAAGCAAGAGGGTTATTTTATTAGTGACATTATCTTTTAAAATCATCAGTGTGCTCTCACATACATGAGATGAAAACCCTTGTAAGCCTTTCTGGGAATGCAAAGTTTAGCCAGTTGAGAGGTGGACATCCATTCCAGTAGCATAAAGTAGATGGTAGATAAATGAGTCAGACCAGTGCCTTCAGCAAATTCCAGCTAACCATTCAGTTATAATTAGTGTTTTGGAAACACCATCCATGTTTGACTCTGACAGGGAAAGCTTTCAATGTTTTTTTCTTAAAAAAAAGATTGTTTTTTTTTTTTGGTCATAGTTGTAAAATGTTCGTGTGCAAAATCCTGTCACTCATGAAGTCTCTGGATCTGTCAGAGAAACTTCAGGTATTTTCAGGCTGTTAATGAATAGGCCTCCATATCTGTATCTTGCACCTGAAGTCAGATGTCACAGTTAATGTGCACTGAGTATGATAGTATGTTCCAACAGACTATACAAGACACTCCAATAGCAGCACCCCAAGGTCCTTTCAGAACCAATGAGTATTAGGAACCTGAGGTGGTTTTCTATGTATTTCCAACTCAACTGACTGAGAAGTGAATAATAATTCAGCCAGCTCAGTTTTACATGACATTTGTTTTAGTATTATATAGATAATAGCTTAAAATAAAAATTGGGATATATTGCTGAGCAATGCTACCCAACTATTTTAATTATTTAATCAATATTCCATTATTTATGCATATAATTTTCTCAGTCTTAGTTTTATTATTCCAATGCCAGAATCCAAAATAAGTAAGATTTTCCCTCTGTCATTGAGCTAATAGTTTGTTATATATGAAAGTAATTTGACAAGTCTAACTCCATAATCAGAAATAATTATTATGGAAGAGGGAAATAAATACACAGTACACTATTTTACTTATAGATAGAATGTGCCTGTGATGGTTAATTTTATGTGTCATTTTGGCTGGGACACTGTACCTAGATATTTGGTCAAATATTCTGGATGTTTCTTTGAAGGTGGCCTTGGGATGAGATTAACATTTAACCGGGTAAACTTTGAGTGAAGCAGATTGCCCTCCATAATGTGGGTGGGATTTACTGAAACCCCTAAGAGAACAGACTGACTTCCTCTCCTGAAGAAGAAGGAATTCAGCTAGTGGATTGCCTTTGGACTCAAACTGTATCTTTAGCTATTCAATCAAAAACATAAAGTGACTTAATGGTTAAAAAAAAAAAAGATTCATCTATAAGTTACCTTTAAGAGACTCACTTCAGATCTAAAGACATCCACAAAATAAAGGTGAAAGGATGGAAAAAGATAATCCATGAAAATAGAAATGAAAAGAAAACTGGAGTAGCTATGCTTATATCTGACAAAGCAGACTTTAAAACAAAGACTGTAATAAAAGACAAAGAAGAGCATTACATAATGATAGTCTGAACCCAACAAGAGGATATAACGTTTGAAAATATTTTATGTACCCAACATAAGAGTACCTAAATATATAAAGTAAATATTAACAGACCTAAAGGGAGAAGGGGACCTTAATATCCCATTTACATCAAAGTATATGTCATCCAGATGGGAAATCAATAAGGAAACATTGGCCTTAAACAATTTATTAGACCAAATGAATAATATATACATTAGAGAGAGAGAGAGATATCATTCCATCCAAAAGCAACAGGGTACACATTCTTCTCAAATGCACATGGAACATTCTCCAGGATGGATCATATGTTAGGCTATAGAATATGTCTCAATAAGTTGAAAAAGGTTAAAATTATATCAAGCATCCTCCTGACCACAATTGGATGAAATTAGAAATCAATTGCAAGAAAAAAAGGAAAATCCAAACATCTGGAGGCTAAACAAAATGTGGCTAAACAATATGCACTAAACAACCAATTGGTCAATGAAGAAATCAAACGGGAAATAAAAAAAAAATACCTTGAGACAAATGAAAATGGAACTACAACAATCGACAATCTATGAGATGTAGCAAAAGCAGTTAAAAGGGAAGTTCATGGTAATACAGGCCTACATCAAGAGACAAGAAAAATTTCATATAAACATTATGCATCAGACAATTGGACAATATAGAAGAAATGGATAATACATAGAAATATACAATCTTCCAAGATGAATCATAAAAAAATAGAATATTTGAATAGACTGATTACTAGTAAGGAGATTGAATCAGTAATAAAAAACCTCCCAACAAACAAAAGTCCAGGATGTAGACAACTTTACTAGTGAATTCTACCAAACATTCAAAGAAGATTTAATACCTATTTTTCTCAAATTCTTCCAAATAATTGAAGAGGAAAGAATGTTTCCAAATTCATTTTACTAGCCAGAATTACCCTGATACTGAAACTAGAAAAGAATTTAACAAAAAAACAAACAAACAAACAAAACAAAACAAAACAAAATTACAGGCCAACATCCCTGATGAACATAGGTACAAAAATCCTCAACAAAATATTAGCAAACCAAATTCAACAACATATTAAAAAGATCATACATCATGATCAAGTGGAAGTTACTTCAGGTATGCAAAGATGATTCAATATCCACAAATCAGTCAACGTCATATACCACATCAACAAAATGAAAAATAATAGTCATATGATCATCTCAGTAGATGCAGAAAAAGCTTTTGGCAACATTCAACATACACCTATGATAAAAACTCTCAACAAAGTGTGTATAGAGGAAACATGCCTCAACATAATAGAGGCTATATATGACAAACCCATTGCTAATATCTTCTCCTCTAAGATTAGGAATAAGACAAGGATGCCCACTATCCCCCCCTTTTTTTTTTTAAGATTTTATTTATTTATTTGACAGACAGAGAGACAGAGAGAGGCAACACAAGCCGGGGGTTGGAAGAGGGAGAAGCAGGCTTCCTGCTGAGCAGCGAGCCTGATGCGGGGCTCCATCCCAGGACCCTGGCTGGGATCATGACTTGAGCCAGAGGCAAATGCTTAACAACTGAGCCACCCAGGCGCCCCTCTCTATCCCCACTTTTATTAAACATATTGGAAGTCCTACCCAGAGCAATTTGGCAAGAAAAAGAAATAAAAGACATCAAAATTGGTAAGAAAGAAGTAAAACCATCACTCTTTGGAGATGACATGATACTGTATACAGGAAACTCTACGGACTCCACACACACACACACACACACACACACACACTCATACACACCTTATTAAAGTTAATAAATGAATTCACTAAATTTGCAGGATACAAGATTGTTACACAGAAATCTGTTGCATTTCTATACACTAATAAGAAACTACAGAGAAATTAAGAAAACAATCCCATTTACAACTGCATAAAAAAAATACCTGGGAATAAATTTAACCAAGGAGATGAAAGACCTGTACACTGAAAACTATAAAAAATTGATGAAAGAAATTGAAAAGGTTATAAATAAATAGAAACCTATTTCATACTAATAGATTAGAAGAATTAACATTGTTAAAATGTCCCTGCAACTCAAAGTAATCTACAGATTCAATGCAATTTCTATCAAAATTCCAGTGCCATTTTTCACAGACCAGAACAAATAATTCTAAAATTTATATGGAACCACAAAAAACTCCAAACAGCTAAAGCAAACTTCAGGAAAAAGGACAAAGCTAGAGATACCACATTCCCTGAAGATCACATACAACAAAACTATAGTAATCAAAACAGTATTGCATGAACATAAAAAGAGACACATAGGTCAATGGAATAGAATAGAGAGCTCAGAAATAAACCCTCATGTATATGGTTAATTAATTAATAACAAAGGAGCTAAGAAAATACCATGGGGATCGGGCAGTCTCTTCAATAAATCGTTTTAAGAAAACTGGGCAGCCACATGCAAAAAAATGAAATTTGATCCACTGTCTTATGCCATACAAAAAATTAATTCAAAATGGATAAAAGATTTTAATGTAAGACCTGAAACTGTAAATAGAAGAAAACATCAGTCGGGCGCCTGGGTGGCTCAGTCGGTTAAGCGACTGCCTTCGGCTCAGGTCATGATCCTGGAGTCCCGGGATCGAGTCCCACATCGGGCTCCCTGCTCTGCGGGGAGCCTGCTTCTCCCTCTCCCCCTCCCTCTGCTTGTGTTCCCTCTCTCGCTGTGTCTCTCTCTGTCAAATAAATAAATAAAATCTTTAAAAAAAAAAAAAAAAGAAGAAAACATCAGTCTTGGCATTCAGTTTCTGGATCTTACTCCAAAAGCAAAAGCAACAAAAGCAAAATAAACAAATGGGACTACATTAAACTAAAAAGCTTCTGCACAGCAAGGAAAACCATCAGCAAAATCAGATGACAACCTATTGAATGGGAGAAATTATTTACAAATTATATATCCAGTAAGGAGTTAACACCCAAACCATACAAAGAACTCAAACAACTCAATAGCAAAAACACCAACAATCAGATTCAAAAAAAAGGCAGAGGATCTGAATAGACATTTTTCCAAAGAAGACATGCAGATGGCCAACAGGCATCATCAAAAGATGTTCAACATCATTAATTATCAGGGAAATGCAAATTAAAACCACAATGAGATATTACCTCTTACCTATTAGAATGGCTAGTGTCAAAAAGACAAGAAATAACAAATGTTGGACAAAATATGAAGAAAAGTGTATCCTTATACTTCATTGGAGAGAAGTTACATTGATGCAGCAACTATGGAAAATGGTATGCAGTTTCCTCAAAAATTAAGAATATAAGTACCATACGATCCAGCTATTCCACTTCTAGGTATTTATCTGAAACAAATGAAAACTAATTTGAAAAGATATATGCACCCCTATGTTCACTGCAGCATTACTTGCAACAGCCAAGATATGGAAACAACCTAAGTGTCTATCAAGGGATGAATGGATAAAGAGGATGTGGTAATATATACAATGGAATATTACTCAGCCATAAAAAAGAATAAAATATTGCCATTTGCAAAACACAGATGGACCTTAAGGGTATGATATTAAGTGAAATAAGACAAAAACAAATACCGTATGATTCACTCATATGTGGAATTTAAGAAACAAAACAAAACTCAAAGATACAGAGAACAGACGGGTGATTATCAGGGGAAGGTAGTCAGGAGTGGATGAAATAGGTTCTGAAGGGAGTCAATTGTATGATGATGGATGGTAACTAGATTTATTGTGGTGATCACTTTGTAGTGTACACAAATATTGAATTATATGAATTCTATGTTGTACAACTGGAACCAACATAATGTTATATACCAATTTTACCTCAAAATAATATAAAAAATAATACAGTACTATAAAGATCATAAACACAACTGCTAAAGAAAATGGGGAGAAAAAGTTCTAATATGGACTTAATTTAGGAATGCCTAGAAGAAAAAATTGAAATAGTATAAAAAACATTTAATTGTATCCCACAAATGATGAATTATCAATGTTGCTATTTTAATTCTTGCTGTTGGGTTTTATACTGTTACTGAACACCAGAACCAGATTATGTTCTTTTTTTTTTTCTAAATTACATTCTATACAAACCATACTTAGATATGCTATAGATCCAGTAGGGCTGAAGTCCCAGTTAGCCTGACATTGAGAATGTAAACTAACTTTAGCTGAGCCTGTGTATGAACAGTTGCCAATGACAATCCAGTCAATTCATCTATGATTGTACTATCAAGGGCCATGTGTCTTTTAATGTTCAGTTAAATTCATGTATCAGAAAGTGTATTATACACATAGTTTTGAATGGATTCATGACTGAGTCGAGAAGATACTCAGTATGTGAATCACTATATATGTCATCTTTGATTATCTTCCCATATTTCTCCCATATATCAGCTCAGCCAAATAAAAGTTAACTGGACAAGATCCAAAAATGAGCATCATGGTTCAGCAGTGGGTCCTAAATTAGGCATGGAACCATATTTCTGAGAGCTCAAAGTCATCTTGCTGAATTCTCCAGCTTCATAGATAAGTTTTTATGCATGAAAAACATGCAATTAAATAATTAAGTAAGGTTATATAGCAAGAACTAGAAGAACTTCCATAATAGAACTAGATATTTTTTCCATAATTATATTTATGTGAGGTGTGGGATATTAAATCAACAAATATCAGAATAATTTTGAATGCTCCTTGGTGATACAGCATTTGTGTGTCACTCCTTGAAACCCAAATATCTTGCTTATAATCATAGAGACAACAACTGAATGTATACCACAACTTGCAAATAACTAAACATTTGTGTAAGAATTGATTTGGTATGGTCCCTTAATGGGAGAACTTCCTGCTTCGGGATCTCTACCCTATAACCTCCTTCTTTAGTCTACCTTATAAGGGAATGCTACCTCTGTTTTTCCTTCCTGGATCCATTTTCCAGTCTTGGATCCCTAAAATCTATCTTATTTGGTTATTCACTGTTCCTGCATTCTTCTACTACCTTCTTCCTTTGGAATTACTCTTCCTCCTTGATGGCTTTTTTTTTTTTCCCCCCACTAAACATTCAGGGACTTGCTCAGCATTGTATATACCTTGAATTATTATAGAGTTCAGGCTCTCATGCAATTTCTGAAACTTTGTAATAGGTTCCTAATTTTTCATCCCTATATCAGCCTTACGTACATGCAACCCACTCTGTACAGACATATTTTTATTTTTTATTTATTTTTTTAAAGATTTTTATTTATTTGAGAGAGAGAGAATGAGAGAGAGCACATGAGAGGGGGGAGGGTCAGAGGGAGAAGCAGACCCCCTGCCGAGTAGGGAGCCCGACGCGGGACTCGATCCAGGGACTCCAGGATCATGACCTGAGCCGAAGGCAGTCGCTTAACCAACTGAGCCACCCAGGCGCCCATGTACAGACATATTTTTAAAACCCAACTCAAACTAGTTCAGTTCTCCTGACAACCTTTAGTGTTTCCCACTTTTTACAGCACATTTTTCAAATTTGATCATGGCACATAAAACTCCCCACCAACTGTCTGATCTCTACCTCTTTGGCCTTATCTCCCACGCAGGTTCCTCCTGGCAACATTTTATTTATTATGGCTTGTAAAAGCCTGTGGAGCTAGTTTAATCCAATCATTCATAGCATTTTCCCCTTGAGAAAATAGATCAAGTGTTCTAAAACAGTGACTTACAAATCACTTTTACCAAGTTTTATTTGCAGGACTATTTTTTAACTTTAACTAGTGTCCACTACATATTGTATATCTAACAATTCTAAGACTTTTTAGGGCCTCCACATACATAATGGAAGTTTTTCCCCTGATCAAAAAGTATTTTGAAAAATGTCCTAATATTATGTATTACTATGATAGGAATAGTAAGAATTACAATTGCATCTCTGAAAATTTACATTCCAGCAGCAATTAGAAATTTTCAAAAATTGGATTTTTTTAATCATGCTTGGTTTATTTATAAATTTTTTCAAAGTAGGAATAACTACTTCTACAACCTTCTTAGAAAAAGAGAAAAAAAGGTTAAATTATTTCAGAACTTTTGAAAACTGATAAAGGAAATGTTCATAAGATACTTATTACCATAAAGAATAATTTTAAAAGACTATGTACAAATTAAAAACCATAAAATTGAATCCTCAAACAAATTTGGCTTAAAAGACAGAACAGTATTATATTCTTAAGCACCGCTCTATTTCATACTTTTAGTGTTAAAATAGCATTGAAACCTGCTCTAGAATTTAGTTTCTTCATTGTAAAATAGAATGACATAAATTTACAATTTAGAATAAGAACTGAGTGTTTAAGTCAACAAAAATCCAATATTATATGAATATATGAAGCGAAATACAAAGTTATATAAACATCCTTTTCAAAATAAAATGCTAGCTTCGATATATAATTGTATGAAATGCATTTGGAGAGGCTTGCTCAGGCCATTTTCAAAATATGATGAACCATGGCTTAAGCCAAGAGGATAAAGAAAAGTCTCTCCAAATTCTTGTATGTTAGACAACAGCTTAGACTGCCTGCTTATTTGTTACAGATCCACCCAAATCTAACTAAATAAATCTCTTTTAATAGCACAGTTTGATAACAGTTCTGACAAAGAAAACTGTCATCAGCAACTTCTGGCTGCCAAAGAATACTGCATTATTACAAGGTATTGGCCAAATATATGGACTCACTAAGAAAGCAAGTAATTGGTCTCCTAAGTCTACTTCTAATTTAATGCTAGAATTAACCATTTAATTAAACTATTTTATTAAAATAGAACACTCATATAATAGCTTCAGCTTAAGCCTTGGGACTTTCTTGCATATGAGTGCTGGCTTCTTTTTCAGCAAGTAGGCCCAAGATCATCCGGCTATATACAAATTCATTCAAACTTCAGGCAACCCAGATATCCCTTTGAGCTTCAATCTCAAGTATTTATTTATTCAGCAAATATCCACAGACAGCTACTATGTGCCAGGCATTATGCTAGGCACCAGAGACACGTTAACAGTATTTGCTCAGGAACATTTATTTTATAAGCTATCCCACAGTAAAACGTTGCAGTGATCAGTTTATCTTGAGAAATGTTGTATATGTTACCACACTTCCAAATATTCAGAGCCTATTTTTAAAATTTTGAAAGCATTGCAAGATTGTGTACTTAAAGACAAAACCACACATCTTAGAATGGCAAAAATCCAAAACATTGACAACACCAAATCCTGGTCTATCATTCATTGCTGGTAGAAATGTAAAGTGGTTCAGCCATTTTGGAAGACCATTTGGCAGATTCTTACAAAACTAAACATAGTCATACCATACAATTCAGTGATCACACTCCTTGGTATTTACCCAAATGAGTTGAAAACTTATGTCTACACAAAACCTGCACATGCACGTCTATAGCAGCTTTCTTCATAATTGCCAAAACTTGGAAGGAACCAAGATGTCCTTTAGTAGGTGAATGAATAAACTGTAATATATGCAGACAATGAAATATTATTCAGTACTAAAAAAAAAAAAAATAAGCTACCAAGCCATAATAAGACATAGGATCTTAAATACATATTACTAAGTGAAATAAGTCAATCTGAAAAAGCTACATATTGTATGATTCAAATTACATGACATTCTGGGTTAGGGGTTAGAAGGCAATGACACTCTAGAAAACACAAAACTATGGAGACAGGAAAAAGATTAGTGGTTCCTAGGGGTTAGTGGGGAGGGAAGGATGGATAGGCAGGGCATAGAGGACTTTTTTAGGGCAGTGAAACTATTCGGTATGATACTATAATGGTAAACACATGTCATTATACATTTGATAAAACCTACTGAATACACAATACCAAGAGTGAACTCTAAAGTTAACTTAAGACTCTGGGTGATGTGTCAGTGTAGGTTCATCAGTTCTTTTTTTAATTGTATTATGTTATGTTAATCACCATACATTACATTGTTGGTTTTTGATGTAGTGTTCCATGATTCATTGTTTGCATATAACACCCAGTGCTCCATTCAGTACGTGCCCTCTTTAATGCCCATCACCAGGCCAACCAGTCCCCCCACCCTCCTCCCCTCTAGAACCCTCAGTTTGTTTCTGAGTCCATAGTCTCTCATGGTTCATCTCGCCCTCCGATTTCCCATCCTTCATTTTTCCTTTCCTACTATCTTCTCCTTTTTTTTTTTTTTTTAACATATAAGGTTCATCAGTTCTAACAAATGTACCACTCTGGTGGGTTATGTTAGTAGAGGAGGCTATGTATGTATGTGTATCTGTCTCTTCTCAGTTGTGCCATGAACTTTAAGCTGTTGTAAAAAGTATAATTTGTTGTTATTGTTTTTTTTTTAATTTATCTTGATTATGTGACTTGGGTGTCAGGAAATTATTACTATTTCTTTATGGAATGAATAATCTCAACACATTTCAGGAACCCTTAGCCCATATGATACATAAATGAATCAACAATTCAGTAAAATAATTAAAACACTCAGGAATATCAGTTTCCAAACAACCTACAAAGAAGCAAAAACTACTGTAGCCAGTTATTTTGGCAAGTTGACTAATCAAGTAAAATCAAATTGCATCTTGTATTCATAGTAGATAAATCAGGAACTATCTCTTGTGTCTTATTTTAAGCAAAAACTCAATCTTAACAAACCTTTTTATTTAGAGTCAAGATTTGCTCAATATAGGTGATATTCTCCAATAATTCACTTATTTAACAAACATTTTTTTAAAGCTCTAAATTTGTGCTGGCAAACATTTTCTGTTAGGGGCAAGTGAGTAAATATAAAACAGGGAGCAGCCCAAATTAGGCCTGAAGGGTGTGAGTTTGCTACCCCTGGTCTAGATGGTAGGGATAAATATTTTAGTTTTCTGCTTTTAAGAATTTAGAATCTCATGAAGGAAATATAAGTCTGTATTTCATTATTTTAACTTTTATGGAAGTGTAAAAGAGGAAAGGTTGACCAAAGAAAGAAAATGCACAAGTGAGACATTTTTTCTCATGCTCCCTGGATGAAGAGTGGCTTAGCATATAGTGCAAGGTGCTATTTTGTTAAATATTTGGTGGCTCAAAAGATCTGTCTTTTTCTTTGCATATTATTCTGGAACGTATGGGACTACAGATGATCTTCATTAAGAACTCACCCACTCACCTCCTACTTTCTGTTGCAACTTATGGTTGAGATATATCAGAAGATATGATGAAAGGATATGTGGGAGAGTCAGCAATTATACTCAGCTAAGGATACACACCACAAAGGCAAAACCTACTAATGAAATGTAACAAAGCTGCAAAACAGAACAACCAACAATGAGGTCTAGAGGTAGAACAAGAGTACGAAAGATGAGTGCCTGATATCCTCCAGGGGAAGACTAAATAGATTATAGCATGTCTTGTCTCAAGAGTCTCAGCTGGGCAGACAATGAGGTCATCACTTCAAGATTTGGCCTTGCTAATTTTCTTAAAGGTACTTGCCTATAGATTTCCTGGAAACAGTAGTCCAAAGGCCCTGAGGTCAGAGGATCTGTTAAAATAGATTACGTAACTGATTAGAGCTTTGAGCAAGCACTTATGGAGCATTGGTATGATGGTTAATTTTGTGTGTCCACATGACTGGGCTAAGGGATGCCTGGTTAGCTGGTGAGACATTTCCGGCTATGTCTCTGAGGGTATCTCTAGAAAGGATTAGCATTTGAATAGGTTGTCCTCATCAGTGTTAGTAAGCATCATCCATTTTGTTACTAGATGTTACTAGATGTTACCTGAATGGAAAAAAGAGGGTAAATTTGACTTTTTTTGCTTAATCTGGGACACCTATCTTCTTGCACCCTTAGACATCAATGCTCCTGATTCTTTGACCTTCAGATTTGGACTAGAACTACACCGCTGACTTTTCTAGGTCTCCAGTTTGCAGATAGCTGAGCATGGGACTTCCCAGCCTCCATAATTTTGTGAGTCAGTCCCTCATAATGAATCTTTTTCTTTCTTTCTTTCTTTCTATCTATCTATCTATCTATCTATCTATCTATCTATCTATCTATCATCTATCATCTATATCCTATTGTTTCTATTTCCTTAGAGAATCTTGACTAATACAAGTGTATATGTTTATTTACCCATAATAGTTGCTGTGGGGAATAGAAGAGAGAGTAAATAATTCAATTTCTGAAATCTTCAAGTTGGGGATATAAGATAATACTTGATAGAGATACACATATGAATGTTAAGCAGTTAAATAACATAACCCACAAAGCCCATCTTCTAGAAATTGTCTTTTCCAAAAATAATACTACAATTCTACAAATTGAAAAGAAGATAAAAATTAAATAACATTTTAGTATATTTCTGAAAGCTCAACTGGCAATTAAGTTTGAAAATATAAATATAAAGTATATGGTTCAGTTGAGAAATAAGGAACAGGAATGAGAATGAGAAAATACATCATCATTTTGAATTCAGAAGTTTCCTGTTCTCATATTTTACTGAATTATTATGTTATGTCCAATAAACCCCTAAGCTTTAATTCTCAGTGCTCATTCTATGGTTTCCTACCCCATGCACATGGAATGGCTTACTAGTTTTACCACCATCTAGTGGTTAAGACCAAGTGATTGAAAGTAAACTCAATAGAAGGTAAGAGGCAGATGAAGGGATGTATTCCACTTTAACTTTAGGACAATATAGCTGATAATGCTCCTTTCAGGTTCTTAGTATATTATCAAAGCAGACATTGTGATAAACTTTATAGGTGAGAGGTTTCCAACAAAAATTGTAGGAGAGATTTTAATTTTTAAAAACTGATTATTTGCATTCTCAAACAAACCTTTTGAAATAAGAGTACCTGTAAAATTGATTTACGTTTGCTTGGTCTTAAATACAAGAGGTTTCTTTCCCTGGAAGAAGGTGAAGAGAGTAATCTCACTCTAATTGTGGCTAAATTGTGAGGAGACAGAACATAGATGGATGGTAAATAAGCAGAACAAACCAACAGCAAAGCTGGCGTTCAGAACTGGATTGCAAAACAGTTAATCAAAATCAGTGACTTTTGCTAACAGGAACTAAGCCAACATTATTCTGTGGTTTCTAAGAGGAGTCTTCAGCTAAAATAATCAGGTAGGGTGTCATAGGATGCTCCCTAACTTACATGACTATGGATACTAATAATTTTAAAATTAAAAAAAATTAAGAATGAATACAGTAATAAAAGAAGAATAGGGGCACCTGGGTGGCTCAGTTGGTTAAGCAACTGCCTTCGGCTCAGGTCATGATCCTGGAGTCCCTGGATCGAGTCCCGCATTGGGCTCCCTGCTCTGCAAGGAGTCTGCTTCTCCCTCTGACCCCCACCCCTCTCAGGTGCTCTCTCTCAAATAAATAAATAAAATCTTAAAAAAAAAAGAAGAATAGAATAGTTATTTTTTGAGAGGAAAAGGTTTAATATGCATTTCAAGTAGTGATGACAAAATGCTTCAAGAAACACTAGAAGCAATATGACCTTATGTTAATATCTCTCTTCTAGCAAAACAGAATCAGGAAAACAGGTATTGGGGGTTTCTTCTGAGCATTGATACCAAATATAAGTTCATTGATAAAAATCTGTTGCCCATGAGAAAATACCAATTAAAATGGAAAATGACATTATTGTAAATGAATTAATTAATATGTATGTGAAACATAAAAACTTAAAATGGAAGCTCTCGAAAACACTTCAGAAATCATTTAATCCAGCCCCCTCATTTTTCAAATTAAAAAAACTATTGAGGGAGCTAAATCCTACTCAATTTTTTTCAATCCACAACATTTGACCTAAATCAAATGTGTGAAACTTTGCAGACCTAATCTGAAAGAATTACTATTCCATCTATGTCCCCAATAGTCTCTATATGGTCCTTACCAGTGTTTTGTTATAGTTTTGAAAATAACCCAAATGTCAGTTGTTCTTACATTCTCATACACCTTCATCTTTTCCGTCTGTGTATCCACTTCTACCTAGATAGAGTTCAACAACACTTTGAATTGTCATAGGTGAATTTACTCACACAAACAAAAATATTAGTGAGTAATATTCACTGCATCCATTCAGTTAACAAACATTTACTTAAACCATCTGCTAAGTGCCAAGGCCTATGTTAGGTTCTGGGGATAAATAATCAGCAAAACGATCCATGGGCTTTGCCTGGAGGGAGATTATAATATAATGGAGGAGAAAGACTAATAGAATAAGCAAGAAACAAAACCATATAAAGCATTAGTTCAGTGGAGAAGTACATACATATTTAACGAGGATAAATAAGGTGGTCAGGGAAAGCAAAGAATGCTTCCTTAAGAAATGAAGATTTAGCTGAGATTCAAGGAAACAGTCTGAGTTAATTTTAAGAGCTGATGTATATGTTGGTGTATCTAAAATCAAAATGTGTAGTTTGAGGAACTGAAAGAAGATTTACAGACAGTGAGCATGGATGGCAAATTAAGTGTAGTATACTCTCAATGAAATATTATGTAGCACACAAAATGAATGATCTATAGGTACATACAAGAATATGAATGGGCTTTAGCAATATATTATTCAGTGGAAACTTATTTCTATATAACACATTCCTCTTTATGTCTTCACATTCTTTAAAAATGTAAAAATCATGATTACCTACCTGACTGTACAGAAACAGACTTCTGGTGAGGTTTGGCTAGCAGGCAAAAATCTATGCACATGTAAAAATACACACTAAGTTTTAAGATAGTAGGTGCCACATGTTGAAAGAATGATGGGATGGGGATAAAGAACATAGATATGATGTAGAATGTGTTAGTGTTTTAGTTTTTGAGTTGAATGATGAATTAGAAAGAGTTTATAATATTAAAGATTTAAAAATACAAAAAGAGAAAGCCATCCACAAACCAATAATGATAATATATTTAAAAATTTAAAAACACAGGTCATGAAAATTCAATTGTAATGCCTTAAAGATCCAACATCCAACAAAGATGAGAGAGAGATTGGGGCCCCTGGGTGGCTCAGTCGTTAAGCGTCTGCCTTCGGCTCAGGTCATGATCCCAGGGTCCTGGGATCGAGCCCCGCATCAGGCTCCCTGCTCCACGGGAAGCCTGCTTCTCCCTCTCTCGCTGTGTCTCTCTCTGTCAAATAAATAAATAAAATCTTAAAAAAAAAAAAAAAAAGATGAGAGAGAGAGAGAGAGAAACAGAGAAGAAATTAAAACATGGAGCATTAGTATTGTGCTGGTTGAGAGGTTGGCAAATTCTTAGAGGCCAGATCCTTAATCATGAACGAGTTATGTGGGTCTTTAGTTATGTATGAATGGATAGATTAATAGATTTATAAATTAAGGTTTGCTTTGAATTCTCTTTTTTAGATTGGGGATGGAGGGGGGTGGTGGGGGAAGAGTGAAATGAAGAAGTTTGTTTTTCTTTAAGATTACTCCCACTATAGTGTGAAAAAATCTTTGGAAAGAGCCAATAGAGGATATGTGCCTACCATTTAAGAAGCTATAGAAGAGTCCAAAGTAGATTTGATAGTACGTGATGTAGTGTAGTAGTTGTGCAAATGGGGAGAATTAAGCTGATTACATATAAAGATATGTAAAATATCTTTACAATAGATAAAATTTATAAACTAACTGAATATGGACATTGAGGGTGAAAAGATGTCAAGAAAGACTATTAAACTTCTGGTATCTGCAAAATTAAATACTTGGTAATGCTATTAAAACATTGTATGAGAGCTAGATTTAGGTAGTAGTTTACTTATTCAACAATTTAGTCAACATTTACTAAATATTGATTTGTGAGTCATCATTGTTCTAGGTACCAAGATACTAATGTAAACCAGATCTGCAAATTTCCTGCTTTCATAGAGTTCCCACTTTACTGAAAAGAGCTAGGTCACAAAGAAACATGCAAGCAGATAAGTAAGGTAATTTAAATTCTCTGTTATATAGAAGAAATAAAACAACATGATGAAATAGGGAGTGAGGGGGGAGGCTAGGAAGCTATTTTAAACAGGAGATTCACAGATTTCTCTGAGAATGACACTTCAGCAGAGACCAGAATAGTAACATCATGAGTTTTGGGTTTAGATAATGTTCTCCTTGAGGTATCTTTGGGATATCCAAGTAAAGATGAGAATGATCCATTAAAGAAGACAGAAAAGCAGTCATGTGAGAGGAGCTCTACAGCCCCTGTAGAAGAGATCAAGGAGGGGGTTAATCTTTCACATCCCGTAATATCTATGTTTAATTTGTATACCTTTTTCTCCTTTCTTTCTGCTTCTCTAAGATAAGGTTGTGAAGTTTGGTAAATATAAATACAAAATGCCCCGTTAAATTTGGATTTCACCTAAATATGGATTATGTAGTATGTATACCCATGCACTGTTTGGAACATACTTGTACATAAAATATTTAATAGTTATCTGAAATTCTAATTTAATGGGTATCCTGTATTTTTCTGGTAACCCTGTTCCAAGAAGCACTCAGCTTTCCTAACTCCCTTCTTCCCTCCTCCTTTCTCTCTCATCTTTCCCTTCATCTTCCCTTTCCTTCCTCTTCTCTTTCCTTTCTACTTCCAAAATTTTCCACTGGAGGCTTTAAAATCCTCAATTCTTCACTGAATAGAGCAGAGTGGTTCTGCCCCTTCTTGTCTTAGCTCTCCTTACCAGGCTGTGGATTAGAACAAAAACCAGCCAAGAAGAGACTCACCTTAGAAGTCAGTTGGAGTCTAAAATATATTTACATATGTGTAGGCACAGGTCCCAGTAAACTGTCAGTAGATAGAACACAGAACTATTATCTGTCTCATCTATATTCCCTTTATTAGATTATAGAAGGCAACCCAAATTATTTTTTAAATGATAAAAGCAGGAAATTTGCTGAAGTTATATAATATGTTACCAACAATATTTATGTAGTAGTGTCTGTTTTCTCATCTTTAAAATGAGAGGGTTTAGTAATAATGGTAGTAATAATAACAATAACAGCTAATATATTGGCTAATTTCTACTTTTGAGGTATCGTATTAAACACTTAACATGTATTAACCTAAAAGTTCCTTTCACCTTTAACAATGTGTGGTTCATTGATCTCAGCACAATCTCAGATGTGACAGAGCCTAACTGAGGAGAACTTAGAGATGCATTTAGGTTCATGGATGCCATTAATAATGTGATACAATTAAACTTATTGAATGCCAGGCAAAAAGAGGTTTAAAGTTACCATGATTGGGGCACCTGACTGGCTCAGCCAGTAGAGTGTGCAACTCTCTTTTTCTTTTTTTCTTTATTTAACAGTTTTATTCTTAGAATAAAAACCTTGCTTTAATATTGTAAGGTGCACTGTAGGTATGCCATGCTGCCAGTTATTATTGGGGCACCAAATGCCTTAGTCAGTGACCCAGAGGGCTTGGAAAACACGTGAATTCATACTTTCAGAGCATGTATAACTGGTATTTACAGCTTTTCTTGAAACTGGCCCGGGACATCTCAAACAGTCTACATAGGTATTACCATAGCACTTGCTTTGATGTTCCAAATGCTTCGGAAATGTGTTCAATATCATGATTTGTGGGTCCTCCAAAAGGTTTTGTTGTTAACATGCAAGCAAACACTATTAAGCAACATTATCTAAACTACGGCTGCCAAGTACTGGACCTTAAACGAAACCAAATTACAAAGCATTTCCTTGTAGAGCTATACAAAAGATATAAAATTAAAATTAAAAATATCAACCATCTTTAAATATTCCAATTCTCCTACAGTGCAGTTTTCCACATCTTTATCACTATTGAATACTCTAAGGAGAAAGTTAACAAAAATCAAAATAGATAAAAATATTTAAATCTTTGGATCCCTTTATTCCATGGCCTTCATAAAAACACAAAAGTGGCCGATTTTTTTTTCCACTATAGCTTAAAATGTCAAAAAGATTTACTAGTGATTTATAATTAGCAATGAACTCTATTACCAAATCATTTGTGGGCCATGGGCCCAAGGACAAGTGTTAGGATATCTTATAGGTTGCCAAAATAATTTCTAGCACTCTGAATCCTCTTGAAATATAATGGAATGAATCAAGGTATCACGACAAAATTCCAGGCATATCAGGAAGAACAGGTTAATCGATGCCCAGTTTTATTGTCTTAAAAAAGAGGAAGATGTTTATTTGAAAATACAGCTAAGTATATTCTTATCTATGATTATTTACATTCATATACTGAAAATATTTATTATTTGGACAAATCCTGTGATTTGCCATTTGTTATAAAATGAAGTTCTTACAATGAGTATGAGTAATTTATCCTTTTCAGATAATGGAAGAATGTATCAAATCTTCATTTATGTGCCAAACATTAAAAAAAAAAGTCAAAATCAAAAATCTCAAGCTTGGAAAGCTATGAAAAAAAGACCCACCACCCACAGCTCTGCTCCTCAGCACATCAACTTCTGCAAGGACACAGTTTGTTTGCTGACTTTAAAATGTTTATTCTTTAAAATATTAGTTGCTTTTTATACAGCCATACAAAGTTCTCAATGTTTCTTTGGCAACGGAATACAATGGAATTTTACTACTATATAAAAAAGTTACCTTTGCCTAAGAAACAGTATTTACTGTGTGTACATAGTTGACTGACAAAATTCCCTACCATCCAGCATCCTAATTAATTGACAAAATAAGCTACTTCAAAAGGGATATTACAGGATTTCCAAAAAGAAAGAAAGAGAGAAAAATATAGACACACGCGTGCACGCGCACGCACACACACACACATACACACATAACCTTCTGTGGCTCAAAACACAGTATCACGGCCCTATCTGCAGGCAATTTGCAATAATTGCCAAATACAATTTAGTGATAAGAAAAATCATTTCAGTGATGAAAAAATACTTATAAGTCCCACTGAAGTACTGCTGTAGTTTAACTATACATAAGAAATTACTTAACCTTCTGCTATTCCAAATATATTAAATGCTCATTTTTTAAGATGAGCCTTCTGCCCCCAAAAGTAACTACATTCTATCTTTGAAATTAAGCAGAAAAACAAACAAACAAACAAACAAAAACTCAGTGCTGGTGACAAATATACAGCAAATTCACTTCTTCATTCTTCTCAAAGACTGAAGCCAATTCTCAGGACCATGAAGAGCTAGAAATTCACCTATTTTCAAAGACTTGTTTGTACACTGTGCAGCAACTTTGTTGTCTTTCCTGTATTCAAAATCTGCTAACTCCCTGCCCCCACGACCTCCTCTGAGTCCACCACGAAATCCTTGAGGGATTGTGAAGGAACCACCTCTGCCACCACCACGCCCTCAGCCACCATGGAAACCAAGACCTCCTCTACCTCTGTACCCGCCACAGCCATGGTTTGGATGAAGTGGGATTCCAAATGTTTCGGCATTTAATCTTCTTTCTTCAGCCCAGGTTGGTCTCCGTTCTCTATTATCATCACAAGAAATATTATCAAAGAAGGATTTGGTTTTGTCATAATAGCAATTAGGGCCAAGTGGATCTTCTTCATCTGCATTTCCTTCACTGTTTTGGGTATCAACTCCTGAGTCTCCTTTATCTTCACCATTTACAGGCTTCTCCTGCTTCTCAAGTTTATCTTCTTTCAATTTAAGTTCATTATGAAATTCTCTATTTTCTCCTTGTTAAAGTGTGCATTTGCACTTTCAAAGTCAAAGTCTTTCTCAAATTTCATTGGACTATCTCATCGAATACCAAATCATCCCCTGCCACCTCGATGACCCCCACGCCCTCTCCTTGGAGCTGAAGGAGCACCTGGAACTATTTGTTTGTTACTATAATTTTTGGGTTGCTCATTTTCTGGTCTTGAACCTTTGTGTACTTCAGCTCGCCTGTGCTCTTGATTCTCTATTGCTTTTTGGCTGGTAGATGGTAAAGGCCTGGTTGATACAGGGCTCCGTCTCCCAACAGGTGCTGGAGCAGGTAAGTGAGCAGAGGTGGTCTGTACTGCTTGTTCCATGGTAGGGCTTTTTCTCAAAGGGTCTAACTGAGGGCTTGAACGACCTTGAGATAATTGTGTTTTTAGCAATCTTGCATCTGTGTAAAGGCAGAATCAACTGCAGTACTTTGGGATAGGCTACCACTGTTTGATGTTTCTGTTCCAAACGATGTCAAAGAGCTTCCAGCAGCACCGACAGCACCAAACTGCTGCCCGACTCAAGAACTTGGACTAAACTGACTCTATGTCCACATCCTGCCAAAAGGTCCATAGGAAGCCCCTGACTGGAATGAAGAAGTAGATGAGCCTAGTGAAGACTGAACGATAGCTGGGTCCTGGGGCAAAGAACATTGTGGTTTTGGTGGCTCACAAACAGTGAGGTCTTTAATATCAGTCCCACGGAATATGATGTATTCAAAGACTTCATCTATAGGTGGTATTGGACGATCTGTTGGTCTGTCTTCTGTACCAAAGGACTGAACTTTGGCAAGGGCTACGGTGGAGTTCTCGGTGTCGATGGTGTGGAGGATGCCCTCCTAACTGATCTCCGCCTTGGAGATAAGGCTGATCTTGCTGCCGATGTAAGGGGCGCCCCGGCTCATGGCGCCGCCGCCACTGCCCTTGGGGCCGCTCGCAGAGAGGCCGATCCCACGCCGCTGTCGCCGCTCTGCCAGCCCGCTCGCTCCCACGTGCCTACAGCAGCCGCGTCACACCCAACGTGGTGGTGGCGCCCGCTCCGCTACCCTCCCCCAGCCTCCCGCCCTCAAGCCTCATGTGCAACTCTTGATCTCAGGGTTGTGAGTTCAAGCCCCACATTGGGTGTAGAGATTAGTTAAAATAAAATGAAAAATAAAATAAAATAAATAAAATCTTTACAAAATAAAATAAAGTTACCATGATCATCATAAAGTCAAGAGACATTACTGAGAAAATTCTTAGCCGTTTATATTATTTTCTCAGTTAATTCCCAAACTGGTTGAGGAAAGCTTCTACAGTGTGTCATACCTTGGCAATTCTTCTCTGTGAGAGTCATTCACAGACCTAACATTTCCCTTCGTGTGACTACAAGGTGCATGGTTGGTTGCATGAAACCACATGTTATGCAGATGTGGGAAAAATATGTTATGTACAGTTAAGAGAATGAGGAATTAAATATAGCCACTTACATTAAAAGGCAATCATAAAAGCCATATTGGCATTAGAGTAATTTGAAATGATATGAAGGAAATCCCTTTTTGTCTGTCCCTCAAGACAAACCAGTGCACAATGGAACCACAAGCACCTATGTGCAGAGTGTCACAGGTGTATTGGAAGAGCCATGCAATTTATCTCTAGCATGATCTAAAAAGTTCACCTTACTCACACCTACCTTGCAAAAGAATCTCAAGTATGTGAAGCCCATTCTGTATAGGAATACCTTATGAAAATAACTTTTGTGGAAGTCTCTTAGGTAGCTTTTTCTGCATACAAACCACTTCAAGTTTTAGTAGCTTATAATGTCGAGCATCCATGAGCTCATGGTTTGTAAGTTGGCTGGGTGTTTTTTCTGGTATGATAACACAGGTTGGATGTTCAGCATTGCTCATGCATGCACCCGCTGTCAACTGCAGACAGCCTGGGGTCTCTGGCTTGCCTCTTGCATGTGTCTGGGCTTCCGCGGTGACAGCATTATTTTTCTTCATGTGGTCTCCAGTCTTGGGGATGTCAGCTTACAGTTGTTCCCTTGGCAGCAGCAGGGTTCTCAGGGGCAACAAAAGTAGAGAAATCCTCTTGAGGGCCAGGCTTGGAACCAGGATAGCACCTACCTCATTGCATTGTGCAAGCAGTTCAAGAGGCCTGACCAGATACAACGTCTGGGGGAAAAGGATCTACCTTTTGACTAGAGGGGCTGCAATACTCACACTGTAAAGGTTTGAGTCTATGTAAAGGAAGAATTGATGGCCATTTTAAAAATCTTCCCCAGTGGTAGAGTGCACATGTGTCATGATTTGGGCACCCAACCACTTTTATTTATTTATTCTATTTTATTTATTTATTTATTTATTTATTTATTCATTTTTAATATTTTATGTACTTATTTGAGAGAGAGAGAGTGAGAGAGAGAGCATGAGCTGGGGTGTGACAGGGCAGAAGGGGAGCGGGGGAGGGATAAGCAGACTTCACACTGAGCAGGGAGTCTGACCCAGGCTCATCCCAGGACTCTGGGATCATGACCTGAATCAAAGGCAGATGCTTAACCAACTCAGCCACTCAGGAGCCCTGACACCCAACCACTTTTAATCAGAAGTCCTTTGTTTGGGAAATTTACCACTTTATCAGTACTACTTTCAGGAAAAATAAAAACCAAAACCCAGAACTGGAATACTTGCTTTCCCAACTTCCTTTCAACTTACTCTTGTGATAGAGGGATCTGACCCTGTCATGTGACCTAGACTTAACGAATCAGATGCACCTTTGTGAGATTTTAGATTTGGGGAAGGGAAGGCACTATGAACAATTCATTTTCTGGCAAGGGAGTAGAACACAGTAGAGAAACAGGTGACAGTGCTCCCAGTGGTGGCCTCCCTTGTGATGCGCATGACCTCTGCATGTGTCATATGCAGTGAGGTCTCTGTGGTGTGTCCCAGGGCAGCACAGGTTCTGGCCGCTCAGCCTCTAAGCTAAATTCCCTGGTCCTCCCAGAGAGCTGGCGAATTACTATTATTAAATGAAGTCCTTAAATTAGCCAGAGCTGCTTCTATGGGTTAAAAACTAAGAGTCCCAACTGGTACAGTAGGGACACAGTAGATTTCCTCATTTTTAAAATGGAAATGATAATATCCGTGGAGAAATGATCTGTTCATAGTCAGTACTTAATAAATGATAACTTCTATTATTTATCGTTTTCTAAACATTCTATGAAACAAAATTCCACATCCTTTCTCAATAACTAGCAGCACCAAACAACACTGGTGAGTTTCATTTTACTTTATTCTTAAGGCTCACAATTAATTTCTTTTAGTAGTCCAAATAGTTCAACTATCTGATTTTTACTTTTCCCTTACTTTTCTAAGCAGAAAAAAGCAAATCTGCATGGCATAGAAGAAAGATCTTTGAAAAGGAGAATAGGAGGTGAAGGTCTGAGCTCACACCTATCACATACAAGATATACGTAAGTCTCTTATCTACTTGGCTCCTACTGCATTCATACAGGTGGGAAAGTGACTGCCTTGTTTAACTCAAGGATTATTCTAAGATTCATATGAAACATTATAAGCATAAAGGCTTTGAAACTATAAAGTGCTACGTAAACATAAGAGATTAGTTTTTTAAAAAGGAAATTCTCAATCTCCCCACCTGTGGTATAAACAGATACAAATTTTAAAAATTTTAATATATTTTCAAAATTTATCTGCATTCTGAGCCTCTCTAACATCTGTTTATATGTGTTCTCAATCCAGATTTAATTTAGATTGGTCTTTTCATATTTTGGATTGAAATCCTTGATGGTAAAATTCTGTAAAGTAACTGTTGCTTACACCACTAGAAGAAAGTTTTCTTCCAAGCCTAATTTCAGAAGAAATACCACTTTTCTTTCCACTGCCTGGCACACTGACCTGAACGAAGTAGGTCATAAATTAATTTAAAGTGATGATGACTACTAATAATAAGACTGAATAATGTAGTAAGTTTGCTATAGAATACAAAACACTTCATGTTTCTGGCATACCATATGTTTTTTTTAAGTTTATGCTAAGGGCTTTCCCTTTAGAATTTTGCCCTAAATCTTATTCCTAAATTTATATACAGTATGATCCCTTTGTCCCTTTCTCAGAGGATTTGTGCAGACTACTTTATATGTCTTTTTTTTATTTCCAACACTCCAAACTTATTATTTTCTTTTAGATGCTACATGGGGGAAAAATCACCTAAGCAATGAACAAAGGCATTAATAATTATACAAAGCTGACAACAAAAAGAGCAATGGAATTATGTAGTATAACGAAAATTGAATTTAAGAACTGATTACATAAAAGAATACTACCAATTATAAGAAACATGCAAACATACTGTAATGCATAAAACCACAAAAAGGAAATACAGAAACAATGGTAAGCAATTCATCAAAAGTGACACCTTAACTTAAGTAAAGGGCAAGTGAGAATTTAGGTAAATTTCATCTTCTTCCAATTACTTTATTTCAAGTTTAGTTCACTTCTCAAGAATGCTAAATTTTCTGTTTCTTTCTTGTATTTATCTTCTGATAATGATTCAATTTTTTGTGCTAACTCTTTTGTCCATGAAATGTACCAACTTCTTATTATCATTTTAGAAACTGGCCCCCCATTAACCTTAAATGAATCATCAATCAGGTAATACCAATCTCTGCACCAATATTTAAAATCCTTCAGTAGCCTCTCATATTTCTTTAAAAAAAATCAACTCCTTAGGAGAATTTCCAGTGCTTATGTGAGCTCTCCTTGCCCGCTTTTATCTTCATAATCTATACTATTCAGTTTGTCAACTTCACTAACCACAATGACCTTTCTTCTGCTCCCCCTCAAATGCCAAGACCTTACGTGATCTGACTCTTATGTACCTCTCTAACATGATTTCCTTCTGTTCTCTACCATACTCATTATTTTCCAGCCACAGAGACTTCCATTCTGGTTCATGACCACGTGAAGACATTTCTCACTTCTCAGGGCCTGAGGCTTATTATTCTCTTGGTCCCTGAAACCCTCTTTCCCCTTATCTCATTGTAGGACCATTGGAGAAACTCCAAGGTTTCTTCTTGAACTCCAAGTCTCAACTCAAGTATCAGACACCCAAAGAGCCTTTTCTTTACCACTGTATCTAAATTGCATTTCCTAGCAATCTCTATTATATAACTGATTATTTACTCATAAGTAAAAGTGTCTTGTTTACTTGTTTTACTATGTCCCCTGAGGAAGTAGTAATCTCCTTGCAAGCAGTGAGTATGTTGTGATTATGATTATTACACTCCCAAAGCCTGCAGCAGGGCCAGCACAATAAATATTTCTTGAACTAACTAATGAATCTATTGCTATCCTTTGTGAATTAATATTGTTTCTCTTTTACTGAAATCTTATATTTTCTCTAAGATAGTTGACTTATTATATCACCAAACAAAGATTTTTATAATATGTCTATTTATTTTGATTACCAAAACTCTATAAGTAACCGAGTGGTTTTTTCCTACTTTTAGATGTTAGCTACATAGCATTTATCTTGACATATTTACTGTCTTAATGTGCTGGATATTATTTCTATTTTCTGAGAACCAACTTCATCCCCAAACTCTTCTGTGCTCTCCATTATAGGATGTGGCAGCCCCAGAACTGTATTTCCCAGAATCACTTGCATGCAGAGTTACAGACTCAAGTCCACTAATGAGAAGAACTTACATGTGAATTATAAGGCAAAAGAGTATCAAAGGCTAATATTGTTCCTATAATAGCAACAAGCATCTTGTGGTCTTCAGCAGATACCGGACACAGGTTTTCCAGTACTCGTGGTGCTGCATGCAACCCAAATCATCTATGATGGTTTCTGCCATTTCTTGTACTTCTTTATTAGAAACAGTAGCTCCGATTTTGTGCCCTCAAGCTGTCCAATCTATGTGTATATATGTGTTTCTGAGTGAATTTTAAAGCTTCTCATTCCTTTTATCAACTCTTTCTCTTTTAAATACCTACAGACTTCTGTATTTTTCTGAGCCAACCAAACTTAGTATGATCCCCTACAAATGAATTTTAAAGTATACTGATTGATTTAGTGACCAAATGTACAGAAAATAGTTGACAATTCTGTGTACTGACATTTTTGTGAGAGGGTATTAAAATACTCCCAATTTTCGGGGGCCTGGGTGGCACAGTCATCAAGCGTCTGCCTTCGGCTCAGGTCATGATCCCAGGGTCCTGGGATCAAGTCCCGCATCGGGCTCCCTGGTTGGCAGGAAGCCTGCTTCTCCCTCTCCCACTCCCCCTGCTTGTATTTCTGCTTTCGCTATCTCTCTCTCTGTCAAATAAATAAAATCTTTAAAAAAATAAAAATAAAAATAAAATACTCCCAAATTTCAAAGACTAAATGGAGAAAGTATTGAATCTTTGAGATGAGAGGTAGACTAGTGGTGTGCAAAAGAGAAGGAAGGAAGGAAGGAAGGAAGGAAGGAAGGAAGGAAGGAAGGGAATTATAGCTCAAGAGATGAGTGGGAAAATCACAAAGAAGATAAAATGGAGCAGAGCTGACCCTACTTAACTCATATCATCAAACAAAGTTAATTTCCTTCCTTCAGCCGGAAAGATATCACAGTCCAAATAGATTGCAATCGAAGTTCTCCATATTGTGCAATACCTTGACCTAGAAGAGACAGAATGTGTGATAAAATGGCCAAGTTCAGAGTGCTTGTGAAATAAAATAGACATACTCAATAGCCAAGTGGGCCATATGGAGTAAATTTCAGGTTTAAATGCCATTTTTTTGCGTCATTTTGGTCACTGCAAGTTCTGGTTTGCATCCAAATATTCATGTAAAGATGGGCCAAAATGACTGATTCAAATAAAAAGCTAACCCATCATAAAGAGTGGATGAAATCTACTCTCATATTTGTGGCTTAAAATTTATATGGTGTGTGAAATGATTTCTTTTAAAATCAAGATCTTTATAACTGACTTACGAGTGTATCTATAATATAAAAGTATATTATTTTATATGTTTGTTTATTTATATACTTAGGTCTATCCTACTAGTGCATATGCTCAATGAAAGCAAGGTATTTCTTGTCTGTTTGTTTGCTTTCCCTCTGCTATTTCACAATCATCTAGAAAAGTGCCAGTATTTGTTGACTAAATGAAGAAATGAATTAGAGAATATAACTGCTTAAAATATGACTAAGGGTTAGTAGAAGTATTAAAATATTCAACTCTATAGGCTAAGTGTCTTCGTATGGAATTATTACCTTCAGCAGTTGTCAAACTTTGGTCTCAAGACCCTTTACACTAATAAAAATTATTGAAAAAATGCAAGTGACTTTAACTCATGTAGGGCATAATGCTGTATTAGAAATTACCACTAAAATTTTAAATATATATTAATTTATGTTAAAATAACAATAATAAACTTATTACATTAAACACAAATAGCAAAGTTTTTGAAAAATAGCTATTTTTCAAAATTAAAAAATTAGCGAGAAAAACATTGTTTTACAACTTTGCAAAATTCTTTGACATCTGATTCAATGCAAAGCAGTGGAATTCTCTTATCTGTGTCTGCTTTTCATGTATTACAATATGTTGTTTTCATTAAAGTATGTAGAGAAAACTCAGGTTCATACAAAGAGTTGGAAAAGAAACGGGTGTTTTAATTGCCTTTCAGAAAATTGCTGATATTCATCTTTTATACTATATCAAAACTCGTGAAATGCTGACTTCTTTAAAGTTCATTTGCAATATGGAATCTGAAACAATGTAAATAAACTTTTCATACTCTGTTATATTGAAATCCCATGGACTTACCAAGCACTGTGAAAGTATGTTTTTACCCTTGCATGATTTTGTGATATTATGCACTGGTCATTTAGAAGGCATTGGTTCACTGAGTGATTAAAATACTATAAATGATTATACATTTCATTTTATAATATAAAAATATTATTTATAAATACCACCTCCCATCTCATCAGAAATGTTCTTAAGAATGGAGAAGTTGTCAAACCCATAGAGGTGTTCAAGTTTTCCAAAATTCTAATTTTCATTCTGAACATTCACATTTTAGTATTGGCAAATCCACTTACAGTCATTTGACATGAAGTGACAGACTCACATCATTTAATTTTGAGAAAATGTTTGTCAAATACCCAATTCTAAATAAAATAATCTGTCAGTCATTCTTTCAAATACAAATGATATTCCATGAAAATAACAACAAGCACCTACTGCTTCAGCTACAATTCAAATGATTGCCATTGATTTTCAGTGATTGCCTGGGGATAATTGTCATACTTTGGTATGCAACAGAAATGTTTTATGCAAATTTTCCATTTTGTCACACCAAATATTACAAAGATTTAATAAAACTAACAGTTGTTACTGCTTCATCATGCTTTCTCCTGAGTGTGGAACTGAAAAATACAATGGTAACTAGTGCAGTTGGTGCCACTGCCTTGACTGATGCTAAGGTGCCAGAGGTTTTACCCCTGGCTGATTTTTACATATGGCAAAATTATCAATAGAGGAGGGGAAATACAAATAATGTTTTAGTATCATTATGATCCAGTAGACCTCATGAAAGGGTTTCAGGGACCCCTTTACAAACATTCTAACATGGAAGTAGCAATCTGAATTAATTTGCTGGGCTGCCATAACAAAATACCACAGACTGGATGGCTAAAACAACAGAAATTTCTTGGCTCACAGTTCCGAAAGCCAGAAGTCCAAGATCAAGGTATCAGCAGGTTTGGTTTCAGCTGAAGCCTCTCTCTTTGGCTGGCAGATGGTTGCCTTCTTTCTGTGTCCTCACATGACCTTTTCCCTATGTGTAGACATCATAGGTATCTCACCTATATCCCATCTCCTCTTTTCGTAAGGACACCAATCTGATTGGGTTCAATCCAACCCATATGACGTCCCTTAACCTCTTCAAAGGCCTATCTCCACATACAGTCACATTCTGAAGTATTGGGGTTTAGAACTTTAGCATTTGAGTTTTGGGGGACACAATTTAGTATGTAACAATGTTCTTATCACTTCAGTATCACCCAGATTTAAAATGTTCTGGAATACTTTCATTCAGAAATCTCTATCTCTATCTATATATGTATCCATATATGCTGATTTATTTAAAATAATTCTACAAAGACCCTATAGATAACATGTCCTTTAAAGTAGAATATTAAAAATATAATAATAAAGTAGAATCTTATATAAATGTTATTCATCTTGGTCATTCCCTTTTAATTTTATTATTTATTTATTTATTTATTTATTTATTTATTTATTTATTTATTTTGGGGATGGTAGTTCTATTTCTTTCTTTCTTTCTTTCTTTCTTTCTTCCTTCCTTCCTTCCTTCCTTCCTTCCTTCCTTCCTTCCTTCCTTCTTTCTTTCTTTCTTTCTTTCTTTCTTGCTTGCTTGCTTGCTTTCTTTCTTTCTTTCTTTCTTTATTTTTAACACCCAGTGCTCCATACCTTCAACTTTCTAATAAAAACTTTGATGACTCTCCTCTTAGTAATTTTAAGGTATTTTACAAATGTATTTAAGTGTATAGAGATTCTCTATAGGATACTAGGTATCTTATAAACTTTTAAATCCCCTTTGAAAGTGTAGCCAGAATCTCAGCCACTAAGATCAATGGCTGTTTAGGGTTTCCTGAAATCTGCTTTCCAAGATGTGGGGAGGGGAGTGGGTGAAGGTTGTAAAAAGTTTAAGAAGCCTGTTTTTTTAGTCTTCAGGTAAATCTCTAGGAATGACTTTTCATCTTAGTCTAGTTTATTGGGTCAAGAGCATAAAGATGCAGATTCTTATGTCATTTGCATAAATCTTACATTTATCCGTGTTAATTAACATTCACTTTATATCTGTGGAGCTATCAAAAACTTGAAATTACCCAAATATAATTTTTATAAATACCTCTTTAAAATCAGTTTCTGATTTTTGTCTCATGATCAGGAATTTTATCTCATGATCATTCTAAGACAGTCTAATCTCTTCAGAAAACTTTCAGATGATATTTGAGGAACAAGCTTTTTAGGTTATTACTTTATTTTTATTTCTCTAACAAAAAAAATTTTTAACAGATTCATAATATTTCAACCTACTAATCTGCAAAATTTAAATAAATTAATGAATACATATGCATACATAAATATCAAAAAATCTTTAAATCATTTTTCAATAAGCTACTCACAAATTAGCCAACATAAAGTAAGGGGTTGGGTAATATATGGAAGCCTTAATTTATTGCTTGTTTTTACATCAGTGTGTGGGCTTAAGTATGCATATTTGTTCATCAATATGGGTTTTTTTCTGCATACAAAATTAATAATTCTTCATTTCATTATTATTTAATTTTGAGAATAAAACTTTGTTAAATCACAGACTTGTCCAGTATTTTATAATCTTAGTCTACAAAATAACTTTAATTGCCCTTGGTCTCAAAGGCCAAGTCATCAAATAAACCAGTAATTCCTTAATTTTATTTCCCATATCTTTGTGTATTTTGTAAGAACATTTTTTTTTCTCTAAAGAATAGGGACAATTTCACTTTTCTCTTATATTCAACTTGTGTCATGTGTAGCTTTTTCTCCTATCCCCTATTTTATTTACTCTCCAATTTTTATCAGCAGTTTTATTAATATTAACATTCTCTTCCACCCCAAAAACAAGATTGACAAAAGGACTTTCCTAATTCATTGCATGGCTGGTTACCTGTGTACATCATAAACATTTAATTTTAAAATAGAACACTGTGAATGGAAAGACATACTATGTTCATGAAGCAGAAGAATAAATAATGTTAAAATGGCCATACTACTCAAAGTCATCCACAGAGTCAATGCAACCCCTATCAAAATACTAAAGACAGTATTCATAGAAATAGAAGAAACAATCCTATAATTTGTGTGAACCACAAAAGACCCAGAATAGCCAAAGCAATTCCGAGAAAAAAGAACAAAGTGAGACATATCACACTTCCTGATTTCAAACTATACTACAAAGTCATAGTAATAGAAACAGAATGATAATGATACAAAAAAAGACACATAGACAAATGAAACAGAATAGCAAGCCCAGAACTAAATCCTGGCATTTATGATGAACTAATGTTCAACAAGGGAGCCAAGAACCCAGTGGAAGAAAGGTAGTATCTTAAAAAAGAAAAAAAGGTGCTGGGAAAACTCGAGAAACACATGCAGAGCAAAGAATTCAGACACCTATCTCATACCACTCACAAAAATTAACTCACATGAATCAAAATGATTTAAACATAACACCTGATACCATGAAACTCCTAGAAGAAAACTAGGGAAGAAATTCATTGATATTGCTCTTGGCAATGATTTTTTTAGATATGATATCAAAAACCACAATTAACAAAAGCAAAAGTCAACAAATGGAACTATATCTAACTCAAAAGCACAGCAAAACAAACAACAAAATGAAGAGAGCCAACAGAATGGGAGAAAAATTTTGCAAACCATATATCTGATAAAGGGTTAATATCCAAAATATACAAAGAACCAATATTACTTGGTAACAACAACAACAACAACAAAAGCATTCCAACTAAAAAACAGGAGGAACCAAATGGATATTTTTCCAAACAGGATATCAAAATGGCCAACAGGCACATAAAAAGTGCTAGACATCACTAGTAATCAGGGAAATGAAAATCAAAACCACAATGAGATATCACCTCACAACTTTTAGAAGACAAGAGATAGCAGTTGCTGGTGAGGATGTGCTGAAAGGGAATCCTTATATACTGTGATGGGAATATAAATTAGTCAAACCACTATGGATAACAATATAGAGGTTCCTCAAGAAATTGAAAATAGATCTACCATACAATCTGGTAATTCCACTCCTGGTAATATATACAAAGGAAATGAAAAGAGGATTTTGATGGGTTATATGCACATTCATGTTTATCACGGTATTATTCACAATAGCCAAGATATGGAAACAACCCAAATGCTCATCAGTAGATGAATGGATAAAAAAGATGTGCTATATATACACAATGAAATATTATTCAGCCATGAGAAAGGAAGATATCCTCCTATTGGCAACAATATGGATGGACCTTGAACACATGCTATGTTAGAAAAGTCATAGAAAGGCAAGTACTATACGATATTACTTTTATGTGGGATCTAAAAAACCAAAACAAAACAAAAGGTCAAACCTCTAAAAAATACCAGAGAATAAAGGCAGAAGATAAAATGGTAGTTACCAAGGCATGGGGAGACAAGAGGCAAGACTGATGGTGTTTAGGGACAAAAACTTATAACACATGGTAAAAAAAAAAAAAAAGCATACAGATCTAATGCACAGTATAATGAAAGTAGTAAATAATTCTACATTATTGTGGTATAATATAAATACTGCTCCAATAGCAATCATATTACAATACACAAATGTATCAAGGTAATACAAGGTATACCTTAAATTTACAAACTGTAGCACGTGAAACTTATTAAATAAAAAAAAAATTAAAAGCCTAGTAACTATTTCTCCACTTATTCTGGAATTAGGCTTTAATACATTTTTAGCTTCTGAGATTGTAGTGTGAATTTATTTGTAACCCAAATACTTACACATCCATAACAATGTCACCACATCATATATGAAATATGTAAGTCATATAAAGTCAATATATTCAAATTAGCTCATTTGTGAAATGTGTATAAAAGAATGTATATATATATATATGGAATATATATGGAATATATATATATATATATGGATGTTATCTAGTCTAAATCTTCACTTACTAATTAAAATTCAAGCTAAAAATTGTGGTTTACTTTTAAACTCAGGAGACCAGTTCTCTATCTACATAAATGCAAAATATTTAACCCAAACAGCAGTTCCTTTACCATAGCAGCCATTCTTAATTTCCATTGATTCAGAAATCCTTTCTTCAATGCACGGGAACTAGTTTTGATTACTCTCTGAATGCAGTATGGTGATGGCTCAGGCACAGATGTTTCAGTTTATGAAGAAATCACATAACTATAAACATCTTAAACCAACAATATTTACTTTAAAAAAATTATGTAAATGCCCCATACAGTGCAAATGCTGTATTTATACATGGAAATGTATATATACATGTCAATGTTGATCTATTCCCAACCATCTTGTTGCAATTAATTATGAAAGTGAAGCTTCACTTTGGCAATTAATAATTTCCATTTATGATATGCAATTGCAGCTCTTTTCCCTCAGATGATCTTCCTGTGCAAATTGTTGCCATAGTAAGTGCACTGGATTCACCTTTTTGATGACAGAGACTATAGAAATCCAAATAACAGAATACTTGTGTTCAATAAGTGTGATGTTTTAGGGGGTCTATAGATACTGGTAGTTTTAGCCCCAAGGGAATTTATTGTTTTGGTGACTTTAGCAAAAAGTCTTTGTACTCAGTCTTTCAAGTTTATCAACTTGCTTTTTGTTGATAAACTGAAAGTATGGTCACATTTTCAGGGATGGGCTTGGGTTAACTAAATTTATGAGACTGATGTATACAATACTGAAATGTCACATATTTAATTTTCTTTTTTTTATTATTATTATGTTATGTTAATCACCATACATTACATCATTAGTTTTTGATGTAGTGTTCCATGACTCATTGTTTGCATATAATAAAAAGTATAATTATCCCACAAACTGAAATATTCATATTGGCATAGTATGTATAAGGCCAAAGACATATTCTTTTTTTTTTTTAAAGATTTTTTATTTATTTATTTGACAGAGAGAGAGAGCACAAGCAGGGGGAGCAACAGAGGGAGAGAGAGAAGCAGGCTCCCCGCTGAGCAAGGAGCCTGATCTGGGGCTTGATCCCAGGACTCTGGGATCATGACCTGAGCCAAAGGCAGACGCTTAACTGACTGAGCCACCCAGGCGCCCCCAAAGACATATTCTAGACATGTGTTGAGAATCATCAAATATTTTGAATATCTTTGAAAGCTTTGGGCCTGTTCCTACAAAAACCAAACATATGCACATAAATGCAGTGTTGTGTTTACGAATTTGGGGGGATGTGTTTTTGTCAACCACACCTTCAATTGCTTTTACCAAATGGCTTCTGTTTTTGGAGTAACGTTGACTTATACAAATTGATCAGGAAAGTTCAAATAAGTGAAAAATTTTATTTAAAAGATCTGGGTAGGGACTTGTGGGTTGCTTAGTTGGTTGAGTGTCTGCCTTGGGCTCCGGTCATGATCCCAGAGTCCTGGGATCAAGTCCCACATTGGGCTCCTTGCTCAGTGGGGAGCCTGCTTCTCCCTCTGCCTACTACTTCCCCTACTCGTGCTCTCTCTCTCTGACAAATAAGTAAATAAAATATTATTAAAAAGCAGAAGAGCTGGGTAAATCTCCCTCCTGGTAGAGAATCCTGTTAAGTTATATATGCATTTAGATCATGCAAGACCTGGAACGTTCAGTCCAAGACATAGTTTGACCACAATCATTAAGTCTGGCAAATGGGAGAGGATTGAAATTTCTGTCACCAAAGAAAGCAAAGTCTTGGGAGTCAATATACTCACAATATTGAGGGGTTCATAGGAAAAATTATTATATTGGTGTTTCCATGTGTTATATATTTTTATTCTGTAGTAGGCTGACAATGTTGAATTTTACTTGAACTTTGTGCCGCTGGAAAATAGCAATGATTAAGAAATTCTCCCAACCTTCTTACTTTGAAGAAACACCCTTCTACATATGACTTGGATAAGACTCACACATGTTTCCCTGGTTTATCTATAACAAGACCAGACAGATTCTCCAAATTCCCATTATTCGTCTCATACATAATTAGCTGAACTGCTTGTTCCTACTAATCAGTCAGAACAAAATGCGTGTTAGCCAAACTTTAATTAAATATATTTATTTCCATCAGGTTCCTGAACTTTGATGAAACTTCAACCTGCATACCACCCTTCCTTAACCACCATCCTGACAATAGGTGGGCCTCAGGATAAAACATTCTCTAATCTAGTATCTGATCACTTCATCTCTTCATTCTCTTGCCACACTCAGTTCCTTCTAGCCTTGCTTACTCCTTGCAAAAGAAAAACTCTTTTTGGTACTGAGTAGTTCCTATATCATGGCAGTATATTAAACATCTCTGCTTTCTACCAAATAGAATATCAGACAACATTCAGTGATATTCTGGTGTTGATATTTGTCAAATATCAATTCATATGATCAAATGTTTTCATTTCCTAGCCATAGTAGATATTTAAACTTCCATTACAGAAATATAATTCCGGTTGCTTGATTCCTTAAAAAATAACATTTAAAAAAATTACATTTATGGAGTTTCAGGAAATGAATACCACAATTTTATATGTGAAAATATAGCAATAAGAGTAGAAAAAATAAAAACCAATAGAATAAAAAGAGAAGGAATTGAAAAGATGAAATCAAATTTTGAAAGTTCATAATAACGGATATATAAATAGAAGAGATAATAGAATTGTATCTGAACAAATTATCAAGGTAAACATAATTTATTTAATACAGCATGTGTCCGTACCTCATAATCTGACATAAATCAAACCACAATGTGGAAAGTTATTGAGATCCTCAATGAACACAATGTTCATTATAAATATCCAACAAAAATGGAGTGTGTAAAACAGGAGATATGATTAGGTACAACAAAAGAAATTCATTAAAAAGAGAAAAAAAAAGCCCCTTTTCTTCCTGTAAGAGACTTTGTGACTACCAATTATTAATGAAAATAATTTCCAACTTCTAATATATTTTAATTCAGTACATTAAAATTGGAAGAGATGGCCTGTCTTATACAAACTTTGTGCAGGAACATTTCCATCTCTTTTATTTTATTAAACTTATATCTGCATAAACAAGACATAAATCATTCTCATAATAAATTCTGATCAAACAAATAAGCAAAGCAAATCAATATAGTTGGAGGAAAAAATATATATCCTATCATGAGGGATACAAGTGGAAAAAACTTTTAATTTTCTCATGAAACAATTGATAAACAGCATAAATTTCAGTGTGTTTAATGGCTAATTTCACAGAAATGGGGTAGGGAATAAAATATTCCTCCTGCAATAGGCATCAACCACTAGTTTGAGGGGAGGGGTTCTTAATTGACATTTAATTCATATACCATGATCTTTATCCAATTTCAGAGCTTTTCATCACTACAAAGAAATCTTATACCCATTTGTAGTCACTCTCTATTCCCTCCATCCCCTAATCTTTCTCAGCTTTCTATTTCTATTCATTTGTATATTCTGAATATTTCATATACATGAAATTTAAAAATTTGTGGCCTTTCATGTCTGACTTCTTTCACTTAGCATAATGTCTTCAAAGTTTATCCAAGTTATAGTATGCAACAATACTTCATCCCTTTTTTGTAGCCAGATAATACTCCATTATATGAACGTATCATGTTTTGTTTATGGATTCACCAATTGATAGACATTTGGTTTATTTCTGCTTTTTAGCTATTCTGAATATATTATGGATATTTATATACAAGGTTATTGGTGAATATGTGTTTCCAGTTCTCTTGAGTATATTTCTAGGAGTGGAATTGCTGGGTAATATGGTAACCCATGTTTAATATTTACAAAGAACTGTCAACATATTTTACAAAAATGCCATGCCATTTTTATTTTCTCTAGCAATGTATGAAGATTCCAGTATTTCTAAATCCTTGCCAACATTTGTGTTTGTCCATTCTTTTGATTTTAGCCATCCTAGTGGATATGAAGTGACATATCATTGTACTTTTGATTATCATTTCCCTAATGACTAAGGATGTAAAGTATCTTTTCATTTGCTTAGTGGCTGTGTGTTTATTTTCCTTGGGGAAATATCTATTCATATTGTCCATTTTTTTTTTTAAATTGGGGGGTTTGGTTTTTGTTGTTTTTAGGAATTTTTATATATTTTGAATTCTAAATCTTTATTAGATATGTGATTTACAAATATTTTCTATCCTTATATAGATTCTTTTCACTTTCTAGATAGTGTCCTTTGATGCACAAAAGTTTTTAATCTTTATGAAGTTCAATCTATCTTTTGTTGTTCATGCTTTTGGTATCATATCTAAGAATCATTTGCCAAATCCAAAGTCATGAGGATTTACTCTTGTTTTCTTCTAAGAATTGTATACTTTCAGCTCTTATATTTAGGTACTTGATCCTCTTTCAGATGTTTTTTCATATATAATGTGGGGTAGGGATACAAATTTATTCTTTTGCATATGGATACCTAGTTGTACCAGCATCATTATTTAAAAGAGATTGTACCTTCTGCCTTTGAATAATCTTAGCATTTTTTTTCAAAAATCATGTGTCTATAAGATCAATTGCCTATGAATTCTATGATCTATATGTTTATCCTATGCCAGTACCACAATGTCTTGATTACTATAGCTTTGTAGTAACTTTTTGAGATTGGACAGCATAATTACTACAAGTTTGTTTTTTTCAAGCTGTTTTTACTATTTTGAGTTCAACTCCCGTATTAATTTTAGGTAGTATAATCTACCCAATTTCTGCTAGGAAAAGATAACTAGGATATTTGGTAGGGATTGCATTGAGTCTGTAGATGAATTAGTGAAGTATTGCCATCTTAACACTATTAAATCTTAAATCTTCCAATATTAAATCTTCCAATCCATAAAAAGGAAAAATATTTCTATTTATTTAAGTCTTCATTAATATCTTAAAATGATGTTTAGTAGTTTCAGTGCACAAGTGTTACACTCCTTTTTAAAAATTTATTCCTGCCACCAGGAGAGATCACAACCAACATCAAGAAATACAAACAATTGTAAGAACATATTATGAGCAACTATATTCCAACAAATTAGGAAATCTGGAAGAAATTGATACATTCCTAGAGATGTATAAACTATCAAAACTGAAACAGGAAGACAGAAAACCTAAACAGACCCATAACCAGCAAGGAAATTGAAGCAGTAATCAAAAATTTCCCAACAAACAAGAGTCCAGAGCTGGATGGCTTCCCAGGGAAATTCTACCAAACATTTAAACAAGAATTAATACCTATTCTTCTGAAGCTGTTTCAAAAAATAGAAATGGAAAGAAAACTTCCAAACTCTTTCTATGAGGCCAGCATTACCTTGATCCTAAAACCAGATGGAAAAACATTCTATGCTCATGGAAAGGAAGAACAAATATAGTTAAAATATTTATGCTACCCAGAACAATCTATACATTCAATGTAATCCCAATCAGAATACCATCAACTTTTTCACAGAGCTGGAACAAATAATCCTAAAATTTGTATGGAACCAGAAAAGACCCCAAATAGCCAAAGGAATGTTGAAAAAGAAAACCAAAGCTGGTTGGCATCACAATCCTGTACTTCAAGCTCTATTACAAAGCTGTGATTATCAAGACAATATGGTACTGTCACAAAGACAGACACATAGATCAATGGAAGAGAATAGAGAGCCCAGAAATGGACCCTCAAATCTACAGTCAACTAATCTTTGACAAAGCAGGAAAGAATAATCAATGGAAAAAAGACAGTCTCTTCAACAAATGGTGTTGGGAAAATTGGACAGCCACATGCAGAAGAATGAAATTGGACCATTTCTTTATACCATACACAAAAATAGACTCAAAATGGATGAAAGACCTAAATGTGAGACAGGAATCCATCAAAATCCTTGAGGAGAACACAGGCAGCAACCTCTCTGACCTCGGCCACAGCAACTTGTTGCTAAACAAGTCTTCAAAGGCATGGGAAACAAGGGCAAAAATGAACTATTGAGACTTCATCAAGATAAAAAGCTTCTGCACAGCAAAGGAAACAGTCAACAAAACCAAAAGACAACTGACAGAATGGGAGAAGATATTTGCAAATGCCTTATCAGATAAAGGGCTAGTATCCAAAATCTATAAAGAACTTATCAAATCCAACACCCAAAGAACAAATAATCCAATCAAGAAATGAGCAGAAGACATGAATAGACATTTCTCCAAAGAAGACATCCAAATGGCCAACAGACACATGAAAAAGTGCTCAACATCGCTTGGCATCAGGGAAATCCAAATCAAAACCTCAATGAGATACCACCTCACACCAGTCAGAATGGCTCAAATTAACAAGTCAGGAAACGACAAATGTTGGCAGGGATGCGGAGAAAGGGGAACCCTCCTACACTGTGGGTGGGAAAGCAAGCTGGTGTAGCCACTCTGGAAAGTAATACAGATGTTCCTCTAAAAGTTGAAAAGAGAGCCACCCTATGACCTAGCAATTGTACTACTAGGTATTTACTCAAAAAACACAAATGTAGGGATCCAAAGGGGTACCTGCACCCCAATGTCTATAGCAGCATTGTCCACAATAGCTAAACTATCGAAAGAGCCCACATGTCTATCAACATAGGAATGGATAAAGAAGATGTGGTATGTATACACACACACACACACACACACACACACATGCGCAGAGGAATACTACACAGCCATCAAAATGAAATCTTGCCATTTGCAATGACATGGATGGAACCAGAGGGTATTCTAGGCAAAATAAGTCAATCAGAGAAAGACAATTATCATATGATCTCACTGATATGTAGAATTTAAGAAACAAAACAGGATCATAGGGGAAGAGAGGAAAAAAATGAAACAAGATGAAATTAGAGAAGGAGATAAGCCATAAGAGACTCTTAATCTTAGGAAACAAACTGAGGGTTGCTGGAGGGGAGGGAGTAGGAAGATGGGGTAACTGGATGATGGACATTAAGGAGGCCACAGGATGTAATGTGCACTGGGTATTATATAAGACTGATGAATCACTGATCTCTACCTCTGAAACTAATAATACATTATATGTATTAATTAATCCAATTAATTGTATTCAATTGTATTCAATTAATTAATTGAATTTAAATAAATAAATGTATAAATAGATTTCCTAAGTATTTTATTCTTTTTGACAATATTATATGTTGAAAAGTTATCTTAATTTAATTTTCAAATTGTTCATTGCTAGTGTAAAAAGCAATTGCTTTTTCTATATTGATCTTGTATCATGAACCTTGCTGATCTCATTTAGTAGCTCTATTTTTTAATGTACCCCTTACATTTTCTATATACAAGATCATGGCATCTTCAAATATAAATAATTTTAGCTCTTCCTTTCTAATCTGGATGCCTTTTAACTCTTCATCTTACAGAGGAAAACAGTCAATTATTCAATATTAACTGTTTTCTGTAGTTGCCTTTTATTGGGTAAGGAAATTCTCCTTTCTTCTGAGTTTAAGTGTCTTTATCATTAAAAGATATAATATATTGTCAAATGATTTTTATGCACCTGTTGGCATAATCAAATATATTTCCTTTATTGTATTAATATAATGTATTACATAGATTTTCATATATTTCAACCAAATTTGCCTTAATGCAATAAATCTCACTTGGTCATGGTTTGCAATACTTTTCATGTTACTGGATTTGTCTTGCTAGTATTTTGTTGAGAATGTTGAGAATTTTGCATGTGTATTAATAAGAGATATTACTCTGTAGCTGTCTTGTGAATTCTTCATCTAGTTTTTGTGTTAAGTAAAATTGGCCTCATAGAATGAGTTGGGAAGTGTTCCCTCCTCTTCTATTGTTTGTGAAAGATTGATGTTAATTCTTCTTAAAATGTTTGGTAGAATATAACAATGAAGTCATCTGGTCCTGTGCTTTTTCTTTGTGGAAACTTTTCTAATTATTGAGTCAATTTCCTTATTTGTTATAGGTCTTTCGTATTTATCCATTTCTTGTAAAATTAGTTATGGTAGTTTCCATCTTTCTAGAAATCTGTCCATTTCCTTTAGGTCATCTAATTTGGTGATCATAGTCTTCCCTTATAAGTCTGTTTATTTCTATAACGTTAGTAGTAATGTTCTTTCTTTCATGTTAGCCCTCTCTCTTTTTAAAAAATTTTTAAAAAGATATTATTTATTTGAGAGACAGAGAGAGAGCATGAGCAGGGGGAGGGGCAGAGGGAGAAGCAGATTCCCTGATGAGCACTGAGCCCAATGCGGGGCTCAATCTCAGGAGCCTGAGATCATAACCTGAGCCCAAGTTAGATGCTTAACCTACTGAGCCACCCAGGCACCCCAGCCTTCTCTCTTCTTTAATGATTAGTTTAGCTGAAGTTTATTTAATTTTGTTGATCTTTTCAGAGAACCAAATTATGTTGATTTTTCTCTGTTTGTTTTCTATTTGCTATTTCATTTATTTCCACTCCACTGTTTACAATTTCCTTCTTGTTTGCTTTAGGTTAGTTTGGTCTGCTGATTCTAGTTTCTTAAGGTGGAAAGTTATTGACTTGAGAACCTCTTTTTTTTTTTTTAATGTAGGCATTTACAGCTGTAAATTTTCTACTGAGAATTGATTTTGCTACAGCTCATACATTTCAGTTTGTTGTGCTTTCACTTTCATACATCAAAAAATACTTTCTAATTTTTCTAGTGATTTCTTTTTTGACCCATTGGTTATTTAAGAGTGTGTTGCTTAATCTCTACATATTTATAAATTTCCCAAATGTCTTTTATTGATTTTTAATTTCATTCCACTGAAGTTTGAGAAAATACTTTGTGTAATTTCAATCCTTTTAAATTTATGGAGACTTGTTTTATGGACTAGCAATATAGTCTATCCTGGAAAATGTTCCATGTGCATTCTATTGTTTTTGGCCTACAGATATATGCTAGGTCTAATTGGTTTCTCTGAGTATTCTCTGAATCTTCCCTTTCCTTATAGATCTTCTGTCTATCCATTATTGAAAGTTGAGTGTTGAAGTAAACCCATTTTTATTGAATTGTCCCTTCATTTATGACAGTTACTTTTTTTTTAAGGTTTTATTTATTTATTTGACAGAGAGAGAGACAGCAAGAGAGGGAACACAAGCAGGGGGAGTGGGAGAGGGAGAAGCAGGCTTCCCGCGGAGCAGGGAGCCCGATGTGGGACTCGATCCCAGACCCTGGGATCATGACCTCGGCTGAAGGCAGATGCTTAATGACTGAGCCACCCAGGCACCCCCATTTATGACAGTTTCTATTTCACATATACTGAGCTCTATTATTTGGTGCATATATCTTTATGTTGATATATATGCTTTTGCATTGACTCTTTTTTCTTCTTTTTTTTAAATTTTATTATGTTATACTAATCACCATACATTACATCATTAGTTTTTGATGTAGTGTTCCATGATTCCTTGTTTGCATATAACACCCAGTGCTCCATTCAGTACATGCCCTCTTTAATACCCATCACCAGGCTAACCCATCCCCTCACCCACATCCCCTCTAGAACCCTCAGTTTGTTTCTCAGAGTCCATAGTCTCTCATGGTTTGTCTCTTCCTTCGATTTCCCCCCCTTCATTTTTCCCTTCCTACTATCATCTTTTTTTTTTTTTTTTTTTTTAACAAATAATGTATTATTTGTTTCAGAGGTACAGGTCTGTGATTCAACAGTCTTACACAATTCACAGCACTCACCATAACACATACCCTCCCCAATGCCTATCACCCCGCCACTCCATCCCTTCCATCCCCCACCACTCCAGCACCCCTCAGTTTGTTTCCTGAGATTAAGAATTCCTCATATCAGTGAGATCATATGATACATGTCTTTCTCTGATTGACTTATTTCGCTCAGCATAATGCCCTCCACTTCCATCCACGTCGTTGCAAATGGCAAGATTTCATTCCTTTTGATAGCTGCATAATATTCCATTGCATATATATACCACATTTTCTTTATCCATTCATCTGTCAGTGGACATCTGGACTCTTTCCATAGTTTGGCTGTTGTGGACATTGCTGCTATAAACATCGGGGTGCATGTACCCCTTCAGATCCCTACATTTGTATCTTTGGGGTAAATACCCTATAAAGCAATTGCTGGGTCATAGGGTGCTCTATTTTCAACTTTTTGAGGAACCTTCATACTGTTTTCCAGAGTGGCTGCACCAGCTTCCATTCCCACCAACAGTGTAGGAGGGTTCCCCTTTCCCTGCATCTTCACCAACACCTGTTGTTTCCTGACTTGTTAATTTTAGCCATTCTGACTGGTGTGAGGTGGTATCTCATTGAGGTTTTAATTTGTATTTCCCTGATGCCGAGTGATGTTGAGCACTTTTTCATGTGTCTGTTGGCCATTTGAATGTCTTCTTTGCAAAAATCTCTGTTCATGTCTTCTGCCCATTTCTTGATTGGATTATTTGCTCCTTGGGTATTGAGTTTAATAAATTCTTTATAGATTTTGGATACTAGCCCTTTATCTGATATGTCATTTGCAAATATCTTCTCCCATTCTGTCAGTTGTCTTTGGTTTTGTTGTCTGTTTCCTTTGCTGTGCAAAAGCTTTTTATCTTGATGAAGTTCCAATAGTTCATTTTTGCCCTTGCTTCCCTTGCCTTTGGCAATGTTTCTAGGAAGAAGTTGCTGCAGCTGAGGTCAAAGAGGTTGCATTGAGTCTTTTACTAATATAAAATATTTTTTTTTTTCCTCTGGTAACAAATTTTGTCTCAAAGTCTATTTACCTTATATTGATATAGCCACTTTAGCTCTCTTTTGGTTATTGTTTTCATGGATTATCTTTTTTTCATCTATTTACATTCAATCTATCTGTCTTTGAATATAAAGTGTATCACTTATAGATAGCATATATTTCTATCATGTTTTATTCTTTTGTTTCTAACCCATACTCCCAAAACTTGACTTTTAATGAAAGTTTTAATCCATCTACATTTAACATAATTATTGATAAGGTAGGATTTATATCTGCCACGTGCTATTGGATAAGTGTGTGAGTGTGTGTATGTATGTATCATATTCTTTTGTTCTTCTATTCCTGCATTTTGCCTTATTTTGTGTTAAATAGATACTTTCTAGCATAACATTTTATTTCCGTCATGTATCTTACTATAATTTTTAGTTATTTCTTAATAAAATTTATAGTTCATGTAATTTATAAAAATCTAGTCCAGAATAATACCAACTTAAGTTTAACAGTGTATAAAAACTTTGACCTTGTAAGAGCTCCATTACTTTCTCTCTCCTTCATTCTTTTTTTTTTGTACAAATTATATCTTTATTCATTTTATACCATCAACATAATATATAATTACTACATTACACAGTTGTCTTTTTTTTTTTTTTTAGATTTTATTTATTTTTTTGACAGAGAGAGACATAGCGAGAGCAGGAACACAAACAGGGGGAGTGGGAGAGGGAGAAGCATGCAGTTGTCTTTTAAGTAGTTGTCTCAGATAGAAGAAAAAAATAGATTACAGAAAAAAATATGCTTTTTACACTGTCTTTTACATTTACCTATGCAGTTACCTTTACTGGAGTTTGTTCTTTCTTCAGATGATGGGGTTACCATCTAGTATCCTTTCCTTTCAGCTTGAAGGATTCCCTTTAATATTTCTTTATAGCTGGTTTGCTAGTGACTAAGTCTTTGAGTATTTATTTATCTTAGAATGCTTAATTTCTTCTTCATTTCTGAAGGATCACTTTATTGGATATAGAATTCTTAGTTGACTGTTTTTCTTTCAACACTTTGAATATGGCTTCTTACTGTCTCCTGGATTTCATGCTTGCTTGCTTGCTTGCTTGCTTGCTTTCTTTCTTTCTTTCTTTCTTTCTTTCTTTCTTTCTTTCTTTCTTCCTTCCTTTTTTCTTTCTTTCTTTCTTTCTTTCTTTCTTTCTTTCTTTCTTTCTTTCTTTCTTCCTTCCTTCCTTCCTTCCTTCCTTCTTTCTTTCTTTCTTTCTTTCTTTCTTTCTTTCTTTCTTTCTTTCTTCTTTCTTTCTTTCTTTCTTTCTTCTTTCTTCTTCCTTTCTTTCTCTTAACATTTTATTTATTTATTTGAGAGAGAGAAAGCAAGAACAAGAACCGGGGGGTGGGCAGTGTGGCAGAAGGAGAGGGAGAAGCAGACTCCTGGCTGAGCAGGAAGCTCGATGTGGGGCTTTTTTCTTGCTTTCATGGAAACAGAAATTTTGAAGTTCCTTAATTGCCACTTTTGCTGAAATAACTCCATTTAGCCACTAGTTTTTCAAGGCATTCATATAGGTCCCAGTATTACATATTTTTGTATTACAAACACTTTCAGCAAGATGAGCCCTGGTATTGCTTCTTTTCCCATGTGATATGGAGATTTTTTTATCACGAGCTCTTCTGATCAATTTCCAGCTCCCAACATTATAGACCATCAAGCAAATAAATGTTCATTATCAACATAAGAACAAGTTTTTTATCTTTCATTCCCTAAGAGTATATAAATCCAGTTATTTCCATTATAGTAGCTAGCAATCTGTTTGGAAGAAATGGCTTAGAGTATGAAGACTATACTGCTGTTCCAGTAATAATAGCCAATTTTGCTTAATATCTATAAGGCTCAGTTTCCTCAGAGGTTATATAAGACCATTCTAGCTATTCCTTATACTTGCTGTTGCTTAGAAAAAAATTAAATCATTCATGTAAACCACATAAGCTATGTAAAGGCCAGAACTTAATTAACATTATTTATTACTGTTGTATTTCCTAAATTATTCTACTTCTCTTATATCTTGTTCCCTCACTTAATCTCTTTTATTACTCAGTTTGCTCCTTTGGCTAAGTATTTGAGAAAAGAAAAACACTTTCAAAAATGTATCACATTAATAACTTGGTTTTCCTTCTACTGCTATGATTAGTCATTTACATGGCATGAATGGAGAGTAAAATTATTCTGCAAAGTGTAGCTAAATGACAACCTGTTATCTTTGTCATAAATTTCACCTATGTTTGATGTGGTATGTACAAAGACATAAAGAGAAAATATAATGAGTTGTTTTTCAATCTCATTTTCTCACTTAGAACCATTAAGGGAAGTAAAGAGTTATATTCTGTATCAAAAGGATTGCATTTATATTCTTTCATTTCTAAAATAGGTTTCTCTCTTTGAAATGGAAACAGTTTCCTAACTTAAAGTAGGTAATTACACACTCCATTAAACAAGTAATTAACAGATTACAATTTGAAAAAAGGAAAACTTGAAAATGAGCAATTCGGATTCTGAATGTGAAGAGTAGTGTTATAATTAGCATAATACCTTAAGAAATAGATTAAGAAGTACACACACAAAAAAAAAAAAATAGAAAAAGAAATAATCTGTTTTCTCCATACAAATCATACACAACAAATAGTATTTCATGAGTCAAACATCATCATGGTTTTAAGAAAGCTTGGTCTTAGAAGTGTTGCTATAGTACTCTAAAATTCAAAAAGATTTCGATATATAAAATATTTTCTATCTTAAAAGGCTATGACTCTTTAAAGTCAAATGTTTTAAATTGTCTTTCAACAATAATTCCCTGAGGCAACTGGGCAATGCTAGCAAGCTCAACATGTGTAATTCAAATTGGTAATTTGAAATTGCAAAAAAAAAATAAATAAAAGAAAAAAAAAAATAAGCCAGACTCAGTGTTATGCATGTATAGTTCATTTTCACTGCAAGATTAAAAATGTGCATAAAGGGAATTCAGAGGAAACATGCACACTAAGTCTTGATTATCCTGCCTTCCAAGAAAAAAGCAAGAAAAAGTATCCATGCTAAAAGAGAAAAAAGGGACACTCTTCCTGGTAGTTTACTCTTGAAGAAAAAAATAAAAATAAGACTGAGTAACTGAAGGCACCATTGAGAGCTTCCAAGGGTAGTCATAAAATAAAAGTCAGATAATAACTAGTCCTACAATAAGATGTTTTTTATTCATGCAAAATTCTGAGCTAAACTTGATATCCAAATCACTGCAGTAAGAAAAAAGTGGAGGGTTCTTTAAGTTGGATCTTCTGATGAAACTACCAATAGTTTTTTTCCCACCTTCTTGAAAAATGAGAGGGGCAGAGTGTGTCATCAAGTTTAAAACCTGTGCTTTTGGCTGAGACCTGATAATGATCTCTTTTCTGAAATTTGAACTGACCCTGTGAGTAAAAATAGTTCATTTAAAACATTTTGAAAAGAAAAAAAAAAGTCCATCAACTGTTTGCTAGAACCCGTATGTTGTGTTCATTCCATTTCGAAGATAAACAAAACAGATAACTCTAAAAAAAGAGGTTTCCTCCTACAAGTATACTAAAAACAGACATTCAGTAAGTTCAAATCTGCCAGCATGGAGATGCTACTGAGAATGTCAAACAGTTAGTGACTTTGGAGTAGTCATTTCTGCATGGCAGTGAAGAGAAACTGCTGTTGCATGTTACTATCACGTTTGCCTTACAATATTGGTTTTCTCAGGAAAAAATACTAGTTTGAATTGAGATATCAAATGTTTTCTAAATAAGAATTAAATTCAAGTCAGAGTAACTCAGTTAAGACCGGTAAGAAGTTCTGCAATTACCTTTATAACTATATTTGTGCCAATTACTTTATAAACTTTTGTTGTGATCTTATGCTAATCCTTAAGTCTTACTCATATCAACATATATGTAGAGTTTTCTGGAAATGTTTGTTTAATGAATACTTCCATAAAAATCTATAACTTATGCTTGTACAGATTTCAGCTATTACAGCACATCCATTTAGGTTTTGATGACGAAAGAATTGTGTGAAATAGGCTTATCAAGTTGAATGATTACACTATGACCTATCACTTAGGCTTGTTTTTAAAGTAGGTATGCAGAAGGTAAGCAGTAGTAGAGCACATTCAACCTGAGTTTTCTGCATACAAAGAATGACTTTTTTTGTAAATCATATTGCATTTCTTAAAAGCAGATCATGCATCATCATGAGTATCTTCTATGTGGCAAATCCAGGATTTGTTCACAAGAAATCACAGCTTAAGTGCTATGCTTATGCCCTAAGCATTGTGTTTGAAATTGAAAACAGAATTAGAAATATACCAGACCCTTAGGTTTGGGGAATAACTCAACAATGACAACTACTTTTCTAAAGATCAAGAATACTTGAAAATCTATACTAATTTTACTGGGCAATTCCAGGTAAAAACTTCCTGAATGCAGTTAGAGTTCTCAAAAGGTTCCAGAGTTTCCTACTTTCTCATTTCAGACATCAATTTTAGCAATTACCTGTCTTTCTCAATTATTTTGATATAGAAAAAGTATCCGGTATCTCTCCATTCACACCTCATGCCCTTAAGCAAATACTAAGGCTCTGAAGATAGTGTGACTTCTAAGTACTCTCTGGAGCTGTTTGTAGACAGAGACTGGTGACCAAGATTTACCAAGTTTCTATTAGCTCAGAGTACGGCATATTCACACATAATCATCAGTACTGGTGGATTGCTATGGGTAGGGGTTTTAATGAAACCTCAAAACATCTTCAACCATCTCCACTTGGAGTTAGTGAGGGCTTATACAATGCGTAGATAGATATTCTGCAAGTTTCATGACTGCACTATTGTTGAAGTGCTGATTTTTCCTATTATTTGTGATGTTTGTGGTGGTTAAATTTTAAATATCAACTTGGCTAGACTGTGGTGTCTGGTTATTGGTCAAATACCCATCTAGATATTTCTGTGAAGTTGTTTCGTAGATGTGATTAACATCTACAATCAGTAGATTTCAAACAAAGGAGATTACACCCTATAATGTATGTTTCATCCAATCAGTTGAAAACCTTAAGAGCAAAGTTGAGTTTTCTCAGAGAAGACAGAATTTTGCCTCAAAACCATAACATAGGAATCATGTCTGAGTTTCCAGTCTCCTGGATTGCCCTGTGGATTTTTGACTCAAGACTGCAACATTAACTCTTGCCGGAGTTTCCAGCTGGCCCAACTCCAACCCATACAATCATATGAGGCAATTCCTGAAAGTAAATCTGTTATTATTGGTATGCACATATCCCATTGGTTCTGTTTCTTTGGAGAACCCTGACTCATACAGAGCTATCCCAAAGTGTAATGCTATTTTATAACTAAGGTCAGAAGTAGCTAATATGCAAAGTCCAGAATACAGAGGGGGCAATTAGCACCATCAGTATTATTTTTTTTTTTATGAAATAATTCTTCCTGAATGACTGAACACAGCTGAATGTAATTAGAAACATCCAAATAGATATTTGTTATTCATTGTTCACTAGAGTATTCATCAGCTCCAGAGGTGAAAGGATGCTATTTGTGTTTAAAAAAAAAAAGTTGTTGAGAGTACTTCATCTGTGTTCAATACTACGCTAAATTCTGATACAAATGTGAAAGACATTTCTAAATCTATGGTATTCTTAGTCTAGTGGGAAAAATAGATGGTGGAAAAAGAAAAAGGATGTCCAGAACATTACTCTAAGCAGAGGGAATATCATGTGCTGAAACATTTTGAAGAAAATGAGATGAGTTTGACAGTCATGAAGATAAATGAAGTTGAAGATGTGTGGCACATATGAGCATATTGCTGAAGACCTGAGCCTAGTCAATAGACCACAGTTAAAATTTCTTTTTTTTTTTCAAAGATTTTATTTATTTATTTGCCAGAAAGAGAGAAAGTGCAGAAGCAGGGGAAGCGGCAGGCAGAGGGAGAAGCAGGCTCCCCACTGAGCAAGGAGCCTGACGTGGAGCTCGATCCCAGGACCCTGGGATCATGACCTGAGCCGAAGGCAGACGCTTAACTGACTGAGCCACCCAGCCTTCCCCACTGTTAGAATTTCTGAGCCTTATTTTTTCCTCATACACAGTTTATTTCTGGGGCAAAAAACAAATGATTTTATGGAAATTAAATGAGCTTATTTGTAAAGTGACTGACATACAGTAGCCACTTCAAATTATGATAGCTTTTGTTATTTTATTAATGGCTTTTCTTATATTTTTAGTTGAGCTTATAAAGTATGTTCTGGCAGATATATAACATCTGGCACAGTGATTATTGAATATATGTCCCTCTCTCTTTACCTTTTGTGTCACTTCCATTGGCTACTATTTAGGCTACCATATGTCAAGCCCTTATCACCATGTCTGGTACATAGTAAAGACCTGACTATTGATAGTTTTATAAGTGCACACACCAATCTATATCTTTTCAGTCAACCACCAATCACTCAAGTGCCTCTTTTGTTCAAAATCTTTAGTGGAGTGACTTCAACATAATGCCATTACCCCTAACTAGTTACATAACAAAATATAAAGCCAGGTCTTTGTTTTGTTTTTATTTTTGAGAATATTAATTACATTAATTTAAAAGTTGGGGATTTTTTCAATATTATCCAGATTGGAAGGATAGATAGATATATGATAGATAGATAGATGATAGATAGATGATAGATAGATGATAGATAGATAGATAGATAGATAGATAGATAGATAGATAGATAGATGATAGTCAGGTTTTTGATATAAATAAAAACTAAATTCAGGAATATAAGAAACCCTTTGACAGTGGGTAAACACTGGGTTTGGAATTGAGAGACCTGAGTTTCAGAGCTAGCTATGATATTAACTGATCATTGCAATATTAAAAAAAAAAGTACTAAAATTGTTCAAATTGTAATTTCACTGTCCTAAAATGAACAGATTGAATAAAATGATTCACGAGGTCCCTTTTGGCACTAATATTCCAGGATTGAAGATGTTCATGCTTTGTGAGTCATAATATACAGGTAAATCCCACCAAAAAGAATTATGGCAGATATTGCTAAATCACTGATATCCAAGCAATGAATGTGATGAGACTTAATTATTTGGGGATCATAATATCAATTAAAGAAAACTAATGTGTGGTCAGATTTTGGGGTACATAGGGACTTGGATGTTTGAATTTCCTAGGCTGAAAACCCAAAATCATCTATCTTTTTTTGTCCTCATAAGACGAGCCTCTTAAAAATCAGAATATTTCTGTGAAGTCTGCAGAGCCAACAATCTGTCCTTGGGACAAATGCTTGAGATATGAAATATTGCATAAGAGTTTATTTAGGGGAAAAGAAGTGAAATAATCTTGAGTGACTAAGGTTACTATCCTCCTATACAATAATCAGATAATGCTGGATAACTGTAGCAAGTAAAGATTGACCACCTGGTCCTGTAGATATTTCTCTTCTTTCAAATATTGATAATACATTTCTTCATGTGCATTTTTAGCTATTAAGTGCTTCTCTGGGTACTGTTCCCTTCCCAAGGGAAGTAGTTGATTTATTCAACTGTTGTCTTTTTATTGAAACACTAAAATTATGGCCTGAAGTGCCAAGAAATGGCTATGCTCCTGAATGTCACTTTTATTGTCACAACCTGTCCTAACATTTGATGCCAAGTGTGGTGTGTAGGTTGACTAATGAAATCTGTCCAGTAACCAAATGTGACAAGTCACTTGTCACAGTCTCAAATTCTTGCAACAATTATTTCTAAGACCTGGAAATATTTCTAAGTTTCCAAGGAAATTTTTTCAGGTTCTCTGATCACTATATTTCTTTTCTTTCTGCATTATACAATTGTATCCCCCAATTGGCATGAGGAATATAAATCAAATTCATTTTGAAACAAAGCATTGCTCATATTTTTATCATCAATAACAACAGATTTATTACACTAACTATAATACTGATGACTTTGTAAATTGACTTTAATAAAGTCTCTAACAAATGAGAATCAAAGATTTATATGATTTACAAGTTGATCCAGAAAAAAAATCTTTCTCACAAAAGATTCTTTCAAACAAGCATTAGAGTAAACCTGTATGAATTTAGTTAGTCAGATTCTTTATTACTTGATAGACACTCTACCAGATTTTTCATCATGAACATTCAGTTATATTTTCAAATGGATTAAAAATCAAGAAAGATTTATCTTTCTATTTTTTAGGTTAAGATAGTTTACAAAATTGTCATTTACATACAACCCCTGTATTTTGCTGTGTTTTTTACCAGCTGTACTGTTATTTACTTAGTATTTTATAAATTTTCTTTGCCTAAAAATGATTATGCATGCTTTTATCACCATTATAATAACTAATACCATTATACCAAAATACTATTAAATGTTAAAGATTTTAAAAATCAACAAAAGTTGTCATTAATTTAATCAATGTAACAATTACATGCTTAAAAACTAATTTTTCAAGAATTAGAGTAAAAATGTTTATTACAGGTCAGTAATCCAGTTTTGGATCCTTGAAACTTATTAACATTAAGATAAAGCTTAATTTAACAAGATAAGTTATATAACTTTTTATATTGACCAATTCTGAGAACCTCAACTGAAATATATATATAACTAGATATATAACTGATATATAACTATATAAACTAGAAAAATTATTTAGTTGCTTTTTGTGATAAATTCTGATTGAGTGTTCATTGTTAATTAAAATAAGATCAGCAACTTTGAATAACAAACTTTTGTTCCAACAGGCCATCTGAGCTGTTCTTCTGAATGTGTCAAGTGATCTGGTGATGTTTGCAACAACTGGAGACAAAAAGCATTTCTTAGAGATACAAAAGTGTTATCCAATTTGGGAAATTATATGTGAAGATCTTTTACTTTTGCTATCCATCAACAATGTTTTTGTAATGTTCAAAATACTTTTCAACATGTAGCACTTCAGATGAATTTATAACTAAGTATCCCAACACATAAAATAATATAACATACCATGGTCAAGGCTTGATGACTGATGTTCCAGTTTTGCCATCAATGAGTTTAATCTGTCTTGAATGTGGAATACTGCTATAAATGGATTTTATAAAGATAAATTAAGGCTGTGCCACAGGGCTGAAAGAACTGCAAAATATTCTAATATATAAAGGCAGTCTCTATTGATGCATACAATGTCATATATTAAAGGTTTTAACCATGAAAAACAGCTACTAAAGTTGTCCTTCTGCCTCAGTAGAGAAGGGAAGGCTTTCAGCATTCCCTTTCAATAAAAAAAATCTTGTAATTTCCCAATTCTAGACAAATTTTAGGAAATATTTCAAGAGTTCAGTGGTCTCTCTTTATAATGATAGATTTTTTTTTTTTTCAGCTTTGTGTGTGTCTTTTAAGTCTTTCACATATCTGGGGTGGTGTGGGTTGGAGGACAGTGTAAGTATGATATGGAGCATAACTTTCTGTGATAGAATTTGACCATGTAGAACAACATGTTCTTATTTTGTACCAACTATGACTTTAGTGCTCTTTGTGTTCATCCCAATAAATCACTTTCAGACTATGTCATGAATTTATTACATAAGTTCTAAAATCTCTACTCCATTGTACTGAATGACCAAGACTGACAGAACTAAAAGATCTCCACAGTCACAGTATTTAGCTTATTTGTAATACACTGAATACTAACTAAAATCACAACATCAAAGGATTAATCCATTTTGAGTGAATAGAATAGATTTTATTCTCGTTGTGATAATATTTACTGCCTTAAGTTTTTGGCTATCTCTGTAATTTTGCAATGAACCATTTTATTTGACAGAATCAACTTACCAGTTCCTTTGCTTGTCCCTGCTTATTATTTTAAACAATTTTGGTAACAGATATAATAAGTGTATTTACAAATCACTCCAGGAACTGTAAGCTTTGCAAGTAAATAAAACATGATAAATGAGTATTCTAAAATATTAGCATTTTTATCCAATTAGAGTGTTAAGTTTCTAAAATGCTTAAACATCTTTCCATATTACCCTATTCTTTGGAAGTTTCATAATGCTGCTTGAGGTCAGATAGTATCCTATCAGAATTGGGAAGCATCTCTAAACTTAAAGGAAATAGTTTGTTCTTATTTAGAGTTTCATAAAAAATTATAGTTTATTTTTTTTAATTTTTTTAAGGATTTTATTTATTTATTTGACAGAGAGAGAGATAGCGAGAGCAGTAACACAAGCAGGAGGAATGGGAGAGGGAGAAGCAGGCTTCTTACCGAGCAGGGAGCCCGATGTGGGACTCAATTCCAGGACCGTGGGATCATGACCTGAGCCGAAGGCAGACGCTTAACGACTGAGCCACCCAGGCGCCCAAAAATTTATAGTTTAAATATTTTTATCATACTTTCAATATTTACTTTGCAGCTGTTACTACTTCTACAAAACTAATAAAAAATAAGGTTATTAATTTGTGTCTCTCTCTGAAGACATATGCAGATCACATCACAATCAAATGTAACAATATTAATAGTGCTACCAGTAATAGTAGTAATAGCTACAATTTAATATCTATACTATGTGCCTGATGTTATTTTGAGCACTTAATCATACTAACTTCTTGGCTCCTCATATCATATTTAAATAACTGTCACCTCTATGTATTAACATTCTCTTCTTTAAAACCAGTGATCTGAAATAGGTTCCATGGAGTAGAAAACATACCCTCTCACACACACACAAACAAAAAGAGCACAAAATCAATTCCCACTCATACTTATTTTATCTCATTCATACATAATTAGCAGACTTATTATTAACTTCTTGAAATGTAGTTACACTACCCTGATAAAAAAAGTTGAGATAATGCATGTCAGCCAGTATGTGAAAACCCATGCCTTCAACTTATATCATCCTACTATTCATGCTTACAAACCATAATGGTAAAACATTTCAATTTAAAGGCTTAAATCACCCTTTTTGGACTTTCTGAGTACCTAGTCGTATTAAAACAGATTAACATGAGGGGCGCCTGGGTGGCTCAGTTGGTTAAGCGTCTGCCTTCAGCTCGGGTCATGATCTCGGGGTCTTGGGATTGAGCCCAGCATAGGGCTCCCTGCTCGGCAGGGAGTCTCCTTCTCCCTCTCCCGCTGCCCCTCCCCCTGCTTGTGCTCTCTCTCTCAAATAAATAAATAAAATCTTAAAAAAAAAAAGCAGATTAAGGTGTCACTATTTACTTTAGCTCCATCCTAAAGCAGCAAAACATTCATTAAATATCAAGCTTGGTGTGTTAATTATATTTTTCTAATGTGTATTCAAATAAATACCCAAATATTAAGCCAATGATTAGATATCTGTAAGGCTTAAGCTTTCATAAAATATACAAGTTACCTGTAAGATTCTTCTAATGTTTTTAGGTGCTCCTTTGAGCTGAAGGGAAATAATAATTTCACTTGATTTATACATATCTTTTACGGATGTCAGTAGTGACTTTGGTCATTTTAATGCTTGTGCTGTCCCTTTGAGAGTGAAAAGAGGATGGGGGCAGTGGGCTTGAAGGAGAAAATCCCACACTCACATTGTAGAAAAAGTCTTTTTTGTTTTTTAATCCACAAATAAGAATATACGGATATTGCAGCTGTTAGCCCGAGGACTGACGACTGCACATAAAAGATTGCAGCAAATGAAGATTTTATTGCCCCTCTCTAACTTTCTAAAATGACACGGAAGCTTGCATGTTCTGGGCACCATTCCCAGAAGTATAGAATTCTCTCCAGAAATCCACAGATGCTCTTCTGAGAATGATGGCAGCATTGGCAACACAAATGAGCTGACAGTGTGCAACCATTCCTGGAAGCACTGCCTTCTGGAGAGGAGACTTTCAGGAAAAAATACCAAATTTAATTCTGTTCTGTTCTTCGCATAGCCTATGTATTTTTAAAACTCACAGATTAATATTATGTGGGAGGCAAAAGCAAGTTTCTGACTGCTTGGAGAAATCACTGATAAATTTTTTGAAACTGGAGACATGTTGGTCTGAGTTATCAATGACTGGAGTATATGAGGCACCATTTAAAGAAAAACTGGAAACAGTTACTTCACCGCCAACAGACCAATTCATTATGCTTTGCCTGAGAATGCCACACTGTACTTACATTTAAAATAAAATACTTACTTTTAAACTATAAAATACTTCCTTTAAAAATAAAACAGTTGCAGACAATAAAGTCCTGCATTATCATAATTACTTGTATTTCACAGTGACTTTATCTTAGATTCATAGGCTGTTAATTTTTAAAAGTGACCTTAGAAACCATCTACCAAATTCTTCATTTTTTTTATAGGCTCCTAAGAGATTAAGTGACTTACTTAAGATGAGTAAGTGACACAAATGGAGCTCTCCTTAATTCAAGGATAATATTTTACCTTTACCAATTTCCAAAGAGTTCAAATTTATTATTTCATTTGAGAAATCTAGAAAACCTATGCAGGTGTTATGATAAATGAAAGAAATGGGACCCAAACAATTTAACAAAATTGATTTACAAAATATGTTTCACAGGATTACAAAACTTAAAACCACAAGTTTTTGTATTCAATACAACATATCACTATATATACTAATTGTTCATTCTCAAAATGGCTAATTATATTTTATAAGTTTCCTATTTTATATTTTTGTTAAATTATACCAGAGGAAACTCTCCTTATTGTATATGTAGTAGTTATTTTTCTGTTTTAAATACAAGAAAGAATCCATTGTAACACCTCAGGAAGAAAATTACTTTAACAGCTACTTGATCAATTGACATACAATTGTAAAGAATGGAGTTTTGTCATTCACAAAGTATTCACTTTTAGATGCATAAGGAATAAATGTGTATTTTGCAATACAAAAATCAATCAAGTTCCCTCTCATTGGTGGAATTGTTCCTGATGGAAAGAATATAATAAATGACAGTATCATGATTCAGTTCATTCTTGAGGCTTTCATGTAATTTTCTGTTTCTTTGTCAGTTTTTCCTACATAATATCAGAGTGATCAGAGGTAGGATTCACACTCTATCTTTAAATGTGTAGTTTCTAGCACAGGACCTCGTATATTCTAGCCTTTCTGTAAATGCTTTGTGTGAATGAATGATTCTTGTGTATAATCACAAAAAAGGAGCCCCCACATTTAGTAATTAAGTCAAAATCAGACACAAGAAGGAAAAAGCAACTGACAGGTAATATCAGTCTGATATCAGTCTTGAATGTCTTTAGGGTTTCAATCCAAATTGTTGAACACTTTTATGGTGCAGTACTCTGTCTCACACTTTCCCTCCCTCCATTTCTTCTCATTAAGACTGTTCATTGAAGGGGCGCCTGGGTGGCTCAGTCAGTTAAGCATCTGCCTTCAACTCAGGTCATGATCCCAGGGGCCTGGGATCGAGCCCCGCATCGGGCTCCTTGCTTGGTGTTTTGAGGGGGGGCTGCTTCTTCTTCTTCCATTCCCTCTGCTTGTGTTCCCTCTCTCTCTGTCAAATAAATAAATAAAATATATATATAAAAAAAAGACTGTCCATTGAAGATGACACTACAAGATGATGAGATAATGTGGCTACCCAAATTAATTGGTTTCTCCCTATATTTGTCTCAATATGTGAGTTGCTGGATAGGAGTAAATACTTTTGGCAATTTTCTAAGACTTGTTCATTTTCTATTTCAGCATTCATTTTTATTTTATCTAATACAGCATATTTATTAAAAGATGGAAAAGAAATGAAGACATTCACAGACCCATCATTTCATTTTGCTAAGAATAAAAAATGTGAAAACACAAAATTGTGCTGCCTTTATCACTTATACCCAAGTACAGTGGCTTCTGACTGATAGATGATCTAAAAAAAAAGCAAACACATATCAGAAATATTCCTACAATTGCAATTGCCTGACTTGGGACAGATGTGTTTGTATATTATTTGGACAGTAGGTGAAGGCTTGACAGAGCACTTATTCTATCTACTGGTCTGTTACACTACTAAATTTTATGTGGAGTAATACCAGTAAGAAAACAAACAAACAAACAAACACTTTTTTCTTCCCATAATTATATTTGGCAGACTTATTGTTCTGTGCATTTGCAGGTAGCAGTCACTCAAATACAATGACCTAAACAGATTCCAGATATTGATTTCTTGGCAAAGATTCTCCTACTGCCCTAGAAAAAAAAATTGTATGAAAAACCATTATACAATAACTGTATTCTCTCTGTGCTTCTGTGTGTGTGTGTGTGTGTGTGTGTGTGTGAGCTGCTCCAGCATATTGGTCATTTTTTTTCAGAGAAACAATGGCAAAATCTTCTCAAATAAATTAACATGTCCAAATCAACCATAACTCTTTAAATAGAAAAAAGTTAACACTGTAATTCAAAGAAAAAAGGACATAGGGAATGAGAGGGGTAAAGCATATGGATCATTTTCTTTGATATGAGTAATAACACTGTTTACTCTATGAAAGAAGTTTAGTCAATCTTCATAAAGTAAGCCAGAAAATGTTCATAATTGCTTATTTTAAAACGCATGGTAGGACCGGAAATCACATGTCATATTAAAAGTTTTATTTCTGGAGTGCCTGGGTGGCTCAGCCGGCTAAGCATCGGATTCTTGATTCTGGTCAGATCATAATCTCAGGTCATGAGACCACGCCTTGCATCAGGCTCCATGCTCATCAGGAATCTGCTTGAGATTTTCTCTCTCTCCCTCTCCCTCTGCTCCTACCCCTGCTCCGTGTTCTCTTTCTATCTCTATCTCTCTCCATCTCAAATAAATAAATAAATCTTTTAAAAAAAATTCCTTAATTTTTCAATTATCTGTTCAACTAATATCATTGGGTACCTATTTTGTACCTGGTGCTTTTATAGGAACTAAAATATGTACCAATAAATAAAATCTTGCTCTTGCTAATCTTATATGCTAGTGGACAAAGATAGAAGTAGATAAAGTAACAAATAAATACATTATTTATCAGGTAATATTAAGCACTAGAAAGGAAAAAAACAAAAAAGGTAGGTAAGTGAAAGAGAGACATTAGGGAGAGATTCCAGACAGAGGTAACAGTAGGTACTGATGATCTTGAAAAGTGTCTGGTGTGTTGATGAACGAACATGAGATATAATGGTAGAGGGTTATAGATGTACTAGATAAAATCATAAAGGTGCATATTGTTCAGGGTTTTTTATTATGGAAAAATATACATAAGATAAAATCTACCATTTTGAAGTGTACCTTTCAGTGGCATTAGGTATGTTCATATTATTGTTCTACCATCACCACCACTCCAAAACTTTCTCATCATCTCAAACTGAAACTGTGTACCTGTTAAATAACTATTCTCCATTCCTCCCTCCCCCCTAGAACCTGGTAACCACTATTCTACTTTCTGTATCTATGAGTTTGACTATTCTAGGTATTTCATATATGTAAAATCATACAATAAATGTCCTTTGGGAGCTGTCTTAGTTCACTTGCAATAATGTTGCCCAAATTCATCCCATATTATAGCATTTGTTAGAATTTCATTCATTTTGAGAATGAATAGTATTCTATTGTATGTGTATACCACATTTTCTCATTTCATTCATCTGTCAATGGAAGTTTAGGTTGTTAACACTTTTTGGCTATTGTGAATAACACTGCTGTGAACCATGGTGTACAAATATCTGCTCAAGTTCCTGTTTTCAGTTCTTGTGTATATACCCAGAAGTGGCACTCATGAATCATATGGTAATTTTATGTGTAATTATATGAATAACTGCCATTCTGTTTTTCATAGCAGTTGCACCATTTTACTTTCCCATCAATAATGCAAAGGATTCCAACTTCTCCACATCCTTTCCAACTCTCAGTATTTGGGGGTTTATGGATAGTAGCCCTCCTATTTGGTATGAAGAGTTACCTCATTGTGGTTTTGATTTGCATTTGCTCATGATCAGTTATGTTAAACATCTTTTCATGTGCATATTGGCCATTTGCAAATCTTTCAAGAAAAGTTCTTTGCTTGTTTTTTTAAAGATTTTATTTTTATTTATTTATTTATTTTAAAGAGAGAGCGAGAGACCCTGTGCATGCACATGTGAGTGGGGAGGAACAGAGTGGGAGGGAGATGGAGACAGAGAAAGAATATGAAGCAGACTTCACATTGAGCACAGAGCTAGATGCAGGACTTGATCTCACCACTTCAAGATCATGACCTGAGCCAAAACCAAGAGTCAGACACTTAACACTGAGCCACACAGGTGTTCCCCTTTGCTTGTTTGTTTTTCTGTTGTTGTTAAGTTGTGGGGGTTCTTTTTCTATTCTGCATATCAGATATAGGATGTGAAAATATTTTCTTCCATTCTGTGGGTTGCTTTTATATCCTACTTACAGTGTCCTTCAATGCACAAAAGATTTTAATTTTGATGAAGTCCAATGTATCTATTTTTCTTTTGTTTGCTTGTGTTTTTGTGTTATATCTAAGAAATCATTACCAAATTCACTGTCATGAAGCTCTTCCCCTGTTTCCTTTTAAGGATTTTATGGTTTAGCTTTTACATTAGGTTTATTATCCATTTTGACTTAATTTTTGTAAAGTAAATTAATTTTTGTAATACAGTGTAAGATGAGGATCCAACGTCATTCTTTTGCATGTGGATATCCAGTTCACTCAATACCATTTGTTGAAAAGACTGCCCTTTCTCCATTAAATGGAATTAGTACTCTTATTAAAAAATCATTTGAACATATTTGCGAGAGTTTATTTATGAGCTCTATTCTATTCTATTGATCTATATATCTGTCTTTATACTAGTATAATGTTTTAATTACTGTAGCTATATAGTTTGTTTTGAAATAAAGGAATGTGAGATTTCTATGTTGTTTTTCAAAATTGATTTGGCTATTTGGGGTCTCTTGAAATTCCATATGAATTTTAGAATGGATTTTTCAGTTTCTGCAAAAAATGTTGAGACATTGCTAGGTTTTGTATTAAATCTGTAAGATAACTTTGGGTAGTATTGATATTGTGATGGTTAATTTTATATGTCAGTTTGGGTCACAGGGTACTCATATATTTGGTCAGGCATTATTCTAGCTTCTGTAACGGTGTTTCTGGATGAGATTAACATTAGAATTGGCAAACTGAATAAAACAAATTGCCCTTCCTAATGTGAAAGGAACTCATCCAATCAGTTGAAAGCCTGAATGGAACAAGAGTTAAGTGGGAGGATTCTCCTGCTACCTGACTGCCTTTTAGCTGGGATATCAGTTTCTTTCTGCCTTTGGACTTGAACTATAACTATACCACCAGCTTTCCTTTATCTCTAGTTTGCCAACTACAGATCTTGAGACTTAGCTGCCATAATTGCATGAGCCAATTTCTTTCTTTTTTTTTAATTAATTAATTTCTTTCTTTTAGAGAGAGAGAGAAGAGAGAGATCAAGAGCAGAGGGAGGGGCAGAGGGCGAGGGAGAGAAACTCCAGCAGACTCCCTGCTGAACACAGGGCCTGACGCAGGTTTGAGCCCATGACCCTGAGGTCATGACCTGAGCCAAAATGAAGAGTCAGAGGCTTAACAGACTGAGCCACTCAAGTGCCCTGAGCCAATGTCCTATAATCTCTCTTTCTCTCTCTCTCCTTCCCTCCCTATTTCCTGCACACACATATCCTTGTTTTGTTTTTCTGGAGAACTCCAATATAGACATCTAAACAATTTTATGTCTTCTAATCCTGAACATAGAATATTATATATCCTGTGTTTTCAGTGTATAAGTCTTTTGCCTCCTTGGCTAAGTTTATTTACAAACATTTTATTCATTATGATGCTTTTATAAATTGAATTATTTTCTTAATTTAGTTTTCAAATTGTTCATTATTAGTGTATAGAAATTCAGCTATTTTTTTCTGTCTTTAATTTGTATTCTATTTGTTACTCAATTTATTAGTTCAAACAGTGGTTTTTGTTTTTTGATGTTTTTTATTTCTTTTTCTTGCCTAATTACTCTGGCTAGAAATTACAGTACTATGTGGAACAGAAGGGGTGGCAGTATGCATTCTTCTTTTTTTTTTTCCTGATCTTAGAGAAAAAACTTTCAGTCTTTCACCACTAAGTATGATGTTTGCTATGAGTTTTTATATATAGCTTTATTATGTTGAGATAGTTTCCTTCTATTTCTAAGTTTTTTGAGTGTTTTTATTACTAAGGATCAGAATTTAGTCAAAGGCTTTTTTTGTGTCAATTGAGATGATCATGTGTTTTTTTTTTTTCCTTTATTCTATTAATGTGGTATTATACTGATTTAGTTTTTTTTAAATATTTTATTTATTTATTTGAGAGAGAGTAAGAGAGAGCACAAGAGCAGGGTGAGGGGCATAGGGGGAAGCACACTCCCTGCTGAGCAGGGAGTCTGATATAGGGCTCCATCCCTGGACTCTGGGATCATGACCTGAGCCGAAAGCAGATGCGTAACTGACTGAGCCACCCAGGTGCCCCTATATTGATTTAATGTTTTAAATATTGAACCATCATTGCATTTCAGGAATAAATTTTTCTTGGTCATGGCAAATAATTCTTTTAATATGCTGAGTTTTGTATGCTAGTATTTTGTTAGGAATCTTTATATTAATATTTATAGAGATTACTGGTCTGTAGTTTTCTTGTACAGCCCTTGTCTGGCTTTAGTATCAAGTCAATACTGGACTCATAGAATGAGTTAGGAACTATTCCATCCTCTTCAATTTTTGGAAGAGTTTGAGAAGTGTTGGTGGACAGTTTTTCTTTAGATGTGTGGTAGAATTTACCAGTGAAGCCATCTGGACCAGGACTTTTCTTATCAGAGAGGTTTTTATTACTGATTAAATGTTTTTACTAGTTATAGTTTATTTTTATTTCTTTATGATTCAGTCTTTGTAGGTTTTGTGTTTCTAAGAATGTGTCCATTTTATTTAGGTTATGCAACCTGTTAGTGTATAATTGTTCATAATGCTGTCTTATAGCCCTTTATTTCTTCTTTTTAATGTAAATTCAATTAGCCTACCTACAGTGCATCATTAGTTTCAGATGCAGAGTTCAGTAATTCATCAGTTGCATATAACACCCAGTGCTCATCATATCATGTGCCATCCTTAATGCCCATCACCCAGTTACCCCATCCTCACACCCACCTCCCCTCCAGCAACCCTCAGTTTGTTTCCTATAGTTAAGAGTCTCTCATGGTTTGTCTTAACCTTTTATTTCTGTAGCATTTGTAGTAATGTCTCTACTTTCATTTTTTATTTTAATAATTTTCATTTTCTTTTTTTTTCTTATCCAGTATAGCTAAAGGTTTACCGATTTTGTAGATCTTTTTGAAGAACTAACCTATGATTTTGTTGACCTATTAGTTTTCTATTCTTTGTCTCTTTTATTATTTCCTTTCTTCTGCTTGCTTAGGTTTAATTTATTCCTATTCTTTATTCTTTTTTTTTCAATGCTCTTGTATGGACTTTGACTTTAATTGGGAATAAAATGTGAAGCCCTCAGAAAGTTTGAAAAATGGAATGGCATAGTCTGACAAATTTTTTAAATGATGACTTTTGCTTTGTCTTGGAAATAGATCAGAGTGATATAAGGGCAAAACCGTAAGAACAGTTAAGAAACAATCCCGGGGGCAAAATAATGGTGTCTTGAACAGTAATGACAGCACGTAGACATTATCTTCCTTTTTTTCTCTGTAAAACAAAACAAAACAACAACAAAACAAAAAACTAACAACAACAAAAAAAAGGTAGTTGGTTGATCCTGGGATGGGTTAGAAGTTCCTAGATGTTTGAGGAGAAAGTAGAGATGTGCTGTGGTCCTTTGGAACAGTGAGAAAGTATAGAAACTAAACAAGTGTGATAGGATGGCTCCATAGAACTAAGGACCCAGAGATATTAGCAATCAAAACATTGAGGCCCGACCATACTATGGAATATTTTTGATGACCATATTATACAGCACAGGTGTGTACCTAAAGTAAATGTAGAGTTAGAATAAGCAGGTTTATTGATTGCAAATGAGTATGATGACATAAAAGAAATGAAATGTGATTAATTCTAATGAAGCATCAAGGTATTCATGTTGAGTAAGAAAGAGTTAGAACATAATATTAGTTTAATTTCCTGCTATAATAAGTTTCTACAAAATTAATGGCTTAAAACATCACAAATTTATTATCCTACAGTTTTGGAGGTCAAAAGTCTGACTCAGGTCTTGTGCTAAAATCAAAGTGTAAGAAAGGCTGAGTTTCCTTCTGGGAGGCTCTAGAGGAGAAACCAATTCCTTCTGATTTTTGGCTTCTAGAGGCTGCTTACATTTCTTAGCTATTGACACTCTTCCTCCATTTTCAAAGCCATCAATAGAGGTAGGCTTTATCATGTCTCATTACTGACATATTTTGCTCCCTTATTCCCCTTTTTAAAAACACTTGTGTCTATATTAGGTCCACCCAGATCATCGAGAATAATTTCTTCATCTTGGGGTCTTTAACAAATCACATCTGCGAAGTTCCTTTTGTCATGTAAAAGAATATATCCACGAGCTGTAGAGATTAGGACATGAACATTTTTCTGCCTATTACAGTGATGAAGTAAAGATAAGTGAAAAAATAGTAGGAGGAATGGATTTTAAGATCCAGTGATTTGGGGAGATTGTTAGAGTATGATTATTATAAGGAATGATCTGGTGTGGCTGAGGCTGTTTCCTAATATCCGTTTTCTGTTATTCTTTCTGGGCACACAGTTGGATATACTTTCAAGTCTCCCTTGCAGGTAGAAGTAGCCTTATGACTGAGCTCTGGTCAATGGAGCATGAGTAAAATTGATGTATATCATTTTTAATTCTGGTCCACAAAGTCATCCTGTATGTGTTCCTTCTCTTTTCCCTCTGATGTCTGGGGAAAAAAAAAATGTACTATTTACATAAAAAATTAAAATTAAATAGAATTAAAGATTCAAGTTCTCAGTCACGCTAACCATATTTCAAGTGCTTAATAGCTAAATGTGACTATTGACTACAGTATTGATCAGTTCAAATATAGAGTAGTTGCTTTACTGCAGAAAGTTCTACTTGTTAGTGCTAGATTAAAGGAAGGCAAAGCCACAAAAAGGAAGAAGCCCAGTTCCCTAGCTGACTACATATAGAAACTCATCCCCACTCTTGACTGACATTGGGCTAGTCTGGGATCAATAAGTAAAATTTTCTTGTGTTCACTCAGAGAGATTTTACATTCTTTATTATAGCTCCTAACACTCTAACACAGCTAGAAAGAAAAGAAATGAGATGGTAGACATTATGGTGCATCACACAGATTTCCTTTGGGAAATAACAGACTTATTAACCTAGCTAATAAGACTGAGGAAATATAGGGCTCCTGGGTGGCTCAGTTGGTTAAGCGACTGCCTTCAGCTCAGGTCATGATCCCACAGTCCTGGGATCGAGTCCCGCATCGGGCTCCCTGCTCTGCGGGGAGCCTGCTTCTCCCTCTCCCACTCCCCCTGCTTGTGTTCCCTCTCTCACTGTGTCTCTCTCTGTCAAATAAATAAATAAAATCTTAAAAAAAAAATAAGACTGAGGAAATATAAAGGCCTGAGTCTCTTGCCCCAATTTTCAGACATCCTGAAGAGTCACTTGAGACATCCCTTGAGATTATATGACAGCTTCCTTTCTCCTTCTGCCCAGTCCTACTTACTTTCTTTCCCTTCTACAGGTGTTTCTGTTTTGTTGTGTCATTTTCAAGAGTACTCACTAATAGGGGGCCTGGGTGGCTCAGTCGTTAAGCGTCTGCCTTCGGCTCAGGTCATGATCCCAGGGTCCTGGGATCGAGTCCCACATCGGGCTCCCTGCTCGGCAGGAAGCCTGCTTCTCCCTCTCCCATTCCCCCTGCTTGTGTTCCTGCTCTCGCTGTTTCTCTCTCTATCAAATAAATAAATAAAATCTTTAAAAAAAAAAAAAGAGTACTCACTAATAGACCTCCTGCGTGCTAACCAGCACCGCAGAGTCTGATTCCTGGGGAACACCATCTACAACAATTGATATTGGAATTGGGTCAAGAAAGCAGAAGCTGGAATAGGATATAAGAATTGCATCACCTGCCACCTAGATATTAATAAGGGCCCCATCATTGGTGGTAGATGAAGCACAGAGAAACCTTGTTTCTAGTTGATGTTTCACTTGTTAAAACTTTCACCAGTAGTGAATTGAAATGGTATATTGTTGAAAGTGAATGCATTAGCAGGTATCAGACATTTGAGAAAAACGGCAGAGAAAGTAAATATAAAGATAATATTAGGTGGCTATGGTTGAGTTTGCTTGATGCTTTGAAGTAGAGATAAGGAATAGCTGACTGTACCATAGCTAAAATCTAGGATTAAAATTCTAGAACACCTCCTTAGTAGCATACAAAAATTCTCTCATCTTTTGCAGAGAAAAGGCAGATATAGCTTAGGATCAAACCCAGGACTTAATTATAAGAATATCCACACTTCCAAGAAGTTTGAACTCTTAAGCAAGACCTGAATTGGGAAATATTGAACCCCTAATAAGTAGAGTAGAAACATCTTGTCTGATCCCATCACCCCTGAAAAAAAATCCTCATTTCCAGATCTCTTAAACTCCCTGAGTCTGTGGAAATAGTCTACTCCTCTCTATGAGGACTAACACTCTCCTTTCCTCGAAGACAACATACATCCTTCCCCACTTAAGACAACATTACTTCTTCTCAAGATCTGTGTCAATATGCTATGCTCTGTACCGGCCATAGGCCAATAATTAGGGTTCATAATCTGGCCAACATAATCTGTCCAAAGGCAGGGTCTGATTAGAGAGGAAAGAGACTATACCCTCAAAGGAACTGCAGGACTCAGCCAGCATATATTAGCAGGAGCTAAGGAAGTATGCATGAGACTAGAATCTGAAGGTGCTAGATCAAGTACAGTGGGTTGGATAAAGAATAGTTTGTTAATTTGGGGGCATCTTCCAGATCATACGATTCTACACACTGGCAAAGTCCTCAGGAGATGGCATACTCTACTGGAATCAAGGAAAAAGCAACAACTTATACAAAGTGAGGTAGACATTCCAGACAACTGTGGCAAATAGCAGAAGAAAGGATTAGAAGACTTAGAAAGTTGGCTTGCCTAACCATATGTACTATATAAGGCTGGAGAACCCACCAGAGGATTCTATTCCACAGGAGGGCCTAGAAGATACATAATTTACCAAAGCAATAAGGAAGGCCTTGGTAGGAGTGGCACTGGCATCACTCAGAAGTACATTGTCAGCTCCCCTCCATAATCCAGGCTTGGTGGGAAAAGTTGCCATTAAGAATTGAGTTCATTGATAGCAAGAAGGATGATAGTTTCCTTGTGAATTTGAAGCTATTTGTCAGTGCTTAACCTGGATGGAAAGCACAACGCAGGTGTAATTGGTAATGATGTCCCCAGTCCCCTAGGAAGAGCCATTTACTTAAGTGATAGGAAAAGGGAAATGTCAAAACATTTCAAAGATATTTGGACATAGAGTCCAAGAATCAAAGTATTATTATGTCTCCCTGTTAGAAAGCATAGAAGGTGTGAATAATAAAAGGAATCCTGACCCAGGTTTGAATAACAGTGGGCCACTGAGTCCATAATCTATCTACTTTTTAAAGTGCATATATATGCTAACTTACTTAACGTTTGTTACAGTAAAGTCTGAAAAGATCCAGAAAATCTGAACTTCCATTATAATATCACATTGTTTCATTATATTGATGACATACAAATCAAATTAAAGTGCACAAAGTGGTTCTTCCAAATGGCTAAAACATTATATGGCTTGCCAAGACTAATGTGCTATAGAGGGTAGAGGTAAAACCCTAAAAAAATTCAGATGACTGTCATATCAATAACATTTTTACGGGTCTAGTGATTGGTGTCATGCCAGGTTATCCCCTCAAACATAAAGGACAAATTATTGGTATGTTACCTCTCCATGCAAAGGAGGAAGCACCATGAAAGATAGGCCTGGTACACCCTTCAGGTTCTGTTCTTCAAGCAGTATATTCCCTAGAAAACTTGGAATATTTCTCTGTCTCATATAATGGATGATTTTAAAAAGGCTGCCAGTTTGGGGTAGCAATATGAGCAAGGACCTTCAGCAGGTCTTGGATGTGATGTGGTTAGGGACCTTGACTTTCTATAACAAAGATATTAGTGTCAGGAGATGATGTAGCCCATTGAAAGCAGGAAGAACTACTGAAGATAAACAGAAACACAATCAGAGGGCACAGAATGCTGCAATAGTTTCCAAAGTGCCTCTCCTTCAGCTCACTCCTATGCTCATGTTGGGGATCCCTAATGATTATGAGGAAGAAAAGCGTAAGCTTGTTTCACAGATCCATTAGTTCATATTGAGGATACAAGCTAAAAAATGGTGGCCAACTCTTTTGCAAACTATCTAGGCATCACCTTGAAAAAAAAAATGGGGAAAGTAAAATTCTAGTCAAGGTGCAGAACTTCAGGTACTGAACCTAGTTATCTATTTTGTTTGAAAAGATAAGCAGTTTAAACACACACACACACACACACACACACAAGTAGTCTTAGTTTAGACAACATGAAGACTTGAGGGCAGTGGAAAATGGTTCGGCAAGTCATCAGAGATATATAATGACAAAAAGTGGAAGATTAAAGATAAGGAGGTCTGGACTAGAGGTAGGTGAACGGCCATGTAGGAGAGGACAAAAAGTGTGAAGGTCTCATGTATCTCATGTTAATGCCCATCAGAGATTAACAGCATGGTATATAAAATGATTTTTCTGCTTTCCTCAAGCACCATCTCTCAACAGACACTCCAATATAGGCACAGGAAGTATGTTAGTGGCTATGTTAGCAGGGATAGAGTCTGAACTCTTATCAAGTCTGATCTTGCTACTGCCACCACTGAATGTACAACCTATAATCGACAGAAACCAATGTCAAGTTACAATATAATTCCATCCTTCGATGAGACTACCCAGGCACTTTGTAGTGAGTTAGCTACATTAGGTCTCCTCTACTCTGAAAGTCCAGCAATTTCCTTTGGATAAATAGACACATATTCTGTATGTGGGTTTGCCTTTCTTACATGTAAGACCTGAGCAAGTACCACATTTTTATAACAATGGAGTATCAGATCTACCCCCATGGATCTAACATACTATCATGTGAGACCAAGGGATCCACCCTACAGCAAAAGAGGTGTGGGCATAGGCTGATGACACACTCCACTACCCAGATGCTTTTGGTCTGATAGAAGATTGAGTGGTCTGTTGAAGGCACCACTGAAGCACTAGCCTGAAGATGATATTTTGTAAGGACAGCACAAGGTGCCATTCTACAAGACACTGGATACAGTTTGATCAAAGAAGAAGGTTAAATAGTGCTTTGACACCAATAGTTAGAATACATAGGTCTGAAAAACATATAGAGGAAACAAGAATGACACTGTTTAGCTTTTTTTCTGGTGACTCATTTCCTATAGGGAGAACACTCATTAGTGGATAAATCAAGACTTCCTTTCAACTATAACCCATTGCTCCTACCTGAATACTTCGGACTCTTTAAGAACGAGAAGGCAAGAAGAGGAATCTTCATCTTGGTAGAAAGATAATCTTGATTGTCCAAAGTAAGTAAGATACTATTGCACATGTGGCTAGCAAGGGGTATGTTTGACACCCATGTGATCCACTTGACATTTCTTCATACTCCTTTCATACATTTTGAAGGAAAATGGAAATAACAGCAACATTGTCTGAAAATAGCATAGTGATCAGGGACTCAGAATTCTTAGGAATGAGAGTATGATTAAGTAACCAGATAAGCCACAAAGACCACCAAAGTTGTTAGCTGAGGCTGAAGAAAATCTAGTTTTTGCTCTGAGACCAGCTTTGGCAGAGAGTGCTGTAGTTCTTATTAACCTTACCCTTTTGTTCCTAAAAGCAAGGTCCATAAGAATCTTAGAGGAGGAGCTGGTCCCAGAATTTATATAAAGAAGTTGATTTGAGTGAAGCACATGTTCATTGTTGTGGATGCTGTAATGACCACCCATGTGACCTTTCCAGAAACAAGGCCCTCAGCTTCTGAGAGTATTTTCAGAAGAACCCTGAGCTATAAGTCATTTTGGGAATATGCTCAGCAGTAGAGAACTTCACCAGAAGTTATTCCCCTGCCTAGAGAAGCCCATATCTGATGACTCTACCCTCAAATTGGCACAAATCTTAAAGATGGTATCTTCTTCATAACTGCCGGCTGAGTCATCTGAGTTTTCTCTTAAGACTATACTTACAGCTCAGGGTGCCTGGGTGGCTCAGTTGATAAAGCATTTGTTTTTGGCTCAGATCATGATCCATTGGGTCCTGGGATTGAGCCCCACATCAGGTAACCTGTTTCTCCCTCTCCTCCCTGCTTGTGCTCTCAGTCACTGTCTCAATCTCTCAAATAAGTAAACATCTTTAAAAAAAGTAAAAAATCTTTTAAAAAAATTCTAAAAAAGACTATACTACAGCTCAATCATTTCTGCTGTAGTCCTATTACCTTAATTCCCTTTTGTAGTTGTTGATCTCAAGAGCATTCTTTATAAATGCCCTCGCACTAATCTCTATCTCAGAGTTTTTACCTAAGGTATCCAAACTATAACAATAGGTGTCAAAAAATGTCATGCTTGAAATTGAGATTGTAAGTCAGACCATGGAAGTGGGTGGGTAAGGTAGACTGTGGATCAGTATAGGAGAGGTGGCCAAAGAATTGAGAGGCCAGAATGATGGAAAGATCATCTTCATGGAAATTGATTCACCAAATATTTTGGTAATAGTGTTGGAGAAAACATTAGTGCACAGGTACCCACATTTTCAAGGAATTGAGAGGTAGAAGAGGGTTTTATGGAAACTGATGAGTGAGTGACCATAGCAAGAGTGTATTATTAGTATAGTTTGATGGCATGAGTAGAGAGGATAGTGGAACAATAACCTGGAAATCACTATGGGAGATGGTAGGAAAGAAACATGCTACACTTAAGAGAACCCTCAGGGAGATCCATCTTTCAGTTAGAAATAAAAAAGGAACATTCAGAAAGAAAGTTCAGGATATGTGAAGTTTTGCTTCAGGGCTCCTTACCACCTTACCCACTAACCTATACAGATCTTAGATATAAAGAATTGAGTCTGGTTCCCAACTATTCCAGGTAAAAACTAATGCATTTGTAATTTTGTGTTTTCATTGCATGAGGCTATACAATGTGCTGTAGGTGTTCAGAATTTTTGTTTTTGGTTAGCTGACTAGGAATGCTTAGCTAAATTGCTTCAATTAGTGACTATGTAACTTGACATGCTCTAGCTATAATCAAAGGCACAGAAAATTCAACTGCAAAAGTAATATTATTACATAAGACAGACCATATACAAAATTGGTTATATCCTTTACCCTCTGAGAATCTGAACCATGGAACAACCATGTGAAAATTGGTTTTAATCTCTATACCTTTAAAATTATTATTCAGTGAAGCTGGAACTTTTATTAAATGTAAGAACATCTGAAGGAAAAAGCACATTTTTGCCCTTTTCAGAAATTATTAGATTTGCTTCCAATTATTTCATATTTGTATACTATTTTAAAACTAGACAAAATGTCAAATGCTCATTATAATTTTACAAAATGAACAATGACAAAGAAGAGTATGCTGTTCTATTTAGTTATGATTTATATACCCAATACTTCCAGGACCATATTTCCAACTTTTTATTTTCTCCTAGTTATACTGAAATAGGTCACTCATTATCAACATTTCCAAAATAAAACTACTTCTATTAACTCTTCTTTCTGTAGAATCTTCAATTACTTTCCAAAATGAGCTTTTTTTTCCTTCCTGGAAACAGCAAGATTTCACTTCCTAGCATTTTTTGCAGATACGTATGGCCATGTGACTGAATCTTGTCCAATGGAATATAGGTGAAAGGAATATATACCACCTCTAAGTTTGGTGCATTTATTTATTTTATTTTTTTTTAAGATTTTATTTATTTGACAGAGAGAGACACAGCGAGAGAGGGAACACAGCAGGGGGAGAGGGAGAGGGAGAAACAAGCTTCCCGCTGAGCAGGGAGCCCAATGTGGGGCTCAAACCTAGGACCCTGGGATCATGACCTAAGCGGAAGGCAGATGCTTAACGACTGAGCCACCCAGGGGCCCCAGTTTGGTGCATTTAAAAACTCTCACCCAATCCTCAATTTTCTCAGAGTCTGACTGTGAGCTAGAGGCAGAGAATCCAACAAACATCTCTGAGACCATGGGGATAAAGTAGCTGCAAGATGAAAAGAACCTGTATCCTTGAATCAGCATACTAAGTCACCCCAAAATTCCGGCATTGTTTTGTTATATGAATCAGAAATAAACATCATCAGTATTAGCCAATGAGATTTTTGTGATTCTATTTTTTTTATAGCAGTTCATCTTCCCTTCCCCAACTATATACTTCTGTTCTACCGGACATTCCTATTTCTATGATGGCCACCATAGCATATCAGACACACAAAGACTGAGAAGAGGAACAGATGCAATAAGTATTCCCAATCAGTTCTTCCCTCTCAGTCACATAATCTAATTAATTACTGAGATAATATTGTTAATTCCATTGCTACAATATTTCCTTCTTTGTCCCCATATCTTTAGTTTTCTGCCTAAAGAAGTCCAAACTTTTTAATGAGCACCTAAACATATCAATATTATTCCCCAAAATTACCCAGAAATTACCTTTATCAGCCTTATTCTCTGTGATAATACAACCTTAATTATTCTATTATTAAAATATCCCATCATCTCTTTGACTCTTTGAGATGGTCACAATATCCCCTCTACTGGGAATTTGTTCTTTGTATATATTTGATACTGGTGTTGGAGAAAGCATTAGTGCACCAGGCACCCACATTTTCAAGGAATTTAGGGTTAGAGGAGGGTATTATGGAAACTGATGAGTGAGTAACCATAGCAAGAGTATATAATTAGGGTGCCTGGGGGGCTCAGATGGTTAAGCATCTGCCTTCAGCTCAGGTCATGATCCCAGGGTCCTGGGATCGAGTCCCGCATCGGGCTCCCCGCTGAGCGGGGAGCCTGCCTCTCTCTCTGTCTCTGTCTCTTATTAATAAATAAATAAATAATCTTAAAAAAAAGAGTATATAATTATTAGTATAGTCTGATGGCACGAGTAGAGAGGATGGTGGAACAATAACAATATATATCTAGTTAGCTAGCTAGAGAAATGAATATAAACCATGCTTAAAAGTAAATGACTCATTCCTCACCTTCTTTATGAGATCCTCTTATATTTTTCTTTTTTTCCATATTTTCCTATTTATAATTAACTTTTGCATTTACTACAAATGCACTATGCTACAGTATTTCTAGTAATAATAGGCTTTGCTTTCATTTTGATAGTGCTGTATCAGATTTCTTTGGTGTATAACAAGTTATCATAAACTTTTTGAAAACCACAATTTATTACATCACAGTTTGTAAGTCAGAGTCATACATAGCATGACTGGGCTCTCTCTTCAGTTTATCACAAGATTGAAATCAAAATATTGGCCAGACTGAGTTCTCATCTTGAGGCTCTGGGGAAAAATTTGCTTCCAAGCTCACTTTTGCTGTTGCCAGAAATCTGTTCCTTGTGATTGTAGGACTGAGGTCCTGTTTCCTTGCTATATAGACCCCTGCATCTTCATTAAATTTAATCCTTCACATACTTCAACTCTCTGACTTTCTCTTCTACCAGCAGCTGGAGAAAACTCTGCTTTCAGAGGGCTTATGTGATTAGGATAGGCATAACTGAATAATATTCCTTTCTTAAAGTCAGCTGTGCCAAGTAGTATAAACTAATCACAGAAGAAAATTCATTATATCATAGTCCTGAGGATTATTTAGAGCATGTACATCAGGGGGAGGAAATCATGGGAGCATATTAGAATTCTCTAATTTCTATTTCAAAAAACTTACAGTAAAAAAAGCAATTCTGGAACCACTAAGTCATTGAACTTTAGCCTCACTAAAGTATAGGTTAGGTATAGCAAGAATTACTATTATCTGTCTCATAGGTAAATAACAAGAGATTCAAAATATTTAAGCAGTGTGACCATATTCTTGCAGTTACAGTGGGTATGAATACAGATAGAAATGTTTTAACTAGAAGTCCAAGATTCTCTTTACAACACTTCAAAAACTACATTTGGGCTCATATGTCTATTATCATTACTTTATTACATGTTACTTGATTATAAAATGCTAATGCTAAAGTGTCACATCAGTATAGGAATTTAGAATTTTCTAAGTGAGTAGTTTATATATTTATCCCTTTAATGTCATCATGGAGAGAAGGGACCAATTTCCTTGTTCCCCACATGTACCATGTATTCATTATCTTGGGCTGTCATAACAAAATACCATAGACAGAGTGGTATAAAAAACAGAAATCTATTTTCTTACAATTATGGAGGCTGGAAATTTGAGACCACAGTGCCAGCATGGTTAAGCTCTAGTGAAGATTGTCTTTCCAGTTTGCAGATGGCCACATTCTGGTTGTGTCTTCACACTGTGGGGAGAGAATTTCTCTCTTTTTCTTAACGACTGAGCCACCCAGGCGCCCCCTCTCTTTTTCTTACAAGGCCACCAATACTATCAGATTGGAATGCCACTTTTATGACCTTGTTTAGTGGAAATTACCTTCTAAAAGCTCTGTCTTCAAATATAGTCACATTGGGAGTTAGGGCTTCACCATATGAATGGAGGTGGGGTGGGGAGGAATACAATTCAGTCCACTGTAAAACATTACCAAGTTTGGAACATACATACAACAGCTAGTGAATAAATATTCATTGATCTCCATTTTTATTCAACCAATTGATACCTAATTAAACCAGACCCATGGAGAATCACATGAAATAATATATACTCCAACTAAATTTTATTCTGATGATTAATGGAAAAAATAGAAAATAAAAACTATTAGAGCGTTCTTTAAACTCCCTATAGCTATAGACAGAACTTTTATGGTTAAAAAACAGAATGATTACCAACTTTAATTTTGGCTAGAAGGCTTAGACTTGACTCAGAACTTGAAAATCTTGATACGTCAACAATTTCATATAAATTGTCTCAAGTTAAAAAATGTTGATCAGAAAGAAAAATCGTGATCAAGGTAGCCATATACATAATTGGTCTGGAATATACTCAGTAGCTTACAAATTCCTGTATTCTGAATACCATTTTTAGACATTATTTATGGTGCTCAATACCTGTGTGTTGGCACTGGGGGCCATGGAAAGGGTTATTCTCAAAATTCTTCTTCAAATAGCATTATAAAGTCATGGGATAATTTAGTATTACAGTGGAAATCACACTATGTACTCCTCACCCATTAGGCAGCTAATGTTTCAGCCTACAAAATGAACTGGTTCCATTATGGGACTATCATGACAAGCCAGAATGGAAGAATTCTAAATTCATTAACTTATAGAGTGATGGTGTTTGTTTTTACTTTGCCAAATCAAATAAACAAGGAAGCAAATAAAGTTGAAATGTTACTTTGGGGAAAGATTGACCATTGCTTTGACCTACTTTGGTCATTCAGATGTTCTTATGCAAATGCTCTTCTGGAACCGTGGAAAATATGTTGAGCACATTGGAAAAATAAGGGGAAAAGCTCAAGAAAATTAACACTTTTTAGCTATTAGATACAGTCATTAGTGATATTCAGAAGTATTCTGGCAGCTTTCGCTAAAATTTCCTCTTCTTTTGTTTTAAAAAATTCTACTCTAAAGAAATACATTCAACTAGGTTATAATTAACGTGGCTGTCAAAAGATATTATATATCATCAGCTGCTTACCATCCTAAGGTAGACAAAAAGTAGCAATGCTATTGTTCTCTGCCTAATCAGGTCAAAGCAGTGGCAACTTTGATTAGAATTATTTGTCGAGAAACTGCTTAAAGTCTGTAACAGTAAACTGTGTCATATATTTGCTCCCACATCTTTTATTTTAACCTTATTGAGGGAGGGAGACATTTTTAATTTATAAATTGGCAAGCTTCTTCTCATAATATGTGTTCTATCAACACCCCTTCTTGTATTTAAACCAATGTCTAGTAGCTGACCTACAAGTTCTACCAGAATGTTTAGAGTCTAATGAGTTTAACTATTCAATAATATATCAAACTACTAAGATTTCAAAGCATAAAAGTCATGAGAATCAAAATTAAAAATTTGTGGAAGCAATTTTTCCTATATAAATGACCAAATAGGAAAGAGATGCATTTATAAAAATGCTAAAAAATAATTACAAAAGTGATTTGAGCTTATTAAAAGCATCAAGGTTTTAGGAACATATAACATTTAAACTGGCTCTGAACATAAACTCTATTCTGATTTCTCTATTTTTGTTAAAGTAAAGCACATGACTTTCAACAAGGAAAGTATTTTATGTGCAATAAATGCTTTTCTAACTGAGAAAATTATAGCTAAATCTCTATTTTTTATCATTAAGGTAAAGTTGGTATATTACATTATATAAGTTTCAGGTGCACAACATTATAATTTGATATTTGTATACCCTACAAAGTGATCACCATTATAAATCTAGTTACGATATATCACTATACAATAGAGCCCCTTCACTCATTTGACCAGCCCCCCAAAAACAGTATTCATCTTTCTCCATCTGACATTTCACTTAACATAATACTCTCAAGATATATCCATGTTGTCCCAAATGGCAAAATATCCTTTTTTATGGCTGAGTAGTATTCATTATGGTGTGTGTGTGTGTGTGTGTGTGTGTGTGTGTGTCTGTCTGTCTGTCTGTCTATGCATGACATCTTATCCTTTCATCCATCAATGGACACTAGGTTGTTTCCATATTTTGGCTATTATAAATAATGTTGTAATGGACATAGGAGTGTCTTGAATTAGTGTTTTTGTATTTTTCAGATAAATACCCAGAAATGGAATACCTGCATCATAAGATTTTTAGTTTTTTGAGGACTCGCCATACTATTTTCCAGGTGGCTATACCAACTTGCATTCTCACCAAGAGGGTATCAGTGCTTCCCTTTCTTCATATCGATGCCAACACTTGTTATTTCTTGTCTTTTTGATACTAGCCATTTCGACTGGTGTGAGGTGATAACTCATTGTACTTTTGATGTGCATTTCCCTTATGATTAGTGATGTTGAGCATCTTTTCATGTGCCTTTTGGCCAACTATATGTCTTCTTTGGAAAAATGTCAATTCAGGTCCTCTGCCCATTTCTTAGTTGGGGTATATTGTTGTTGTTGTTGAGTTGTATGAATTTTTTATATTTTGGATGTTAACCCCTTATCAGATATATGATTTGGAAATATCTGCTCTCATTCAGTAGGTTGCCTTTTTGTTGTATTGATGGTTTCCTTCACTGTGCAGAAACATTTAGTTTGATGTAGTCCCATTTGTTTATTTTTGCTTGTTTTCCTTGCTTTTGAAGTCAGATTCAAAAACAAAAACAAAACACAAAAACATTGCTGAGACTACTGTCAAAGAGCTTACCACCTATGTTTTATTCTAGAAATTTTGTGGTTTCAGGACTTGCTTTCAAGTCTGTAATCCATTCTGAGTTAATTTTTGTGTCTGATATGAGATGGTGGATCTTTTCATTCTTTTGCATGTGGCTGTTCAGTTTCCTTAAAACCATTTATTGAAGAGACTGTCCTTTCTCCATTGTATATTCTTGGCTCCTTTGTTATAAATTAATTGACCATACATATGTGGGCTTATTTCTGGACTCTCTATTCTGTTCCATTGAAATATGTGTCTGTTTTTTTTTATGCCAATACTCTACCCTGTTTTGACTACTGTAGCTTTGTAACATATTTTGAAATCAGGGACCATAATACCTCCAGCTTTGTTCTTCTTTCTCAAGGTCACTTGGGCTATTCAAGGTCTTTTGTAGTTCCATATGATTTTATAATCATTTGTTCTGCTTCTGTGAAAAATGTGATTAGAATCCATGAGCACGGAGTATCTTTTTATTCATTTGTGTCTTTCTCCATTTCTTTAATTAATATCATATAGGATAGTGCAAAAATGATACCCACCAGTTCCTCCATCCTGGAGAGAGTCCCAACAGGTTGCTATCTCTTTGGCAGATGCTTTAAGATTAACAAATGGGTCTCCTTTGCATATGATCCCCTTAAAACTGTTGCTTTTGTGCTGCATCCCAGGTCTTGGTGGATCTGTGCACAAGCTCTTTTTTTTTTTTTTCTTTTTTTAAGATTGTATTTATTTATTTGACAGAGAGAGACAGTGAGAGCAGGAACAGAAGCAGGGGGAGTGGGAGAGGGAGAAGCAGGCTTCCTGCCAAGCAGGGAGCCGAACGTGAGGCTCGATCCCAGGATCCTGGGCCCATGACCCAAGCTGAAGGCAGATGCTTAACGAATGAGCCACCCAGGCGCCCTGTGCACAAGCTCTTTAACAGCAAATTTTCCTTTCCCTATGGCTCCCTTCCCTGTGGTTCTCTCAGAAGTAAACTCTATTGGTTTTCTAGGCCAGATGTTTCTGGGGCTCATTTCTCCAGTGTTGTCCCCAAGGGTTGGGGTAACTGATGTGGAACCCTACTACCTCAGGGAAAAGCTTCATGTTATGAGATCCCTTCCAGTTGTGGGTTGTTGCACCTGGGGTGGGGTTTCTTGAAGGACTGTGTCTCTGTCTCTCCTACTTGTCTAGATGTTGCCCTTCATGTGGAGGCACTGCTCATCTAACTTTCAGGTCCTTTTCAGAAGGAAAGGTTTCATAGGTATCTGCAGATGTGTTGTGTTCCTGGAGGACTTGAGTTCAAGATTCTTTGACACTACATCTCAAACCCTCCCCAAATTTCTGTACTATTTTTAAATAGATTAACCTGTCAAGTTTTTATACATTTATCGGCCCTGTACAGTTATTGCTTAGGGGAAAGATTCAGTGTAAAATAACAAGCTTATCTTAATTCAAATAAATCCAATTTATGAAAATAAATATAAATTATTTTGTCTTTTTTTAGCAAATGTATTGTTTTAAAAGTGAAAAGTATTTGTTTTTACTCTGGCTGTTAATTTATTCATTTTACTTACGTTAATTTTCCAGGAAATTATGTTCACCTCCTTAAGGAAACATTTCTTGTTACATACTGACTTTCAGGTCATGGCATATGCAGCTTAAGATAATAAGACTAGCAATTACTTTTCTATTTTGACACACTAGTCCAAGAACATTGTGTTGCATTTAATGAAGTAGGCCACTGCTGCCTTTAGGATGTATTCAGGCAGTCCTTGACGTCGGTGGCTTAACTGACTGCCTCCCTCCCCCAACAGACTCTTTTCTGTTATTTCTTTTACTCTTTCTGCAAGACAATGCCTGGAGTGATCCATCTTCTCTCTTCCAATGTACACTCTCTCCTGGAACTCTAGTCTGTACCAGACTAAATAAGAAGAGCTCATGATCATGGACCTGGACTGAGTATAAGAGGAAAGAAAAAGAGAAGGAGATAAACTGAATCCCCATTAATTTCTCATTTTTGTCCTTCAGCCCCACATGAGGTCTCCTGCCTTCCAAGAACATCAGTCTCACTCCTCAGCATGTCCAATTTATGTTGGATATTTATGTCCATAGGTATTTAACAAATCTTCATGGAGCCCTATTTCTTTACTCTAGAAATCCAAATCCCACTCCATGTCTTATGAAAAAATATATATCTAGGATGACCTAAGATATAAAAGAAAAGAGGGGGAAAGGAAAAATGAGATGGAGAGAGAGGGAACTCTATTTCTAATTTGAGTCAGATCTAGTCTGTCAATGAGAAACACTTCAAAGGATGACAGGAAAGTGAAGTTAGTCATTTCTTGGAGTCTTCAATAAGATTAAATAACAAAAACTGTTACCTGATCTGGCAGAGTTGGAAAGATTTGGGGAAAGAGATTTTGATCCTCATTGCTCCTTCCCTACCAGTCTGAAACTCCTGGAGTTTACACCTTTTTGCCCACCATTTGCATTCAAGTCTTTCATTGTCCTGAACCTACCCTCCTATTCCCCTGCCCCAGGGCATTAGACCTTTGGCACCAACATTTGCTATTCTCCCTGTGAGTGAGGGGAGAGTTGAGAGAAACAGGGGAGATTTGGATTCATTCAAAGTATGTAAATTATCTTCCTTGTGCTCAGATTCTGTAGTGCTATGTAAACTACACTGTATTTCTGGCATTTAGGAGGATAAATAGATTTCTATGAGCTAGTGTGGGAACATAACCAAGATAGATAAACTATTCCTCCAGGCAAAATGCATTTTGAATTTCAAACAAGTAAGTTACCTATAAACTTTTGGAACACTTTATGGTTGTAAATCGGGTGTTGTTTTTGATCCTTCCAAAAGAATACAGCAAGAAGTTTATTGAGTTCCTCAGAAGCTCAGGTTTGCTCATCTTTGAGAAAGCTTTGCCTGGTAGTGGAGAATCTTGGGAAGAGAAGAAGAAACTGTGCAAACCACAGATTAAAATTTTGCCCCTCTTCTCAACATGGAGTCCTTTCACCCTTCATTTGTGTGATACTCATTCTTAAGTATAATTCCTGGTCATTGGCATATATATTGGGGAGCAGGCAGTTTGTTAAAAAGCAGTGGGAGGAAGATGGACTGTGTATGTTTAAGTCCTTTGAGCAAGTGGCAATCACTTTAACTAGAACAGCAAAAGGATTCAGCTGTTAAAATCTTTGAAAAGCAGCAGCTTAAAATATTATATTGCATAATAGAATATACATTTGAACAGAGATCCCACAGATCAAAGTCATAAAGCCAGAGTAATCAAGCTTTGTATTGGGTAACTGGTTAGGAAGTACTTGGAGGAGACCTGTGGAAAACAATTTTTTCTGCAGGTGAGAGAAATAAAATTAGTGTTGAATTCATTTGCATATGTGATCAGGGTTCTATGCATGTGAGATTTGTTCCTTTATTTTCTCATTAAGTACTTACTAAGCACCTATATGTCCCTGGCAAATTCCACACTGAGGTATGGAAATGCAATGATGAACAAGGTATGGGTCCAAACCTGAAAGAATTTAGAGTTTAGAGAAGAAGAAAACAATATGATAGCATGAGAGCTACAAGCCGAGGGAAGAATAGGAGGACAGGAAACTCTAATCTAGTTTGTGAGGTGGAATAGTAAAAGGGTGGGTCCTAGAACTTTTCACAAAGGAGAGGTCTAAGCAGTTTGTTTGTTCCAGTCAACTTACAGCAAACCAGAAAGAGTGGCCCACTTTACACTGCAATATTACACTTCAAAACCCAGTCAATAACTATCACTCTATTTAGACTTCCAGTGTGACATGTCTCTTTAATAAATACTGGCCCATTTATCTTTTAAAATCTTCTGTCATCAGAGAGCTCTCATGTGAGCCAAAAGATATGTTCAAGGAAGAGAGGAAATACCCCATTTGAAAAAGACTGTTAGGCTGAACTCCTTCAACAGCACTAGCTAAAGCAATAACTATGGCACGTGTCTAGCTGGAAGGTCCTGTTGACTTGTGACAACAGTTCTTAGGCATGGAGACACTGAGAAGGGCTAAAATGGTTTGTTTCTCCAATGAGCCTACTACAAATAGCATTCACTCCCCTAGCAAGGCAAGTTAAATGGAGTGGTTTGGTTCTCAGCAGGACAACACACAGCTCTCCTAAGCTTTCACCGGCACATTTTTATTAGCAACAAAAGGCTCCAGCAGCTCCAGGAGTTCATCTTCCCAGAGTAATTTACGAGTTCTTTCTCTTGCTTTTTCATCCTTCCCTAGGAACACTCAAGCATTCAAGTTGCTGCCCACAGCTCACCCACCACTCTCTATTTTGGTGGAGAGATAAGAGAAAATAAGACATGAGGACTATTTTTTACTCTTACTCCTTTGCATTAAATAAGCACCAGGGCTCAATTTTCGCATGACTCCTTTGTGATAGGAATTTGGCTCCAACACAGCTCTTCTTTCAGTGGCTGAATCTGTCTTTGCCCTCCTGTCTCCTCACCCTGTTTCTCTTCCCACATAAGGGGGCTTTCCTTTTTTCACATTCGGCTTTATGATGCTACTCATTTGAAACCTTGTACATTGTCCTAATATTTATCCACTTAACAAATGTTTATTAAACATAACAATCCAGGCATTCTGTTTGGTTTCTGGGATGTAACTCTGCATAAGACAGGGTTCCAGCCTTGAAGGGTCTTGCAATTAAGTCTAGAGGGAAGCATAAGACAATTAATTATAAGATTTTTTGGAAAGAGCAATAAGAGGGGGTGGAGATGTTACAAGCCTTATAGGGCTGCATTCCTCTTCCTCTTCACTTCTGCTGTGTGAAATTATACTCCCTTATAAAGAAATAGCATAAAGACACTGCCTCTGGCTCTACTTTCTGGAGAGTCAAATTCAAAATCAGGCCCTGAAAATGAAATATTGGGATGGGTTTTTCCCTGTTTTGATGGGTAGTAGGACAATATTAGTAATGGGGCTGTGGTAACATTTGGTATACTGTGGCATCACAATTATTAAAGCTTCCACCTATTGTTAATTGGGATGGCATCAAGGTAGAAGTTTAGGCATTGGGATATACAGTAGCTGTGTCACTTGAAAGGCGCAGGGCAGGGATTATTTTAAAAAGTTTGAGGTGGGCTGGCTTATTTTAACTACAGGGGAACCTTGTGAAAGGAAAACTATAGGGCATCTCACTGCCAATTTAGGCAAATTATGAAAGGACCATGTTTGCAGATTTTGCAAATTTTAAGGAGAATGTCATCACCTACAGTAAAGAAAATCAGACCAGGATCTTACTCTGAGGTGTAAGAGCAGCAAGAAGGGCTGATCTTGGAACACCAAGTGACCATGAGACTGGAGGAGAACACCATGAGCTGGGAATCATGAAACCTGTAAAACCATATGGTTGAGTGGACACAGTGGGGATCCAGAGTATAATAAAATTATATATTTGGGACTAGGTTGGAGCAGGTCCAAAAAGCAAAGGTACATTATATGAATAGAAAGACAGATAACTTGTCAACAATTTCTGACACTGATGACTTCTTCAAATTACAGCTAATGGAGGTAAGGGTTCCTTTCAGCCAAATGGTAGAGGAAAGAACTCAGGCCTAGTTCACAGGGTGCATTTGCCTAAAGGTTGGTGCTAGCCAAAAATGGACGACTAATGCATCACAGTGTTACCAAAGTGACAGTTTGATTCAGTTTGATTCTTTTCCTGCTCAATACTGTTTGCTAAATAACCAGATGGTATTTGATGGCAAGCAGGTAATGCACTCAATGGCCAGAGAATGGAGAAGGGGAGCACATGCTCTAAAGGCATCTTCTCCCTGGATAAGTCTCATGGACAGAGTTTTAAGGGGTTAGGGTAATTAAGGAGCTCTTAAGCAAGCTGGTGTAGGGGTTTTTAGGGGAAGGGAGGAGGCTTCTTGGAATCAGAGTGCCATCTATTCTCTTAAATGGGCACAGTGAGATCTGTCATGGCACTAATAGGTGTGTTTTTGTTATTACGATTAGATGGTAATGATCCTGAAGTCATCTGGGTGATTAGCACAGCATCTGAACTGAATCAAACTATTGAAAACTGGGTCATGGGGGCTGTTTGGAACTTGCAGCTTCTGGCATCCAGCCTTAGTTTCCAATGGCAAGCAGCCCCTGTAAGCAGGGCTACAAAACTGGGTTATTGTCAACAGCCCCATTTACAGGTGACCTGAAAGCACCAGTGATCAGTGCTTCTAGTTGTGAACTTGATTCTCTAATTTGTATAGGGAGAGAAATGACCTGAGGTAATCACCCTACTGCTGGCATAACAGATCCATGAAAAGAGTTTATGCATTGACATTTATGCAATAAACCCAACAGCAAGAGCACATTTTTTTAAACTCCTGAAAGTTTCACTTTCCAGCAACAGAGATGGATACAAAGTTCTGTCACCTTTTCTTGAGAAAAATACCCAGCCCCTTGGTGACAGGTGGATTATATCAAATACTTTACACTCTAGAGGGAACAGAGATTTGTCCTTACTGGAATAAACATTTATTCCATCTAGGTGTTGGCCTTTCTTACTCACGGTGCCCATGGCAAGAACAATATCTGGGGGCTCAGATGTCTTTGCTCCCAATTAAAAGGAGACCTTGTACCAACAAGTTGTCCTGGAACCCAATTCAATGATATCACCTATATGTAATCACTGAGTCTTAATATCTTGGTAGCTTGTTTGCCTTTGCTGTTATCTGATCATGTGCTTATCACTATGAATTGGACAATCACTTCACTTCGCTCTTGGCATATACAATTCTAATATCCCATATGATCCTACCTCCTTGGCCGGTATTTGTGCTTTCCAACATGTGTAACATTCTAACATTGCTTCATAAAAACTGACCCTTTGGTTTATTTTAGCCCTGTGTTCTTTAAATCTATTCGTACTACTATAAGATAATAATTAAAACATTCAAAATAATGTTATAAGTATATTAAATATTCTGCTTCCATTTTGAAAGTAAAATACAGACAGTTTCCTCATCTGTGAAATGGAGATAATGTTTATTGCCACAGAAATGAAATGAGATCATACATATGATTTCTTTTTTCAAGAATGCCTGGACTATATTAAGCCCTTGTAAATATTTCTTTTTTTTTCTTTTCTTTTCTTTTCTTTTCTTTTTTTTTTTTTTTTTAATAAGGGCAGGGTAGGGGCAGAAAGAGGAGAGAGAGAATCTTAAGCAGGCTCCATGCACAGTGCAGAGCCCAATGCAGGGCTCGATCTCACATGATCTCACAACTGAGATCATGACCTGAGCTAAAATCAAGAATAGGATGCTTAACCAACTGAGACACCCAGGTGCTCCATAAATATTTCTAGTATTATTTATATGTATATAATTCATGAAAAACTTGGAATAAGAATACTTGTATATATGCATATCCGAAAGAGTAAATCAACAAGAATGAACTTCAACTTCAGTTATTCACTAAGACTGAGATACAGTAACCCCTAGATAGATAGATGATAGAGAGATGATAGATAGATAGATGCATGTCTAGTTTTCAACTGAATTGTTATGAACCTTAAATTGAGAACTTCTTAACTGCTGCTAAATTTTTTTTGGATACGCCATGGAAATGAATCATAATGCAGCTGAACATGTGGTAAGATGTCAGCCTCAGTATGATTCCTAATCAAATGAAATAGCTTCTAGTTTTCCTGCCAAGAAGATCCCTTACCTTTTTAAGAACACATTCACGTTATAGATCACTTTTCTTCCATGCAAGTAGTAGACTTCCAAGTTGAAAAAGAACTGCTGTATACATGTTTTATGGCTAGCATTATCATATACCAAAGGACATATTTTGCTCTTAACTCTTTCTAATTGATAGGTGCATGCAGAACAGTATTAAATCTTTTAATATCCTAGAGTATTCTTAAATTTTTCATGCCTTCAAGCCTTTACATATATTATTCCCTCTTCCAGTAATATTTTAAACTATTTTTTCAAGACTCAACTCAAATGTCACTTCCCTGTGAATGTAAGTCCAAATTAAAGAGTAAAAATAAAAATCTTTTAAAAAATCTTGCTCAATCTGTCCTTAATCCCGACTTCTGACTTCTTTACCTTTTGACTCCCCACAACATCAGATCTTTACATAAGTATCACCATCTCAGACCACCCTTCCTCAGAAACCATTATTATTAGTTTCCTGGGGCTGCTGTAACAAGTTACCACAAACTAGGTGGATTAAAATGATAGAAACTATCCCCTCACAGTTCTGGAGGCCAGAAAAGTTCAAAATAAGTTTCACTGGGCCAAAGTCAAGGTTTTGGCAAGGTCACACTCCTGCTGGAGGCTCTGGGAAAGAATCTGTTCCTGGCTTCTTCCACCGTGTGGTGGCTGCCAGCATTCTTTGGCTTGTGGTTGCAGCCTTCCAACCTTCAAAGCTAACATCTTCAAAAGCCTCTTTGCTCCATCTTCATATTGTCTTTTCTTCTGTGTGTATGTAACTTCCTGCTGCTTTGCTTTTACATGGATCTTTGTGAATGCATTTAGAGCACATGCAGATAATCTGGATAATCTTTCCATTTTAGGATCCTTAATCACATCTGAAAAGCCTTCATCATATAGAATAACATTAACAAATTTCAACAATTAGGACTAAATATTAGGACTGCCATTTCTTCAGAAATCAACAAGTTTATATTAAAATTTATATAGAAATACAAGGAACCCAGAACAACCAAAACAATTTTAAAAATAAAGAAAACACAGTTGGAAGACTCAAACTTCCTGAGTTCAAAACTTACTCCAGAGCTAAAGTAATCAACACAGTGTTGTCATTGATAAGGATAATATATTTGCAAATAAAAATATGTCTTATAAGTGCCCAATATCCAGAATATATATAACAAATTCTTACCACTAAACAATAAGAAGACAAATGACCCAATTAAAAAGTGGGCAAATTATTTAAATAGATATTTCCCTAAATAAGATTTACCAATAAACCAATAAACCAGTGACCAATAAACACATGAAAATATGCTTAATATCATTAGTCATTACAAGAATACAAATGAAAATCATATTGTGATATTTTATACCAACAACAATGGCTAAAGTATATAAAGTATATATATATATATATATATATATGAGTATACACACACACATAATATGCGTTGATGAGAAAGTGGAAAAGTAGACATCTTGCTGGCTACTTTGGAAAGTAATGTATCAGTTCCTCAAAATAGTACACATAGAGCTAGTTTTAGTATATACATAGGTATATCCATACAATGGAATACTAGACAATGAAAAAAAATGAAGTATAAATACACACTACAATATGAATAAACTTTGTAAATAGAATGCCAAGTGAAAAAAAATCAGCACAAAAGATTATAGATTTCATGGTTCCATTTATGTGAAATGTCTAGAATTGCCAAATCCATAAAGACAGAAAGTAGACTGGTGGTTTTCTGAGGCTGGGGATCAGAAGAATGAGGATTGCTGCTAATGAGTACATGGTTTCTTTGAGGTATGTTGGAAATGTTCTGAAAATAAATTTTGGTGATGGTTGCACAAACTTATGAATATACAAAAAGCCATTTAACTGTGCACTTTAAGTGGGTGAATTTTTTTTTTTTTTTAAGATTTTATTTATTTATTTGACAGAGAGAGACACAGCGAGAGAGGGAATACAAGCGGGGAGAATGGGAGAGGGAGAAGCAGGCTTCCCGTGGAGCAGGGAGCCCGATGCGGGGCTCGATCCCAGGACCCTGGGATCATGACCTGAGCCGAAGGCAGACGCTTAACGACTGAGCCACCCAGGCGCCCCTAAGTGGGTGAATTTTATGGTATGTGAAATATATCTCAATAAAGCTGTACGAAGACACAAAAAAGAATTAACCAGGATGAATTAACAGGAACTGGTTATACCTGTGGGACTGGATTTTCGAAGTGTTTAATCAAAGGTGCTGAAGCATAAAATTCAATAAGAAGAAGTTTATTGGGGGGACAGATATTAATCATAGAGAAGCTGCATGCCAAACATATTACAGAGATGGATCTACTTGGCATAGGCTTGAAAGTGGTAGACATGGAAGTGAACCACTGCAATCTTCCTTCAGGAGAGGACTTTGCCATCAGCTGCAAGCAGTGCTGTTAGCTGAAAGACTCTACCCGAAGAGCTTTCAGGATCCATCTCACTTTTGGAGCCAAGCCAATGTCTGGTCATGGTGTAGATGACTTGTCCATTGCTTTCCAACAGGGGTCTGACCTAATGAATAATCCTTGTCTTGGAGTTCTCGGTTGGGTTGGCCAAGACTGTCCAATCTGTATAATGGCTAGAGGTTCTCCCTGCTCAATCTTACTTCTTTACTCCTTTTCTTTTTACAGTTGTCAGTATTGTATCATATTCTGAATCCAGTTCTGCCCTTATCTCTCACAAATGCTACCCCCAATAAACTGCACACCTATCTTACCATCTTCTTTTTATAGAATCCAATGGAAGTATAATAGAATTCATCAAATTTGGTTGAAATTATATACATATATTTCATATTTAAAAGAACCCAAATTTAAGGATAATCTTTCATCATAAAAATTCATATCAATACACTTAATTCAAAACTTTACAAGGTATCATTGTTTCAAATCAATTTTGTAGTGAAACAGACTATTTAATTTAATTACATAGTCACCTTAGCCTTTTTTACTCTCATTGGTGTTATTATTACTATTTTATTGATTGCTCAGAAGATTAAGGAATTTGGACACAGTTAAATTAGAGTTGAGTCTAGTATTTAAGGTTTCTGGCATTAAACTTGGAACAGTTCAGTTTTACTGTAGAAACAAAATAAATCATCTATAGGGGTGCCTGGGTTGCTCAGTCAGTTGAACGTCTGCCTTCAGCTCAGGTCATGATCCCAGGGTCCTGGATCAAGCCCCACATCAGGCTCCCTGCTCAGCGGGAAGCCTGCTTCTCCCTCTCCCACTCCCCCTGCTTGTGTTCCCTCTCTCGCTGTCTCTCTCTCTGTCAAATAAATAAATAAAATCTTTTTTAAAAATAAAAAATAAATAAATCATCTATATTTAGTTTAAAAAGTAACTATAGAGAACAAAGAGATGGTTACCAGAGGGGAGATTGGTGAGGGGATGTGTGAAATAGGTGAAGAGGATTAAGAATATATTTATCTTTTTAAAAAAAAAAAGATTTTATTTATTTATTTGACAGAGAGAGAATGTGTGTGTGCACGCGAGTATATGAGTGGGGAGAGGGGCAAAGGGAGAGGGAGAGAAAGAATCTCAAGCAGACTCCATGCTGAGCATGGAGCCCAACTCAGGGCTCAATCTCACAATCCTGAGATCATGACCTGAGCAGAAACCAAGAGTCAGACAGTTAAATGACTGAACCACCCAGGAGCCCCAAGAATACACTTACCTTGATGATCACTGAATAATATATAGAATTGTTGAATCACTATATTTTATACCTGAAACTAATAAAATAACACTGTATGTTAACTATACTAGATTTTTTTTTAAAAAAAGGTAACAAGAACAACAAAAGGAAAACATTAAGATAGTCATATTTCTAAAAGACAAATCTCGATTTTACTTGGGTCTGCCATAAAGAAGCATGGTTTTTGCTGCATAGCATTTCATATTTTAGTTTCACAATGAAAATGTAAATGGTTATTTTCCTGATAAACTGATTATGTCAGTATCCTATGAAAGCAACATAAAATTTTTAAAAACAACAAACTAAGCATATCTCTAATAGAAGAGTCAGTTTGGGTACCATTATACAAAAGAGAATACTGCCACAATTTTTTTATTCTCTTAACTAAAAGTCATCCATTCTCATTCTTTACCACATTTATAGCACAGTCTACTGGACTTTGGCAGAGCTGCTGTGACCACAGACTGTTTCTTGAATCAGAGATAATTAGCAGGCTTGTGTGCCAATTCTTGAACAATGAGTTTGGTTTTCTAGCATTTCTGGAAGAAATGTTCATCTTTTTCTTTTTTTCACTCTTATTTCCCTGCAGCATTTACAGAATGCAGATTTTGGCCATCTGGGGTCCACACATAGAACAGTGTGAGGTATGGCATGCCTGCTTGAAACAGATCTCCTAGTATAAGAATGATAATAATGAAAATATGTAACACAGGCTGTTATAGTTTGATCTGTGCCCTCCAAAAACGGTATATTGATGTCAAACCCCCAGTACCTCAGAATATGACTTTATTGGGAGATAAGTTCCTAACAAAAGTAATCAAGTTAAAGTGAAGTCATTAGGGTGGGCTTTAATCCAATATGACTGGTATCCTTATAAAAAGGTGAAATTTGTACTCAGAGACAGATTCTCAATGAAAGATGATGTGAAGACACAAAGAGAATGCCATCTAAAAGCCAAGGAACACCTGAGGCTACCAAAAGCTGGGAGAGAGACTTAGATTCTCCCTCACAGCCTTTAAAAGGAGCCACCCCTGCTGAAACCATGATCTCAGACTTCTAGCTTCCAGAGTTTTGAGACAATAAATTTCTGTTGAAATGTCACTCAGTTTTTAGTATTTTGTTACAGTATCCCCAGGAAACCAATACACAGGCTATGTTTAATTCACTGTAGGGCACATGAACTTCATTTTAGGCATAATTCATTTTTGAAGGTACTTTACTATACTTCCCTTGAGCATGTATCGCTTGAATAAGACTGCATTTGTATGTTTATCATGCATATTGACTTCCCCATCTACCTCTAAAATCTCACCACTCCTCATAAAGCAAAAAAGGAAATAATGAATATATACCTTTTAAATAAGAAGCCTGGGTGGCTCAGTCGTTAAGCGTCTGCCTTCGTCTCGGGTCATGATACCGGGGTCCTGGGATCGAGCCCCACATTGGGCTCCCTGTTCAGCAGGAAGCCTGCCTCTCCCTCTCCCACTCCCCTGCTTGTGTTCCCTCTCTCGCTGTCTCTCTCTCTGTCAAATAAATAAATAAATAAACTCTTTTAAAAAAAAAGAAAAAAGAAAGTAGTTAACAAAAAGCAATGAGTCTGAAGAGCTCTTGTGGTAGGCAGCCTCTAAGATGGCTCCCAACAGTCCCTGAGTCATAGCATTCATGCTTTTGTGTAAACTCGTCCTTTTAAGTGTGGGCTGAATTCAATGGCTGGCCTCAAGGAATAGAATGTGGCAGGTATGATGGAATATCTCTATATTATCAAGACGTGACATCCATTTTTGATGCTCTCTTGCTCTCTCTTATTTGGATTACTCACACTGAGGGAAGCTGCCATGTTTGTGAAGAACACTATGGATAGGCCAGTGAGTGATATTAACAACTGGAGGCCTTAGTCCCATAGTCTACAAGAAATTTCCTTCTGATAATAACAGTGCCTGTAGGCAGATACTTCAGTGCATGAAGACCTGAAATAACACTGCAGCTCTGCTAACACTCTGACAACAATCGCATGAGAGACCTTGAACCAGAGGCACCTCACTAAATGGCATCCATATTTCTGGCCCACAGATTATAGGAGATAATAAATGGTTGTCATTCCAGCTGCTAAACGTTGGGATGATTTGTTACACAGAAATATATAAATAACACAAAGCTATAATAATTATTGACATTTTTCTCTCTTTGTATGATATCATTATATTTAGATAATTATTTTAGGGATTTTAGGGAAAATGTAAATGATGATAATTCTGAGGGTAAAAAGAAATGTGTTAGAGAGGACCAAGTCTCTAAAAGGTTAACAAAGTTTAAGTCTATGGTTTCACAACTGCTTCTATCCAGTGCAATTTGCTTAGAAACAAATTTGCAAAGCTCAACCATAAATGCAAAGCATTTATAGTAACCTTCATGCATATTATACTTTCTAATACATAAGTTGATTCTATTTTTCTCAGATACTGAAAAGTTACTTTCACATTCTTTAAGCTTATTTCAAATACTAAAAAGTTAGGTTGTTAACTTTTTTTTTTTTAAGATTTTATTTATTTATTTGACAGAGAGAGAGACACAGCGAGAGAGGGAACACAAGCAGGGGGAGTGGGAGAGGGAAAAGCAGGCTTCCCAAGGAGCGGGGAACCCAAACTGGGGCTCGATCCCAGGACCCTGAGATCATGACCTGAGCCAAAGGCAGACGCTTAACGACTGAGCCACCCAGGCACCCCTAGGTTGTTAATTTTTATTGTAATTTTTGTTAATGGAATTATTTCCCAGTACATGCTATTATAATATTAAAAATGTTTTATTTGGTTTTTTAAAAAATCCATAATGCTATTAATAAGTTTAGAGAATTTTATGAAGAAGCTATTACACACAAAGAAATGTGGCAGCAGTCAATGAAAAACTTGTCCAAAAAAAAAAAGTATTGTTTCTCTTATACACTTTCCATTGGGATTCCCCCAAATTTGTGAGTTTTCCTGGAAAACAAATGAGATAAATGCCTTTTATTATTCAATCAAAATACTCTAACGAATATATTAGTTTTCTATTGTTGCTGTAACAAATTCCACAAACTTAGTGGCTTAAAGCAACACAAATTATCTTATAGCTCTGGAGGTCAGAATCTGACACAGGTCTCATGGGACAAATATCAAGGTCTTGGTAGGATGTGTGTTCCTTTGTGGAATCTTTAGTAGGACAATCCATTTCCTTGCTCTTTGCCTGAATTCCTTGGCTTAAGGCACAGGTCCAGTGGTTCTCACTTTACCTTTCTCGGATTAATTTTCTGTTGTCACGTCTGCTTTTAAGGACTCATGTAATTAGAATGGGTTTATGTGCATAATCCAGTGTGCTCTCACCATGTTAATGTCTGTAACCACACTCACATCTACAAAGTCCCTTTTGCCTTGTGTGATGACATATTCACATGTTCCAGGGATGAGGGCCTACCACAGTAGATTATGGTATTTGGTTAATAAATAATACATTAAAACTATGAAATTAGGTTTAATTCTGAAATTTCACATCAATGTATGCTCAAGAATGTAAAGAAATATGTAAAGATTTAGACATGAATACACTTACCTTAGTGTGTTCCCTTTTGAAAAATAAAATTGAATATCTCACCAAACAAGTTTCCTTTCAAATGAAAACTCAATACTTTAGATTACAGAAAATGAGTTCTTATAAAATAGACTGAATTCCCAACAAACTTGATAGATTAAAAAGGAATAAAAATTGCTATTGTAAATCACTTAGATGTAGCTTGCAGCTGATTTTTCCTTTTCTTTGTTCACTGGCAAAAATGAAGGTGATAATGCTGATCAATACTTAAGTTTGTATTTTAATAAGAATAACTGATTTGGGAGCGCCCGGATGGCTCAGTCATTTAAGTGTCTGACTCTTGATTTCAGCTCAAATCATGATCTTAGGATAATGAGACCAGCCCCATTGGGCTCCATGCTCAGCTCAGAGTCTGCTTAAGATTCTCTCCCTCTCCCCTCCCCCTCCCCCCACGATCTCATGTGATCTCTCTCTCACACACAAAAAAATACCAAACTATTAAAAATGATAATGTGAAAATGGAAGTAAAAATACAAATTATTATAAATAAGATTATAGGTGAAGTTAACAGCCTATTGTCCATTTTTCAGGTAATGTTTTTTGGCCCATAAATATGATGGTAGTATATATTTAAGATAGATCTGATAATTTCTCAAGATTCCACTATGCAATATTCATGCTGTAAACTGGTTTATTGGAATTCTCCATGTCAAAAACATAAATTGAACCACAAGCAAGTATTAGTTTCTCTACAGAAGGTGGCTGGTATTGAGTAGGTTTCATCAGACACTTTATTATATTTATTAAATCAGCCTTAGAAAGCACCGATTACATCAAACCTCCTCTTAAAAACTATCACTCTTTCTTTTATGCTCCAAATAAATAGAAGTACTTACTATTTCTATAGCAGATGTTGAAAAGTGCATGAATTTAAACTGTCCTTCCCCACCAAGAAATATTTCACTGTAATGTTTTTTTTTTTTAAAGATTTTTTTATTTATTCATTTGAGAGAGAGAATGGGAGAGAGAGCATGAGGGGGGGAGGGTCAGAGGGAGAAGCAGACTCCCTGCTGAGCAGGGAGCCCGATGCGGGACTCGATCCCGGGACTCCAGGATCATGACCTGAGCTGAAGGCAGTCGCTTAACCAACTGAGCCACCCAGGCGCCCTATTTCACTGTAATGTTAATGAAGAAAATTAAATCCCGAAACTATTCATATCATTAAAGAATCACCTGGCAAAATTTTATTTTATTTTCTGTTTGTGAAAATGTGCAATATATTACTAATTGATTATTAGTAATAGTTCCTTTAGTATCACTCTATCCAGAAAGAAATAAAATAACACTTGGAGACAATGGTAACTATTATTAAAACAAATTCAGTTATATATGTACATGTAGTTGCAGACAGGAGAAAAGGATGATCAACAAAAGATCTTTAAGCTAAGGCTGAATTTTGGGTGGAAAATACTAATTAAAGGAGAAAAAAGAAAGAGGTTAACACTTCCAAATTTTAAGAGAATTATTTTTCATATTTCTGAAAGGATAGGGTAGGAATCAAATCAATGTCATTTATGTTCTATTGGCTAGGAGTTGAAGAATGATATAATGTTTTTGTTTGAAATGCCAATATTTACAATATTCTAAAAATCACTTCATTTGGAACTCTTTAAACATATGATATAAAATATGTATGACAACTTCAAAATGCTCCAGGAGATTACATTGTTCTTCAAACTTTTCCAAAAAGTTTAAAGGCTATTACTTTAAACTATAATTCAGACTCAAATTCAGGTCTGCTGGTTACAACCCCTATCCTTCATGATAAGTTTCCTGGTAAAGTCCTATATATCCTATTTTGCCATGGCAAATCAGTTGATAGCATATTTCCATTAACCCTCAAGATGACATCAAGATCCATTGGACCCAACTTTTGTTTTTGCTTTTTGAGCAATTCTAACTATTTGATAGAATAGATATTTTATGAATTTTATTCTTAGAGATCTTTAAAAGAAAAAAAGTTGTTTATTTTCAACAGAATAAAATTAATTCTACCTTGCAATTACCATAGGATTCACTACCATTTGTATAAGTTTATGACACTTTATGAAATCTTAGTGATATTTTTTCTAAATCTTGAAATATATTCTATTTCATCATCTTATTTGCTATTTAAACTGCTAATCATTACTATTAACCATTACTGTTACTATTTAGTCATTACTGAAAAATTATTCTCAACTGTGCTACAATAGACTACAGCAATAAGAAAACAGAATGATGTAGTACCTTAGAATAATAACACAACAGTGAAATAAACTGCCACTAATTCTACATTTTTTATCTTACTGCAAAGACTAAAGGATTATATCAAATTGCAAGAAACTATGAAAGAAGACCAGAAGCACCATATTTGTTGTCAGCTTTTTAGCTTTCATTGAACATAGTTCAAGTTCACAATTTGTTATTTTCCTCTCTTAAAGGCAAAAAAAAAAGAAAAATTTTCAGAAGATGTTTCACTATAATTAGATGAATCAGAAGATTGCCAACAGACAGCCCTGAGTCTAGACTCAAAGGATGGTAAAATTGTGTAAATGAAATTTTAGACTATGTGCCTTTATAGATGATGATATTCTGCATGAGTTTTCTCAAACTCAATAATTGATATGTGAATTATGCATAAGAACAAAAAGAAAATTTATCATTCTCTCTAGGTAGTCATTCAACAAGAAAGACTTAATCATGCAGTATTTTGTGATAATCATCTGGACCATCATGTTTTGCTAAAAGAAAATGAGACAGCATTCTTTCATCTTTATAATGAAGATTTTAATGAAAATTTTATGATGAAAATATGATTTAAAAAGATTATTTCATGATATGTGCCAAAATTTACTTGATATAATTTCTAAGTGGACAAATACTGAAGGCAGGTGAGCATACAAAAACTAGCAAGAAATAGATAATTTAGAAATGAAATAATTAGTTGGGTGGGCTATTCCAAAAGACATTAATTAATCTATAAATTAAAATGTTTTGCAATTATGGAGCAAAGGAAATGGCATATTTTATGCAACAAAATTATAAACTATCCATGGTTTCACAATATTTGTCAATTATTTTGCTTTGATGATGCAAGCATGAGAATAAGAAGCAGAAGTAATGAAAAGCTAGTGCTCATTAGAGATATAATTGAAATTGGGAATCAAAATTTATAGGATAATTTTTGGTCATGAAAGAGTAGAAAAGAGGTAGTTATATTCAAGAGAAATCACTCACTTTGAATATACATAACTTCAAAAATAGAAAAAAATTAATAAAATTTGTTTTCTCTTTTAAAATTCTTACTAAACCTTCTATAAAATTGATTTTAGATAGCCCTTTATTTTTGCTTTTGGAAATTATTTGTTAAATGATTTAAAATATTATATTATTATATATAATATATTATTATTTATATATGCATATATATAAAATGGAGATGCCAGAGACAACTTTTTGCAATGGTCCTCCCCACTAAGTGCATCTATAAATCACGGAAATAAAGAGTCAACCTAAGAAGATATCTGAAAGGTTATAAAAAAAGGTGAACTTGTATGGGAACACAGAATTAGAGAAATGACACAGCAGCAGAGTGTCCTATGTCTCCTCACTCAACAGAAGCTAATACAGACCTGAAGGCATCTTGGAACACTAATAAGTACGAAGGAGCAATGGAATGACAATAGGATATCCTTTTCCTCATGAGTTTTATAAATAAAATTTGATGATTGGAACAAAATATAACATCATCTGATACTAAAGACAATGATATTTAAGAATGAGGAATGTAATGGAAATGAAATGGAAGTAAGTTTTCCCAAATTCACTCAAAGTGATAAAATGTCAATATAAGTAAGATGTGATAAGTAACATGTATAATGTAATATCCTCAACAACCACTATAAACTATAAAAATAATATACTCAAAGGCACTATAAATAATCAAGATGAAGTCTTTTAAAAATTTCAGTAACTCACAAGAAGGCAAGAAAAGAAACAGAGGAATGAGGACAAGAGAAAACAAATAATAAGAATGGCAACTTAAGTTCTAGCAAATCTATAGTTAAATGCAAATGTCTAATTCCAGTAATTGAAAGACAGAAATTGACAAGGTGGGGATAAAGAAACATAACCCCACTCTGTGCCATTTACAGGAAATGCACTTCAAACTGAATGTCATAGGTAGGTTAAGGTAAAAAGATGGAATAAAGATATACCATGGAAACATTAGTCAAAAAAGTAGAAGTGACTATGTCGATATCTGATGAAGTAGATTTCAGAGCAAAGAAAGTTACTAGAAAACAAGAGGGACATGCATAATGACAAAAGGATCAATCCAGCAGGAAGACATAATAATCTGAAATCAATACACACAAAAAATATTTGCAAACCAGACAACCTGCAATGGATTGATACCAGACTATATTGAGAACTCTCAAAGCTCAGCAGTAAAGACAAATCATCTAATCACAAACACACACACACACAAATCATGGACAAAAGAGAAAAACAGACATTTCACCAAAGAGGATAAATAGATGACAGATATGCCCAAGAAATGACAGTCAATATCATTAGTTATCAGGGAAATGCAAATTAAAATCACCATGAGATGTTACTACCAATGAGCCATATCTACCAGAATGTCTAAAATAAATAATGATAATACCAAGTGTTAGTGAGAATTCAAAGAAACCGGAACACTCATACATTGCTGGTGGAAATGTAATATTGTATGGCCACTCTGGAAAACACTGTGACAGTTTCTTCTAAAACTGAACACGGAATTATCGAAAACCCAGAAATTGCATTCTTGGGCAATTTTCCCAGAGAAATGAAGGCTTATATTCACATAAAACCTGAATGTTCAAGCTGGTTTATCTATAATAGCCCCAAACCGGAAACAATCCACCTGTCCTTTAATGAAGGAATGGTTAAACCATGGTACTTACATACCATGGAATAAAATTCGGCACTAAAAAGGCAAGATCTGGTGATACACACAAGTTGGTGAATCTCTAGGGAATTCTGATGGGGGGTGGGGAAGCCAATCCCAAAAGATTACATACTCTATGATTCGATCTATATAACATTTTTGAAATGACAAACTTATAAAAATGAAATACAGAGTAGTGGTTGATGGGGGAGGGGCATGTCAGGAGGGAGGCGGCAGTGGTTATAAAAGGGGAACACGGGGCGCCTGGGTGGCTCAGTTGGTTAAGCGACTGCCTTCGGCTCAGGTCATGATCCTGGAGTCCGGGGATCGAGTCCCGCATCGGGCTCCAGGCTCAGCAGGGAGTCTGCTTCTCCCTCTGACCCTCCCCCCTCTCATGCTGTTTCTCTCTCTCTCTCTCTCTCTCAAATAAATAAATAAAATCTTTAAAAAATAATAATAATATATTATGAGAGAATGGAGACAAAGATTTAAGAATCAAGATTCTTGGATTTTCAGCCTTGTAGTGATATGTCTGTTTTGACCTTGCAACATGTCATTTTAATTCAGTAAGATTCAATTTATATTCCTGTTTTTTTTTTTTTTAAATAAATGCTGATAAAAGCAATGTATGCTTACTCTGGAAAGTTTTGAAAATGAATGATGGTATAAAAAGAAAATATAAATCACCTACCAGAGATAACCTGTATTAAAATTTTGATATATTCCTTCCATTCTTTACTTCTAATGAATGTGCTTGTTTACATTCTTTTTTTCCACTTAAACTTGTGAGCCTATTCACATCTCTTAAATATTCTTTTAGAGTACCCTTTTTATTATATGAATAAATATGCCAACACATATTCTGTAATGTATTTTTCCTTTCTCCTCTTTTGGACATTAGATGGCTTCCAAATTTTTTACTATTATATATAATAGATGAAAATCTCTATACATAAATCTTTGAGTTTATGAGTACTTACTTAGGCTATATTCCATAAAAAGGGGATTACAGGGTCATAAAATGTGACCTTTCTGACAAGCTCTTGATAGGAATTCCCAAATTGCTTGAGCCTCACTTTATTGGTAAAATGAGAAGCTTACATGAGATGATTTCAAAGGTGCTTCTCTCAGCTATAAAATTGTATGACTCTATGCCTTTTAGCCAGCTTACTATGGACTTCATATTAAGAAGTCTATGATTCATTAAACATATAATCTTCTCTGACACTTAATAATAACACCTTGAAAACCATATTGCATTACTGTATATCTCCATTTTTATGCAGTGGACTTGGAGCTTGACTTGTTAGTCTCCCAAAAGACTTTGAGGCAAGGATTTGGGTATAAATGGCATATTAGGAAATTCCCAGGAAAAATTAGTAAGGTTATAGGAGAAAGATATAAGATAGGGCTGGGAGAGAGTCACTTGCTGACATAATGCCCAATTATCCCTTTACAGTTCAATGGTATTCTGTACAATGACACTCTTTTACATAACAATGGAACTGTCCTCAATATCAGAGGTTAACAATGATGTAATATTATAATCAAATCCAAAGAGTCCATTCAAATTTCACTCTTTCCCCCGCTCTTGGGTCCAGGATCTAATCCATCATCACATCTTGTATCTGGTTGTAGTATCTTTAGTTCTATTCAATAAAGAAGAGAACAGTTCTCTGCTCCTTTCCTCTCATTTGTTATCTTCACATTTTTTTCAATGTGCAGGCCAATAACTTTGTAGAATGTCCCTCAACTCAGATTGATGGGATGATTCCTCACAGTTACATTCAGATCATGTACTTTTATCAGGAATATCATGGAAGTGCTGCTGAGTCCCTTTCAGTGCATTATATCAGAGAAACAGAATGCTCATTTGTCCTATGCTGCTGATGTTAACTTTTATCTCTAGAGTATAATGGTGTCTCAAAGTTTCTCCATGGTACAGTTGATAATTATTTTGGACTTATTAACCAATATGTAGTTGGTAACTATTTCATAAGGAGAAAATATATTTTTTCCATAAAATTTTTACCCCCTTGATGTAACATCCATTATTACTTGCCTGAAACAATTATTAGCATAAGAATTTCCAAACAGCAATTTCCTAATGTTGCCATTCGTTATGTTTATTTGTTCATATTCCACTGTAAAGCAAAGCTTTCCTTTTTAGTGTATAATAGTATGACCTTATAGATTCTTATTTTATTCAGTGAGTTATAATTTGTCGGCATCTTGCCTTATACTAACCCTAACACTAACCCTAAACCTTATACTGATGTTCAAATTGTCCCAAATTTGGTCAGTGGGACTCCCTTCAAGCTGGTTTTTGTATATTTTTAATGAATTTTTTTGTGTGTGTGTGAGAGCAATTTTGTAGATTCTGGTACTCTCTCTCTCTCTAGTTCTGGAACAAGTTGTTTCTTCAGAGAGTCTTAGTTTCTTTTAGTGGATAACAGCACCCAGAAATCAAGATCTAGGTGCTAAACATGCTCATCCTTATAGGCGTGTCATTGCTTCCAAGCTTTTTCAGTTGACAGCAAGAAAATACATTTCTTAAATGCATACCTGTGCATGGACATGCATGCACACACACACTCACACACACATGCACACACACATTAAATATCTATACCTATCTAGCTATTGAGAGATTGATCTAAAACCATGACTTTTCATGGATACCTCTAATTCAAATTCAACAGGACAAAGTTTATTTTTATCTCTTCATATTTCCCTCACACATGAGTAACTCCTTTTCCTTTCTTTGAGAAACCTAGCTCCACTTACCTTCAATAAGTTCACATTTTTACTAACCCCTCCCATATAACAAATTGCCTAGTCACATAGAGCTATGCCAGTCAAATTCTTTGCCCTGACCAAGGAAGTGAAAGAGAGAAGGGGAGAGAGGGGGTGGAGAGGGAGAGGGGAAGAGGAAGGAGGGGAGAGGGAGGGGGGGGGAAAGAGGGAGAGAAAGAGATTTTTGCCCACCAAAATGCATCCAAAACTGACTTCACATAGGTGCTCAATTATATTTATTAAATCAAGAAATAAACACTTTTACAGGTAGAAACGTATACAGAATGTTATGCAAATCTATCATTACTCTGTGATGATTCCATCTGTAACAACTATATTTTTACAATAGTTCCATCAAATAACAGTTTTCTAGTTGCATAGCAGGTACTTAGTAAACATTTACAGAATAATTAATAGAATTAAAGTTTTGAATATGTTTATAATTAACTTTTTTACCACTTGTCCTACTTGTTTCCATTTTTCTCTATAAGTAATCAACAGTTTAATATTCCAATGAATTCCAATAATTTTATTAAAAGTAATATATGTTTTTAGAGCATTTCATGGATTGCTGGCCATAATGTCTGACCATTATGAAATGGGGTATCTCCTGAAACATTAAAAAAAAAAAACCTGGGGAAATTACAGAATAGTCTAGAAAATAATAAATGGATAAATAGTCAAGATAAGTAATTACTACCATATGCTGAGCATTGCTTCCATAGCAAGTACTAAACTGGGCATTGTAGTTATATAACCCCTGTATGGTAGCTATTATTATGATTATTTAAAGATGAAGAAAATACAAACAGAGATCTAATAAGTTGTACAAGGTCACCCAGAAACTGAGGGACTGAAGCAGAATTCAAACAAAGGCACATCTAACTCCAAATCCTGTGCACTCAACACTCCTTTTGAAATAATAAGGACCACACTGCCAAACACTATCAGGCTGTGACAGGTAAGATCTTGTTTGCATCTCCTTTTGGGCCCCAATCTCCACCGTAATTAAAAGATGCTTCCTCCCTCAAGACATGAACTGGAAAAAGTCCTGGACAAGCCTCAGATGGAAAAACATAATTTGGGTTATAAGTTTAAACATGGATGCAAGGTTAATTGGTAAGGCATACATAAAGGAAAGCATTCAGATAGAAAAGGGTCATGCACTTAGAACTTGATTGGAAGTACAAGGAGCTAAATGCTCTCAGCCCAGTTCTATTCACTCTTCTCATTTAAACTTGACACCTCAACCATACAATTATTATAAAAATCAGGCTGGTATGCCTTTCATTTATTTATTTCTATAATGAAAGAGAGACCATAAAAGAGAAAGGCAGAAAGAAAGAGAGAGATTGATTCCAATAGAAGTATAAGAACTATGATACATCCACACAGGACTCCTTTATGTTCAAATGGACCAAGCCCTTTCCAGCTTTAAGGCCTCTGGATGTGCTGATCACACATTCTAGATCAATTCTTCTGCTCCTGCATGATCATATCCTTTTTATTATCCGGGTCCCAGAAATACCATTTCCACAGCTGGGCCTTCTCTGCAAAGCCTATCAAAGTACATCCCCCTCCCTGTTACTTTACAAATGAAAGTATGACAGAAGACATTGCATTGGTTTATTTATAGTGATTATCATATTCTGTAGTGTTTTTATTTTTTGCTTGTTCATTACATATATCCATAGTTTCTCTCATATGTTTTAGAATGACATTTTTAATTCCGCAGCACTTAGCACAGTGTCTGAAATAGCTAGCTAGTTAGCTAGAGATATATAATAGATATGTAGATATGATAATAATTAATTGTTGTGTTAATAAATTATATCTATCAATTATTTGCCCTTATACAGTTTCAAAGTGAAAACATTAGGACTACTGGGTACGTTACTTTTTTTTTTTTTAAGATTTTATTTATTTGACAGAGAGCACAAGTGGGAGGAATGGCAGAGGGAGAGGGAGAAGCAGACCCCCCAAGGCCGATGCTGAGCTCGATCCCAGGCCCCTGGGATCTTGACCTGAGCTGAAGGCAGACACTTTAACCAACTGAGCCACCCACGTGCCCTTTCAGTACATTATTTATATGAAAACACAATATATTCTTTTAAATCTATGGACTAGGTATTATCTTTGGCTTAATAACATCAATGAAAAATGACTAATCCGAATTTAAAAAATCAACTTCTGAACTAATGTTATAAACTATTGCATGTAGAAAATATTTTTTTTCTTCCTGGCATATTTGTCATTTTTTAATATTTTAACTGAAAATTATGTGAGAAAATTATGGGGTAAGAGAAAATGAATCCATCTCAGGTCATGTCCTTTGTAATCTCCTGGTTACAAAGGCTGTGACTTCAACTGACAACTTCATGCTATTAATCTGAGAGATTTCAGAATTATGCAATGTCTTCCTTTTGTCTGGATTTATTGTTCACAGGATCCCTAAACATGAATACAAAAATAACTATGGTATAGATGTTGGTAATTTACTTGTGGATATTCTACAGTTTTGTTGCCCTGAAAACATAGTCAGGAGAAAATTGTGCACCACTATAAAATCATTATTTGGGCAAAAATTCTATAAAACTCGAGTGCCTGGGTGGCTCAGTTGGTTAAGTGACTGCCTTCAGCTCAGGTCATGATCCCAGGGTCCCGGGATCGAGCCCCGCATCGGGCTCTCTGCTCAGCGGGAAGCCTGCTTCTCCCTCTCCCACCCCCCTGCTTGTGTTCCCTCTCTCACTGTGTCTCTCTCTGTCAAATAAATAAATAAAATCTTTAAAAAAAATTCTATAAAATTCAAGATAATCATTTTATTTAATCCATTAAAATTAAGATTTAGGGAATAATGCTAATAATGACATGTCAGTAAATGAAAAGAGATCATGTTTTTTCAAAAGTCCATTTAAAAATGATCTGGTATTCATTTTCTTAAGATTCTATGCCATTTTTCTGGATTTCCTAAAAACTAAAAAGCTATTGCAAATTAATAAAAATTTGAATAATGTATGCTATAAAAACATTTTTATAGAAAATGATATGGGATATATATAGTCTAAGTTTGCTTGTTCATATAACCCAAGTAGGCCTAGTTATCACTGTCTTCTACTTTGTGATATAAGAATATCACAGATTCCAATGGGAATTTTTAAATAATTATCTTCGAAATTAGCATTTCTTATAGACTGCAATTTGCCCCTAAAAATCTTGTATCAATGAGACTGATTTCAACAGCAAGTAATAGCAAATCATGACTTCACCAATTAAAACATTGAGAAAATTTATTATTTCGATTAAATGTTCAGAGGCAAGTTAATTCAGCAGTTTGCTAGCATTATCAAGACTCATATTCTTTGTCTTTATGTGAACCTGCTATGTTGGCTTCATCTGAAAATATGTTCCATTCATGGTTACAAAATGGTTACCATGAACCATGGATCTACCTGACTTAAGGCCTCATATTTATACAGATCATCCAGGAAAGAATCCATACACCCATGTGGCATTGATTGACTCTGATTCCATATGTGCTCCTAAACTAATCACTGGCAAGAGAAATATAATTACATGATTAGAATAGTGTCATCAGGATTCACCCCTGAAAGGACAGGTTCACAATCCATCAGGATTTAGCTCTGAAAGAAAAAGGTCACAATTCATCAGGATTTAGCTCTGAGAGAAGGACAGGGTCACAGTCTAGCAAGGTAGACGTTTGGAAAAATACAGGCTTCTATATACAAGAAGTAATAAAGGAGGTGGCAACAGCTATCTGCTTCAGCGGCTCCTAAGTGAATACATATAATAACAAAAGAAATTGGATAAATCCTATATTCTGAGAAAACTGATGTATCTGCTCCAAGTTGGTGACGATGTTACTAAATGAGGTTGCACTGCTTTCTAGCCTGTTCTCCATTTGTCACTTTTTTTCCCTGGGTTTCTCCTGCTGGCAAGAGCCTTTTAAGCTGCACCCTGGAGAAGTCAAGAAGTGCCTTCCATCTTCATTAATATGCGGTATGTATTTGAGTAGTTTTGTTATTCGTGTGTTTTACTGATATTTATACTCAGTTCATTATGAACTTTTATAGGTTAGAATGTATGATTTACAATAGTTACTGTGGCTCCATAATGGTTTTATTATGCAGGCCTGGTTAAGGTTGTAAAACTGTAGCACCACCTCACCTTGAAAGCTTCTTGCTCTTGCTGAGTCTTTCATTAGAATTTTCTGTGGCCATGGTAGTTAGGGCCAGTGACGTGATTCCCCCGTGGCATGAGATTCTGGGGTTTGCAACTCACAGCAGAGGAGACAATACAATTCTCCTTTTCCCACTGTTGGATGTAGTGGTTTCTGAAACCAGATCTGAAACATCAGAGGTTATTTTTGCTGAATGTCACACTAGCCCATTTGTCCAGCTACAATGAGAAATCCTTTAACAATGAAGATATGCTTTATTCCAATGACATTTCAGAAAACGAAATTCAAATTTTCTGGCAGTGAGCTCTATTTTTTGGGAGTCAGCCTCTTCCAAATTTTCTTGCAACACATAAAAAAGGTCAACTGTGGATAAAACTGGATAGTAGCAATTTATCAAACTTCTCACTCTGCAAATCTCCTAATGGTTAACATAATCAAAAGGTTTTCATCTTAAATCTTTGTTCCCTTCTTGGTTCTCAATGCTAAGTTACCCTCAATAATAACAAAGAAAAATTACTATAAAAGAGAGCGTATTTATTGTAATCTTTTTTTTTTTTTTTGTATTCAGTTTCACATATTTTGTGAAACAGTTTCATACAAATGGGGAAACTGAAGCAAGACTCTTCATGGAGACAGATATTCCCAAAATGTTACATGTATTTCTAAGAGATTTTGTCTCTTAAAGTTAGAAAGCTGTATACCCTGGAACTCCAAGCAATAAAACATCTCCCCTTCTTAGGCACAAGATAAACTAGTAAGAGTATAACTTATCCATATTGTCTGAATTCTAATCTACTCTATTTACATTGAACTTTGGACAATATTTTATCTCTGCTTTTATAAAGTATCAAAATATAGAAGAAAACACATGTCTTTCCTTCCATTTAGCTTTTTTGCAATGGCTCATTATGGTTTAGTTGATTTTCAGTTTGGTTCTGCAACCATTTATTGATTGTATACTCAGGGCATAACATGGTGCTAGGTACTCTGGGAAATACTAAAACGAGTTATGACAAGACATTTATGACCCAAGAAGGGAGATAAAAAATAGACACATATAATTTATTTAAGTCTAACACAGCAGCCTTTAATAAGTGACATAAATTGTCAATGAGTTGAAGATTCCCATCTCTACCACTGACTAAATGAATAATTACATGAAACACTTTGTCACTGTTTAATGGATCAAAGCATTGGTTTGGTTAACATTGGGGAGGGAGTTCTGGCAAGGTGCTCTTAAAGCTAGGAAATGAGGAAGATAAGATAGTGTTTTGAAAATTAAATCTTTGTATCAATCCAAGGGAAGGAAGAGATTCTCTGGGCAGTAGGACCCATTGAAAATGCTAGTATATTACTGAAGAATTTATTTTATCAAAAGAGGAAACCATGGAGAGAGTCAGAGACACGTGAGTTCAGTGCTTAATTTAGCCATTAGCTCAGAGAGTGGATGCATTAGATGTATCACCCACAAAAACTTGAATATTTCTCATTCTAATGTCAGGTTATTACAAGGACGGTGCTGAATATAAATCACAGGGGTCAGTAAACACTATTTCCCACATATTAACAAGACAGTACATAGTATCAGATGCCCCTGGCTAGCTAATTTAACTTGATGCCATTAAACATTCAACATAACCAATTCCCTTTATTTTGAGTTTTCATTCAATATGTAGCTTTTAATTCCCATAAAAACCTACTTACTAAGAGGTTTTATTATCCATCTTTTAGTATTTCCCATTATCTCTATGTTCTTGAGTTTTCACAGAAAATCAAAAACATTGTTTCTTATTGATTATGTGGGTCTTCCCTTTTGGCACTTGGTGACACAAATATTCTGATCCATGTGATACCATTTTCATCCTGGTGTTTATCTCAGTCTCACTGGTTTTTTAGTGAAGTATGATTCAACTGCTTAGTGCTAAATTTTCCCTGCATACCAACTACATTTTGTCTAGACTTTTCTTTTCTTTTTTTTTAGACTTTTCAAGAACCACATTTCATCAGTCTTTCCTAGGACCAAATGACTACCATTTATAGATGTACTTCATTCTTCACTGATCTCCCCAGTTAGCAAGCCCCTAAATTTCTGGTTACTTGGCTCTACCAGTTTTCACTTACGTCATTACAAATGGACATATTTTATTGCTAAACCTAGTATAGCAAGTAAATGACCTGGTTACATCAATGAAAATATTAAAGAAAGACAATTTCTTCAACCATTCCTGGTATAAGTGTCTGTAAGATATACCCTTTTAGGATAATTGTATACCTTCATTTGTTGCAGTTGAATATTTATCATTCACTCCCAGATGAGTATGTAATTTAGAGTCACTGAGAATTTGATTATCTGATAGCCAATTTAAGGGCAAATATTTATGGAGACTATATTAAGTAGAATGTGAATACCAAAAACCTCCCAAAACAATAACAACAACAACAAAAACATGGATATTTTCTGCAGGATCAGTGCAGTATTCTCAAGGAGGCTTTTTTTTTTCTTTTATTTTTAAATCTTAAGTGAAGGAGAAAACATTAGATACTGTTATGAATAATTAAAAATGGCAAAGCATATCTTAGATTGGTGAAATAGTACAAAACCAAAAAAGACTACAAAAATAATAAAAACCAACACAGGAGCAACATGGGATAGTGGAAAGAAAAAATTGCAAAACAGATTTTATCATCAGATAGACCTAATTTAATAGTTTATCTCGTTTGGAAGAACTTAAATAACTTAATAAATCTCATTTTTGTTAAATGTAAAATAGAAATATTAGCATCTGCCTTGTTTTACTATCATAAAAATTGAATTGTGGTATTTGCAAACTGTCTTATAAAATATCTGACATCTGATAAAATTTACCTAATAGTAAATACCAATATTATAAATATTTACATGTTAATAACACCTCTCAATGGTATAAATATTTATTTAAGGAAATGTTTCCAATTTCCAACCAGATAACTTACTATTGACATAGATACAGTGAAGAATCTGAAACTCAACAACGTCTGGTTGTTGAGATGGGAAATCATAGAGTGTTTAAGGGATCTGGGACTGTTTAATTAAATAAGGAGGTCATTAGACTGAAGTGGATATATGGCTTTAGTGACCTACATGGGCAAACCAAAACTTAAGCCTGTAAATGCTTCAAGGTTAAGAAATTAAAACCTAATGATGGTTAATCACAAACAACCAACTAGGCTTTAAGCTATAGACAATCAAATCATTTCCTTTCTTTGCTTCTGTACTTTGTCTATATAGGTTTCTAACCCTGCCTCCTACCTACAGTTTACACCTAACAACTTCTGGTTTGGTTCTATGATCACAATAAGCAGTGAGACACTAAGAGCTTTATTGGGTGGCACGTGGACAGGGTTGTAATAAAGGCAAAGTTCCTCACAGTGTGACATTGTCCAGAGGCTTAGGCAGGGGGTTACCGTCCAGAAGAAGAGGAGGGCAAGAGAACTGCCAGGGAAGAGGGGAATATAAGAGGGGTTTACCTATATAGCTGATGTCGCTCAACAGCATGGGGTGTGTGGGTTAGAAGTCTCCGAAGGCCCAAGGCCAAAGAGCTGCAGTGTCCTGGAGCCTACATTCCAAGGCTCTATCTTATCAATGGATAAGAGCCACTGGGTAAGGTTTTGTGAGATATGCAAAGCAAGTAGGTCTAAATGGCTAAAATCTTGTTAGGCTATTTTTGAAACAACTGATTTATAGAAGTTGCGTTTGCTGGTCAAGCTTTTGCGTTAACAGGCCTCAGCCTGCAGCAAATAACCTAGGGACCAATATCCAGGCCAACTCTGGCTCATTCATAGAAATGTAACTTCTTACTACAAAAGTGAATTGAAGAGTCTGTCACTTGTCTGCTAAATCTATGGTCTGCACAGTCTAACTTGTAAAAAAGCATGTTTTAAATCTGAGTTTCTGGTTGTCATTAATAATCCAGCATTTATCTCAATTGATGTGGAAGGTAAAGTTCCCTCAGTTTTTACCTCCACAATTCTGAAAGGTAAAATACCAATGGTAAGTCAGACATTTTAGTAGGATCATTAATTTAGCAAAAGTTTGTGTAATTTTAATGACAAAAAATGTTTACATACTTTCTAAAGTAGCAACATTTCATAAGAAGTCATGTGAACAATGTAGTAGAGAGAATGGTGGCTTCCTAAAGATGTCCACACCCCAATCCTCATAACTCATATCACCATACAGAGGAAAAGAATTTGCAAATGTGGAGTTAAGGATCTTGAGGTGAGGAGATTACCCTAGATTCTCCAGATTGTAAGTGTCTTTATAAAGGAAAGAGAAGAGCTGGAGAATCAGAGTCGGAGGAGATGTAACAATGGAAATAAAGGTCACAGAGAGCGAGAGCAAGAGAGAGAGGAAGGGAGGGAGAAGATGAAATACTGAGATATTGAAGAAGGGGCACATGCCAAAGGATGAAGTTTCTAGAAGCTGTCCAAGGCAAGGAAGTAGATTCTCCCCTAGAGTATCCAGAAGGAACATAGCTCGGCCAACATCCTGATTTTAATATATACGTCTATTTTGGACTTCTGACCTTCAGAACCATAAGATAATAAATATGTGTTGTTTTAAGCCACTATGTGGTAATTTGTAAAAGCAGCTATAGAGGGACGCCTGGGTGGCTCAGTCAGTTAAGCGTCTGCCTTTGGCTCAGGTCATGATCCTGGAGTCCTGGGATTGAGTCCCAGGATGGAGTCCCGGAATTGAGTCCCACATCGGGCTCCCTGCTCAGCAGGGAGCCTGCTTCTCCCTCTGCCTGCAGCTCCCCCTGCTTGCGCTCTCTCTCTCTGATAAATAAATAAAATGTTTAAAAAAAAAATAAAAGCAGCTATAGAAAACTAAAACATTGTTCATTTTTTAAATATATGATAGAAGTTAAAGTTATATAACAATTTTAATAAACCCATTAAAAATAGTGTAACAATGTGTATTTGAATTGAATGCTACTTGCTTATTTAATTGATCATGAAAATACACTGAAGAAAAGATCAACCATGGTATTGGAGTTCAAGAGCAAAGGAATCCTCTAAATGATGAGATGAGACAGTCTTTGTTATGGACTCTTTTGCCCCCCCCCCCCACCAATTCATATGTTGAAGCCGTAACCCCCAATGTAACTGTATTTGGAGAGAATCTTTAAGCAGATAATTTAAGCAAGTAATTAAGGTTAAATGAAGACAGAAGAGTGAGGTCTAATCTGATAGAAGGTGGCCTTGCAAGAAGAAACACCAGAGACCTCTCTTACTCTCTTCTCATACTTAACTCACCCAGAGAAAGGCCATGAAAGACACTGGGAGAAGACATCATCTGCGAGACAAAGAAAGAAGCCTCACCAGAAACCACTCTGCTGTCACTTTGACCTTTGATTTCCAGAACTGAGAGAAAATACATTCCTTTGAGAAAATAAATAAGCCACCTAGTCTGTGGTATTTTGTTATGGGAGCCGGAGTAGACTAATAGTTTCCAAGGAAACTGACAGGTGAATAATCTTCCAATGTTTGGCTGAATCATAATCTTTTAATTTGAGGTAAATTTGTAATACTGTTTTCTTGAGCAAAAGAACTGTGGTGGCCCTACTGGGTTTTGAATGAACACACTCTAAAAATATTATAAAATAAAAATTATGAAGATATTCTCCTAAAATAATGATGACTCAAATTTATTGTAATTTAAAACCAGTAGGAATTTAAGTCTCACTATCACTTTCATTATCATTACATGAAATTTATAATTTAATGCCAACAAGATTCTATTAACCACATTCTCAGAAATATCACGGTCATTCTCTAGCCAAGTATCTTGATTTGTTTTATATGTTATGTCACTATCTGAAATGATTCATTTTTAAATCTTCATGGCAGTATCTGTAAAAACCTCTCCAGATGATTCTAATGTGTACTCAGGGTTGAAAAACATTTATTCAGAGCTTGGTCCCAGGAACAAGAAAATATTTTGAAGATGATTGATCTCATTCTTTCTTTCTTTCCTTCTACCCACCATTTCTTTTTTTCCTTCCTTCTTTCCTTCCTCTCTCCCTCCCTCCCTCCCTTCCATCTTTTCTTTCCTTCTGCCCTCCTTTCTATTTCTTACTGAGGTTTTATGTAGGGTGAAGTTAACAATACAAGATTGCAGATTATTCTAGACTCTTCAAAAGAACACTCTCTACTCCAATAATCCCAAGATGGTGGAAGTGGTGAGAAGCCAAGATTTGCAAGAATCTAACAGCATCCCTCTTCCACACCCTTCTTCTCCTATATGGATGGTCTTTTATTTTTCTGTTGAATAGGAACTTGTCTTTGGTCAAAATCTGAGTTCTTGCTACGTGTTATTTGTAGTCATTCTCTATGATCTAAGTCTCAGACACATTCCAGATAGTGGAAAAACAAATTGGAGTTAAAAAAAAAAAAAAAAAAAAAAAAACTTTTTTCCTCTACAGAAAGCCTAATTTTCTAATATATTGTCTTAATATAGACTCAAAAAGTCAACTCTAAGCCTCCTAGTTGATATGGCAATTTATTCTCAGTAGAGTCCCCTTGTCCTTCCCCGAAGTGACAAGCTCAGGGTTTACCCCTAACTGTAGAAATTACAAGAAACTATTAACATATGACTGATTGAAATGTAAATCACATTAGTATTTTCTAATATTGCCATACCATTCTTTGATCTCCATGCCTCCATGTTCTTAAAAGCAAAAGAGGGTGATAACAAGCCTCATAAGATTGTACTAAAGTTTAAATAATGCATCCCATAATCAGTCTTTAAAAAATACTTGGTGTATGGTAACCTTTCAGTAAATGGTATCTCGCTCTTACAATCAGTATTATGTTATGTTTACAATGAAAATTTAGTATTTATCTATATATAAAAATCAATTTCATCGCAATCATTCAGAACATATATGATCTCATGAATTGGTAGGATAGAGAGAGTTACTCTCTCTAATGAAAATAACTCATTGTTTTTCAAATTTAAATGAATTGTTTTGTCTTATTTAAGGTAGACTGATAAAAAAAAAGATATTTGATTACCTCCCACTTGTTTATGGCTTGTTTTTTGTTTTTTGTGTTTTTTTGCATTAGTACTACTTTTAAATAATAACTATTTTATATTATCTGAGACAAAATGTAAAGCACAGGTTGATTTTCTCCTTTCTCTCATTTAGTTTGTCTCTTCCACTGTGGCAACCAAGTAGCTGCTACTAGGTAAGGCAAAAATGAGAAAAATATCTTTATTGGATTATCTTCATACCCTGTATGAAAATATACTGGAAGGAGATTTCTGACCTTACAACATCCATTGTGTTGCAGCTCTGACTATTAACATTATCTGGAAAAAATAATCCTATTCAAACTTTGCAAGACTCGAAAGCTCATATATAGAAATTTAAGTCGAAGCATTAATATAATGTATGTGTTAAAATTACTTCACATAATTAAATAACTTAAAATTTACTAGTCAATATTTGTTGAAAAAAGATCGAATGTATAACTTAACTGAAGTAAACATAGGATATTCTAATTAATCAAATCTGAATAATATACAGCACAAGTTATCAGTTAAAAATTTACAGTATGCTTTTAACGGTTGAGATACTTGAAATATAAAATCAGCTATTTTAATGCTTAGTATAGAACATGGCTTCTACTTTGAAATATCACTCTTTCAGGAACTAAAAATAAGTGAGAAAAGTATATTTTATATACTCTATCATTCATTTATTTCCAGGATATATCACTCCCTATATAAGGGTTTAAAATAAAAGTGTTATTTAAAGTATAGAAAATTAGGGGCGCCTGGGTGGCTCAGTTGGTTAAGCAACTGCCTTCGGCTCAGGTCATGATCCTGGAGTCCTGGGATCGAGTCCCACATCAGGCTCCCTGCTCAGCAAAGAGTCTGCTTCTCCCTCTGAGCCTCCCCGCTCTCATGCTCTCTCTCTCATTCTCTCTCTCTCAAATAAATAAATAAAATCTTTAAAAAAAAACTTAAAAAAAGAAAAAAAATAAAGTATAGAAAATTAACCTACAACCACTGTTGATCCGGTAGTGGTACTACTAATTAGATTGACTATTTCCCTGCTACCTAGCCTGTGTGACCAAAATATTTTCTACTGATTAAATTTCTATATGCTCTCCCACATTTCCCAATCTGGTTGCAGTTACTTCAGACCAAGTAATAGTTTTAGAAATGAACTGGGAAAAAAAATTCATACTCCAGAACTTTATTCCTCTGTCATCATGGTCACCAAGGACACGTGGGGATGAACAAAACACAAGACCACAGTAGTCTAGCTCTCTGAGTCACAGATAAGACAGCTGACTGAATCAGCCCCATTTGCAGCTGTGAGCAATGCTTTATCCTGGCTAATACAGATGGGGTCATAGGAATACTTTCAAGGATACCTGGAATAATTATTAACTTTGCTTTCTCTGTGTCAAACACAGAGCCAAGAACACTATCACCACAACAACCCAAGCTGTTAGAACAGGTAACTCGGACTCCGAAGTGGCCAGTAGTATAGGAATTAAATGAAGTGTTAGGGACTATCAAACTGGAGACAGAATGCATCTTGATGCCCTTTTGGCATCCTGATTTTTTATGAGTGTTTGTTTTATTTGATGGATATTTTATGTGATGGGTTTTTTGGATCATATCTCAGTTCCTATGAAATTTAGTATTTTTTAATTAAATAAGTTAAATTAAATTAAATCTTTCCATAAACATTAACACTTTTTCTGCAACAAGGGAGGGGATGACGATAATATCCAAATAATATTGAGGATGAATAAATGAGATTGATTTTATTTATTTATTTATTTATTTATTTATTTATTTATTTATTTATTTATTTTAGTTATTTATTTGAGAGAGAGAGAGAAACAGCATGAGAGGGGATAGGGTCAGAGGGAGAAGCAGGCTCCCCGCTGAGCCCGGAGCCCGATGCGGGACTCGATCCCAGGATCCTGAGATCATGACCGGAGCTGAAGGCAGTCGCTTAACCAAGTGAGCCACCCAGCCGCCCAAATGAGATTTTTTAAACCAAGCACTTGGAACCAAAAAGTGTTCCTTTTTAAAAAGCTTTTCCCTTCTCCCTAATTTCCACTGTTAGCCATGTTCTAAATAGTAACTTACTAATACACTCTTCAAACAAGTCATCAAGCAAGCCAGACTGTTCATACACTTGCCAAGCTACATGAAGTACTTCTGAGCAGGGGCTAAAGGGGTTCAGGAGACTACCCAAAATGTGTCACTTTGGCATGTGGATTATTTTGAGCTGAAGACAAGGCCCAAAAGACTCAGGAAGAGCTTTTTACCTCCTTAACTCCTCTAAAAATTTCAGTAGAGGGCCTGGTTCAAAAATAGAACTATCACCAGAGATGACTGCAGAGTGTGCTAAGGGTGGTAAGCTGTGGGGAGCTTGGTGGGAACTGTTTATTCAAATTCCTCTCTATGTACCCTTGTCTCTGCATGACATAACAAATATTCGTTTACCAAGCATTTGCTCTTCCCATCTTCTTGTGACTTGTCTTCCTTACCTTTGAAGCTCCAGAACCCCTACCCTCTTGTCAGCTCAGGATGCCACTTAAGCCTCATTGCCTGACTGTCTTGGAGCCTCTCAGGTCTTGTGGGGCTCCTGTATGTAGAAAATTAAATTAGTTTTTCTCTGGTTAATCTGTCTTATGTCAATTTAATTAATAGATAAAAAAAAAAAAAAAAAAACATCCTAGAAGGAAAGAAGGAAAAACTTCTCCCCTACAGTACCATGGAAATTTCTGGGAGATAAACTCACCTTTCTAGAGAAGCATCATCTACCTAAAGTCTATGGGGACCACATTAAAATGGATTTTAGTATAAAAAATCAGTATCAGGGGCGCCTGGGTGGCTCAGTTGGTTAAGCGACTGCCTTCAGCTCAGGTCATGATCCTGGAGTCCCTGGATCGAGTCCCGCATCGGGCTCCCTGCTCGGTAGGGAGTCTGCTTCTCCCTCTGACCCTCCCCCCTCTCATGTGCTCTCTCTCATTCTCTCTCAAATAAATAAATAAAATCTTAAAAAAAAAAATCAGTATCATAGCCTATTAACTCACAAGGACAAGTTGATTGAGTCAGGAAGTAGCTCAATCGGTTTACAAGCATTAAAATAATTTGAAAACAGATGTTTTATGTGTTTTGTTCTATTTCAGTTATTTGTAAGACCAGATTTTATTTCAAGTTAAACTTGTCAAATGTTAGCGTTTTGTGATATAGCATCAAGCTCTGGTCCTATTAAAATATATCTGGTCTATAAGCACCACACACTGGGACCTTCTGCCTTCATTCTGGGTAAGATTAAAGCTGTGGCAGTAGGATACAAAGGTTACACACCTTCTTGTTTTACCTCCAGAAACAGTGATAAAACTTGTGCAAAACCCCCACTGGCAAGAAAACACGGTTTTAATCACTGTCTCCAGTCTTTCACTTACATATTCCTCCCTCTAGCTGAATATCAAAGTGCCTCTTTGGTCAAAACAAAAATAAGGCCAGCAGGTGTTTGTTTCTTCTTTAATACATTTTCTCTCTCTTTAGGGACTGTGGTCACCCGTGCTTCTGCACCACAGGCTATGTTGGAGAAAAGAAAAAAAAAAAAAATCCCCTATAGTGACAACGGAATTTCTTAAATAAACCCTCACTGGGGAAAAATTCCACTTCTGGGTTATAATACACTTAGTGTGTCACATAATATATTTCTTTTGTTAAAATGCTGTCAAATATATGTGTACAATAATATGAGTCTTAGTAGAAATTGTTATATAAGGAGCAAGCAGACAGGTTTAGTACAATTTTGTTTTCATTTTGCTAATAATAAAGTGAAACTCAGTAAAGGAAACCTCATTCGAAATGGAATTGGGAGTCCAGAAGGTGGAGCTCTCATGCCTTACCTCATGTCATTTGCATTCCCAACAGGAAAGACCCCACTTACTTCTCCAGCAGGAGGAAAGAACAATTTCTCCTTGCCCAGCAACAACCTCACAGTTTAGCTAATGAGAAACCAACACCACCCTGAACGCTCACTTTCCTTCAATGGCCTTTCATTTAAAGCAGTCCTTCTCAACTTCCCCCTTTTCTCTATAAAATAGCTTTCCTTTCCTTTGATCTCTGGACTTGTCTATGATTTGCCATAACTTATATGTCCCAATTTGCATTTCCTCTGTTATTCCGAAATAAACCCATTTTGCTGGTAAAATAACTAGTTGTTTTACTTTTAAGGTTGACAGTATACTTTCTCTTACTAAATATACCTATAATATACCATAAAATACATACTGTAATACCATAGCTAACAATTTACATTATCTTTTTAACAAAAAAATGAGAGAAATACTTAATAGGACTAATTTCTACTAGTTAATAGGACATTAAGACAATGACAATCCTTGGTAATCAAGTGGTGTTTCATGCCTTTAAACAATAAAGTATCATGATTTATCAATTTTTTTCTTGTCTAAACCCTATTAATGTTAGTAATGGTGTTTCTTTTATCCTCCTTTTGACTCTTCAGAAAGTGTATTTAAGTTTTGTTTTTATGAGAAATATGAGTCTTCCAAACAATATGCAAGATGGAAATACATATGTAAATTATCTTTGGTATTATCATTCTTTTCTATGGAGAAATCAAGATTTTCTCACTAATTCATTTAGTTTACATGTATTCTGGCATATTAAATGTTTAACTATCAAAAAGATGAAAGCATCATTTTTCTTCAATTATTTATTTGATAAGGAGAAGTAAATGATTAGAAAAATATGAACCAAGTGTATTATAAAAACATGCTATATACATTTAGTGGCTATTGAAATTTTGCTGCCAACAATTCTTTTCAATTTCCTTCTTTTTATGACTTTTTGTAAAAATTTCCTTCATATCACTATACAGTACAGGCAGATTTTTCAGTCATGCTGCCCATTCCCCTTGGCCAAATATTGGGTGCATTTCTTGATGTAGGTCAGTCTTAGTACTTCTGGAATATTGATTGTTTCTAAGTGTACATAAATCAAGTAGGACCAAACAGAGTTTTTTGGAGGGTTAAACAAGATGTCAGGAGAAAGATTGTGTGTGTGTGTTCTCCTAAACATTCTGTGATTACAAGAATGGAAGAAAATGAATGCAAACCTATTGGCCACAATTTTTCACATCATATAGAAATAATCTTTCATTTAATAGAGATAATATCCATGAAGAAACAGAATCTGGGGTGCCCAGGTGGCTCAGTCGGTTGAGTGCCTGACTCTTCATTTTGGCTCAGGTCATGATCTCAGGGTCATGAGATCGAGCCCCATGTCAGGCTAGGCACCAGGCATGGGGCCTGCTTAAGATTCTCCTTCTCCCTCTCCCTCTGCCCCTCCCCCACCCCCAAAAGAAACAGAATCTAGTAAGAAGAGGAAAAAAAAAGAGTGAAAACAACAATGAATGAAATAGAGAGATGAAGAGAGAGATAAGTTCAGGGAAAGAGAAAATGAGAGAGAGAGAGAGAACTGTTGGCAACATTTGAGTTCCTGGATGCAAATATAACTAAAGCCAGACATCCCCCATCTACTTCTCAATTACCAGAATCAGTAAGTTCCCTTTAAAACTGAATAACAATACCACTATTGAATGTTTATGTACAGAATGTTAAAAGAAACCTTTCCTTTTGTCTCAGATTTTTGCAGAGGGCTCAGAGCTCTGTAGAGGACAACACTTTAAATCCTACAACCTCAGGTGAGGTTCTCACTCGTTTGGGCTGCCCTTACCATTTACTCTCAGGCTATGGGAGAGAAGAAAAACTTTCTTTGGAGTTTGAAAGAGCCAGAGAGGAGGATTTCTTTGGAAAGACTTGTTCCTATACTCTGTGTTTCCCCCAACCCCTTCTGCCCAAGGGCAGGAGAGGATACTTCCCTCTCATTTCAATGTAAGAGATGGGGGCTGAAGAAAAATTCTGTGGAGAGCTTTCCATGGTCATCCTGGAAAAAGAGGGACATAGATAGGGCTGGATTTTTGCTTTTCACCTACCTAGAAAAATCTAAAAACTAGAGACTTTGACTGGATCATGCTCTGCCTGTTGGTGGAATAAAAGAGGAAGACTTGAGTTTGGCTTGTCCTGTTAGTGTTGGCCGGACAATGATAGGTATATTTCTCCTGAGTCAGGTGGAGTCTGCCAAAGCCAGATGGAACGACCTTGAGAGGGCCCCTGCCCATAAGGATAACAGAAAGACCCAGGAGAATGAAATGAGCATAGCAAAGAAATAAATTACTAAAGCCAAAGGGCTGAAGGGAAAAGCTTGAGTGGCCAGCAGCAGGATATATCTACATCTGTGGAACTTTTCGTAGACAGTCCCATTGTGGTTTCCAAACAACCCACAAGAGAATGAATCAGCCTCTGAAATCTGCCTCACCCAGACTGCACTAATACAAGATGATGACGGGACCAATGAAGATTTTTCTTTTTCTTCTTTCCTATAGCTCCAGCTATGGAGGAAACAAATAAAGCCCTATGAGTGGGGAAGAAGAAATTAAAGATCCATGCATAGAAACTGGGAAGAAGCTCATGCCCATCTTCTCCTGACCCACTTGTGGATTCCAAATCTTCTGGATGTTCAAGTCTTGGGAGGAGAATCTTTAGATGTCATGAAACTTTAAAGGAAGGGGGACCCTATGATTTAATACAGGTTCTGGTTACACAAAGGAAGGGTTCATACACTCATTTCTTCACTAAATATTTATTAGGTACCTCCTAGATGCTAGACATTATTCTTGATAGTGGATAATACAGTAAACAAGTGGAATGTTGCTATTATAGGGTTTATATTCCATTGGAAGAGACAGAAACAAAATTACATAGTAAGGAAGACTACTTTGCTCAGTATTATGAAGAAATTAAGCAGGATAAAGGGGATCAAGAGTGACTGAGGATGGCGTAAAACATTCTCATTTGGGATGGCCTCTCTAAAGAACTAAAGAAAAGAAAGTAGATCCCACTCTTAATCAAATCACACTGTTTCCAAGAAATATAAACAATGTTTCCAACAGACAAGGCCGACGGTACATAATCTAACAGGACACAGACAAGGCTAAACCTCAGATACAAGATTGAACACATTTCCTACCTTTGAGTACTTGCTGCTTTATTGCCAGGGTCAAATCTTGCCCTGACTTATTCTTTCTGGTTGCCATACAAAATTATTTAGACTTCTACTTCTAGAAGAGCCAGAAGGCCTGTGCCTCAGGATCATAAATTAGGAGTAAAACAAAGTTAGGAGATGATGTTAGAGAGCTAGTCAGATTATTAGGACATGTAGATGAAGGAGACTGAACTTTATTTGATGTGGATCGAAGTCCTACGGAAGATTTTAAGCAGAGGAATAAAACAATCTAACTCTAAAAGATGACTCCCATTACTACATGTAAATAGATTGTGGGGCGGGCCATAGGGTGATGATGACAATAATAGAAACAGTGAAACCAATTAGACTGTTTTTCATTGTCAAAGGGGGAGATGATAGCAGTTACAACTGGTTATAGAAGTAAAATTGAAACAACTCGTTAGATTATGGATAAATTTTAAAGGTATGGCCAATAGGACTTTCTTAAGAATTTGATGTAAAGGTGAAATAAAGGAAGAGATTATGAAAGCCTTTTGGATTTTTGCTTGCACAACTGGATTAAGAATGGTGCTATCAGCAGTCATGGGAAAAAGTGGGACAACCAGGTTTAGTAAGAAAATAAAAATTTATCTCTCACTTTCTCTCTCTCTTTTTTTTTTTTTTTTTTAAGTAGGCTCCATGCCCAGTACAGGGTTTGAACTCCCAACCCTGGGATCAAGACCTGAGCTTAGATCAAGAGTCATATGTCAACCAACTGAGCCACTCAGGTGGCCCAAATTTATTTTTTGATGAGTGAATATGTTGAGCAGATAGTTGGTTATTAAAGTATGAAACTGATGGGTATGTTGATCGTTGGACCCAATCAGCCTAGAAAAGGTAGTTATTTTCATGATGTCACATGTATGAAAGAAAAAAGTCACTGCACAATGTTTATGCTAAATTACATAATGAAAACCATAGTTGATGGATATGCAAAAACAGAATTCATGAGTAACACAATCATAATTTTAAAAACCCATAGCAATCTGATATAAACAGTAGCAGACTTTTATATAACTTATTTGGTTAAGAAATATGTAACTAGTATAATAAATATGGCACTTTACCTTGAAAAATACATGAATTTCATGAACATTGCTTGTGGAATGTGCCTGCTGTATGCAAGAAGAGAACAAAAGGAATATAGAAAAAAGATGGAAATAAAAAAAAGGCACAAAGGGAGAAAAAGAACAGAGAAAAGAGAGGAAAAACAAAAAATAGAGTGAGGGGAAAAAGAAGAAAATTAAAAGGAGAGGCGTGGCTTGTGGTTTATTATAAAGTAGCATGAGGAAGGTTATTGAAATTGGAAGGAATGTTGTAACAACAGATGTGGATAAACGTGGCTCCTTGTCCTTATGAGATGTGTGCATGTGTGCATTTTGTGCAGTCCTACTCTGCTCAGTTCAACTGAGTGGTTTTCTGCATTCACCTAATATTTCTGTATGATGAAATTATGCACCAGCAAATGTGCTCAAATTGTTTCCTAATATGTAAATTGCATTACAACAATTTGCATTTTCAAAATAAGCATTTATGGCAGAACTGACTATATTTAAAGCCAAGTGGCTAGCTAACAATGATAACAATAGTCATAATTATTCTACTATTACTACTATTGTTATGGGTGTATGGTACTTACACTATGTCAGACACTATTCTACAGTTTTATGCATATTAACTTATTTAATCCTCATAAAAAGCCCAAGAGAGCAAAGTATTTCAGGAAGAAAGATGTGGACAGAAATTGACATTGAACTTTGTGTGATGGAGCTTGTTGGTAACTGATGAAGGTGATTTCAGAGAAAATTGGTTAAGATCTCTTTGGGAAAATATTTTTCTAATTTCAACTGTAATACATAAGATTAGAGGTTCACTATTCTTTCAGTCAAGGTTCTCATATACAGAGTTTGCCTCAACTATGGGAGTAATTTTACTACCAGCTGGAGAATAAAGTCAAGTTCTGATGACTGAGAAGTATTGTTGAACCATGTGATCAACCATCCCCAAATTTTGCCTGTGGCAAATATTAAAGTTTGATCTACTTTGCTCTAATTCTAGAGGTTCTAGACTATGTATGTATGGAAGCATCTATCTATCTATCCATCTATCTATTATCTATCTATCTATCTATCTATCTATCATCTATCTATCATCTCCCAATCTCCCATATTCTCTTAAAACTTGTATCCCACATAGGACCCACCTTATGAAGTTGATACATTCAATTATTAATTACAAATTCATGAATCTGGTAGAATCTAGATTTTCAACAGCTTCTGATATTTCCTGCTCACAAGCAGAATTAATGTAAAAAATGAAGAGCCAAGGGTACAAGATACCATATAGCAGGCAAAAAAGAACCATTCCTTGAGGAGACTGAAAGAAAAGCCCCACCCTTGAAGACTTTCCATGTTTCTATAATAACAAGAAGTTGAGGAGAATTTTCAGGAAAGAGGGTGATGATATATGGACAATAAAACCTTCTTTGATAATGAAATTTGTGAGAAGGTAATCTCACAAGAATCTCACAGAGAGCATGCAGAAAAAACAGGAAGGCTAAACTACCACGCTGCAGGCTCAGAGGCACATCAAGACTTTCCTAAGTCCCTGCCACAGAAACCATCTGCTTAGGTCCCACATGGAGTTGTCCACATAGGATCTTCTCCACCTGTCTGCTGGCCTCCTGCCTTCCCCAGAGCTACAGCAAACAGTCTCTAATTAATAATGACTACATCACTCAAAGCTCCTGTTGGGAGCTCTTGAGGTAATTACTCTGCAGAGACTGTTACATGTTCGACAAAATTCTTTTCCTTTTCCTCCTGGGCACAATATCTCCCAGGCTCCCTAAGTTAGGTGTAGCCATGTCCCTGAGTTCTGGCTAATGGCATGTGAATGTGGCCTGAAGTGATTTCTACTACTTTGAGTCTTCCTCATCCGTGCCCCTCATGTGATCTATTCTCTTGCTTTTCCTCTCCTGTTTGTAAAGTGCCAATGCACAAGACAGCCTCAGAAGCCACATGTTAAGATGACAGAACTTCTGTCATTCTGTCTTCAAATGACCTTATGTCATAAAGCTCCAAATCAACAGGCAGCCATTTATCCACACTCAGTAGTTTGGCAATCAATCTGGCATCTCTTTACTGGAATGGATATGAGTTAATGCCAACACCAGTTCCCATTAACTTGCCCTGTAATAGGATCATTTACTGAGGGCTAACTACCTATGGGACACACTGTTAGTATTTTGTATGTTTTCTCTCATTTAATCTTTTCTAATGTATTATTTTCAGAGAAAATGATAAAATGATGAAAAGAAGGCGATTTTATATTTGTATTACAAGTTTTTCAACTCTGATAGAGGTATCTCGTGAGATTTGAGAATTCAAAAAATTGAATTTTGTTGCAAGATCACAGAAACCTCAAATTCATAATTTTCCTTTTTAAATGCAGTCTGCTAGAGGAAGAACAACACACAAAAGAGCAATGAGAAATGGAAAATACAAGTACAACTTTGTTATTAACTGGTGTAGTGTCCCTTTCCACACGCTGGTCTCTTTGGCAAACATTTTAATAGGCCCCAAGTCTCTTACTTGCCAGAAGAATAATGCTATACCCATGTGTTTGAATGTTTAATGCAATATAGCTCCAGCTACTACTAAATGTGGCTAATTTACTGTCCTGAAATTCTCTAAAATAGGTCCCTCTTGGATTGTAGCAAGCAAGACAGAGGGGTGGGCAGAAGGAGAAGAGCTTTCCCTCTCCTCCAAAATATAATAAGCTTTTTAAAAATAACTCCATTTCCAATGCTCACTCTTTTATAACTCCTTCCTTTTACCTTACCTACTCTCTAATTACAACCCAACCTGTTCATTATCATTGTGACCGTAGCCCCTTGACCTACTCCCTATTCTCCTAGGCCAGGATTTCTCTATATGTAATTAGAGCAAAATTTCTCATGATTAGAGTGATACTGCTCAATACATAATTCAGAGCACTGGTGTCAGAATTACCTGGGGTACTCATTACAATGCAGCATCCTGGCTGTACCTTATTCCTACCGAATTAGCAAATCCATGGTGGAGCTGGTGAAATTGTATCAATAACTGAGTTAGATTAATACCTGCAATGAAACGTGAGACTCAAAACCTCAGGCCGTTTCAGGCCTTGAACTGTAATGTGCCTTACTCTGCCTCTAGATTATACAAATGAGAAGCCTTTAAAAGAATGCATTCACTACAGCTTAGAATCCCACAGTTCCTGCTAATTGGCAGCCCTGGAAAGTCCCCATTTTTCATCTCTACTCCTCTCTCTCAAGTTACCTGGTAGGGCTGGAAATTTGCAAAATTCTGCTAATTGAATCGATTACAAACGATCGCTTTCTAAACGTGGCTGGTACCTTCAGGTTGCTTGTCAATTTCCAACTACCTGTCTCTCGCAATTACCCCAAAGGGTCTCCAAACTTGCCCCATCCTCCACTCAAACCTTCAGGCCCATCCCTAATGCTCTTATATTCTTATACGAAATCATTTACCAATACAATGACATGAAGGCATAGGCCTTCCTCTGCAACTCAGTGTATTTTGCTGAGCACCTTCTTTCTGTTTAATCACAAATGAGAAACAAATTTCCTTCTCGCACGTCAAAGCCAACTCTACCTTCTTCCATGGTTATCCTTCCCTTTAAATGGATCCACAGTTCGTTTCACTTAGCCGTTCCCCACCGTTCATGGCACGTGGAGTTTCCATAACCGACAGAAATTTTTCTGGTCATTCCTTATAAATGTATCTCCCACAAACTATGACACTCCATTACTTTCATCACCAAATATTATAATAGGAGAGTTTGCCCTCATGGCCTCGCTTCTTTTTCCTTCAGTTACTTTTAAAACTTTGGAGTGTTTTCGCCATACCTTATCAGAGAGAAATTGCTCTCCTAAAGGAAATCATGGTCTCCTGATGCTGATAGTTAACAGTGGTTTCATTCTCCAATTTCTTTGTGGTATGTGATGCTGCAACAGCACTTTCCTTCTTTAAACTCTTGAGTTCTTTGATCCCACATGTGACGCATTCCTGGTCCTTCTCTGTCAACTCTCTATCTCTTCTTTACTATATTCTTCCTCATCCCAAATGTAAATGTTCCTAACAATTCTGTCCTCAGGCTGCCACTGAGGGGAAGAAAACCATAGGAAAACCGCACAGGGAATGGGAATGGGCACAGGGTGCTGTGTGTCCAAGCGTTTGGAGGGTTCTTTCCCTGACCTGGAATGATGAACAGGAGCTAGAAACATCAAAGGCAGAATCGTGCCCAAGCATTTGGAGGGTTCTTTCCCTGACCTGGAATGATGAACAGGAGCTAGAAACATCAAAGGCAGAATCGTGTCCAAGCGTTTGGAGGGTTCTTTCCCTGACCTGGAATGATGAACAGGAGCTAGAAACATCAAAGGCAGAATCGTGTCCAAGCGTTTGGAGGGTTCTTTCCCTGACCTGGAATGATGAACAGGAGCTAGAAACATCAAAGGCAGAATCGTGTCCAAGCGTTTGGAGGGTTCTTTCCCTGACCTGGAATGATGAACAGGAGCTAGAAACATCAAAGGCAGAATCGTGTCCAAGCGTTTGGAGGGTTCTTTCCCTGACCTGGAATGATGAACAGGAGCTAGAAACATCAAAGGCAGAATCGTGCCCAAGCCTTTGGAGGGTTCTTTCCCTGACCTGGAATGATGAACAGGAGCTAGAAACATCAAAGGCAGGGAAGGCTTTCTGGCAGAGGGAAGGGACATGAAAGACAGCACCCTGTAAGAGGATCAGATCAGTGCCTTTTAACAATTTCAGTTAATTTTTACTCCTTTGAAGCCCTCACATACTCTCTCTTGAAGGTTTTGTAAAAATGATCTCCTTTTGAAAAAAGAAGAGGAAGGAAAAGGAGGAGGAGGAGGGAGAGGAGGCTGGGGGAGGACAATTACAAAACCCATCCTAATCGCTCGCTCCAAAAGGCTGTGGACACGGTTTGAGGCAAGTCAATGTTTCGGCACATGTTTTCATCACACCTGAAATGGGATCGAATCTCAAGAAACAGACTTCTTCCCTTGTCTTATTACATGGAAGAGATATTAAAAGGTTTAAATTTTATTTATCAAAGTAAACCAACTTTTCTCCCCCACATGACATGAGAGCTTATACAAACTAAATTTCCACCAACCTTCTCAGAGGTGTTATCAGGTAGGCTTTTATTTGCTATTGAAATGACAAGCAGCAAGTTCTCCATTTCCCTTATTCTTTTTTATCTAGGGTAAAATAAGTGGAAAACATCACCACTGATGGAAAAGTGTTTTGGCAGACTCTTTCTTCTCGTCTCTCAGTCAGCATTTTAATACCATTCAGACTGAGTTCAAGAGGGTCATTTCTTAATAAACGTTGGAACATGTAAAGGCTTTTATAAATAAAACTAAACCATTCTGCCTTTTGTCAATTTGCTTGTGTTGTACAGAGCGTTCTTTTCCCTTCCTGCGCTGATCACATTATTTCCTCTTATATTTCTAAGCCCCAACCTCACAACATACTAATGGATCGAGCTTATTTCCCCTCACGTAATACCTTGCACTGTTTAAGTGTTTGTTTACAAAGGCCTTGCCTTAGAATAGAGCAGAGGAAGAAGAAAGTGCAAAAGACCAATTCTATTCCCTAATATCATTAATGGGAAGATTGACTGTCACTGAAAGTAGCATATTGCTGACAATAGCTTTGATAAAGCCACATCTGTTTATACTAATGCTTAAGGAGCAGGGTATGTGACAGGGAATGACAATATGCCATTCGATTTGCAGCTATTACCTGACTTCAAAGACAATGGGTAGGCACATAAATAAAGACAAACCATTATTACAGTGTGGCAACTGGACCTCATTTCAAAAGGCTGAAGCCCGGGTTTAAGCAGACTGCAGGATTACCGCACTACAGTAAACAATATTTTAATACATTCTCTTAATGATAGGACTTATTCTCAAATGAAATTGCTTTTAAAAAAACATTATAGAGATGGCTTTTAAATGTCATTTTAAATGTGACTTTCCTTTTATCATTTTGTAAAATGAAATCAGATGTCTCCCCCATCAAGAACTTTTACTTTTCTTTCTAAATCATTTATTGGTGTGTGACGTAACAGTATATTTAAAAATCACTCCATTTTGAAAAACAGATAATACTTTTTTGGGGGAGAGCAGACATATAAGGCTTCTGAATGTTGATTGAGATAAAAGAGAGTCCCTTTGAAGTTTAAGATTGGTTTTTATAGAACATCTGATGATTTTAAGAAAAAAAAACATGGAGTCTTAGGGAAATATAAGATTCTAAGTACAACACAGGTTTGGAGATGAGGTCTAATTCTTAGAATAAACAATTATCAAAGCCAACATTTGTCTTTCTCACTTAATTTCACACCTGAACTAGACAGGACCTATACAAATGTCTTAATGGCAGAGTCCTCTGGAAGTAATATAGATAGGAAATTTGTCAAATGATACCCTTTAATCACTCAATTTATTTACATGCAATCATTCACATTGCTCAAATAACTGTTACACATATTTAGAATGGAAGCAAGAATAAATTCTAGGCATCTTAAATGACAAAATAAACTAGAGAAAATCCATTTATGAAGTTATTTCCATCAATCTATGCCCACAGTGACAGCGGACAGATCAGAGTCACCAAATTGTCACTCATTAAATAGTTTATCATGTGCCAGGCTCTGTTAGATGGTGTATGGGATACATGGATGGATAAGACATGACCACTCCAAAAAGAAGATCATTTATATAAGGTAAGAAAAACAGAAATTCTAACAAGGGAACTTAAGCAAAGGGAATTTGTGCTCTGCACAGGCTAAACAGCTTGGGAGCAGAACAGAGTACTCAATTCTGCCCAGACAGGCTGGAGAATTCCAGGCCTAAAAGGATGGGTAATTTGTAAGTCACTGAAGAGAGAAGTGAGAATTCAAAACAGAGATAATATCCAGAATGAAGGTAGAGGCATAATATTGCATGGCACATTCCAGAAAATCATGAGCCATTATTTTGCGGACTGGTTACAGCGTATGGAAGATGGGGAGGTGGCAAGCTGGTAAATAAATCTAGAATTGTAAAAGGATCCTCTTCTGAAACTATTCATATATGTTTTGAGGAATCTGAGTTAGATAATAAAGTTAGTTTGAAATAATGTACACATGTACTTCCCGTTATCTATTGCTGATCAGAAAGAGGCATTTAAATATAAGAGAACCAGCATAAGTTTGCACCTATATCCTACCATGTACTATGCACTGAAGTGCACACCATTCATTATCATTTTCTCTCCATCACTCAAAAAGTTCTATTTCTCCCATTTCCCAGATCAGGAAACTGAGTCTTAAGAGAGGGGGGCTTATTATCCAGGACTGCCAGAGTCTGATAACAGACTGACAGTAAAGACAGAAAAGACTAGTGATTAGGAGCAAAAACTCTGGAGCCGGACTATTTAGAGCCAAAACTCATCACACACACATGTAAGATTTGTGACTTTGAACAAGTGCTTAACATCTCTGGGGCTCAGTTTCCATAAAGGGGACCAATAATAGAGCCTACTGCATAGCATTGTATGAGGTACTATAGGGAAAACATTTAGAATAACATCTGGCAATTAGGGCTATGTAAAGGTTTGTTGCTGTATTGTTACCATCACTATTTTTATGATGGAAAGAACAGGACTGGGATGCAGAAGATGGCAAACTATCTCTTCAAAGCAAATTAAGATTGGAAGGTGAATACCTCATCCCAATTGAAAATGTAACTTCTGAAAATGATGAAGAATCTATTTAGCTCATACCATGTTATCCCCACACACTTCAAAATATGGCACCATTATATTCCCATTTTATAGAAAACTTTGAAATTTACAGAGGTCCAGTGACTTGCTCAAGTTTCCACGGTTATAATGATAACAGAATTGGAATCAAATAGCACTGCTTTCCCTTGACGGCTTACAGTTGCTACCATGCTACCAGCCTGTGTCTATTTGAGGGAGTCCTTTCCCGGCAGTGATTGGGGGTAGGGGGCAGAGAAGACTTCACAAGGGAGGTTGCAAGTAAATTAAGTTTTAAAGGGTAAGTAAAAACTGAAACATAGTCATAGGCAAGAAGACTTTGCCAGGAAGAGGCTCCAAATAAAAAGGACTTTCAGGGAACAGAAAGCCCAATTTTGTGGGTGATGCTCATGATGCTTTTGAGGACCTGGAGGAAGAAGGAGGGGAGGTCAGCAGATGCCAAACCTAGCATGGCTTTATCTATCATTCCATGGTTTTGATCCTCCCCCCCCCAGAACTATGGAGGGCCATTAAAACTTGATGAGCCTGAGAATGCCATAATCAGATTTGAATTTGTAAGAGCTCATTCTGGAAGTGGTGTAAAAAGGACTGCATTATGGACAGACAGTTTGGGTTGAGACACAATTTAATGAATGAGAACACTGGCAAGAAAAGTTGAAAGAGTAGCAGGCAGAAATTTTGGTTCTAAAGGTTTCTTAATTTTCCCAAAGGTCAGTGTCTCCCCCAGGTTCTTCATGATCTCTGGCATCCTGGTACTGCTTTACCCAAATGGCCATTGTGTCCTAGCTAGGGCTGTCTCTCTGAACAAGAGATTGTGCATTTCCTTTTATACATATATATATATATACACATATATATATATATATATTTTAATGAGCTCAGCTTGCTTGTATTACTCTTCACTACTCACTATGATGCTATGTTCAATTTACATGTTTGCATTTATCAGAAACATTTTCCAAAGTATTCCTCAATTGGAAAGTTTCTTCCTAAAGTTACAAGTTAAAGCACTGAGTTCTGTCTGGGAAGGAACCACCATGTGAAGGTGTCTCATACTCTTGAAAGATCTCACACTTGAACTGGGACATATCCATCAAGAATGTTACATAGGTGCAGAAATACTCTGTCAGGATTTAAGAGAAGATGTTCATCAAGAAACATCAACCACTTGTTGTGTCTCAATAGTGGTCCATGCTGCTTGTAGCTGGATCAGTGATCTTACAAATCATTTATCAGCTCAACTGCACCATTTTATTTAATTTTTAATTTAACATTAAAAGTTTATGGATTCAGTGTACACATTTTAAAGATTTTATTTTATTTATTTATTTGAGAGAGAGAGTGAGAGAGAGAGAGCACAAGAGGGGGTAGGGTCAGAAGGAGAAGCAGACTCCCTGCCAAGCAGGGAGCCCAATGCAGAACTCGATCCCAGGACTCCGGGATCATGACCTGAGCCGAAGGCAGTCGCTTAACCAACTGAGCCACCCAGGCGCCCAAGTGTACACATTTTAATAGAATAAAATTTTATGACTTTGTTTAGCATTTGTTTATTTATATTATACTAGGAAACTCAAAATCTAAAAGTATCCCATGCCTCCTTCAGAGTCTGAGAAGCCTTCTCACCACATTCATTCAATATCCAGGTATTAAATGTCATACAATGTTTCTAAGTGCTGCAGATACAGTCATTAATTTATTCATCAAATTTACTTTATGCCAGTCAGTGTTTAATGATTGAGGATAGACTTGGTACCTGCCTTCAGGTAGCTCACAGTCTAATGCTATGTTTCCCAAACTGCAGTTACAAACCATTGCTGGGTAATGAAATTGACTATATTGATCATATAATGACTATTGTATTTCAAAAATCAAAATATAGTGGAGCACCTGGGTGGTTTGGTCAGTTACGTGTCCAGCTCTTGGTTTTGGCTCAGGTCATGATCTAATGGGTCATGAAATCAAGTGTTGCATCAGGTTTTGCATTCAATGTGGAATCTGCTTGGGATTCTTTGCCTCTCCCTCTCCTTCTGCCCCTCCCCCATGCGCACATGCTCTCTCTCTCTCGCTCTCTCTCTCAAATAAATAAATGAAATCTTTAAAAAAAAGGAGGGGCTCAGTGTTGGACTCTTGATTTTGGCTCAGGGCATGATCTCAGCGCTCAGGATCGAGCCGAGTTGAGATCCATGCTCAGTGTGGACTCTATTTGAGATTTCTCCCACTCATGCACACGCTCTCTAAAATAAATAAATAAAATCTTTTTAAAAAATCAAAATAGAGTAAAAGTGAGTAGAGAATATCAGAGTGCCTAAAACAAAGTAAGGATGGTATTATTTTTTGATGCTATTGTTTTAGCATCTTTGTATGTCTGAAGGGATCTGGGGTACACTGGGCTAAAGAGTAAAATAGATCATTTCTTGGAGCATCGTAGTCTTTTAGAAAGTTTGTAAAGCACTTATCCAAATAAATGAATGCTTTGATTAAAAAGTATATAATTCTCTCCTCAAAGGAACTCTGAGCTTAGTAGACGAAAAAGACATTCAGGGAAGTTACAACATAGAGTGATGAATGGAGCGGAAGCAGCATGTACAAAGAGTAGAAGAGGCTAAGAAATTGCCTTCGTCTCTGTGCCAGGCAAGGGCCTGGCCTGGTTTTTTATTTCTCTTTTTTGATCTAAAAAAGAAAAGCCTCAGGATTTTTTTGACTTAATAATCTTGTGGCTGTGAATATCTATTATGCCCTAACTTTTGGAAGAAGAAACTACCCACATTTTCTTCCTTGGGGCTGTTCTCACACTTCAGCCTGCATTCCACTAAAGGCAGCATTTGGGTAAAGTTGTCTTTGTCAGCAATGTGATCCGACAGATGAAATTTCAGAAAGCATGTATCCCATGCACACATGAAGAGTCTTCCTCCAAGCTGATCCCTGTTCCTGGTCAAACAACTTTAGTTCTACCCCATGTAGAGATCCCCTCGCTCTCTTTGTTATCTTGATCTTCACAAATTTCAGAGTTTCAAGTTGTTTCTAAATTATCATTTAATTCAAATGTGGTTCAATTATTGCCTAGTTAATGCAAGCATAGATTTCTTTTTCTATAATAGGCACTAGGGTAAGCATTAAATGAAAAACTGATGAACAAGATAGACAGGGTTCTTATCCTCAAGAAATTTACTCCCAGTAGCCAATAATACTTCCAGCATATAATATTACATGTAAATATACAATTATGTGCTATGGCATGAAATATATAAATCTAAAAAATAACTTTTCCAGGAAAACCAAATTTAAATTTGGGGTGGAATTTACAGAGGATCTCACTAAACCTATCATTTTTGGCTGAAATTGAAAGATGCTTTAGAAGCAACTGTAGGGTGGGTGTTGAAAGGAATGGCAAAGAGGAAGGCATTATTGGTAGAGGACAGGATATCTGTGAAATATATGTAAAGGCCCTGAGGTGGAAACCTGTAAATTTGGGGAGCTGAAAAACTGGCCAAGGTGGGAACAAGGAAGAGAATGAGAACAATAGCAACACAATATCTGCCTGGAGATATAGGGAGACAAGGACTAGGTCATGTGAGCCATTTGTTTATGTTTGAGATTTGGGATTTTTAATTCTAAGAGCAATGGGAAGTCATTGGAGGGCTTAAGGCACCCAAATTTGTGGAAACAATTACAAAACATGAGATGCACTCAATATCTTTTCTTTACAGTAACTCATTGCACAGACATTATTTGGCTTATGGTAACTATGCCCAGTCATATATTTATAGGCTCTCTTAGTGAAAAATGCATGAGACTTCATGCATATATAACATTTATGAACATATCATTTAAAGAGATTATTTTATGTCTCCCATAAACAGTAATAGCACAATTTGTAGTAAAGTAAATTGTGTTCAATTGAGAATACTGTATTTGTTTTGTTACTCTATACTCATTGGCTCACTGATTATTATCACAAGATGATATATTGAAGGTGTCTTCCTTATCGTTTTCTCGTTGTTTTTTCTTACTCAAGGTGATTTCTAAATACCAAAGTGCACAACCAAAGAAAACAACTTCACTTCATTACCAACTCATTCCCCCCACTTCCTGGTTTTCTTAAAAGTGATTTCTCTGAAATTCTTCACAACATATGTTTTAATTTTTTCAACCCTCATGTGATCTCTTCATAACTAATATGAACTAACAGTTTTATCAAAATTAAGGGAAAATGGAAGACTCAGTGAAACAAGAAAATTCAAAACCTACCAAGTATGCTATCTCTGTAAGATAGTTTGAGAAAAAGGGCAGGCAAAGGAGGGAAGATTGGAATGTTGAATGGTACTCAAACTCTAGATGAACACGTGTTTCACAAAACAAGACTTAACTCATAAATCAGAGAGGTGAAGTTATTGAGGTGCATCATTATTTAGCCTGACCTGTTAATTTCCCTCAAAATAATCTCTAATGTCTTCCAGAGACTGGGTTTGAGATTACAATTGAATTGTGGGTATATAGAAATAATTCTGCTTGAGAAAATATATTCTATTACCTTATTTTTATTTTTTTGGGATATTTACACAAGTTTTAAGAGAAAAATACTATCTTTGATTTCAAATTCTAAAATATGGGAGAATAAATCCAAATGTTTCCACTAAACCACCAGCTTTGTTTTTGTTTGTTTGTTTTTTTGGTTTTTTGTTATTATTTATAGCTGTGTTGTAAGGGAATGTGAACTGGAAACATGTTTCTAAAGGCTAAGTTTAGGTTGCCCATGGTGGATCTAAATTTCAGATATGGAGGTGTTGCATTTGTGAACAGCAAAAAAAAACATAGCATTGGGATATTTAGAGAAAAGAAATTTGGCTCCACTGGTGTTGCACCATGATGGCAGTTTTAAACCCAAATTGACATTTAACAGAGATCACTGAGAAGCTGGAAAAGACCAGAGTCTGAAATTGTCCTCATTAAAAAAGGTTAAGTATGTGAATATTGTGATGCTGAAATCCATATTAAACTCTATTATAGGAAGATGACTTGATCCTAAAGGTGCTCCAAAGCAAAGGAAAAGCATCATAGCCATGGCAACCTTGGCTTCCTCCTGCCTTCTCTCCTCCTTTTGGCATGTTCAAAAAAGCTGTGCTTCTGGGGTCCCTGGGTGGCTCAGTCCTTTGAGAGACCGACTCTTGGCTTTGGCTCAGGTTGTGTCTCAGGGTCGTGAGATAGAGCCCCAGATCGAACTCCAAGCTCAGCAGGGAGTCTGCTTGAGATTCTCTCTCTCCCTCTGCCCCTCCCCTGCTCATTCTCCCCCTCCCTAAAATAAATAAATAAATATTTAAAAAATAAAAAAGTTGTCCTTCTTCATGGCCATCACCTACAGGGATAAATTTTTTCTTCTCCCTATTAAGTGGACTAAAGGTAGAGATATTTTTTTTTTCCTTCAAGGTAAAAAAGTAGAAACAAATAAAAAAGCAACTATATACATGCATATTATGTATTGATATATGTATATATTTGCTTTTTTTTGTTTCTATGTAAGAACATTAGTTCTAGAAAAAACATAGCCTGAGAGCCTGAAGACATTTTTTTGTTTATTTTTGTTTGTTTGTTTGTTTTAAAGTAGGCTCCACTCCCAGCATGTTGCCCAATGTAGGGCATGAACCAGGCACCTCCAGAGATTGGTTTCGAAGCCAAGCTATATCACAAGCTGATTTCCTGACTTTGACATGACCAAATCATTAATTAAAATGTAACCAGGTGGTGTTAGTTCTGAGTTGGGTCTTATTTCCCTGCAGATGATGTTTGAGCTCCACAGTTAAGAATAAAAGATATTGTGGTGCCTGGGTGACTCAGTAGGTTAAGCATCTGCCTTCAGCTCAGGTCATGATCCCAGGGTCCTGGGATCAAGCCCCATGTTGGGCTCCCTGCTCAGCAGGAGTCTACTTCTCCCTCTCCCTCTGCCCTTTCCCCTTTTTGTGCTCTCTCTCTTAAATCTTAAAAAAAAAGAAAAAAAGAATAAAAGACATTCACGTTATTCCTTATGTTTCACATATGAGTGAAATCATATGATAATTGTCTTCCTCTGTTTGACTTATTTCACTTAGCATAATCCCCTCCAGTTCCATCCATGTCAACGCAAATGGTGGATGTTCATCCTTTTTGATGGCTGAGTAATATTCCATTGTATATATGAACCACCTCTTCTTTATCCATTCATCTGTTGAAAGGCATCTTGACTCCTTCCACAGTTTAGCTATTGTGGACATTGCTGCTATGAACATTGGAATGCATGTGCTCCTTCTTTTCACTACATCTGTACCTTTGGGATAAATACCTAGTAGTGCAATTGTTGGGTTGTAGGGTAGCTCTATTTTTAACGTCTTGAAGAACCTCCATGCTGTTTTCCAGAGTGGCTGTACCAGCTTGCATTCCCACTAACAGTGTAAGAGGGTTCCCCTTTCTCCACATCCTCACCACTATTTGTTGTTTCTTGTCTTATTAATTTTTGCCATTCTAGCTGGTGTAAGGTGGTATCTTGTGGTTTTGATTTGTATTTCCCTGATGGCTAGTGATATTATGCTACTAATGAATCGTTGAACACTAAATCAAAAACTAATGATGTACTGTATGTTGGCTAATTGAACATAAAAATAAATAAATAAATAAAAGACATTCAGGGACACCTGGGTGGTTCAGTCGGTTAAGTGTCTGACTTCAGCTCAGGTCATGATCCCATCATCCTGGCATTGAGCTCTGAGTCTGGCTTCTGCTCAGTGGGGAGTCTGCTTCTCCCTCTGCCCCTCCTCCTTTCCCTGCTCGTGCTCTCTCACGCGTGCACGTGCTGTGCTCTTTCTCTCAAATAAAGAAATAAAATCTTAAAAAAAAAAAAGAATAAAAGACATCCAGTTTCCTACATACTAACTGAGAAGAGAATAATTGGTACTGGAGTTTATGCATTCCCTTAACTGCATCACACCTATTGATATAAGCAAGAGGAATGCTTGGAGACAGGAGGTCATATTTTGGGGGAAAGCAGACTTATTTTGTAGAGAGAAGTCATTATATTTCCTACTTTCCCATAGAAGAGGTGAGGTTCTTTCCCTTTATAAGTCCAGGATCAAGGACTCAAGAAAATAATACATTTTGGGGGTTGTCAACATTTTCCCTCTACTAATGGATCATATCACATGTCATGTTGGGCAGTGGTGGAAAACATCCAGGAAAGTATGTTAGAGAGAGCAAGAGCAGAGCAGGACCGTGGCTCTCCACTGTAAATGAGCAGTTCCTAAATAATGTAGGAGATGAATGAGGCCACAGTTCTAGGGGTTGGCATTGAAAACTAACAGGATTGGGGCCACAACCTTGTCTTGATGACCCCAGCAGGGAAGCAACGTGATGGTGGCACAGAGGACTGTGGCACGATGCCATTAGTCAAGGCAAATAATCAGAAAGTTTACAACTTGAACACTTGTTGAAGCTTTATAATGTGCTTGATTTTGTATGTAGTTAATTCATTTAATCTACCCCCCACACACACACACATGCACACACCCTATTGAATAGATTCACTACCAATATATATATAGATATTTTTTAAGAAGGTTCCGTTCCCAGCATGGAGCCCAACACAGGGCTTGAACTCATGACCCTGAGATCAAGACCTGAGCTGAATCAAGAGTCAGGCACTTAACTGACTGAGCCAACCAGGCACCCCTCATTACGAACATTTTATGGGTGAAAAAACTGAGGCTCAGATAAATGACATAACTTGTCCACGGTCACACTGCTATTAAATGTCAGAGGTGGGGTCTAACCCAGGTTTCTTTCCTGAGATATGGTCAAACCATGCCCGGCAAAGCCCATGTTCTTCTGCACCTAAAACCAGCAACACAACTAGACTGTAGTGAAGGGAACATAGGAGAAACATCTGAGTTGATTTCATTTTGAATTTTTTAAATGAACAGAATAATCATTTAAAAATGAAAATCTCTGTTTTAATAATGGACAATATTTACAAAGCCATAGAGTTGGGATGAGATATGGCCATGCCTTTCTAATACCTTATAGGGAAAGGAAGATTTATCAGAGCCCAGGTATTGGTATTCATTGGGGGGAAAATGAAACCATTTCAAGTTTCTGCCGCCTTAAGTTGACACTCGTCAGTAAGCTGGTTACAAGCAGCTGTAAATGAGGCAGAGTAGAACACGCGTTTTGGAGTTAGCGAACTGGGTTTGAAATATGGACTTTTGCACTTTTGCCTCAAATAATTCAGATTCTTCATTGGTAAAATCAATATTGTCCTGAGAACAGAATGAGACAGCAAAAACAGACAATGCTGTTCAAGCAGTATGATCCCATTCTAGTGGTTTAACAGATTAGCACTTTCTTTTTCCCATTCATGTAAAATTATTGGATGGGTATTCAGGTCAGGTGAGTGGCTCTCCATCATGAGGTTATCAGGGAGCTAGGCTCCCTGAAGGGAGAGGTACACATGGCAGGTTTGTGTGGGCAAGGCCCTCAGTGGTGAATTACTTCCACTTACATAGAGATCTTAGTCATTATGACTGTACCCATCTACAAGCAATTCTGAGAAATATAATGCATGTGCCCAAGAATGGAAAAAGGATGTTGGCATAGCTGGCAATTTTTGTCACATGTACATAAAATGCTTAGCAGAGTGCCTGGCACAAAGTGCATTCAATTCACCTGCTGCTATCTCTCAAAACACTAATGGGTTTAAACTTCTAATAAGTAAAATGGAAGATTATTTTAATTAAACCATAGATAACAAAATTTCTTATAAACAGGACACTTTGAGTACTATGATAAATATTACTCAAATACAGGCACAGACATATTAAATGTAAGATGATAATTATTTCTGGAAAAATAGTAAAGTTTTAACACTATGTAATCTCTCACTCCCAGAAATGATGAAAACAGATATTAAAATCTGAAAACAAAAAACACTCCCCACTCAAAAAAAGAAAAGAAAAGAAGAAAAGAAAGCTTCCTAAGGGGGGGGGGGGGAGTAGGAAACATAGAGCACTCACTTTCTAACTCTCTTATAAATTTCTGCCTAATAAAGTATAAGAGGGAAAGAGACCTACAAAGGCATATCAACATACGCTTTTTTCTCGTAAGAAATGACCTTTCCATTGTTCTTCTCCTCATCTCTCCTAGTATGGATCTCTACGGAGCTGACACTGACCTGTACCCATTAGCTCTCCAGTTTTTGATCTGATACGAAAGATCTAACACCATCTAGATAAATGTTTAAAGGAATCAAGGGAAATTCCCTTATAGTATTTGGTAGGTAATAATATAGTGGGATAGACTCATTATGTTCAAAGATGGGTTACCAGGGGAGGGAGGGTGGAGAAAAGAAAAGAAAAAATCAATATAAAAAAAAGTTGAGGTAACAGGTAACGTAATAGAAGGAAAAGAACATAGTACTTGAGAGAGAGAAATTTTCTGTAGTATCTCCTTAGAAATTCCCATGAGGTTAAAAAAAAAATGTGTACTTTATGAACCTGGAGATAAAATATGGGCAGACAATATACAGACTAAAATGGAAGATAGGCTGTCAGGGAAGAAAGTTAAGGAAACAATTCTTTGGCAAAAATGTAAGTTATGTAAGAAGCAGGATTTGAGGGAAAATGTCCAAACTATAGTTATAAATTCCTCTAGCTCGAGCCATGTAATGACTTTCCCCATTTTCAGGATAGAAGAAAATAATTTCATCAGTATTTTTCTGAAGCAAACTGGGGTTAGAGTTTGTACACAATCTCTTAGAAGGCAGGGGCTTTCAAACTTTGATGGCTACTACCTAGAATGAGGACATCATTTTCCATCATGATGTTGGACACACATACACATACGCAAGGACAGAAATTCTTCTGAAACAATACCATGTGTGATACTCTCCGGAATTTTCTCTTCCCTCCTCATTCATTTAATATAATGCTGATTTACTCCCATTAGTTTTATTTTCTGACAGCTTAATAGGTCTGACTAAAAGTTTGAGACACACTGCTAAAGATATCTATGATTCTGAACTGAAAAAAAAAAATACTATTCCATGCTTGAAGTTTCTTTTTTGCTTGTTTCCTGGTAATTCTTCTATGTGTACTTAATCTATTTAGGAGGGAGCCCATCCTTTTCCTTAAGCTCTACAAGGATTCCCCTGGGCAATGCTTAATGGGAATTTGCCTAGAAAATGTTATTAAGGAGGAGGGTGAATGTAAGTAGATTCCTCATCAGCTCAATCTGCATGCTCACTGTACCCCAGGGAACCCAATAAACGGAGAGGACTATTTAAAGTAGTAGACCCAAATTTCCTGCTGAAACTCAGCTGAAAGCTAGTGGCAGCCCCCTTCTCCATTTGCCCCTGCCAAGAATGAGCAATGTCAGCTCACTTCCCCAGATATTTTAACAATTAAAATTTCTTTGAGTGCTAAAAACAGTGTACCATAATCTCATTCAGTCCATTTAATATAGTTAAACTGCAGAATATCTCTAAATACTGGATCTTGAAATAAGTGTATTGTGTCAGAACAACATTAAAAAAGTTAGAGAAAACAGAACAAAAGTATCTGCTGCCTTTGCATATTTTAAATGTTATTTCATAATTTTTTCAGTTACTTACTTAGATGTACATCTGTCTAAACATGTATGCATGTATGTACTCAGGTATTATATATAAACTATGTTGCTTATAGCATATCACTGAGTAAAAGCACTGTAAACTGGTTTAAGTTATTTTGTCATTGCATTTAAAAGACAGTAAAAGGACATAGAAAAACTGGTCTCTGCAGTTAAACTGTGTTGGGGTAGTAGAATTTCCATTTTATTATGATCAAGATAAAAAGAAAATAATGCAGTCTAACTATTCTGAACCATATCCTCAAAAAAAAAAAAAAGGCAACAAAGCAAAACTATAATCATAGCTGCATTGAAAAAAAAAAGTGAATCAGATTTATTATAAATGTAGCACTTCTACAATACACAACACTACTATGAATGTTAAAAATCAGAGAATCAAAAATATAGAAAACTAGTAAGACATAAAATACAGCGGTAATTATTTGTTTTGTGAACAGTAGAACAGGTAATATATTTAAGTATATATATGTATATATTTTAATCTCAATGAAGACTAGCATTTAGCTGATTGAGGAGTTTATTACAAGCCAAAAAACAATCTATTTTGACTACCAACTAGACATGCTCTGGTGATTTAAATCCTTTAAGTATTCTTAAAAATGGTGTTAAGTGGGAAGAAACATTAGGCCAAATGATAGTTAGAGAATAGAACTTTAAATATGTTTCTACTATTTACAGAATCTAAAATGTAATGTATGCTTTCCAAATAATGAGAAAAAAAGCTCATTGAAATAAAAATAATGGCCCTATATGAAAAATAGAAAACACTAGGAAAAGTAAACTCATAAATGTGCAATAGTGACAGAAATGAAATAAATTATTTATTACACTGTGTAGAAATGAACTAAACATTTCCTATTGAAAAGTCCAAATGCTGATCACAGAGAAACTTTTTAAAGCAAATGACTAAAACAATTCGGTGTGAAGGCTCAGGAGGAAAAACCAGATGGTTACAAACAAAAACAGAAAGTAGGGCAAACAACAATTATATTGGGTGAAAAATCGTCAAGCTGAGTAAGAGACACATCTTTAAATGATGAAGGGACAATATCCACCTTCAAAGTCCTGGAAACTAAAGGACCTGATAATGTTGAACTTTACTGAAGGCTTTTACTCCTGGAAAACAGCACTGATCAAGAAATTCCCCCAACTTTGTGCTTCAGGAAACTGTTACTACAAAGAACCATCCTTCCCCATATCACCTAGGGACTTGTGGATTGTTTGCCTATGATGAGGCCAGAGAACTTCTACATTCTTCTTCTTTGACTCATGATTAGCTAGACTGTCTTCACTGACCAATCTGCACAAAATACCCACTAACTTAATTTAACTAGTCTGGCTTCTGCTCACCGCCACCACCCTTCCCTCCCTGCAGCCCTGGGACCTTTAAACTCCTTTAGGCAATCATTGGAAAATGGGAAAATATCTCTTTAGCCATTCCTCCTGAAATCAGCTGACTTTAGCAAAAACATTTCCCAATCAACTGTCTGATGACCTAGCCTGGCCTTCTTATTCCTCTTTATCCCATGCTTTCTAGCCTTGGTCACTTCCTCCCTGTAAAAGAGGAGCCATTTCTCTCAGTTTCTATGAGTTCAACATTTTTTGTTTGCGTGTGTTTAGATTCCACATACAAATGATACCATGCACTATTTATCTTTCTCGACTGACTTTATTTCACTTAACGTAAGGCCCTCAAGTTCCATCCATATTGTTGCAAACAGCAGGATTTCTTTCTTATGGCTGAGTAATATTCCTGTGTGTGTGTGTGTGTATCCATGTTCTTTATTCACTCAACTTTTGATGGACACTTAAGTTGTTTCTGTATCATGGCTATTGTGATTAATACTGTCGTGAACATGGGAATACAGATATCTCTAATATTCTATTTTCATTTCCTTTGGATATATACCCAGAAGTGGAATTGCTGGATCATATGGTAGCTTTATTTCTAATTTTTTGAGAAATCTCCATCCTGTTTCTGGTAGTCTTTCTTCTAGTTTATATTCACACCAATAGTGTGCAAGGATTCCCTTTTCTCTATATTCTTGCTGTCACTAGTCATCTCCTTTTTCATAATAGTCATTTTAATAAGTGTGAGGTGATATCTCATTGTGGTTTTTGTTTGCACTTCCCTGATGATTAGTGATGTTGAACACCTTTAATGTACGTGTTGGCGATATGTGTATCCTCTTTGGAAAAATGTTTATTCAGTTATCTTTTGGTCAAATTGGTTTTTTTTTTTTTGGTTTTGCTTTTGCTTTTTTTGCTATTGAGTATTTGAGTTCTGTATATATTCAGCAATAAAAACAAAACAAAAAAACAAAAAAAATCTAAAGTCTGAGGATCTAATGTATAACATGGTGACTATAGCTGATAATACTGTATTATATAATTAAAATTTGTAAAGAGGGTTACAACTTAAGTGTTCACACCTATAGATAGATGTAGATATAGATAAATATATTTACAAAGAGAGAGAGAGAAACAAGATCTTCTATGTCCATGTGGAAAAGGATGAATTTTTCTCTAATTCTTTTTTTTTTTAAAGATTTTATTTATTTATTTGAGAGAGAGAGAATGAGAGACAGAGAGCACGAGAGGGAAGAGGGTCAGAGGGAGAAGCAGACCCCCTGCCGAGCAGGGAGCCTGATGCAGGACTCAATCCCAGGACTCCAGGATCATGACCTGAGCCGAAGGCAGTCGTTTAACCAACTGAGCCACCCAGGCGCCCTCTCTAATTCTTTTTAAACTGCTACTGCAAATAACAAGGAAAAACATAAAAGGTAATTTAAAAATGTTACTTCCTTTTAAAATGAATTTGGCTTTCACTAAGAAACCATAAAAGACTGAGAAGCAAATTGCATACATTTATTCATGGGATGAGGAAAGTCTTTTTTGTACTACACAAAAATAGGAAATTTCAGGAAAAGATTAATAGATATAGTACATGTAAAAATGTGTGTGTATGTGTGTGTGTGTGTCATTTGGGGCTGCTGTAACAACTTACCATAGACTGGGTGGCTTAAACAAAGCCCTTTCTTTCTCACAGTTCTATAGGCTAGAGGTCTATGAGTATGATGTCAACATGGTTAGGTTCTGGTGAGAGCCCTCTTCAGGGTTGTAGTAGGTTGACTTTTCACTGCCTTCACAGGGTGGAAAAAGAGTGAGCTAGCCTCTGGCCCCTTTCTTTAAGGGCACTGATCCCATTCATGGGGGCTCCTAATTATTCTAATGACCTAATTATTTCTCAAGATCCTACCTCCAAATACCTTCACATTAGTGATTAGTTTCCAACATATGAATTTCAATGGGACACAAATATTCAGTCCATATACACATGCATATACATCCATCCATCCATCCATTGACTTACATGTGTTAGTTTACATAAATATGTGAGTATATATAGAAACAAATTAAATACATGTATAAGTAAACAAATTAAAAGACCAAAAATCTCTGAAAATACTTTGAAATTTATGTTGGCAAAATGCTAAATCCTTAATTGGTCCTGATAGGTGTAAATTGTGTATGACCCAATTCTAAGGGACAAAATTTGCATTCATAGTACTTGTACATTTGTAGATTTGAATATTGTAGATTTGTCAATTAGAAAATTTGCTGGCAGATTACAGATAGTGAGGTATGATGTGGAGGGGCTGCTTTTTCTAATTTATACAATATGTTACTTGGGCAGAGAGATGATTATTGATCCTGCCAGAGGAGAGAATACAGTCCAAGTCTTATTATCTACTGCACTTTTATACCCACGTTTACATCATTTGCTGGTTGCACTTATACAAAAAATACAATGTGCTTCTGTTCAAGGAAATATTTACAAACATTAGGATCTGCAGATTCCCGAGTCAAGTTCTCTTATAATAGCAAGGGCACAGCCCAGCCTTTAAACATCTCAGAAAGCTCCCTGACATTTGGAATTCCAAATAGAAAGAAAAAAATTATAAAGATTGAAATAAAAATAATGCCCCAACTGATGAAATTGAATTCAACAGATGAAATTGAATTCAACCTCACAGTTATTGAAGCAATGCAAACAAAAATATGAGATGCTATTTTATTGCTATCAAAATGAACAGTTAAAAATAATGAAAATCCTAGCATTTATATGGAAGCAAGAAATTGCTAATCTCCATCATTAAGGCCTTTTCTTTTTTTCCCTGAAACAAACTTGATTGTATCTCAAAATTCTTAAAAATACCATTATTTTTTTTAAATTTTTTTAAAGATTTTATTTATTTATTTGAGAGAGAGAGAGCATGGGGGGGGGGGGTCGGGAGGGTCAGAGGGAGAAGCAGACTCCCTGCCGAGCAGGAAGCCCGATGCGGGACTCGATCCCAGGACTCCAGGATCATGACCTGAGCCGAAGGCAGTTGCTTAACCAACTGAGCCACCCAGGTGCCCAAAAATACCATTATTTTACTTCCAGGAATTCACCATATGGAAATAATATTCAAAGATACAAATGAGGCTATATATATAACAATTTTCATTTTACATTATTTTAAAATATATGTCTTATGATTAAAAATAGGAATATTTAAAGTGGAATATTTTCAACACATTTCCAAGTTTAAAAAGGAGATACAAATATGTGAATATGACTGCTGTTGCATTTTAATTAGTACACATAATACATTTAATTTATGTAATAGATAATAGATTATATACTCCATAACCTATGTTTTATACTCTTATCTGTTAGGCCTAAAATATATATATTGTATATTATTAATCATATAAGACACATTGTATATTTTCTTAATAATGTGGTATATGATATATATCATGTACCATATTATGAATAATTTACTATATTCAATTATATCATAAATTTACTAAACATAATGTAGTCAAATATGATTATATTTTATAACATTTACTATATTTAGCTTCTGCTATAGACTGAATATTTGTGTCCCTCCAGAATTCATATATTGATACCATAACCCCTAATATGACTATATTTGGAGATAGTGCTTTTAAGGAGTTAAGGTTAAGCGAGGTCATAAGGATAGGGCTCAGATTTAATAGTCTTAGAGTCCTTATAAGAAGAGACATCAGATCGGGCTCCCTGCTCGGCAGGGAATCTGCTTCTCCCTCTGACCCTCCCCCTCTCGTGCTCTCTATCTCATTCTCTCTCTCAAATAAATAAATAAAATCTTTAAAAAAAAAAAAGAAGAGACATCAGAGAGCTCTCCCTTGCTCCTTCTGTATGCACACAGAGGAAAGGCCTTGTCATTACACAGCGAGAAGGAGGCCCTCCACAAACCAGGAAGTCAGGTCTCACCAGAACCAAATCTGTCAGGACCTTGATCTTGAATTCCCAGCCTCCAGAACTGTGAGAAATAAATTTCTGTTTAAGCCACCCAGTCTGTGGTATTCTGTTAGGGCAGCTTGAGCTGAAACAGCTTCTTTCAGATTTTCAATTTATTTTTTTACATTTTTAAATTTTAAAATGTTTTTTGGTTGTTTTAAATGGAACTTTGCAGCATTTATTATACTTTAGCAGAAGTCTCAGAATACCAAATAAAATTAGGTGAAACTATAAAGACATTTATTTTCTCAACCAGAAATCAGTTCTCTGTTTAGTAGAAAGCAGATTCGCTCTTGGTCCAGTGGCTCAGCGATACCATGAATGACCTAAGTCTCTTCTCATCTTTCCCCCTGTGAACCTCAGAAGATTATTTAACCTCATAGTTGAAAGCATTGTTTTTGTTTTTTTTTTTTAAGTTTTTATTTAAATTCTAGTTGATTAGCACAAAGTGTAATAGTTTCAGGTGTACAATTTAGTGATTCAACACTTCCATACAACACCCAGGGCTCATCACAAGTGCCCTCCTTAATCCCCATCACCAATTTAACCCATCCCCCTCCCACCTCCCCTCTGGTAACCATCAATTTGTTCTCTATAGTTAAGAGTCTGTTTCTTGGTTTTCCTCTTTTCTTCCCCCTATGATTATTTGTTTTGTATCTTAAATTCCACGTATGAGTGAAATCATATGGTATTTGTCTTTGACTGACTTACTTCACTTAGCATAATACTCTCTAGCTCCATCCATGCTGTTGCAAATGGCAAGATTTCATTCTTTTTGATGATTAATCACCTCTTCTTTATCCATTCATCAGCTGATGGACATTTGGGCTCTTTCCATAATTTGGTTATTGTTGATAAGGCTGCTATCAATATCAGGGGACCTGTACCCTTCACATTAGTATTTTTGTATCCTTTGGGTAAATACCTAGTAGTGCAATTGCTGGGTCATAGGGTCATTCTTTTTTTTAACTTTTTAAGGAAAATCCATACTGTTTTCCAGACTGGCTGCTCCAGTTTGCATTCCCACCAACAGTGTAGGAGGGTTCCCCTTTCTCAGCATCCTCACCAACATCTGTTATTTCCTGTGAATTTTAGCCATTCTGACAAGTGTGAGGTGATAGCTCATTGTAGTTTTGATTTGTATTTCCCTGATGATGAGTCAAGTTGAGCATTGTTTCATGAGTCTGGTGGCCATATGTATGTGAAAGACAGTTTCTATGCTGAGGTTCATACTAGATATCATCCAAGACAGGAAGGAGAGAAGTAAAAAGAATAATTGTTTGTGGCCCTAAACTGAGTCATATCTCTACCTACAATAAGGCAATTATGAGCAGTTGGGAATGGAGTTACCACGATTGTTTGACTAATAATCATTTAAACCCTGGTTCTTAGCCTACCACAAAAAATGATGTTCTATTGGTAAAGAACAAAACTGGGGTTCACTAACATTATTTGAAGTGAATTTAATATCATGTTACATGTCAAATCTATGGTCCCCATCCCCATTTCAGGATAGAGACACACATTCCCCATCTGCCAGGAATGTTTGTACAAAATGATGGTCATATTGAGACTGTATTTCTTCTCCATGGTTTCTCTGTAATGTCCTATTTCCAAATTAGTAAAGAAATAAGAGTATCTTTTTGCTTTCATATAAAAGTAAAAAAAAAAATAGTGAATATTTTCTAGTTGGCATAATGTTACTTTTCTGAAACAAAACATTTAATGTTTTATTTGGTTTAATTATATTCATGTAAATTGTCACCCCAAACATTCATAATAGTCTTTTATTCCTCCAAATGCTTTGTGGAAATTAGGGACATATGGCTGAAGCCCAGATATGGCAAAACCGAGCATAAGGAAAAGAAAACAACCATGAAAGATGTGGTAGGCAAAATAAGAGTTCTTCAGAGATGTCCATACCCTAATCTCTGGAATCTGTGAATATGTCACCTTCTATGGCAAAAAGAAATCAGGGGAGCAGATGGAATAAAAGTTGCTAAATTAGCTGACCTTAAAAGAAGGGTAATATCTTGATTATCTGGGCAGACCCAGTGTAAAGTAATCACAATGGCCCTTTAAAATGGAAGAGAGAGGCCAAACAAGACATCAGAGTGATACGATGAGAAAGTCTCAGACCGCTCTTGCTGGCTTTGAAAATGGAGAAAGGGTGCCAGGGTCCAAGGCATGTGGTCGGCTTCCAGATGCTGGAAAGTACAAGGAAACAATCTTTGCTCTAGAGCCTCCAGGAAGGAATGCAGCCCAGCCTAGATATTGATTCAGCCCTGTGACACTTCTGATAGCTATAACTCTGAGATAATAAATTTATGTTGTCTAAGTTACTCTCTTTGAGGTAATTTGTTATGACAGCAATAAGAAACTAATATAGAAGGCTTGATACAATTTGGGTTAAGGATTGAACCCATGAGAATAAGGACTCAAGAACACACAGAAATCCAGGGAACAGCATCTCTTTGTCCAGAGAATGGAAGTGGGGGGATTGAGCTAACTTTATATATATCTCAAAAGATAGGTTAACCTTAATCTTAACATCTAGATTTAGCTGTAACATAAGATCCTCCCTATGATGTTGTCGTGACTGTTACTATTGTTACCACTGGTGCACTGCCTGATTTTGGACACTTATATTTGCATTTTACCCGGTTCTGGGTTTGGGTTCATAAGCCTGTGTTTATGCTACCTTTTAAAATCCATTTCAAAGCTATAATTTCGCTTTGGCCATATTTTCCACAAAGACCACAGCCCAGTTCATCTTCTAAAGCTACATTTCTCAAACTAGTGTATGCTAAAAACAGATATGTCCAGAGGCTAGTCTAGGGATAAGCATACAATCTCCATAAATAATCTTCAGGAAATATCAGTTTTACTCAAAGACCTCAAGGAAAATAAACTTTAACATTACAGTTGGAAAAGCAAAACTATAGAAAGTTTTTCTGGTTTAGCGAATATAATCCTTTTAAAAAAATCTTTCATGAATATACCAATATTTATATGCAATCAGGTATTGGGAAATTGAGTATTTTTGTGTTTTCAAAGAATCACATGACATCAGTGGCATTAATACTGTGGTCTTGATTCAGCCAGAATGAATTGTGTTATTACACTGGTTACCAACTCATCCTAGTCCTCAGCCCCAAACCAAGTCACATTAGTCTGAAAATAGGAGACAACGTCACTGGATTTTTTTTAAGTTTATCTTTTTATGAACCAGTGTTGTTATTTTCATTCATGATTACACATGCATGTGCACACACACACACATTTTTCACAAACCAAAACTCATTGACAAATGTGCTCCATCAAATTTTTGGTTAAAAAAATAATTGGATATCAGGGGCGCCTGAGTGGTTTAGTTGGTTGAGCGCCTGACTCTTGATTTCAGCACAGGTCACAATCTCAGTGTCTTGAGATCAAGTCCTGTGTTGGGCTCCATTCTCAGTGGGGAGTCTACATGAGATTCTCTCCCTCTCCCTCTGACCCTCACCACATTCACATGCACTCACTTGCTCTCTCTAAAATAAATAAATAAATATTTAAAAAATAATAATTGGGGGCACTTGGGTGGCTCAGTCATTAAGCAACTGCTTTTGGCTCAGGTCATGATCCCAGCGTCCTGGGATCGAGCCCCGCATCAGGCTTCCTACTCGGTGGGAAGCCTGCTTCTCTCTCTCCTACTTCCCCTACTTGTGTTCCCTCTCTTGTTGTGTCTATCTCTGTCAAATAAATAAATAAAATCTTTAAAAATTTGAAAAAAATTAAAAAATAAAAATAATAATTGGATAGTCATTATTTCATTTAAATATTGAAAATTTGTCTTTATTATATTTTTCTTTGTTTTCTTTTTACTTTTTAAAATTAGAGTGTACTTAAAATTATATTTTCAACTGGGATCATAGATAAGAAATTATGACAGGAAGTTTGAGAAAACTCACTGAAGCTAACCTTCTTAATCCTAACCAAATAGTTACTATTTAAGCTTCCGAGGACAAGGGTTGTTTTGTTACACAGCAATAGATAACCAACACAATATTTATGTCTCATGAGACATCAAAACTTTATGAGAACACACTAAAATAAATTGACCTCTTTAACATTGGGATTGGAAATCTTAGTCAGATCTACATGTTAATTAGATGGATTTTCTATTTTTCAATTTACTACAGATGACTGTTAGACATTTTTTTTTCACAAATGTATAACATGAGTCACCTATTTTTCAGGCTCAGCATTTTTCTCACTATTTTTTCAAGTACCCACAAACAATTTGTTTACCATTTCTCCAGCCTTGCAATTTCCCCAGCCTATTCTCACCATCTTGCCTCAAAGCCAATGCCACTTGTTTGGGAATTTTGTTATTGCACCATCCTAGGTATTAGTACCTGTATCAGTTATCTATGGATGCTTTAAAAACCACCCCAAACATAATGGATTAAAGCAAACTATTTCATTTGCTCACTATTCTGTGGGCAAGTTGGGCTGGCCCTAGATGGACAGTTATTTTGTTGGTCTGAACTTTTCTCACATGCAACTACAGTCAACTGATATTTGACGGGGCCTGGGTGGGCTGTGTAGCTTCACTCACATAACAGGGAACCAGTGATGGGTATAGGTGAAGGGGCACTCTGGTGGAAAAATCTGACTCTACTCTATATGACTTTTTATGTGGCAATAGGCTATACTAGACTTTTTTACATGACACTCTCAGGGCTGAATTCAAGGAGGATAAGCCTAGAAGCAGAATGCCACTTGAACCTATGCTCATTCTGCCATAAACTAATGGTCAAAGCTCATCACAAGGCCAGTCCAGATTTAAAGGATGGTATAGTGGGTTGAATGATGGCCTCTCAAAAGGCATGTCCATGTCCTAATAACCAGAACCTGTGAATGTCACCTTATTTGAAAACAAAAGGGGAGGGTGGGTAGCAGATATAATGAAATCAAATCAAAAGATTTTGTGATGAGGCCATCCTGGAAATCTCCAAGTATGCCCTCAATCCAATGACCAGGGTCCTTATAACAGACAGAAAAGAAGAAGACACAGATAGAGAAGAAGACAGGCCACGTGCGGATGGAGGCAGAAATTGGAGTGAAGCAGCAACAAAGGAATGCTGCTAGCCAGAAACTGGAAGGGGCAAAGGAAGATCCTCCTGTAGAGATTTCAGAGGGACCGTGGCTTACTGACACCTTGATTTCAGACTTCTGGTCTCCAGAACCATGAGAGGATAAATTTTTGTTGTTTTAGGTCTCCGAATTTATAGTAATCTGTTAACCATGGTCACGGGATATAACCTGTACTTCCTGATGATGGTGTGATTAACATAGTCATTTTGCAGAAGGGTGGACATGGGAATGGGAGGAACTGCTGTAGACACTCTTTGTGAAGACACTCTATTACATATATGAAATTTGAAGACACTCTATTACATGTATGAAATCATTGCTCTTGCAGCAACATTTGAATGTAATTTTCATTAAAAATTGAAAGTTCAATAAAAATTAAAATTTTGTTCAATTAAAATGAGAGATGTCTTGCATAGAAGTAATACAAGTTCAATCCAACATGCAAATTTTTAAAAGATTTTAATTTTCTTATTTATCAGTTTTATGATCTAGGGAGAGCTTATGTTGGTAAGGGAAAATTTTGTTATTTATTTATTTATTTTTATTTTTTTAAGATTTTATTTATTTATTTGAGAGAGAGAATGAAAGAGAGAGAGCACAAGAGCAGGGAGGGTCAGAGGGAGAAGCAGACTCCCTGCTGAGCAGGGAGCCGGATGCAGGACTCGATCCTGGGACTCCAGGATCATGACCTGAGCTGAAGGCAGTCGCTTAACCAACTGAGCCACCCAGGTGCCCCTATTTTTTTTATTTTTATAAATGAATCAGTTTTGCACTAAAAAAAAACAGGTGAAAACGATGACCTTATTTCAAAACCTGATAACATTTAAGCCTCAAAAGGTATGCTTGAGCTATTACTTCACGGTAATAATTTTTATTTATATTTTGTTTATATTTATAATAATGGTCTCTACAGAACAATTAATTTGAAAGTTGCTTTATAGCAAAATAAATGTTGAAGATATTTTAACCAGGTGTGTGAATTCTTTTGTAAACAAAATTGACCATTAAAAAAATAATAATAAATGCTAGAACTATGCCCAGATGGAGTTACAGTTATGGGGAGCCAAAAATGTGAGTGCCATCTCAAAACAAATTTTTGGTAAACCCAGATTATTACCTGCCTAAATCACCAATGATGTCTCAAACTTTTTGTCAAGATCTTAATCATCACAAGGTGATCAATGGAATGATACAATCAGAAGTCTAATGCAAAGGAAAAAAAATGTGTTTTTAACATTCATGTTTGAAACTGATTTATAATAAAGTAGAAAGGATATCTGCAAAAGCACCTTGTCACACCCTGTCACACTGTGACACCCTATGCTGACAGTTTTTGAACCCAACATTATATTGTTCTTGCTGATTTAGTTTCTTCCTTATGAAGGGGGAAAAAATAAGAAGATGCAAAGAACTTGAAGCTCAATCAATGGAATGAATTCAGTCTTCCTTCACCTTGATCAGCATTATCCCACCAAGTTGGGAGGCTTTTTGGAAATATTTTCAAGATCTAATATTCCTAAAGGACAACTTTAAGGCAAAAGATAGATATAGATATAGATATAGATATAGATATAGATATAGATATAGATATAGATATAGATGATATAAATATAGATATAGATATATGGCATTAACAAAAGTTAAAAAACAAGGCAACAAAACTATAAAAACAATAAAATGCAAGAACTGGATGAGGAGAAATGATTATGGGGATTGTGCTTTGATTAGAACTCTTAATTCATTTATTTGTGGTTTAAATTACAGCCTCAATTGATGAATAGCATCATCAATTAATTTTCTTCACTGAAAAAAAAGTGGTAATTATTACCCTGAAGCACCCAGAAAAACTGACCTGTGGATCACAGAGCCATTTATTATTTTTTTTTTTAAAGATTTTATTTATTTATTTGACAGAGAAAGACACAGCGAGAGAGGGAACAGAAGCAGGGGGAGTGGCAGAGGGAGAAGCAGGCTTCCCGCGCAGCAGGGAGCCCGACGTGGGGCTCGATCCTGGGACTCCAGGATCATGACCTGAGCCAAAGGCAGTCGCTTAACCAACTGAGCCACCCAGGCGCCCCACAGAGCCATTTAGTTGACCATATAGCAAACAATTTTGCATTTCCCTTTTCCCCTTTCTCCTCCTCCCCCCCAAATTAAAATTCCCCTATTTCATTTCTTGGCCAGTTTCTTAAGCAGCACACCCTAGTAATTACCTGAGCATACTGAGTGAAAAAAAATGCTGTTGTTACTTATAATTATGTATTAATGTAAGGCCAAGTTTATCAGAAAATTATAAAAACATAGCAATTAAAAAATTGCTAGGATAATGTCACCTATTTTAATCCCAGCCCATATTTTATTTATTTTTTAATTTTTTTAAAAGATTTTATTTATTTATTTGAGAGAGAGAGAAAGAGAGAGAGCACATGAAGGGGGGAGGGTCAGAGGGAGAAGCAGACTCCCTGCTGAGCAGGGAGCCCAATGCGGGACTCGATCCAGGGACTCCAGGATCATGACCTGAGCTGAAGGCAGTCGCTCAACCAACTGAGCCACTCAGGCGCCCCCATATTTTTTTTAGATGATACTTTCAAGGTAACAGCTAATCTTCCATTTACTGTCAAGAAAAGTAAAAAAACATCCCACTATTTGTTGATAACTCAAAATATTGTATATTAAAACAAACATCATATGTCTTTCATGAAAACCTTTAAACAGAACCATCCGACTTGAAATACTGCAATATTCATACGAGATGTTAAGTCCCCAGATTCCCCACGCTTGAGTTTGCTTACCCCTTGGCTACTTAGATTTGAGTTGAGACACATTGTTCCAGGACATGTTTGTCAACACAACTACCTTGTGTTTTTGTCAAATGCTGTTTTGGAGGTACATTTTTAGCTAGATATGTTATAGACAACCAACAATCTACTGAGGGTCTTTAGGATGTTGTGTTTACCTTAGCTCTGTAAGTTTGGGTTGGTGGGGGGGAGGTATCATTAATGAGCATGATTCCAATAGGAAGTTCATCATTTCTGAAATTCTTTCTCTTCTTTTGCTTTGCAAGTTTATCTTGACAGCTGGCTCATCTCACTCAATACAGCCACTATACATATTAGCCATAAGGTTAAAACCTTCCCTCTGGACACATGAAAGGCTGACATAACCGTAAATGAAAATTATCTCATCCACTTATTTCCCCATCCACACACACATTCACCTTTGGATAGCATTTGCAGATCAAAATTAATTAACAGTTAAAGTTGATGGTGTTATGGGAAGCTCACTGATGACATTATGAAATTCAATTTTTCTCCAGATTCCATTTGAGAACTTCTGTTACTACCCAGGTCTTGTCTTTTCTTTAAAACTCCTTGAGGTACACCTTGGTGGCTCAGATGGATGAGTATCTCCTTCGGCTCAGGTCATGATCCTAGGGTCCTGGGATAGAGCCCTGAATGGGGCTCCCTGCTCAGCGGGGAGTCTGCTTCTCCCTCTCTCTCTGCCCCCACCCCCGTTAGTGCTCTCTCTCTCTCTCTCTCTCTTTCTCTCAAATAAATAATTAAATCTTGAAAAAAAAAAAACTCCTTAAATTTGAGGCTTAGCTTTAATCAGTTAAAGACCTCTTTAAACTTTCATTAACTCTCAGAAGGACACTATCATACTTTTTATGCAGTTCATGACTTTATCTAGATTATAAGTATTGTTAGTGTCTTCATGTCTTCAAAAGGCTTATATTAAAATAAATGCTAACTCAGTCCTTCATGTTCTATTAAATTCCCTATATGTAGATTGGAAGGGTTTTATTTGCTGCATTTTATAAACAAAAGAACAGTATGCATCATATATCAGTTTACTTGTTGGCATTTTCCATTAGTATTTCTAGAAGTGTTGGGATTTTATTAATGTAAAGAGGCACAACTCAGTTGGAGATGTCAAAACTATTTTTGTTGAAGAGATGATCAATGTCTGGTGACATTGTTACAAATTGTCAAAAGGTTTGCTTTTAAATTCAACAAATAATAGTTTTAAGATTATGTGACTTTCCAAATAATACATTATTCTTAAGAATAATACCTAATCAATGATGTGTGGATCCCAGCTGCTGTTTTCTAAAAGGATACTAAAAAGAATAGAGAAATTTGCTATTTATAGTCAAATTTCAATTTATTAGCATCGTTATCTTGTCAACATATTACTCTGTGGCTTACTTCACATTCTTCTATATAAATTCTTTCTAGCCTTATCAATTCCTCTATTCTTTTGAAGAACCTGAGGTAAAAGATATAACATTCAAGTTATCCTATATGGTTTTGATATATGTATATATCCACGTCTATAGCATTCATGGCATAACATTTAAGGTAAGTGGATAAAATAGTTGTGATTACTTGTTTATTAATGTTTTCCATGTGTTTTTAAGCTAATTGTACAAATAATTAGAATTTATTTATATTCAGATAATTAACCTTTATACAATGAAAGATCCCTTAATTCTTATAGCTATCTAAAGTTCTCAAAATGTGTATTTGTTTCATGTTTTGATATGACACAAGCAGCAACCCATTTCCTTGCAATAGGCATTGTTACATGATTTTCTAAAAATGAATCATATTAGCAAAACTAAAAGGATTTTGGAGCTTTGGTATGATGCATCAGTGTGTGAGCTTCAATATTTTCTTGGTAAGCATAAAAGCTTACTAAGTGAGCTGCTGAAGGATAAAAAAAAAAATCACAAGTTAGTTTTGCTTATATTTTTATTTAAATCTCCCTCAGACAATTTATAAATTTGTTCAGTCATTCAATAAATATTTATCATGTCCCTACAACATGTCAAGCACTCTTTGAGGGACTAGAGATACACAGTGAACCAAACCAAAATCACTGTTCTAATGGATTTTATACTTGTGTGTGTTGCGGAAAGGGAGTATTACAAAAATTAGATATTTGAATAACTTGATAATGTTTATATTGTTGATATAAAATAAGGTATGGTAAGTGAAATAGTGATACCTGGATGAGTGTTGCTAATTGATATCGGATAGCAGGGGAGGGATGCCTCTCTGATAAGGTGACATTTCAGTAGAGATTTAAAGTAAGTAGGAAAATGAGACCCACAGATAATCTTGTCAAAGAGCATCCTAAGCACAGATGGTAGGGTAATGCAAAGGAAAGAAATAAGATCTTCCTTATTTTCAAGGAATAATAAGAGGCAGTCTGGTTAGAGTGTTTTATGTTCTCATCACTGATGTTTGGATTTAATAATAATGCTTTACATAAGACCATTTTTAAAATTGACTAAGTGTTTGCATATATTTTTGTGTTGATTCATACAACATGCTTGCAGTATCTTTTGGAAGTTATTATCTTAACTTTATAAAGGAAGAAACAGAAGTCCAAAGATTTTAAGGGCTCTCCCTCAATCCTCACAACTGTTGAAGGCTAAACTGGTACTAGAATCCAAATCTCCTGATTCCTGGCCCATTTTGTTCCTTATTATATTTGCATCAGAGTTAAACTAGATAGGGGTTTGATTATTCTCTGAAATATCCAACCCACGACTTGAGAATCTAGAAACAAAACCTGAAACAAAACCTCTACATAAAAATTACATTCCTAAGAGCAACCACAGTGACTATCTGTTGAAACCTTCACATTTTAGAGAGGGGGGAACTACAGCTAAGGGATAATATATTACTGAAGTTTATAAGGCACTTGAATTTAAAATTGTTTTACTCCTTCGGCGCCTGGGTGGCTCAGTCGGTTAAGCGTCTGCCTTCGGCTCAGGTCATGATCCCAGGGTCCCGGCATCGAGCCCCACATCGGGGTCCCTGCTCAGCAGGAAGCCTGCTTCTCCCTCTCTTGCTCCCCCTGCTTGTGTTCCCTCTCTTGCTGTCTCTCTCTCTCTGTCAAATAAATAAATAAAAATCTTTTAAAAAAATAAAAAATAAAATAAAATTGTTTTTCTCCTAAGAGATAAGTTATTTCATTGGTCTTAGATAAAAATATTATCAACCATCATTCAATAGTTAATTGATGTGAGACTTTAAAATAGTTCAAGTCCAAATACCCAGGATATATCGGAATGTCTATTTAGCATCCTCTGAATATATGCCATCCTCCTACCAGTTCTTTGATTCCTTTCATATCCCCCCCAAAGCACATTTACATTCTCTCCACCTATGGAAGTCTCTTCAGTTGTTTGAGATATAATTCATGGCACCACTCTGCCAATCATATATTTCTCATAGACTTCAGAACACCCTTAATGTTTGTGCTTACTACTCCTTTTTCAGCCAGGATATGTTTTCTTATTGTCAGTTAGTGTTTCAATGTATCTGTCCTAACATCCCTAAAAAAAACAAATGATAAACTTTTATGGACTGTTTGTATTTCCAGCTTCTTTGTTTTATACATATACGCAAACATTACCTATACATATTCATATATGACAATCTCTTAACAAAAATGGTTAATGTTAATGATGATAAAAAAGAATGATCTCTACTAGAATGACTGGTTGTGTAAAATATGTCCTTATGAACCGTTCCATCTTCTAGAATCTTATAATTTTATGTCTATTTTAAGTTAAATTTATAAGTATCACATCCATTTCAAATCAAATATTTACTAATCTCCCTTTGTAGATACGGAGAAAAAAGTTTAAAATGTAGTGTCTTTTATGCAAATGCTTAATTTTTTTTTCAAATCAATCTCCAAGTACTGAAATGATACATAAATGAATTAGTCTTTAAAAATTAAAATATTAGAAGTAAATCTGTTCTTTGTCTCCTGCTGGCAATCCCAGACTTTTCCCCATTCCACTATCATTGTCCCTGCTCAAAATGAGTTAGTTGAGTATTCTTTCTGAGGTTTTTCTCTGCATTGACACACATATCTATTTGTCCACAGATGCATCGTTACTATTTTGGTTCATGATAGATAAATAGATGATAGTTAGATATGGATAGATAGATATAGAATGTTTATATGTATAATTTTTATATAATATAAACCATATCCCTATTACATATTTTTCTACAACTTATCATTTTTTACATATTATTTCTTGGGAATACACTATGCTTGTACATACCAATATACATCTTTTTTTTAAAAAAAAACACCACACACAATATGGTGGGAAATACCACAGTGAGTGTGTTTAAAGAAAAATTTGGGATATTTCAAGGACTTCCTTTAGAATAAGAATCAGAGAAATTTTCTCCATGAAACTCTCTGAAAAAGTCCCTTATTAAGTGAGCTAAGCATTAACAGTTCTTTTGCCAGTAAGTTGAACCCTTATACTCCCTAATTATGTCCCAAGGTTTTAATAACCTGGCAGACAGAGGGAAATCAGTTTCATGCTTATTTCAAAAATTCTTTAATCGACAAGAACTTTGCATTGCTTTATATACTCAAGACAAATCAACTGTTAAACCAAGATTTTTTTTTTTTTTTTTTTAGGAATTAGGAACAAGTGGCATAACCTACACTAAGATTTTTACTGAGGAAAAGACATTTTCTAATAGCAGATACAAGAGTGAAGGTGATAATTCAAAACAAAAATGAACTCAAAGAAATGTGAAAAAATTTACAATCATACAGACATGCTTTCTGATGATCAGTGAATCACAGGGAAAAAGTAAATCACCTTTCATTTGAAGACGTGGAAATTGACTAGAGACTCAGGTACTCAGATAAACCAAAATATTTTGGGTTTTAGTGTGAATATAGTAGACACATATCCTAGGAGAAAAACTAATTTTAATTCTTGCCCGAGGTACATTACACAAAGAGTATCAATAAATAATTTTGGGGGGCGCCTGGGTGGCTCAGTTGGTTAAGCGACTGCCTTCGGCTCAGGTCATGATCCTGGAGTCCCGGAATCGAGTCCCGCATCGGGCTCCCTGCTCTGCAGGGAGTCTGCTCGTCCCTCTGGCCCTCCCCCCTCTCATGTGCTCTCTGTCCCTCTCATTCTCTCTGTCTCAAATAAATAAATAAAATCTTCAAATAAATAAATAAATAAATAAATAAATAAATAAATAAATTTGGATCTGCTTTGTGGGGATAATTTTTTACAACTTAAAATGCGGGGAGCAATAGAAATCTGAGACCATGGTTACCTTTTTTATTACTAAATTTTAATTGACACACAACTTTCTATTAGTTTCAGGTGTACAACATAATGAGTCGATATTTGTATACATTGAGGAATGATCACCACAGTAAGTCTAGTTACCATCCATTACCATGGTTATTTTCTGCTGTAGTCCCAGTTCTGGGCCAGACAACACTACACATAAAGCACTAAATGAAGAAACCAGAAGATAAAGCAAAGCAGTCACTAAACTTGATATTTCTAAAACACACAAAACCAGAGTGACAAAAGTTCTATCCTGAGAAAACAGCACAGAAGCCTAGAATGGGGGTAGGATTTGGATAGGTCAAAATGTAGCAAAGTAATCTTTTTGTAAAAGATTTATTTATTTATTTTAGGGTTGGGGGGAGGGAGAGAGAGAGAATCCCAAGGGGACCCCACTGAGCATAGAGCCCAAAGGGCGAGAGGGGTTGTGGGATGAGGAGGACTCTATCTCACAAACCTAAGATCATGACCAGAGCCAAAATTAAGAGTTGGACGCTTAACCAACTGAGCACCCAGGCGCCCTGCAAAGGAATCTTTATCAAGGATATCTAATTTCTAAATGAATTTATATCTCAAGATACTGGTTTAGTAACAGAATTCCTCAACCAATCAAATAAAATGAAATATAAAGAATTAAATGCAATGCTACATTGAAGTAAACAACAACAACAACAACAACAACAAAAAGAGATTATTTTGGAGGAAAAAACAAAGCCGTGTAGAAATTATAGACCAAATAACTTCACTTTTGCTCCCAAAGTATGGTGGACAACCCATAATTCAAGAAGACTTTACATCACAAGGGCATCTCAAATATATTTGCCCCAGTGTATACGTTATTCTAAATGAATGTCACTATTTGACACATACTGGAAAAAAAAAAAATTAGTTAATCCAGGCAATCCTGTGACAGTCCACAACACACACATTCAATATAGTTAACATTACATTATGGGTAACAAGCCTGGGTTGTGCTAGATAAAAAGAATAATGGCAATAGACAATGTTTGAATACTTACTATGTGTTAGGCAATACACCAAGCATTGTGCACAGATTTACTCATTTAATCATCACAATAACATGAGAAGATGTTATTAACCCCATTTTAGATGAGAAAATTTTAGCATAGAAGGAAAAAACAAGAGACTAGGCAAGGAAGAGAAAGAATGCTGGAGAACCAGAAAATATGTGGACTCACGTTCAAAGATCCACAAAGCTGGAATAATTTTTTTTTGGCTATTCTTTCAAGGCTGATACATTCCAAGATGGTTGTTCCTCTTTCAGACTGCTCATAAAATACAACATGGCATAAAAATTAGATGAATTTAGTTCTAGGAGGACTCCCATTTCAAGGTATTAACTGAAAAGTGAAACGACTATTAATTTCTGGAAATAACTACTGGAAATTAAACATCTAGATCACAAAAGGAGTAACGAATGACTGAAATCAATATTTGTCAAAGCATATTCATAAGGATCACTGTGTTCTCAAAACCATGGTGTTTTTGCTGATGAACACTTAGCTGAGCTCTTCCCATTTTTCTAATAATTAAACTCAATTTAAAGGGGAAAGGATCTAAACCAGAGACATAAGTTTCTTAAATGCTGGCATGTTGATATCTGATATTTAGGTAATATGTACAACTGTACTTTTTTGAACTTAAGGCAGAAAAGGTAACTGCTTTATATTTAGAAAGACAAAAGTGTCTATTTGAAATATTTCCCAAGATTCCTCCCTGACAATCATTTTTCTGACTTTCCTTTTTCTTTTACATTTTCTGTGAAGAAAGGATATAGTTGCACTTTCCATAAAAAGGTCAACTTAATCCAAAAATGCATGTTTTACCTACATATAGTTTTTTGCGAATAATGCAAATACTAGTAAATATCAGAAATTATAATTAGATGTTTGGTAATATTTCTGTCAGCAAATTATGCTAAATGCACTATTAGTTCAAAGACATTTTCCTCTATGTCTCTGTGCAATTTGAAGAAATCTTTAAGTATAGGAAATCTGCAATCAGAAGACATTAAAAAAAAAACGCGATTGGGAAAATGGGCATTTTAGATTAAAACAATTGGAGAATTGACTATTCCGTTGTGGTGTAATACTCCTTTCTTTCTTGATAGATCCCTTACTCTAACTTCAAAAGTTCTGTCATGTGCTTTGCTTTTTATTTTTAAAACTTGTTGCTACAGCATTCTTACTCATAGAATCGTCCAATCATTAAGGCACCTATATTATTGTCCAATCATGAAGGCACCTAAATTATTTTGATTTCCTGCATGTTTTTTCTTTATAACCAAAATAATTAAAGAATATAAAGAAAACAGCCTAGGGTGACATTATCACACTTGCTTGAATAAACAATGCCCAATTATTTTATACTTGCTCCATAAAACTTTACTTGTTCTTCTTTTTTTTTTTTCTTTTTTCCTCTAAACACAAAAGTAAAAATTATTTTTTAAATAAGAGAAATAAAGTCAGGAGCTTTTTCCCCACTATGGATATCATTTTGACAGTGAGCCCATCCTATTTCTTGTATTTTGTCTCGTTAGTATTCCTTAACATGTGTTTCTGTCTTCCGGTTAGATGTGACCCTTGTCATGAGTTACCCTCAAAATACTTTTCATTATCCTATTCTACAATGTAGAATAAGTTAAGATCCAAGATTTCCCTTTTTCTTGACTTCCATGGGTTATGTTAATCAAAGAAATATTTCTTTCAGTTTGAGCAACAATCTCAGAGAATGATACAGTTTTTTCTAAGATACCTTATAAAGAATCCTGACAGGCAATAAATTCATGAATAGTCACAAAATAACAGACAGTTTCCATGACTCATATTAAATCACAAGGGAGCAGTTTTCCATTTACCCACTCTGTTACATAGTACACATATTGGAAACTCATTTTTATTTAATGTAATGTAAACTAGTCTCACTAGGAAGTGAGTATCTTCGCTCAGACAACTCTGCAATCTCGTTTGTCTGCCTAGACAAGCTAATCTGATTGTAATCATGTTACTTATCTTTTAATTTCTTTTGAAGTTAACATATATCAGAAGTGGCATTCAGCTGGGAATCACATAGGTAAAACTGATTTTTAACATGTTTAAATGTTTCAGGGCCTGGGCATGTGTTTTTAGATATGCGATCGTAAACCACCCTGGGTGGGAGTCCAACAGGGAAACTGCAGGCATAAATTCAATGGTGAAATAGAACAAGACTGTAATAATGCAAACATAATTGTAAGGTCCTGGTGATTCTGATCTCATTGATTTTTTTTTTTTTCAAAGCAAATTGGACATAGATAATGATTACCAAATGCACACACATATTATTATAGAACTGAGAAGCTACAGTTGTTCAAACAATGCCTGGCTGCCCTATGCTTCTTGAGTTGGATCTACCTACAATATCAGAAACAAAGATTAGGGAAAACAACAATAGTATCTTTTATTTCTAAACTGAATTCTTGAGAAAGATTAATAAGAGCAGCAATTAATAGCCAAGCCATTTCAAAATGAGGCAAACAAACTGAAAATTTTACTAGGATAACCACTGGTTGAGCAGCAAACCTAGAATCCATTGGAAGTGATGATCATTTTATTTAATCCATGATCTTGTACAAACTACTTGATCTGAGAAAGATCTGAGAAGGCTTCAGTTTCAGGATGTTGAATTCAATAATCTCCCAAAGTTCCTTCTCCAGGAATCTAGTTCTGAGAACGTGTACCATGGTGAGGTGGACCCATGAGGAGATGTCCAGGTAATAGATAATGGGATAATAGCCAGCTATGCAATTAGAAAGCCAGATCCAGAACCATAATGACAATAGTCAGGTGGTAGAAATCATAGTAGATGGCTGTACTTAGGGAGGGTGATCAATCACAGCATTGTGGTAACTAAAAGTTAGAAAAAACTAACTGCCTATCATTATAGGAATAGATGAGTAGAATGTGGAATACTAATGGAGCAATTATTAAAAAATAATATATAAGAATAATTTTAAAAATATATAAATAATATTATACATATATATCACACATACACACATACACGCACAGAATATGAGAGAAAGAGAGAGGTTTCAAGGACAAAATAAAAATGGGGAAAAAAAAAACAATTCACATTAACATGAATACTTTTTAAATCCCACTCTCTAAACTAAAATTGTTGCAAATAAAAATATGTGTATAGAAGTATATATACTGACCTCCTGGTGGTATTTGCCTCTGGAAACATGGACAGGGATTGTTTTAAAGAAAGTATGATTATGAAAATTGTTATATTATTCTTTGTGATTTTCTGTTTGTACATGTATTTAGGTAATGAAAAAAGAAAAGAAAGAAAATATAGGGTAGAGTGACATCACCAAGATGACAATGCAAGTTGTTCCTGACTCTGCTCCCCTGACAAGAACAACTAACAACTATTCAAGAATAAAACACCACTGAGAGAAGCCTAGAACATGGGGATGAGGCTAAAGCACCCCCTGTACCACAGAGACCAAGACACATGGCATTAGAAGAGAAAGAAGTAGCTACACATTGATTACATTGCCCTTTACCCAGGCCAGCACACACCATCCAGAGAGGTCTCCCCTGAGTGTCTGCCTCCTTCAATGGAAAAAGAGAATCCAGGAAGGACATCTAGTGCCCCCTCTCTCACTTTGTGGGAGCCTCTCTCATTTTGTGTCACTTTGTGGGAGCCCCTACTCTGATCTCACACCACAGGGATTGCAGGAAAATCTGTAGGGCTCATCCACTGGGAAGATGACTGTGGTGAAGATGGGAGGAGGAGCCTGTAAAAACCAGCCCACATATTTTGGCAGATTGATGTGAATCAAGAATATTTGCACCCCACTGAATTTCCTTGAGTCAAGATTTGCATCCTCAAATGAGGAGTTTTGCCAGCCTTAGAGACTGGTTTGCCCTTGCCTCAGCAAGAGACTAAGTCACACACAGCCCCACCCACTGTGGAGAATGTCTCCTGGACACCTCTTAACAGAGGGGCTGGTGAGAACATTTGGAAGCTATGTATTTCAGCAATGCTTAAGCTGAAAGACAGGCAGGCAAAGCTGATTATCTCCAGAACAAAGCCAGTTCTGGGGATGGACAATTCCTATGCCATGCATGGGAAGGGGGATTAATTGATAGCCAGGGGTGTGGGTAGCTCTCTGGGCCTTCCCACTGGAGAGCTGGTTTGCAAAATTGAAAGTTGCCTGGAGTGACCCTTCCCCATCCCACCCAGGCAAGGGAGCTGAGCCACAGCTCCACCCACCTATTGTGGCTCCTGTCCCCATCTGGCCAAAGAACACCTGGAAGCTGTGCATCCCAGCAGTGCTTGAACTGAAACAAAGGTGGGTGAGCCAGTAATTTGGAGAGCAAAGTCAGTGCACCCAAAGTCAGGGAACTTGGGGTAAGGGTAGGCTTGAATTAAGGCAACAGAGACTTTTACTGACCTTAGACCTACTTCTCCTATTGTGCCTGGGCAGGAAAACTAATTTATAGCACCACTCATTAATGAATACTGCCTCCAGTCAGCTTAACCAGGGCATATAACAAGAACACGTAGGATTTGCATAGCCCATCCAATAGCACTGCTTACAGTGGCACTTGAACAGAGAGCACAACCTGTGGCTTCCCCCATCTGCAAAGCAAAACTGGTGGCCTCACCTAATCCTGGAATTCAGTGCACACTCTTGCTTGATTCAGGTCACTAAACAACAAGGTGTACAAATCCTGTGCCCTACTGTGCTGTTCTGCCAGGACAGACAAGCTATTTTACAGCCCTATTTACAACTGAACATACTACCTAGTCCTGACCAGAGAATCAAGGCAATCACAGAGCCCATCCTACAGCTTCACTTGGATAGGAAATCAAATCAGCAGTTCTATCTATCTGTTTTCAGTCAACGGCATACCGCTCTCATCCCTAACCTCAGAGTTCAATTGCTTACCCAAATGATAGACCATACTAATAGGCCCCACCTGCCCAAGGATATTATGACCTTACACAGCCAGAAACCCAAATAGAGCTGACCAATGAAGATCTGTCTCTGCCAAAGCAAATATGTAGTCTGGAAGAGGAATGCGATTACTCAGATGCACAGATACCAATGTAAGGAATCAAGGATTGTGAAAAAGCAGGTAAATATGACACCACCAAAGGAAACTAATAAAGCTCTCATAACTGATCTTAAAGAAATGGAGATCTATGTGCTGTCAGACAAAGAATTCAGAGCAACCCTCTTAAGGAAGTTTAATGAACTACAAGAAAGCATAGATAATGAAATTAGGAAAACAATGCATGGACAAATGAGATTGACTAAGTGATAGAAACCACCAAAACAAAACAGAAATTCTATAAATGAAAATACAGTAAGTAAACTGAAAGTGCAAGAGAGAATTTCAAAGCAGACTCAACCATGCAGAAGAAAGAATCAGCAACCTAGAGGATAAGACGTTACAAATTATCCAGTCAGAGGAACAAAATAACAGGATGAAAGAGTGAAGAAAGCCTATGACATTTATGGGACACAATAAAAAGAAACAATAATCACATTATGGAAAAGAAGAAGAGAAAGAGAAAGGGCAGAAAATATATTGAAAGCAATCATGGCAGAAAACTTCCTGAACTTGGAGAGAGAAGTGGACATGTAGATCTATGAGGCCCAGAAGACTCTAAATAATTTAAACCCAAATAGGGCTACAGTGAGACACATAATTAAATTGTCAAAAGTCAAAGACAAAGAAAGAATTCTAAAAGGAGCAAGATAAAAAAGAGAAGTTATGTACAAGGGAACCCCCACAACTCTATAGACTTTATCAAAGGAAATGTTCCAGGCCAGGAGAGAATTGGAATACATATTCAAATATTGAAAGAAAAAAAACCTGTCAATTGGGAATACTATACCCAGCAAAGCAAATCTTCAGGAATAAAGGAGGGATAAAGACTTTCCTGAACAAACTAAAGCTGAGAGAGTTCATTACCATTTAACTTGCCTTACAAGAAATGACGGGAGTTCTTTGAGTGGAAATAAAAGGACACTAATTGACATCATAAAAGCTTAAAAAGGTAGTGTAAAATCCATTGATAATGGTAACTGTGTAGTCAAAGTTTGATTCTATAATTTGGTAATGATGGTGCATAATTCACATACAACCTTAGTTTAAAAGTTAAAAACATGAACATAGTAAAAATAACCATAATTATAATAATATGTTATTAGTTATACAGTATAAAAAGTATGTAAATCGTACATCAGTAACCTAAAATATGAGAGAGAAGAGAAGCAAAAGTATAAATTTTTGGAATTATATTAAAATTAAGTTGTTATCTACTTAAAATAAGAAGCTATAATTTTAACATATTTATGTAAATTTCATGGTAACCACAAGGGGAAGTCCTGTAGGAATTACATAAAAGAATATGATAAAGAAGTCAAAGCATACCAAAAAACAGAAAGCATGAAAAATGACAGCAGGATAAGAAACAAGACACAACAGATTTATAGAACAACCAGAAAACAGTTAAAATGGCTATAGTAAGTCCTTACCTGTCAATAATTACTTTAAAATGGATATATTAATTCTCCAATTAAAAGACAGAGAATGCCTGGATAGATTAAAAAAAAAAAAAAAAAAGGATCCAACCATATGCTGCCTACAATAGGCTTACTTAAGCCTTAAAGACACATATGGACTGAGTAAATGAATGGAAGAAGTCACTTAAAGCAAATGATAACTAGAAAAAGCAGGAGTAGCTATACTTATATCAGGCAAAATAGACCTTAAACTAAAAATGGTCAAAAGAGGCAAAGAAGGTCATTACATAATAATAAGGAGGTTGATCTATCAAGAAGATGTGACAACTGTAAATATTTATGCACCAACATCAGAGCACCTTAACATACAAAGCAAAAACTAACAGAGCTAGTAACAGAATAAACAGTAATACAATAATTAGATAGAGACTTCATTACCCCACTTCAAAAATGAATAGACATCCAGACAAAGAATTGATAAATAGAAGATTTGAACAACAATATAGACCAAAGGTACCTAACAGACATATATAGAACACTCTACCCAACAACAGCAGAAAACTCATCTTTCTCAAGTACATGCAGAACATCCCCTAAGATAAACCATGTTAGGCCACCAAACAAGTCTTAGCAAATTCAAGAAGACTGAAATTATAACAAGTATCTTCTCTTTCCACAGCAGCATGAAACGAGAAATCAATAATAAGAAAAAAAAAAAAAAAACTGGAAAATTCTGAACACATGGAAATTAAACAAGACTCTCCTGAAGAACCAATGGATCAAAGAAGAAATTAAAAGGGAAATAAAACAGTTTCTTGAAATAAACAAAAATGGAAATACAATAAACCAGACATTCTGGGATGCAGCAAAAGCATTTTTATTTTAAAGATCTTCTTTATTTATTTGACAGAGAGAGAGATAGCAGATAGTGAGAGCAGGAACACAAGCAGGGGGAGTGGGAGAGGGAGAAGCAGGCTTCCCGCCAAGCAGGGAGCCGGATGTGGGGCTGATCCCAGGACCCTGGGATCATGACCTGAGCTGAAGGCAGATGCTTAATGACTGAGCCATGCGGGCGCCCTGCAGCAAAAGCATTTTTAAGAGGGAAGTTCAAGGCAATAAATACCTATGTTAAGAAGCAAGAAAGATCCCAAATAAACAACCTAACTTTATACTTTAAGGAATTTTAGAAAATGTAATTTTAGGAAATGTAATGCCAAAAAATTGTATCCTGCATTTTTTTTTTAAAGATTTTATTTATTTATTTGAGAGAGAATGAGAGACAGAGAGCACGAGAGGGAAGAGGGCAGAGGGAGAAGCAGACCCCCTGCTGAGCAGGGAGCCCGATGCGGGACTCGATCCAGGGACCCCAGGATCATGACCTGAGCCGAAGGCAGTCGCTTAACCAACTGAGCCACCCAGGCACCCTGTATCCCGCATTTTAAAACGACTTTTATACATTAATAATGAAATTTCAAACAATCCAGTAAAAATGGTCTAAAGACTTGAACAGACATTTGAAATAGAATATATACAAGTATCTGGAAAACATCTTCAACATTGTTAATCAGTAAAATGAATATCAAAGCAACGAGACAAAGAGATTTCATTCTCTTTAGAATAGCAAAATTAAAATGTCTGACATTACCAAATACTGGCAAGGATGTAGCACTTATAAATCTCCTACATTGCTGGCAGGGGTATAAAATGGCTCACTTTGGAGCACTGATCTGATAATGTTATCAATTTCTGATAAAGTTAAATGAGTATCTCCCCTAACTGGGCAACAGAGAAAGGATAAACAGCTTGTGTTATAATCATATCATGAGATACCACTAGGAATGAACATTTTGCTGAATGAAAGAGGTAAAAATAATTGCTTCTTGGAGAATGGGAATTGACTGTAAGATGCACAACAAATTTTGAGATGGTGAAAATGTTTTATATCTTGCTTTGCATGGTGGTTGCATTGCCATATAAATTTAACAAACTCATTCAAAATGAACACTTAAAACATATGCATTTTATTTTATGTAAAGTATACCTCAACGGGGAAAAACAACAACAACAACAACACACAACAAAGAAAAAGTAAAATTACAACCAATCCAATCAACAAGTACGGCTACCAGAGTGAATAATAGAGAACTTGTGGGAAATTATACTAGAGACTCCACTGTGAATCAGATTCCCACAGGCAGTGAGAGGATTGAAGTCAGTATTAAAAAATACTTTGATTCTGTCTTCCAAAATTCTGCTTACATTTACCTTGGCGAAGAGGACTAAGTATGCAGAAGACTTCATGAAAAATAGAATATTGTTGATATGTAAAGCATAGAAGTTAAAATAGATCTAAACCACAGAAATCATTTCCTTCATGTCTAGTACATGAGACTCTGAATCAGCATTTATCAACTGTGTGTTTACAGAATTAATCTTAGAAAAATGAGCACAGCTTCTAAAGAGTCATTTCAACACATTTTCCAAAAATGCATTGTTAGCACGGAAGTTAGCCAGTATTTAAAAAAAATCCCCTTGGCTCTAAATTTATCATTATGCAATCACCATTGAAAAGGAAGTAAGAGGTCATCTAACCTTTTTTCTAAGCAGAGCCGTTGGGGTAGGATTCAAAATTAAAGGATAAGTTTTTGGATTTCTGTTCCAAATCTTCCCTTTTGCTGGGAGTAACAGTGACCTGTTGTTATACCCTCAGGCTAATGTTGTCCTTGTAACAAGTGTATTTATTTAGCTCTTGCAAACATTAAGTAAAAACAGGTGATGCATAGCATTGGGCTGCAGAACATGGTTGTATAATTAAAGAAAATTCTTTTGCTCTGCTTCATCTAAAGGCTTATGAACTGATTTTAGCAATGTTCCTTTTCAGAGAAAATAAAAATAATAAAGGACAACTGTTGGCATTAGTCAGAAGGTATAATAAACTTCATGATCCCTGGGCTACTCATTCAACAAATATGTATGCAGTACCTATTTTTCCTAATATGGTGCTGGTCACTATGGGGGAAACATACAAAATAATACAATGTCCTTGACCCCAAGGAATTCAACATGAAGGGTCCTGATGCCTGTCGGTGTTTGGAGATGTCAGCTAGTTACCCTCTTGCTCTGTAGGTTCTCTGAGGTAGATCCTGGGCAAAATGGAGTCAGAAGAAAGTAAGTCTATCAAGTTAATTTATGACTACCCAAAATGCAGATGCCCCAGTAAAGGTGGATGAGAGGACAGCACTGCGATGTATAACCAGGGTAAGGTGGACACTATTTATTCTTCTTCTAGCTTCCCCTCTGTGCCCCTGTCCCTCCTTCAATAATTCACCACTGATTTCTCTCCATTTGCCCACATTGAGGCTAAATCTGACAAAACAGATGCTTATCCAATACAACAGTAAAGACTGTTTATCCTTAGGGATTAATATGCATTTTATCTCCCTGTCTGAATGTCTCAAGATAAACCTAGTGCTGCACAGCAGCTTCTCCCGCTGTGACAGGCTCTTAGTGGCCCTAAACAGTCCTGGAATACATCAGCTATCTGACACCTACAATCTCTTTCATTAACATACTGCAGCCCCTGAGTCCTGCTAGCGGTACGTATCTGGTTATTTTGCAGTCACTGAAATTTACAGCCAAATTCTCAATCAAATGAGTAGAAAGATTTTAGGGGGTGCCCAACACCTCATTCAGTATGACTTTATTAATTTGTATCTAGTTAGAAAAAGAAAACAAATTATAACACAGTACTCCAGAGAAACCTTTAAAGTGTGTATTAAAAAGTTGCTTTGAAACATAGGAAACATGAAATAGAAATGAATTAAACTGATACCATTTATTCCACTAATGAGCAAATATTTAAAGAATTTGATTTGTCATCCGATCAGCTGCCGATATGAGAGCTCCTTCAATAAGGGGTTGCTATCCCCTTTCTTATTAAATTAAATTTTTAAAGTATCTGTTCTTTTGTGGGATCTTGGTGAAAAATACAAGTACAGTAAAATGAGGTTAGAGGTCTAACAACTTTAAAATATTTTAGGTTACCTCATGGGCATATGAATTAATTAGATTAACATAAATATTGAAGCCCATCCTAATATGTAGGAGGACAATGACCTAGGAAAAAGGAAGCTGAAACATTCTAATGACTTCATGAACATTATTATGCAATAACACAGTTTCTAATAGGGCAGAGAACCAACAGACCCAGATGATAATTCCCTCACTTAGAGCAAGGTTCTCTTTGCTTCTTTTATTATCATTGCCCACTGTTAACCAAAACACAGTAAATACACAAGCTTACATCCACAAGTACAAACACACACACACACAATGGGATTTATTGATTTTGTCAACAATCATTCATCTTTCATTTTGTATTTTGTGATTCAGGTCTATAGAAAGAATAGATGACATGCACACTTTGCACTTACGAAAAATAATAATAAAGGGTATCAAAGGTTAAGAAACAAGTATTAAAATAAAGTCATGCTTTTCAAGTCCAGTGGTTAAACTATTTTGGTCAAATATAGTAGTCACTATAAAGAGCAGACACATCATGGTTTCCCTGTTAGCAATGGCTAAATATTATTGCTTTGCTATCTCAATAGCAAACTGCAGGCCTGTGGAGCCAGCAGGCTCTCCTCAAGGACTTGCTGATGTGTAGCAAAAATATTTTAGTGTGAAAAAACTACTCCCTAGTGCACTTGTTTGCAAACTGCTGAATTTCTAGATAACTCTGTGTTCGAGGACTATTTTTGATAGTGCAGATCTGGTGCTGAAATGCCTCTTAAGAATCAACACTTCTTTTCTTTCTTTCTTTCTTTTTTTTTTTCTTTTTTACTCACAGCATGACAAACCCAGTAGAAACACAAAGCTGCTTGGGTAGCAATTTTTTATTTTGTACAGTAATTTGTTGTGTTGAACCCAGACCTCTCTGTTTCATGCTTACAAAACAGTAAAAAGCAGTCAAGTGAAATGCAAATTAATATGAAACTCAAATACTCAACAGCTTTCAACTTAGTAGACTCAATTGCCAAAAGAATGTAAAGCAAAGCTTTAACACTGCTGTTAATTATACTTTCTTGCCAGAAACATTTTTGCCATTACCTAGAAACTGTAAAGAATTGTTTTATTTCATCCAGAAATTTCTGTGTGATTTAGTTACTGTTTATTTTTGTTTTATCTTCATCTGCTTTAAGTTAACATAAAATCTAGCAACTAAGCAAATCCTTTTCTTTAATGTTTCTGTTGAGATGTACACAAAACTGAAGTCCATTTAATTCCATGATAAAGTCTAGTTAAAGTAAGACTGAATTTATTTTTCAATTGTAATATATATAGATTAAATGAATGTTTATTTTTGTGTTCTCTACTACTGGGAATATGCTTTTGCATATCTAATTTAATCTATTTATGCTAATAAACTTCTAACACATCAGAATTTAAATACTTTTCTGAAAGTGAAATTAATATTGTAGATAATTGAGACTGTTATATAATCTTGTGTTTACACTATAGCCTTGCCTTACAAAAACTTTTTACTATTCATAAATGGGGTGCCATATTTCATATTATGTTCCAGTTTTGAAAAGACAAACAAGATGTGTTGTTTCCTTTGTGGAATTCAGTATCTACTGAGGGAACACACATTTAAACAGATAATTACAATACAAATACTAAGTATTTTGAGTGTTTTTCATGAAATCAATATCTTTTGTTCTATCAACAGGTACATCAGACTCATGCACAAATGATTTTTTGATTCCTCTGGATACCAAGTCCAAATAGGTCAGGAGTCTAGTGATTAAGCTTTTGTTTAGATATTTTCCAATCATGTTCACTACAGCAATAATTGCCCAATTTGCCACCATTTCCACCACTCCCTTATTGTCATATAGAAGGCCAGAATATCTCCTTGGTTACCACAATCATTAAGTTTGAGACCCTTCAAGTTGTCCCACCTTTAATAAATCACGTAAAACCTCAGGTTGACTGTATCAACAAAACTCCATTGGAATTCTAGCTGAAATACTCAATTACCATTGGGTAACTGACAAATCTCCACTTTACGTTTCAATGTAAGAACACATGCCACCCTTCATACGCTAGCGTGACATTACTGACCTACCATCTGCCTTGAGAATTCTTCCTAATGGTGAGAATAGATTTTCTCAGATCCATATACACCTGGTCCCTTTTTGACAAAGAGCATGCATTTGGAGACAGCTGGCCAAACTTAGGGGCATGCTGTGTGGCTGCGGAACAGGGCACAGGTAGCTGGCCCACATGGGGACCAAACCTTGGCCTCATTACTAATATACTGTAATCAGTTGAACTCAATAGTCACTAACAGCTTTATTGAAAACCAACAATATGCTCAGCTATCCACTTTGAATATGTTCTTTCTTAAGTGTGTTGGACCAGAGATTCTCTATGACAAATATTAAATTTTCCCTTTTTTTTCTCTGTCATTTCTGGTAAGAGAAAGACTTGCTGCTTATCTTTTCCTCTATTTTTCTCCAGTAATGTTTTTCTCCTTCAGCTTGCTTTATGATGTGCATATTTCTCTGGGACCCTCTCTATTCCAACCATGCATATTATGTAGGAGCAATTGGTGGTCATAACCTGAAATATGTTAATGTCACATAGCTTCAGAGAATGGGTCACATGCAATATAAATCACTCAATGGGGGCTGAGGAGAAACGTAGACTTTGAAATGAAAATTTTCTCACCAAGGAATACTAGGACAATTATTTCACTAAATTAATTTGATCCTTCAGGTATTGTGAGGTTGGGGTGGTTGTGGTGAGAAATACCAATGATTTTCTACAATTGCATAGCCACTTTCAACTTTAGGCTCATGGACTTTTAGAGCTGGAAAAAGTTCTGAGTACATCTAACCCACTTAAATTCAAAGAGACTAAGTAATTTTTCAAAATTACAAAAGCTGGATAATGACAGAGTTGAATTTTTAGTTAAAGTATAATCTATACTGCTATAACAAAGAAACCCATAGAGTTGAGTTTGTTTTTCCATTATTAAAAGGACTAAGAAAACAATGGATATTATTGAACGTGTACCAGTCTCTGGTGTAGTAGAATTCTAATGATTTGATTACAGAGTTTGTAGTCTTTTTTTTTTTAATTATTATGTTCATCATTAGTTTTTGGTATAGTGTTCAGTGATTCATCAGTTGTGTATAACACCCATACTCATCACCACACGTGCCCTCCTTAATACCCATCACCTGGTGTAGTCTTTAAAGGACAATAAACTTACAATTTGAGTAACATATCCTATTTTATTAAAATTTCATATCAGAATACCATCTTTGTGGTCACCTTAGATGGCCTTTTCTCATATCTTTTGTGATCTCCTCATAGTACTCTTTATATGAAAAAAAGTGAAAAATTTAATGTATACATAATATACTAAAGATAGAGTAAGTCTTCAAGAGTCCAATGTTTGAACCTAATTGAGAAAATTAAATAGCGATAAAGACACATTGACATGATCTTAAACCTTTATTGAATCAAAATTAGAGTATTATGACATTTCCATGTAAAGGAATTTGAACATTTATTTCAAAATTAACTTATACCACAGAATAGTATTCAAAAGGACTTTTATATGTTTCATTGGACAAGATCTAGTGCCTGGAATATTTGAAACAATTTAGTCGTGCAAATAAATTTTTGAATAAATGGTTGAATAAAAAAAAATGGTTGAATGAATGAACCATTTCCCCAAGAATAGTTTTGATTATGTAATAACTAGAGTGGTCTGTACAGATTAAATATTTAAAAACTGCTTGTTGGATTAAATTCATAAGTTCCCCATCAGATTATTACTTATCACTTTTTGTCTCTTAAGTAATTAAAAAAATTTTCATCCTCTTTGACTTTAAGGATTAAGAATTTGGTAATCAAAATACGTGTGCATCTATACTAGGTCCAAAGCTTGCTGGATTTTTTTTTGCCCAGCTATTTAAATGCCCCCATGTTTCATATCAGAAAATTAGAAGGTGAGTGATATAAATGTCTTTCTACACATATCAATGAAATATCCTAAGACACTTGCTATCTTTACATTCAGGAGTATCGGAAGGTTCCAGTAACTTTTTTTTTTTCTTCTGGCTCTCTACTTGTATAACACAATGTAATATATTTGCTATATTTTCCCAAGTCTCCCCAAGCCATCTCTTGCCCTTTCCATTTTTTTTCCCCCTTGAATTTCCTGTCATCTCTCTCCCTGGCTTATAAAAGCATATCCCAAAGATTTCCCAATAATATGCTGTAGGAGTTGTTTTAAGGAGTTCTTACTTTCTTAGCTCTTGGATAGGAGTTGGGAAAAAAAAAAAAAAAAGCCACTGGAGACAGTGGGATGTACTGTACTGTTGGCCTGACTATAAAGTCTAGTACTATCTCATTGTTTCCTTTTCTCTTGGAAAAGTTCTGGCTTAAAGCCACAACCCATTCTTTTGCCTCATGCCTCCAGACCTGCTGACTAGCTGGCACCACACCCTTAGGAGCAAGGAATTCTTGCCTTTGTAGGGTTTAGCTGTCATTGCTCAGGCATTTCATGCAGTATGATAACTTCTCTGCTTCCCATAAATACAATCGACTTTTAGAAGAACTGTACTTACTGTGTTTGAGTTGGTGACAACCATACGACATTGTATGCAGAGATTTCAAAATACAGAAATAATTTTTGAAAACACATACCATGTAATCTAGTGGGACCACTAGGACACATTGAAATATATAACAGATGATTTTATTGTAAAATTTCTAAATCTAATAACTTATTTCCCGTCCTTTACAAATTCAATTTTAAGAGCATTTCCAAGGTCTGGTTATAATAAAGTATCTCTTCATTAATGTTGTTTCTACTAGCTATAAACTAGTGATATCAATACTTCTATTTTTGAGTTTATATTTTAAAGCAATTTTAGAACTGTAGGGTTATTTTGATTTCTATTTTGTTAACTGGCTGAAAATTTCAAGCATCTAAGTGAATAAACTATAGAGTGATGACACATCTATGCATCTGTTCTTTGACATATGTAAAGCATACAAATAGAAATTAATTTTATTAGGAAGGCATGCATAATAACATTAGCCTCTTTTCATATAAACCAATTTTTCATGGCTCTGTGAAATTTTTTTTTAAATTAAAGATTTATTTATTTATTTGAGAGAGAAAGAGAGAGAGAATGAGTGGGTGTGTGCAGGGTGTGGAGAGGTAGAGGGAAAGGGAGAGAAAAACCCAGGTGGACTCCCCACTGACTGTGGAGCCCAACATGGGGTTCAATCTCATCACCCCGAGATGATGACCTGAGCTGAAATCAAGGCTCGAACTCTTAATCAACTGAGCCACCCAGGCACCCCAGCTCTAAGAAATTGCTATATGAAATTTCTCTGAAACCAAATTAGCCAAAATAGAACCAATCAAGTTCCACAAATTAAAGCCTATATATATATCTTTAAAAATTTGCAAAATTAGTGAAACTCATTTTTCTGAAATTAAAAAGAAAAAAGGAAAACAAAGAAGAAGCACAGGATGGCAACTGGGAAAAGACTTTAATAGGAGACAGGATAACTTCTTTGACTATACTGTGGAGGGACCTTTTATTTTGAAACCCAAAGAGTAGACCAAGGACTATTGAATAAAAATCACAGGAAAATTGATTATATTTTATTATGTGGGTTTTCAATAAGAATTGCTGAGCAAGCAATCATTGCCTTTGAGGTTGTGAGGGTCCTATTAGGGCAGGTATCCTGAGACTTACTGACAGAATGCCATTGCACTGAGGGTTATGGTGAACAAGGCCAATTGTATGCCAAAAACCAACCAAAAAAACAGTGACAACATAAGTTTGATTTGACATTCATCCCAAAATTACATCTGCTATTTATTAAATTCTCCTCCCGTGTAGCCTGAAATCCTCCTTAGTAATCTCTAAACAAAACAAAACAAAACAAAACAAAAATAAAAACAAACAAACAAAAAACCTAGAATATAAGGACATTGTGTCCCAAAAGCCCTCATTAAAATAAACATAAGTAACCTAGGTATGCCTTTCCAGGCCTATCCCATTATCATATTAGAATGTGCTAAGTTATCAGAACAACTCGCTGACATAGATAAAGGTGATTTTCAATGGGGAATACTACCGAATATAACAGCAGCAAGCACTAGGAGTAAGAAAGTAAAACTCATGGATGAGAATACAGATCTGGAAAGAAGTTGTTAACAGAAAGAGTAGAAGACTGGCTTAAAAGGAAACAAACATTCCCATTTGCCTGTTTTACCCAGGACATCAAAAGAGTTCTTGTTCATTAACTCCCACATAAATCCATTCTTTTATCAAAGTATGTTAAGCCCTTTGGATGTGCCAGATATTCTCCCAGGCTCTGAGAAAAATGCAATGATCATGAAATAGAAAGCTGTTGCCCATGAGGTGTTCATAGTCTACCAGGGAATTCCTAAGAATCCAACCTAAAGCACAGCAATGAGGTGTTATCCAGAGGCCCCAAATAAAAAGTATCTCATCCAACTCTTGCAAAAGTTAAAAGACAAAAAATAAAATGTATAAATATTTGAAGTGTTCCATCTGGCTTTGCCAAGGAACTAGGAAGACAGATGAGCAGTTCTCAATATTAAACTACATTGATTGATCTTAGAAAATAGTTTCTGGAACAACACTCATCAACTTTAATTCTGTGACAACTCTTATTTATATTTCTGTACTATTTGAAAAGGTAATTTATTCAAAAAGTTAATAAATTTAAAAAATACATAAAGTAATAAGTATATAATTAAAAATATCTCTCTCAGCTCTGCCCCATATCCACCCATTTCCTTGTTACCTCCCCTAAAATTACAGTGACCATTATTCCATTCTTATTAACAATTGTCATGTTTATGCAGGTAAATATTAGTATAAAATTCTCTACTTTTATGTAAAATATAGAGTAATATTCATGCTATTCTGTACTTAGTTTTTTTCTCCACATAATATCTCTTAGCAATCCTTCTATATTAGTCCATAGAGAGCTTTCTCATTCATTTTTATAGCTGTATAGTATTCCATTCTGCGGATGAACCACATTTATCTAAATAGTCCTATTTTGATAGATATCTATTTTATTTTCCTTCGTTATAACAAATTATGCTCAATAAATAACATTTTCATGCATCATTTCTGTAGTGCAAAGGTATTTGTAGAATGTATTCTTAGAATTGCTTGATTAAAGTGGATATATATAGGCAATTTTGATTAATTTTACTAATATGGATATAAAAGGTAAAAATGGTATCTAGGTGTGATTTAGTTTGGATTCTTGCATGGTCAAAACTGTTTTCAGTAGTCTTTATTCTGAAAAGAGAGTTTGGTTATAAATAGTCTTGGTTCACAGTTGTTCTCTTCAGTATTATGGATGCTGCTTCTCTGTCTTCATTGGTTGAATTTTGTTCTAAAGAAATAAGGCTAGCCTTAACTTTCCCCCTTGAAGAGATTCTGCCTTTAAATTCTTTTGTTTTATTCTGATGCATCTTGCTGTTGACCCTTCCTGGTGAATTTTGTTTTTTTCACTCTTGACCTAACAATATAGTTTTTTGTATCCTGACAATATAGTCTTTAAGTTTTATTTCATTTTTCTTGAAATGTATCGTTTCACCTTCAAATATACTTTTATACTTTAAACACTCTTTTATTTTTTTAAAGATTTAATTTATTTATTTGAGAGAGAGGGGAGAACGAGTGGGGGGGAGGGGGAGAAGGACAGGGAGAAACAGACTCCCCACTGAGCAGGGAGCCTGATGCGGGGACCCTGGGATCATGACCCGAGCCAAAGCCAGACACTTAACTGACTGAGCCACACAGGCACCCCTGAAATACACTTTTAATGAAATAATATTTTCTCTGGCTTTCTTTTTTGGGTACCACACACGTGCTTATGTTGGACCTCCTGTGTGTGTCTTCGGTAATTCTTTTCTACTCTCTTTCTTACTGCTTTTCCTGTTTCTATTATTTTTACCTGTATTGTAATTGTCCTTTATGCTTCTAAAGCCTTCTGCATTTTATTTTGATAATGATGTTGTTTTTCTTCTCTTTCATTCTGATTCTAGCACTTTGGTTTCATCTCCTTCTGTTACCTAGTATCACTTTCCTGAGGCTTTTCAAAAAGGCTTCATTTTTTTCTTAAAAATTCTTGTCATGATGTTAGTTTATAATTTTCATCTGCTTTCTTAAAATAATAAATTTGGCTGCACTTGTTTTGTCTTTTTAAAAATTCTTCACCTTTTTCTTCTAACTGCTTATTATATCTTTGCTTTGATGCTGTGCTTGTTTCTTTTCTTATCACCCTTCTTCGAAAGCGGTGCCTTTTCACAACTATTATGTGAAAAGAATGCTATTTTGAAGAACAATAACATAACTCATAACTGTAATAAATTGTTTTTTGTCTTTATATGTGTCATGGGAGGTTCAAAAGTTACATTGCAAAGGTGTTCTTTTCAGAAGAATCCCATGAAGAGTATGGAAAGTAGGACATCAGGGTCACCTTGCAGGCTTAACAAAACAAAGCTTCCCCCACTCCCCCGCCCCCTTTGGTTTGTGAAGGAATCGTCTTGCAAATGCAACTTTGTTAAACTTTGTGTAGCTCTGCATCCTCTTTTCCTATTATTTAGCACCCAGAAGGTTTTTCCTGTGGGCCCTCCTCACCCCAATTTCCACTTCTCTTTGTCTATAAGAGATTCAGGATTTTCACTTCATGATGATGCCGTTGCTTTCAGGAAGTGTGTTTTACTGGTCTTGTCTGAGATTTGTCACCAATTGGCCTTTTCTCCACTCTATTTTGTTGTTGTTGTTGTTCACTTTACTTCCTCCAGTTGAGGTTTTGTTGTTGTTGTTGTTGTTGTTTTTGCCCTTTTTTAGATGTTTTTAGTTGGCCTTGCTCTTATTTTATTTATTTATTTTTAAATATTTTATTTACTTATCTGACAGAGAGAGACACAGCAAGAGAGGGAACACAAGCCGGGGGAGTGGGAGAAGCAGGGTTCCTGCTGAGCAGGGAGCCTGATGCGGGGCTCGATCCCAGGACCCTGGGACCATGACCTGAGCTGAAGGCAGCCGCTTAACTGACTGAGCCACCCAGGTGCCCCCTTGCTCTTATTTTAAAGTGTGAATTTTATCTTTCTTCTAGTTTTTCTTAAAATAATTGAATTTTGTTCTTTTGAGTTCCTGGAAGGAAAGGAAATAGATGATAATTTACACAGCTATACTCTTTCTGGTGGTTATTTAGTTTAAAAAAGAAATAACTCAAACTTTGGGATGGGGGAAGAAATGGATTTTGTCTATTGGGTCTCAATTCTTCAAATGGTAGTAACCACTGATTCAGATATCAAACTTCTTTTTACAACTTTGTTATAACCAAATACAGAGGAACATTGTCCTTGAGGAATTTAAAGCTTTTTAGACAGAGACATGAAAAACCTATGGTTTTCCTCAATAGTATTTTTTCTTTATCACCATAAAATAAACAGATGCTATGAAAGCCAAATGTTAGTGAGCTTCATTGTTGATACTTTTAACTTGATTGCAATGTAGTTTGAAAACTCATACAACATGAAATTAAGTTTTTAACAAGATTCCACCATCCTTTTTTTTGTTGTTTCACTAATTGCACCTGCAATCAACCAATTGCTTGCTCAAGAGGTTAATTAGCTACACCTGCATTTTTGCACCTGCAATTTTGGTGACCTTTTGAAGTTAATTCTCATGCCTTTATTCATATTTCTAACTTGCTAAGCTAACCAATAGTAGTTTTTTGCTTTAACTGTTTAAAGACATTTTTCATGTTTTCAAGGTAAATTTGGAGGAAAGCAGTTGATAACTGACAATGATTTAATCAAAGAGTTGAGTTCTTTTTATTGCAAAATGAACAAATAATAACATTTTCCAAGGAAACAGTACTTACAAATAAACAAAAGAAACTTAGGGATCAATTGTTAAGTGTCAGATACAACTATTATGTGAAAAGAATGCTATTTTGAAAAACAATAACATAACTCATAAATGTTACAAATTGTTGTCTTTATATGTGTCATGGGAGGTTCAAAAGTTACATTGCAAAGGTTCTGTTCATACAGTCTGAATGGTCACCTCCATAACAGAAATTAATCACTGGGTCTCCTGGACCCTTGAGATTTTTATCTTTTGCCAAGTGATGTCTAAGTTCAAGTCCTGGTAATTTGAAATAAAGTCAAACAGACAAACCACTTAACCTGAGATGAAAATTAATGGTTGGAAACGAATTAACTCCTTAAATATTTAATTACTTACGGATATAAAAGTCAGTGGTCAGGATCAAAGGTAAACTTTTGACATACTGTTACTCAGCAGGGTTTTTCATGACTAAAATCTTTGATTTATTTTTAAGAAATATTTATAAGAAAGTAAATTCAAAAAATAAGCAAATGGCAACTCTAGTTTGTTCTGAGAATACTCGAAGCTTATAGTCTCTGTTCTATCTCAATTTTTTTTTTCAAATGTGCCTTTTAATAGATGCTAAAATCCCACCATCACGAATCTAAGAAAACTATTAGCTTGTTGAGACCTTGATAACTTTAGAAATAATAAACCAACCCAAACTGACCAAATGTGTTGTCAACTGTGAGGCCGGATAGATTTGTTGTACATTTCCTGTGTCTGTTACTCTCATTTATGAAGACGGATTTGCAAAGGAAAGAGGGGAAGATAGATTTATTACATTTTGTTCTATTATCCTTCCTCTTTCAGGATTTGCCAGGTCTATGGCCCTTGACCAAGAATTGTGTTTACTAAATGATACTTAGGTGGTTTGCTATTGTTCAAGTTGAAGGAGCTCATAAGAAATCTCCCCTGAGAGGGCGCCTGGGTGGCTCAGTTGGTTAAGCAACTGCCTTCGGCTCAGGTCATGATCCTGGAGTCCCAGGATCGAGTCCCGCATCGGGCTCCCTGCTCAGCAGGGAGTCTGCTTCTCCCTCCGACCCACCCCCTCTCATGTGCTCTCTCTCATTCTCTCTGTCTCAAATAAATAAATAAAATCTTAAAAAAAAAAAAAAAAAAAAAAAAAAAAAGAAATCTCCCCTGAGAAATGCAGCAATGTTTTTGCTGTAAGGATGTTAGTGAAACCATGATCCACTGGGTAATACATTATCTTTTTTATCAGAACCTTGGGGAAATGCCTCTGGGCTTTTCCAGAGTAGTTGAGTTTCCTGTGAATCAGGAGTTCATTTCTGTCTCGTGGATACTATGAATGTCTTGTCTTGATAGATTTTCCTTTTCCTATTCATTGCCAAGAAGCTTAAAGCCAACATTATGATCATCCTTTAAGAGATTAATATGTTTGACATGCATTTTATGTGTTCATCATCTTCCACATCTATTTTCTCTTTGCTCTTTATTTTCCTTATTTATTTAGGATAAGTGGAGGGATATAACCATTACCTAAAGAAACCAGATATATTCAAAACTGAATGTGCAAAGGCTTTATCACCAATAGAACCTCATTTTAAGAAGAAACTTTGATCAAAGAAGTATTAACTGTAATTTATTAGCACTGTAACATTTTCTAACAGTTTCTAACAATTTTAGAGCCAAAATAAAAAAAAAAAAAGGAAAATTTGGAAAGTGTGAAGGGAGATAATATTTCTTTGCAAACTTCTTGCTTCCTCCTGTAGAGTTAAATTGTGTGTGCTGTGTGTATGTACGTGTGTGTATGTGTGTGTGTAGTCCCATGTGACAAACATAATAGTTGCTCACACACCATTTCTCTGCTGACAGAGCCTTGATTTTTTTAAAGATTTATTTATTTGTTTTAGAGAGAGAGAGAAGGATCACGTAGGGCAGAGGAGCAAAGGGAGAGGGAGAGAGAAAGGGAATCTCAGCTGGGCATGGAGACTGCTTTGGGACTCAGTCCCACCACCCTGAGATTATGACCTCAGCTGAAACCGAGAGTCGGGCACTTAACCGACTGAAGCACCCAGGTGCCTCAGGGCCTTGATTTTCTTAAGGCATCGGAGAAATCCCTTGATCTCAGAGAGAGTTGGCCTAAAACCTCTTGGTTAGGGAGCGGTTACTCTCCTTTCTCATGAAAGAAGTGAAGGAAAATTCTGCTAAGGTTCTTTGTGTAAAAGTAATTTCAAAAAGAGGAAAACAGCATGAGAAATTGTCTTACTGTCATGGCTTGCACTCTTCTTTAGAGTTAGGTCTTGATATCTGGAGCTGCAACATCCTTCTTGTAACAATGAAGGAACAAACTTAAAATTAAAAGACCAAAATTCTGAGGATCATAGAGTAAAAAGAAGGAAAGATCCTAGGTTCTTTTTGATACCACTGAGTATTTGAACCAGCACTATCACCTTTTCTCTTCCAAACTTGTATAGAAGAAAAAATATTATTAGTGATACTTAAATTTTTAAAGTGTTACTTGCAATTGAATGTAATCCTGATGATGTAGTCTTGGAAGACAAAGGCTAGAAAATGTTTTTAAGTCTGGCCAGTTTCTCCTAGTGAATGATAACAGAAAGGATTATTTCCTCTATGGTCATAATGCTGAAGTCTATTAAAACTTCCTGTACAATTCATAGTCTGACAACTTTCTTTCTATGCCTTTATTGTTACCTGTCACAGAAGGTATCTGCTTATTAGAAAAGTTAAACCAATAGGTATTTTTACTTTCCTATGTTTACTTTTAAGCTTTTGAATTGTGTGTGTGTGTATATATACATATATATAATGCATGTATATATATGTATATAAATTTTAACAGTTGATAATGAACCACATGACTGTTTTTCCAAAATTGATTTTTATTGAAATATTACTGACATATAATATCCTATTAGTTTTATGTATACATCATAGTAATTCAATATTTCTATGCAATAAGAAATGATCCCCATGATAAGTCTTGTTACCCATGTGTCCCAAAATTAATATTTTGCATGTGGATATCCTTTGTGTTTTGAGGGAGACTTACCCAATTTAAATTTGTTTGAAATCTATAATGGGAAGCCATTTTTCATTTAACACACATAATGCTTCCAAAAGAAAACCTGGCACTTATTGCAGTAATTCTGGATTAGAAATGGGATGATATGTACAGAAAATAAGAAAAGAAAAACCTATAGAGAATTTCTCTACAGAAATGAAACAGAAAGCAAATTTGTGAAAGCCAGAAATGGTACAAACAGTGAAAGCTATTAGTGGAAAGAGTATGAAATAAAATGCAGAACTGTGAACAAGTATATGACATTGAGTAATGAAACAAAAAAATATCAGAGAAGTGATATACCATAGAAAACATTTATCATTTGTCTAACACTGTGCCAAAAAACTTGCATTTAGAATTACATGTAAGACTAACTAAGTTATATTCTTATCACCATTTTGCAAGCAAGAAAACTCAGCCCTGGAGGGATACAGTAACTTACAATTACACAGCTACCAATTAAAGCAAAGATTGACTCATGGCTTAGCATAATTATAAAGTCTATACTTCCAATAATATTGTAGTCCCTCTTAGTAAATATATTACTACAGCAAGGTATATTCCTATATAAATCATATCTGCATTTTTGTCTAACATACATTTGTATATTAATCTATGACCCAAATTCTATTCTCCCATTAATGCTTCATAGACTTTAGAACTAAAGTCAAATGTTATAATTTGAGTATTCACACAATACAAAATTTTACCATTGTACATATCAGCCAAACTGTTTTCAGCAACCATTTTCATTTCTGCTCCTCAATTAATGTTAATCACAGTGATTATGCTAATCTAGGTTGTATACAGTATACAAGAAATAACAAGGAGAACCATTTTAGACTAAACAGCCAAAACAAGATCCACAGTAGACACAAATACTTGAATTGTAAATAATTTGAATTAGGTCATATGCTGAATAAACAGGAAACTTATTTAAATATTGAAGAACAAACAGAATTTTCTATTTAGAATGGTACATCATAGTATTTATCTCTTGATATTTATGTTTTCACATTATTTCTGCTCTTTATGTACTTTCACATTATTCTGAAATACAATATATCAATCTAAAAAACAATGATAACAGTTTTGTCTAAATTGACATGCAAGTTGATCACTTTCAACAATACTGTCTGACTTTTCATTAGGTAATACAACACAGGATGATAGTACACACCACACACATAACCTTTGGGGAGCTAAAATGTTGTCCCTTTACCAGTGCTTGGTAGCAAAGGCAGCTGTGAAAAAACGTGGTGTCTGAGGAAAATGTGTTTCCCTACATACACATATAAGAATATTCTCCCATGTTTAGAACCAATTGGAAAAAGTTAAAGAAACTCCTACAATCAAAAAATGTCACTATATATTACAGCCTGTATTATCCAATCTGTTCCCACACCGTTGTCAAACTTCATAAACCATCTAGCTGAAACATAACATCTACACAGGCCAGGAACATTAGGCTGATTTTAAAGGAGTGTTTCCTTGCACAATAAAGTAGTGTAACAAAACAGACAACTGCTTATTTTAATTTAAAATTTTGATAATTTGTACATTATCGACTTTTTTGCATTAACATTGACTTAATAATTTACTTTAAATAGAATTATATCATAAAATATAAACATAAATTTATGTATAATGTTATAAAATATTATATAATATATATTTATATACAAGTATGTACATATATAAATTAATATATATTGTAAATATAAATTATATAAAATAAATATTTTATATTTATAAATTTATAAAATACAAATATATAATATACACATATACTATAAAATATAAATTATTGTCATACTATATTGATGGTTTATATATCTATAATACACAAGTATTATTTATCTTAATTACCAAATGTTTTGGGGCTCCTTAAACTTTGTGCCTGAAGTAAGTTGGACCACTCACTTCAACTGCTCCCATCCTACTCTTTATGAATCTGTTCTAATTTTATATGCCAAGATTCATATAAAAGTACAGGCATGCCCAATGGGCAGTCTCTATAAAGCTGAGATGTAAGGACACATTGTGGTCTTTCTTTTGGAGAATTGCAGAAGAAAAAATCATAACAAGCAATTACCTGTGCTAAGGGTTTTCTTAGATGGAATAGGACAAGGAAGGAAGAAAATTGCCCTATTGTCATGAGCATGCAGATGAAGGTGTAAAGCTATTTCATACCATACTTCCTTGTTTCTAAAAAGCTAAGACTTTTTTCTTTTTTTTATAAAGTAGGTGAGATTTGGCTACCAAAGAGGGAGGATTTAAGCAAATGTATTAGAACTATTACATCCAAATATGTGGTGTCTTCAAAATGGTCATCATATTTATTGATTAATTCCAGTGAAGTACCCATCAGCATTTTGTAATTTATTCCTGTGACTTGATTTCAGAACTAGATTATGAGCCATAGGGATGAAGCAGTCTTGTTAATTTAGAGGCACAACACATTTTGTCTTAAAATAATTTTGTCAATTTAAGTGCCTAACACTTACATGAGATGAATTTCTACTATTACTAGAAACCGAGTCTACTTGCTAAGAATGGCCACCTGCCAATATTAATTGAATTTAAATGATTTATGCAAGCTTCAAAAGATATTTCAAAAAAAATTAGAAAATATCTTACTATATATAGATTTTAAAATAAGAAAACAATGCTAGTTCACACTCATTTATAAATAGGTTTGCTAAAACTAAGTTGAATCATTTTATCATCATACCTTGTACGTTATTTGTAGTTAATATTCTTTGATAGACTATAGATTAGTAGTTATGGTGATTTTCTACAGTAAAATCATAAAATCAAAGACTATATATATATAAATATATATTTAATATATATTAAATATACCTTTGAAAGTCCCCAAATGTTCCCTCTCATTAAATTCAAATCAGCATGAGGTTGAAGGTACATCTTCTGTCTTATTCCTTAGAATAAATTGTAGTTTCTTCAACTTGAACACTGAGTGAAGTAGTTGGATTATATTCAGGAACCATATTTTAAAATATATATGTATATATATATACTAGAAACCCACTCAGTATGGTGATTAGTTCACACTGTAGGACATATGTGGGAACCAAGGCCACATAATGGAAAAGTGACTTTCTATTCTAGCTCTTCATGGTAATTCTGGATATTTGTTTATTGAGTCACATGTTGGGAAAGATGTCCTGCATCATTTAAAAGGATATTTTTCTCTATCTCTTGTGTATGTTTGTGTGTGTGTGTGTGTTCAATTTATAGTTTAATTTTGTAAGTAAAATGCAATTATAATGCAACTTGACTGTATTTAATTGAAGACTGATGTCTTTTTTAGAGGTACCTGATAATTATAACAGAACTTATTTCTTTTTTAAGAAGAAAAATGGTTATTTTGTTTGAATGGTTATTTTTGTTTAGAAGTTCTAGATGATCCTAATGGTAGAAAAACAAAGTTGAGCTAGGATTAGTTACTTGTATGTTAGAAAACCTGGATTAAAACACTTGGCCTACCCACAAATTTGATAACCTAGGTGAAATGGACCAACCCCTTAAAAAATGCAATTTGCAAAAGAAGATATAAACAATTTAAATGAATATATACCTATTAAAGAAATTGAATCAACAATTAATAACCTATCAAAACAGAAAGAACAAGGCCAGATGGTTTCACAGCTGAATACTACCAAACATTAAAGGATGAAATTTTACCAATTCTCTACAATCTCTTTCAGAGGATAAGAGCAGAAGGCAAACCTCCTAACTCATTCTGAGGCCAGCATTACCTTAATACTAAAACCAGACAGTAAGAAAACTATAGACCAAAATCTCTCATGAACATAGATGCGAAATCTTCAATAAAATATTAACAAATTGAATCCAACAATGTATACAAAAGAATTACATACTATGACAAAATGGAATGTATGCCAGGTACACAAAACTAGTCCAGCATTCCAAATCACATCAACACATGTGTTACATATGTGTTATTTATCACATCGACAACTAAAAAAGAAAAATTGCATGATCAAAGCACTAGGTGCAGAAAAAATAATTTGACAAAATCTAAAACCCATTCATGATATATATATATCATATATAGGAATAGAGGGGATTTTTCTCAACTTGATAGAGAATATCTAAAAATACCTACAGCTACCATGGTACTTAATGATGAAAAACTCAAAGCTTTCCCTCAAGATCAGGTAAAAGGCAAAGATTTACCCGCTCGTCTCTCATTTTACATATCATACTAGATGTTCTAGTCAATGCAATAAAACAAGAAAAGGAAATAAGAGGTGTCTTGAATAGGGAGGAAAAAATAAAACTGTCTTTGGGTGCAGATGATATATGATCATTGATGTAGAAAACCTTAAAAACACACAAAAACTCCTGGAACTAATAAGTGATTATAGCAAGTTTGCAGAATAAGAGGTTAATATAAAAAAGTTAATCACTTTGCTATGTACCAGGAAGGAATGAGTAGAATTTAAAATAAAAACATAATTGCATTTACACTAGATTTGAAAAAATGAAATACTTAGGTATAAGCCTAACAAAATAGGCACAAGATCTTTATGAACAAAACTACAAAAAGAAATTATAAAATCAAAGAAAAACTAACTAAATGGAAAGATACTCTAGGTTTAAAGAAGGGAAAACTCAATATTTTCAAGATGTCACTTCCTCCCAAATTGATCTACAGATTAATGCAATCCCAATCAAATCCCAACAAGTTATTTTGTGGATATTGACAAACTGGTACTAAGGAAGAAAGGCAGGCAGGGACAAGCCCCCTCCCTAAGAGGAAGCCACACTTACGAGATTTTACATCACCCTCGAAGAAGTCTTCCACCCTTTCCCATTTGAACAACTACCTGTTAGGCAGATGAGCGTGTGAACAAAAACCTGATTGGGTGGCAGGCGCATGGAGGGTTAATCAGATTAAAACAACCTTCCAACAAGTCCATAAACCCCTAGACTTAACAAACAAACAAACAAACAAAAACCTAGACTTAAAAACTCCAGTGGCAACCCTCTTGAGTTCCCTCCCTCTTTGGGAGCTTTGTACTATTACTCAATAAACTTTACTAATGCTCAATAAATTTTGCTTTGCTGCCCATCACTCTTTATTTAGTCTACCTCTTCATTCTTTGAAATTGCACAACCATGAACCACAGCACCGAAGGAAAAGAAATCCTGCAACAATACTAAAGTTTTTATGGAGACGCCAAAGACCCAGATTAGCCAACACAATATTAAAGAAGAACAAAATTGGAGGACTGACATTACCCAACTTTAAGGCTTACCATAAAGCTACAGTTATCAAGACAGTGTGGTACTGGTGAAAGAATAGAACAGAATGGTAGCTCAGAAGTAGACCACCATTAATATAGTCAAATAATCCCTGACAAAGGAGCGCAATGGAGCAAAGATAGTGTCTTCAACAAATGGTGCTGGAATAACTGGACATCTATATGCAAAAATTAATCTAAACACAGATCTTACACCCTTCACAAAAAGTAACTCAAAGTAGATCACAGACCTAGATGTAAAACACAAAACTATAAAACTTCTAGAAAATAACATGGGAGTAAACCTCGATGACCTTGAGTAATGCAATGGCTTTTTAGATACAACACTGAATGTACAAACCAAGAAAGAAATAATGAATAAGCTGGACTTCCTTAAAATTGAAAACAGCTCTGGAAAAGACAATGTCAAGAGAAAGAGAAGACAAGCCACAGAATGGGAAGAATTATTTGCAAGAGATCTGATAAGGACTGTTATCCTTTTATTTGTTATCAAAATTTATAAAGAACTATTAAAACTCAATAATAATAAATAAACAAAAACCCCAATTAAAAAAAATTGACCAAAGACCTTAACAGATACCTTTCCAAAGAAGATATACACCCGGAAAATAAGCATATGAAAATATGTCCCATCATATATCATTGGGAAAATGCAAATTAAAAGAACAAGATACCACTATACACCTTTTAGAATGACTATAAACTGGATCATTGATAACACAAATGCTGGCAAGGGTATGGAGCAAGAGGAACTCTCATGTCCTGCTGATGGGAATGCAAAATAGTAAGTAAAGCCACTTTGGAAGACAATTTGGAGGTTTCTTTTTTTTTTTTAATTTTTTTTTTTTAAGATTTTATTTATTTGGGAGAGAGAGAATGAGAGACAGAGAGCATGAGAGGGAGGAGGGTCAGAGGGAGAAGCAGACTCCGAGCTGAGCAGGGAGCCCAATGCGGGACTCGATCCCGTGACTCCAGGATCATGACCTGAGCCGAAGGCAGTCGCTTAACCAACTGAGCCACCCAGCTGCCCCAATTTGGAGGTTTCTTATAAAACGAAATGCATTCTTACCATATAATCCGGCAACTGTACTCCTACACATTTACCCAGAGGAGTTGAAAACCTATAACCACACAGAAATCTGCACACACACATGGTTATTGCAGCTGTGTCTATATGTGACAAAACTTAAAAGCAACCAAGATGTCTCTTAGTAGGTGAACAGATAAAGAACCTGGTACATTCAGACAATGGAATATTACTCAGTGCTATAAAGAAATAAGCTATCATGCCATGAAAATGAATTTAGAAACCTTAAATGCATATGACTAAGTGAAAGAAGCCAATCTGACAAGGCTACAATGCATAGGATTCCAACTATATGACATTTTGGAAAAGGCAAAAGTATGGAGACTGTCAAAAAAAAATACAGTATTTTCCAGGGGCTTGGGGGGGGGATGAGGTGGAGAAAGGGGGATTATTAGGCAGAACGCAGAGGATTTTTAAGGTAGTGAAAATACTCTCTATGAGACCATAATGATAGATACATGTCATTATTCATTTGACAAACCCACAGAATGTACAACACCAAAAGTGCAACCAAAGGTAAACTATGGACATTAGATGATCATCATGAGTTACTGTAGGTTCTTCAATTGTAACAAATGGGATGTTGACAATGGGGGAAGCTAAGTGTGTAGGGTAAGGGATATATGTGAGATTTTTGTACCTGCCCCTCAATTTTGCTGTGAACCCAAAACTGCTCTAAAAAATTCTTAATAAAAAATGAAAACAAAACAAAACCACAAATGTACAATAAACTAAAAAAGGGAAAAACCCTTGCTGTACCACTTTTTAGTTGAGTGACTCTAATTAGGTAACATTCTAAATTTTTGCTTACTAATCATAGAAATAAAGGTAAACAGTGTAAAATTCAAGTGAAATTTGTATATTTTCCTTAGAGTGTATTTTTGAAGCATTGTAATAGCTATTTTCATTTAAAATAAATATGCATACAATATACTATGTGTACATATTAAAAAAATCTTAAAAGTTCCTTGTAATAATTTGTTGTAGTACAAGAAAAACACATATATGTGTAATTTTTAACCCCTCAAAAATTTCACTGGATATGTGGAATTTATCTTCATTGTAGGTAGCATATAATCCCATATACTAACACCAAAACACAAAATGAAGTCAGGGAATTTAGCATGTATTTCATCTTACCAAATTATTTCCTCCCTGATATTTTTGTTTTTTTCTTCCATTCTTCTTTTCCATACATATTTGTCCTTGCAATATTTTATGAAGTTGAATCCAGAACTAAAGAGCTACAATTTATTAGTAATTGTTGATTGTTTTAATGATAGACAAAGACCTATGTCTTCCTCAAGTTCCAGTTCTTACCACCTGCTTTGGTAGTTTTGACATTGTTTACCAGTTGTATTTAAAAGTAAAGGATATGGTACAATTATTCAAGGTTCAGGGACTCTGCCAGCTTATCAGTCAATTAAACACTAGTAAGTTCCTTAGCAAACACTCACATGGGCACTGTGAGGAAAGAGAAAGGTATTGATGACAGTCTCTACTTTCAGTTGCTTCTAGTATTTCTCATGTAAAATTGTCATTTCTAACGTTCAGTTTCCACACATCCTAATACCTATAAATGCCTTTCCTTCCAACTCCAAATACTTAGAATTGCTTCTATGATATGGCCAAACTCTGACTCATCAGATCGGTCCCCAAAAGTCAAATCTGTGCCTGAGGCCTTGACCTCTGGGCCAGGCAGATGATTCAAGCTGAGCCAATCAAAAGTCCTTCCTCTGGGATTTAAAAGTGAGAATAAGAGAATCCAGTCTCAGCTGGAGTCAATCTCTTGAACAGGAGACATGTTAACGCACACAATGAGCCACATGGCTCCCTATGGACTAAGCAGCAGGGAAAGCTGATCTACCAGGAGTGCAGGGAAAGAAGGAAGCATATGTCTCAGAAGGTACAAGAAAAAGAGAGAGAAGGGGTTAAGGTGGGGAGAGACAGGGAGGGGGAAAAGGAATTTCCCCATTTCAGAAGGTTCCAATTTTCTTTTGCAGTACCTGCATTGCCTTCCCTTGAGTTCCAAAAAACCTTAGAATAAATCCTCCTTTGTGGCTTGATCTACCTCAAATATATTTTCACTATTGCAACAAAAATTTTCTAACTTAGGTGAACAGCTATGTTTGGGTTTATAGCTCTTATCAAGTAAGTGGATGTGTCCAAAATATGGAAGACTTGTAAGTGAATGATTAAAAACATGTGACTCTCCATATACCAGCTCTCATCAATATCCAGATGCGTCTGGAATTAACAGACACATTCCAGTCCATAACCCCCGGGGAGCATGGCACATTCCCCAGCTGATTCTGGGTTAGAGATATCAGGGTCAGGAGGTTTCTTGGGGCAGTAGATACGCCAAGTGATTTTTATAAGACTCAAGATTATTGGTCTGTTTATATGCATTTCTTAAACCTTTTTGACCCTTCGGGGTATGTCTAATATAATAAATCAAAAACAATCCCTTGCTCCATGAACAGAGTTAGGAGAATGTCTTTTATTAAATTCCAATCCTGGGTGAGCTAAGAAAAAACTTCAGATCAAAATTAAAAGCTGAATAAGTTTCATAAGCTTTGTTATTAGCTATTTTATCAATTGGAAATCCAAAAAATGCTGCATTCCTGACATACTCCATGCGCATCTGGTCTCTCATAATCAGAGAGATCGACAGTAGTGTTAAGATATTTTGAAGGATGCCTGACAAAAAGGCAAAGTTAAAATGACGTCTCATTGCTTAACCTAAGTAGCTAAATCTAGAGAGGAAAATAAAACTCCTCTAGGAAATGCCACGCAGTTGAAGGCAGAACACTTCAAAAGTCCTGAGGAAAGGATCAGAGCTTTAATATAGAAGTTGATTGAAAATGTAAGAACTCCTAAGTGTCTCTCAGAAGGCTAAAGATGAGGAAATTTACACAGAAATCATTTCTCATCAGGGTAGAGGCTTAGTGAACTGAGCGATGGCTCACCTGCAAGACTTGGAGATTCTAGCCTCTGGTTTGAAACTAGGGGTCAGTTGTGCAGCCTTTATGGTGACTTCCTCTCAGAAGTGGCGTTATCAAGAGAGGAAAGAACAATGTGACTTCACCAAAGTGATGATAGAGGAAGGAGATTGGATTCCGAAGCCTAGTTTTGGTTTTAACTTACCCTCTGTGAAAGAATCAGGAGCAGTAGGTAAAGAATCAGTATTCCATGGACTTTTTAATCTCTCTGTTAATTTTGTTATTATCTACATTGTTCTTACGTGAAGAAGATCACTGGCCTCTTCAAAGAAAAACGTCTGCATGGTTGTGTTCACGTGTGGGTGCTGTGGGTAAAGAGGCTGAATGCCACAATGAGGGAATTCAGTTGAAAAGTCACAGGGACATACCTAGATGCAAGGAGGGAAGAATAAGGTGAGTGTCTACAATTGAAAGATAAGGGTTTGGAGACTGTATTAATCAAGAAGTAACTGTAATTACCAGAAAGCCGATGTGTAGTGAAGGAAAGTGGGTATTAAGCTTTAAAGACCAGTGCTGTTTAGTTAAGACTGAGACTGCTGGAGCATAGACATCACTCAGGTCTTCTGCTAGTCACTTTCTGGTTGTATGACTTTTTTTTTTTTTCCTCAAGATATTTCTTAACATTATTGCAAATATACCCCCACTTACACTCACACATTTAATGACTGCAAATTTTACAAAATAAGGATTACATTAGTTTTGTTCACCTTTGTATCTCCTGCATCTAGCATGATGCCTGGGACATAGTAAGACACAATATGTACTTGTTATATGAGTTAATGAATGAAAAACTGCATTAATTGCTCAACTCCTCTACACCTGCAAAGGCATCACAATTCCCGTCAATAGTGATTTCCTTAACTCTTCCTCTGCCTATTTACCCTAACTTTAGATCTTCTTCTTATCACTCAGTATACTCCAAAATAATGTACCTTTGCAACAGCCTCCTGGTATTACCTTTCTCTATATAATATGCTATCAGTCCTTCAGTTGTTTAATATAAGGAAGCTATTTCAGGGCACATGTAATAATCCTTTATGTGAACTGGAAATCCACACACAAAGAAGGAAATAAAAAAGAAATGTTCTCTACTGACCTTGCAGCCTACTTTAAATTTACTTCGATTTAAGGGACTCCATGAAACATAAAAGCTGCGTTTTTCAGCTCCGTGTGGATATACTTCACTACATGAAATATTTGGCTTAGTTCAGTGTCTGAATCCAAAAATATCTCCGTATGTTATGGCTGTTGCTATCTCTTACAAAATTAGCTGAACCGTGGAGATAAGAATGTTCTTATGTTTCACATAAGACGTGCACACCATATATACACACACATGGGGGATTGAGGGGAGAGAGGAGCAGACAAAAACAGAGGCTTTCCTAACAAGGAGCACAAATACAATAGATATTAAAATCATAAATATTCTGCTGCTGATCTTCAGAGCAGTGGGACCCAGTCACAGGAGCCTATATAAATTTCCCCAGTGCTAGTTAAATTAATTTACCCCTGTAAAATCTAAAAAAAGAAAGAGAAAGAAAGAAAGAAAGAAAGAGAGAGAGAGAGAGAGAGAGAGAAAGAAAGAAAGAAAGAAAGAAAGAAAGAAAGAAAGAAAGAAAGAAAGAAAGAAAGAAAAGAAAGAAAGGAAATTGTCTCCATCAAATATCCAAGTTGAGACTAAATATTAATATTTTTGGCTTCTTTAATCATTAAAAGAAATCTGATATTTTACTTTGCAGAATATTTTTAGTTCTATGAGAAAATAGGGTTTGGGAAACTCAATTTTTAAGGGCATCAAGAGAGGATATATAAAAGACCCTATGTAAAAGTAAAATGGTTTAATTTGATCTTATCCTGATTCCGTATAGTTAGAGACCCTTTCAATTAAATCTAATTGCCTCAGCTATTAAGGAGGGCTTGTTCACTCCAAGGAGTAATCCTACAGAACATTAAAAAAACCCTAAAATCAGATAGGTTTAGTTTATTTATGACTCAAGGGGCTGGTAGAAAAATGCAACAACCTGTGGCTTTACCTGGGAAAGTAACCTAGGGAAGGGATGAGAGGACATCTGGGAAACTCTCTCCTCTGTTATCAATAAATGCTTATTCTGTAACTAACAGAAATTAAGACAATACAATTTAATTCAGGAATTTGAATTAAATAGCTCTATTTGCATGCATGATATATTGGACTATTTAAGGTGGCAAAAGATTAAGGGACAGGAAGGTATATAAATACAATGAGTTTACAATTTCATCCTAGTAAAATAATTCTTAAATCCTTAATTCATGCCAATCTATAAAATCCTGCATAAATTCTTACTTGCTGCAAAATGTTCCACAATGGTTACTTATAGAATTGTACTCTGACAACAGGTTATGTATCAATTTTAAGAGGAACAAAACATCTACTTCTATGATGTCAACAAGACAAATACTCATAGAGAGGTTATGCTAGGTTGGATGACCTCCTGGGACAGGAAAAGAAAAAAAAGTCACTTACCTATAGGAAACTAAATCTTGTAAGGCAGATACATGTATCCAATTACCAAAATGTAATGTGATAAGTACTATAGGAACTTGGATGAAAGAGCAATTAATTCTTCACCATCAAGACTAGTTTCAGAAAGATGTCTCTTGAATTGGGCCATGAAAAGAGGAAAAATGTTGGGCGCCTGGATGGCTCAGTCATTAAGCATCTGCCTTTGGCTCAGGTCATGATCCCAGGGTCCTGGGATCGAGTCCCACATCGGGCTCCCTGCTCGGCAAGAAGCCTGCTTCTCCCTCTCCCATTCCCCCTGCTTGTGTTCCTGCTCTTGCTATCTCTCTCTCTGTCAAATAAATAAATAAAATCTTTAAAAAAAAAAAAAGAAAAGAAAAGAAGAAAAATGTCTTCTAAAAGTAGGTTTGTAAAATGCATAATATTTATTCCCAGAAGATGTCCAGAGATTATTTAGGCCCTCCAAATCATATTCCAATCCATTCATTCATTCATTCATTCATTCATTCATTCATTCGATATAATTGACATATAACAGAGATTGGAGGCTGAGCCAATGGAAATAAAATAAGGGATACTTCCTTGACTTTGTCATAGGAATGTTGGGGCAACAGAAAAGATGACCACTTTGTTAAGTACATGTAACTTCTTGGGGCACCTGGGTGGCTCAGTCCTTAGGCATCTGCCTTCGGCTCAGGTCATGATCCCAGGGTCCTGGGATCAAGCCCTACATCGGGCTCCCTGCTCAGCGGGTAGCCTGTTTCTCCCTCTCCTGATCCCCCTGCTTGTGTTCCCTCTCTCGCTGTCTCTATCTCTCTGTCAAATAAATAAATAAAATCTTTAAAAAATATATTAAAAAAAAAGAAATAAAATTGAAAGGAGACATAGGGAAAAAAGTGGTTAAAGAGCCAAGATGATAAAATGATAATAATTACCTTTTTTTTTTTTTTTTGAGGAGGGCAGAAGGAGAGAGAGAATCCCAAGCAGACTTGGTGCTGAGCATGGAGCTGGACATGGGACTTGAAGTCACAATGCTGAGATCATAACCTGAGCCTAAATCAAGAGTCGGACTCTTAACCAACTGAGTCAACCAGGTGACCCAATAACTATAACTTAATGAGTACTCATTTGATACCAGATGTCTCCTTATATTCTTTAAACACTGCACTTCAAACACAAAGTACATACAATCTGCATTTTGTGCATAAGAAAAGTGACTTTTCTCAGCCTGCACCCCACCCCCCACCCCCCCGCCGCCCAGGGAGTAGAAGAGTTGAAGAGCTGGGTTTCACAACTGTGTTTCTCATCTCCCATCACTACCCTCATGTGGGAGACAGGGTCTACTGTGCTGCCATATCATTCATGCTTTAACTTCCACTTAAGAACACTGAGGACTATGAGCAGTATCATAGCAAAATTTAGTAGATTGAGTGCAATGAAAAAATATGTGAATTTTGATATTTTGCAATATCTCCACAAGTTGGATATGTTAAAGATCCAAAAAATGTAGGGTCTCCAGGGTCCACTTTTTATGGTTAAAGATCTTTTCTTCTGTCCGCATGCCCTAATTTTATAATTAAATGCAAACATAGTGACAGAAAAGAGAGAATTAGTTATATACCATATATATATATATATATATATATATATATATATATATATATTAGTTACTTATACCATATATGTGGTATGACAGGATGCTGTTCCTTATTTCATCTCATATAACACAAACACACACACACACACACACACACAGTTACACTTTTATCCTGAGTTTAAAACTCAAGATAGCAAAATAGGCTCTAATTTAGGACACCAGCATTAACCCAGAAAGTCTTCCTTTGTCGTGTCAGAAAACTGCACTACACTTAACAAGTTGTGGCTTAACTTCATTACTTTCATACACTTCATTAGCCTGGAGAAATTTAAGGGGAAATAATCTGTGAGTATATTATAGTTCTGTGGAAAAGATCTCAATCTCTTGAGCTGAAAATCTATTCATAAGATTTTATTGTTCTCACATTTAATGAAGAAGAAATCAAATTACTTTTATTTTCTGAGAGGAAAAATCTCAGATGATGTATTTGGATATCTAATTAAAATGCTTATGTACCTTGCCTAATTAAAACTAGACACTTATTCAAAATAACAGGACATCTAATGCATCTATTTATAAATAACTCAGACGAAATGCCTGGAAACCAGCAGAAGCAGAGTAACTGAACTCTGTTCATGAACTAACCTTCAAGCTCCTCCACCCACTGCCTTTTCGCAGGAAAACTTTGTGTAAAACAAGCCCTGTCCTGAGCAAGCCTTTAAAAGGATCCACAGTGGTGGCATAGCATAAAGGAAAAATCTCTAAAGCTAAGAGTTTGATTTTTTTTTCCCCCAGAGTGTTGTGACCACAACCCAGAAATACATCAGTCATGCTGGGATTAGAAGATGGCTCTTTTTTTTTTTTTTTTTTTTTTTTTTTGTAAGGACTTGAAGGATCTCATGAATGCAAAATGGGCCCAAAGAGCCTGCTTATTCTCTACTTGCTTAAATGTCTTTAATCATAGAAAGAGCCTCTATCTTAGGAGACAGAAACTATTTGTAAAAACCCTGAACAAACCTTGGATGAGAATCTGGGGCATGCTATAACATTTCTAAATAGTTCAATGAATGGGGTAGGATAATGGAATTTTGCCCGGAATATGTAAGAACTCAAACTTGGTTTTATGACTCTTAACAAGAACTTTCCTAGAGCCTCGATCAAAATCCATTAAGTTGCAATCTGCTGTATTCATTGTCTTTATAAACTCTCAGAGATTATTCATTTTATCTCTTCAGGTTTTTTTTAGTATTAAAAGTTACAATTTTAGAGTCAATCAAAAAAGAGAACACATTGCATTTAACTGTAATAATTTTGTATGTCTCCCATGGAAATTAAAGATGTCTATAGATGTTTATGAGAAAAGTGTTTTTTCTACAAGATAATAGGACAAAATTTAGAATAGAGAAGTAATTTTGTGAATTTGTTCTTTCTAAAACAGGCTAACATTTCTGAATGTGTTCACATTGAAAATTTCAAGATCATTCCTTTGGATGAAGATTATATTAGAGAATAGACTGTTAAGAACATTTCCCCTAATGCTCTCTGTAAATTAGTTAAAAGGCTGTCTTCCTTTCTCCTACCTTTCCTCTCTCCCTCCCTCCCTCTCTGTCTGCCTTCCTTCCTTTCTTTTTTACATGTTATTGGGCATCAACTATGTTCCATGAACTGTGTTAGTTTCTGGTGACATAATGTTAAATAATTTAGACATACTATGTGTTCTCCTGGAACTTAAAATCTAGTTGAGGAGTCTGTCCATTTTGTTGATCCTAATGGCCAATTGAATCCATCTTGGAGACCACAAAAATAAAAACCACACTTTCCCTCTTCAAGATGATGAGTATTTCAGTTAGTAAGTGAATATTATCCATAATCAACTTTAACTCCATTTATAAACCATGAAATCAGCTCTACTTCACCTCAAATATCATTTATTCACCAGTAGTCCAAACCCAGATCTCCCCCCAGGTTTTCTTTAGGATTAAAAAAAAAAGAAGAAGAAGAAAGTATAACAACCTCTGAAAGAGCATAACAACCATCTAATTAGCTTAATTTCAGATTTGCTTATGTTTAAGTGAGGTCCTTTTAATTCCAAAGTTGACGATCTGACATACCTTTCTAAGATCTGAATATTCATATTGATTGACTTGTGTTTGTTTCTTTGCAAATTCTGTATCTTGAATTTTTATTAATCCCAGCTTTGAAGTTGAGCTATATCAATTATAAACAAACAGACATAGAAGTTATAATTCACAGAAATTCAGTGGTGTTAAGTAGGCCAAGAACTGTGCTCACAGAATCTCCAGAATTATTTAAGACTCCTTGCAAAGATGCAATTCCACAAAGCTGTGCACTTTATTCACCTGGGACACCTTCTAAAGTTAGCTTCTCCTTGGGTTCTGGAGTGCTACCAGGTTATTCACAGTAGTGAGATGTCTCTGATTTATAGAAGACATTTTCTGAAAGGGATATTCATCCCGAGCATTAGAAAGTCTCCATTCCAGCTTCTAAGAAGGTATGTACAAATAGTCAGCTGTCCTTTTATGTCTGAAGGGCTGAAGTAAATATGACTTCACTTGTCAATGAGGAGGTTGAACATAGTGGTGATGAACACAGACTCTAGAAGCCCATGGCCTTGTTTTAGACTCGTAATTCACTGTTGGGTGACCTTGGGCAACTTGCTAAAACTTTCTGTGTCTTTTTTTCCTCACCTGAAAAGATGATATAATTAATTTTCTCAGAGTTGTCTTCAAGGTTAAATAAGTTAAAATTAGTAAAGTTCTTGAAATAAGGTCAGACTTATTGTAAGTTGTGCATATGTGTATATGTGTGTATGTATGTATGTGTGTGTATGTATACATTAAATTACTTTATGCTAATTTGAAAATTAGCTGTCATTGAATTGAGCAGAGAGATCCAGGAATAATTAAATGGTCACATGTCTAAACCTCAACTTTCTTTTATTACAGACACACCTGCTGAATGAATGGAAACATTAAGAAAAAACAAGCTGGGGGCACCTGGGTGGCTCAGTCGTTAAGCGTCTGCCTTCAGCTCAGGTCATGATCCCAGGGTCCTGGGATCGAGCCCTGCATCGGGCTCCCTGCTCCGCGGAGAGCCTGCTTCTCCCTCTCCCACACCCCCTGCTTGTGTTCCCTCTCTCTCGCTGTGTCTGTCAAATAAATAAAAATTTAAAAATCTTAAAAAAAAAAAGAAAAGAAAAAACAAGCTGAATATAATAATCAAAACAATGTGGTAATGGCACAAAAATAGACACATAGATCAATGGAACACAACAGAAACCCCAGAAATAAACCAAACATAGTCAATTAGTCTATAACAAAAGAGGAAGAATATAAATGGGGAAAAGACAGTCTCTTTCTGGTGCTGGAAAACCGGACAGCTATAGGCAAAAGAATAAAACTGAGCCACTTTCTTACATGATACACAAAAAATAAACTCAAAATGGATTAAAGACCTAAATATGAGAGCTGAAACCAAAAAATTCCTAGAAGAAAACACAGGTAGTAAACTTTTGGACATTGGCCTTTGCAACATTTTCTAGATATGTCTCCTGAGGTAAGGGAAATAAAAGAAAAAGTTAACTATTGGGACTACACCAAAGTAAAAAGATTTTGTACAATGACGAAAACCATCAACAAAATGAAAAAGCAGTCTATTGAATGGGAGGAGATATTTGTAAATGACATATCCAATAAAGGATAAATATACAAAATATGTGAAGAACTTATACAACTCAACACCAAAATAAAACAAAACAAATAATCTGATTACAAATGGGCAGAGGGAAAAAAAAATAGGCAGAGGACCTGAATAAACATTTTTTCCAAAGAAGATATACAAACAGACAACAGACACATGAAAAGATGTTCAACATGACTAATTAATTATCAGGGAAATGCATATCAAAACCAAAATGACATATCACCTTACAACTGTGAGAATGACTAGAGGCAAAAAGAGAAGAAATAACAAGTATTGATGAAGATGTAGAGAAAAAGGCACACTCATGAACTACTGGTGGGAATGTAAATCAGTGCACCTACTGTGGAAAACAGTATGGAATTTTCTCAAAATATTAAAAAATAGAAATACCATATGATGCAGTAATTCCACTACTGGATATTTACCCAAAGAAAAACACTAATTCAAAAAGATACATGCACCCTTATGTTTATTGCAGCATTATTTACAATAGCCAAGATATGGAAGCAACCTATGTGTCATTTGATAGATGAATGGATAAAGATGTGGTATATATGCAATGGAATATTACTCAGCCATAAAAGGAATGAAATCTTGTCATTTGCAACAACATGGATAGACTTAGAAGGAATTAGGCTAAGTGAAAAAAGTCACATCACAAATACCATGTGATTTCACTTGCATGTGGAATCTAAAAACCAAAACAAATGAACAAACAAAAAAGCAGAAACAGACCCATAAATGCAGAGAACAAAACTGATGGTTACCAGAGGGAAGAGGGTGAGGGAAAGGGAATAATGGGTGAAGGGAAGTAGGAGATACAGGCTTCCAGTTATGAAATGAATAAGACACAGGAATAAAAGGTACAGCATAGGAAATATAGTCAATGGTATTATGATAGTGTTGTATAATGACACATGGTAGGTACAATGTATAGAATTGTCAGATCACTCTGTGGTACACCAGAAATTAATAGAGAATTATGTATCAACTATACTTCAGCAAGTAAAAAAAAAGTAAAATAAGCTAAAGAAGAAAGTTTAGCATTCAAGTCAAATAGCCAAGAACAACAGAGAAACCCTATGAGAACTACAGTGAAAAAGTCATTAAGAACTCTCCTTTGCTGATTATTTATTGTATTGGCAGTAAGAGATAGTAATTACCATGTATCTCTTTTTGTAAAAACATTTGAGGGTAATAACTGTGTCTGTTTTTGTTTTGTTTTTTTTCCCAAAAGCACATCAGAGGTATGTTATTCTTTTAAGTAGTATCCTAGTTAGCTGTAGGTGGAGGAAATCTTTTCAATTGTGATCTCCTTACTGACTACTCTTATGACATAGGAGCAGCTGAGCAAAATTCACAAAAATTTCAAGAAGACCACTGGTTGTTTTTATAAGGATTCATCTCTGCTTCTGCCCCAGCTCAGAGATACAAATGAGACTATCTCTAAACACAAATTCATTAAGAGATGTAAGAAAAGAATAGAGCTATGTAGTCTTTTTACATGTTTGTAAGCAATGTTGGCTTCCCCCCGCCCAAATAACTTGCTCAGATTTCAGATTATTTCAGGGGATAGCATTGTTCACTAGAATCTATTAATGACTTTTGAATACAGTGTGTATGTAGCTAAAGTGATCAAAAGTGAACAAATATTCTTCTGACTTTGGGGCACCTGGGTAGTGCAGTTGGTTGGGCCTTTGACTCTTGGTTTCGGCTGGGGTTGTGGTATCGGGGTCCCGAGATGTGTCGGGATGTGTCTGCTTGTGATTCTCTCTCCCTCTCCATCTGCTCCTCCCTGCCCACTGCCCTGCTGGGCATGCTCTCTCTCTCTCTCTCAAATGAATAAATCTTGTAAAAAATAAAAAAATAAAAAATATCTTCTGACTTTAAATTCCATTACATTTGTTGCCTAGACAGTATGGGCTGTTCCCCTTTGATTTACCCATATTTACTGCACATGAATTTCTTTTATCACTTAAAAACTCTTAGTTTCCTCATCAAATAAGAAAAGATAGCAACATGTGAAAGAAAGTGACGTTTCTTCTCATCGTAACTCTTTTGGTACTCCCATTGACTCAAAGGAATACAGAAAGAAGAAAATGGCTTTTTAAACAGAGAGTAAATGGTTCTGAATATCCTTGGCTTTTTGTGTTTAATGTCATTTAAATAGTTGGACCTAGCACTCTCTATTGAATTTATCTTGGTAAAAATAATAAAAATATCATGAAAATATTATCTATGCAAAATTATCAGTACAGATAGATTTTTAAGTTCAAGCATCATTGGTAGCGATTGTTTCATTTTAATCTCAATGGCGGGATGTAATTTCCTGTTAAAATAAAACATATTTCTGGGGCGCCTGGGTGGCTCAGTCGTTAAGTGTCTGCCTTTGGCTCAGGTCATGATCTCAGGATCCTGGGATCGAGCCCCATGTCAAGTTCCCTGCTCCACAGGGAGCCTGCTTCTCCCTCTCCCTTTGCCTCTCCCCCTGCTTGTGCTCTCTCTCGCTATCTCTGTCATTGTCTCTCTCTATCAAATAAATAAATAAAATCTTTAAAATAAAATAAAATAAAACATATTTCCAAAATTATATCTAGAAAAATGTAATACAAATTATTCTGGAGCCTAATTTTCACACAAACTCACAGTCTCTCAAATATTTGGCTTTTTGTTAATTACTAAAATTGACTAGAACATTCAAGACTAAGTTAAAAGTATGTACTACTGAAAAGTGTGTTTCTTTTTAACCTGCCTCAGCAAGGGAAGGAGAAAGGAAGGAATGAGGGAAAGGAATAGAGGGAGAGGAGAAAGAAGGGAGAGTGGAAGGAAGGGTGGGAGGGGCAAAAGGAGAAAAAAAAGAAAGGAGGGAGAGAGATCAGAATGGAGGAAAGGAGGAAAGCAGGAAGGTAGGAAAGAAAGAAGAAGGGTGTAGAGGGCTCAAGGGTGAGTGGGGAGATCCAGAGAAGAAGAAAACAGAGAGAAAGAGAAACAGAGAGAGAGAGAGGGAAGTTCCTTTCTAAGAATTTTTTTTAAATGTATGCATATAAAATTGACTCTGGTTCAGAACATGAATAACTTTCATTCTTTTGCTCTTAAATGGCTCACTGGATTAGGAAAAAGTCACCTTTATGTCTACACACAAAAATTCTACATTATTGTGTACCATGTAAGATACCACAAAACATGTGTTTCTCAACAGTCAACACTATGGCCTGGAATTTGGTCAGATTAAAGAGCAAATGAAACTCTAGAGCAGTGGTTTTCAACCAAATGCAATTTTGACCTCCCTAATCTGGGGCGTGGGGGTGGGGACATTTTGCAATGTCTGCATAGATTTTTTATTGAATGACTGAGGAGGAGGTGCCCTTGGTGTCTAGTGAGTGGAAGCCAGGTGCCCTTGGTGTCTAGTGAGTGGAAGCCAGTTAGAAGTGGAACTCCTAACTATCCTTCAATGCCCAGGGCGGCCTCTCACAACACAAATTTATCTGGGCTGAAGTGTTAATAGTGTCACTGTTGAGAAATTTTGCTTAGAAAGAAACCTTTGTCCTGTCCTCACAGTGCATGCTCAGTTAAGGAAAATGCTCTGCACAAGACACAATTATTGAAGCAGATCTGAAAGTTCTCATTAGAAGATGATGGAGGATGGTGGTTAAGCACAAAGAGGTGTGGGCCTTGAAGTCATTCAGATATGGTTTGGGAGTCCTAGATCTTTTCGTTAATACCAAAAAATTTAATTTGACTGAGACTCAGTCTCCCCATCTGAAAATGGAGATCATAAAAGCTAATTTTTCTATTTGCTTAGACATAATTACGGGATAGTATTACACTCAGAGCCTGGAACATGAATAGTTGATACATTAGCATGTATTATTGTTGTTATTGTTATCATTCTGTAAGCGTGAAATTAAACACATATTAAGAAATTTCTAGGCTTTCCACCAGTTCCCTCCTGTCCTCCAAGTTAACTAAAATTCACATCACTTACATTTCAGCTTATGAAAAGGAAACCTAAGCAAATTTATTTTTCATCACAAGCATGAAGACCTGCCATCAGCTCACTCCTTTCTAGTTCACATTTTTATAGACTTCTATTCTACTGTTTCATTAACATATGTTCTTCTTTATTATAAACTTCTTAGTCATTGCCTAGGTTTTAAAAAATATTATAGCTAAGCACCCAGGTAGTTATTTATCTTGAATAATTAACAACATTTAATGCCATCTTATAAGTGTAGACATTGAGATGCATAAAAGCAGTAAAAAGAGCAGACAGAGGGTGTGTGTGTGTGTGCGTTTGTGGTCTACTAATTGTTATATATAAAACTCAGAACATATAATTCACTCATGATTCTAAGGACAGATATTATGATCCACTTTTTTTTTGATCTTTGCATTTCTACAAATCACAGTACCTTTTCCTGAACAATGAATAAAGATACCTATTAATCAGCAATCAGTCACTCAAAATTAGTGATTAGCGAATGTTGAAACTGTTGAAATATGCTGAATGATTTAGCAGGAAATGTGCTCAGTTACTTCCAAGAATATTATTCCATAACGACATGTAATGTCATTCTTGAAAACCTTTAGTATTGGAACATAATTTTCCCTATTAAAGAGAGACCTCAAAAGCAAAGACAAGACATGAAGGTGTTTTACAAATCTTGGGAGTCTTGGGATTTTATCAATCTTGGGAGTCTTAAGTGGCGCTATTCTCTCGTCATTTGTGTAACAGGAAATCTGGGGAAGCTGCAGAAAAACCTTTAAATTCTCTATCTCTATCTCCATCTTCAACTCTATCCCCATCCCTGTCTCTATGTAGCAATATCCATAGGATGGGGCCATAAGTAAATGCAAGAAGCAAAGATTCCAGCAAGGAAGTGAGGAAAAAAAAAATCCTCATGGGTTTTTATTTATTTATTTAAAAAAAAGCTCCTCTGGATTCAAGAAAGAAAATGGGCAAATGTCTCTCATCAATAAATCAATTCATTCTTCTGCTGTGAGGAAGAGTGGGATGTGGGACAAAAAGCCAGGAATATTTTTATGAAACTCTCTTCTGTAGGAAATGACGAATGAAGAAATTTTATTTATCTCTCAAATTAGAGTTTCAAGGAACAGAGAGATGATTTTGAGCTGGAGAGTCAGAGAAAGTGATAGGGAATCTAAGCCTGATCTACACATTGTACCATGCGCAGGATTTGGACAGTTTGGGGAAGCACATCTTTGGGGATTGGGAAAATGACCTAGAAACTGAACTATATAAGGCAAGTTCTGGAATATTGAATACACCTAAATGTGGCGCACAGTAGCCATGAGGAGTCTGGGACAGATACAACTGGGAAGGTGGAAAGATAAAGTGGTATGAATAGAACACTGAGAATATGCATCTGTTTTCTGTGTTTTCAAGTATTTGGTTTTCTCTTCAATGTCATTAAGGACACACTGTAGGCATTAGGGTTAAAATGTTCAATAAAAGGCAGGTGGTAGGTAAACTCTTACAGGGCTCTTTAGAAACAACTCTGGTGCTCTAGGATCCAGACATTATGGAATAACCTTTAGGGCACCAAAATCAGAATCGATAAATCCAAACTAATTTCTGTCCTTGGGTCACCTCTGAATTGGAGAGAGGGTCAAATTGGCTCCCAGATGAGTCACCTATCCAACATGTGGCCACAGGAAAATGGAGAACCTTAACTGCAGGCAACTGGCAAAGGAAAACTGAGCTGACTTTAATAAAATAAGTTAGAAGGAATGCTTGATTGATGAGAAGAGCAGCTATCCACCATTGTTGATATAGCAAAATAATGTGAAAGAAAGATTAACTCATATACAGTGTGGGTGTAAAAAATGGAACTGAAGTAGGGCACTTGCGAGACTGCTGCAATGTGGGATGGAGGGACTCCTGTCCCTCCCATTGTGCTCTGAGCATACTGAACACACAGGTACAATCTCTAATTTCTCTATTTTCCTACCTTTAGCTGTTAGCGTTGCTATTTCCTATGCTTGGAATATTTATTTTCTTCTTATTGCCTGTTTAACTGCTCTTAATATTTCCATGTTAACCTTTATAAACCTTCTTTATCAGCCTCCCCAGGTGCCTCAGCCAGACCATTTTTGTTTTTTGTTTATGTCCTAAGACCCACATGCCTTTTTCTCCTGTGGTATTTATAATTGCATTTAGTATTACCAGTGTTCCAAGTAACATCTTTCTTGAATGCATGGAGCATATCTTATTCGACTGTGCATCTTCAGTATCAAGCATAGTGGCAAATATCTCTTGAACTATATATATATATATATATATATATATATATATATATATATATATATATATATATTTGTTGAAATATATATATTATATATAATATGATGCCTGTAGCCTCCTTCTGCTACTAAAAGCAGCAGTTTTAGGGATTTCCTTTTGGTTAAGTTAGGTCACATTTTGTTTCATCTCACCCTGGGCTCAACAGATTGCAGCAGGATGACCTAAAAGCAGCCAGTAAGATGACCAACAGCCTATGAGCTTAATCCTTTTATCTACCTCAGTCAGACCATAACAGAACTGAGACCAAAGAATGTTAATTGAATTCATGTTTAAATACCCACATGTGGCTAGTGGCTACCATATTGGGCAGAGCTTGTCTAGTAAGTAGCACTGCTGGTCACAACAGCAGGAATGGCAGTGGAGACAGAGATGGACCAAGTCCTGTGGCCAGGACGAGATGAAGAGATTGATGGCATTCAGGAGGTGAAGAGACACTGGTTGGTATAATGAATAACCATCCAGTTCCTTGATGGACAGTGCTTCAGCTGCTGAGTTAGACCCTGAACTTTTTTCTCACAACCACTGAAACAACTTTTAAATGTCTCAGTTCTTTGAAACATAAGGGCCCTTCATAACACAATTATTTAGTCATAAAATACTCAGTGTTTTGTTTTGTTGTGTTTTTTTAGGAAGGGAGACAGCAAACTTTTGAGGATTCATCCCCTTCTTACCACCATCCCCATTATGCTTACCCCCTGCCCTTTCACTCACCACTCCCAAACACCCTCATATCCACTTCTTTTTTTATTTCCCCATCCTGAACCTCTTTCAATTCTTCAAATCTTCATACTTTCTCAGACCCCTCTGGCCTTTAGACACAGTTATCTTTGCCTGAAAACTTCATCCTCATTCCTAACCGTGGATGCCTCTTTGAGTCGCTATTCCTACTGCAAAAGTTTAATATGGATGTCCCACAAGTTATCCTAAACAACTTCTATTTTCTCATCATTAAATATACCAAGTACCAAGTGCTGTGTGGCTCTTAGCAGTCACAATGCATCTTTCCTCTGGGTGGCTCCCGCCTATATTATATAACTCTGTAAGAGAAGGGACCATTCATATCTTGCTCACCACTATACCCCAGATATTTAGCATCATGTTTGATATGCCTCATATATTTCTGTTAATAAATTACATCTACATTTCCTGGAGGAAATACACAATGTTAAACAGCATAGGGGGTAGAACGATGTATGTGTAACTTTTTGCAAGAAAATGATACATTTTCAGAAATTTTGTTCTGAATTTATTAAATTATTCTTATGTATTTGAAAATAAGGAGAAACAACTTTGAAAGCCAGAATGGCAATGATCACTTTTCTTTAAGGATTTATTTAATTTTTTTTTTCAGAGGGTGGGGAGGGGAGGGGAGAGGGAGAAAGAAACTTAAGTGGACTCTACACTAAGCATGGAGCCCCACTTGGGGCTCAACCTCATGACCTTGAGATCACGACCTGAGCCAAAACCAAGAGTCCGATGCTTAACCAACTGGGCCATCCAGGCGCTCCTGCAATGATCAGTTTAATAGATGACTTTTCCACAAAGTTGTTTACCTGAACAACTAGAGAAGACTGAGAAGTGGCATCACGTCTTTCAGAAGCTGTGTTGGAGATACACTTTCTGATTTGAATCTTAGCCTAGAGACTACACTGTGCCTGACAGAGTTGTAACCAAGACTTGCATACTGGTTAAAACTGAATCAAATTACAGCTAAAAAAAATAAATTTAGAGCTAATGGAACATCTAGACATTCCTAGATTGAAGTTGACCATGCTGTGAGTAAAATAAATATGTTCCATCAGATTCCTCTATGATGGTTATTTGTGGAAGGAGTCATACCTCTGGGAGTTCTTTGCCATGATGCTGTGGGGAAGCAAGTATGCAGAGATCAAGGCCTTTTTTCCATGAGTCCGATGAAAACAAGCAATGCAAATGCCATTTCCAAATTACTTCTGGCAATCTGGCTCCAAACCACTATCCTAAATCATTGCTTCATATTTGTAACACAGGTTGAAACTGAACCTCAGTATATCCTTCTGTTTACACGAATCTTCCTGCCCTTCATAAAATATAAATTGGTGCTTTCATCTCCAATGAAACACCAAAGCGATGTATGATACTTTGTCAGTGTTGGATCGGATTACAATGGAGTGAAGATTATTTTTCCACCTGTGACACTGTCATTATAATCATCCGACTTACATTTATAGTCAAGTGGGAGTGTTTCTCTGATGACTGAGAGCCTTTAAACCTGAGGATAACAAAATGCTGTCTGTGAAGTACATATATATCCTAACCAGAGAGAAAAATCAAATCATCTGTTATACTATTTGTTTTCATCTAATAAAAGATGGAGAAAAACAGAAAAAATAAGCCTGGAGTATGCTAGACAATTTAAGGAAAGATGTCAACAGGCGGTATACTAAACATCTCTCTAAGAATTCCAGTAATTGACATAGCAGGAGCATAGCTTAAGTATTACCAAAGAAATGGCTCACTGAAGGATGAGTTTCTTTGGATAAGAGCTATATTACGCATCCTGTTCATCTTCTTTGCCAATAACATCTATAACCTTGAAGCAAGTTTTCCAATATAGTAGCATTCTCAACTGCCCTTTTTATTTCTCAAACCATGTATGGAATGATCGTACCTGTCCTATATGACTGAGAATTTATCTTTTCTTCTATTCACTTGTGTTCCCAGATTATTTTAGTCAATGAGAATGTTCATTGTTTCTTATACCAGACATGATTTTTATAGTTGTTTTTTCAGTAGCTTCATTTCCAGAGGTTTAACACAATCAACTACCCCTGACAACTATACAGTCGAAATTTACCAATATTCCCAGTTGGAAGCCTCAGAGACAGTCATATTGGATAACTCATATTGAAATAATCTAACTTACATACTGAAGCACCCATCCATGTTTTCTATGTTGATTAAATACTAGATAATAAGTTCACTGTTGTCCTATTTTTTTCCTGTGTGGTTATATATTACTTTCTTCAAAATATAAATTTCACATTTAATTTACAGGCTTAGCAGAGTTCATGTTTAGGCCTTATATGAAGACGATTTCCTTCACACTAGTTTGGTAACAACAAACTCCGAAGGTATGTAGCATATCATATTTACTTTACTGGGATAGGAAATAACTAATGTCATATGTCACAGTGTAATGATAATCTAACTTTTTTTAAATACAACTTTCTTTGGGGGCAGATAAAAAGTGTCCAATCTTTTATTTATTTTAAAGATTTTATTTATTTATTTGAGAAGAGAGAGAGAGAGATGGACAGAGAGAGAGAACAAGTAGGGGGAGAGGCAAAGGGAGAGGGAGAAGCAAACTCCCCGCTAAGCAGGGAGCCCGTTGCAGGGCTCGATCCCAGGACACCGAGATCATAACCTGAGCCGAAATCAGGAGTCAGCTGCTTAATTGACTGAGCCATCCAGGTGCCCCTGTCCAATCTTTTAAATCTTTTAAAGTTAAATTGTTTCTTTTATTACTCTTAAATTTATTCACTCAACTGCCCATAATTTTAGAATACTTCAAAATGTTCACTTTTTTATATTGTTAATGTAAGACCTGGTCAAGTGTACAATTTGGAAAACGTAAAAGAGGACAAAAAAGTCACCCCATCTCAAGTATTCTAATACATTTGTCACAGTATTTCTTCTTTTTATTTTGTGCATATTAGATTCTAAATATGAAACTTTATACTATTTTTTATTAAACATAATATAATGAGCTCTTATCTGTGGCATTTAAGTGGAAGTATGGTTAAAGATTTTGATCCAATGGAAAAAGGCAAATCTCCTACCTCTAAACCAAACTGGGAACTTCCAGAGTAAGACACACTTTTTAAATTTTTTATGAAGTGGACGATGATGATTCCTGCATTGAGAAGATTTTGAGCACTTTTCAGGTTGACTGAGGACTTTATACACATCGACCTGCATTTCTTACGAAGTCTATCTTTTGTGATCTAGGGATGAGATTTTTACATTGCTGGTCAATGAGCAGGAATAATACTGATAATTAGGGTAACCACATAATCTAACATGTGAGGGTGATTATTAGTGACTTTACTGGACAAAGACATGAACCAGGGTTGTCCTGGTCAAACAGGGACATACTTAGCTAAGGTATAAGAAGAGGAATTTTAGTGATGGGTTCTCAGATATTAGTATCAATTGAAGAAGTTTTTCCTGTATAACAGGGTCAGCAAACTATAATTCATATCCAGCCCACTGTTTGCTTTTGTATATCTCCTCAGTTAAGAATAATATTTATGTATTTAAATGATTGAAAAAAAAATCTGGAAATTTATTTTCCTTCTCAGCATATAAAAACCTACACAATATCTTTGATTTTACTTCTTGAATTGCAAAACCTAAAATATTTGCCATCTAGCCCTTTAGAGAAAAAGTTTGCCAACTTTGTATATGTTTATATCTTCTACTCTAATCATTCATATTGTTTAATACTTTGCTTCTCATCCAAATTTCTGAATTGGTGTTTTTCACAACTGAGTAAGATATAGACTCTTGTAAAGAAAAAGAAAAAAAAAAAAAAAGGTCCCTTTGGACTCCAGAGAATGTAATTGTTCCCATAATACGGATAAATATTGACTTACAAAGTAAACATTTTATTCTGTTAAATTCAGCTTCAGTTGAGAATTATCACTGAAAACTATTTGTGCTGAAAGATTACTTTGAACCTCATTTGGTAAAACTCAAATCTTTAAAAAATTATCATAGAATACCTGGATCTCTAAAACTCTGCAGTCTCTCAGTGAATCATAAACTCTAGTTTAAGAAATACTAATCAAGTATATTCTAGCAGAACTGTAGGGTCTGGAAAAACATTCAAATAATTGTTTTGTTCTGAAAGGCAGGGTATTAAGGGATGCCTGGGTGGCTCAGTCAGTTTATGGACTGCCTTTGCCTTCAGGTCAGGATCCCAGGATCCTGGGATTAAGTCCCCCATCAGGCTCCTTGCTCAGCAGGCAGCCTGCTTGTCCCTCTGCCCGCCTCTCCCCAGCTTGTGCTCTCTCTCTCTGATAAACAAATAAATAAAACCTTAAAAAAACAAAACAAAACAAAACAAAAGGAAAAAAAACAGGCAGGTGTTAAAACTAAGTAAGTGACCTGGCCATCTTCTTATTTTATTTCTTTTTTTTTTCTACTTATTTTTTTGCCCTCCCTTCCTTTCCATAAAGGTATTATAAGATATTTAAATACACAGTCAAATTTTTATAACAATCCATAAAACTGCAATAAAAATGTTCTGTGTAACATTCTATAAAACACACTTAGAAAAAAAAACCCCTGACATTATCCAGTCAACTTACTACTAATTTTACTAAGGCTGGGATATTGTAATGTACTTTCAATTAAATTACCAAAATAAAGCATCTTGGTTTTTATCTCTTGCTTTAGATTGCTTATTCAGGTGTTTCTTTAGTGAACTCTTTTTTTTAATTAGGCACATTGATTAACATTTTTATTTTTCAAAACCCATATTAATCTCTAAGACTATATCTGACATTTATTTGTTGACCTCATGCATCTTTCTTATGACCTTTCTGGTGATGGATCATTTGAATCATAACTTTTAATGGAAAAAAATAAAACTGAACATCACGAGTAGACTATAATTTTTGTTTACCATCACCTGAGAGTGTTGGGGGCAAATTTTACATTTATGAACGATTAAGCATCTTCTACATCTTCCCACAGGAGTTTCAATAAATAGACAAAATTATATCTGTGTGGGTCATACATATTAAATTCAACCAATAAATAAAATTTCCATTTAACAACAGCACAACAGGAAAAAATAAAGTTAGTGTTAAAGGAGAACATAAATGTTTAGTATTCCACATTTTACATTCATATCTTTTCCTCACTCCCTGCAGCTTGGAAAATTTATATTATCTTTGTTAATCACCTTCCTCCATGCAGTTTATAAACAAGTATTAGAATAGGGATAAAGATAAGAGAAAATAAACAAATATAAGTTCAGTCCCTATTCACTGGGCCTTCTAAGAGCTCAAGTAGTGATATTGTAAATTTCCATTAAAATAAAGCTGATTGGGTTGCAAATCCTCTAGTCCTTGGTTAGCTACCTAACATCCAACCACCTCCAGGGGAAATTAGGTTTACTTTCGGAAAGGGGAGAAACACAGAGTAAATAACTTAAAGTATGTCAAAGAGCTTTGAGGTGGGGACACAGAAAAAAAGATTAAATATAAAAATGGAAAAGGAACAAGACAAAAACTCAATAAATGAATTTATTTGTGAAATCAGCCTGTTGAAACCAAAGTAAATTTGGGAATTCTATAATTATCTGATCAATTTTGATAGTGCTGTCAGTTTTGATCATTCAAATCCCAACACCTAGATTATTTATCCAGCAAATGTCCATCAAAACCTCATGGCCTGAGGTGCCTGGGTGGCTCAGTCGTTAAGTGTCTGCCTTCGGCTCAGGTCTTGATCCCGGGGTGCTGGGATCAAGCCCCGCATTGGGCTCCCTGCTCTGCGGGAAGCCTGCTTCTCCCTCTCTCACTCCCCCTGCTTGTGTTCCCTCTCTCACTGTGTCTCTCTCTGTCAAATAAATAAATAAAATCTTAAAACAACAACAACAACAACCTCATGGCCTGATAGGTTAGACCAGGGGTATTCAGCAGGAAGAAATTAGGCTATGCTGTTTTCAAGATTTACAATTTGCTGTCAGAAATCCCATACAAATTACAGTTACTGCCAGGGTATGTTGTGCAATGTCAAATGAAGATAATTACCTGCCAATCTGCATAATTAGTGCCCCCATCCCCCTAATTCCCACTTTACGAATGCCTATTTTATTCGGGTAAATAAGGAGAATTCTTTTCCTTGTCACTCTGCTAAATCATGCAAAATATTTTGATTGGTACATAAGCTAGCAGGGGGGAAATGTTAATATTGGCAGAACTTTATGTTTTTATTCAATCTGAGAACAATTCAATAAAAGTAAAACCCTTTATACATGGCTCATCTAATAGTTTTTTCACCTATTGCAGGTATTATGGGAATTTTGTGATGAATCTTATAAAACATTTGTGAACCATAATGTGTGCTATAAATGTAAGATACTGTTGTGCTAAGTCAAGCTTCTAAGTAACTAAATGAAACTCTTCCAACAAATCAGAAATGGTAGAATAATGGAGACCTAAGCCTTGGAAGGAATGCACACAACTTTTGTTGGCCTTCTTCAGGTCTACTTTCTTTCTAAATGTATCACTGTGTTTTTACATGTTTGAGGTTTTTAAAATAATATATTTTTAACCTAAGAATGCAATTTTAGGGTAAAGAGAAATATATATTTGTCGAATCTAAATAGAAAATTTAAAACAAGAATATGCAGTGATTTCATTTTATGTACCGTTCCACTGACTTACGTACTGATGTTCAGTTCTCACCATTAGAAATTCAGAAAGCCAAATGAATGCACGTATCATTTGTTCACCTCATTACAACTTGCAGCAGACTTTCTCACCATACTTCACTCTTAACTTCCTTTTTCAGAGAAGGAAGGCTGCCAGCCACTATCAATTTACAAAGTTATCTTTGATTTAAGAAAGAACATGTCATTCTATATAAAGTACATTGGATTTTATCCAAGAGAGAGAAAAAAAATGGTAGAGAAACTTCCATGCAAGGATCTTGAGAATGCCTAATTTCCTACATAGGTAGAGGTTAGCAGTACTGTTGTGAGATGGGCCAAAAACTCCCTAGAATCTATTTGTATATGTAGAAAGTATTTTCTTTCTCTTTTAAGTCTCTGAGTTGGATTAAAGAAGAGAATTTACCTGTTTGAATAGATACTATTAAATCAATAAAGAAGATAGCCATTATAATTACGAGTATAATCTGGTAACAGTAAACAGAATAGCCATATATATATATATACACATATATATTTGTATATATATATGCTGGTTGTTGGAAAAAATATTAAAGCAGAGAAAGCTTAACTAAAGAAAAAAATGAGCACAGTAAAAATTCTATTTTTTGCTTCAAATTTTTTTCTCTACATCTCACATGATATAAGGCTTTTTTTTCATCTCTAATGTTTTTGTAGTCACTACTTTAGATTAAAACCAAACATGTCCTTAACAGAGATACATTTTGACTTAGAATTAGTTTTACCTTAAACGTGAAATTTCTCTAGATAACACCGGAAAAAAATCAATCCTTATATTAATGATGAGAAGTTCCTCTACTGCCCACTTAACATGTAAAAGCCAGCTAGGTAACTGTCTTAGGAATTATTTGGATGAAACTGGAAGATCCAAGTTCTACTCTGTTATAAAGCAAAGTAAAATGACAGTTATGCATGGTGTCCTCTAAATCAACAATTACTGTAGCATTATCTTCTTTACTCCATCTTAACTTAGCAGAAATCAAACGATTTTAAATCAAACTGGTACATGCATCCATTCACTTCTCGTTCAATCAAAACGGAATTACCTGTCAACAGAGAAGTACGCTTACAAGTGTGAAACCATTTGACCATGTTATATTTTAATTTGCAGAGACAAAATTGACAAGCACTTTATTTACATAAAACTGTACAAAAGCAAATTAAATTATGTAAAGTATTTCATAAATAGTTGGACGAGTGTTTAATACATTTCGCCATGTTCAGCATAGTTGCGTGCATAGTGACTCATAATAAACGATGATAAATTGTTCTCTGCTTCACTATCAACATCCAAGTAGCAGAACAATAGTCAATGATTAACATTACAAACAGATCATACCACACTGAATGCAAGTGCTTTAAAATGTAGGAAAAGTTGTCTGAAAGTAAACCCTAGTAGCTGAAAGAATGAGGTTTTCCTCCAGATGTTAGATTTACTCTACCTGGGTCACAACTGACCAGCTTTAGAATATTCTTGATCATCTTCACTGTTTTTGTTTTTTTTTTCCCCCTAAGGACACATTGTATATTTATCATGGATACAATATCCCTAAAATTACTTGGGTCTTCAGATTTCTCAGGCCTGGGTTTAGGATGGCTTTATTCTTGGAGGTTTCTTCTGGTCTGTGTGTTATTTTATTTTCCTATAAGAGAGCTTCCTAGGGTAGCCTTTCAGCCAGACATCTTCAGTACCATCTTAGTTTCTCTTCCCATAAAAATAATGCCTCCCTTGTTTTCTGAAACTCAGGCAACAGGCCAGTCAGAAACCATACAGAAATGATATCTGGAGGTTCAGAATGAGCATTAGATTTTAGACTGAAACTACAGACGTACACATAAATTTTAATACACATAAATTTATATAGTTATTAATTTATAAATGTGTCCTAATGTATAACGCATGCAAAGTTCACTTGGGAGTCTTGTGTACAGAAAACAAGTATGGTTTATATACTGTACAACCAAAATGAAACAGCAGCTAGAAGAAAAATAACAACAAAAAGGAAATAAAGAATAGAAATTTGAAATCAATATTTGACCTTGCAAAATGGACTGATTTCACCCCTGATAATCTCTCTCTGTGTTACTATTACAATAAATGCTTTAGCCTTCTAGTCAGAATTAAGCAGTCCATGTTAATGCCTTAGTTTTGTTTTATGAATGAACGATATTTAAGACTGGTCCATTATCTGAGTTTGTCAGAAGGCAAATTTTTAATATATTATTTATTATTTTCAGAAAATAAACATGGGTAAATATACAGGATCAAAAAAGTTGGGAATAGCCCATTTTCCCTCATTGTCCAAACCCAACAACCGTTTTTTTACCATAACAACAGGTATAAAAGGCACAGTTGCTTGTTTTGCATTCACTCATTTATTTATTTTTTTTGTTTCTTTTTATTGATTTTTTTCAAAAGCACTCTATATATGGAGTGGCACTGGATTTAGCCTATTCAAAATAAAAGTCATACAAACACAAAATATATTTCTGTGTCATGCCAGCTCATTATATAATAAACATGTTATGAGAGCTAATTCTACTAGAATTACTGAGAATACTTACAGTACACTGAATTTTATTCTTTCACACCCATTTTAGTTCTAAAGAAAGGCTCATGAGTTAAATGACAATGACATGGCTGTCTTGAATGTGGTGCAAACGTCATTGAGGAATGTGGATCCAATTAATCCAAAGGTCCAGTATGACCCGTATTAGCTTTATAGACAACGGAAGGGTTTTAAGATAGAGTGAAATGAACTATCTAATGGTTTCAAGTGTCTCATGAAAGAAAGAAAATAAATGCATTAAAAAAAGTTTATTGAACACCTGTGTTATGCAATTGAGTATTTGCTTTGAAACGTGCAAGAAAAAATATGTATACATTTCATAAGTATCTTTAGAAGCATTTTGCCTTAATAGGTACTTACAGATTATACAAGGCAGAACTGCTTTAATGCAGTTTTCCTAACAAAGTACTAGAATTGCATCTTTCCATCATGTAAATAATAATCAAACATAAACATGTTCAATTATTGGTATTTTAGTCCAATGTTTTTGTTTCAATTACATATCTTCTTTCATCCTATTATACATAAACTAACATCAAAATCAAAACTCCATTTAAGAAAGAGCAGAAGGAAATGACCCCAAAAGAGTAGCCCACCAAACAGAGAAGTGGTTTTCAAAGATAAACATTTTGATGACCTATAGTGAGTTCACAACCTCTAGTCCAGGCTGCTTCACCTTATATACTAAGAAATTCTGTAAAGAATAAAACTATCCAAAGCTACATTATTTCTACAGTTTGCTAGAGAGCCATCAGGCTATGTCCTAACCAGGTTGCAAACATTCAGTGTTGGGAACATTTGCTCTTTTCACCTGTTATCCCCTATTCTGTCCCTGGATTGTCACTTCTGTCTGAATGTCCCAGCTCATAATTTCTAATTATGTTAAATCATCCTCTATAGAACAAATGACCCAAAGTCTGCATATTCTGTGGGGTTTTTTTTCACTGAAAAAATTGCATATTTTTCCACTTTGAGATGTACATACAAGGAGACATATCACTGCCCAGAACTCATTTCTTTCATCTTCCGTCTGGATTTGTTTTAAGACATACCCAATCATGTTCAGAATCACATTAGTGACAAATCAATTAGGGTGTCACCTTGTTTCAATGTTGTGAGTCTTAAAATAGTGCTATATTGCACAGGATTCAAAATTAATGCACTTGTGTTATATGAAAGAGTGCCTTAAACACATAAAAAATACAATTGGTAATTTGAGACGTAAATAATAAGACCAGTAAGCATCACCTGGATACTAAAATGATAATAGTGATTTTAACTTAAAAGACTATATACCAACATATCCTTCTTTCCCTACCTACCCACAAATATGGTTTTTACAAGTGGAATCTTCCCTGATAATAGTTTTTGAAACTAAACTTGAACCTTAACTAATTGCCTACTGTAATACCAAAAATACATCACTTTAGTTTTTCGTTTTCTGAGCTTTCAAAGAAAACCCATTTTAAAAGAGAATGCATGTTTTCAGGTATAGAGACAATGTAAAAGAAGCTAGTGTTTGAGTATTTCTGTGTGTGCATGGGTTCAGTTGCTTTCATTGCTTAATGGATTTCCACGTCAAGACCAAATCTGCTTCATGATATCCCTGATCTGCCGTGTGATCTTTGGCCTTTTAATGACACAATTGTTCCAGTTAGTTGATAACAGTGGTGCTGTTCTGAAAAATATATATATATATATATAATTTTTACAAGTTATAATTAGTGTAATTGATATATGTGGTCAAGATTGTGTGTATACTAAGAATATTCGATGAATGTATGGGATTGAAGTGGATACCCCTGACTTGAAAATAACTCTGTATAAGCCAGTTTGGGACTGCAATCTCTAACTGGGTATTGTCTAGCTGTCAGTCTTTGTTAGAATTTTAAAGCTGTGAGATTCTCAATATTCTTCTTATAGAGTCCACCTTAATAAGAACTGTACCTTTACAGGAACTCTATCATTATGGGGGGATTGCCTTTCATGGTGATTAATCATATTCTGATGGTATGTCTGAAATACATTTTACCTGATCTGTTCTTTGTTTGTTTTTCGGTTTTTTGCTTTTTGTGGTGTTTTTTTGACCAACCGGATGGCATTCTAACTAAATCAAAGTGACTAAATCATGCTTCAGCTTAGGGATAATGAGGGTGTGTTGTGTTCTGTTAATCAGGCTTGTTACCATGAAAGAAACTTGCAACCAATTTTTTTTTTTTTTTCCTCCTTGGAGGGGGATGGGGAAGAGGAATAGCGGGTGTTGGGAATAATCAGTGAGGGGGTTAGACATGCAAGTAACAAGGATGGTTTCTACATTATACATTACAATCAGGCTAACAGTATCACTAAAGGCCTGATCTGGAGGCAGAAGTGGCAGGCAAAGCTTTGTCTCTTTGGTAGCCCCCTCTTTTTGATTACACGGTTTTTGTAAGGTTTTTTGCCCCTTATTCTCCTTCTCATACATGAAAAGAACTTTGCTGTTCTTCTTTATAGCCTACAGGTAAACTTCTCTTCTAGTGAGAGTATTGACAGGAGATGGCTTGTATTCCCCTGTTTTTGTAAGGGGAATATCCTCAGGGTTGGCTTCCTCATTTTTGCTGAAACTAGCTGCACTGAAGGTCTCATAGGACGAGGTCAACTTTTTGTTCAGGAGGTTTCTGTTGCGGTCACCCATGATGGCGGCCTCACCATTGGCCAGCTTTTCCTGGCTTCCTCGTTCATCAACAGGCATGAAAGTGGAGAGTTTGGGCTGGCTCTTCTTCCTCTCTGGAGAAGTGCGGACCGGCATCCAGCAGGAGTCTGAGTGGCCATATTCATCACACTCACGGGTACACTTCCCAGTCAGGGCTACATCTGGAAGAGGTCTTGAATCTGAAATTCAAGGAGAAGGCGATGTTATAGTTGGACATTCTGCAACAGGCTTTCCTTATTTGCATGAAATTGGAAGGGGGAGATACATATATTATTTATCATATTATTTTCCTTTTTTGTAAACCCCATAGTTCATCATTCTCATAGAACAGTTTTTATTTCATATCCATTAAAGATAAGGTTTTGCAAAAACATCGAATATTATGGAAAGAGAAGAATGAGCAAACTAATAAATTTAAGCATGTAGAAGACAGGTACATATGCATTTGTTACAGGACAGGGACGTGTGTATATTCTCAAGTGAAATAAAACGCATATGTATATTTGTCTGGGTATAAATTTTTCCACATGCATAAGAAAAGTTATTAAATCCAAATAGATAATTTTCTGTATTTATAAATTATCCCAGAAATCGTGTACTTTTGCCAATTGGATTCCTTCCTGCTTATACATTATTCATGGATGCAAATATGCAAAACCTTATATTTAAAATACATTCTAAAACATCAGGGTGACTCAGAAGTAGAACCTAAATTGACAGCACATCATGTGGTAAAAAGTAAAAAAAGCAAAGTACAAGTAGGTTACGGGTATGAACATACTAGCAATATCATCACCTACCCCACCCTAGCCCACGCCCACCTCCCACCCACCATGCCAAATGACCTAATATGTGCTGTAAGATAATCCCTTAAATGTTCACCTAGAAATACATTTGCCAGTGTGTTTGCTGAATAGAAATATTACGTGAAATGCAGTGCATTGGGTAAATGCAGTCAAGCTCCTGAAGTTTTGATGAAATAGCATGTGGTCCTAATTAATGTTGCTGCCTAGTGGAATGGGAAAAGTCTTCTATTACTATAAAGCTAAGTCATATCTAGACAGCTCTTAGGGATCAGGATTAGAGATGGAAATTAAAAATTACCTGTATTTGTAAGTAAAGTTGTTAATATGTGTCTGTCTTTGGAGAACAAGTATGTATCTTCTTGTTATTAAAGATTTTTTTTAATAGACTTTGTTTTTATTTGAAAAAGAGAAAGAAAAAACAAAAACAAAAACAAAACAAAACCCGGTCCTCCTCAACAGATTCTAAAAGAATAACCTCTAGGGTTTTATTTAATATATTTTGTAGTTTATTTTATTGCCAAACAAAAGAACATAATATGACTGGGCTCCAATTTATATCATATGGCATCACTTTTTTTTTTTTTTTTTACAAGGCTTTGGACTTAAAAGACAGACAGATTTTAACCTCTGCAAATATAGTCACAACAATGTAAACAGTGAGATTTGCCTATACATGATCTTGGGTAGATTTGGTTTAAAATTAAAGAGGGGGTTATTTAAATGATCCTCCCAACATTTATGCCCTCTGCCTCTATTTGCACACACCATCCTCTGTACTTTAACATTACATTCCTATTTTGGCTATCATTTGTATTGGCTATTTCAGAAGTTTCACTCTGCCAAATCTCTCAAATGAAGGCAATCCGACGCACACCATTGTTTCCTGTTGTGATCGATAACTGAAATACTGACATTTGTCAGCCCATTGATTTTTGAACCACTATGGCCTGAGATTTTTATGCTGTGTGCTGAGAGCTCAATGAGGGAATTCCAGTGCTCTTCCCAGGAATCTGGAATGACTTTCCTCTTTCCCAAAGGTAAAATGCAAAGATAATTATTTATTGTCATTGTACATGCTGTGTTGCTATCTGACTTCTACATGGGAAGACCCTATTAATTTTATCATTAAAGAAAAAGCACTTTCTTATTCATTTTTTTTAATGCCAAATTCCCTCCATGTCTCTCAAATACACATTTTAGAAGAATTTAAAAAATCAAACTATTGGCAGATTTTATGAATGGTCTTTGTAATCTAGTTAGTTTAAATGAGCAAAATGTGAGTTCTTTTGAGAATATTTTCTATCTTGGGATACTTTGTTTATCTGAAGCTGACCTAAATGCCTTGAAAAGGAAAAACCCTTATAAAAATGCAAAGTGCAAGATCAGACCTATTTTACTCTAAACATTCCTTTTTTTCTTCATTCCTTTAACAAGTTCAAACTTTTCTTTTTCTCATGTGATAGTACCTATCAAAGACACAAGAAAATAATCAGGACTAAAGCTACCAAAACAGGGAAGATCTCTTTGAAAGTGGTTGTCATTCCCTGCAGAAATGACCCAGAATGTTCTCCAATCAGCTAAGTTTACTTACATCTCACACAATGTGTCAGTTTACTTACACAGTGATTTACAGATTCTCTGCTTTTCAGGGATTAATTTGTGTTTCCAGTTTCAAATGTGTAGCACTTTGCTTTTCTTTTGTTTGAGATGCATTTAGAGACAACTCAGAGAACTGTGTGATTATGCAAACTAGTCCTCTTACCTGTTGTTTTCCTTGTGTACCTGAACTCTCTGTAGCTCATAAGAAATTATATTTATTTAGATTGAGGCAATTTCTCATCAACTAGAAGGGAGAGGCTCTTCAGTTTCTTCCCTCAGCCTTTACTTCATAGTCTGGATTATTTCCTGCTGAAACTGATTTCCTCTTATTGCTTTTAACAAAAGGCAACTTGTCTTCTCTGCCATCAGGCACATGTGGGCTGCCACATCTCTATCCAAGAAGCATGACTTTTAATAAGGATCTCCCGTCATTTCCAAAGTCAAACACTTGATTGGGGACCACAGTGGAAGTTGACAAGCCTAATTGGCTGAGACACATTGCAGTTTGTCATCAGATTTAGAAAATAATCAAGAAAGGCTATAAGAGATTCATCACGAGCAATCAAAACTTCCAATCTTGATGACTCAAATGAATCCTCAAAAGAAATGCCAATGATTAACAAATGCAATTTGTATTATGTTGCAACTTATTAAGGGGAGGCATGTGTGGAATAGTGCTTTTCTGTGTTCTATATTTTCTTATTTTAATTATGCAAGGTTTTTTTTTTTAACACAAAAGTTACACGGGGTCTTAAATAATCATTAAAGACACTCCTTTCTCCCTTTCATAAAAAGACATACTCTTAAAATGTCCTATTTTGTGGTATTATAGAAGCAGACCTTAAACAACTGGTAACCTTCGAAATCTTTCAGTCTTTCACCAAGGATGTGGTTTTGATATCTAAGAACATTATTTCATGCTTTAGTTTAGTACTATTTCTTTTAAATTTGGACCTGAGTTAAGACGGAAAACAGCTCATCACTACTCTTGTGAGTTGGCATTGAGTAAATCAGTAAAAAGTAAAATATTCTATATCAAAATATAATGGTATTGTCTATCAGTTCCTTAGAGCCCTCCTCTGCACCCCCCGCTAATCACCTCAAACCTCTGGAAGACTGGATGCAGAAATGGTATTCATTAGATCCTATGGCCACTTTAGCATTACTCGTGAAGTTCTACTTATCCTATTTACTAGAGCCATTACATCCATTTAGAGAGTTACAGTCCTTTCTTAGACCTCAAGTTAATTTCCTTCTGAAAGTATGGTTTTAAGCCATCATAATAGCAAACAATTTTAGAACAATTTATAACACAGAAAGTGCTTTCCCACACTCATTGCCTTAACTTATCCTCTCAGCCACAGAGCAGGGAGGATGGCCACAGCCAGGGGTCCAGCCTGTGGGAGAGCTGAGGCCAAAGAATAAGTGTTTTGACTTTCACTTTAGTGTTTCTCATAACACTACAATGCTCCTTCTTAAAATGTAACAGCTGAGTAGTTAGAGGTCAATTACTGCTACTCACGCCCATAAGAAAAAGCTAGAATCTCCAAAGGAAGAGAAAAAGAAAAAGTGTTTGAGCAGCACAGGAAACAGATGCTGCCAAGTCACAAATTTTACTACTTAATGCCAACAATGGGGCAACCTCCCTACATTTCCTGATGTAGAGGAAATGATAACAAATTTAAGAATTCCACCTCTTTCTCTGAAAAGAAGCATATTTGCCCTTACTGGGCTCGGTGGATGAGTTGGTCCCAGGGAGATGCTGGTACAGTGACCTCAACAAGAAGCGACAGGCAGACAATAAGTGGAATCATTAGAAATAACAAGGAAAGCTCAGATTTATGCAGGCATTTAATGTTTCCAGAAGCTGTCCTATACATTTCAGAAACCATACAGGCATCTTTATTACAGAAGAGAACTGTATGGTTAAGACTCTTGAAGACAGCTCTGCACCAGTAAGGATTTTCACATGCTGAGTTATGTATTCTGCCAGAATCCTGGGACTTTACTCCAGGCCCTTGGCTTGGGGCTCAAGATACAAGGATATTTTCGTCTCCTAAGAGAAGGCATGAAAATGTTGCATTTAGTTTTAAAATATTTCCAATGAGGTTTTTTGTTTTTAAGCTCAGATATTTCATGCTATATGAGTAACTTGCTTATTTAACATACGAATTACTTAATTCTCTGATCATGTGATCAGTTGTTAGTCAATGTCTAGATGTTCACACCATTCCTACAATTTGTTCTTTAAATTCAAGCAATAGCATATTCTTAACATTACTTGAGAAAATTCTGCAATGAAAAATTGTGTTATTCTCTCCTTTTGGGGAGAAAAAAACACATACAGGCACCTTTTGCTTTTCTTTCTTTTTAAAGCATTTAATTTTCTTTTTATACTTCTTGACTTTCTGTTATACGAAGATTTCTTTTTCTAGAGGCGTGTCTAAATTCTGGCATAATTTGGTGGACAATGAAAAAGGTTTTACAGAAGGATGATCAAGAATAAAGAAAGACAATTGGTAATGGTTTTCCAACAAATATTTTAACATTACCTTTACTTTCCTAATCCAAATGAAAATATCTCTTTTACTCAAGTGATTAAAGTGCTTGATTTTAAAATAGCTGTCAGAAAATGATTTACTTTTGCCTTATATAACACAATTGAGAGCAAATAAATAAGCCCTTTACTGGAAAATTATTATTGAAGTCAATAAAGATTAGGTGTGAGGGGATGAAATCCAAAAGGCTATGCATATGGTGTTAGATCCCTGCCTTTTTGTCTGTTTGGGAAATTTGGGAAAACTAGAAAGGTAAGCATGGGACAGGGACAGGATAGGAATCACTGATGCAAACAAGCAGTTTGTAATTCTCTAAGTATCTGATTACTCTCTGGAAGAAGGGGAGGTTTATAGTTACATAAATGTCACCTAGGGCTACAACAAAGGGCTTAAGATTTCTAAACAGTGTTCTAATTTGTCTGAAGTCACTCGACCCAACCAAGTTAGAAAAGGATATAAGAATAGCCCATGCACCCAACCCTAGCTTCAGTCTTACCCATGCCACTCCTAAGCAAGTCCTGATGGGACAGTGAGTTTGTGAGAAGAACAGGATATTTGGAGTCTCAACATTGTTGAGTGTGATTCTGGGTGCATCATGTATAAGCTCTGTGACTTTGGATGAAATTTCTTGGATATAATTTCTCTGAGCCTCAAGATCCTCATGAGGGAGATAATAATATCTACTTCCTTATATGTTATAGGGATAAAAGAATTAATGTATATAATGTTTATTATGGATTGGCCTCTGGTGTGGTGTAGATATTCAGTAAAGAGTAGGTCATAGCCCCTGAAGACATTTAAGATATCTAGATAAAGATATCTATCTATCTTATCTCTGTAATCTTCCATAAGTGAAATGTGTATTATTTAGGGAAATAAGCTTAGGAGCTAGGCTCCTTGGATTCAAATCCTAATTTTGTCACTTAGTATGTAATTGTGAACGAGTTACTTGATTGATTTAAATTACCTCATCTGTATAACCAGTATAAGAAGAAATTAACCTCTTAGGATTATTGTGAGGATTACATGTATTAATATAGGTAAAGTATTTGTAATAATTCTTGACACACAATAGCCCTCAATAAATATTAGCTACTTCAGGTGCACCATTCCTCACCCACAACTGTGTCCTGAAAAAAGCTTTGAAAACTAACATATTTTTTTTCCCATAAATTTATACCCCTGACATTCAATACAATACTGTTCTTCACCTTTATCTTATGTAGTGTAAATATTTATGTTTTCCTATAGAAATAGTGTGTTTAATTAAGGTCACTCTCAGAGTCTTAGATTTTTAAAATAATATATGATACATGCATGATATTACCTTTTTTTTAACATATGAAGGACTCTGAATTTTGAGATATATTTGGCTGAAAGATTAACTTATTGTGGAATTAATACCAATCATCAATCAAAAGGGCATGTATTTTGAGTTACTTTTCCAGTAGTACTAACGACTTTATGCTGACAGAGTCTGCAATATACCAGAGCTACCATCTACTTAGGAAAATACACAAGTTGCTATATCCTGTATATTCTATGTCAGGTACTTATTTCCAGGGAAGATGCATTCAGTCATTATGGTTGCTCAAAACTAAAGAGGAAATGCTCTATTATTTGCAGTTATCTTTACAACCTAGACAGATCAGCCTCACAATGAATTATTTTCATTTGAAAGAAATTTGCCCCTAAAATACTAGTTGTTGGCTTGCTACCTTGCTTTGCCTGCATGGGCCACAACATAAGAAGGAGCCCCATTTTTAAGGTATGCCAAAAATTAGCAGTAAACTGATCTAAGATTAAGGTTAAAATCAAGGAAAGACAACAAGCAACAGGGCAAAAACCTAAATTCAGCATACCCTTCATACATCGGGAATGATGAAACAAAAAGCCATACAGCAAATGAGTCTGTGGATTTCATGATGTATGTGCATGATTGTATCAAATTGTGATACGAGGACAGAAATTCCTCTAACCTCCTTATACACAGCCCTTTGGAATGTGACATCACTGCTCTTATGTCAAGACGTAGATTCTCTCGGGGCGCCTGGGTGGCTCAGTCGGTTAAGCGTCTGCCTTCAGCTCAGGTCATGATCCCAGAGTCCTGGGATCCAGCCCCGCATCAGGCTCCCTGCTCGGCGGGAAGCCTGCTTCTCTCTCTCCCACTCCCCCTGCTTGTGTTCCCTCTCTCGCTGTGTCTCTCTCTGTCAAATAAATAAATAAAATCTTAAAAAAAAAAAAATGTAGATTCTCTCTCTGGGTACCTCCTTTTTTTTTTTTTAAAGATTTTATTCATTTATTTGAGACAGAGAGAATGAGAGACAGAGAGCATGAGAGGGAGGAGGGCTAGAGGGAGAAGCAGACTCCCCGCTGAGCAGGGAGCCCGATGCGGGACTCGATCCAGGGACTCCAGGATCATGACCTGAGCCGAAGGCAGTCGCTTAACTGACTGAGCCACCCAGGCGCCCCTCTCTGGGTACCTCTTGAAGATGGGGCAGTTTTGATGATTAGAATGTGGCAGAAGTAACACCATGCTATTTCCACACTGGGTTTCAAGACTTCTAGAAACTTCCTTTGTGTTTGCCCTTGGAACCCTGCCATTTCTACCCTGAGAGAAAGCGCAATCTAGCCTCTTTGAACATGAAACACTATTTGAGAAAGAGACTCAGCTGTCTCAGCAGAGCCTACCCCCAGGTAAGGTTTATTTACTCTCCTGACCAACACAGCCTCATGAGTGAGCCAGGCAGAACTAGCAGGAAGACCACATAGTCAATCCACAGAAATGTGAGGAGTAATAAATCTTTGTTGTTTGAAGCACCTACATTATGTTTATTTGTGTTTATTTGTTTGTTTTTTTCATTTGGGAGGGGGAGAGAGTTCATCAATGCAGTGATGGATCTCTGAGATAGTGATCGTGGATGTATTATATTATCTTGTCTGCAATAAACAGCTTGAGATCTGGAAATAATATACGCTACTTCTTTTATGTCTTCTCGTGAGTAACAAAGTGACCAATATTGCTGAAAGTTCAACTCTTCCAAAGAATATTTTCAGAGATGTAAGCACATTTAATTAACAAGTTCAAGCTGAGGGCTACTATAGAAAGCTCTGGAAATTCTGGGTCTGCAATTACAGGATTTCACTGCATTTTATACCTAGGAGTGTTCTAGTTCGAGCTGACATGCCAAGACAATATTAAAATGTTTAAACATGTTTGAAAGCATCAGCAACTTTTCTCTGTACCTTAGGCTAAACTCAGTTAAACAGTGATTGGATGTATCTCAAGAAGCATTTACTGCCCTGAGGCTTAGACCACTGTCATCCTGAACATGGCATTATCATCTACTGTGCATGCCATGTCTCAAGCAGTGTTGCTGAATCAACTCAAACATGAATCTGCTGGTTGGCACATGAAAACTACACTACAGCAGAAAAAGGTATAGTGACTGCCCAGGAGTGATCAATTTATGCACATCAGAGCTGGGGTTTCACTTTGATTTCCCTCTTCACACATGAAAATTAGAGGAGGTGGAGGTTAAGGGAGTGCTCAGGGAACAGAGTGGAAAGACAGGAAGAAAAAGGCTGGAAATGGGAAGATGCTCTGATATTGATCAAAAGAGTTCATAAAACCCAGGAAAAGACTGGGGGCATTTATTTCACAAGTTAACAACTGATTATTCCACTAAAACCCCAATTTTGGTTTTTCAGCCATTCATGCTTATTTTCCATTGCAAAAATCCCATCTTTCATAATGTTTTTTTTAGTCTCTTGGATTTTCGTGTATTAGAAATTATTTACTTTGGGGGTCATAGACTTCAATAATCTGATGAAAACTAGAAGTATTACCTCCTCCCATAAATGTAGATATGTACCCCCCAAGTTGCATAAAGTTTCAGTGGAGCTCAAGATACCTGAGTTAAGGTCACAGTATATTTCCAACCTCCTGGTGGATGGGAGAAAGAGGGTATATATATATATACATGTATATTTTTTTAAAGATTTTATTTATTTTATTTGAGACAGAGAGAATGAGAACAGAGAGCATGAGAGGGAGGAGGGTCAGAGGGAGAAGCAGACTCCCTGCCGAGCAGGGAGCCCGATGCAGGACTCCATCCCGGGACTCCAGGATCATGACCTGAGCCGAAGGCAGTTGCTTAACCAACTGAGCCACCCAGGTGCCCAAAGAGGGTATATTTTTATACTTGACTTTTTTCCCTTTGAGTTTCAGTCAAAGGTTAAGAAACATTTTACAGTGTGACATGCATCGTCCAAAAATAGAAATTATAGACAGTAAATAAATTACCAAACACTGGCAGAAAGATTTAAAACAAATAAACAAAAACAAATTATGAAACCGATTTAGAAGTAAGGAAAATAATTTAGGTTTGATTATGTTAATATTTTAAGTTGGTCATGTAAATGTTCAATTTATAAGGCTTTATATAAATAGCAAATTAATGTTTGGGGATGGGTTTAAGTGATTATTGATGACCAGTTGGAAAATGTGTTCTTTCCTAAAATGTACATCCAACATTTGCTTCAAATCAGTGTCTGGGATTGCCAGCAACCAGATCTTTATTCACTTATCAGAAGATGGGAGGTGAATTTTTCTTATTATGAAAATTTATACAAAACAATAATGATCCAGATGAGGGTTTCTTTCTTTTTTTTTTAAGTTAATGAAATGTGTTAGCCACTTTATATTGGTTTTACTGTAAAGTGTGATGTGGATAACAAGAAAAGAGTTGCAAACATCAACTTAGAGTCACTTTCCAGTAATGGTCTCAAATCTTCAGTTTTCATAATTAACCATAAAGTTGTAGAATATATATCCTACAATAAATATTAATGTTGTCTTTAGGAATATATGTTTATTCTAAAAATAGTACACAAAGGACCTATTAACTGTAAGAATATTATCTTTGGATTGTGTTCTTGAAGGCAGTGTTCATCTTACCTTTGCTTCCCCACATAACATAATTCTATACAAATAAAGAAGTTAAAAAAATAAAATTAAAAAAATCAATTAATAGATATTATTTTCTCAAACTTTCTTTCCTCCAACATAAACCACAACAAAGCACTTTTATTAAGTAAGTGAGAAGTTAATGAATAGTTCCTGTAATAAGGAGCTGGTATTAAATATCTACTTAATGCAAGTATGTTAAATATTAAAACAAATTAATTCGGTATGTGGTGATGTCTTAATTAAGAAGAAATCACTACAGTGGCTATAATGAGATAGAAGATATTTCTAAGTATCTTTTTCTATGCGTTATTTTGTGTGAAGTCTAAAATAAACTATATTAAAGCTCAAATCATGTATGAAGTAGAATGGTAATAGAATGTGATTGTAGCAATTTATATTTATTGAAGCAATATAATTAATTTTTAATGTAGCAAAAAAAATAAAAACCAAAACCAAAACCAAAACAAGTAGCCATGCATTTTCTCCTTCAGTGTAGAAATCTTGAGAAACTCTGCAATTATTCTAATGATACGACTATTTGCAAATATATTCTCAAACTCTGTGCTTGCGATTACCTGTTGAAATATCTCGCAAGTCATACAGAAAAGCTGATCTAATTGGCAGTATTTCCATAATAACAGCTCTGTTGTAACAGAATCCCATTAGTTATTGTGATTTGGGACAAAGACATAAAGTTCCTCCTTTGTGTTCCTTACTAAGGAAGTTTTCACAAAAACATTGTTTTGCAGTACTATTGAGAGATGAGGTTCTGAAAGCTTTTAGTGGGAGCTCAAAAACAATTTATGGCAGGAGCTTTAAAACGGCTGGAAGCTGGCTCCTTAGTCTGGTCAATAAGTTGATCAGTTGAAACTAAATTTGGCAATCACAATTAGGACCAAAAGAGTGTTGAAGAGCTTGGGAGTGCAGAGCAGGTAAATAAAAGGAAAGAGAAGGAAGGAAATGTTCTCTGATGATTAGCAAACAGGACTCAAAAAGTAGCTAAAGTGGGGGAAATCAATGAAGTAACACTGGATCAGTTTGCTTCATTGATTTTTGCTGCTCATTGAAATGTTTTCCTTTATTTACTTCCTATTTCTTCAGAGAGTGGCAAGGTCTCACTGTTGAACCTCCCTTGGAGCCTGTGATTGGCAGACAGGCCAGCTCTGGAGATCCTCTCCTGCCTACATTATACCTTCTCATGCTGCATGGATTCAGAGCCACTTCTAATGCTCCATGTGACGCTGCAAGAGCCACACTGCGTAGCTTTTGGCGTGGGGCAGAACAAAAGTCCCCCCCAAGGACCCTACATCATAATGCCCAGAACCCGTGAACACGTTAGTTTACAAGGGATGGGGGAATTAAGGTGTCAGATGGTGTTGAGGTTGCTAATATACTGACCTACAAATAGGGAGATTTTAGGAGGCTAGGTTACAAACAAAAGAATGAGGGCAGGCTCTAGAAACTGGAAAAGGCAACAAGTAGATTCTCTCCTCCAGCCTCTAGAAAGGAATGCAGCCCTGGAGAGACTGATTTTAGCCCATGAATGAGGCCCATCTCAAACCTCTGAGCTACAGAACTGTAAGAGGACACATTTTTGCTTTTCCAAGACACTCAGTTTGTAGCACTTTGTTACAGTTTCAAGAAGAACTTAATACACACTCCCACCTATTTCCTGGTTGAGTAGGGTCAGCACAGAATTGATGTATTTGACCCTTACCAGCCAGATTTCATCCATGAAAGGAAATAGAATGGAAGGTTTTTGATTTACAAAAGTTTTCACTGAGTTGTGTTTACCTAAATTTTGAGCATCTGCTCAAGAATTTTCATTTTGCACTTCTGAAAATTTCGCTACATCCTAGTATATGATTGTCTCAGTGATTTGTCTATGACCAGTCAACAAAGTCCCATTTCTTTTTTGTTCTGGAAAGTACTAACAGTTCACTTTTTCCGAATGATAACTTCCTTCTGTTCCATCCCTAAGTGATAGTTGTTTCTGAGATCATTACCAGAGAGATCAATTTAAGCCATTCTGTATGTGGGTGGTGTGATTCCCAAAAATAGAAAGAGAGAGAGAGAGAAAGAGAGAGAGAGCACCCATTTGGCATAGTATCTATGAAGGAGAGGCAGGTACTAGGGTGCAACCCTAAAGAGGGCTTCGTCAGGCTTCATCACATTCATGGGGTTTTTGTGAATTCCTGATATTTATTACTTGAGGGCATTTTTGTGTTTGCTTTTGTTTTTGTTTAGCCTGTTTCACTTCTGGTGGTTAGCAGGAACGTGTCTAATAAAAAACACCTTACCATTATTTTAAGAACAGTAAGTAGAGGAACAAGTCTCTCCCTAGTTGAAAACCCTCTTCTATAAATTTCACTATAAATTTCAAATTCCATGTTTTTGCACAGAAGGCCCGTCAGTATCTGAATCCTGTCTACCTCTTATCCTTAACCTCTTTCCATTCTTACTTACTCCCATTTGCCACTTCAACAGACCTAATGCAGTTGTCATTTCCAGAAAGCCTCTTGTTGCCCCATGTGTTCATGATATTAATGTGTTGCTTCTTCTATTATTCCTTGCCTTGTCACCAAACCATTCAAAATCCAGTTCCAAGATGTCTCCTTTGAGATTTCTTCTAAATAGCCTAATTGTGATTTCTCTTGATTTCTTCCCAGTGTAACTGGCCAAGCAGAAAAGGTGAAGTGATTTTTGTTTATTTGGTATTTGCAGATCTGAATAAACTTCCCAACTATTCACTCTCCTTATCCCCTTTCAGGGCCTGTTTCTCCAGTTGAGATATGTTTTCTAACAGAACACTGTAGTTGATTGAAAGAAGCCATGGTTATATTTTAAGAACAAAATGTAGCCTTCATGCTCAGCCTGGGGGAGGGTAGTGGGTTCAGTGGAGGCAGGAGGAGGTGCGAAGAGTAGATCTAATGGGAAAACCCCATACTTAGTGGTCACAAGGCTATCCATATGACCTAATTTGTGAAACTTCTTTGCTTATGGATGGTGGCTATTTTAGAGTTCTTTAGTGTTGTCAGGACTTCTGGCTGGCACTTATACAAATCTTTCAATAATAAAATTTATTTTTGGCTTACACACAGCTTATTTCATAAACAAATATTTTCAAAACAAGTCATGAAGGAAAGGTATTCTATGTGATGGCAAAAGTGAAAAGCAGAAGGTTCTCTTCTCTCATTCTTGTAATGTGGGTGTATTTTAATAAGAACTATTGTAGGCAGTGTGCCAATCTATTTCAGATCAACAAATTTTATTTGCCTTTTGGTGGCAACCTGATGGGTACATTTTAAGAAGGTAGGATCATAGGTAATTAGGATAAGTACTTTTCTAACTGAAGACCATGATTCACTAGTTGGTGACTGAACCCATTTAGGAAGTTATAATCAGTATTCACATCATGGTCACACTATTTTATGAAGATTTTTGTTGTAGTTTTTTACATGAGTATAAATATTTATATGTGTGTACTTGGTCCCTGTATAAAATGGAATTTTTATTTTGGGTCACACTGAAAACTACTGAAAGTCTATAATTTAAATCATATCACAGGGAAGTCTGTGTATTCTTGCCTATTTCTGAGTAAGCTATATATCATATGATATCTAATACAAAATATAATTTTAATATGCCCATAATTTCATGTGAATTTTAAATTGTGCTTTTAACTGTCATTTCAAATGATACTTCAGAGACAAAAAGTTTTATTCTTATTCAAAAAGAAATCAGATAATTCAAAAAATAGGAGCTAGTCACATCCTCAATAACCACCTCAAGAAGTCTACTGTAAATACAGTTTCTTACCTTGAGACATTCTGAATTTATAGTTAATTACCTAGATTCCAGTTTTCTAGAATTATGTGTAATTGTGATGAGCTTTCTCTAATTCACTTAAATCCTCTGATACACTTTGATTTATTTCAATCAGCAAAATGGCAACAGACCCTTTCAAAGGAAGACTTAATGTGACTTTTTAAAATCATATAGACATTACGATGTAGGACACATTTAAGCTGTCTAATTGTACTGCTGGTCTAATGCCTAAGTATTAATCTGTCACTATGTCAAATTACATACATTTAGGCTTTTTTTTTTTTTTTCGTAAAATGTGTCTGCACTTAACAAACTCATAGTGTAAAAAATTCACGAGTGCAATTAGAATGTCATGTCTTCTGCAGATGACTTAAGAAAAGCATGAATCAGAGCTTAACAGTCCAACATAATTTCATAGTTAATCGTGGTGAAATTATGGTATTGCAACAACTCAAAGGCAGTAGTACAGTGAGATAAGCAGACAGTGACGATCGGCTATTTATCCCCACCATCTGCTGTGCATGCTCGTTATTTAAGTCTTTTTTTTTTTTTTTCCTCCCAATGTTTTCAGTTTTGACTTTGCCAGCAGTGGGCATCACATAGGAAAACAGGTTTCATGGTGCAAACAGATTTTCCCATGTGTTCAATGAATTAGCTTCACTGGCTATTCTGCAGCTCCCAGGCAGACAAGACTGGCTGGAGGGAATTAATTTTAGAAAGCTTTTGTGTCCTGGCCAGTGTCTTGTACAGCTCAAAGGAATCTTTCTCTATAAGAAACAAAAAAGATAAAACTACAAGTATTGGAATAATGAAAATCATCACTAAAACATATGCTTTGGGAGTTCCCTTTGAATGACATACTTAAAATGTATGTGGACCGTATTAACCATTTGATTATATTCTGTAAGTACTTAAGGGAATCATTTGATGGGAATCTTGCTAATTTGCCAGCCTTCTCCAAATAAGCCAAGGACTAGTGGAACTAGGACTTGTTATGGCAGGCCAGAGGAACTCAGTGAAAATTCTAGTATGGAGACAAAATAAGAGATGGAGTTTACTGAACAAAGCTAGCATGAAGGGGCGCCTGGGGGGCTCAGTCCGTTAAGTGTCTGCCTTCAGCTCAGGTCATGATTCCAGGGTCCTGGAAACAAGTCCAGCATCGGGCTCCCTGCTGGGTGGGGAGTCTGCTTCTCCCTCTATCCCTCCCTCCTGCTTGTGCTCTCTCTCTCTCTCTCAAATAAATAAATAAAACCTTAAAAAAAAAAAAAAAAAAAAGCTGGCCTGAAGGTTCCAGGTCCATGGAGGGCATAGGTCCCATGAGTGGGGTAACATAACTTGCAGAAGTATATTCATTCATCCAAAAAAATGTGATATGTCATATACTATTCTAAAGCTTTACATCTATTAAGTCATTCAGTTCTCACAGCAACTCTGTGGGAAAGGTTGTATGTCACCCCGTGTTACAGGTGAGGAAATTAAGGCACAGAGAAGTTAAGTGAGTTACCCAAGAGTCTGTATCTAGCCAGTGATAGAATGAGGTTGCAAACCCAGACAGTCTGACCTCTGAGCTGTGCCGTACTACCTCTCAATAACAGCACACCAATGTACCAGAAACTCAGGTCATATGTTAGGAAAAAAAAAAAAATCATCTTTGTCTAAACTGAATTAAAGCAGGAAAGCATTGTCTGTGTAGAAGGGGTTTTAGTTTGGACAGACAGAAGGTGAAAACTCGAAAAGCATGTGTGGGTGGAGGTTCCAGGGCCAGAATGACATTGGGACAGACTATATTCCCTTGGGGTTTTCTCTCACAGCTGTCCCTCAGTTGGTATTGAAGATGAAGAGTTTTGTGTCCAAGTCAAAATAAGGAGACTAAATTACTGTGGTGGAAAAAGCCTCAAACGTCTATTATTAAAACCATATTCTGCTAAGAAAAATTTCATCATCACAATACAGGTCTATTTTGAATTCTGCATGATAGAAAGACACCTCAATTATGAGGTTTGGGATCATTGTCATTCCAGAGACAGGAAAGCCATGTTTGGAAACCACAGTGGGCTGGGCTGAACTTCTGAGAATGGGAGATGCCGAACCACTCCTTGGTGAACTGAATGTGAGAAGTGGAAATAAATGCTTTCACAATAGAAAAGAAGTGTGGACAGTTATTTCTGGCAAACAAAGCATCAGAGAGATTATGTAGGACGTATTAATCACAGTTGTGTTGGTTAAATTGGGAAAGAAATACTGACTGTAGTGATTTCTTAAGAGAAAATGAACACAAAACAATACTTGACCTATACTTATCCAATTCAATTCCCTGTATTAATCAGGTAATTGATTAATATCCAAATATTTTTGTTTATTTTGAGAATATATAGCTGCAACCCATGGAGCTGAGATTTAATCTCTAGAAATGGGGGAAAGCTATGTATATTAGAAGAGAATGCGATAAAGACAGTAGTGACTTTAAGAACATTTATATACCTTGTACTTTTTCATAATTGTATCTTGAAGTTTAAAAACCAAGGACTCATGCACTGTGTAAACCTTTATTTTCATTTTGTGAAGACCTTTACTTTCACTTCTCTTCATTGGATGGAATCAATGAATCAGAGTGATTAATACACTGGGATCTGAGCAAAGGAAGTCTGATACGAGTCCACATTCTGTCACTTATCAGCAATGTAACCTTGAGCAAGTTACTTAACTCTGAGTCTATCTCATTGGGTTGTTTGGATAATTAAATTTTCTAATGCATGCTAAGTGCCCAGTGTAATGATCTACATATAGAAGCACTTAATATATTTTTCTACTGTTATTGCTACTATTGGTCTAACTACTACTCTAGTTTCTTTTCCACACATACATTTGAATGATAGAATATTCATTCTAAATTATTGAAAATTAGTATTTTTACTCAATATCCTCTTTGCTTGGCATAAATTTAAAAAGTCAAAACCTTACATCTTCAGAATATTTACCAGTTAAGTACAGGAAAAACAACAGTTTTCACATACAAATATAGATTCATGTCTTTGTATTATAAATTATAGTGCTAAATACATACCCTTAAAATAAAGCCCCAGTGATTTTAAAATTATTTAAATTAATAAGTATTAAAATGCATATTACAAGAAGCTTAAAAGAAGAAATGCAAAGTAATTTAATTTCAAAGATTAGGTGTACGTAAGTTAATGATTTTTCTGACAGCATTGTATTTTATAATTACTAGCTGTTCAAAGTTAACTGAAATTTAATCTATTGTGACTTGCAGGTATATAATAATAAAGGCTATAAATAATAATTAGTACTCTGTCATTTACCTAACTAGGTATAATCTCTCATTTCCCCTAAAGAAACAATTTTCACATAATTACTATTTTGTATAAAATCACATTTTTTTTACTGCTTAAATCTTATTTTTTTTTTCATATGGGGATATGAGAAAATGGTAAAATTGAGAAATTTAAAAAGAATATGTACTTTCAACACAGTGTAATATCTAGCTTATTACTTGGGTGGCTTTATAAGCATTAAAAATAATTTAATCTAAAGAATCTTTAAACAGATTGGAAAATATAAAAGGTGTAGAATCCCAGTTAACGTGCGTTAAATTATCTTCAAAAAGAGCGGGGACAAGTTAAGAAACAGCTTCCTGCTTTGCGTGTTAACTAGCCTAAATAATGCAGAGCTTAAGCGCAAAAGCAAGAGAATTTAAAAGGGAAAACAAGTATCTTGAGACAACTTGTCTTTTAAAGTAACTGTCAAGGAGAACTTGTCTCTCTGAATAAAAGCGAGCAATGACTTAAGGGATTCATTAATCCTTTAGGGTGTATTAAAGAGTGTCATTTAACTATTAAAAATGTTGTGCAGTCAAAATAAGGACTAATTATCTGCTCATGATATGCCTATATGGCTTCCAAAGGACATACAGGGATTTGGTATGATTAAATGCATTTCGAATTGCAGTCAGGTTGAGGATTCAGAATAAGTTGATCTGAGAAGTAGGACTAGTCATACATTATTCATGAATATGGGAAACGAGTAAAATAAAATATGCTGCTTACAATGTGTCCAGATAGTTAGGGCTAAATATTCCAAAATAGTCAACATCAGACTGGATTTTTTGTCTATGAACTAACAGAAAAAAAAAAACAAAACTTTCGAGTTACTAGTGATTCAGATGTAATAATGATCATATTGAATATTTAACCCCAGCGCTATCAACCAAGAAGGAGAAGCACTAATAAACTTTTTCCTGCTGGGAAAGATATAATTAAATCTGCTATCTTGTGGATAACTAAAGAGATTCCCCCCTTTTTTTTTTCTTCCACAGAATGGAAGTACTTACAGATAAATCACCAAGCCACTATCATTATGCTAGATTAGATTATTTTAAACTAAGTTGGAGTAAGTTAAAATAAATGAATTTTTATGAAAGAGATGTTTTTCTCCCTCCCCTGACAGTTATAAAATATTCAATGTCATTTCTATTTGGAGTTTGAGAGTGTTTTTCTTTCTATATGGAAAACTAACAACAAATACAAGTTCTCAATTAGTAAATATATTTTCCTGACAGTATTGAAAAAATACAGGAACATAAAAAATCCATGAGATAAAATATTTCAAATGGCTAAGCATCCACAGAATATTAATTATATTGCTGCTTGCTACAAATTGAGATATCAGTACTAAATAAATTATTCTTTAATTATTCTTAAATTTTTAAGCAATCTTTAAGATGATAGCCCTTCTAATTTGTTCCTCTACAGTTAAAGAAGCAAATCATAGCCACTGATTATTTCTCTCCCACTCTTCCTTCCTTCCTAGTGCTATTCTATTACGTTAACAAAAATAGTCTGTTAATTCATATACATTGCCTTCTCAGCTCAAAATTTGTCTTAAATGAACATTTTATTCAACCTGAATTGAGATGGGTTAAAAATATTCTTTTTTTTTTTTTTTCTTACAGCACCTGGACATGAAAATAAGGACAAAAGGTACAAAGGACGTAACAGCCCAAAGACATCTCTCTGCTTTAAGAAGATCTTGTGAATAGTGACCGTGTGCTGATTAAACTCAGCATACCAATGTTCATTAAGATAAATAGTTAAGCTGTTATTATGAATGGCAGGCATTTATCCATGCAGAGTGACAAGGATAGCTGTGGACACACAGAAGGTCATATAAGTGTAAGCTACCATCATCATAGGAATAGATTATTTAGTGCCTGACATAATTTAGGGCATTTTTTCCTACTGAATGAGAAGAGAATGAGGCAAGTGTCATTGTGTCCATTTCCCAGATCGTTAAAAGTAAGAGACAAGTGCTAAGGGATTTGTCTGAAAAAAAAAAAAAAAAAAAAAAAAAAAAATCTAGAAAGTGAAAGAGGTATAAAGACATTGGCTAAGCTAGGGATCATGGAGTAAACATACCTGCTTTCTTATCACTAACTCTATGAGCGTATACAAGCTAATTAACCTTGCTTAGCCACTGCCTCCCTACTCACTTGTCAACAGACTGTGAAAAATAAACATGACTCTGTGCCTCAAATTCTTAGATAGGTGCACATAAGAAGTTTTCAATAAATATGTGTTTGAGAAAGGAAAGAAGGAAGGAGTAAGGGAAGAAAGGCTGAATCCTCATTTTGTCATCTATTCTCTCTATTCTTTCCTTCATACCTAACTAGTTTTCAGTGAATATATGGTAATTATAACATAGAGATTGAAAAAATACAAAGAAAGAAAAAAATAAAATTAAAAAAAGACCTGAGAAAAAGAAAAATAGTAGAAAAGTTAGGGAAGAAAAAGCAGAAGCAACCGAAAAAAAAATGAAGGAACACAGGGAAGGAGGGAGGGAGGGGGTTGAGAGGGAGAGTAAAGGGGAAGGGAAGAAAGGATGGAAGAAGGAAAAAAGGAAAAGAAGAAGAAGAGAGTATGAGGTAAGGAAGAAGGAAATGGAAGGCAAAAAACAGGAAAAATAAAATAGAAAGATAATGAGTCTCAGCTTGATGTATGACTTGTGGAAGAATTAATATTTACCATTAATGTGATACAGATTTTCAGCTCTGTTTTGAGGTATAGTGTGAGGATTCATTATCAACATTGACTCTCAGTGGTCACCGATCCATGACAAATTAATCTAGGTTAGATCCACGAGAAGATATGTTAAAAGCCAGAACTCCCCTTCCTTCCTACGTGTCCGGACAGGCTGTAACATAAGGCTGAAACAAAATTTAAAAAATGACTCTACAGGATATTAGCTCATCGGCATGAAAAATAACAGAGAATGAATGAGTTGATCAATCACTTCCTATTATGAACAAAGAAAATATCCAAAAGCCTATGAAATGAATCTAAAGCTGGAACATGGCAGATAAGTTAATGAAAAACTATGGCCCAACAAGGAATAAAAAAAACTGCATTAAGGGAAAAAAGTGTAGATCAATGACGCAGAACAGTTGCACATTTTGTATTACCTACCTTTAACTTCAAAAAGTTTTTAGTAGGACTCTAACCATTCAAAAAAAGAGTAAGCTAACAGGAGCTGTCTGTTAAATATATATTGAGATTTCCATTTTTTTTTCTTTTTCTTTTTCTTTTCTTTTAATCCTGTTTGATTCTTGACTATCCAATTTTATGTAGAGTTTTCTGGATGTTTTAACTAGTTTTGTTTTGTTTTTACTGTGTTAAAGAACATACACTTCAAGCTTTGTTTAATTTTAGTGTTTTAAATATTTTAGGGTTTATTTATTTATTTATATGACAGAGAGAGAGAGAGACAGCAAAAGAGGGAACACAAGCAGGGGGAGTGGGAGAGAGAGAAGCAGGCTTCCTGCTGAGCACGGAGCCCGATGCGGGGCTCGTTGATCCCAGGACCCTGGGATCATGACCAGAGCCAAAGGCCTACGCTTAATGACTGAGCCACCCAGGTGCCCCATAGTGTTTTAAATATTTTAAGTAAACATCATTATTGGTCAGAAGATCCTCATGTGGCCCCTCTTTATCTTTTGTTCTTGTTCATTTACACCATCAATACCCAAATTATGGCTTCAGTTGAGGGCAGAACATCCAAAAACAGATTTTAAATTGGATACTACTCAAGTTGATGACATCCTGTTCTTTTTTTTTTTTTCTTTTTTTTAGGGGTTACTAACCATTTAACCATTAAACCTACTTTCAGCTAAAATCCTTTTTTAAACTAGAAATAGGATGGATTAGCTTCCCAGGAAGGAAAAACTTCCAAATGACTTGGCGAGGCAGAGGCATATGTTTTAGAACAACATTAAAAAATGTTATTTGAGAATTGTTTAATGTTCCAAAAGAAGTACAACTAATGACCTAAAATTAGTAGAGGATTTAGAATGTTCCCAGTGGCTGATTTCAATTCCCTTTCAAAGTAAATCTGAGTGTTATAATGACAGCAGAGTGCTTATCATAATTTATACAAGCTTTGCTACTTTCTAGCAATGCTGGACATGGATTTAAAAGAGACTGATGAGTTTTTATACGTTTTTGAGATGTCATCTGACATAAACACAGATTTTTACAGCAATTTATTCAACAAAGAGTCACCTGGTATTCCCTACCAATGGATTGTGGGGTTAATTTAAACATGGATCCTATCTTCAAGATGCAGAGAATCTAAGAAAGGGAGACAAGTACATAAGTAACTTTAATCCTTTTAGAAAGTCATAACTTTCATAAAAGAAGTACAATAAGTTATGTGAAATGTAAAGGAAGAATAAAATTTAGCTTTTGTCATTCTGTCATTAGAAACGGCAATGCTAGTCCACAAAGTCCCCACCCCCCCCTTCCCGTCAGAGGCTGACCTCTACTTCCACATCCTTCCAAACATCATTACCCAGTATTGGATGAAAGATGAAACCTTTTTCCCGTCCCTGAATATGGTGAAAGGGAATTTATTTCTTGTAAATTTCAGCCAATTATCTCCCTCTGTCATTCTATTCTACAGAGAAACAGACATAGCCTCTCCAAAATGGAAAATTTGTGTTTTTAGCAATATCATAATGATGTTAATATCCTAGCAGGGAAAAAAAATAATATATATTGGCTTGATACATATCCTTACTAGAAAATCACTTGGCACATTTTAGATACTGATGAATGATTGTGGAATAAATGAATTACTGAATACTAAAATATTAACTATGTCTCAGCTTCATAATACTTATTGCTCTATCAAATGCTTCAAATGTGTATAGGAATCTTGAATGTATTCACTGAAAAGCTCAGGGCCTCTAATGGAGCCAGAGGAAACGGAGCTAGACCTCACATCTATTGGTGGATTGAGTTGGAAGCTATGGTAGCATGTGGCTGTTTAACCCAGGTAAATTCATTTACTGAATTTTTACTCAAGACAGATTCCAAAGTACCTATAACTTTTTCCTAGTTCCTTAAAATTCTAAAACACAATCTAGCAAACAAATATTAGATACAATTTACAGATTTTCAGTCATAATGCTATATAACTTGTTATCATTGGTACTTACACTTACTGGGTTTACATCATTTACAATTATATTAAGGCTCACCTTTTTTTTTTTTTCCTTTTACTCTACATAGCCTCCTCTATTCAACTTGCATCTGAAACTTTACTAAGAGAAAAGAGTAAGGGGCAAGATTTTTCCAGGGATGACAACGTCGTCAAGACCTGTATGGAGTTTCTAAAGCAGTCTCATAAATTACTTGAGCAGACCATGATGCCAATGCCTCAGAAGATACTACATAAGGGCTTAAGACACACACTGTGTGCACCCTAGTTGTCTCGCTAGGTGACGCAAAGTAATGACATCTATACAGCCTGGCTAAGGGCCCAGCTACGTTGGTGGGCTCTCATGATGTTATAAGTGTCTGTGAAACACAAAATGCTCGTAAAAGTAGTGTTTTGGTTACTGCCTGTAACAGCCAGAAAAGTCTGGGACCAGTGATTATGGACCTGTTTAGAACCAAACCCACTTCTGATAAGCCAAAGATGTCTCATGCTCTTCCAGAGAATTCCTGCTGTAAGGGTGTCAGATATAATAATGCCTGCAGGGACTCAACAAAGATGGAAAGATGCAAGAGATTTTGAACACAAGACAGACTTTTCCAGGGTCAGAGGCACTTACATACAAAGAGGGCTTAGACTTCTCAAGATCATTCCAGTTTCCTCCACTGGCCAGGCCTGGTCTTGTACAGAGCTTTTAAAACTACGTTTAGAGAGGGATTTTTATATATCCTATAGCTCCCAGGAATAAGAGAATGAAGGGTTGTCACATCTTTATTTTTTCTAGGTTCTTTGTAAATAAAATTATTTCGGGGACGAGAAAGAGAGCGAAGCCATTAAACCACACCTAAGGCATTTGGATACAATGGAGGTTTTTCTTATGCATTTTGCAAGAAAAAGAATAAATGTGAATGCAATAGCGATAACAGACCGAATTCTCTGAGCTGGCAAAATGTATATTTTAAACTGATTTTCTGTTGTGTGAGATCCAATTACTTTTGTTAAACTGCTTTAAGATTCAATATCACTTCCTCCTAGCCATGATTATTAGAAGAAGGGAAAGCACAGAATATGTATTTTTCAAAAATTATTTTCCTAGTTATGCAAGTCATAATAAAGAATCCATTATATTATATTGATGTGATTATTTAGAGTAAAATGTAAGAAAAACAAGAATCCTACAGTTTTCCATGCAGTGAACGAATATAGCTTACACAACATGAGAAACATTTAAAAACAAAATTTGTGAGATGATCATGCTCATCCTAGAAAATTAAGAAATGAGCCACAAATAAAGAATTCATACTAAAGACCTGCACATATTTCACAACAAAACTGTGAAGTTATCAGGTCAATCATCTTACCAAACTGCTTTTTCTTTCTCAACTGAGTATCTTAAAGGGCATAAAAATTATCCATAATAATAATATAGTAGAAATTCAGAGGATTGCTAATACTACTTAACACACTTTAAAAAATCATTCCCTACCAAAAAATCATCAAAATATAGTGTTTGTTCATAAGATTCTTTGTGTTCTTTGTTCAATACCTTCAATTCTGTTAAACTCAAGCTAAACATGACAACTTAATTTGTGATGTGTGTGCTATTTATTTTAAACTGTATTGTACTGTGTATGGTGTGTCTCCTATTTGTAGATTTTCAGTAAGTGAAAGTGGGGGAGGGAAAGAAAGGGGTCAGAACGGACAGCAAAACTGAATCAGTGCATCCCATGCCAATGAAGTAATGAAAAACCGCACTGTTCTTACAGTGGCAATAATGAATATAAATAGACAAAGGATGTTGAATAGCTACTGGGAAAAAAAGAATGAAGCCTCCATTTCAAGAAAGAACCTTTTACTGCCATCACAGATAGCTTTGTGGACTGGCTAAATTAGGATGCCATATAACCATTTCATGCTTTAAGAGAAGTCTTTGAAAGACAGCTCTCACATATTTTTATCTCAAGAATCTGACTTAATAATAGGAATGTTGCTTGTTGTAATAGTTGTACATGGTCTAGTCTCTCTCTCTCTTCCCCCCCTCCCTCCCTCCCTCCTTTCTCCCTATTTCTTCATCTCTGATTTTAGTAAGGAGTGAGTGTGTGTGGTGTGCATGTGTATGTGTGTAGGTTTGAGGTAGCTGAGTTTGAGATGAACAATGCTAACATAGATCCACTACTTTTATGCTTTCATTGTGAAATTTCATGGAAGGCCTAAAAATAAGCCCAATTTTGTACTATCAGAAGAGTAATCTGAAAACAGATTATGGATGATATATAGGCCAATATCTGCATTATGATAATTTTACCTAGAAAGCAGTGTCTCAATAGATTCTGGATATTTTAACTTATAGCAATATATGGATTCATTATTTACCCACAGATGCCACACAAATATGTAATAACTCTTCAATTAAATGTCAGAAGTTGTAGTATATTTTTAATTATATTAGGTGATTTCTGTTGACTAGAAATATTTTTAGTTGAAAAATGAAGACAGAATAATATGAAAACCATTTCAAAGGTAGCTGTGTGTATTAAAAAATGTTTAACTTGAACATTTCTAAAACTGTCTATAAATTAAGGGACAACATATTAAGAGGATGGCAGATCGTGACTAAGAGTTATTTTGTGATTTTGCAAAATTTCTCATAGCCATGTAATCAAAACTCAGTAGGTAAAATATCCTGTTTTATTTCTGAAAACATATTAAAGATAATTCTTGAAACTACATAGATTAAAATAAACTTATTATAAACTTATTAATATAGAATGCATTATACAATTTTGGATTTGCTTATGCAGTATAACACCATAAATGGATAATTTACAGGATCAGCAATATAAAATGCTAAAAGTTTAGCTCCCTCATGTCACAAAAATTTTGAAGTTAATTTATGTAGACAAGGAGGAAAAAATATGTGACATATTCCTTGGGGTGAGGATTTATTCTGGTTAAGTAAAGTTTTTAAGATCTAATATGCAAGCATCACTACAATTAAAATACAAAATATATTTAACCTTAATAATACAAATATTCTGATTATCTCTTAATAGAAAGTCAACTTGAAAGATTCCTTCAACTTGTCACTTGACTTTGCTGATATACAATTGATTCACTCTGAAGAAGGAATATATAGTTATCAAATATTCTATATAAAAATAAAATTTCTAGAATTTATTTATATCCTAAATATTAGACAACAGACATGCTAATGAAATACTAGAAAAAAAGGTAGTCATAATTTGAAAAAAAATTGATTTATGACACTTGAAAAATTTTCCAAAAAACAATTTCTAAATACAGACAAAAGAAGGTCAATTTTAATATTAAATAGCATTTTGGCTTGCAACGCTGGACCTGTTTGCTTAAAAAAGAAGAAGAAAAAAGGGAGCATAAAGGAAAACCTGAAAAAATAAATCTGCTTTCATCTAAAGAGGATCTGAGCAATTATACTGAAATTCATGTAGTGTAAAGAATAGCAGTCCTAGACAGTAAATCTGACTATTATCCCAAATAGCATAATTATCTTCTCTCTACTAAATACTCTATGATCTTTTCAAAAGGATGGGCAGAGGGACTAATTCTCTGTAGTTATGCAAATCCCGCCTAGAAAGAACACTATAGATAATAACCATAGGTCAGTTTATTTCAAGATAATATACCAGGTGCCCACATTGTCAAAATACCTGCATTGTTATTCCATTCCAGTTGCTGTTTTTAATTATGAGGCTCTTCTCAACAGGAAACAATCCTACAGAGAACTGAAACAATTTATTTTAAGTACTGTAAACAACAGAGAGGCTCTGCTTCATGGATTTGAGATTCCTGTTCACCCTGAGAGCTCACAGCATGTTAGGCCAACTGAACATACAATATTGATAAAGATAGATTCTCATTTCAAAATGTTTTGCCTCATGAAAGACCTTAAGTAGAGATTCAGATGGCTTTTATTCTTAGTAGTAATTACAAATATTATATTTTCTTTGCTGCCCTAGTAATAATTTTTATGGAAATACAAACCGTTGTTCAAATCAAGCACACCAGTTCTACCTCATTGGCACATAAAGTTCCAAGGAAAATATTTGGATAAGAAAGAACTTTGAATGCAAGCCTTCAAACCTATGAATAACTAATTTTTAGAATAATGAAATGTCTCTAAGTTTCCCGTACCACATACTAGCAACAAAACATTATCTGCTTAAGAAAAGATATATAAAGTCATCAAGCCTAATCAGTCTAGTCAACTGAGGGAAGTTTTCCATTGCTTCTTGCAGGTTAGTATATAAAAAGGCAGCCAAATGGGATTTAAAGAAACTTCATAAAAATAAAGATTTCAGTTAATTAACATCTGTCCCCATACTGGCTTCTAGAATTTACAATATTTACATAGTGCTTATTGCCAGTCATGGTTTTAAATGTTTAATTATTAACCCATTTATTTTTTTATCCTCATTTTAGGGATGAGTCTCCAAAAGGTTGAGTCACTTGCCCAAATCACTGTGCTAGTAAGTGCCCCCGCCTGGGTTTGAACTCAGTCTATCTTCCGAGTCTATGGCACACAGAGAATATAGTTGAAGCTGATAGTTAGAGCATAAGAGAGAAACATATAAAAACCATAACACTTTGCAGGAATGTCGTGATACAGGCACAATTTTGAGCTAATTTTAAGGCACATTAAGTTTGGGAAATGCCTTATCGTCTACTACTTGCTCTTAGAGTGTCTACAACACAGAATTGCTTATTGTTATTAGAATATATCATGTTTTACATTTCTGTGCCTCTGAGAAGAGTTGCTGTTATTCTGGTTTGTTTATTTCATCATGGGTGGAGACTATATCCACACATGAAAATTTGGAATAAATATCCATATTATTTAAAGTGGTAAATTATTAGAAATATACTGCAAATTATAAAATATGCATTAGTCCACATCTAAGGTACATTGAGAATATTTGTTTATAACTTGTAAGAATAAGTTAATTTTCTAGAATAAATACAAACCATATATTTTAGGGCTGAATCTTTATGAAATCACAAATATACTAAAATTAAACCTCAACCACAGTAACTAGAGCCCATAGAGATTCTGTGATATTTGTAATCTGACTCTCAATATGGAATTCTGTTGAAAAGTGCAGACTTAAATTTAACAATGACTTTAAACATATAATGGCAACATTTCCTACATTAATGTAAACTTGACCCTTAGATGATGTAAATTGCTTTTGGTGTTCTAAGCTTTAACGCTGTTCTCTCATATCCAAAGACATGAGCTGCTTGGTCAAAAGAACGAATTTCCTTCAACAATATCTGTTGCGGGCTATATGTGATGAAAAGCTAGTTTTAAATCTTTCAGCTTTATCAGCAAAACTCATTTTATATCTATCGGAACTTCACATCTTGTAGTTTTCATAACTGAACAAATAAAACCTTTGCAGATGCTTTTCAGGAAAAGACAGGAAAGCGTAAGGTTTGCCAACAAGTCATTAACACAATCCAAAACTTGTAAGAAGATATCAGACATATGATTAGCCTTTTCTTCTCTTTCCACTAAACAGCCTAACTGAATAAATACATTCTGTACTCCATATTTCTTGTTCAATTTTCCAGACATGGTAAACTTCAATGGCAGTAGAGAGTCACTAATTGAAGTTAATCTTGGTCACACATAAATATCTGGCATCAGTTTTCTTGGCAGGAAAATACTAAATAATTAACAGCAAACGACTGGTTTCATAAGTGGTTATTTGCAAGAGGAGGCAGTATATTGTGGATTGTGAGAGTGTTTTCACTTTGGAGCCAGAGTGTCTGTGTTGGAATCATAGTTCTGCCAATAAGATATGTGGCCTTGGAATCTTTTTAATACTTTTGCCTCAGTTTCCTCAGCTGCAAACTGTTTAAAAATGATACCTAGCTCCCATGGCTGCTGTGAATACTAAATGAAGTAAATAATACACAGAACAAAGTTAGAATAGGCCCAGGCAGCCAGGCATGTTTTGCATATTCAGTAAACAATGCTATTCTTATAGTGATTATTCTATCTATACTCTCCATTTCTAATTCATAATATTGAGCCCTTAGCTGGACATATCTTTGGGCACCAGTCAGGTTATCCTGCAGTGAAAAACTTTAGAATGAATGAGTATGAGGTAAGAGTGTAATGGAACCTGCCTGATTTATGAATCCATCACTTACGTTAATAGTATCAGGTAAAGCACCAAATATACCTACCAATGGCAATATCTTTGTGAAGGGCAGAGTACTCATATTTGTATTTAGTAACACATATCTAAGGAAAAAAAAATCTTCCATGGTTTAAACTAGGGAACTATCAATTTGGTTAGGATTGTCAGAGATAAGCCCCTGAAAATGTTATACTGTGAGAAGCACACACAAGTAAACATGTATTTTTCCTGTCCTCTGCATATAAAAAAAAAGAAAGAAAAAGTATAACACCTGTTCATGATAAAAACTGCCAATAAAGTCATGTGTCAAAACCAAACTAACATCATACTGAATGATGAAAAACTGAACACTTTCCCGCTAACATGAGGAATAATACAAGGATGTCCACTCTCACCGTTTCAATTCAAGACAGTTCTGGCGGTTATAGCCATAGCAATCAGACAAGAAAAAGAATTAAAAGACACCCAAACTGGTATGGAAGAAGTAAAACTATCTCTATTTGCAGATGACATAAAATTATATAGAGAAAGTGCTAAAAACTCCATCAAAAAACAATTAGAACTAATAAATGAACTCAGTAAGGTTGGAAGATATGAAGTCAACATACAGATATCTTTTGCAAAAAAAGAAATTAAAAAATTAAGAAAACAATCCCATATATAATTGCACCAAAAAGAATAAAATACCTAGAAATAAATTTAACCAAGGAGGTAAAAGACCTATACTTTGAAAACTATAAGACACTGATGAAAGAAGAAGATGCCACAAACAAATGAAAAAATATTCTATGCTCATGAATTAGAAGAATTAATATGGTTAACATGTCCAATTACCCAAAGCAATTCATAGATTCATTGCAATAACTATCAAAATGCCAATGGTGTTTTTCAAAGAACTAGAACAAATAATCCTAAAATTTATATGGAATCACAAAAGACACTGAATAGCCAAAGCAATATTGGGAAAGAATAACAAAGCTGGAAGTATCACAATCCCAGATTTCAAATTATAATACAAAACTATAGTAATCAAAACAGTATGGGACTGGCACAAAAATAGACATACACATCAATGGAACAAAACAGAGAGCTCAAAATTAAATCCATACTTACACAATCTATGACAACTATGACAAAAAGAGGCAAGAATATACAATGGGGAATAAAAAGTCTCTTCAATAAGTGGTGTTGGGAAAACTGGACAGCTATATGCAAAAGAATAAAACTGGACCACTTCCTTACATCATACACAAAAATAAACTCAAAATAGATTAAAGACTTAAATGTGAGACCTGAAACCATAAAATTCCTAAAAGAAAATACAGGCAGTAATCTCCTGGACATTGCCCTTAGCAACATATTTATGGGTAAGTCTCCTCAGGCATAGGAAACAAAAGCAAAAATAAGCTATTGGCAATATGCCAAAATAAAAAGAAGCTGCACAGCAAAGGAAATCATCAGCAAAACAAAAAGGCAACCCAGTGAGTGGCAGAAGATATTTGCAAATGATATATCCAATAAAGGGTGAATATCCAAAAGATATAAAGTCATATAAAATTATACATGTCAACTCCAAAGAAACAAATAGTCTGATTAGAAAATAGGAAGAGGGAGTGAATAAACATTTTTCCAAAGAATACATACAGATGGCCAACAGACACATGAAAAAAATATCAACACTGTTAATTATCAGGGAAATGCAAATGAAAGCCACAGTAAGATATTACCTTATACCTGTCAGAATGGCTAGTATTAAAAAAAGACAAGAAACAAATTTAAATGAAGATGTGGAAAAAAGGGTACCCGGTACACTTCCAGTGGGAATGCAAGTTGGTGCAACCACTGTGGACAAAAGTATGGAGGCTCTTCAAAATATTAAAAATAGAAATATCATACTATCCAGTAATTCTGCTACTGGGTATTTACCCAAAGAGAACAAAACACTAATTTGAAAAGATACAGGCAGCCTTATGTTTATTGCTGCATTATTTACAATAACCAAGATGTGGAAGCAACCTAAGTGTCCACTCATAGATTAATGGATAAAGAAGAAATGGTATATATATATATATATATATATATATATATATATATATATATATATATATAATGGGATATTACTCAGCCATAAGAAAGAACTAGACCTTACCATTTGTAACAACATTGACGGACCTAAAGGGTATTATGCTAAGTGAAATAAGTCAGACAAAGAAAGATAAATACCATGTGATTTCACTTATATGTGCAATCTAAACACACACATGCAACAACAAATGAATAAACAAACAAAAAGACCAGAAATAGACCCATAAATACAGAGGTCAAAATGGTGATTGCCAGAGAGTAGGGGAGTGGGGAATGGGCAAAATGGGTGAAGGGGATTGGGAAATATAGGCTTCTAGTTATGGAATGAACAAGTTACAGGAAAAAGATACAACACAGGGAATATAGTCAATGGTGTTGGAACAACATTGTATGGTGACAGATGGTAGCTACTCCTATGATCATAACATATTGTATAGAGTTATGGAATCACTATGTTGTATACCTAAAACTAATGTAACATTGTGTGTAAACTATACTTCAATTTAAAAACAAAGAAGACAAGGGATAACAAGTGCTGGTAAGTATGTGAAAAAGAGAACTCTTGTACACCGTTGGTGGGAATGTAAGTTGGTAGAGTCAATCAAAAATTGAATGGATGTTCCCCCCAAAATTAAAAATACGGTCCAATAATTCCACTTCCGGGTATATATCCAAAGGAAATGAAATCACTAGTTCAAAGAGATATCTGCATACCTAAGTTTGTTGCAGCATTATTTACAATAGTCAAGACATGGAAATAACCTGTTTCTATTGGCAGATGAGTGAATAAAGAAATTATGAGATATACATATACATGGAATATTATTCAGCCATTAAAAAGGACATACTGTCATTTGCGGCCACATAGATGAAACTTGAAGGCATTATACCAAGTGAAATAAATCAGATAAAGAAAGACAAATACTATATGATCTCATTTATATGTGGAACCTAAAAAAATGAACTCATAAAAACAGGACAAATGGGTGGTTGCCAGAGAAGAGAGTGTAAGGGGTGGAGGAAATGGGTGAAGGCCCTCAAAAGGTACAAACTTCCGGGGGCACCTGAGTGGCACAGTCGGTTAAGTGCCTGACTTGCTTTCAGATCAGGTCCTGATCTCAGGGTCATGAGATGGAGCCCTGCATCAGGCTCTGCACTCTACTCAGAGTCTGCTTGGGATTCTCTCTCCCTCTGCCCTTCCCCCATGCACTCTCTCTCTCTCTCTCTTTCAGATAAATAAATAAATCTTAAAAAATAAAAAAAGCTACAAACTTCCAGCTATAAGGTTAATAAGTTATAGGGATGTAATGTACAGCTTAGTGACTATAGTTTATAATACCATATTATACATTTGAAACTTGTTTAAAGAGTAGATATTAAAAGAAAAAATATAACTATGCAAGCTGATGGATGTTAGCTAAACTTATTATAGTAATAATTTCACATTGCACATTGTATGTCTTAAACATATACAATATTATTTATCAATTATATCTCAATAAAATTGGAAAAAATAAATACCAATTTCAGAAATGAGAAAATAGATTTAAATCTAGAGGTAGGAACCAGCTAATATTCATTACAATATTCTTACTTTTAAATAAATAAATTTCCATCTGATAATATTTTAAGAAATTTGACCTATCCTGTTATATCCTTGATCAATTTGTCTGTTTTGTGGCTCATTATTTTTTTCATTGTTTTGTTTTATGTGGAAAAAATTGAGACTGACAACTTTACATCCAACAAGTGGTTAATTAGATTTCTAGAGTAGACTTATCAGTGATTCTTTTTATAAGGTCTTCATGTTAAATTGCTAAAGTAGCCATAATTCCCTGCCCTACCAAGTATCCATCCCTATTCTGCAATGTGACTTTGCCATGTCTCCCATCACATGGTGGTCTATTTTGCCACACTTTAAATTGGGTCTGACCTTGGAACTTGCTTTGGCCAATGAAACAGGGTGAGAACAACACTGTAACACTTCCAGTCTTAGGTGTTCCTGCTCTTGGTTTATTTCTGCCACACAATGGAAAATAAGGCTGAGCTAGCCTGTTGGGACAGAGTTGCGCTGTTGTCCTAGCAGAGAAAAAATGGAAGAGTCCAGCTAAGATCAGCAAAGCAACCCCCAGACAACCCACAGTGAACCACAGGAGCAGACTGAGCCTGACCACCAACAGCTCACCATGGCCCAGACAAGAAGAACCACCCCACTGCTAATAAATGCTGATTGTCGGAGCATCTGGGTGGCTCAGTTGGTTAAGTGACTGCTTTTGGCTCAGGTCATGATCCTGGAGTCCCGGGATCGAGTCCCACATCGGGCTCCCCGCTCGGCGGGGAGTCTGCTTCTCCCTCTGACCCTCCCCCATCTCATGCTCTCTCTATCTCAGTCTCTCTCTCTCAAATAAATAAATAAAATCTTAAAAAAATAAAAAAATAATAAAAAATAAAATAAATAAATGCTGATTGTCTTCAGCCACGGAGTCTTGGGTTGGTTTGTTGTCCAGTAACAACAATAACAACAGACTGACAAAGTCTTCTCTCCACAGTTTATTCTTTCTCATTTTGTGACTAATACCTATAATGCTCTATATGCAATGGTGAGGAAAGTGAGTGAAATAGATATTTACTAATACATTATATCTACAATATATTGCACAGTTACTTTGTGCCGGGAATGTTTCAGGCATTTTACATGAATTATCTCAGTTAATTTCCTCCCCAATAAAAATAGCAATTGTGAGCACTTTCTGTCTATAAGGTAGGTGCCTATGCAATCATAAAAATAGAGTTTGTCTCTTGTGAAATTTTCACTGAGGACGGTGGAAATTGGCAAAAACACTGAATCACTGAATTAGCAGTTAACTTAGTTAAGAGGATTATTCAATGACTTGGCACCCTTCCCTCCCTCTCTCATATAATTAGAGAGTGAATTTTTTACTGGATGCCTTATATTACAGTCTACTGTGGTTATAGTTCTATATTTAGAACGTCAGTACCTATCAACTTAATTCTACATTTTTCTCATTAGTAACTTTTTTCCAGAAGTCTCTATTACCCTAAATTTAATATGTGAAAAGAAAAGCTTAGTTTTTAGCAGGATAGGACATAGAAGTAGAGTGAATATTTACTGATTTCATACTATAAACATGGTCATGATCTCTTTTAGCCTTTGAGATTAAGATAATTTTAAGGTATGTTTTCCTTTGGCTGGCATCAGTAATATAGAAATTTCCTTTCCTTTAGTTTTATTTGGAAATATAACAAACTGAAAAAAATTTTTAGTACTTTATTTTTTTTTATCTTAGACCTTTACCTTAAGTGCTGGTTCATTTTGCTAGCATAAAAATTAGCGACTTTTTTGGTTATCCCTTAAGCGAATTTAATAGCAGCTACTAATATAAATTCCTTGTTGAGTTCTTCCATGCAAAGGCACTTTACATATATTTAATTATAAATACATACAAAATTCCTATGAGAAAGGTAATTTCATGCCCATTTTAAGGAATATAAATTCCTTATTCAAGTTAACAAAGAAAGAAAATCTAGAAAGTCTTTTTTTTTTTTAAGATTTTTATTTATTTATTTATTTGACAGAGAGAGACACAGCAAGAGAGGGAACACAAGCAGGGGGAGTGGGAGAGGGAGAAGCAGGCTTCCCCTCGAGGAGGGAGCCTGATGTGGGACTCGATCCCAGGACCCTGGGATCATGACCTGAGCCGAAGGCAGATGCTTAATGACTGAGCCACCCAGGCGCCCCTAGAAAGTCTTTAATTTTACTGACTTTAAAGGCTATATTTTTCCCACTAGATTATAAACTACTTTTATTTCTCCCCACGAAGAACTGTGAACTTTTTAAAATAGATATTGGTATGGAATCTATTACCCCAAAGCCCAAAGTAAAACTGAAGCAAAGAAAAAGATTAGAAACTCTAGTCCCAGATGCCTCGCTCAGTGGTACCTGACTCAGAGGAATATTACACTGACATCTCTTATCATTTTGACTGATGTCCTGTTTCTGTCTCAGAAGAAAAGAACATTTTCCTTCCCCTGTCATCTGTGCAAGCTAAAGCAGGCAGGAGATTGCTTTTGACTCATTCTAATTATCAAAACTGCTTTCTCACTCTCATTACATGGCTTTGGTCTCTCTGCTGAACTACATTGCTTCAGCGATTTTGTATGCCAGTTAATGGGCCTTCTATCACATATATTTGTATCGCTCTTCCCCGATTCATTGTGAAATATAAAAAAAGTTACAAATGCAAAATGCATCTCTACTGCCATTTAGCCTTCAATTTACATTCTATCACCCATGTATTCACGTCATTACTTAGATACTTTAGTGCTTCATTATAAAAAAAATGGGTAATTTTATGAGATATATATATATATGTACATACACAGACACACTCTGCTTTGAGAATATATGTAGATTATTGATAGGGTTAAGTTTTACAAGGAGGACTACTATAGAAGAACAGTTTGCAAACTACAAAGAGAAAGGAACTATAGAAAATAAGTAAATGGTATTAGCTTTCTGTACTATAAGTAGTTATCTTAAGCAAATAACTATCCAAAACTTATGAGAAATTACAAGTATAAGTAGGATGAAGAAACTGAAGGAGTAATGGTTAGGAAGCCATAATGGATTACTAAGAAGAGGCTGGAGTGGTCATCCTTAATTGAACATCTTCATCTATTGACTAATGGCAAGGATGAATCCCATGCTCTTTCATAAATCACACTGCATGTCACTTCTGAAAAGCGAATACTGTCTAAGTGGACCATATCTTTGAATTAGTAGAAGTCTACATTCTACATAAGATCCCTTAAATGTGAGTATGGCCATTCCACCCACTATCTTTTTTTTTCTGTTACAAATAATTTCACGATAATGGATGTGAAGTAAATAGTCACACTCTGGCTTTCTGGGGCCAGGAAGTATGGTTAATAATGTTAAAGAGGAAGTATCATAGCATTCATATTTTAGCCCAAAGGCAGATCCACTTTTAGCACAGATCCCAATCAGGAAGTGACTCTTCTGTCTAAAGCAGCAGACTATCAAACCTCCTTTTCATCCCCAGAGGCCACAGGGAAGTCTCACTTCATCAAACTCAGAAGGCCCCAGGCATACAGCAAAAGGATCTCTATTCCACCCATGACATGTACTTGGTGGTTAGCATACTACAGAGACTAAAGGAAGACCAGCAGGTCCTTCAGAGAAGCAGTAGAAAGATTCTGTATTTTTAGGGAATGTTTGCACAATCACTGATAAAAACGTTGAACATTTCTGCAAATAATATTAAGGGTTCGACTCCAGAAAGCCAAGTCCCAGCACAGAACAAGATCAGAGAAGGTGGGACAAGAAGGGAAATGGGAGAACCTCAGGAAGAAAAGGATTCAAAACTGGACAGGCACACAGTTGATTTCCTTAAACAAATGTGGTGAAGTGTTTTGTGTGTTTTAATTAGTTTCCATCTTAATGTAAAATTAACAATAGTTGGACCACATATCATCTGAAGTTTTAAAAATCTACATTCCAGGCTTGTGCTTAAATCCCTAGAATGAGCTCTCTAATTCTCTATTAATAATCTCCAGAGCCCCAGGGGCGCGTGGGTGGCTCAGTCCGTTAAGCAGCTGCCTTCAGCTCAGGTCATGATCTCTGGGTCCTGGGATGGAGCCCCGCATTGGGCTCCCTGCTCAGTGGGGAGTCTGCTCCCCCCCCATTGCTGCCCCTCCCTCGACTTGTGCTCTCGTGTATTTGTGCATGTGTGCTCTCTCACTCTCTCAAATAAATAAAAAAATCTTTAAAAAAATAATAATCTTTAGAGCCCCAAATTTAACACACACTAACACTCACACACACATCTACAGGCAGTGTTATCAAAAGAATTCTGGAATAGTGAATCTCCCCTTCTTTTTTTTTTTTTTTTCATTGCAGTTAAGGTTGCTGTTCCCCAGAGTGACCAGAATAAGTTTCTAGAACAAACATTTCCAGACAATATAGTCCTAACAGGAATATTCTAGCCAGGGAGTTTCTCACTCTTTTACTTAACTACTCTCATACATATTTGAGTGGCTTCTAGGAAGTTCTCTTGATATATCTCTGACTTATATCCAGGCAGAATTAAACATAGACATCCTGGATTTTGTGAATCATCCACATGCATTATTTTAAACACAATATTTTTATTATAGTCATTCATATGAACCAGATTTAAAACATAATTTGTTACAAACCTCATAATTGTTATAAGACTGGGTTATTAGTTTTATATTAAAAGTGCCCTTTATTTATACACAAAGTGATTTGTGAATTATGACAATTATTCAGCTAGAGTTCAATTCAAAGCGAGGTTTTCGCCTGGACTCTTCCCACAAGCAACTTCATCTATCTCCCACCCCACTTCATATATGAAAGTAGGCATTGTTCTCTGGGCCAAAATGAAACTCTTTTCTGTTTTATTAAGTACATACAAACTGCTATCTTTGAAATATTATATACAAATTGCCATGTATCTCTCAAGGTACACTGGTATCTTCACAGTAAGTAGCTTGTCCCACCTTCTCACCACCTACTCCTGCCAAATTTCACCAACCCAACTCTGCATACAACACTGACTTCCCTTTAGGTTGGCTCAATTCTTGTTTGAGCTGGCACTAATCAATCAATACGCTCATACTTCAGCTGTTCAAGCAGCAGCTAACCAGGCAGCCACAACAAACACAATTCTGGCAGCTCCTAATGTGTGTCTCTGCCTGTAATTCAGATGCTGTTTGCAAAGAGTTTACATGTAGACCACGTCGCTCTTAGAAAGCTCAGTGCGAGGATTTTCAACAGAAAGCTTATTAGGCACACAGTCCTACAAATTAAATCATTATAAGTAGTTGCTCAAAATACTTTGGAAGACAGAGTGCATGGTAATGTATTTTTAAACATAAAGACTAATATTTTCTTGGACAAGATCACTGCTATAGCAAATGATAACATTCTGGCAAGAAGCACTGAGCATTGATTCAATTAAGTACTATATCATTTACCTATAAGAACAAACTGATTTCTTCCCAATTTAAATCACAGAAGTTGAGGACAGAAGGGATGTGTATGACGCAAGTCGATTTTTTTTTTTTTCACTTGCTCTGATTGTATTTGGTGGAAAGTACCATTTAGTGGAATCAAGGATGAATGTATCTTCTGTAGACCTCATGGACAGTTCCTTTTGTAGAACACTCTCTGAGCATATTCAATATACAGTCACTACTCTGGGTCCTATGGTGGTAGAAAAATAAAGAGAATTTGACGTTTGCACTGGAAGAGCTTATAATATACCAAATAACACGAATAGTGAGAAACTAAATGCACAAAGCACTATGCTATAGAAGCCCATGTCTGAGGGAGGAATTCCGCCTGAAGAGTTGGCACTTAATCTGGATTTTGAAATGATTGGCTTTTGCCTACTCAGGAGTGGATGAAGGGTGAGGAAAGCACTCCAGTGAATGGTGTGGCAAAAGCTTCTGCAGGCAGGCATGAAATGATATCATGTATTGGAGGTCCTTAAAGTGATCCAGAATGGATAGTCCAGATTATAGGAGGGCATACGTTTAGAAAAGAAGGCTCTTTACTTCCTCTGGTGCTATCCCAAAGGCTTCTAAATCACTAATGTTTCTAAATATGCGGACTGTGGTATGAGGAAATAGATTTTGGGAAGAACATTCTTACTTCACAGAGAAGAAGTTGGAACAGCTGAGGAAACTCTAGTAATGCAAGTAAGAGAGTATTGGCAGCACAGCTGGAAAGGAACAGGAGACTGGAAAAACATTCTGAAGATAGAAATTGGAAACAGAGAGAGAAGTAGAATAAAGGGTCAAAGAACATTTTAAATCAAACAGTTTTTGTTTTTTTTTTTAAACTGAAGGAATGGTAGGGCGCCTGGGTGGCTCAGTCGGTTAAGTGGCTGACTCTTGATTTTAGCTTAAGTCATGATCTCAGGGTCCTGGGATCAAGCCCTGCGTGGGGATCCATGATCAGCGGGGAGTCTGCTTGAGGATTCTCTCGCCCTCTCCCTCTGCCCTTCCCCCACCCAACGCACGTGTGCACGCATTCTCTCCCTCTCAAATAAATGAATCTTTTTTAAAAAGTTAAGGAATGGTAATATGTTAATGGTATTTAACTGGTACAGAGTTGAAAGGCCTATACAAAGTTTTCTCCAAAATAAAAACAAAATTCACCATTATATAAACTTTCTTTAAAAAAAAAAAGATTTCATTTATTTATTTGACAGAGAGAGACAGAGCAAGAGAGGGAACACAAGCAGGGGGGAGTGGGAGAGGGAGAAGCAGGCTTCCCACCAAGCAGGGAGCCTGATGTGGGGCTCAATCCCAGGACCCTGGGACCATGACCTGAGCCGAAGGCAGATGCTTAACGACTGAGCCACCCAGGCGCCCCTAAACTTTCTAATTATAGAAACATTACAAAAAATATGAGAAAACTGATGGGTAAAATAACATGATATCTCTCAAGCAATGCAATTATTAAAAGGTAAAGGACACTGATCTGGCGATTAGTCACATGCCTCACAAAGAGATCTTTATTACAACTAATATTAAGTACTTCACTATAGGGGCGCCTGAGTGGCTCAGTTGGTTAAGCGTCTGCCTTCAGCTCAGGTCATGATCCCAGGGTTCTGGGATCGAGCCCCGCATCGGGCTCCCTGCTCGGCGGAGAGCCTGCTTCTCCCTCTCCCTCTGTCTGCCATTCTGCCTACTTGTGCTCTCTCTCTCTCTCTCTTTGTTAAATAAATAAATAAAAATCTTTAAAAAAAAAAAGTACTTCACCATAAAGATAGTATTGTGGACACTGTATTTTTTTTCTGTCTGCTACATGGTGATACTAATGTAAACATCAAATTAAAAAAATAAACTTATCCCCCCAAATTAACAACCCTTCAGTGATTATACATTATACAAATTAAATTATATTTTTATTACATAATCCTATGTACTACATAATGGATAAAAAGTGCGTATTATTAAATGTGAATAATCTAGACCTCATAATGACTAAATTATATCTCTAAAAGGTAGATTGTTATTATTACTTCTAATATATAAAATCCAAAAAAGGCACAGGAAAATGAAAGTCATATGCTCAAATTATGTATAAAGATACACACATGTACCTTTGTATATGATACTAGACGGCCACTCTAATATCACAGGCCCTTTTCACTTTTCTTTTGAGTGCAAAAGCTTTTTCTCATCATTCCACTTTCAGAGTAAATCTTCAACATCATGAACGCTGATGTTCCAAGGAATGCTGCCTTTTTCTGTTAATCTCAATAGCTCCAGAGAGGCTAGCAAAATAAAGCATTTCTTTTTTTTATTTATTCATGAGAGGCAGAGGGAGAAGCAGGGTGAGCCCGATGCGGGACTCGATCCCAGGACGCTGGGATCATGACCTGAGCCGAAGGCAGACGCTTAACCGACTGAGCCACCCAGGCATCCCTAAAGCATTTCATTTCTACATTTTGCACTTGACTTGGCTTAGACTGATACCAGGTGACATTATTACTTTGGGTTTCAGATGTTGTTTAGGGAAGAGGAGAGTAAAATAAAGGATAAAATTATCATTTCAAAGTGGCTACGTTTGGGGGCTACCATACCTACCAGTTTTCATTTAAAGTAACAACTCTTAAGAATGTGGCTATTGCTAGAATTCTCAGTGTCTTATTACATTTTAAATAATTCTCTGTGACTGGCAGATATGAAAACATTAATAGGACTTGAGAAATGCTCCACAGGGCTAATATTTAAGTTATTAGGGTCAGAGCCAAGAGAAGCTTCTCATGCATAAAGAGATGAGTTTGTTACTACAAAGTATTCCTACCATGTCCTTTCTTTTGTAATATAGATTATGGTTGGTTCGTCCATATTTTACCGGGTGAGCATACAGATGCAATGTGCACACACAGGGACCATCTCATATATCTTTGAATCGTTCAGTATGCTTTGCAGTGCCTTGCATTTATAAAAAGTATGCTCAATGCATTTTTGTAATATGCTCAGTTTTTAAACGTTTCACTTGAAGGGGAGATTTAAAGGTCAATGCTTACTCTGCTAAGATTAGACTTTTCATACTTTGAAATAAAACCCCAACATGCAGAAATTCAACACTTGCATATTGTTAGGAATCTAAATGGTAACAAAGAGTAGTAGGCGTTCCAGAACACCTAAATATATAAGGTTTAAGGCACTTGCCCTTCAACAGACTTGACAGTTGTTAATTGCATTTTCCCAAGTATGCTTATTACAAAGAGGAAGGAAAAATGCGGTTAGTTGTGTCATACACACACACAAACACACACACTACCCCCAAATCTTCTCACTAAAATGCATGAATACCTGAATTATACTTACAAGTATAATTTAAAGTGATGCCTAAAATAAGTTCTCTAAAAAACCCTTTTTTTTTATTAAAAATACTGTTTTAGATATAGCAGTTCAAAACCCAGTACATAATTAAATACATATGATGGATTTTGCTGAGTGCTTAACGCATGTAAAATTTCCTTTGACAATTCAAATTTCAACTCACTTTAGTTCTTATAAATCTTGCAAGAGTATAATTGACTTAACATTTTTTTCCAAAACAGCTAATACATTACTTTCGTTTCTATCCTGATTTTCATACAAATGAGAATGAGAAATGGAAAAAAAAAAAAAAAAAAAAAAAGCTGCCTGGTAATAATCAACAGAGAAGCAGCTTGGGAAAACCAAATGCATTTTTTTCCCTCTCCTGTGCAGTCTTTTGTATAAGGTTTTGGTGATTTTGAATATGATTCATTACAACCAACACAGTAAATAGGGAAAATTAATTTTAGAGTTGAAAATATTCTGATAGGAATCTGCAGAGAGAGAATGCTCCAGGCAGAAATTAACAATTTTTCTCTGGAGATTATGAAACCAATTTTCCACATGCCAAAGATATAAGTAAATGCATGTGCAGAACTATCTAGATAAAAGACCATTTTTCTGTAAAGTTAAGTACAAACAATTTATATTAGGTCATGTTCTATTTCCCTGACTCATCCACTCACGACTTGCACTGAAATGGAAAAAGCAGGGAAGAGGGAACCAGGAGATCTGAGACCCAGTTCTGTTGCTTCTCCATAAACTTGAATTAGCCCATGCTATTTTCCTACAGCTCAGTTTCTCTCCAATGCATGGGGAAAGTAGATTATCCCTAAAGTATCCAGGAACTCCAGAATTGGGCTCTGGCTTCCAGTGCTAACCATGCGAGAAAGCACAAGTGACTTGCCTGATGAGAATCTGTTTTCTATCAGGATTTCCCCAGTAGTTATACTTCAGGCAAGAGTGACCGCATCGGGTACTCAAATAAGAAGAATCATATGATAGCACAGTGCATCTGGGATTGATTATCTCATCTCAGTCTTACAGAAGTTCTTTGCCTACGGAAATGCTTAGCCTTTTATTTACATTTTTGTTTGACACTAACTTAACTCCCCTTCCACTCTTTCTCTCCAAACCTGTTTCAGCCCACTGATCTCATTGCACCCTCTATCAGCCACACTGTTCTTCTTTGACAAATATACCCATCAAAATCTACTTTCGACCCTCAGCTATAATTTTTATCTTCTCCTTGGGGCCTTTTTTGAACTAAAGAAATCTGAGCTATTATTTGATTAAGCTTCAAGCTACGATATGTATGAATTTGTATGAATTTGCATGGCAGTTGTGGTGGTATTATCATACATCCGCAGCAGGGCAGTGAGAACCGTAGTCAGCCATGGGGCCCGTCCCTCCTTCCCTCCTTCCCTCCTTCCTTCCCTCCTCCCTTCCTTCCCTCCTTCCTTCCCTCCCTCCTTCCTTCTTTCTTTCCCTCCTTCCCCCCTCCCTCCTTTCTTCCCCCCTCCTTCCTTCCTTCCTCCTTCTTTCCCTCCCTCCTTCCTTCCTTCCTTCCTTCCCTCCCTCCCTCCCTCCTTCCTTCCTTCCTCCTTCTTTCCCTCCCTCCTTCCTTCCTTCCTTCTTCCCCTCCTTCCCCCTCCCTCCTTTCTTCCCTCCCTCCTTCCTTCCTTCCTCCTTCTTTCCCTCCCTCCTTCCTTCCTTCTTTCCCTCCTTCCCCCTCCCTCCTTTCTTCCCTCCCTCCTTCCTTCCTTCCTTCCTTCCTTCCCTCCCTCCTTCCCTCCTTCCTTCCTTCCTTCCTTCCTTCCTTCCTTCCTTCCTTCCTTCCTTCCTTCCTTCCCTCCTTCCTTCCTTCCTTCCTTCCTTCCCTCCCTCCCTCCTTCCTTCCTTCCTTCCTTCCTTCCCTCCCTCCCTCCCTCCTTCCTTCCTCCTTCTTTCCCTCCCTCCTTCCTTCCTTCCTTCTTCCCCTCCTTCCCCCTCCCTCCTTTCTTCCCTCCCTCCTTCCTTCCTTCCTCCTTCTTTCCCTCCCTCCTTCCTTCCTTCCTTCTTTCCCTCCTTCCCCCTCCCTCCTTTCTTCCCTCCCTCCTTCCTTCCTTCCTCCTTCTTTCCCTCCCTCCTTCCTTCCTTCCTTCCTTCTCTCCCTCCCTCCCTCCCTCCCTCCTTCCTTCCTTCCTTCCTTCCCTCCCTCCCTCCTTCCTTCCTTCCCTCCCTCCCTCCCTCCCTCCCTCCCTCCCTCCTTCCTTCCTTCCTTCCTTCCTTCCTTCCTTCCTTCCTTCCTTCCTTCCTTCCTTCCTCTGTTTAGTCCAGCATTTACCTTGGCCTCACCATGGTATAGCACAGGATTAAACACTGTTAGTGTAAAGATGAATCCATCACGTTCCCTTCCCACAAGAAGGGGCGGGCACATGTCGATAAATAATCACAATACATTACCAGAAATGTTAACAGAGACACATGCCAAGTCACCTTTTCATATTTGGGGTTATCATTCGGTTTGGTTTGGTTGGCGAAAGCATGGGCTTAAGAATGTAAATGACCTATCTACTCTACTCAGTAGCTGTTTAGTCTTGAAAAGTTTCTTAGCTTCTAAGGTGTTCATTTTCTCCACGTGGGAAATAGGGAAAATGATATTCTCCTCCTCAGCTTTTAGTAAGAATCAAGCAGACCTGAGGGCAAAGCCTCTCATCCATTATCAATCACTTTCCCTAACATGTATCTCACATGTAATAGATACCTAATAAATACTTTAAAATTTACTACTTATGAAAAATATATGTCTTCCCAAGTTTCCTTGACATTCTTTTGAGTGTCGGATCTGCCTATCTGACCGGGGCAAACAGCTTTAGGCAGATTCCCTCCGCAGACACATGCTGCTTGTATAAAGGAAATCCACTTTACCCAGAGAACAGATAGCATTAGAAATAACGTAAAGTGACCCACAATACAGGGTAATAGTAACTTCACCTTTGCCTCTTTTTGGCTACATAACTACTGCAGTATCTGTGCCCTGTAATGGAGCATACTGGCATTACCAAGACTGTGCCTATGGCAAAGGAAATAGTTACCTCTCCATCTGTGTTACCGACTGAATTGTGTTCTCCTCCAATTCGTGTATTGCAGCCTTAACCCCCGATGTGACTGCTCTTAGAGGTGATTCCTTTATTTGTTTATCTTTTAAAGATTTTATTTATTTATTTGAGAGAGAGAGAAAGAGCATGAGCAGGAAGGGGCAGCAGGAGAGGGAGAAGCAGACTCCCTGCCCAGAAGGGAGCCCGACCTGGGACTCAATTACGGACCGTGGGATCGTGACCTGAGCTGAAGGCAGACGCTTAACCGCTTAACCAACTGAGCCACCCAAGAGCCCGAGGGGTTTCCTTTAAAGAGATAGTTAAAGGTAAATGAGTCATAAGGGTGGGGTCTAATCAGTAGGGCTGATATCCTTCTAGGAAGAGAAAGAGACACCAGCAGTGTGGTGTATATGCTCAGACAGAGGCCATGTGAGGACACAGGGAGGAGGCAGTTAGCTGCAAGCCAAAGAAAGAGGCCTCAGGAGAAACCAAATCTTCCTACAGCTTGGTCTGGGACTTGCAGCCTCCAGAACTGTGAGAAAATACATTTCTGTTGTTTCAGCCACTCGGGCTGTGGTATTTTGTGGGCAGCCACAGCCAACTAATTCACTCTGTATTAAAATGCAGACCACTTACGTGTCATGCTCCTCTATTCTATTTTAGAGGCGGAACAGACTGCTAGAACCAAGGTTAACTTTCCTGATAACTAAAGCAAGAAAGAGAACCGAATATTTATATTATGTGCTCTCTACCTGTGAAATAACTCTGCAATAATCATGAAGGTAAAGTGACCAAACTGATGTGCACCTGAACAGTCTGCTATCAGACCCCCTACTGTGACCACAACACCTTTTGCTGCTACCATTTCTTGCAAGGTTAACTTTGTGGGTCTGGAAAAATTGGTCAACTTCTTCGAGTCCTTGCAAAGTGAGTGTAAAAACATCTACACCGCGGGGCTATTAGGAAGATTAGAAATAACGTAAATATAAATTGGTAGACACGAGGCGCTCAATTTATGATAATGATTAAGATGCAGTGTTTTCTCTGTATGGAGGTTCCTCAAAAAGTTGAAAATAGAGCTACCATATGATCCAGCAATTGCACTACTGGGTATTTACCCCAAAGATACAAAAGTAGGGATCTGAAGGGCTACGTGCACCCCGATGTTTATAGCAGCAATGTCCACAATAGCCAAACTGTGGAAAGAGCCAAGATGTCCATGGACAGATGAATGGATAAAGAAGATGCGGTATATATATACAATGGAATATTATGCAGCCATCAAAAGGAATGAGATCTTGCCATTTGCAAGGACGTGGATGGAACTGGAGGGTATTATGTTGAGTGAAATAAGTCAAACAGAGAAAGACATGTATCATATGATCTCACTGATATGAGGAATTCTTAATCGCAGGAAACAAACTGAGTGTTGTTGGAGTGGGGGGTGGGGTGGGAGGGATGGGGTGACTGGGTGATGGACACTGGGGAGGGTGTGTGCTCTGGTAAGCGCTGTGAATTGTGCAAGACTGTTGAATCTCAGATCTGTACCTCTGAAACAAATAATGCAATATATGTTAAGAAAAAAAAAAAAGAAGAAGAAGAAGGTAGCGGGAGGGGAAGAATGAAGTGGGGGAAATCGGAGGGGTAGACGAACCATGAGAGACGATAGACTCTGAAAAACAAACTGAGGGTTCTAGAGGGGAGGGGGTGGGATGATGGGTTAGCCTGGTGGTGGGTATTGAGGAGGGCACATTCTGCATGGAGCACTGGGTGTTGTGCACAAACAATGAATCATGGAACACTTCATCTAAAACTAATGATGTAATATATGGGGATTAACATAAGAATAAAATAAAAAAAAGAAAAAAAAAGATGCAGTGTTTTCTAAACACTGAGTCAAGTCGTGCTACAAACACATTTTCATGATGATGAAGCCTGACTTTTTTTCAGGGGTCAGTTATGAGAACTAGAAACTAAAACACCCCCAGAGATGATAATAGAGTTTAAATATGGGAACAGGAAAGCTAAGTGGTGTTGCTGGCCTGCCTATGTGAGCAGTGACATCACTGTGTAGGGGAATCAGCAGCTGCTGGAAGATAAATCCAAGGTCTTGATTCATTTTTATTCCCTCTGGGTAAATGGGTAAAGAAACAAGCCTAGGGTTACCTAGATCGAAGGCTATGAAGAATCTGGGGTTACAGGGCTACTCTCAAATATGTTCCATTAGGATCATCCACAGCCTGGAAGACCTTTCCTAGAAAATCATTCATTTGAATTAAAAATTATATTATCGGGCGCCTGGGTGGCTCAGTTGGTTAAGCGACTGCCTTCGGCTCAGGTCATGATCCTGGAGTCCCGGGATCGAGTCCCCCATCGGGCTCCCTGTTCAGCAGGGAGTCTGCTTCTCCCTCTGACCCTCCCCCCTCTCATGTGCTCTCTCTCATTCTCGCTCTCTCAAATAAATAAATAAATCTTAAAAAAAAAAAAAAAGAAAAGAAATAGTATCCCTTCTCATGGGCGCCTGGGTGGCTCAGTTGGTTAATAAGCGACTGCCTTTGGCTCAGGTCATGATCCTGGAGTCCCAGGATCGAGTCCCACATCGGGCTCCCTGCTTGGCAGGGAGTCTGCTTCTCCCTTTGACCCTCCCTTCTCTCATGTGCTCTCTCTCATTCTCTCTCTCTCAAATAAATAAATAAATAATAAAATCTTTAAAAAAAAATTATATTATCTGGAAACATAAATTTCTTTAGTAAAGAAAAAATAATGGTGCCCTACACCTTCAGTGGAGAATTGTACCTCAGTTTAAAAGAAATCTATTTCTTTTATACTTTATATCTATCTATACTTTTATCTTTTATAATTAAGAAAAGAGCAAGTACTTACAGTTAACATTTGAAAAGGGGAAAAATATACATATGAAGGTCACAGAACCTAGTTTGCATTTGAACTAGGCAAGCACTTTTTTCATTATACTTTTATTATACTTGTTGTATTTATCAGGTAGATAGCAAGCTGAATATAAATCCATTAAGCCTCTCCAGGGAAATTACAGAAAAAAGACCGATTACGTATTTTTGGAGAAAAAAATAGTCACAGCCACACAATCAGCGCATATGCATTACTTGAGAAAACAAGTTTGTTTTTTGTTTTTACTTTTTTAAAGATAGAAATATTTCACTGTGTGATAGTCTAAAAAATTGGCAGGCACATATCATCTATTTGTCGTAGTTTAGTGGATGTCAGGATAAGAGACTTAGGGAAAATTGGCTTTATCTAAAACAGAAGTTCCATAATAGTGGTATAAAATTCTTTCCATTCCCCTTTCTCTCTCTATGGAAGAGCACATTCATAAACACATTGACAGAGAAACTTACTGATAGAAAAAAATTAAAGCAACGTATTTAGTTTTTTATTAATATTCTCACAGCGATCAATTGTAGGCCCTGAGAGAGAGTATACTTAACGTTTTTTTTGGGGGGGTGGGGGGAGAAGTTACTTGTTTATTTCTTCTAGAGCACAATAAACTCAATAACAAACTTTATGACCCAACAGAGAGCAAGGATCATAGAATCTACTCATCTGGATTGTTCTTTTCCTCACACTGACAAATGTCTAATGTCTGAGGCAAACAACATGTCTGGTTATGTTTGACATTGAGAAAAGGTTTTCCTTGTCCATATGTCATTTTATGCTTGAAAGCATGAGATTGGATTACTCGTACACGATCACCTAAACTTTTGCAGCCATGAAATGATCTGTTTTTAAACTCTAGATATAGATTTAGCTCACCCTTCTGAGGCTGTAAACCCAACAGGTTGATTATATGCTACAAAAAGAAATTCTAAATCTGCTACCCTTTAATTTAATTGAGAGTGTCTACTATTACCCAGCATTTGGGGACAAGGTGAAAAGGAGGTTTGGGGCGCCTGGGTGGCTCAGTCGTTAAGCGTCTGCCTTCGGCTCAAGTCATGATCTCAGGGTCCTGGGATCGAGCCCCGCATCGGGCTCCCTGCTCCACGGGAAGCCTTGCTTTTCCCTCTCCCACTCCCCCTGCTTGGGTTCCCTCTCTCGCTGTGCCTCTCTGTCAAATAAATAAATAAAATCTTAAAAAAAAAAAAAAGGAGGTTCTTCTCTAGGTCTTTTTTATATCTCTCAATTACTTCCTATTTTTTTTTCCTCCAGAGGAAATGACCAACGTTCTATTTTCATGTAAGCTTGATCACACCCCCTTCTATATTCGAAAGGTGACTCAAATCTTAGGAAAAGGTAAATGTAAAATAGATTTCCTTGAATATTTAAACTAAATGCATCCTAAATACCAGAAATAATGCCATCTGCCTGCCCCAAACTTCTCATGGCAGGAGACCAATTTTATATCTTGCAAATAATTGAGAATATTTTAGGGCCTTGAAAGTATCTTTTGCATGCATGATTGGCCTTTGTTGCATGCTATGTATTTATTATTAGAGAAGTTATGTAATGTAATATTTTGGTACTTACTAGGGGCCTGAAATGTTAGGTAGGTTATTTCCATACAACAGTTTTCTATTTATCCCAGGTTACCAGCACCAAACAGAAGGCAGCATCTGATGATGGGAGCACCATGGCAAGACTTTGCTTCAAGCTTAATGAGATAAGAATCTAAAAAATCCTGCTTAAAGCTAACAAAGCAGCAATATATTGGTAAATGATCAAGTATGAAACGATCACTCTATAATAATTATTAGAAGAAATACCAAACAGAACAAGGTTACAAATTAACAGAAAATTTCCTAAACACTAAAATAGTGTACAGAGCTTCTTAATTTTTTTTTTTTTTCCCTGTTTTAAAGCATCTTATTCCCCTTGCAAAAAGTCTGTCGACTGATTCACTCTCAGGCCTCAATCCACCAGTACTTGGCTCTTTGTTAAGAAGAGGTTTTTTTCACCTTTGGAAGAGTGAGGGTTTTGGGGAGGTTTTTATATTTTTAATAAATACATATACTGAAATCACTTTTACAAAATCAGAATGAATGATTTCTTATAATGCTCCATCACAAAACAGACCTAGGCTAAAGACACCAACAGAAGTTATTTTGGAAGATAGAACGAGTATAGAACAAGATGAGCCACTCCCATTCCCTTTGGTTCCTATTCTTAATCATCCTCAGACTCAGTACTCTAGGGTAAAGGTGAGAGTGTCAGGGAGGGACTCACTACACCAAAGAAATGTAATTTAAGCTAGGTACAAAATCTACCATGGGACTAATCCTTATAATTAATAGCCTAAGATAAAACGAAAGAAAATGGCATCCAGGGACATTTAAAGCTAAGGTTTCAACCATAAAAATACCCTGCCTATTAGATCTATAATTCCGTTCTTTATTATATCTTTGGCTTTCAAACATGTCAAGGTCTTTCTTGTGTCCGAAAATACCTAACTCCTTGATTTGATTTTTCACCTCAAAGCTGCAACTTCGCTAAGAAGATTACTAGTTTGGCTACCAATATTTAAGACCAAGGATCTTGTTTTCTCAAATCATAAAAGAATTATATGGCAAATTGACATTTGATGCTAACTCTGAATAACCTGTCCCTAAGGCATAATGTTTTCAGTAAAACCGATCATAACACTTAACTTGAATTTCTGGAGGACTTAAAGAAAAATGTGCATTGGCTGCAGACAGTGTTTTGGAGGAGCAGCCTTCAGCTGAACCATACGTTTTTGTTGTTGTTGTTGTTGTTTATGCGTTCCCTATCAGTGGTATTTGGATGAAGGGCAGGAATTTCGCTAATGCTCTCTGCAGTTCCATTTGCCTCTAACAGACTCTTCGAAACTGCTCCCAGTGCCACTGTTGGTTGTGGTTTGCTGATTTCCTTCTGTTTATCAGAAATGCTTTCTGTTATCTCAGTATGACCCGTTTGTGATTCTGTGGTATAAAGTAAAACATTTCTTACTGAGGAAAACATGCATTTCTCCTCATAATCCATGGTGAAGATTTTTCAGTCTTTAAGACCTGCTTTGCCGATTTTGTAGCCTTTCATTGATTTGTTTTAACATGTACTTACATAATAACTGACAAAATGATGGTCATGCAGCCATCTCTTTTTAATGCAAAATCTAAATGGACCGTTTCAGCTCTGCATCAGGATGTCTGGGACGTTTCTCTGCTAGAGATCATTGTGGATATCTGCACAGATTCAAATATTTGGTTCTGCTGATCAAATTAGTTTTGATGACTTTATTTACTGAGAGATTTTCTACAGAGTGGAACTATCATCTCATTTTCTCTTTGGCAATGGTAATTTACAAATGGTTTTCACACTCATTATTTCACTCAGTCCTTCTTAGAACATTAAAGAGGCAGGGATTATGGTCACTATTTTCAGGATGTGGAAATTGTGCAGGTGGAAGTTACAGGAAGTCCCCCAAAGTAGTGGCAAATATAAGCCTCGAATTCGCATCTTCTAAAAACATGCCCACCATAAATGGGGAAAAAAGAATGGAAGTGGGGTAGTCATTTAAAATTCCAGTTATTAGGTAAAGATAAACTCAAATGACACTATTAAAGGTTTATAGACACCTTCTGTGTGATCTTGTGATCTTTTGTTTATAATAGGATTTTCCCATACGTTATCTCATTTAATCTTCACAAACTTGGAGAAGGAACTCTTTGGCTCATATGGTTGCCTTTCAAAGTCTCAGAAGTGTAACTCATCCAAGATCACACAACTATTAACTTGGTTATAGGAGAAACCAAAGATGAATCACAGTAGTGGATGTATCTGCAGTGATGCTTTTAAGCAAAGCTTATGTTTGAATTTGAGGTTAAATGATTTCTCTTCCAACTAGTATACAGAGAGAAATTTCTCTATACCTTGCAATTTCATCTCTATAACTTCCAAACAAATCTGTAGAAGATAAAAATGTTTGCCATGTTGCTCAGGAAAATCCCAGCTCTGTATAATATTCTACCACCTCAAGAGATGAGCTCAGTGATGGATGGAGCACAAAGAACTGGAAAGAAGTCTGAAATCATTTTCTCCATCCCCAATCTCATTGAGCATCTTTTTTCTTTTTCTTTCTTTTTCTTTCTTTCTTTCTTTCTTTCTTTCTTTCTTTCTTTCTTTCTTTCTTTCTTTTTTTTTTTTTTAAAGATTTTATTTATTTATTTGACAGAGAGAGACACAGCGAGAGAGGGAACACAAGCAGGGGGAGTGGGAGAGGGAGAAGCAGGCTCCACGCAGAGCAGGGAGCCCGATGCGGGACTCGATCCCAGGACCCTGGGATCATGACCTGAGCTGAAGGCAGTCACCCAACCAACTGAGCCACCCAGGCGCCCTTTCTTTCTTTCTTTCTTTCTTTCTTTCTTTCTTTCTTTCTTTCTTTCTTTCTTTCTTTCTTTCTTTCTTTCTTTCTCTTTCTTTCCTTTCTTTTTGCAAGAGTGATACAAACAATAGAACATAACTTTTGTACCTTTTGACTGTTACTCAGAGTAAGAGGGAAGTGAGAAGTGCCATCATGGACACCCTCATAAATGTAATTGAGTGTAATGAAAATGGATCTTCCTGATATTTTTTTAGTTGTCACAAGGCTCTTACTCTAGGAGGTTCAAAATAATTCCCTGTTGTTTATAGCAAAAGACCATTGCATCCTGTTTGAAAATCAGGTAGTGTCTGCAGGAAGTAAGAATATAGAATCCAAGTACCTGTCACTGGGCAACCAATTCCCCACTGTACATTACCCTTTGGCAGAATGATGCAGAAGAAAACACTTAAAAGTGAAGTGGGACAGCCTACCTCACAGCTTCGAAATGGAGATGTGCATATGCACACACACACATACACTCACATACACATATATATTTGCACAAAAGGACAAAATACTTCCCCCCCACAAAGACAAAATTAGGTAATGTTTGTTTGTTTGTTTTCTTTTTTTTTTTTAAAGATTTTATTTATTTATTTGAGAGAGAGAATGAGACAGAGAGAGAGAGCATGAGATGGGGGAGGATCAGAGGGAGAAGCAGACTCCCTGCTGAGCAGGGAGCCTGATGCGGGACTTGATCCCAGGACTCCAGGATCATGACCTGAGCCGAAGGCAGTCACTTAACCAACTGAGCCACCCAGGCGCCCCGACAAAATTAGGTAATGAAACAGAATGAGTCTCTGATGGAAAATGGAAGTTGCTTCCACACATTTCCATTTCCATTAGGTCACAGAAATATAAAAAAATTAGTTTGAGTGGGAATCTGTTTAGGACATGATCTCTGTGGTTGGCTGGACTCTTTTGGAGAGGTATGGAAAGGTCAGTGGAATTGGAATTAAGGAGTCTGGTTCCTCTCTTGGTCTCTGGTTTACTCAACTCATTTATAAAATGAACTATGCATAATCAGAGGCTCTTAAATTGTGTCTATGGGTTGCCTGGCTTAACAGAAAGTCCTGGAATGATATGCAGAATTGTACAAAACTGTGATTCTAGACAAATATGTACTTTTCCAATGAGAAGGTCTTTAACCATCATAATATTCACAAAGTGTCTCATAACTTAAATCAGTTAAGAACCATCAGAGTAGATGATCTGGAAGGGCCTTTTCAACAGTGATGTTCTCTGATTTTAATACAACAAGTAGTTTCAAAGAAGTATAACCAAATCTTTCCAGAAAACAGATATGTTACCACTGCTGATAGATTAGAACCTGATCCAAAACATACTTTGTTTGTAGCTTTTTTTAATTCATATTTTTCTTTCTTCAATGTCTATCCCTATGAAATTCTTTTAATTTCATTTATTATTTGATCCTTCTATCTAACAAAGATAAAGATCTGACATTTTCCTTTTTATATTTATTTGGAAAAGGATAATCTCATTTCTTAGAGATGTAGAAATATGTGTATTTTAGAGTATGTATCTATAGAAAATATTTGTATATTACTTTTTTCTATTCATAAAGAAATCTTATTGCACATCAACATTGTACCAAGCACTTCTAAGAACATGGAATTAGGCAGTTTCTCATAATGTGAAGTATGCAGAAAATTTGAACACGTGCATGCGGAAAGAATAGTAACTCCATCAGACGAGAGATTACTGAAACAACCACCGGAATGGAAATCATAGTACTTCAGATTGAGCCTGATTGTAATTTCACAATTCAACCATTATAAATACTTCTAATTTTTCATTTCCTTTAATCATGCAAGCATTTATCTACACTCTTTAATTATATACATCCAGAATCTCACTCTCTGTGTTGCTAAATTGTGAAATTCTTCTTGAGTTAAGTGGAAACTTTATTCACAAATGTGTAAGTGCAATTTTATATGTATATTATATAAATATAAATATATGGTATATATTTAATATAAATATAAATGCATATTATATATTTTATATAAATATAAATACATGTTATATATTTTATAAATAAAAAATATATGTAATTATATATTATATTTTGGTTGAGTAAACCTTCCTCACAATAACTGTGAGAATAAATGGGAGTTTAACTAGGATATAAAGTTATCTATTTCATCAAACTCATTTTTACTTTTTCATTTTAGTAATATTTAATACTAGGATTCATTCAAAATACAGACCATCAACCAATTACTGATTAATAAAAGTTTGAAAAATCACTGTGAATCCACATATTAAATAGGATAACAAAAAAAACCTTTTCTACAATAATCTCTTTTAATACTCTTAATCTCATCAAGTTGAATTTAAGTTACTTTTTTTTATTTAAAAAACACTTTCTGTAATTATTTTTCTATATTTTCTGCATAATCCATAAATAGTTGAAGTCCATAAGCATATATATGAAGGCCATTTAGAGATCTGAATTTTTTTTCAGGTAAGCAATAAATAAAATATGCTAAATATGCACACTTTAAAAGTACTTTAAGTTATGCATTTGATATTTTCCATTGGTATTCTTAATATGTTTGACTACATCTACTGGTGAGTGTTAGGCATTTCGTTATTTCCCATGCGTGGGTCGTAACCCATCAGCAAGTTCAGGAAGGCGCTTTCAGACTTTGGTGACAGGATGTAATAAGGGCATGTCCAGAATTTTTTTTGTAGAAAATAAGAGTTTAAAAAATGAACTAAGCTAGAAATGGAAGTTGAAAATTACTAATCGTAATCTCACCGAAAATATTCATTATATCAAGAGATAAACTCTAATAATGCTACTTGTCAAGTGTATTTTTTTTAAGATTTTATTTATTTATTTGACAGAGAGAGAGACATAGCAAGAGAGGGAACAAAAGCAGGGGGGGAGTGGGAGAGGGAGAAGCAGTCTTCCCGCTGAACGGGGAGCCGGATGTGGGGCTTGATCCCAGGACCCTGGGACCATGACCTGAGCCCAAGGAAGACGCTTAACCACTGAGCCACCCAGGTGCCCCAGTCAAGTGTATTTTAAAAGACTTTTTAACTGAACAAGTTTTTGATTCTTAAACATTTTGAAAAATCACGAGCTTGATGGGGGCACAGAAATGGATCTAGGTAACACTTTTCGTAGATATTCTGAAAAGGAGACATGGAGCTAAATTTTTATTTAAGTGTTAATCAATGGATTCAGAACAGAAAATAGTAGAGTGGATGTAAAAATAGAATGCTTCTCAGCAATTTGTTAACATCAAAGACTAAAAAATAATATTCTCATATACAAATGTAGATGTTCTAGAGGAAAAAAAAAAATCTTTCTTGGCATCCTTAGAGTATATGTCCACTTTAGTGTAACTGCAAATATTCTACCTGTTTGAACTACTTTATTAGTATTTGTTAGCATTTATACTAAAAAAAAAATGCTTCCAGGAATCTTTCCTCGCCCTCGTCCATGAAGTCTTTCAGAACAGTGCGTACATTTAAGGCTTGCACACAAGGACCCTCCCCTCGTTAGGCATATTTGGCGTAAGTGCAACGACCTGAGTAAACTGTGAACTGGCAGGTTCCTCCTCAGGGCCGGTTCTCAGCCTGCACTTGGCGTTTAGCCACTAAAATCAAAGGAGAGAGAGGGTGATGACTCGTGGTTTGCATATGTACATGACATCTGAGTCAGGTGTTTCTTAATCACATCTTTAGGGGTAATTATTAGGTCAAATTACATTTGACAAGCAGCTCTAAAATCTTACTAAGTTATCTTGGGCCTGCAAAAGAAAATTGGCCCACTTTACTCAACAAAAAATGTCTGAAAGCTAAAATGCTGAGCTCATTAACATAGCCGCTTTTAGGATCTTCCCTTATTGTAAGACCCCGATAGTTGATGGTTCTCTGAATATAATGTTACTTCTCCATTAGCTAAAATTACTATTCAAAGAGCATCATTAAGTAGAATTATGGGGAAAAATGAAAATCATTATAGGGAGCTTCTGTAAATTGCTTTAAAGAGACTCTCAAGTAAGAAAACATATCCAAATATGTCACTATGCTAAATTTAAATTTAATATTTCCATACTGGGAGTTGAAAAATGTGAAAACACAGTTATGATTTAAGCTGTTTTTCGATATTTCCATACACAACATTCAATACAGCACCTATCAGTACAGAGATAAATTTGTAATCTTACTCAACTTCACACGCAAGTAATGCCAAGAAAAGGAAAAAAATAAGAAAAAATTTTCTTGGCGTTTCATATTTTGGTAAAGTAGCCAAAAATCCTTAAATTGTTAACATAGCAGGGTGGCCTTTAAAAGACATATAATTTTTTTGTGTGTATTTATTACAAATTCTTCTTCTGTTCCTAAAATACATTACATTATGTTCCATATAAGTATGCCATTTTTAGTTTAAACTATACAAATAATGTTTTGAGGACATAGTCCAATCATAAATACTAGCATCATTTTGCCAACTTTTGCCAACAACATGATGCCACTATAGTGTGGTCATTTTCAGTGTAAGAGGTGATGAATGACCAGGGACTTATTTATCTAAAGCAAACAAGTGGTACTCTTAGCTGTTTTCTGGCTGAGTCAGAATCACAAGATAACATGTCTGAAATAGTTCAAAAATGTAGGGCAAATGCACCATATTAGGAAGTAAAGATAGAATACTTAAAGTGTAAGATATTTGGGGGTATTACACGTGATAGTGTACCATGTAACTAATATAGGTATTGGAGGATAAAGCCATATTTTAATATCATCATTGAAAACATTTAGGGTACTTGAAGCTTTCATTACACTCTACTTGGTAAGTGAAAAGAATTATCATTACTTATTTTCTTTTTTTTTTAAAGATTTTATTTATTTATTTGACAGAGAGAGACATAGCGAGAGAGGGAACACAAGCAGGGGGAGTGGGACAGGGAGAGGCAGGCTTCCCGCCGAACAGGGAGCCCGATGTGGGACTCGATCCCAGGACCCTGGGATCATGACCTGAGCCGAAGGCAGACGCTTAACGACTGAGCCACCCAGGCGCCCTTTTTTTTTTTTTTTAAAGATTTTTATCATTACTTATTTTCAAAAGTCGATGTTTTCATAATAAATACATTGGGCACATTGAAAAGATGGTAGACATGGGTACAGATAGACTTTTTTGTTATCCTCTTTATCAAATATGTGTTTTAAAGGATTCAGCAATAATGTTTTTTTTTTTTTTTTTTTTTTTTTTTTAAGATTTTTGTTTATTTATTTGACAGAGAGAGACACAGCGAGAGAGGGAACACAAGCAGGGAGAGTGGGAGAGGGAGAAGCAGGCTTCCCGCTGGGCAGGGAGCCTGATGCAGGGCTCGATCCCAGGACCCTGGGATCATGACCTGAGCCGAAGGCAGACGCTTAACCGACTGAGCCACCCAGGCACCCCAGCAATAATGTTTTAAGTCAAATTGCAGTGCAAGATGTTCTGTTCTTCGCTAATTTGGAGAATTATCCCTGATATCCTTGACTCATGTATTTTAACTAGCAATAGTCGAAATTATAAAGAGCATTAAATAATGACTCTTGTCTTCAAGAAACCTAGAAAGAGAGAGAAGGTAGAAACATAGAACACAAAACAGAATTTATGGCATGTGTAAGATATAGAGAAAGCCTCGGAGAAAATCAGGAGAAAGTTACTCAACTTTGTTTAAGTGATTGTTTTATAAATCTAAATTCACCTAAATAACCCTGCTGCTTTTTGTGTTGCTCGTGACTGTTGATAGAGACATATTAACAGGAATTCTTAAAGTCATAGGCATCTTTCAAAATTATGAAAAATACGTGCTTTTCTGTTAGATCTCTCTATGTGAATAATAATAGGGCACTGCCCCTAATGGGTATTCTGCCCAAGCATGTTGACAAACAACCTCATAAATACATGGTCTGCTATGGATCTAAAAACATAATCATTATAAGGACACCATGGCTCTTTTCATGTACAATATAGCGAAGTGGTTAGGAGTACAGGATCTGAGGAAAGAGGGATGGGTTCAAATAGATTTACTCAGTGACTTTGGCATTTTGCCCAAAACTTCTGCCTCACTTTCCTTACAGAAACAATTGGGGTCCTAACTGCATCCAACTTCTTAGAACTGTTATGAGAATTAAATGAGTTAATACATATAAAGTGCTTAAAAGGCTGCTTTTATTAGATCATCATACCAGTCCCTCCATCAACTAATTATTGAGCACCTACTCTATGTTCATAATAATTGTGTCTTAATAGCAGTTTATGATGCTCCAGGAAACTGAAGAGAAATACAGAAAATTTCCAGAGTAAAAAAAATAAGCATGTAATAGTTTGAATGAAAAAAATATAAGAAATTCTGAATTAACCAACATTGTAGTCTCTTTCACATTGGTTTTCAACTTTTCTCAATAGGTTTAGTTAAAGCAGTCAGGGTCCTTTCATTAACATCTGTACATCCACTATTATTTCTCTTGCTGTGTTTGTCATGGTTTCTATCCGCTATTTTATGCAACTTCTCACTATCATAGGTCACCGTGGTACATCAACAGCTGTCTATCTCTAGATGTCAGGTCACTTCCCTAAAAGAGATGCAGGCTCATTCTAGCAAGGGGATTTTTTTTTAGAAAAAATATGTGTTTGTTTGTTTTTCTTTCCTAGGAACACCATATCCAAATATAAAGCATAGAATTGTGTCTGGATTTTACCTTAAAGACAACTATCATTCATCGATCTTTTTTTATATAAATCTTCCCATTGAATATTACACAGCCATCATTCCATTTTCTTTATTCAGCATAATGAGTGACAGGGGACATGATGAATTCTGAGAATGAATAAAGGTGCAGACACCACACGTGGCAAAAAGATTTTGATCTAGCCGTGGCTAGTAGTTGACATACTGATTTAGAAATTATTTGAACAGGGTGACTACCTGCCGTACATTTATTTACTACCAGCATCACAAACCCTGCCATATAATTAATCACACTCTGCACTAGCCGTAAAGAAGCCTGCTCCCCACAATGCAGTGAAGAGTTATTTGCTTCTCTCACACTTGGCATTTCAGCAACCCTATTGTGATTTTGTTTCCAGAAAGACTTCTGCCCCTGCTGTTTAGGGATATGTATCTATAATGTCTTGATCCAAGAATTTCATATTCAACAGATGGTATTCTTGGCTATATATTCATTGTGCTTTCTCTGAGCAGAGCTGAGTGCTTAATATTGCTTGTTTTCTGCCAATCATCTCTCAGCCTACAAATGAATTTTGATCAAATCTGTATTATTTCTTGTGCTTTCACTCTGACCCTTCTGGAATTCTGATCTCTAGCATGAACTAGGAAGATAGCAACATGTTATTGTATGGTCCTGTCTTAAAAGATATACCCAAGACTATAGGTTTATATGTGCAGATAAAGAAAAATATATGTATACTTAACAGAGACAGAAACACATACACACGAATAGTCCTACAAGGATTTTTTTTTCCTGAAAGTTAAATGTTCTCTACGTTATTTTTCCATATGCACACAATACAATATACACATACAGATGTCTTCAAATCTTGAAAAACCAAAAGAAGATGCTTATTATGCATGATAATGTATTTAGGATTAAGCATCTTTTTTATCCTACAAATCCCTGTGTGTATGGACAATATGTCTGTATATGGAATGGGATGAAGTAATGCAAAGACATATACATATACCCACTGTAGGGGAAAACAGACTTCTTAAAAATGCCTGTGGGAGATCATCATCTGAAAAGTCTTTTGAAATGCTCCAGGGCAAGAATTAGGTTTTTTGCAGCAATTTTAATTTACTTACTTAAAACCAATAAAAGCAACTCTCCTCGGCATTCTTTCTACTTAAATCTGGATGTTAAAAGACGAATGGAAGGAGAAAGTGACGGGCGCAATCCAGGCTTTACAGAAAACAGAACTCAAACTTCATTCGTTTTCTTCTGCCTCATCTAACAAGCTTCCACAAGGCTACAACAGAAAGATTCTATTTTTCCAAACAAAGCAAAACTAAGAGTGAACTGGATTAACTGATTGAAAAGCCTTCAGTTTCCTGATGCTTTCCTAGCTGGCAAAATCCACTATTTTTCTTTTCAACGTACTTTTTTTTTTTTTTTTTTTACTTTCTGGCATTCTTTAAAGTGTATCTTCCTGTTAGGCATTAAATCTGCCATCAACAGATTTGACATGATCATTTGTAGACAAAAGCCTGTGATTTCTTAGTGAGGAGGAAAGGATGAAAAATACAATCAGACAGGTAGGCTTGCCACAATACATTTTTGACTTTAAAATCAATTTTAGCAGTTGCCAAGCGAAGATACTAGTTTAACACTGTAGCCATCAATTGCATAATTAGAAAGTTGATGAAAATGCCCTACACTTGTTTACAGGAAACTCAATGATTGCATTCAACCACAATGCTAACTTCTCTATTAACAAAGCAAATGACAATACATGTAACTAATTTCACATCTCAGGCCCTTGATGCAGGGAAATTAAATTCCCGTCCCTGTAAATGGATCTATCATATTATTTCTCAACTTTTAAATATTTCCCTGCGAAGTACCTGTATATTAATTATTGGAAACCAAATGCAGGCTTCTTTTCTAGTTAGTATTTTATGTATCCATGTTATAGGCAGCTCAGCTTCAGTCTTGATATACTCCTATCAGAAAGTGTAGTGGTCTTTCTTTTTTTTTTTTTTTAAGATTTTATTTATTTATTTAACAGAGAGAGATACAGCAAGAGAGGGAACACAAGCAGGGGGAGTGGGAGAGGGAGAAGCAGGCTCCCCGCAGAGCAGGGAGCCTGATGTGGGACTCGATCCCAGGACCCTGGGATCATGACCTGAGCCGAAGGCAGACACTTAACCGACTGAGCCACCCAGGCGCCCGTAGTGGTCTTTCTTAATAATCTGAATCAAAACTATACATCAAATACTTAGATAGAATTCCTGGATAATTTTATTCCTTGAATATAACAAATATAATGAATAGAGTAAATGGCAAAACTATTGGCTCAGAACACAGTATGTGCAATAAATGATTATGGATTTTTCACACTCTTATTTAATTTCCATCTATTATTTAAAAAAATATTTATGACATTAGACATTTCCTATTCATTACTTCAGCATCTCTGAATAAGGCTGGGGAAGCCAACGTTACAAGTAAAAGATGCTGCATTAATTCCCCCTGTATTACTTAATAAATTAAAGGTAGTCACAGTCTGACACAGCTGACTTCTTTGATGAGGTCAAGGACTTAGAGCTTCTGCCCCACCCTGCCCCGCTGCTGAGAAATGAGCATATTGAAGACAGGCTGGAGTGCTCTTAGAAACACTGCAGTCTCTCTCCTTAATCCTGCTGGAACATTTACAACATCGCGGGATGTCTCCTTTGAATGTCAAGATTAAGAACGTAATCCTTTAAAATTCGGCTCAGACACACACGAAAGGGAAGTTAGATTTTTCACTTTTTAAAAAGGATGGCAAAAAGATAGTCTATAGGTAAGTTTCAAGGAAAAGATAATTTCCAAAACAAAACGATTCAGGTGGTGCGTAATAAGGATAAAGATGACATAATTGGAAACATCGTTCTGAAAATTGATTATAACAAGGCATAGATCGTATCTATATTGTGCAAAAGATATCAAGATAAAGAATAGTTTCTGAATAACCAATAATTTATTCTGATTATAACAGTTTATTGAAACTAAATTAAAATTAAATTCTGATAATGTCAAGATTTGTTATAAGACTTGTGTATTTGCTGTTTTAAAGGCTCTCTCTCATCAATATCTACCAACCATCCAGACACTCACACTTTCAGGTCTAAGTTTAATTCCATCTAAAAATTAGTAAATATCTGAACTATGTTAAGTATGGATGGACAAATCCTTATTTTACCATATTTCATGTATGTAATTCAGAATCAAACCTGTGTTTTATAGTTGGGGAAAAATAAATGTAATGTACAGTGTTTCATATGCACATTTAGTATATTGTTCTCCCCTTAGCTAGTTTTAATTGTTGTTACAACTCTATGAGTTTTGACAATATTGATTTGTTAGCACAGGAAATTTGCAATAAGCTTGGACCACGTTTAGTCTAGAAATAATGTGGATTACTTAAGACTTGGATCTCAAGTCCAAGACTTTCAAAGGCAGTTCAGTTAGTTTTACCTACTACTCTGTGTCTATTCTCCCTGTTTCCATAAATTCATTTTCAATTAGAAATAAGAGGAAAGTAAAAAATAAGTTCTTCTTAAGTTTTTTTTTTTAAGAGGTTTTAAGAGGTTTCTTACCAAAGATTGTTCTGACATTTTTTTTTTTTTTAATAAGAAGCTGGGGAATGGGAAAAATGAACCTTGGTAATGTTCTTGAGATAAGCTCACATAATCTCAGCTATCTTGGCCAAAACTCGTATAAGGAAACTTAAAATAATAATGTTGCAATATTGAAAGAGACAGAAATATGAGTCATTGTAGAGGTGTATCACAGGGACTTTTGGTGAGGTTCTAAGCAAAAGAAACTTAAGGGCCAAAGTAAGAAACTGTTGTATGATGCTTCCACTTATAAAATAGTATATAAAAATATCAAATGTACATATACATATAAGGTTTTTCATATGATTAAATGATCAAATGATTCAAATGATCAAATAATATGAGTTTTAGTAGTACATTTTCACCTCACTAATGACTTTTCACACTGATTTTTTTTTTTAGTACAGTCAAAATTTAATGGGTGTTGTTACTTTTAAGTAATCATGAAATTCTGACATTTTCATCATATTAATTGCATATACCAGTATTTTTGGTATATGCAAGGGTGGGCCAAAGACGAAATATTCTAGTTAAATGCAACTTTCTAAGCAAGGTAAAAAATATCTCCAGATTTATGGGAAAAAAAGTAAAATCAGGAGACATTTTACATTTAACAGTATTTTTTAAAATAGACAAGGATTTATCCAGTTATATGTTAACGTTTCCAACTAATCATAGGATTTTTGGAAGGCAGTATAAAGGATTTAGTCACTAAATTAGGCCTCTGTTGGAGGAGGCTGCCTTTATGCCTTATCAGTATAGACTAGGATGGCAAAGGGCAATCAGGAGGTTGATTAAATGAGGTGCAAGGAAGGACGTAGCCCTTCTTACACAGTGCTTACTCTTATAACTGATATTTTCTTTGTACTCTATTCTTTTTCCTCATCATTTTGCATTTCTTTAATAATTATTCCTTTTTTTTTTTTTGCCAATGTGTACCATACTCTTCTATTTCTAGGTTCACTCCTTTTTTTTTTAAAGATTTTATTTATTTATTTGAGAGAGAGAGAATGAGAGAGAACACATGAGAGGGGGGAGGGTCAGAGGGAGAAGCAGGCTCCCTGCCGAGCAGGGAGCCCGATGCGGGACTCGATCCAGGGACTCCAGGATCATGACCTGAGCCAAAGGCAGTCGCTTAACCAACTGAGCCACCCAGGTGCCCCTAGGTTCACTCCTTTTAGCTGCAGTAGAATATTACATTGTATGAATCCACCTAAATGTACTAATCTAGATTTCCTTTTTTATTAAAAAAAAAAATTATTTTATTTTTTTAAGTTATTTATTTATTTATTTATTTATTTATTTATTTATTTATTTATTTGACAGAGAGGGACACAGCGAGAGAGGGAACACAAGCAGGGGGAGAGGAAGAGGGAGAGGGAGACGCAGGCTTCCCGCTGAGCAGGGAGCCCGATGTGGGGCTCCATCCCAGGACCCTGGGATCATGACCTGAGCCGCAGGCAGACGCTTAATGACTAAGCCACGCAGGTGCCCCTAAAAAATTTTTTTTTAGAGAGAGGGAGAGCACAAGTGGGTAGGGGTAGAGGGAGAGGGAGAGAGAGAATCCCAAGCAGGCTCCCCAGTGAGCACAGAGCCCACCCCGGGGCTCCATATCAGGCCCCTGAGATCATAACCTGAGCTGAAATCCAGAGTCCCACACTTAATCGACCAAGCCATCCAGGTGTCCCCAAACGTACTGATCTAGATTTCTGATAATGGACATTCAGGTTTTTTCCAAAGCTGCAGTTCACATTCCTGGGCATGTCTCAATGTGTTAATGCCTAGGAGATTTTCCAAGGTCTATCTAGGATAAGAATTATTGTGTTGTAGTCTCTGGAGATCTTGAATTTTATTAGCTATTGTCAAGCTTTTCTCTAATGTGATTTTATAAACTTGTACTCCAAACGGTTATTTGTCAAACAAGCAGTGTTTCTCCACATCCTCACCATGCTCTTGGTATTACCTAGGTATTTGCCTTTTTTGGAATTTGATGGTTGTGAAATATTTAAATATAGTTTCAATCAACCTTTACTTGATCACTAGTGAGACTGAGTATCTTTTCATGTTTATTGGTCATTTAGATATCTTCTCATATCAACTGATATTTTCTCTAGTTTTAAAAATTGGTTTGTACATCCCAGTTTTGCACATATCTTTTCGTCCTCTGTGGCGTTCTCTTTTTTCACCCAGTTTATGGAGAAATTTGGTTGTATTGAAATTTCTAATATTAATGAAGTCAAATTTATCACAAACTCTCTTTGCCGTTTGTGCTTTTAGTGTCTTATTTGAAAATTAAATTCTCCTCATTCTGAGGTCATAATGTTTTCCTGTGTGATCTGTAAGTTTTATATGTCCATTCTTAAATGGCCGGTCTTTAATCTAATCAGAATCTATTTTGTGCTGTCTGTGAGGTACAGTTCTATACAACACTTTCACCCCCAATTTTCCCAAGATCATTTATTAATTAGAGTCAATAGATCATTATTTTCCACTGATATCTAATATAGACATTGGTCAAAGATCACGAAGGTTCAATTCCAGACCACTGCAACAAAGTGAGTCAAATGAATTTTTGGTTTCTCAGTGCCTACAAAAGTTATATTTACACTGGACGACAATCTATTAAGTGTGCGATAGCATTATGTTTAAAAAAATATGCATACCTTAGTTAAAAAATACTTTATTGCTTTCACCGAGTCATAATCTTTTTGTTGGTGGAGGGTCTTGCCTTGATCTTGATGGCTGCTGACTGTCCCGGGTGGTGGCTGCTGAAGGTTGGGGTAGCTGTGACAATTTCATAGAGTAACACAACCATGAAATCTGTCCCATCCGTTGACTTCCTCTCGTGAAAAATTTCTCTGTAACATACTGTTTGGTGCTGTTTGATAGCACTGATAGCACAGTGGAACTTTTCCATACTTGGAGTCAGTCCTTTCAAACCTTGCCCCTGCTTTATCAACTAAGTTTATGTAATATTTTAAATTTTTTTTTTTTTGGTCGCTTCCACAGTCTCCACAACATCTTCATCAGGTGTAGATTCATTTCAAGAAACTACTTTCTTTGCTCCTCCATAAGAAGCAGTTCCCCATCCTTTCAAGCTTTATCATGAGATTGTAGCCATTCAGTCCCATCTTTAGGCTCCACTTCTCATTCGAGTTCTCTTGTTGTTTCTACCACATCTTTAGTCACTTCCTCCACTGAAGCCTTGAACCCCTCGATGTCATCCATGAGGGTTGGAATCAAACTTCTTCTTCTTCCAAACTCCCGTTAATGTCTCTATTCTGGTCTCTTTCCATGAAACATGAATGTTCTTAATGTCATCTAAAATGGTGAATTCCTTCCAGAAGCATTTCAATTTATTTTGCTCTGATCCATCAGATGAATCACTATCTATAGTAGCCATACCTATGGAATGTATTTCTTAAATAATAAGATTTGAAAGTTATAATGACTCCTTGATCCATGGGTTTCAGAATGGATATTGTGTTAGCATATGAACATGAAAACAATATCCCTGTTGTACATCTCCATCAGAACTCTGAGATGACCAGATGCATTGTGAATGAGCAGTCGTATTTTGGAAGGAATCTATTTTTTTCTGAGGAGTAGTTTTACACAGTGGACTTAAAATATTCAGTAAACTATGTTGTAACACTGTGCTGTCATCTAGGCTTTGTTGTTCATTTATAGAACACAGGCAGAGTAGATTTAGCATCATTCTTTTTTTTTTTAAAGATTTTATTTATTTATTTGAGAGAGAGAATGAGATAGAGAGAGTATGAGAGGGGGGAGGGTCAGAGGGAGAAGCAGACTCCCTGCCGAGCAGGGAGCCTGACGCGGGACTCAATCCAGGGACTCCAGGATCATGACCTGAGCCGAAGGCAGTCGCTCAACCAACTGAGCCACCCAGGCGCCCGATTTAGCACCATGCTTAAGGGCGTAGAATTTTCACAATGGTAGATGAGCACTGGTGCCAACTTAGAGTCACCAGCTGCATTAGCCCCTAACAGGAGGGTCAGCCTGTCCTTTGAGGTTTTGAGGCCATGCATTGACTTCTCTCTAACTATGAAAGTCCTAGATGGCATCTTCTTCCAATGTATGGCTGGTTTGTCTACATTGAAAATCTGTTATCTATTATAGCCACCTTCATGAATAATCTTCGCTAGCTTTTCTGCAGCTTCTGCATCAGCACTTGCTACTTCATCTTGCACATTTATATTATGGAGATGGCTTTTCTTTCCTTAAACCTCATGAACCAACCTCTGCTAGCTTCCAACTTTTCTTCAGCAGCTTCCTCACCTCTCTCAGCCTTCACAGAATTGAAGAGAGTAAGGGCTTTGCTCTGGAATAGGTTTTAGCTTCAGAGAATGTTGTGACTGGTTTGATCTATCCAGACCTCTAAAACTTTCTCTGTATCAGCAATAAGTCTGTTTTGCTTTGGTATCATTGTGTGTTCACTATAATAACACTTTTAATTTCCTTCAAGAACTTTTCCTTTGCATTCACCATTTGATGAACTGTTTGACACAGGGGCCTAACTTTTAGCCTATCTTGGCTTCTGACCGGCATTGTTCTCTAAGCTCAAACATTTCTAGCTTTTTAAAATTTAATTTAATTTTATTATGTTATGTTAGTCACCATACAATACATCGTTAGTTTTTGATGTGGTGATCCACGATTCATTGTTTTCGTATAACACCCAGTGCTTCATGCAGTACGTGCCCTCCTTAATACCCATCACTGGGCTAACCCATCCCCCAGCCCCCTCCCCTCTAAAACCCTCAGTTTGTTTCTCAGAGTCCATAGTCTTTCATGGTTCATCTCTCCCTCCTATTTCCTCCCCTTCATTTTTCCCTTCCTTCTCCTAATGTCCTCCATACTATTCCTTATGTTCCACAAATAAGTGAGACCATATGATAATTGACTTTCTCTGCTTGACTTATTTCACTTAGCATAATCTCCTCCAGTTCCATCCATGTTGATGTAAAAGTTGGGTATTCATCCTTTCTGATGGATGAGTAATATTCCATTGTATATATGGACCACATCTTTATCCATTCATCTGTTGAAGGGCATCTTGGCTCTTTCCACAGTTTGGCTATTGCAGACATTGCTGCCATGAACGTTGGGGTGCATATGGCCCTTCTTTTCACTACATCTGTGTCTTTGGGGTAAATACCCAGTAATGCAATTGCTGGGTCATAGGGTAGCTTTATATTTAATTTTTTGAGGCACCTCCACACTGTTTTCCAAAGTGGCTGTACCAACTTGCATTCCCACCAACAGTGTAAGAAGGTGCCCCTTTCTCCACAACCTCTCCAACATTTGTTGTTTCTTGCCCTGTCCATTTTTGCCATTCTAACTGGTGTAAGGTGGTATCTCAATGTGGTTTTGATTTGAATTTCCCTGATGGCTAACGATGATGAAGACATACAAATGGCTAACAGACACATGAAAAAATGTTCACCATCAAACATTTCTAGCTTTTGATTAAAAACGAGTGACATGTGACTCCTCCTTTCACTTAAACACTTAGAGACTTTTTAAGATTATTATTTTTAAAAATTTTTTATTTATTCATTTGAGAGAGACAGAGAGAGTGAGCAAAAGCACAAGCAGGGGAGAGGGGCAGAGGGAGAGGGAGAATCAGATTCCCCCTGAGCAGGGTGCCCGATGACATAGGACTCAATCCCAGGACCCCAGGATCAGAGTAGTCTTAGCCTCCTAAGTAGAAGTCAGATGCTTAACAGACTGAGCCACCCAGGTGCCCCAAGGCATTGTAAGATTATTAATTGGCCTAATTTCAATATTGTTGTGTTTCAGGGAATAGGGAGGCTTAGGGAGAGAGAGAGAGACTGAGGAATGGCCAGTTGGTGGAACAGTCAGCTCCACCACATAGAGTATACACACAACATTTACACAACATACACACAAAATACACACAACATTTATTAACTTTGCTGTCTTATATGTGAGTTCCTCCTATCACCAAATTTGTTTTTAAAATTTATCTTGCCAACTCTTGGACCTTTTAATCCCAATTAAGTTTGGGGATTGAACTGTTAATTTATCTGAAAAATACATCCAAGCTTTTTATTGTTTTCAATTAAAAAAAAAATTCTTCATGAAGAATTGGCTTGAGCATGGCAGATGTTCAAAGCTGAATCTATTATAGGATCTTTCACTAGTTCCACATAAGCTCTCTTGCTGGGTCCTGTCTTTCTTACAACTACCATGACATAAGTGACACATCATTTCATTTCCACTTCTACATCTGGCCTTAGCCCCTAGTTTTCCAGGGTGGTACACACTCTTACCATAACATTCCACCATTTGGATCCTTGTTGAGCAGAAGTAAAAACAGGCACAAACCAGCTCTCTCCTCTTTATGGTCCACATCTAATTCTTGGGAAACATTTATGTCTTCAACCTAATAAACTCTGGGATGCAGGCTGATCCTAAATCAGCCACCTCATTTTAATTCTTCCATCAAAGCAGCTGGTCAGCTTTTCTCTCTTGTTCTGTAGATTTCTGTCTAGGACTCAGCCAGTGGACCATGTGCCTTCCACATATCAGGGTCATATATCAAATTCTCCAAATAGGATCATTAAAGGCTTTCTTTGGGGGCTACTTGGCATATAGAATGTGCTTCCCTTATCATTTCCACTTTAGAGGGTGGATAAGAAGCGTATATGTCATCAGGTCTCACCAGAGCTAGCTCGTAACAAGTCTGTACCATACCACAATTCCCTTTCGACCCTTTTTCATAAACATGTCATGGCAAGGATATTCATAGATAGGCAATAAATAATTTTGAATGTTTCCTTTGAAAATTTGCCATTGATTTGTCTACTGCTCTCTTTAGTATCTGATATCTGTTGTCTCTACAACTCATTCTAAACTTACAATTTAACATTTTTTTGCAAAAGTCTTGCATACTTGTCATTAGATTTATATATATACATATATATGTATATATGTCACCAGATTGATATGTATAAATATAGATAAATAGACATCATTTCTAATCATTACATTTTTTTCTTTTCTTTTTGGCACTAAAGATCTCTAATAAGATTTACTGAAGCAGTGGTAAACAGAATTTTTGCCCACTTTCAAATTTTAGAAGAATTCTTCCAATCTTTCATCACTAAATATAACATTTCATAAGGATTAAGGAAATTCCTTTTTATTCCAAGTTTGCTAAAATTGTTTGACACAAATGAGAGTTGTTTCATCATGTCTTGATAAGATCATTATTTTTTACTCCTTAATCTCTTAATGTGGTGAATTCCATTAATAGGCAATCTGTGTAATAATGTTGCATACTAGATCACCCTTAATGTTTTGGATCGCCATAAAGTAATAGCCCTAACATTAACTGTGTTGAAATGCTGATAAAGTGCAATTTTGGCTTTTTCCTTTGGCATATGAATAATTTCAGAAAATAAGAATAAATGTATCTTAGTCGGTATTTGTTTGCATAAAGTGTAAGATTCTTTATAAAGATAAAGATATAAAACCAATTTAGGTGTGAAATCATCAGTGCCACAATATATTTTAAATAGTACCATTGTTTCAAATTAATGTCTTATTTATGTTTTAGGAAAGTGGAAAAAAATAAGTTTCTGTCTTTAAGATTTTTCCTTTAGAACATTTCTGCATGAAAGAAGTATATTTTCTGAAGTGCTTCTTTTTTATACTAATAGGCCACAAAAGGCAATGAAATAAAATATGAATTAAAATAACCCTTTTTGATAAAGGATGCTACCACAAAAGGTTAACATTTTGTATCTTGGATGTAGGATTAATTGACATAATTTAATATATATTGAAGAGTTGGTAACTTGAACTTGCTGATGAGTATGTCAGACGTGTTCCCTCAGACATACTGTCATAACAGATGCATTCTTTCCACTCCATTCTAAGAGCTTTCAAAACACCATGGCTTTCAGATTTCAGCCTACACAGGGGCAAACAAACTAACTGCCTTACTAGAATAAAATATATATGACAAATATTATTTGCATGCCACTTAACCTCATGGAGATTTTTTTTTTCTGTTCTTTTCTTATGGAGATTTTAGAGATACATTCCTATGAGGTGAGAACACACTTTGGAACATGCACACTTCATTTCACACCAATGCAACTCTGCCAGGGCTTGCTGGAGTATGTTGCAACCCTTTGATTTTAAACCTATTTGAACTTTGCTCCTGGGATATATGGAGGTGAATGAAAAAAAAAAAAAATCATGACAAAGTGGAGCTGTGAAGCTGAAGTTGATTAAAAGAATAGTTAAAGAAAGAAAAGAAGGAAGGAAGGAAGGAAGGAAGGAAGGAAGGAAGGAAGGAAGGAAGGAAGGAAGGAAACAACTTTGTATGTAAAAAGCCATTGACAAGTCATATTGCTCATTGGATTTAATGTAGTTACAGATGCCACTGCTCATGAGACACAATAGGCCCAAATCCAGATAGGTAGACACTGACTTTCGCTCACTGTTGTAAGCTATTATTACCTAAAGAGGAACAGTTGGCCACCTGCCCTGAGGTTCTCCAGCCATAATCCAGATCTCTGGTTCACAACCCTTGTGCATGGCTCAACTGCCTATGAATCTTTAAAAAAGTATACATAACCTAGACATAAAGAATCAGAATCTTCATTTAGGTTACACATGTTTTCCTTTAATTGGTGAGGGAAGCTGCCATCAAGGCAGAAACGAAGACTCCGTGAGTCTAAGAGACATACCTGCCCAAAGTCCAAGCTGACCAGGTAGCAGAACCAGCTGTGTGATCTCAGCTACTTTCTCCTTTTATTTACTCTAAGTCTCTAGCTGTTTCTATCCTGCCACATTGCTAAT